>NC_064641.1:447914706-449265540 GCF_023864345.2 Schistocerca serialis cubense | reverse complement strand
ATTTGTATTGTACATTAGTAAAGTGTGCATTTAGAATTACAATTTTTGAATATTAAACTTACTCTTAATACAATATAAAGAGTAGATTACATTATTTTTAAGACAAGTGAAACTCAACCCTTTGAGATGTATAACATGCCACCTGAAATCATTGTGCTTCAGAACGCACAATAGCAATGGGATTGCACATTGCTATCTTGGAAATATTCAAGGGATTTACACAACAGGCTGTTGCTAGTAGATTATTGCTACTGATAATTGGCAATGAAAAATACAACAGCAAGGAGCTAGAAGTATGGTGTAATAGAACTACAAGAAAGAGAATCAAAGGATTTAAAACATTTGAAAAATTTTGTACCTGTAACAAGACATCTTAAGAAATCTTAGTCTTGCAAACAGTCAGTAAACACGTCATTTAGTGATCACACTAGCACCAAATTGAAAGACTAAAATACAACAGAAATGTTCTTCCAAAATTGCCTCACAAATATCAAAATTACAGACACTGAGATAATATAGCATTTAATAGAAAAACAACTTAGGTGCACAACAGAGGAAAAGTCTTGACAAATTCTGGTTTTGATGATAATTAATTATTTGGCAGTGTTTAAAGAAGAGCACTTCAATAAAACTTATCCATGTAAGACATTCTTGGATTAGAAGCAACTGACTGAGCAAAGAGTAATTACTACAACATTATTAAAGACATAGAAAAATAATTAACTTTTGACAAAAAATGACTAGAATAAAGCAATACTGGAATGATTCTATATACATAATGCAAGAAAATCATTCACCTACTAGCAGCTGTTTATTGTAGGTTACTGGAGCACTAACGTATTCCAAGCAGTTGGGGAGACAAGTGGGTTATTCCCATTTTCTTGACAGATCATTGGGCAGATGAGCGTAAATATAGACCTTAATCACTGACATCAGTCTATTGTAAAATTGTGGAATTTACTGTGTTAAATACTCATTTATTATGACCTCCTTGGAGACCAAAACATTGGTTCTGTAAGAGTCAGTATGGTTTCTACAAATAGCACTCATGTTAGTCTTGGTTCAGTCTGTTCATTTTTAACATCCAGACATTCAGGATGCAGTAGATAGCAGTGTCCAGGTTGATACCATGTTTGTTGACTTTCAGTGGGCATTAAGTACAATTCTTCATTGTTTTCTGTTGAACAAAATGGAATAACAGACAACCTTTGTAATTCATTGGAGAACTTTCTAGTAGATGATATGACATCTTTATTTGGGAAAAATCTTCATATGTGAAAGGAGTGTTATGATGTCATTGCTATTCACTGTATAAATATAAATGCTCTGGTGTGTATCATAGGAACCTCCATGAGACTGTGTATTCCATTCCATTCCACTATGGCAGCGGCAGCAATAGTAGATAATGATTCAGATGAGTGAATATTCTCTGTTGCTATTATGTAACTATTTTATTAATTTAATTACACATTTCACTCAGTTAGCGTACCATCAGGGTGGAACAACAAGAAAATAATTACAGCTCAAACACATGAAACTAGTGATCAGCAGATCTAATATCACTAAAAGATGAGTAAATTTTGAACACTTTAAAAACTTCTTGGTTTAATGTTGAATACATTAAATATGGGGCCCCGGTTGTAATGTAAAATGGTGGTAAAAAACACGCTTGTCCGGAACTACAAGTTAATGCAGGGGAACCATAAAAAAAGGTAAGAAGATAAATAGTGAAAACATTGAACATAACAAGTTGGGAGGGGGTGGGGGAGTGACGGATAAAATATAAAGGTAATTAAGAAAGCGATGTCATGTAATTAAAACTCGCCATAGCAGAAGGAAGAGTCAGGTGCAGCGGTTGATACATATTTACAGTGAACAAACTGAATGGCGTGGAACTGCAATGCCCTCACCAACCATAAACATAGAAATGGTGTAGCAAGTTTACGGAATACGAACTGTGTCAGTTGAGGGCCAGCCGGGTGATGGTTCTGGATCGGGAATTAAATAAGGTACAGGGGAATGAGGAGGGAAGGGGAGGAAAGGGGTAGGAGGAGGTAAAGGGAAAATGGGAACCTCAAGTATCAAACAATGGAAACTCCATATATCTAATATGGAAGAATGGGCAAAGGGAAGGAGGGGCAGAGGTAAAGGGAAAATGGTGTGATGTGAGGTTCATGTAAGACAGAGGGTAATATAATAATAACAGGAAGGGAAATTTGTCATACTGTTAGAGGAAAAGAATGGAAAGAAATATGCCAAAAAGTATTGGTAGAAAAGGTGGGAAGGGGTATGGGGGAGGGAGGAAATTGGTTTTAATAAGGAAATAGGATAAGGGGGAGGAAAGGGGTGGTAGAATGGGAGGGAAGGGCATGAAAATTCCATTTTGGATGAAAGATGAATGAAATGTCCCTTCCTCCCCCTCCATCTCTACCACCCACCCAACTATCTGCCCTCTTATCCTGCTTCCTTGTTAAAACCAATTCCTCCCCTCCTGTCTTTCCTATGAATGCTTATAACACCTTTCTTTCCATTCATCCCAGGTCAAAATTTTCCTGTAACAATATGACAAATATCCCTTTCTGTCATTATAACAATATTATGAGAAGGAAATCAAACAATCAAAAATCCAGGATGGAATGTAACAATACCAGAGAAGGAAAGTTGCTACTCACCAAATAGCAGAGATGCTGAATCGCGATAGGCACAACAAAAAGATTCACATAATTATAGCTTTCAGCCATTAAGGCCTTTGTCAGCAGTAGACACACATACACACATGCACGCACACACTCATGCAAACACAACTTGCACACACGTCTGCAGTCCCAGAGAATTGAATCCGCAGTAGCAACTTTCCTTCTCATAATAGTGTTACATTTCATCCTGGATTTTCCATGTTTGATTTCTGTTATTATAACATTACCTATATCTTACATGAAGTTCACATCACACCACTTCCCATTTACCTCTGCCCACACTCCCCGTTGCCTGTTCTTCCACATTAATACATAAGGTTCCCATATATTTAACTTTCTCCCCTTTTCCCTCCTCCCCACCCCCTCCTCCCCTTCCCTCCCCATACCCCTGCACTTAATTGAAATTCCCACTGCTCCAGCACCATCACCTGGCCGGCACTCAATTCATGCAGTTCCTATTCCATAGCCTTACTGCACTATTTTTGTGTTTATGGTTGGTGAGGGCACTGCAGGACCACCCCAATCAGCATGATTGTTGTAAACAAGTACCTACTGGTGCACCAGCTCTTCCTTCTGCTATGGTGAGTTTTAATTGCATGACATCTCTTTCCTATTACGTTTATATTTTATCTGACACCCTCCCCCCCCCCCCCCCCCCCTTCCCCATCCATCACCAATCTGTTATGCTCAATGTTTTTGCTACTTATCTTTTTACCTCTTTGTAGGATTCCCCTATGTTAACTTGTAGTTCATGACAATAGGAAGCGTGCTTTCCACTGCTGTTTTACAAGACAACAGGGCCCCATACTTAATGCTTTCAGAATTCAACCAAGTAAGTTTTTAAAAATTTTTATATTTATTCACCTTGTAGCAATATTAGATCCAGTACTTACTAGGTTGACATGTTTGAGTTGTAATTATTTTCTTATTGTTCTGTTCTGATTATGTGCCAACTGAATTAAATGTGCAGTTGGAATTAGTAAAACAATTACATAATTGCACCACACACTGTTCATTCATTTGAATCCATGAGGCTGTTTGTGGATTATGCTGTTGTATGAGGGTGGTTTGAAAAGTTCTCGGAACGAAATAGAAAAAAAGTGCTTACATCACTGAAACTCTTTTTATTTTTCAATGTAGTCTCCTTGTAGATAATGCACTTGTTCCAAAGATGTTCCAGTGCCTTGATCCCATCTCATAAATGAATTTCCTCCAGGCCTGCAAAGTAGTTGTCAACTCTGGCTATCAGTTCTTCGTTTGAAGTGAATCTTTGTCCACCAAGAAAAATTTTCAGTTTTGGAAAGAGATGGAAGTCTGACAGAGCCATATCAGGTTAATAAGGTGGGTGTGGCAACAATTCATACCTTAGTCACAAAATTTAGCCATGGTGATGGCACATGCATTTTTTATCCGTGTCAAGAGTCGCAGCACCCATCTTGAAGATAATTTTTTCATTTCTAATTCTTCAGTTAAAATGTAATATACCCTTTTGGATGACATCTGGCAGACATGAGCAGTTTCATGCACTTTCAATCGGTGACCCTCCATGACCATTTTATGCACTTTTGCTATGATTCTGGAGAAGTGACACATCTTGGCTGACCACTGTGTGGATCTTCATCTGAACTCTCCCGACCAAATTTAAATTCATTTGTCCATTTGGCAACAGTTGAATATGAAAGACCAGTCCCCCGGTGTAATCTGGAAATTGGCATGAAAGTCCTTTGCTTTCATACCTTTCCTTACGAAGTACTTAATCTCTGTTCGAATCTCGATTTTTTCCATCTTCACAAATCACTTTGCTGGAACAACAATAGAGCCATGTCACTGCCACAGCTCTCTTCCAAGAGCCCTGACATGGCACATGTTTACCGGCAGCAGTCCAATTAATATCATGTAAACAACTCATTGCGCTAGTGCTGACCTCTTGTGGTGATTCTGAAAACTTTTAAAACCACACTTGTGTATAGGAAAGAGACAGAACACCAGAAGTTTGCACCAAAACACGGAAAAAGCTGTAGCGATGAACTCTTGGTGCAGTGACTGACAGTTGATCCTCATCATAGACATATGTAAGTTATTCCAAATAAATATAATAGATGGAAACATTCCACGTGGGAAAAATATATCTAAAAACAAAGATGATGAGACTTACGAAACAAAAGCACTGGCAGGTCGATAGACACACAAACAAACACAAACATACACACAAAATTCTAGCATTCGCAACCAACGGTTGCAGTCTCCCATCCTTCATCAAAGACACCAACCACTTTCTCGAACGCCTGGAATCCTTACCCAGTCTGTTACCCCCGGAAACAATCCTTGTAACCATTGATGCCACTTCTTTATACACAAATATTCTGCACGTCCAGGGCCTCGCTGCGATGGAGCACTTCCTTTCATGCCGATCACCTGCCACCCTACCTAAAACCTCTTTCCTCATTACCTTAGCCAGCTTCATCCTGACCCACAACTTCTTCACTTTTGAAGGCCAGACATACCAACAATTAAAGGGAACAGTCATGGGTACCAGGATGGCCCCCTCATATGCCAACCTATTCATGGGTTGCTTAGAGGAAGCCGTCGTGGTCACCCAGGCCTGCCAACCCAAAGTTTGGTACAGATTTATTGATGACATCTTCATGATCTGGACTCACAGTGAAGATGAACTCCAGAATTTCCTCTCCAACCTCAACTCCTTTGGTTCCATCAGATTCACCTGGTCCTACTCCAAATCCCATGCCACTTTCCTTGACATTGACCTCCATCTGTCCAATGGCCAGCTTCACACGTCCGTCCACATCAAACCCACCAACAAGCAACAGTACCTCCATTATGACAGCTGCCACCCATTCCACATCAAACGGTCCCTTCCCTACAGCCTAGGTCTTCGTGGCAAATGAATCTGCTCCAGTCCGGAATCCCTGAACCATTACACCAACAATCTGAAAACAGCTTTCGCATCCCGCAACTACCCTCCCGACCTAGTACAGAAGCAAATAACCAGAGCCACTTCCTCATCCCCTCAAACCCAGAACCCCCCACAGAAGAACCACAAAAGTGCCCCACTTGTGATAGGACACTTTCCGGGACTGGATCAGACTCTGAATGTGGCTCTCCAGCAGGGATACGACTTCCTCAAATTCTGCCCTGAAATGAGATCCATCCTTCATGAAATCCTCCCCACTCCACCAAGAGTGTTTTTCCGCCGTCCTCCTAACCTTCGTAACCTCTTAGTCCATCCCTATGAAATCCCCAAACCACCTTCCCTACCCTCTGGCTCCTACCCTTGTAACCGCCCCCGGTGTAAAACCTGTCCCATGCACCCTCCCACCACCACCTACTCCAGTCCTGTAACCCGGAAGGTGTACACGATCAAAGGCAGAGCCACGTGTGAAAGCACCCACGTGATTTACCAACTAACCTGCCTACACTGTGAAGCTTTCTATGTGGGAATGACCAGCAACAAACTGTCCATTCGCATGAATGGACACAGGCAGACAGTGTTTGTTGGTAATGAGGATCACCCTGTGGCTAAACATGCCTTGATGCACGACCAGCACATCTTGGCACAGTGTTACACCGTCCGTGTTATCTGGATACTTCCCACTAACACCAACCTGTCAGAACTCCGGAGACGGGAACTTGCCCTTCAGTATATCCTCTCTTCTCGTTATCCGCCAGGCCTCAACCTCCGCTAATTTCAAGTTGCCGCCACTCACACCTCACCTGTCTTTCAACAACATCTTTGCCTCTTTACTTCCGCCTTGACTGACATCTCTGCCCAAACTCTTTGCCTTTACAAATGTCTGCTTGTGTCTGTGTATGTGTGGATGGATATGTGTGTGTGTGCGAGTGTATACCCGTCCTTTTTTCCCCATAAGGTAAGTTTTTCCGCTCCCGGGATTGGAATGACTCCTTACCCTCTCCCTTAAAACCCACATCCTTTCGTCTTTCCCTCTCCTTCCCTCTTTCCTGACGAAGCAACCGTTGGTTGCGAAAGCTAGAATTTTATGTGTATGTTTGTGTTTGTTTGTGTGTCTATCGACCTGCCAGCGCTTTTATTCCAAATAAACATATAGAGAGACTGATTAATGTTTGATTAATAGTTTAATATCCTGAGTAACATGACATGGAACAGTGACACAAAACTGCGTCCAGAAACAGAATGTGAAAGGGCAAAATGATAGTGAAACATGAACTAATTTCTGCTTCATCGTAAGCAGAACACGTGAAAATTTAGATGTTGATGCACATTCGTATTGAGATGGGCAACTGTCCGATTTGCTTCGTGATTGTTGCTGCTCTCATCATCCTCAATAGTGGCAGAACTTTGACCTACGTTAAGCTGTGTACATTACAGAGTTAGGTGACTCTGTGGTAAATACAGATGACTTATATTCTGCAAGAGTGGGGCTCAAATACCTGTTCAGTGATTGTGGTTTAAATTTTCCATGGTTTCCCAAGTCATACCAGGTGAATATCAGTATGAGTTCCTTAGCAGGCCATGACAACTTTCTTGATTTGTCCTTCTGCAGCTGATCTACACAAGGTTATAAACTCTAACCTCCTTTGTATCAAATAGCTCAACTTGCACAATCAAAAACATTTGGCTGATTACTGGCAACGTTCGTCATACAGTATAATTGATAGTTTACTGATGTATCACACTACAACTGATTGCATCTGCCTTCAACAGTCTCCTGGAGTCATTGCATGCAGACTGATCAAATACTAAGGAGCATATGGAGAGATATATGGAAATGACTAGCAGCAAACTTAATACTTCTTGGTTGCTACAAATAGTGCCAAAATGCTTTTAAGTTAACACAACAACTGAAGTTGCTTCAAACTCTAATGCTTGCTAGAACAATGACCCAATAATGTTCACAAGCTGAGTCATTACTTATAAAAAATTTTCATTTATAATTATTGTAGAGTGTTACTCTTTTTACATACCTGTAATGACAGTGTGTAAAATAATGGAAAGGAAACCACTCACCTGCAGTGGATTGATCTGTGAAGCATCAAACCACATAACAAGAAATTGTTTTCATACAAGCTTTATATCTCTTGCTCTTTTTCTGGTAAAAGTAAACACACACACACACACACACACACACACACACACACACACAGTTCACAGCACCCTACCACACACTCCTGTGGCCACTGTGAAACTTGTTATTGAGTACTGATTATTGAAAGCAATTGCCTAAGCTGATGGAGGTGGGGAGGGGGTAGGGGAGGACACAAGGAGGGTATAGTGGGAAAGAGGCTCCACAGATGCACAATGAGATGAAAGAAGTATGGAGGGTCGAGCAAGAAGGGTTACTTCCTCTTTCTATATCTTTTTTTGCTCTGTTCCCTGTGTATCTTTCACCTTACTGTGCAGCCATCTGTCCCACTACACCTCCTTGCATCCTTCCCTATATCCTCCCATTCTCTATCAGCTCAGGCAACTGCTTTCAATAATCGATAATCAATAGTCAGTCTTACCAAGGCCACAGGAGTATGTGTTTGGGTATATGTGTGGTTGTGTGTGTGAATGTGTGTACTTTTATTTAAAAAAAGAGCAAGAGCTTGAAAGCTAGTGTGAATGCTGTTTTCTGTTCCATGTTTCTATGCTTCACACACTAGTCTGCTATAGGACAGTGGTTTCCTTTTCCTTATTTTACATATTTCTGCACCCAGGAATTTCCATTTTTGTTATGTAATGACAGTGTACATCTATATAGCAAAGCTAAAGAAATGAAAATACTCCCAATGCTAAAAATATGAATTCTTTCTTCCACAGTTGTCATGACATTAATGAGTGCCTGTTTGAAACAGATCCTGTCTGTAGTCAAACATGTAATAATACTATAGGGTCATTTACATGTGGCTGCATGACTGGCTACATATTGCGCCCCGATGGCCGAACATGCAAGGCTATGGGTGCTGCACCAACGTTATTGTTTGCCAATAGAGTTGACATTAGACAGGTAAGTTCTGTAGATAATTATTTGATAGAAATGGAAAAAATATGTATACTTTCTAATAGAAATTTAGGTGCTTGTAGAATTTCCCATCTTGATGGCTAAGAATGCAGTACGCACCTCCTGTGAATGCTTTTAAAATTTTATTGTTTTATGTCTTGGTTTGTAAATAAAGGTTTTCTATAGTACACACACTCATAAATCGTATTCTCAATTTTTAAAGCTGTTTTGTCAGAAAATCACTAAATAACCATAGGAAATCAAAAACAGGGAAATCTTGCTTTCTGTTCAGAGGGCAATACATGAATTTGCTTCAAACATTGCACATGGGTTCCATTAAATAAGTATCGTACTTGAGATTCTCTTATATATTAAGTAGGCTGAAATCAGTACAGCACAATATATTTGGTAAACCTAAATAGCTTACAATACAAAGAGAAATAAAATTGTTGTGTATATAATTTCAATTCAGAGGCCAGTCTGTTGAAGACTGAACACTGTACCATGAAACCCAGAAAGATTCTGAAGTATGAACTATAACTTGTGTATGATAATGCACTGCTGCTCACCGCGGAGGGCAAAGGCTGAGCAGCAGACTGGCATGTAATAAACACAAAAAAATTGAGCAGTCTAGTGCAGGACGGAGGTTAGTAGAGATTGTTTTAGGATGTACCAAAAATGTATGTGCAGGGCCAAGTTAGATGACTTATGGAAAAAATGTATAGAGACAATTGAGAATATCAATGAAAGGTGGGGTATCCATAGTATGAAAACTACCTCTTTCCACTTCATGCATTGTCATTTCTGTGCCACACATTTTTACCCCAATTGGTACTGAATTTGTCAGGTAGCAGCACTAAGAGACAACAGTGCCTGTATATGTTTTATTATCTGAACTGAAAGACTTCATCTGAAAGCTAAAACATTTTCTGCCTTTACTTAGTGCTGCTGCTCAGTGCTTGGCCTGTATGGTTGTTAAGGATCTATTCATTTATATGTGTGTGTTGAGCAGACAGTATTAATAGTATCTTCAAGCTTTTTGCAGATGACAGTTATGTATAATGAAACACTATATTTAAAAAAGGTGCACAAATACCTAGTCAGATCTCCATTAGCTTCAAAATTGTGAAAAGATTGGCAGCATGTTTTAAATGTACAGAAATACAATATTTTACTCTTCAAAAAATGCAGATAATTAGTATTCTATGACCACAACATCAATGAATCACAATTCAAATCAGTCTCTCATACAAATACCTCTGTGTTACAATTTGAAGGGATGTGAAATGCAATCCTCACATAGGCTCAGTCATAGGTAAGGCAGGTGTCAGACTTCATTTCATTGACTGTTATATATATGAATGAAGGAACATCAAATGAGGTTTATGCCTCTATAAGTTAAGACAGAAAGACAGAATAATACAACACTTCAATATCTGAGCTAGTGCCGGCACTGGATCAACCCGATGACTTAAGTGCTGAGTAGTAGAAGTTCCTGTAGCATACCATTCCAGGCATAGGCAGTAATCCAGATAAGGGTGACCAAATGATGTGGCATTTGATATTGCCGAGTGAGGTGCCATGTGTGCTTATAAAGCCCTGACGTTGTAAAGATATGCCTGCCATCAATGATTCTGTGATGGCATGGCACAACGTGGTTGGTGCAATACTGTCGTGCAATTGTTTGCTCTGGGTAAGCCACAAGGGTGTTGCTGCATTACCACAGAGGCAGCTACATGAATGGTCCGCATCTGCACTGTCCAGCTGGATGGTGATATGCATGAGCCATGAATGGCTGGCCATAAGCTGTGTGAAATGTGACCTGCAGTTGCTGGGCAGCAGGTGTTGTAATGTAGGCATTGGTGATACCCCACTGCTTCCCTTCCCCTCCCCCCCCCCCCCCCCCCCAAAAAAAAACAAAAAAATTCCTCAGTGTGGTGGCATGCTGTGAGAGGCCATGGCGACAGTGGAGGCATCCAGCAGGTTGATGAGGTCAGACCAGGAGCTGGGTGCAGACATGTCCAACTGGCATTCCAGCATTTGCTCCATGGGCCCTGGAAAAACTGGAAGAAAAACTTGAGGCAGAATGCGACTCTTGCCAATCATGATGTGGCATAGGTGAATCCAGGTCCATGGGTGTCTCAGTAATGACAGCGATTAGGATGGCGACTGTTCCTGGGGAATCAGGAGGTACGCCGTCTGTGGTGGCTGCTGCAGCAGTGGTTGCACCGTGGGTTGCAACACTAGGTGCTGTGATGGCTGGGGCTGCAGTGATGGAGGGAGTGGTGCTGTGAAAGAGGTGATCCAGGTTTCGAAGGCTGCCGTAACAGTGGTCATGACTAGGGAATCCTGCTGGTAGTGCCAGGCTGCTGGTATGAAACCCGTCTTTGATAACTGCCATGGGAGAAACTGTCTGCGTGCACAGTCTTTGGAACAGTAAGACCTGACCAGTCTCAGAAACAGTATGAGGACATATATGATTCTAATGTCTGTGATGATGGTGTCCCAATCCAACCCAAATGACATAGGTTGCTCTGCTAACAGATTTGACTGTAATCCCAGGCTCCAAGGAATGACCACTGTTAAAGAGCCTGAAATATGCCTTGGCACAGACCTGGAATTTTGATGGAGCAAGAGGAGTATCCGTGGACTGAGGAGGATGGAGGAGATGCAACGTAGAGAGACCTGCCATTCAGAAGTTCAGCCAGCAACTTATCTCCCTGATGCATCATACAGAATAGAAGCAGAGTATTTTCTTTGGAGTGGGGCTGCCTTAACTTCAATATCTACACCTTGAAGGTATGCACAAATTGTTCTGCTTCACTGTTAGATTGTGGTGAGAAAAGTGCTGATCTGACGAGGGTGATGCCATCTGCCTTGCAGAAAAACATGAAGTCTTTTGAAGTCAGTTGTGGGCCATTGTCAGATACAACAATAGTTTATAATCCTTCTTGACTGAATATAGTTGCTAGAGACTGAATTGTGCTGGCCGATGTTGCGGAATGTGGAAGGACAATAAAAGTAAATTTGATTAAAACATCTACTGAATATGTCTGCTTGTGTCTGTATATGTGTGGATGGATATGCGTGTGTGTGCGAGTGTATACCCGTCCTTTTTTCCCCCTAAGGTAAGTCTCTCCGCTCCCGGGATTGGAATGACTCATTACCCTCTCCCTTAAAACCCACATCCTTTCATCTTTCCCTCTCCTTCCCTCTTTCCTGATGAGGCAACAGTTTGTTGTGAAAGCTTGAATTTTGTGTGTATGTTTGTGTTTGTTTGTGTGTCTGTCGACCTGCCAGCACTTTCATTTGGTAAGTCACATCATCTTTGTTTTTAGATATATTTTTCCTACGTGGAATGTTTCCCTCTCTCTCTCTCTCTCTATATATATATATATATATATATATATATATATATATATATATATATATATATATATAAAATAGAAGGAAACATTCCACATGGGAAAAATTATATATAAAAACAAAGATGAGGTGACTTACCGAACGAAAGTGCTGGCAGGTCCCGGAAAGTATCCTGTCACAAGTGGGGCACTTTTGTGGTTCTTCTGTGGGGGATTCTGGGTTTGAGGGGACGAGGAAGTGGCTCTGGTTATTTGCTTCTGTACCATGTCGGGAGGGTAGTTGCGGGATGCAAAAGCTGTTTTGAGGTTGTTGGTGTAATGATTCAGG
The DNA here is from genome assembly GCF_023864345.2 of Schistocerca serialis cubense. NCBI lineage: Eukaryota > Metazoa > Arthropoda > Insecta > Orthoptera > Acrididae > Schistocerca > Schistocerca serialis. Next base: position 449,253,170 of record NC_064641.1, on the reverse strand, counting down.
GATTCCGGACTGGAGCAGATTCGTTTGCCACAAAGACCTAGGAGGATATATATATATATATATATATATATATATATATATATATATATATATATATATATATATATGTGTGTGTGTGTTCCCCCCTCCCATGGAGTTATGAGTTTGTGGTGACATCAGACAATAATACTGATACAAGTTGAAACAGTTTGAACATTAAAATTTAAGGATCTTTTGTAAAAAATTAAAAAAGGTACATGTTCTTCGTACCTTTGTTCTTTGATAGTCGAGTTTGGTTGTAGGTTTGTGTTGTACTGTGGAGTTTATGTGTGTGTTAAATTAATGTGTACTAATCATGAAAATGAAGTACACAGTGCATTCACATCCAGTGTACATTCTTTTATTTAAGAGGAAATCATAAATTTCCCACAAGTTAAGCTAGTCACATGCTACTCCTCTAATACCCCCACTCTTAACAACTAGTTTATCATAGTTGATGGCACCAGAGGCGTTTGATAAGTCTAGGAATATGCCCAAGATATGTTCCTGGCTATCCAGGGCCTGTAACATTTCCTATAGCTAACAAGACATTGCTGTTTCAGTTTTTGCTGTTTTTCTTGTGGTGGCAAACATCCACTTTGAAATGTGAAAGTCATTGATGAACCTGCAGATTTCTGGGATTGTTTGTGTATTATTATGACTAAGTAATGAAATTAATTGTAACCAAACCTTACATCATACTCTTTCCTTTTTCATCATCTAGCTTATCCTATCCTAAATACTAACATCCCTTGGCCACACACCTTTAGGATTTTCCATTGTCTTACTTCCACAGCTTCACAATGATATTGGCATCTGTATGATGACTGTCTTTCTTTTGTACAAGAACTACTTTGCTTCTGACAGAACAGTCCACAAATGTACTGCTGTGGGGCACAGTATGTACTTTGACAGGTGCACACATGGACTATTCTGTCAACAAAAACTCTTTGAGAAGCTAAATAATCACCCTCATATGAATCCCATGCCATAACATTTGCTCACTCCTCAGTTCATTGTAGGTCCTACATCACACTTTCTTTGATATTCTATTGATTTTCCCATACCAGCTATAGTCACTGGTGCATTGTTTAGTACGACACCTAAACTGTCACCAGAGCAAAAAATGTATTATCCTTATAGTTGTGTCTCAAGTAACTGACTTGCATGGAGTACAATACCTGTTGTTCTCTGCCTAAAGTAAGTAATGATGTCTTCTCTCTCCATTTCTTTATGCCTTTATTCTGAACTGTGTTAGTGACAAGAACATTAAAAAAAATTCTTCTCATTATTGTACTACAGTAACAAAATTCAACATTTTGTGCTATCATTAAAAATATATTTCTTCTTACAGGTTAGTCTCAACAATGCTAAGTTCACAGCAGTGTTGAAAGGCCTACACAATGCAATTGCTGTTGACTATCACTACCATAAAGGACTTATTTTTTGGTCTGATGTGTCAATGGATGTCATTCGACATGCAAGTCTGAATGGTACAGGACCAGTAGGTGAGTTTCACAATAGGAAGCAATGTAGGAAGGTACAGTATGTAATAACTAGAGTGTGGGATAACACACATCATTCTTTATGTTATTATTTTAATGTATATCTGTATTACTTTTACATCCTTGTTCTGATAGTGAAAGTTTCTAGTGGCATGATACAATCAGTGTAAGTAATGATCTTTTGGATGTGAAGGATGAGAAATGTGGGAGAGGGGGAGTGTTAAGGAATTGCCTATAGGGGAAAGAAGGATGTGGTAACACTGTGTTACCATTTGTACTGTACTGGCACCTTGGCAGCAGTTACCACAACAGGATGCAAGGTGCCAGTGCAGACTGTCACAATTCAACTTGCCTACATGGGTGTCCGGCAGCACAAATCCAGCTGCCAGGCAGTGGCATGCTCAAATATTGAAGGTAGCTCTGTGTCAGCATGTGCAGCCAATGGACAGCACCACCAAGAGAGACTGATAAACAATCAAACAATCTCACTGATATAATCCCAGAGCGGAGTGTGCTCAGCATCTCTCTGTTAAAGTGTTTTCTTGTGTTATCTGGACTTTGCTCTAGGGCTCCCTGCATTGTATTGGATTTGGCCTGGCATTGTACTTGATTGTATATGAAACTTAACTTTTATATGTGTGTGTTGTTACTACAGGGAACAGAGTAACATAGGCTGCTTCTACAACTACTTTGACATACATACTCCACAAGCCACCATATAGTGCATGGCAGAGGGTACCTTGTACCACTAACAGTCATTTACTTTCCTAAGCCATTAGCAATTGGAGTGAGGGAAAAAAGACTCTCTGTATGCCTTCCTGAGGAGAGGAAAGGCAGGGGCTATTTTGCACATAGGAGGGAGGTGTAGAGGTGACAGGGAGGGAGGAAGACAGGAAATATTAAACCTGCCAGAATGCAGAGAACCACCTGTATAGCCAAGAGGATTTCAAGCCAAATGAAACCTCCCTTGATCCCTTCTCTCCTCTTGTTATCCTGACCCTGTCAACTATGTAGATAGGGACTGTGCCTCTACTACAACCATCAGTTCTAAATTCCTTCTGATTTGGACTGCCAACATTCTCTTGTTAAAACAGTTACTAAGCTTTTCTAAGCAGATTTTTGTGATATACAGCAAAAATCCCTTTTTGCACTTTTCAGCAGACTGACCAAACAAAAAAGTAACATGGAGGAAAGCATATGAAACACAACAAGCAAAAAGCAATGAATTACAATTACTGTTATTGTCTTAACATTGTTCGTAATATGAAATTAAAACAATTTAAATTTTGCCCATTTAAAAAAAACTGAAATAATTAATTGCTTCTGTTTCTTTCTAATAGAAATTAGCTCTACTCTTTCATAAAACCACATTAAAAAGATACTAATGTTCTAATGTGAGACTTATATAAACAATCATTATAAAATTATGAAAAATAAAAATTAAATGATTAATGGAAAATCTCATATAAGATGTCAAACAAATACTAACAAAGAGATAGAGGGGCTGGCCAGTACTTACCTCAGCTCAGTACAGCCGATAGATACACATAAAACAGAACTGAAAATTTACATTCCTAGCTTTCGGAACTTTGTTCCTTCATCAGGGAGGAGAGAGGGGAAAAAAGGGAAGAAGGGAAAGTGGTTTCAGTTACTCACAACCCAGGTTATGAAGCAACAGGGAAAGGTAAACAGGGAGGGTAGCAAGGATGGAGGCATGCCTCCATCCTTGCTACCCTCCCTGTTTACCTTTCCCTGTTGCTTCATAACCTGGGTTGTGAGTAACTGAAACCACTTTCCCTTCTTCCCTTTTTTCCCCTCTCTCCTCCCTGATGAAGGAACAAAGTTCCGAAAGCTAGGAATGTAAATTTTCAGTTCTGTTTTATGTGTATCTATCAGCTGTACTGAGCTGAGGTAAGTACTGGCCAGCCCCTCTATCTCTTTGTTAGTATTTGAAAAATAAAAATTGTAACACAATGTTGGTTAAAATACTAAAGTTGACAGTCTTCGTAAACAGAGAACAGGATGAGCAGAAGGCAGGCTGCTAGTAGAGTCACTATTGTCAGATTGTGATTATTATTCAGGCAGTGACTCAGTATACTTCCTCACCCTTCCAAACACTGCGAACCTATAATGTAGGCGGCCATGATCCAACCCGCTGACAATGAAAATCTTGCTTCCACACTAATGCTATGTTTCATTATCAATAACTTTGCATATAGTCTGTGATTTTTGTTTTGTTCCTAGGCTAAATTTGATTAGGAATATAATGCACTTTTTGCAAAAATCTTTATGAAAATCAGTGTTAAAGGTTGTGATAATGTCAAAGAAACCTTAAAGTGTGGGAAATGTTGTAACATGGAATTGTTAATGACGGAAAGTATTTTATTGAGAAAATACGTCTTTTATTGGGACCGAAAAAAATGGATGTAAAAGTGGGAAAATGTAAAATGTGGGAACATAAAACAATGTTTTACTGTAATAGGTTTCTTTTGCTAAGGCACAAGGTAAATGTATTTTTCGTTGCAATAAAAGACAAATTAATATAACTTTTCTCATCAAAATCTGTAGACTCTTATAGTTAGTTTTAGTTTATTATGCAGTCTCAAATTTCACTCACTGAATATTAATCAAAACTGAATGCCAAATTCCATAAATGTACTGATTGACTGTCTGACTACAGACTGAACTAATTAATTAATGGAAATTACGTGAGATCCCAATGTAAACTGAATGAACATTAGCTAAATTTCTGGGATTTTTCTGAAAAAAGGAAGAAGAGAAATACTTACACCATTGTATACATGCTGTAAATTGATTTTCGATGAGGTGGCTAATTGGAGTTGCTGAATTAATAGAAGTCACAAGGTGCAGATGTCTGCCAACCAGTATTCACTTGTTTCCATTCACTACCAGCTGTAGTGAACAATATTGAATGTGGTTGCATTTTAGTAACTAATTTATGTTGACTTTGCCAGGCCAAGTTTTTGCAGCAAATGTTAGCTCCAAGTGTCATTTCTGATTTTGTAGATGTAGATAACACAGTGTTGGTAAGAACCAGAAATCAGTGAGTACGTTCAATATCATTCAGCTTCTATTGATTCAGCAACTCCCAGTAGTCATCTCACATTTGCCACTCTAGGATTCATGTATAGTACAGATACTAAAGTTGAAAAATAACAGTGGAAACAAATAGTAGCAGGCTACCACTTATCTTCAGATACCTACAACCACGGAGGTGGCAGTTTTCTGAAATATTCCTGGTGGATAGAATATCCCATCCTCTGCTGGGAGTGAATTTGGAACAGGATTTTTTTCTGACATTTTGGCTGATAAGTGTACAGCTATCTTCAAGATGAGTTAATGAAAGAATTAAAACTGCTTGGCACAACACTGTGGAGTAAATGCATGTGCATCAGAAAAGAGATACTCAGCAACAAGAGCATCAGTCAAAGATGAAGCTTTGTATATGTAATAAATAAAACATAACAAGCACCAAATCAGAAAATCCACATTGCTTACAAATTATGTTATTGATTATTAGAATGGATGGCATGTGTTGAAATTCCAGGCACTGGTGTCTCAGAACAATAATTCCTTTGAGAGCGCAGACATAAAATGAATCATTTCTGTGATTTTTCAAGCTGGAAACCCTCATCTTTATCAAGCAAAATTTCTGATAATTGTACTCCCGCAGCTTTCTTGACCACTGAACCTCCATGGAATGTTGTCAGACTCATTAATCCTGTAATCCTGGAGTGGGCAGTGGAAATACAGTGTTCAACCTCTGCAGATTTGTTGGGCTGTAGAAGGCAGATGTGTCACTATTGTTCAGTTTATACTTGCAGGTGTGTAGCTGCCACCATATTTTGCAAACTGAGCGTATTTAAAACTTTAGTACATTGGACCCATGTAGCGTCTGACAGGCTGTCAACTGAACTGGTACTTGGAAGAAGTATTCAGTAAAAATGAATATACAGAACATGAAATTAAGAGTGCTCTGCAAGCGAAAACACCAGACCAACCAAAGGAAGAGCATCAAGAAAGAGGTGTAAGGTTTACAAACTTTCTACCACATATGGGAAATATTTCTTCCAAAACTGCTAGAATAGTGATTTGGTCTTCATTCTATCAGCCAAGACTGCAGCTCTTCTGGGATCTGGGATAGATAATCTACTTTCAAAAAAGATGGGTATTTATGAAATCCTTTTGTCAGTGTGGTAAAAGTTACATAGGACAAACAACACACAGTGTACAAGAATGGTGCATTTAGCAGCAGCAACACAACCACCTTCTGCAGTTCAGCAGATCTACAGTGGTTGAAGATGTATTTACACAGGTCATTCCATGGGTTATGGGAGATTCAAGATATTGGCCACAGTCTCATCCTATCGGGATTCAGTGGTCAAGGAAGCTGTGGAAATACAATTAGAGGACAACCTGCATAACCAAGATGAGAGTTTCCAGCTTCATGAGAACCATTTTTTCATGTCTGTATTCTCAGAGGAATTTTTGTTCTGTGTGTTTGTTGCCTGGCATTCCAACATATTCCATCCATTTTAATAAGTAGCCACACAATTCATAGACACTGTGGATTTGTTGATGCGGTGCTTATTACATTCTGTTCTTAGATGCATGAAGTTTTATTTATGATGGGTACTCTCTTTGCCATCTGTCTTATCCCTGAGGCACAAACAATGATTACTCCACAATATTGTCAACCACTTTTAATTCTATCACTAGTTTGCCTTGAAGATGATTATCTCCTGAAATGTTGGAAGGAAAAATAATATTGTCCTGGATGCATGCCCAAAAGATGATGGAATACACAGATTTAAATGTTTACTTTTGTGTATGTGTGTGTGTGTGTGTGTGTGTGTGTGTGTGTGTGTGTGTGTGTATTTGAGTATGAGGGGTGGGGGTTCATTCTGGAAATTCTACTAAACTCAATAAGAAGGATTTTAAAATGACTGTTATTTTCAAAATACTCTAATATTATAATAGTAATTGTCCTTTAATTGCACCAAAAGGAAAATTCGGTTGAGAAACCTGTAAAATAACAGAGAGATAGAATGGGTGGTCATTATTTACCTCCAGCAGGTAAATTTCTAGTACTGCCTATAGACAAGTATAGAAGTGAAAGCATTAATTCTAGCTTTTGGAAGTATTAGTTCCTTCCTCAAGGTGTAAACAAGCATAAGTTAGAAAGGTTACAAAGGAGCACCAGGTTACTCTCTTGACATTGGAATGAGAATAACTCACCTGTAGTAAGGATGAAGGGAATCAAAGGTATCCTTTGTCACTCAAGCTAAAACGTTGATGATCTTTTAACTAGAATACACAACTTAATTACTTTCTCAACCAAAAGAATCAATAAACAAAATGTGATTGTTTTTGTGTGGATGCATATGTTGATTTTAGCAACAGTGTGTCTCTCTTAAGAATTGTCAGGTGTATTTTCAGTGGTGTTTTGGCAAATATTTGCAGTCTTGTTTTGCGGTCTGTAGCTGGAGTCAGCCCAAACAAACATTGTTCATCATATCTTTCATGCGATGCCCAATTTCAACGGAAAGCATTGGTTTGTTTCCCATTAAAAACGAAATAATTTTTAAAATGGTGTTTTATGTGTCCACTTGACAGAGCCATCTCAGATTAGTCTGGTGTGATATTCATTTTATCGGTACGTGTTAACAGGGACAGTAAAACTCTAGCAACAACTGGGCTGTACTGCTCCATGGCAGTAGCAGTCAGCGCAGTTCAGTATGATGCTATTGATGCTGGAGTACTGGTTATTCTTCATGTTTTACTGTTCCCATAAATGCATGTTGATAACAAATATTGGAGTGGACTAATTTGAGACCAATCAATCAAATAAACACGTAAAATTCTGCTTTAAAAATAATTTTGTTTGTAATGGGGAACAATCCAACACTTTCTGTCAATACTGGGCATCAAATGAAAGGCGTGATAAGCAGTATTTGTTTGGGCTGTCTCCAGCTACAGATTGTAAAAGTGAAATTGCAAATATCTGCCAAAACACCAGAGCAAATGCACCTGATAACTCTTTGGAGAGACAATTGGTGTTTGACCTGATTTATGCACTTTGTAACACATTGATATCCAGATACTGAGGTTCAATAAATATACAACATACCTCTCTCATAGGAATCCCACACTCATCCACCTTTAGAAATACAAATGCAAATAAGTGTTGCATGCATGAGTAAAGAATTAAAGCAAATATAATTTTCTGTACTGAATCACTGATAATATTCTGTATACTACACATAAGACAGTGATTTTTACCATTTATGATTCTGAATTGCAAAAGAAAATTTAGATGGGAAGGAGGATTGCTCTTATAAACCTTGTAATTGGTTTCTAGGCATTCAACTCTGGGCTTATTCCTTCTCCTGAGTGCATGCCACAAAATGCAGATAATCTCTCATTGGTGGCACACTGCCTTCAAAAGGCAGTAAATCTGGGTTTGAGTCCTGATCCATCAGACAATCTTTTTTCTTATTATATCCAATAAGCCTATCAGACTTTCACATGTGTATTGCATTTGTATAATTGTAATTGAATCACTATATATGCACATTAAAATCCTTGTGAATCAGGTTCCCCAGTTATTGGAGTACAACAGTATTCATGTAGTTTAGTTGAGCTTCTATCAAGATAGTAAGAACTTTCATTATGTATAATTTTTACAGTACAAACAAAACTTTAGAATATATGAGCCAATAGTCACTGAAGTCCACTCATTTCTTGTTTTTTGTTTGACAAGTTACCAGCTTTAATTTCTTATCTAGAAATTAAATATGTGATTCCTAAAATTATTTCCTGTGTTCTAGATGTCATTCGATGGGGTCTTGAGAGCCCTGGTGGACTTGCAGTGGACTGGGTGCATAATCTTTTATTCTGGACAGATTCTGAAACAAGGCGTGTGGAAGTAGCAACACTTGATGGAATTCATCGTGCAATCATTGCATCAAATGACTTAGACCGACCACGAGCTATTGCTGTGCATCCAGGAGAGGCTTTCATTTTTTGGACAGACTGGGGTACAAATAAATAATATTTTATACTGTTATTACTCAGTTGCATCTGATTTAACAGTATTTGTGCACACTGATACACTTAACTTCCATCACAATCTATTTATACTTTCATAATATTTCATGAAAGTCTCTTGAATTTACAGGTCCAAACCCAAAAATTGAACGTGCTGAGATGGATGGAAGCAGTAGACGAGCTGTCATAAGTGAGTCCCTGTTTTGGCCAAACGGACTTTGCATTGACTATGCCATGCGCAGAATTTACTGGGCAGATGCCAAGCATCATGTAATAGAGACTTCAAAATTTGATGGCTCTGAAAGAAAAAAGGTGCTGTTTTTGATTTATCACTCTACAGTTTAATAAAAAAATCTTGGGCAAACCTAATATCACATATTTAGTTGTAGTATATAATTTAGTCAGCAAGATATAGCATGTAATTAATTATTGTGATGTAGAATTAGTCATCTTTTTTTTTTTGTCAGCTGTTTTTTGTCAATAGATGATTAAATAACAGCAGGGGTAGAGACTTGACATTTATGTATTTGATTGTTTGATTTCTTACTCTACTACCAAACAATGTGGCACAGTGATAAGGTACTGGACTCGCATTTGGAAGGATCGTGGGTCAAATTCCCATCCAACCATCAAAATACATAAATTTTCTGTTGCTTTCCTAACTTGGTTAAGGCCTATGCCAGGATGGTTTATTTGAAAAAGCATGACTGATTTTCTTACCCGACCTTCCCCAATACAGTATGTTTTCCATCGTCATGACCTCATCATCACTGGATTGTTAAGTGCTAATATTTCTCCTCCTCCTCCTGCTCCTCCTCTCTCTCTCTCTCTCTCTCTCGCTCTCTCTCTCTCTCTCTCTCTCAGACACACACACACACACACACACACACACACACACACACACACACACACACACACACCTGGGCACACTTTCCTGTGGGCAGACACACATAAGAACTACTTGCTTCTATTCAAGTACTTTCGTTTATTATTGTTGGCATTATGAAGAAGATGTTATCTGTGGTCATTTTATTTTGTTTTATTGTCATCTCAGTGGCTCTTTAGTTTTCGATTTTCTCAGCCAAGCTTTCAAGCCTGTAATGTTAGTAGGTTATGTCGTGGATCACAAGTAGACCCTACCACTCAGCAGTGTATTTGCTTTACAGTCAGTAAACTAGGGTCACATACACTCAAAAATTATTGCATCTGTGTGTGAAATTTTTTTTAAGAACCACTACTTGATAAAAAAAATCTATTAGGGCATTTCTGTTTTGTGTAACAGTACTAACAATGACCAAATTTATTTAATAATGAACAAATGGATGAACTTTATGTTAGGGTGCACTCCCATTATTTTATTTCACAAACTACTGATGGAACCATTCATTACTACTGTGTCATTGAAATTTTGTGCACCAGTAAACACAAATTCCATTAATTTAACATCTTGCAAAATATTTTTCTCTGTTAGCTTTCAGCTTACATTGGTGTAGTTAACTTTGTATTTTCTTTTTCTTAATATTGCTCCTTTGATGTAGATTTTAGCAGTGTAGTCTATTAGACTCATAAGAATTCCTGGATTCACTTCCACCATGTCTCCCCAAAGCTATTTCATGAGAAACACAACATTAAAGGTAGTTGGAGATCTTGGAATGGGAGTCTCTATTTGTTTGGATGAGTTTATTACGTTGCACCACTCAGTCTTTACGAGATGGTTGAAGCATGTCTATGTAGTCAATTGATCACTTTTCACTAAATTGGCCTTCTTATATATGTGCTTGTGCACAACATGCTTCAGAGATATTTAATGAATCCATCTTCAGTGACATCAGGGTGGTGATTCTTTTGGAAACCTGTAATTCTCAGGCAATGACAGCATATCTGGAAAAATTGGGAAAATCTCAAGGAATATCATTAAATCTCAGGGAATTCTGTATTTTTAATATAGCACTGGAATTTGATTTTATTGAGTTTTATAAATCCAGTGTGTAGATCTCACTTTCTGTAGCTTGTACACATATTGAATGACTGTAGGTTGATGTTGTACTGGTGAGATTAGGAAAGTGGATGAAATTCAGAATTTGGTGCTTACATTCTGCAAAATCCACACAAACAGAATGATTGTAGATTGATGATTTATGGGTGAGGTTAGCAAAACAAATTTTAAAATTTGAAAGTGTGTGAATTACATGAATATTACTCAGTATACATTATCGAAGTTTATAAACTGCAGTCAAACTACTGCTTGTGGTTAGTGTAACTCAGCTGAGAGGAAAGACAACTCATTACTGTGTGATGCTCACTCCTGCTCCCCTCCCTCCCACTCATCGTTAATTTATCAAGAACTTTTTACAACACCATCTTGCTTCCCATACCCAGAATCGTCAGGGATTTTTTTTCCAAGTTTGAGTAGCCACCTGGTGAAGCTCAATTTCCAGTCCATACAATATTTGTGGCACTATTTTTAATTCGTAACAGGAGGAACAAGAGAGTGAGAAGAACACTCCTCCAATCACATCCAAAGATCAACTTTCTTTCTTACTTACTTGTGTTAAGGCCCTTCATCTACCATTTATGTTTGTTAACTGCTCTGTATGTTAGTCTATCATGTGCCTTAATGTCATATTTTGTGTTTATGCTTGAAACTGAATTTTCATTTTTTTGTTATTAGTTTGAAGAATACATAAACAAGTAGAAATGTATAAGCACAGTGATCTCTCAGATGTGACACCTGAGCAAAATTCATGTGAAGCAAATAGCAATCCCATGTGAGAGAGCAGGCTTTGTAGCCCAGACACCTTGATAACAGCCTGGCCATGGGGAAAACAATGAAACCACAGGGATAAAGAGAAACAGTATTGTGTTGGTGTGGCAGTCCCACGGAGGGAAGTGGCATTGTGTGCAGCACTTGATTCGTGTTTTGTTAACCTGCTGAATGATGTACAGATAGTGTAAATTGCTCACAGTCATCACTCAATGGTGGTGAAAGTGATCAGACTGAAAATATGATTATCGAGACTTCATAAATTTAATTTATAGGATGAGTATTATAATTTCTTGGGGTGTTCTTGGAGTAGGATTGGGGAAAGTGAGGGATGAAGACTTGCCACCCATTCTTTAGATGCCAGGTGAGTCGTGTGATGGAGAGTCTGGTAAGTTAGTTTCATGTTCCGTGGATCATTTGTACAGTTAATCAGAATGATGTGGAACTAGTAGTGTTAAGTAAAGCTACATACTGACCACATTTTACATATTACATAAATTGAAATTTTTCTGTGGAGTAGGACATGTTGTCAAGGAGAAACATTTTCAGTTTGTTTTGAAATTCGATTTTGCATCCCTCAGCCATTTTATATCATTGGCTAGCTGATAAAAAATTTTGTAGCACCATTATGCACTCCTTTTTGGACTAAAGTCATCCTGTAGTTGTTATTGTGGTCTTCAGTCCTGAGACTGGTTTGATGCAGCTCTCCATGGTACTCTATCCTGTGCAAGCTTCTTCATCTCCCAGTACTTACTGCAACCTACATCCTTCTGAATCTGCTTAGTGTATTCATATCTTGGTCTCCCTCTACGATTTTTACCCTCCATGCTGCCATCCAATGCTAAATTTGTGATCCCTTGATGCCTCAGAACATGTCCTACCACCTGGTCCCTTCTTCTTGTCAAGTTGTGCCACAAACTCCTCTTCTCCCCAATTCTATTCAATACCTCAACCCATCTAATCTTCAGCATTCTTCTGTAGCACCACATTTCAAAAGCCTCTATTCTCTTCATCCATGTTTCACTTCTATACAAGGCTACACTCCATACAAATACTTTCAGAAACAACTTCCTGACACTTAAATCAATACTCGATGTTAACAAACTTCTCTTCTTCAGAAACGCTTTCCTTGCCATTGCCAGTCTACATTTTATATCCTCTCTACTTTGACCATCATCAATTATTTTGCTCCCCAAATAGCAAAACTCCTTTACTACTTTAAGTGTCTCATTTCCTAATCTAATTCCCTCAGCATCACCCGACTTAATTTGACAACATTCCATTATCCTCGTTTTGCTTTTGTTGATGTTCATCTTATATCCTCCTTTCAAGACACTGTCCATTCCGTTCAACTGCTCTTCCAAGTCCTTTGCTGTCTCTGACAGAATTACAATGTCATTGGCAAACCTCAAAGTTTTTATTTCTTCATGGATTTTAATACCTACTCCGAATTTTTCTTTTGTTTCCTTTACTGCTTGCTCAATATACAGATTGAATAACATCGGGGATAGGCTACAACCCTGTCTCACTCCCTTCCCAACCACTGCTTGCCTTTCATGCCCCTCACTCTTATAACTGCCATCTGGTTTTTGTACAAATTGTAAATAGCCTTTCACTCCCTGTATTTTACCCCTGCCACCTTCAGAATTTGAAAGAAAGTATTCCAGTCAACATTGTCAAAAACTTGCTTTAAGTCTACAAATGCTAGAAATGTAGGTTTGCCTTTCCTTAATCTTTCTTCTAAGATAAGTCGTAAGATCAGTATTGCCTCACGTGTTCCAACATTTCTACGGAATCCAAACTGATCTTCCCCGAGGTCGGCTTCTACTAGTTTTTCCATTCGTCTGTAAAGAATTCGCATTAGTATTTTGCAGCTGTGACTTATTAAACTGATAGTTTGGTAATTTTCACATCTGTCAACACCTGCTTTCTTTGGGATTGAAATTATTATATTCTTCTTGAAGTCTGAGGGTATTTCACCTGTCTCATACATCTTGCTCACCAGGTGGTAGAGTTTTGTCAGGACTGGCTCTTCCAAAGCTGTCAGTAGTTCTAATGGAATGTTGTCTACTCCCGGGGCCTTGTTTCAACTCAGGTCTTTCAGTGCTCTGTCAAACTCTTCACACAGTATCGTATCTCCCATTTCATCTTTATCTACATCCTCTTCCTCCAGTCACGTCAATTAAATATCTAGACATAACATTGCAAAGCAGTATGAAATGAAACAACCACATAAGAGCAGTGGTAGGGAAGGTGAATAGTTGACTTGAGTTTATTGGGAGAATTTTAGGAAAGTGTGGTTCATCTATAAAGAAGACCATGTATGAGATCTGTTCAAAAAATTCTGGAACATTCATAGTTTTGCACCAGTGGTGTGTTGAAGTGAAAATTGCAGTCTGTTAGTTATTGTTCAGTCATCTACTGAGTAGAATGTTGTGTCGCACAGTTTGCAAATTTTGAGATAACAGAGTTGGAGGAGCAACACGTCTGCATTAAATTTTGAGTGAAACTCAAGAAAACCTTTGCCAAGACATACCAAATAATGCAGGAATCCTATGGTGATGTGTGCTTAAGCCATACTTGGTGTTACAAATGAGTCACACAGTTTAAAAATGACTGGGTGGAAGTTAAAGATGGCACTCATTCAATCTACTGATGACACTCATTTCATGTGCATCAGTGAAATGATGTGTGCCAGTTGAAGACTGCCTGTCTTAGAGGATTGAGGAAGAATATAACATTTCAGTTGGATCATTTCATGAAATCCTGACCCAGTATCTTGAAATGCATCATGTTGCCACCAAGTTCGTCCCAAGGCTCATGAGTCAAGACCAGAAAGACCTTCGCCTCACAGTCTGCAGAGAGCTTTAGGGTTGCACAAATGAGAATGAGATGTTCCTTAAGAGATTCATAATTGGTGATGAGATGTGGGTCTATGGTTATGATGTTCAGAACAAGGTTCAATCTTCACAGTGCGACAGTAAAGCTTTTCCAAAACCAAAAAAAGCCATCAGGTCAGATGTCAAAGCCATGCTGATAGTTTTCTTTGACTCTGAAGAATTAGTTCATCATGAGTTCATGCCAAAGGAACAAACTGTTAATCAATGGTCTATTGAGTACTTTTGCAACACCAGCAAGAAAATGTGAGAGTGGCCTGAAATGTGGCAAAACAGTTCATGGTTCTTGCATCATGATAATGCATGCACACATTCAGCCCTTTTGATGAGTGACCATTGCACAAAAAAATGAAATCACTGTGCTGCCTCCACACTCTCCAGACCTGGCCTCTGCAGACTTTTTTTTTTATTTCCAAAGTTGGAAACTCTATTGAATGGATGAATATCGGCAACAGTAGATGAGATAAAGAAAATTTGCAAATGGCGCTTCACATGATCCAGCAAGAAGTGTACCAAGACTTCTTCTGGAAGAGGAAACAGGATTGGGAGTGGTAAGTGATAATGTACTACTGGCCTGCACCCTGTCCCATAAATGTGACTGACATCTCATACACGTGGAATGTGAAATACAGTTGTATAGAGAATTGAAAATCAAAAATATACCTAAGAACTTAGATCCAGTTTGTGTTTTTGAGGGAAAGTTGCAACAAAGAGAATAATTTGGTGACACAGTAACAATTTATTGTGCTTTTAAGTGTGCATGTAGAACTGGAAGGCCTATCCTCCTGAGCTTCAATGATTAAAGTGCTTACAAAAACATTTTGGAAGTTTTCTACATCTACATACATACGCCACAAGATACAGTAGGTGCTTGGCAGAGGGTACCTTGTACCATGACTAGTCATTTCCTTTCCTGTTACACACATATTGTGTAAGGGTAAGGCACCTATGTATGAGACATAATTTCTCTTATCTTCATGGTTCTTATGCAAAATATATGTTGATGGCTGTAAAACTGTTCTGAAATAAACTTCCAATACCAGTTCTCTAAATTTTCTCAATAGCATTTTGTGAAAAAAACATCATCTTCCTTCCAGGAATTCCCATTTGAGTTCATGAAGCATCTCTGTAATACTCATGTGGCAACTGAATCTACTGGTAACAAATCTAGCAGCCCACCTCTGAACTGTGTCGATGTGTTCCTTTAATCTGATCTGAAGGGGACCCTAAACACTCGAGCAATACTCAGCAATGGGTCACACTAGTGTTCTATAACAGGGCAGTTCAAAACATTCCAGAGCTTTGTCCACAAAATTTTTCCTTGCTTACCTTTTATCATGCATGGTATCCTTCGAAATACACAGTTGTGGAGGAGAGTATTTCGAAAGAGGGGAGGTGTCAGAAAGAGTTTGTCAGAAGTGGTACATTGTTAATCACGGTGTCAGATTCAGTCCATAGTTAAGGACTGAGTGAGTTATAACAGTTTGGATGTTGTACATTAAAGAAACATGACAAAAATGGTTAAGAGTGCAATAGTAAATTATTGAAGTGATTTCTAATGTGAGAATGTATAAATAATTGCCAAAAGTTTGATTGTAAGTTCCATAAATTCTACTGCTGTCTGTATTATACTTTTCAGCTCTCTTTGAAACATTGCAGACAACTCTCCCAAGGTGTTTTGGCGCACTTTTATGTCAGTCTCAAGTGACTGATACAAGCTTATGTATTTATGTAATTGATTATGAACATGAAACTTCCTGGCAGATTAAAACTGTGTGCCCGACCGAGACTCGAACTCGGGACCTTTGCTTTTCGCGGGCAAGTGCTCTACCATCTGAGCTACCAAAGCACGACTCACGCCTGGTACTCACAGCTTTACTTCTGCCAGTACCTCGTCTCTTACCTTCCAAACTTTACAGAAGCTCTCCTGCGGTAGCTCAGATGGTAGAGCACTTGCCCGCGAAAGGCAAAGGTCCCGAGTTCGAGTCTCGGTCGGGCACACAGTTTTAATCTGCCAGGAAGTTTCATATCAGTGCACACTCCGCTGCAGAGTGAAAATCTCATTCTGGAAACATCCCCCAGGCTGTGGCTAAGCCGTGTCTCCACAATATCCTTTCTTTCAGGAGTGCTAGTTCTGCAAGTTTCGCAGGAGAGCTTCTGTAAAGTTTGGAAGGTAGGAGACGAGGTACTGGCAGAAGTAAAGCTGTGAGTACCGGGCGTGAGTCGTGCTTCAGTAGTTCAGATGGTAGAGCACTTGCCCGTGAAAGGCAAAGGGCCCGAGTTCGAGTCTCAGTCAGGCACACAGTTTTAATCTGCCAGGAAGTTTCATATCAGTGCACACTCCGCTGCGGAGTGAAAATCTCATTCTGGATTATGAACATATTTACTTTTTTCTCTGTAGATGTTACTTTTCATTTATAATCACAAACAGAAATACACTCCTGGAAATGGAAAAAAGAACACATTGACACCGGTGTGTCAGACCCACCATACTTGCTCCGGACACTGCGAGAAGGCTGTACAAGCAATGATCACACGCACGGCACAGCGGACACACCAGGAACCGCGGTGTTGGCCGTCGAATGGCGCTAGCTGCGCAGCATTTGTGCACCGCCGCCGTCAGTGTCAGCCAGTTTGCCGTGGCATACGGAGCTCCATCGCAGTCTTTAACACTGGTAGCATGCCGCGACAGCGTGGACGTGAACCGTATGTGCAGTTGACGGACTTTGAGCGAGGGCGTATAGTTTGCATGCGGGAGGCCGGGTGGACGTACCACCGAATTGCTCAACACGTGGGGCATGAGGTCTCCACAGTACATCGATGTTGTCGCCAGTGGTCGGCGGAAGGTGCACGTGCCCGTCGACCTGGGACCGGACCGCAGCGACGCACGGATGCACGCTAAGACCGTAGGATCCTACGCAGTGCCGTAGGGGACCACACTGCCACTTCCCAGCAAATTAGGGACACTGTTGCTCCTGGGGTATCGGCGAGGACCATTTGCAACCATCTCCATGAAGCTGGGCTACGGTCCCGCACACCGTTAGGCCGTCTTCCGCTCACGCCCCAACATCGTGCAGCCCACCTCCAGTGGTGTCGCGACAGGCATGAATGGAGGGACGAATGGAGACGTGTCGTCTTCAGCGATGAGAGTCGCTTCTTCCTTGGTGCCAATGATGGTCGTATGCGTGTTTGGCGCCGTGCAGGTGAGCGCCACAATCAGGACTGCATACGACCGAGGCACACAGGGCCAACACCCGGCATCATGGTGTGGGGAGCGATCTCCTACACTGGCCGTACACCACTGGTGATCGTCGAGGGGACACTGAATAGTGCACGGTACATCCAAACCGTCATCGAACCCATCGTTCTACCATTCCTAGACCGGCAAGGGAACTTGCTGTTCCAACAGGACAATGCACGTCCGCATGTATCCCGTGCCACCCAACGTGCTCTAGAAGGTGTAAGTCAACTACCCTGGCCAGCAAGATCTCCGGATCTGTCCCCCATTGAGCATGTTTGGGACTGGATGAAGCATCGTCTCACGCGGTCTGCACGTCCAGCACGAACGCTGGTCCAACTGAGGCGCCAGGTGGAAATGGCATGGCAAGCCGTTCCACAGGACTACATCCAGCATCTCTACGATCGTCTCCATGGGAGAATAGCAGCCTGCATTGCTGCGAAAGGTGGATATACACTGTACTAGTGCCGACATTGTGCATGCTCTGTTGCCTGTGTCTATGTGCCTGTGGTTCTGTCAGTGTGATCATGTGATGTATCTGACCCCAGGAATGTGTCAATAAAGTTTCCCCTTCCTGGGACAATGAATTCATGGTGTTCTTATTTCAATTTCCAGGAGTGTATGTTAGAGTAAATAAAGGCTATGATACAAGCTGACCAGTGACTGTGGGTTCTGTACTTGATCCATTAGTCAAGAGAAGTTAGGTTGGATGCTGTGTCACCTAATGGATAGATTTTGTAGGACATCATCAAGGCCAATATTGCACCCAAAAAAAGCTTTTTCAATAACAGTAGAAACTCATTTGACAGGAATTCTCCATGATTTTGTGAGACAGTTAAATGCACAATACAATGTAATTACTGATAGAATCGTCTGTAAGAAACTGAATTACTAAATGTATTGAGTTTTTTTAATGTATTTGAGAGTCATTCCGTTAATTGTAAAACAAAAGCTTATTCTGTCCAAAACATGATTTGCTTTAGTTTTCAATAGGAATCTATAACTACTGGGCTTTCATCATGGGTAAATAAAACAGCTTTGGAGTTTTACAATACATGCAGTGGTAAGGCAATGGTATTTATTTGGAGAAAAAACATTACGAGAAAGGAATACCCCAAGCTACAGTGACTTAGTCTTATGCAAGTTTATTTTCTATTATGTGACAATGTAAATCAATGTTCAGCTTTCCATCATGTAAATAAGTTCTGTGTCAACATTTTCAATATACTGCTCAGATCAGTATCAAATTTATCAGACTAAGTCCATGCTTGGGGGGTAAATGAATACATAAATGAATAAAAGTCAGTATCTCAGTATCTACGTAATTGACTAGATACATTTTTTTAAAGGCCAAGGACTTAGAAAGCTGCTGAGTACAGACACATGTGCAGATGATCAATTCATACAAGTGATAGCAAATTTATTTTTATCATAGATGATGAAAGCCTGTCAAAAAATATAAATAAAAAGGTACTCTGAAATAAATCAGTAACAAGAGAGATTAAGATTGGTAGTGAGCAAAAACAATGTTGGACAATGTTATGATCCCATTACTGATCTTAAGTCTGAGCTAATTGTAGGTAAAATCATCATACAATTTCATGTGCAGCTGAAGAGGATAACATTTTGAAAGAATATTGTGTTGGCTATATTAATAATAGTAAATTTTGTGAAAGAGAAATAAATGGAGGGTGGTTGGAAATGACATTCTAAATAGCATGTAACAAAATATTAGCAGTCTAAAATAATAATTACATACCATTTCAGGTTCTTACTAAAGGTTTACCTCATCCATTTGCTCTTACATTATTTGAAGATGCTCTGTACTGGACTGACTGGAACACTAAAAGTATTTCAACTGCCAATAAACACACAGGAACTGGTCTTCGCACACTCCACTCAGGACTTCACTTTCCAATGGATATTCGCAGGTATGATACACTCTGCTGATATAGTTAGTTAGTTGCATGGGTCATAGCTGGGACCTCAAAATATAATGAGGAATGTGTTCGTTTTAGAAATGAGGTGTTCCCTGGAAAAACAACTTAATATACACTAAATTGTTTTTCCATTTTCTACAGTAATTGCATCTGCACAATCCTGTCTTTGTGCACACAAATTATCAGCACTCTATAACAGACAGAATGCCCTCCAAAAACATTTGACCATGCTGTTCCAAGTAATCATTCCACTGACTGCCACTGCCAGTATGCAGCTTTCATGCCACTCGTACCTGTGTTGTGTGTGCACTGTGCTGAGACATATTTGTCAGAGACGGGATAACTGTACCATGGAATTTACGTTTGCCAACATGCATAGGAAGTAAATAGTGACTGTAAACAAAATATGGGAAGTGATTGTGGTAGTATATCCAGTACAGAGTGTGATCATGAGAACCACCTAATTGTAAGGAAACACAAAATTCAGGAAGGAAAGTGGAAGAAAAAGGCCATGAAGAAGAAGAGAAATTCAGGACAATGTAATGTTTCACAGAAAACTGGTAAGAAAGTCTGTTGTAAGAAATTTGCAGTTACTAAGAAATGTTATCCAAAGGAATGCTACCTAAAAATATTACCAACAGATCAATAACAGGTCCATGAATGATTTTTGGGTTTTAGTTGATAAGAACACACAAGCTACATCGATGTTAAGTTTAATTGAAAGGAAAACACTATCTAGAACATCTAATGCACCTAGGTCTGGCTGAAATTGTAGCTCCACCTATATATACCATCTAAAATACAACAATAATAAGGCAGTAGTCTGTAAATCCCTATTCCAAAATATCTTGCGAGTTACCGAGCATTGTTTGAAAACAGTTTTAAAGGTGTTGAATGATACTACTCTTACAGTAGAGCACAAAAGAGGGAAACACAGCAACAGACAGTGTAAAACTGCAGTGAAAATTTGGGGCATGGTCTGTTCTCTCTGGGACCAGTTTCCTTTCAAACCACTACATTATTGTCAAGGCAAGTCTGAAAGGAAATATTTTGACAAACCTGATCTTAGTGTTGCTAAATTATTCACAGCATTTATAGATCATTTTCTCCATGAAATGAATATGGTTCTCCAGATAAAGTATAAAACTTATCATAAGTTCTGTAGGGAAAATAATCCATATTCATTTCGAAAACAAATAACTGATACCTGTAATATCTGCCAGGAGTGTGAAGTTGTATTGAGTGTTAATGCAAATTATCTTCGTAAAGATGAATCTGAAGAACGCAAAGTAAAGATTGTGAAGTACAATACACTCAAGGACAAGTATTTGAGGTCAGACAAACTTGACAACACAGATACCGTAGTGCTCGAGTTTGATTACACACAGAACCTGCCTCTACCTAAACTAAGCATTACTGTATTACTGTACAATTCTGTAAGAGGCTACTGTGGTTCTATGTACTTAATGTTCACTGTCAAAATGACCAATCAAGTACATTTCATTGTTTTCTCAAAGGTTTGACAAAAAATATTCAAATTCTGTTTGTTCCTTCTTATATGACTTCATAAGTAGGAAACTCCAGGAACCAAACAATATTAAGACTATTATACTTCTATTGGATTCATGTGGAGAGCAGAATAAAAATATGAACATGGTATGATTTTGTGCTGGGATTTCAGAATCAAACATAACCATGCGACATGTATCTCCAGTTCGGAGACATTCATACAATTGATGTGGCCATAACTTCAGCCTGTATGGAAAAAGTTAAGAAATGTTGAAAACATTGAGAATGTGCACCAATATGTTTCAGTGCTTCAGAGCTGCAGAAAGAATCCAGTACCCTTTTAGGTCGTGAAAGGAGTGGACATTATTGAGGACTAGGCATCAGCTTTACCACCATACTACATCACAAAACCAAAGGAAAGACACTACTTGGAATACAGAAATACATCATTTTGTATTACAATGGAAACACATTTTACATCTTGTCTAGTTATGCAGGAATATTCTGTCCTTACCAAATTAAGAAATGAGGATGCACATTGCCAATGCAGAAGATGGACATGGCGATGGTGAAGACATCTTGTCCTGGGATTAGGATGCAAAGAAGAAAGATATTTTCTGAATAGTGATATGTGGTGAGGGGATGCAAATTGATTAATAATTGCTTGAATAATTGAAAAAAATTTATTGGAAAGAATAGTTGAAAGAAATTTGAAGGTAATTTATGAATCAGTGCACAGTCCTGGGTGAAATTTAACTGATACCAATGTCAACAGTCCTTCAGTATCAACGCATTCAAGGTCAATATTTATAATTTGCATTACATTCTGCTTCACATTTATTCCATTGTGTCTGGTCTTGATTGTGACAATGTTGATACACGATTGCTCCTCCAGATATCAAGTAAATTCTTCTTGTCTGCTTCGAACCTCTTGTTGCAGGATGTCGGCGGTTAGTGAAATGATGAACAGATAGGAGTGGATGTTGTAAATGCGCAAATAAATTTTGCTTTCCTAGTAACTTTTTATAACACTTTTAATGTACGGTTGAAATATGCATTTTTAACAATGCTGGTATGATGGATCCAAGCATACGTCTGTACACTACCACTTATTGAAACAAAAGGGTGAAGATACAGGAATTAATAACTTGAAGAGCTGATTTTGTTTCATACAGACATCCAACAATGCATCAAAACATTATCCTTGCCACAAAACAACTCATTAATTCCCTTTGTTGGTGCCTGTAACCCATTCAGTTTACACATAGCTTATATAAAAGAAAAGAAAAGAACAAAAAAATAATATGATTCAACACACTTCGCAATACTCAAGTTCCTTAGAGAAGACAATGCAGAAATTCTGAAGAATACTGTCGCCACTTATGTTTCTGCGATAGACAATGACTGCTCAGGATGCAAAATAGACAAATGATCGGTAGTAACCATGCCTAGACTGTTGCAGATCATTGTTGAGGACACTGTTGTGTCCTACATATGTATATAATTGACTGAATGCATTTCTTTCACATTGTGGATGATTATGTTAATACTAGGTTTTTAAGGAGGATTATTATCTCTTATGTTCATTTGTATATATAATGCCTTCAGGAACACCTTTGTAGTGTGCTGTTGCTTTGAAAACTAATTATTTTTGTTGAATAAAAATATATTTTGTTACTTTACAGTCTAAGTACGTGCTTTTAGATTTAATGACTGTTTAATAGTCAAATATGGAAAATGTCGCTCTCTTGTTCGTGTTATACAGTGATCGATAGAAGAACAACTTAAGTGTGGTACTGTATTACCAGTTCAAACCAGTATGTAAGCCATACAAAGTACATTATCACATCATTTATTCTAGAACATCATCATGTTGTCTCTATTTGACTGAAATTTTGTCCATGTATGAGGGATTGAAATGAATGAAAACACAACATCAAATATTTGATGCTCTGTATCCTGATTTCCATTATTGCAATTAAGTCCAGAGAATGCCTCAATTATATTACACTTTCTCTGTGAAAAACATGGCAACATGTTGACCTTTTATTTATAACAATGAAAATAATCAGTTATTTATAATATAATGTAAATGGGTAGATAAAAAAAATCTACTCACCTAGTGGCGGCAGGGGAAGACACACACAAAAGCATTTAACTTTTACAATCTTTTGGAACCAGTGGCTTCTTCTTCTGGCAGAATAGTTGAAGGGAAAGGAAGAGGGTGAAGAAAAAGAACTGGAGAGGTTTAGGGAAAGGGGTATAGTTCAGAAAAGTCATCCGGAACCCGGGTCATGGGACACTTACCAGATAGGATGAGAAGGAAAGACTTCTCATGCCATCCATTAAGTTTCCCCTGACCCGGGGTTCTGGGTGACTTTTCTGAACTGTACCCCTTTCCCTAAACCTCTCCAGTCCTTTTCCTTCACCCTCTTCCTTCCTGTTCAACTCTTCTCCCAGAAGAAGGACCCACTGGCTCCGAAAGCTAATAAAAGTTAAATCCTTTTGTATGTGTGTTTCCCTGCCTCCACTTGCTTTATATAATTTATGTAATCCCAATATTTTGTTGGGGAACAACCAGCAGCTTAGATTTGATAATCCTTTATTTAAATTTGTCCTAGTTGCAGGTAGCTTGTACTGGTGACTAGTTTTGAAAGTAGCCGTTCATTTTCAGACAAGACCTACAGAACATTGCAGTATTAAGAAACATGTCAGGAAAATAACATTAACATTATATAACATGCACAGTTCTTAATACTGCAATAAGTATTTTTTGATTTTAACGCATCTACACTAAAAGTGCTTACGAAAGCAAAATTTCACTGACATACTTGGGTAACATCCACATGACACATAGTCATATATCAGATATGGCATAATCTTATTATATGTGTGATACATTCAACAGATGAAACTGCGCTGAATGCATGTACTACAGACAAGATTACAGGAAGTCAACAGGTGTCACTAGTTTCCCGCCCCGTATCGATGCAAATCATCCACGGCAAATGACATAGTCACAATGTAATGTATTCAAACACGCTGCCACAAAATAGTGTACCATAGTCCTTATTAACTGCTAAGTAAAAGGGACAAACTGTATCCATTCTTACAAATTCCATTATGACATTTTAATCTTTTACTATTGCAATGATAATGTAAACACATGATATGGATTAAGAAAACATGGGGAACAGTGCCAGTTAGCATCTGCCATGGGAACTGACGCCCTACAATTTTAATTTTTTTTTTTTTTTTTTTTTTAAGCATCAGTCCATGTGAATGTTTGATGAGAGAATACACTGTTACTAAAAGCTACCGCACTGCAGCCCACTGTGTCAAATATACAAAACATCAAGTGACACTACATTATGTTATACCAGAACTCCTTGTCATGCTGTTCTAAAGATGATATTTGCTTACATTGCCATCTCACACAGAAGATGCTAAGATGGGATTATCTATATGTGGTTAATGTTAAAACAAACACCAGTCATAACACTAGATACACGTAAAGGCCATGAACATTACAGTGAGGAACTGCCCCTCTATAAATCCCAGCATCATGTTATTAATGCCATCAGCTAACCACTTGGCTTGTCTTAGAAACCGTACTATTGAAGGCTCATGTGCTGTGATATTAAAATTATCACAGGGTAGAAACCTTTAAATTATTCCGCTTGCTGGGATATGACATGAAGTATTATTGGCACGCTGTGTCCCAACTAATAATCATCAGATTGGCCCTCGAGCCTCCCACTATTTGTCATGTGAATAAAACAGGAAACAGAAATCTGTCACAACAGCATGTGTGACCATTAAACTATTAATGCCTTGCACACTCCTCAGTTGCAGCTATTTGATTTGTAGCCTGAAGTTAAACAAACAAAGATTTAGCATCTGAGAATTGGGCTGCAACTCTGAAACTAATTTCAGAGAGTGAAGTATAACTAAGTAAAATAAACAATACATTACAGCTGTAGAACTTCTGTTTTCAGAAAGTATTGTAGTTGATTGTTGATAGCACACTTCATAAGGTAGTAAATGTTCTGAGACCTGTTGTCAGTGTGCTCGAACTGTTTAGAGAGATGTCTACAAGAGTGTCAAGAGTGAACACCACATATTATTCTTATTACAGGCTTCTGTGCAGCCAAGAATTTCTGTCTCAATGACAAAGTTGCCCTGGGATATGGTAGCATAAGACATTAGTGAATGAAAAATAGGGCAGTCAACTATTTAACATAGTCATCTCCAACTCTGATATTGTCCCTAATCCTCCTAGATTTTTAAGATGATCTGTAACATGTGACTTCCATTCCAGGATCTTATCAGTATAAACACCTAAGAATTTATAATACAGTTTACTCCCAATAATTCATTTGAGGCTTATTCATGCATTTTTTATTTAAAAAAATATAAAAAGCACATGTGTCACTCACATAAGAACTGCCAACATGGGTTGCCAGCTGCTATGGGCACCAGTGAATGCTAATCCAGACCGGCAGCAGAAGATGATTATGCCGAACTGCGCCTGAGCACATGCAGACGTCAGCCACCAGCGCTGTCTCTACTAGTCTCCACTACCCGTTCAGGAGATGTCCCAAATTTATGTTTGAAAGTTTCTTGATTATTCATGTTTTTTGATTATCCATGCATCTTCTCCGCCACATAACCTCGAATAATTGGGAGTATACTGTATTCTGTTTCATGTATAGATTTACCCTAATGCTTTATTTCTAATGGGGTTGTCAAGCCTTGTGCAATACCGAATATCATCTATTGTGTTTTATCAAAGATAGGAACAGTCAATTTGCAGAAAATGAGTTGTTTAATTTCCGTTTTTTTAATTGTTTTCTGTCTTTAGTTTCTTCTGAGATTTTCTTTTTGTGTTTCATTCATCCAACTGGTCTTTAATTTACTTGTGTTAATGATGTTAAAAATTTTCTTAGTGAGTCTATTTTTATTTGTTGTATGTAGATGTAAGTAGAACTATAAGCATCTTTTCCTAAATTTATCTATGATGATGTCTGTGTTTTTTATAGAGTTCTTTAGTTAGTCATTTGATCCAAGTTTCATCATGGAGAAAAGAGCCATTGATTTTTCTAAGAATTTTCCATTCTTGTTTCTTGATGTCATGAATTTTTGTCATCCTTTTAATTATTGTGGTTTTTGCAACGCATGAAGCTTCTGGTAAAACAACTGTGTTGTAGTGTCAGTTTTATAAAAAGGGTATTGGCTACTCACCATATAGCAGAGATGCTGAGTCACAGATAGATACAACAAAAAGACTGTCTGAAAGTAAGCTTTTGGCCGACAACACCTTCGTTGGAAATAGATAATACACCACACACACACACACACACACACACACACACACACACAATATAGGATATAGTGAAGGAGGAGGAGACCGGTAGTACCAGACATGAAGAGGGACAAATACCATTAAAAGTAAATGATACATTGGTGACAGATGTGTGTACTGTTGCAGAACTTTTTAACAAACATTTTATAACTGTTACTGAAAAGATGGGGTTGTCAGGTTCTGCTGCTGTGGAATACCTCAGACCAGACATTTCAAGTAATTTCCATAATATGAATTTGACCCTGACTACCCAAGCAGAAATAATGACCACCATAAAATCTTTAAAATCAAAAACATCTTTTGGGTATGATGAAATATCAACAAAGTTAGTTAAGAGTGTGATTCTGAGTTAAGTAACATATTAAGCTATCTGTGTAACCAGTCGTTTATCAGTGGAATATTTCCTGAATGGTTGAAATATGCTGACGTTAAACCAATGTTTAAGAAGGGAGATAAAGAACTACCATCAAGTTTCCATCCAATTTCACTCTTGCCACCATTCTCAAAAATTTTAAAAAAGTGATGTACAATTGGCTTTATAATTATCTTATCTCAAAAAACACACTACATGCAGTTCAGAACTTCTAAGGGGTGTCCCACTAGTATCGCTGATCATTCCTGGGGTTGTGAAGGTTGTAATTAAATTCTGTGATGGACCAGTATTAGTCTCTTCACTCATTTCAGAATAAAAAAAGAACACAACGAGCAATGCACAACTCAAAGCATTGGGCTAAGAGTATACAGGCATTTAACGCATTTTTTTGTGATAAATAAGGCAAGAAATATAGACACACAGTTGTGGTATATGATGTGGCTACATGGTACTGAAATTAAAGCACATTGTGGAAGGGCAGTGCACCCTGAATGTTGCAACACAGACATGTGGGCCTGTGTACATGTGGGCATGTTTAAAAATTGAAGCACACCATCAAGTTTGAATGTCCAGGAATGTTGAAGGATGTCACCATTATGTAGCAGGATAATACCCACCCATGGCTTTCCAGGGTACTTACTTTCTGTGCTGGGGCAAGAGCATCTAAAATCTCTTCCTTGAAAATTCTGCAGCTTTCATGGTCTTATCATTGCACAAAAATAGATCTTCCTCAGTGTAAACGTGGTCCATCCATGGGCACATTAGCAGGCGTTCAATCATTTGTGTTTCTCCACATTCACACTGGTCATCTTCAGAGTAGCCCTACTTAACCATGTTTACTTTGCATTTTGCAACTCCTGTTTTTTATCTATTCAGTGCTCTCAGTGTACTATATTTACATTGCTCCCCTTGTGTGATTTCCTCTTTGGGGCGCAAGTTTGTATTTTGCAGAAAGTCCAACTATAAAGATAGTTGACAGGTCTTAGGTCGGCCTTCTGGCAGCAATCTCTGTTTGATAAAGCTCATTCTTGACTTAAGTTGTAACTGTTTGGTGGTTATGCATTAAGTGCCATGGGTCATTTTCTTGCTTCCTCCCCTCTATTTCACTGGCAGCTTTGTGCCTAATATTTTGTGGTGCTGTGGCTGCAGGTGGGTACATTTTATGGTCAGGTGCAGGCCTCTGGTGAAAATCCTGACAGTCTCATTTAAAGTGACATCTATTTGTTTAGAGTGGCTAGACACCTCCCACACTGGTGCCACATATTCTCTGGCTGCAAAACAGAGCCCCATTGCTGATGACTGAAGAACTTTAGGTTGTGCTCCCCATGTTGAACTAGTCAGTTTACACATATTTTTCTTGCACATATTTTTCCTTTGAGATCAGTGCAGTGTTTTTTAAATAACAGTGCACAATGTAGTTGTAGCCTAACCCCTCTCTGTTCTATTTCCAACTGTCTTGAGACTTCTCTGTTACACTGGTGGAATGAACATACTTGTGTGTGTGTGTGTGTGTGTGTGTGTGTGTGTGTGTGTTTTCTTTTCTTTTCTTCATAGTAGCCCCCCCAAGGAATGCAAAGACTGTGTCAGTTTTCTTTAAACCTCTCCAAATGTTCTTCCTTGAGCAATAGTGGCAGTACCATCTTCATATATGTATCTCTTTATTTCCTGCTGGTGTGGCTGGTCCTTTGTGTACATATTGTACAAAATAGTGGAAACAACACTACCTTGTGGTAATCCATTCTTTTGGTTTCTCCATTTACTTTTCTTCCTTTGGAGGGTAACACAGAATCTTCGATTCTGCAGTATGCCTCTTAACGAGTAAGGCAGTTGAATGTCCTTTGTTATTTCTCAGAATTTTGTGAGGAGATGTTGATGATTTACTGTATCGTATGCAACAGCAAGGTCAACAAAGAGAGCAGCAGTTGTCAGTTTCCTTTCAAAATCTTCAATGTGTTAAGTCAGCATGTTTTCCCTGGTCTGAATCCAGCTTGTTCAGGTATAAGTCTTGTGTCGGTTTTGGTTGCTATTCTTAACAGTGTGATTGTTCCAAATAACTTATATAGGTGGCAGATTAATAAAATAGAACGGATTGTTTTTGGATCTGTTGGCTCTATGCCAGGCTTTAGTAATTCTACTACTTACGCTTTCCCAAACAGGTTGGGAATCTGAGATGTTTCCAAACATTTGTTTGGCATCCTCACTAGCCATTCTTTAGTTTTTGGACTAAACTGCTTTATTTGTTCAGTTCATATGTCATCAGGGCCTGCTGCTTTATTTTATTTCTGTTCTCACACTGCTCTTCCCTCTTCTTCAGGTGAGAACGGAGTTTCTAGAGATTTGCCCTCTCCTCCTATGTTTCACTTGAGACTCAACCTAGTCACCTTCTGTCTTGACTTGCCATTCAGTAGCAGCTGGTAAGTAATCTTTGCTAAGATTATTTTGACTATTCAGCAGAAGTGTTGCTGGGAAGCTCTTACAAATCCTCCTCACTGCACCAATCTCTCCCTGTGATTTCCATATGTTTGCAGCCCTGAAAAAAGACATTCATGACCATTGATTTGCATGCCTGGGCACACTCATGGTTCTGTAGCCATTGACAATTATTTTTGCATGAAAGCACTGACTGTTTTTGTCTCACAGTGTGATAAATCTATCAACAGTTATGGTGGTTATTCTTGAAGTAATAAACAGTTTACTTATTTTTCCCTCTGCCTCATTTTCATTTGACTTTTCTTTGTATACCACACCGAAATCAAGAGTCTTGGATGCCTACAGTATCAGTTGTTCATACCCATTGATGATTTTGTGAGGGGATGGCCCCGACATTGTGATATTAGGCATCAGTGACCTGATTGAGGTGCTTAGATGAGCCATTGGTACTTGCTTTCACCATAGGAACCTTTTCAAAAAGCTATTTTCTTTATTTACTTTTTTATTTATTTTATTTTTTCATTTTTAATGGCTTCCCAGTACAAAGGTCATAGCAAAATATAAGTGGACCTTTGTTAGTGCTGTACACCTGTTTCTTCCTTTATAGACACAGGGGAAGGCTAGGAAGGCTACTGCCTCTGTGGATGAAACATTAGTTTTACCCATTTAATGATAGTAATTTTACAGTATGGTATGGCTCCATATCCATTTTATGTTGATTGTTAAGGATGAAATTGTTCACAGTTGAATGGTCAGGTGTCAGTGTTCAATGGGCATAGTATTTCAACAACTGACAATGCTGCCATCATCAGATGTGTTGATGAACTGACTGCTTAGAAGCTGGCACTGTGCTTGTGTCTCTTCCCTACCATCCTCGGTTCATGCCTAAGGGAGGGCACATGTCCAGCGTCTCCTCTTGCCAACATGTCACTCTCTCTGAGGCTCATGTCCAGGGACAAGACATGGTAGCATATCTGCTGTTACTCTGCCTGCTGCCAAAGACAGTTCATTGTGGGATATTTCCTTCCTTCATCAGACTATGTGTAAGTTAGCAAGCTTTACTAAGGATATAGACACTGTCACAATTGATCAGTGGTTCCCTTACTTGAATCTCGACAGATTCTTCAATGACACAGTCCAGAAGTTAGATATCTGTGTCATAAGCATAGGATGGTCATAATCTATTCTGTGTAGTTCCAATAGAATGTGTTCTGCGACTGCCAACTTGTTTGACTGCCACAGTCTGGTGTGCTGTTGGTATTCTCGGCAGTGATCTTCAACAGTATGCACTGCGTACCCCATACATTTCAACCCACATTGGCAGGGGATCTGAGAGAACCCAAATTTCCAGTTCAAGGTAATCTTTGACACTGCCAAGCAGTGCCCATATTAAAGCTAGTGGCCAGAAGCCTGTCTTCACTTGGTGTTACTGGAGAATTCCTCCTACCTTTCCATATAATGTGCCATAAACTGCAATGAACACAACGGCCACATCTTCCTGTGGTTCCTCTTCTGATTCCACTGTTCGTACAGTCAGTATAGCACACAGGGCTCTCCAAATTTGCCGCTCCAGGCAGCTGTTCTTCCAGAACACTGCCCTCCGACGTTCAAGTTCATGGTTGAGACTCTCATTGTTGGGGAGGGTGTGAGACATATGTACCAATGTTTTGAGCACCTTGTTCATGACCGTATGATGAAGATGTCATCAACATGGAATTGTAGGTTTCCATTGGCTTGATTCCAAGCTTCATCCTCAAAATGTTCTGTTTAGATGTTGGTGGCATTTGGTGTAACTGGATTCCCCATAGCTACCCCTTCTGTTAGCAGTCATATAAACCACCACTGAAAATAATGTCAATGTCAAGAAATGCCTAAAAAATACAGATAAATAGCGTAATGTAATTACTAAAGTAATTAAATTGAAGTACCGTGTGTAACAGAAAAACTTTTTTGAAAATGGATCATGTCAGCCAATCTGGTTATGGTGTCCTAATAGTTTTTCTTTCTACTTAAGGAAAATATAATGCTTAATCTCTGTTTTTCGCAGTGTAAGAGTGCCTATTTGTGGAGAAATAGTACACATAGCACTTTCTGTCTGTAGCATTTAAACTGTTGTGAACAGCAATTCATACAACAAATAACTGAGGATCTTGGGTGTAAATACAATTCTTAGATGAAGAGGCTGACCCTGGATAGGGGCAGCATGAAATGAGCTATAAGGCTGATGACAAAATAATGGAAACCAGTGTGAGGAAGTGCACTGTAGAAGTGAGAATAAGTTTGCCAAAATTATCATGTGCATGAAGATGTGCATGATGTTCCTATGTGTGACATATATAGTGTGTGTGTGTGTGTGAGACAGAGAGAAAGATAGATATCTTTGTAACTTGAAGCACATTCATTACAGCTATCATCCTCAGCGACAGCCACAGTACCGAAACAGATGTATGGGTCCTGATGGAAATTTTGCCTGTTCACACATGTGCCTACCGAACAGAAGCAGCTACCAATGTGTTTGTCCAATGGGACTCAAACGGCAACCAGACGGGTGAGAGGACATTATATTGATTTATGAAAATTTTATTGTATAAAATGCGTGTTTCACCATCAGCTGCTGATATTTGAAACCCAAATATCAACTTGTTTCAGTCATAGACCATCCTCATGGATTAGGGTTAAAACAATTTCAGCCACAAAATCACATCTGTGATGACATACATAATGGCCATGTCTCATGTGTAGAGCATGTCACAAATTCCAGTATACAACACAGGAATTTTAGAAGCAAACATACTAATAACCTTGGTAGCTGAGTGGTCAGCACAACGGAATGCCATGTGAAGGGGCCTGGGTTCGATTCCCGGTTAGGTTGGAGATTTTTGTCCACTCAGGGACTGGGTGTTGTGTTGTCTTCATCATCATCTCATCCCCATTGAGATGCAAGTTCCCAAAGTGGTGCCAACTAAAAATACTTGTACCAGGCAACCAGTCTACCTGACAGGAGGCCCTAGCCACACAACATTTCATTTCACTAATAACAAATGTAAATATAGCAGCAGAGAGTACCTCTCTGTTTACACTTGTTATTAGTATGTTTGCTTCTAAAAATCATATGTTGTATGCTGGAGTTCATGACAAGCGCTATGCATGAGATATGGCCATTATGTAAGTCATGACAGATGTGATGTTGTGGCTTAAACTGTTTTTTAACCTGAATCTGTGAAGATGGTATGTGACTGAAACCGATTGATATTTGGGTTTAAAATAAAAGCAGCTGATGGTCAAACATGCATCTTATACATTACTTGATGGCTGTTGATAGTCATCTCCCAAAAATGTTGGAAAATTTTACTCCTAAATATTGTAAAGAATAGCTTCAGAATGAAATTAATAAGAGCAAATTCTAATAATATGGATTGTTATAAAATAAAATAAACTCATTAGATTTTATTTCAGTAAGTGTCTGTTATATACTTTGTCATAGCATTTAACATAAAATAAATGTGGCATTTGTTTCAGTCTCGGGTAGATAATAGCTACTTAACAGATAGATATGTTAACATTTAACCCTCACATTTGTCATGTATTGCATCAAAGGGAGCCTTGTGTACCGTATTTACTCGAATCTAAGCTGCACTTGAATCTAAGCCGCACCTGAAAAATGAGATTCGAAATAAAGGAAAAAAAAAAAATTTCCCGAATCTCAGCCACACCTGAAATTTGAGACTCGAAATTCAAGGGGAGAGGAAAGTTTTAGGCTGCACCTCCAAATCGAAACAAAGTTGATCCATTGTAATATGAGACACAATTTAGGTTGAGTGAATGACGATACAGCTACAGTAGTTTGGTTCGAGTTATAAGCTTAGCAGTTAAGCTTTACCAGGTAGCCATTGCTATGCGTCAGGCGCTCCGTCCGTATTTTTTGTAGTACATTGAAATGCTGCTGCATTCGAAGATGAGCAATGCAGAATTTGTATTTTCTTCATTGGATAATGTATGAAAATGCAGTGGTCGAAACTCGGGGAGGAGAAAAAAGCTCGTCATCCACCTATTTTTTTTTTTATTTATTTACTGACGCAGTGGTTTCGGCGCCAGTATTTATCTTTGTGCCTACAAAGCATGCGTGTGTAGCGCTACATATATTCGACGGCAGAAGTTAGTTGTGGCGGCACCTACCAACATTTTTTGGAACTTCCGCTTGCTTTGCACTCGAATTTAAGTGCAGGTGGTTTTTTGGATTGCAAAAACCGGAAAAAAAATGCGGCTTAGATTCGAATAAATACAGTAGTTAAACAGATTGACTACTATATACACCATGTATTTAAATTTCATATTTCTATGTCTTCCATCTTATGACACTGTCTTCACAACAAGGAAAAATAGTGAATAAAAGTAAAATCAAGGAACAAAGTGTGCTTTGATCTGCACTACAGCTGTCTTCTTTACTTTTTAGTGTTTTTGGTGTGAAAGAGTTTGAAATATACAAAATCATGTCAACAAAGACAATAGCTCACTATATAGGAGTGTCCTCGAGCAGTCAGTAGACACATGAAAGGATCTTGCTCATTGCATAGCTATTAAAGGTGTGTGTGTGTGTGTGTGTGTGTGTGTGTGTGTGTGTGTGTGTGTGTGTGTGTGTGTGTGTGTGCACGCTCACCCTCCTCTCTGGGGGCACACTGTTTGTCTGTGTTTATACCATTTTTGTTGGCGTTTTATTCATAATAGTATAAGAATATCACATAGTTAATTACTGTAACACACTGAGAGAATTTACGAGTTTTGTAATTATTCATAGGAGAACGTGTGATGCATCTCAGGATGAGCTCCTACTATTTGCAAGAAAGAAAGATCTGCGAATTCGTCAACTGCATGCTGACAGCAACAACAGTGTAGATATGGTCATTCCACTTGATGGTGTTCAGTCAGCTGTGGCATTGGCATGGGATTCTAAGACAGATTCCATTTTCTGGACTGATGTTGATGCAGATACAATAAGCAGAGCTCATCTTAATGGAAGTAATGAGGTTGTTATTGTATATTCTAATTTAGGTAAGTGTCTAAAGAAAGAACAGCAAAAAATTAAGCCAGTACTGCAAGATGATACATATGCATTCAGAAGTTGATAGATTGGCTAATTTTCACAAACTGTGGTTTCTTTATCTGATAGGTGAGACACTAAGTGTCAGAATAATTAAGATTTTGACGATTTTCTATTTACTCCAACCCTAATTTTGCCATGTGCTCTAAAAGCTGGTCACTCCATCAGTTTCTACCTGTATCTTCCAACAAGGTGCAACACAGTAGCTATACTTTTCAAGTCAAGTTAGTTGTGTATGAGAGAGTCAGTATATACTGTGGTTCTTCTGCAAGATATTATGGATAACTATCATGAATTCATTTTTGTGTTGTGTAATAGGAAGTAAGAAATAAAGAGGCACACCATTCACAGCACAGACAGGAATGTATCAAAGAATGGGGATAAAGGAACTGTACTCTCTATCCTGTTGCTTTATAGACAACTATTTCTTTTCATACCAAGAATGAATTAATTTTTTCTCTCCTCCTAGTAAATATCAAACCGGGATCCCCATATTATGGAGTAACTATAAAGATGGATAGAAATACATTACTTCAGGTAAGGAGTTCACTATACTGAACATTTATGACAAGTTGAAGCTGTGTGCTAGGTGTCTGGGTTAAAGTTGTAGTCTGACACCCAGTTACACCCTATCATGGATGATGGATAATTTGGAATTTGTTTGTTATTTGTGTTTCCTACCATGGGAGCTCATAGTCTCTCTCCTGATAATTTGTTCCATTGTTTACTAAAGATAGCTTTACTTCTTCATTGCCAGGACTTTCTGCTATGAGTAGACAGTGATGTTCATACAAGTTAAAGTCCAAGATTATTACTAGCCTTTGTTGTCTTAATGCTTCGGACATTTAAAACATATGTGTAAATTGATATTGGTTGGATTTAATAGCAAGAGGGAGTCTTCAACTGTCTGAAATTTACAGCAATTAATGTTCTGCAATTCAAAACAAAACTAAATTCTTGATTTTAATATTTTCCGATTTTCCTAGTTTAATCTGCATAGACATATGCACTAGAAACTAACAAAATGTCTATGCAGTCAGCAAATGGGTCATACTTACCCAATTACAAGACGAGGTTTTTCTCCCAGATCCATCATTAAAAAAATAAAGGGTCAGCTCATATTCACAGATTACGCAATTGCTACTGAGGTCAATGTTTTTACATTGTTCAATAGATTAATATAGGGATTGTCTTACATTTACAGATGAGCTTTGGCTACTGAAGTTTCATACAGATTAATTTGAATAATCCCGAAGGGTATAGTGTAGCAAACAATGCTTGCATTCAAATAGGCTTGAGATTTCCTGATACGCCAAAGCACTTGACACAGTATCGATCTTGCTTGACCAGTGACATGACATTTGACTCACAATGCTAGTGCAAGGGATACACAAGGAGCTATGTATTACTGACTACAACAATCTAATGCTCTGCTTAAAAACTGACAGTTTTGTGAAATAACATTAAAGCCTTTTAACTTACAAACTTTTGTTGTATTTGAACAGATTTGTAATAAATGTTCTCTTACATGTGAATACCGTATGCATATATTTATTCAGCTTTTTAAGTCAAGATAACACTCAAAGGCAAAAATATTGTTCTTCAAAACAATTACTTGACTCTGAACCTAAGTCAGTATTTTATTTGTTTATGGGGAAACTGTAATGATTTGTCACTTGGGTTGCAAATGAGAAATTTGATTGCTATTCATATATTAGAATAACACAGAAAAACATTACCAACTTTTTTTAATCAGCTTTGGAGCAAGGTAATGAAATTTCTAGTACCTTCCGCTGCGGAAGTCAAACACGCGCCAGGACAAATGGACATGGTCAGCCCATAGAGGGCTCCGCCTCCGCGGCGGCTATTCCGCGCAGCGGCTCTCGCGCAGCAAGGGCGCCACCGCTACGCCACGTGCAGACAGCGGCCAATAGCTGCTCCCTCCGGTTTCGTATATAGGGACCTGCTCTGCCCTAGTCCAGTCAGTCTTGTACTCGCTCTGGATTTTGTTTCTATCTCGGTGGTACTGCGCTCTGATCGTTGCTCATTGTTGACATTTGCCTGGCTCTGGTTCTGAGTGGATTTACTGTTGGTGTTTAGTGTTGTGGTTTCCACAAGCCTCCGTTGTTTATCTCTTCCTTGTTGTATCGGTCATAGTCGGTCGTGGTCGGTTGTTGTCAGTTGTCATTGGTCTGTCGCCCAACTCGTCCCGTGTTTACCCGGTGGTGCGTGCTCCACCGCCAGCAGCTTCCCCGCCTGGCGGCTCCGATCCACAGCCCAAGGCGTTCCCGCAGTTGGTTTTGGTTACTACAACATTCAGATGAAACAAGAAAGAAAATTAATTCAGAATTAAATTTCTAAAAATGAAATAAATCACATTAAAGTGACTGCAGTTATCACAAGAATAAATTATGGCTGAAAGACGTGTTTCCAATATAGTAGGAACAGAGATAAGTACATTGCAGTTTCAAGAGTTGGATTGGATCATGATTGCGATCTTTTATTAATGTATTAGTTGCTGTTCTTACATATGACCCGTACCCTGGAAAATACTGCTGTCCATGTTTCACTGTTGCTCAAGAACAGCATTATGGGACATTGGGTGGGACACAGTGAAAGAAGCTTGGCTATGAGCGACCAGAAATTAAGTTGTGTTGCCAACCATGGGAATGCATGATGGATACTTTGGGTCTTTATGAACATCTGCCACATTTAAACTGCAGGTTTCCTGGATTCATTTGCATTTGGAATTGAATTGACTTTATAACTGGGCAGCTACTCAACAATAACATACATTTTTGCAAGATATGCTAAACGTCTAGACTGAGGCCAGTGTTGCACTTACGTGTTCCATGCAGCAATGTTGTCGATGCTCTCCATGAGGTATGATGGGAACAAGTGGCAGGGAGAGGGGAGGTCAGTTCCTGGTTTTTCACAGGCAACAAGAGAGAGCAGCAGGCAGATGATATGTTTGTAAGCAAGAGACATTGCAACATCCTCGTGTCAGTATAGAAGTGAAATTTGCTGTGATTTCTTTGAGGAGGGGAAAAAAAGCAACTGTGTTCTCAGATCCCACTGCAAAATATTTGGATGAAGCAGCTAAATATTCGTGACAATGAAGATAAAAATTTAGCAGCTGTCCTGTTAAGATGATGATGATGATGATGCTGATGAAAAATAATGGTACCACAGATGACAGTCTAAGTGAACAAAAAGGCAGTGAAGATAAAAATTAATGTAAATTGTTTGTATTTATTTATTTTATTTCTTCTTGTATTATCAGAATGTAGATAATTAAAATTTAAATTTTTATTTTCATTGCCACAAATATTTAGCTGCTTTATCCAATATTTTGTGGTGGGATCTGAGAATGCAGTTGCTTCCCCCCCCCCCCCCCCCTCCCTCCCCCCTCAAAGAAATCACTGAAGACTAAGGGCTCTCATGGTTATGATGGAGTGTCTAGCAGTACTGTGCCGCACATATTAACCCTGTATTTAGCCATATTTGTAATTTTTCCTGTAGGAATGGTCAGTTTCCTGAACGATTCAAGTACTCAGTAATAAAGCCGCTTTATAAAAAGAGAGAAAGAGATAATATAGATAATTTTAGACCTATTTCTATGCCATCAGTGTTTGCAAAAGTTATTGAAAAGGCTGTGTATGTAAGGATAATTGATCATTTTATATCACACAATTTGCTATCAGATGTACTGTTCGGCTTTAGAAGTCATTTAACAACGGAAAATGCTATATTCTCTTTTCTCTGTGAGGTACTGGATGGGTTAAACAAAAGATTTTGAATGCTTGGCATATTTTTTGATTTAACTAGGGCATTTGATTGTGTTTTGCCCCAGAATTTGGACCATTACAGAATACGGGGAGTAGCTCACAATTGGTTCACCTCTTACTTTAGCAATAGACAGCAAAAGGTCATTATTCTCAGTGTTGATAATGGCTGTGATGTGGGGTCTGAGTGGGGTATGGTCAATGGGGGGGGGGGGGGGGCAGGGATCAGTGTTGGGACCATTCCTGTTCTTTATTTATATAAATGATATGCCCTCTTGTATTACAGGTAACTCTAAAATATTTCTGTTTGCTGATGACACTAGCTTGGTAGTAAAGGATGTTGTGTACAACATTGGCTCGGTTTCAAATAGTGCAGTACATGACCTAAGTTCATGGCTTGTAGAAAATAAACTAATGCTAAATCACAGTAAGACTCAGTTTTACCAATTGCTAACCCACAATTCAACAAAACCTGACGTTTTAATTTCACAGAATGGACATATGATTAGTGAAACTGAACAGTTCAAATTTCTAGACATTCACATAGATAGTAAGCTGTCATAGAAAGCCCACATTCAGAATATTGTTCAAAGACTTAATACTGCCATTTTTGCTATTCAAATGGTGTCTGAAGTTGGTGATCGTTCGACACAAAAATTAATCTACTTTGTTTATTTTCATTTGCTTATGTTGTATGGTATTGTATTTTGGGGTAACTCTTCCCATTCTAAAAGGATATTTTTGGCTCAGAAATGGGTGGTTCATACAATAAGTGGTGTAAGTTCATGAACCTCTTGTCGACCCCTGTTCACGAGTCTGGGTATTTCGACATTGGCCTCTTAATATATATATTCCTTGTGAGGTAACGGGCGAGCCAGAGGAATCATGATACCTCAAAAAGAAACATGTACATTACTATTATTTGCATGATGATTTGGATGGTGTAATAAGATTTTCAATATCTTTATTAGTTTAAAGTTTAGTATCTGACGGTAAATTATACAAGTAACACCCAGCAACAAATTTCCCAAATATAAACACTTCATCTGATTTTGTCGATCGCCATGTCTTTAGAAAGCCATTAGTTTAAACCTAAATTGGTATGAATTACAGGCATGTAACTTATATAGTTCATGAATTATTGGTGGTCAAAGTGGTCGATTACTATCAATCGCGTCAGACCATAAGTACTCCACAGGTACACAAAAAAACGGTAGCAGCATGCTTATAAACATACTTATTCATCTATGTCTTTGTTTATATCTAATATATACTATTCATGAAGAAACTGGTTAAATATTTACTGTGTTTTAGAAAGCACAGAGACATTAGGCTAGTGGCCTAGCTTTTGTTCTATTCCTTTGATATATGTTTATTTAATTTGTTTATATATCTAATAATGTGTGTTAGAGCATGTTTGTGGTCCAGCCATAGGAATATTTATTTAATTTCAAGTTATTTAAATGTAACTCCAGTATCTTGTATGTTTCATTATGTTTGTGAATGTGCGTTCACTTGAAGCTATGGCGGGAGCACTCTAGCCAATCACAGCGCTCGTGAATGGGGAGACTGGATGGAAATGAGAGGAGAGTTACACAGGTCACAGAAAGTGCTGGACGGTACAGGGCAATGGACACAGGGTCAGCGGAAGGACTTGGAGAGTGGAGCAGTTTGCGCGTGATGGTGAAAGATAGAAATATTTTGGAGTGCTGACCTGTGCTATTGTGTGATTTCCATGGCTTCTGCAGTGAAGTCGTACTATGCGTTCAGAAGTGAATACCTTGCAAGCTATGTTGTTGTTCATAACTAATTATATGAAGTAGGAGTCTATTGTTTCCCTGTCATTCAACTTATATTTTATTTAATTGCTGGACCATTGACACAAATAAGTGTTTTGCATAAATATACCGCATTCCCAAAAGTACTTCTACTATCGTGCTCATCATTTATAGTTGTTAAGATAGTACCTGCAGATTTTATTTAAAGGAAATCTTAATTTATAAATTTATATGTTACTTTCATAATTCGCAATTGCCGAGTGATAGAAACCTTCGATCATTCAATTCGTGTGTGTATTCTTATCATATACTGTAGACTCAGCAGTATTTGGCCTGTAATGCGGCAACCACTTATCCCAGCCCCTAGACAATGAAACCAGCCAAAACTTTTAATATCGCAACTCTGAGTCGGAGGGTGCATAGTTTTTTTAGAAAGCCCACATCCTTACTGTCATTTCTTGCTAACAGTATTAGCTTACTTCCAAGAATAAGCAGCTTTCACTCGATTAATACTTGGCAGAAATCAAACCTGCATTTGGATCCGAGTTTCTTAGCTCTTGTGCAGAAAGGTGTTCAGTATACTGCTGCATCCATTTTCAATAAGCTACCACTCGAATTAGCAGTAATCCATGTGCTTTCAAATCAAAACTGAAGAGTTTCCTAATGGGTCGCTTCTTCTATTCTGCTGAGGATTTCCTTGAAAATTTAAGCTGATTCTTGTTGTATTTTTGATTGCATTTACTTAAACTTATTGACTGACTTTCTTCAGGTTTGTAAACATTTATCTTTATCTGTTATTACTTTTATGTTGAAATTTCGTGTACTGACACGTTCCATGACCTTGGAGATTGGCTCCTCAATTTGGTCCTATGGAACTTGACATGTAAATAAATAAATAAATAAATCTATAAATGGCACAAGTTTAGAGTAGGTCTATGTTAACTGTTTGGGCTGAGAAAGTTTGTAATTTTGATTAGCCAGAATATGTTAAAAAATAAATTTTTCTGAAGGAGCCTCTTAAAAAAGGGGAGTCATCTTATAATTGGGTAAATATGATTATAAAGTTACCCCTCTAACTCATTACTTCTTCCCATGTACATCTCAAGCATTGACAGTGACAGAATAAACAGCGAAATTCAAGTCTGTATGAAAGTTTCTTCCCTTCACACCATTCACAAATGGAACCGTAAATGGGATACTAGTACTCTTTAGTTCTAGTACTCTCCCATGCAGACTGAAGGGTGTCTGTGAAGTACAGGTTTAGATATACATGTAGCTGAATCAGAAGCATAAAAAAACTGAACTGAAGAAATTAGGTCATATTAGTTGATGAATAGACTATATTGTGTGTCAGTGATCTTCTGCCAGAGCCTATGAATGTAAGGTTCTGTGTGAGAGAACAAAGAATCGTTTCATGTAAACCTATAACTTAGAGGAACTAAAACTTCACTATAGGAGAAATTCCTGTGCTTTTAGCCAGGTAAGTGTTCCTTGTCATCTGTGATACAGCCTCTATTGCAAGGGATATCTCAATGAGAAAAAGACAAAAGATGGAGTGGGCACCTATGTGAATGGTGTATGTCACCAGTTTCTGTTTTAACAAATACCAAATCAGTTGCTGTATTAATGAACATTCGTTCAAGAGTAATCACCTGTTGCCTTCATTTGTCACAGCAGGATTGTGATGGTGTTGAGGCTGTCACTGCCCTCATTTCACAATCCCAAAGTACTTCCTTTCTGGCCATTTTAACACACCTGAGCTATGAGGTTCAGCATGAACCTTTTACAGAAGTTAATGTAGTGCAAGGCTGATATTGTCAGATGAGCTATCCCATATGAAAACAAATAATGACAAACAATATAAGTTTAAAGCTCTAAAATTGAAAACTTAATGTATCATCCTTAACAATTTTGTGTTTCTATTTATGAAATGATTTGTGTTCCAGAGTCTCCTGCTGGCTTAGCAATGGACTGGGTTACCAATAAATTATATTGGACTGATGCTGGCACTAACAGAATTGAAGTTGCTAATCTTGATGGAAGTATGAGGGCTCTTCTTGTTTGGGAAGGACTTGACAAACCTCGGGACATTGTTGTTGATCCCATTGGTAAAGCATTTCAGTATTTTTGCAGATTTTTGGCATGTAATGGAGTCTTTAGTGATTAGCATATCTCCTAGTTCACCATTTTACCATTCACCTTTGTGAGTTATTTCATGTATAGAATGTTTTAAGAACAGAGACAATTTTCAAAAATAATCATAAGGAAGCTTCTTGAACATCTGAATTTTCCACAGATATACTGCCTTAGGGGGACAGACGACTCACCTCGTCTGGCCCATTTACCTAATTCTGATGATATTTTTCTATTAACTCAGAACTGATATTGATACCATTTGTGTGACCTGAGGCAGAAAAGCACAGCGTATTTCTCGAAAATTCATTTGATTTTACAAGATGAAAGGTAGTAACCTGGGGTAGATTTTAGTTTACCTGTAGGACTACAAAGCTTTTTTCCCCCTAAAAGAACCATTCAGCTTTACAAGTGTTTATTTTTTACATGTATATACAAACAACCATGGGGTGCTTTTTACAATTAAGTTTAAGATCAAAGTCTTCATTTACCTTCCACAAATGTCCATTATGCTTTCTCCTTACATAAACTATCAGCATCTTGAAACTCCTGGTGCAAGTGTTGAATGCTTTGAGCTGTAGGAGGTGCAGTTGTATACATGTGATGAAAATAATGCAGCACAGTTGTAACTGACTTGCACCTGTTGAAACAGAAAATGGATTTGGTTGCTGGGTTATTTTCATGTTGAGTTGACACCCACTGGGTATTTAACAGGTTAGTGAGTGAACATACAAACTAACTAAGCCATCTTATACCAAAGTAAACTTTTAATTTTGATGCCTAAGTTAAAATTCACCCACAGTCTCTATTTTATTTCGTGCAGAATATATAATCTTGTGGAACTGGATGAATCGTTGTGAAGCTCCCTGTGTAATAAAAATATTTCATCTTAGTTTTACTTAATTGCTGTTTCACATCCAACTATAGAGAGGATATTATGAAATCACAATCATGTAATGTAAGAGGATAACAACTAATTTAAAAAAATACTGAAACATCAACCTGCAAACACACACACACACACACACACACACACTCACACACACACACACACACACACACACACACACACACAGTCTTTGCAATTTACTACAACAGGGACTCAAAGCCATTATTACTATTGAATGACAATGTCTTTGTATAAAATGAATTGTAATTTTTCTTTCATATAAGGTCTGGCTTTGCTTTCTTTAATGTAAGACATGGTTTTGCTGTTAAAATACTTTTCAATGTTTGTAATGCACTTTTTGTTAGACATACTTTACAGGAATCTTCAGTGGCTTTTAGTACATGCTTGCAACTGAATATAAACACTAAGTGCGCAGAAATATAATTTTAATGTCACGTAAAGAGAAAACTGTATTTGATTTTGAGACATACCTTTCAAACACTGATGGGTTGACTGTTATTATGGATTTTGATATAACATATCATGTTCTACAAGAACAAAGGTCCAAAACTGGTAACAACATGCAGTATGGTATATCACAGTAATATTTTCTATGAAAAAGAAACTGAGATTTCTGCTCTTGAAAATTAAGAAAAAAAGGAAAGTGAAAAAAAAAATTTTAAAAATTGACACACAGGGGAGAAGGATTATTCCATATGCGCAATGAGTGACTCCTTCTTTAAAGGAAAAGTCCATAGTCATCCATTCAAATACCATATTTATGATTATCTAGTAATGTTTGTCTAATGCAATGTTAACTAGTAATTCTTGCTGTTTCTACTTGTCATTTGATGCTGCTATGCTGATGATGCTATTTCAAAAGATAGCACAATGTGGGTGATAGGCACATTGATCGCACAATGTAGGTGACATTGCGGAGGGTTGGGTCTCAAGAGACAAAAGGAGTATACAATACATCATATTTGGAACTGAGACAATCTACAACACCTGTGAAGAGTTAGTCTGTGTATTATAACTTACACTTTTTGCAAAATAACTACATTTCCTACTGAGACCCTGCATGTCAGTAATCCACAATGGATTGAAATTTTTAATAAAATGGTTAAAATGCAGGCAAACTGCCATTTTGTGAATTTCCCAAGCATTATGCTGGGTC
The DNA here is from genome assembly GCF_023864345.2 of Schistocerca serialis cubense. Classification (NCBI taxonomy): domain Eukaryota; kingdom Metazoa; phylum Arthropoda; class Insecta; order Orthoptera; family Acrididae; genus Schistocerca; species Schistocerca serialis. The sequence goes on along the minus strand of NC_064641.1, from coordinate 449,209,200 downwards.
AGCAAGTCACAAAAATCATTGAATATTATACTAATGGAGTCAGAGAGTGGCCATAGCTCCTATACCACTCCATATAACTGACTACATAATGAATGTAATAGAGGGAAACATTGCACGTGGGAAAAATATATCTAAAAACAAAGATGATGTAACTTACCAAACAAAAGTGCTGGCATGTTGATAGACACACAAACAAACACAGACATACACACAAAATTCAAGCTTTCGCAACCAACAGTTGCTTCATCAGGAAAGAGGGAAGGAGAGGGAAAGATGAAAGGATGTGGGTTTTAAGGGAGAGGGTAAGGAGTCATTCCAGTCCCGGGAGTGGAAAGACTTACCTTAGGGGGAAAAAAGGACAGGTATACACTCGCACATATCCATCCGCACATACACAGACACAAGCAGACATTTGTAAAGGCAAACAGTTTGGGCAGCTTTACTAAGCTGTCAGGAAAAACGGAAACAACACAAATAAGTATTCCAAATCTCCTTAGACTTGTCAAAACTTCTGAAGAATGTCAGTGAAGGAGACACCATGGAATACACAGAACAATTTCTTAAAATAATGCTATTTGTTATTGTTGTTGTAGCTGGTGGACCAGCAGCTTTTGTTGTTGTTGTTGCCTCTGCAGATCCTGTTGTCAAAGAAGCTGCTGCTGTTCTCGTTTCAACTTTAATTGCTGCTTGCACATGTTAAGAAGTTGCTCATTTTTAATGCACACAGAGTATGGTTGTTGTCACCAAACTTTTGTGTCTCTCAGATACATCAAAACACTGTGCATAGAAAAGACAAACAAGGCTGTGGCAAGCTGCAACCAAGTCATAATCTCAAATTTCAAATAAAGTGTGTTGGAATGTTATGGTTGACATGAGCTAGTGAAACAGTCCAATAGTGTGAAATTCAAAGCAGGGTCATTATTAGCTGACAGTTGTGGTAAACGAATAACTTAGCTTCATAAATAGTAGTGATCTGCTTTGACTGACATGGGGGTCAGATATTTAATGAGTGTGGCCATCCATTGTCTCTACATGTTCTAGCCCCAGCTATTGAAATGAGTACTGCTCACACTAGTCGACAAAGCTACAGTATCTATCCTAACTATTAAGTCCATATCAAAATCAGTGTTCAGCAGGGATGTGAGATTTTTGAGATAGGCTCTTGCAACTTCAACTCTCTGTAGATAATACTACAAGGGTTATTCAGTAAGTAAGGAATGATCAGTTGTGAAACAGAAACCACAGTGAAAATCCAATGAAGTTTTGCATAGGTGTGTTGGGCAGTATCTTTAGTTTGCCCATTGATCATGTTACGTCATTCTTTGTATTTCTGAGCACACAGGGAGCACATAAAGATACCTAGAACAATAGTGTCTCCCACCAAGTACAAGGGCCTGGTGAGAAATTTTGCCTGAAGCTATGCAGGCAACATTACATAACTGTCATGCGTTTTCTTCTTCAAGACAGTTCTCAGCCACATTCTGCAGCGGCAATGAAGAGGCTTCTGCATTGTTTTCAATTGGAAATGTTTGATTACCCACAATATAGCCCGTAATTGTCTCCCTCTGAGTTTCATCTCTGCTCACATGAACCGCTGGCTATGAAGACAACATTTTGGCACAGGCAACAAGCTGTAGTCCAGTGTAGACAATTGGCAGAAAGCAGTGGTGACTTCCTTCTATAACGAGGGTATTGGAAAGTTGGTATAACACCAAAACAAATGTCTAAGTCGATTGGCGACTATGGAGGTAAATAGCTGGAAGTTGTAACTAACTGTTACAAATAAAACAGCTTTGATTTTCACTGTGGTTTCCATTTCACAACCTATCGTTCCTTACTTTCTGAATAGCTCTTGTATATTAAAGGACTTTTTTCCATAACAATTAATTCACATTAAATCATAATTCTAAAGATAAATTGAAATCATCAATAACAACAGTTTTATTCACTCACATTTTATGGATTTCAATCATATTAACTAGTACTTACCAAAAAATGTCATTTCTTGCATCACGTAAGTAGTATAATTATGGCTGTACATAATTTTGTTGTACATCTTCATATTTTCACAGCGCAATGATCGTTTCATAAAATTTCGTGTGTGCAGCCACTTAAATTTCACTTCTTCTGATATTTCAACTGTTTACCATCCAGCCATCCTCAGGTGAGCAATGTGACTAATGCTCCAGCACTTGCTCCATCCTTTTAAACCCAAGAACCATGTCACTGCACATGTGGCTACAGATATGCAAGGAGCCAGAGACATTGATCACCAGCAAAGAGGTACAACAGAGGCATGAAATTAGATCTATGGCCATACATTCGATCCACATGATGATGTTAGTGTATCACTTCAAGCTGCACCGTTGCTCCTTTCACTACTGATTCCAAGAAAGTTGAAGTCGAGGCTGGACTTCTGACATTATCGTACCGTCAAACTTGATGGTTTTGTCGTTATTTTGATTGTAACTTACATATATATTCTTAGATTAAATTGATTGTTATGGAAGTGGTAGGGTATATGTGTAATGAATAAAATATCACAGAACCAGAAAGTGTATGTGTAGGTATATTTATCTGAGGCAGTTAAATAAAGTGTCCAAAGTCACCCCATGGATTGGGGTGATTTCGGACACATGTGTTTCTTAAATCTCTGTCCAAAGTTACAGTATATAGAAGGCGAATTCAGACAGTTACTGCCTTTTTTTAAAATTCTTCATGCTTTTTATTTGATTTTGGTGACTTTTACACATTTTAAGGCTGCACTTTGTTATGAATAGGTGATAGCGAATGATATAATGAATTTTATATATTACAAATAAGTTTTTATTTTGCAAGAATTTAAATAAACAGTCTCTTTATTCACTTCTGCATGAGTTCATTTAATATTTTCGCTTAAGCGAGCGGAAAGATCTTCTGACTGTCATTTGAGGAATAAATGCACCCATTCTTCTCCTGGCAAATTATTATGAAATTTCTCCTCTTTTTGGCCAGATTTACCAAGGTAGCCTTTAACTAAATATCTAATATCAAATTTAGTGAAGGGAAATCCTCAATGTGCAGCTCTCAAGATACCTTGCTTCAACATTTCTTCTTCTTCTTTATTTAGCACTGGCTGTCCTCCCATTTTTTTTTCGGATGTGCTTCCTGCACTTTATTTTATAGGGTTGATTTAGGTATACCATACAAATCATATGCTTTTCTGTATGATAATTTACCACTTTAAATATCATGAACAGCTTTATCTAAAAGTTCCGGGTCATAATTACACTGTACTGTAGCACCTCTCCTGCTCTTATACTTTCTTGACATTGTCCGAAATCACCCCACACAGTACATAGTTTTACAAAAACCGTCTTTATTTTATAACCTTGCATGAGAAACTCAATAAACTTGTATAGAAATTGTCTCAATGCTGATAGCTACTGAGCGCATTGACAATTACGGTTACAATAACTTCCTGCTCCGCGCAACAGTAGAAAGTTTCCACTTTACAATAATGTATGGATTTTTAACACTGAGACTGTTCATCAATTATTCACCTAGGGAAACAATTGACACAAAATAAAAGTTGTGGAAAGCAATAAATGCAATCTTGCACTTAAAATAACTGGTGCCAGGGCATTAAAATAAGTAACTCTTTGTTTCTATGCAGTAGCAAAGAGAAAATAATCCATACTGTCCGAATTTGCCCCAGTGTCCGAAATCAACCTGTTGGACGGTGCGTCATAAAATACCCAGTGTCAATACAGTGCTCTGCCACCGCCAATTTATTAGGTTGTAAGAACCATGTGAACCTATGGTGCTCTGTGCATCTCATGGACTGTACATATCATCTGTTCGATGTATGAATGACCACACTCACAGAGGATCTTGTAAACCCCAGGCTTCTGAGGCACCAAATCGTCTTGTAACGGAGCCCAGGAGTGCTGCTGTCCTTGGTGGAGGGTGAAAAATCACTTTCACTTTGTATTTACTGAGGATGTGCCCTATTTTTGACAATAGGCTTCCAATGTATGGCAGAATAGTCATAGATTTAAAACTTTCTGTGCCTCCTTCTATATTCCTTAGGCCCACTGTTGGTTTCATTTGTAGTGCCTAATGTATCTGCTGTGGAGAACATCCATTGGCTTCAAAAACTCTTCTCTAGTGTAGAAGCTTGTCCTCGACACTTCTCTTATCAGCAATGGCATGTGCTCTGTGTACCAGAGTTCTGAGAATGCTCATTGTCTGCAAAGGATGGTGGCAGCTATTTGCATGTAAATATAAATCCATATGGGTAGGTTTCCAGTGTATTGCATATCCCAAAGTGACATAATCTTTGCATCATACCAAAACAACCAAAACTGGAAGGCATCCATCTTTTTTTATTTCCACTGTGAAATGAATTTTATCTGTGGATGGAATTCAGATGATTTATAAATTCCTTAAATTTATCTTCACCATGGGGCCACATTACAAATGTGTCATCAACATACCTCCAAAATACTGATAGCTTCAAGCTAGCAGATTGTAGCACCTTTTCCTTAAAGTCCTCCATAAAGGAGTTGGTCACCAAATGTGACAAAGGACTACCCATGACAACACTTTCAGTCTGTTCATAAAATTCATTATTAAATAAAAAATATGTTGAGGTACATGCAAAGTTTTAAATCCATGGCTTTTCTGTCATTCACGGGATACCTATAATCAGAAATAGGACAGATGCTCAGCAAACGCAAAGTAAAAGTGCTTTTTCACCCTTCACAAAAGACAGCAGTACTCTTGAGTTATGTTAAAGATGATTTGATGCTTCGGAAGCCTGGTGTTTACAAGATCCCCTGTGAGTATGGCTATTCATACATTGGACAGATGACACTTACAGTCCATGAGAGATGCACAGAGAACCACAGGTACATCTGGCTCTTACAGTCTAATAAATTGGTGATGGCAAAGAACTGTATTGACACTGAGCACTCAATGGTATACCATAATGTCAAAAGTTTAGCCTCGACTTCGCCTTTCTGGAACTCAGTAGTGAAAGCAGCAATTTAAATTTGGTTTGCAATGAATTTAATTAGTAGAGAAAGTGGCTTCAGCTTGGACAAATGATGCAATCAAGCAGTTTCTGTTATAAACTCACAAAGAAGTCGCAACAGTGCAGCTCACAGTGATACATCAATATCAACGTTGGATCAACTGTGCAGCCGTAGATCTAATTTCATGCATATGTTGTACCTCTTTGCCGCTGATCAGCGTCTCTGACACCTTTTGTATCTGTAGCCGCATGCTCAGTGGCATAGACCGCAGGTTTAAAAGGATGGGCCGAAATATCAGACAAAAAATTAAAATTTGTGTGGTTGCATGCCCAAAATTTTGTGGAATGATAATTGTGTTGTGTCCAATTTCTTGGACTCTGAGGTGCCTAGTCATTATACATGTAATTAGACCACCCTGAATAAGTAAGACTTTATTAACTGCAACAAAACTTATCTTTGCTCACCAGACTCAGCTGTATTTATGAAGCTGCTCAGGTGGACTTGCAGTCATGACTAAATGAGTCATGATTACTGAGTGGTGAACTGATACAAGTAAAGGAGGACTGTACAATGGCTTCACTACAGTCACTATAGCCCTTTAAAATTACTTGATAGTAGATGTCTGCCATTTGCCACTACGGTGTTGCCACATCAGCCACTGGCTACAGCTCAGTTATATGTGAGACATAAACATGGCAAGTTGCTTCACAAATGCTGTTAATGTGTAATGTGTTGGAAGTCGCCACCACAATGTATATTAAGTAACCAATGACTAAACCATTTTGTAGCCCTGAATTTCAACTCATGTTCTAAGCTAACTGTAGCTCCATGGTGTGCAATGTATCCACGAAAGTGGTTTTTCAACAATCTGTGGCAAAACTACCTATCACTTCGTTCATGGCTATTAAAGCTAACCTCTATGAACAAAAAAAGACAGGGAAAGTTCAGTTCCATGACTAAAAGCAAAACTGTAATTTCTTGATATCATTGGTTACCCAAAGCTATCCTCTCACTGGCCGCACAAGGTGCCAATTTACCAGCCTATGAGCAGTGCTCGTTGGCACTTGGTGGCAGGTTATAGGTGACACAAGCAGATTCCAGACATAAATGGAATGATAGGTAGAAAAATAAGAGCAAATAGAAAACAGTCAATATGATGATGAAATGAGTGGCAAAGAATCATCATCATTTAAGACTGATTATGCCTTTCAGCGTTCAGTCTGGAGCATAGTCCCCCTTATAAAATTCCTCCATGATCCCCTATTCAGTGCTAACATTGGTGCCTCTTCTGAAGTTAAGCCCATTACTTCAAAATCATTCTTAACCGAATCCAGGTATCTTCTCCTTGGTCTACCCTGACTCCTCCTACCCTCGACTGATGAACCCATGAGTCTCTTGGGTAACCTTGCTTCTCCCATGCGTGTAACATGACCCCACTATCTAAGCCTGTTGGTTCTGACTGCTACATCTATAGAGTTCATTCCCAGTTTTTCTTCGATTTCCTCATTGTGGACACCCTCCTGCCATTGTTCCCATCTACTAGTACCTGCAATCATCCTAGCTACTTTCATATCCGTAACCTCAACCTTATTGATAAGGTAACCTGAATCCATCCAGCTTTCGCTCCCATACAACAAAGTTGGTCAAAAGATTGAACGGTGCACAGATAACTTAGTCTTGGTACTGATTTCCTTCTTGCAGAAGAGAGTAGATCATAGCTGAGCGCTCACTGCATTAGCTTTGCTACACCTCGCTTCCAGTTCTTTCACTATGTTACCATCATGTGAGAATATGCATCCTAAGTACTTGAAACCGTCCACCTGTTCTAACTTTGTTCCTCCTATTTGGCACTCAATCCATTTATATCTCTTTCCCACTGACATTACTTTCGTTTTGTAGATGCTAATCTTCATACCGTAGTCCTTACATTTCTGATCTAGCTCTGAAATGTTACTTTGCAAACTTTCAATCGAATCTGCCATCACAACTAAGTCATCTGCATATGCGAGACTGCTTATTTTGCTTTCACATATCTTAATCTCCCCAGCCAGTCTATTGTTTTCAACATCTGATCCATAAATAATATGAACAACAGTGGAGACAGGTTGCAACCTTGTCTTACCCCTGAAACTACTCTGAACCATGAACTCAAGGTTGTGAGGGGAAATGACATGGAAGATCTGTTTGTCGACTAGGTCTGGGGCATAGTGCCTTGGTGAAACCCTCAGCATACAGAGTAAGGGAGTTGTCACTGCAGATACACTGTCCCCTGGTAACCAGGCTGTATGGGAGGAATTTTTGGTATGAAAGAGATGGTAGCTGTCAAAATGCAGGTACTGATGATGGGACAGAGGTGGAGATGGATCCATCAGAGAGGAAAAGGTCAACTTCTAGGAAAGTGGCACTCTGGGTTGAGGAGGAACACGTGAGGCGGATGGGAGAGAAAGTGTTGAGGTTGTGAAGGAACGGAGATAGAGTGTCTTGGCCCTGGGTCCATATCATGAAGATATCATCAATGGAGTGAACCAGACTAGGGGTTTGGTGTTTTGGAAGGCAAGGGAGGTCTTCTCTAGATGGCCTATAAAAAGGTTGGCATAGGAGGGTGCCATGTGGGTGGCCATGGCTGTGCCGTAGATTTGTTTATATACATTCCCTTCAAATGAGAAGTAGCGGTGGATTAGGATAAAGTTAGTAAGGTGTATGAGGACTGAGGTAGTGGGTTTGGAGTCTGAAGGACAAGACCATGGGCATGAGTGATGGTGTATAGGGAGGTGGCATCAACAATGACGAGTAGGGGTCCAGGAGGTAAAGGGGTGGGGATGGTGGAGAGTGGGTGAAGGAAGTGGTTGGTGTCTTTGATGTGGGAGGCTAGATTACGGGCAATTGGTTGGAGGTGTGCAGAAATTCTTTCAGTGGGGGCACAATAACCAGCCACAATGGAGCATCCAGGATTGTTGGTTATATGGTTTTTGTGGAGCATGTGGAAGATTGGTGTGCGGGGTGTCACAGAGGTGAGGAGGGAAATTGGTTCATGGGAGATGTTCTGTGAAGGGCCTAGGGTTTTAAGCAGGAATTGGAGTTTGTGTTGGACTTCTGAGATGGGATAACTCTGGAAAAGTTTATAGATGGAGGAGTCAGACAGTTGGCAGAGGCCTCCTGCCAGGTAGTCACTGCGATTCATCACAACAGCGGTGGAACCTTTATCTTCAGGTAGGATGATTAGGTCAGGATTTGTTTTGAGGTTGTGTGTGGCTGTTCTTTCTTCTACTGAAAGGGTGGTGTTATGAGGAAGGCATCTGGATAAGGATGGTGAGGCTATGTTGGAGGTAAGGAATTCCTGGTAGGCCTGGGTTTTAACCACGGAAAGGTATGCTTTTCTAAATTGGTGCAGAAAGATGGAGCAAGGTCCATTGTGGCGAGAATGGAGTAAAGGAAATGGAAATGATGCAGAAATGGGTAAAATAGGTGTTGCTGGCTGTGGAAGGAGCGGGATATGTGAAAAGACAGGTAAAGATGTGTAAAAAATACGTAAAGCCACACAAAAACACGCACAGATATGTAAAAATATGCACAAATATGTAAAAATATGCTAAAATACGTGAATCTGCATGAAACCACATAAAGTTATGCATGAATACATTAAAAATGTACAGTAACATGAGTGAAAAGGAGTGATGAGGGCTGGGAGTATGTGCATGTGTGTTGCAATAAACAAAGAGAGAGGGAGGGGGGTGGGTTACATCGAGAATCAAAAGGTCATGTGGCATGGGCAGTAGTGGAAAACGAAACACTTAAGTACATCAGGATGAGGGATGAAGTGCAACCCACTACATCATTGCTCATACGCCATACTAACTTTATCCTAACCTACAACTACTTTTCATCTGAAGGGAAAGTATATAAACAAATCCGCAGCACAGCCATGGGCACCCGCATGGCACCCTCATATGCCAACCTCCTATGGGCCATATAAAGGAGACATTCCTAGCCTCCCAAAGCACCAAACCCCTAGTCTGGTTCCGGTTCATTGATGAAATCTTCATGATCTGGATCAAGGACCAAGACATCTTCATTCCTTCACAACCTCAATACCTTCTCTCCCATCCACTTCATGTGGCCCTCCTCAGCCCAGTGTACCATCTCCCTAGATGTTGACCTTCTCCTCTCTGATGGTTGCATCTGCACCTCTGTCCACATTAAACCCACCAACTGCCAACAGTATGTACATTTTGATAACTGTCATCCTTTTCACACCAAAGTATACCTCTCATTTAGCCTGGCTATGCGGGGACGGCGTATCTGCAGTGACAAAGACTCCCTTGCTTCGTATGCTGAGGGTCTCACCAGTGCCTTCACAAACAGGCACTATGCCCCAGACCTAGTCTGCAAACTGATCTCACTTGCCATTGCCCCTCACAACCCCAATCCTCCCATCACCCCCAAAACCAGCCATTAAGGAGTGTCCCCTTCCTCACCCAGTGCCACCCCAGACTGGAACAACAGAACCACATCCTTCACCAGACTTTTGATTATCTATCATCATGCCGTGAAATGGAGGACATCGTACCCAAGATACTTCCCACCCATCCTAAAGTGGTGAACCATTACCCACCCATCCTCCACAACATCCTAGTCTATCCCTATGCCACTCACAATCCCAACCCCTTGCCACAAGGCACAAATCCCTGTGGAAGACCCATCTGCAAAACCTGCCCAATCCACCCACCCACCGCTTCCTATTCTAGTCCTGTCTCAGGTTTATCCTACCTTACTGGGAGCAGGCCATGAAATCAGCCATGTTATTTACCAGCTCTGCTACAATCATTGCACAGCTCTTTATATTGGTATGACTACCAACCAGCTGTCCACCAGGATGAACAGCCACTGCCAAACTGAGGCCAATAGCAAAGAAGACCACCCTGTGGCACAACATGCTGCTGAATATAACACACTTGATATCAATGACTGCTTCACTACCTGAGCCATCTGGATTCTTCCCTCCACCACCAGCTTTTCTGAACTGCGCAGATGGAAGTTATCCTTACAACACGTTCTCCACTCCTGTAATTATTCTGGTCTCAACCTACAGGAACATACAGTCCCTACACCCTCCAACCAATAAAGTTCACCCCCTCTGCTCTGTCATCTCCTTCCCATTCTCGTCTCTCATCCTGGTTATTTGCAGCCCTCTGCCAATGCATCCGTCTGTCTTCCGTCACTCCTCTCCTGTTTTGATCCTTTTTACCTGCCCCACAACGTCCTGACGCTGCAACACAGCATTCATCTCTCTCCCCATCCGTTCACTACTATCCCTTCCCTTCCCCACCCCCTCCAGATCGCTGCTTGAATCCCACATGATGTTGCATTCTGTCACGAGATGCTGGTCATGTGTCCGTGAGGTGTGTGTGTGTGTGTGTGTGTGTGTGAATTCTTGATATTCCTACCTGCAGTTTCCATTGTTTGAAATAAAAACTTGCATTTAAATCAATAAATTAAATAAAAATGATTATCAAACTCTTTTGATTAGATTTAGAGAAAAAGAATTACAACATTTCATGAGATTTGAATGTACGACATTCAGTGTTAGAAGTTATTATGCTAACCAGTGCACTAAAGTACAACACCGAGTCAAATTGTTATATTTTTGACAGTGATCACCCAGTCATAATGTTGAACTGCAGCCTTGAAAAGCTCAGTTTCATGCAATGTTGTGTGAAATTTATCTAATATAGGCAGATCTCTCGCACATGTGATGCTGAACTGCAAATTGTGCTGTTACATCCAGTGGTGTTTAGTTAGTGCTGTGTATGAAATGTGTGTATTTCATTAGCATCGTTATGTATGTAAGTGTATGTGTGCTGTTTGTGGTGTGGTTATCATTTATGATGAAATACAAAATAAAAGTGCCAATCCCATTATTTGGGATCCAGACACATCAAGAAAGGATGCCAGACAAGGCATCGAAAGTGAAGTGAGCTGACCAATTGTGGCACCTTGGCAATGGCGAATCGTTTGTACATGACATTGAGCACTCTGATTGGCACAAAGTATGGAGATGTGACACAACAGTGGGATTGGGGGGGGGGGGGGGGGGGTACAGAACACCAAAACAAATGCGGAGGTAGGTGCCATAACTACAATCGGCACTGAGCACCCACCTGCATCCCAGTATCCATCCTGCAAGTGGCTAGAAATGCCAACCAGGAAACCAATCACAGGGTGTGCATTGGTGGCCATAGGTGCAAAGACAGACGATGTGTCAAGTGGGCAGCTGGAGACAACATCGTAGTCCTCCATGGTGTCTGGCCAGGCAGCTGTGTCATGGGCTGCCAGCATGACTGCAATGCTGGTGTCGGTGCCAGGTTGATGTCGATGGATATCTCGCACTGCAGAGATGACTGTGCTGCCAGATGTGACATCTATAACTGTGACAGTGGCTGCTGCATGCCCTGGCTGCGTGCCGGATCTGTGAACGAAAAGTTGGTGGCAGAATCTCTCGAGTGGATTGGTTCAGATGCCTCTGTGTAAACCCATTGGACTGTGGATGATGTAGGTGGAATGGGACAGCACCTCAAACACCTCTCCCCATTCCCATTTGCAATCCCTGCCAACACATGAAGCAACACTGGTTGCTGAGGCCAAAACTGTGAATCAGAAGGAGGGGCATAAAGTCTTCCCATGTGTGAGTGGCTCACAAATTGTCTATCTGTGATTTGAAGATCCTTACAAAGTGTTCAGCTTCATCATACGACTGAAGATGAATATCCATTGTCTGCACAAAACTGTTAAAACTTCCAAGATGTGAACTGTGGCCCATTATCTGACACCATCTGTCAGTAAACCTTCAACGTAGAACATTGACAAACGAGTTGATACTGTGCTGATGGATGTGGTAGACTTCATTGGAATGATAAATGGAAACTTGCTGAGTGCATCGACAACCACTGGACAGCATATGTTCCAGTATGGCCCAGCTAAATCTATGTACAGATATTCCCAAGGCCCGTAAGGATGTGGCCACACGAAGTACCACTGTGGGGGAGTGGATTAATACTCTGCACACATTGCACACTCTGAAGTCATGGCCTCAATTTGTGAATCCATCCCTGGAAATGTACAATGACGCCTTTCCAACTGCTTGGTGAGAACAATATCCCAATTTCCTTGGTGCAACAACAGGAGAATTTCACGCTGGATAGGTTAGGGACCATGACTCTTGCATTACCATTGTCAGTGTGCATCAGGAGGTTGCCCATCTATACAGAGATTGCACGCTGATGAGCAAAGTAGCAATGAACCACCAGGAGGTGGATCTTCTTGAGACTCCGCAGTCACCCACAGCGAACAAACTCGAGCACCATCTACAAGGGGGGTCTGATTCCATCTTGTGCGTCACAAGGTGGAATGTGACTAGAAAATCTTCCAAAAGACATGTTTCTTCTGGATCAATGTGGTGACAGGAGTCCTTGGAGGAATCAGATGCAACATTGGAGCCAGTAGGGAGCCTCAATAGGAGGTCAGTGTTGAGTGTTTGGTAGTGGGCCAATATGACAACTTGTATTGATAAATGGACAAGAGAAGCGCCCACTGTTGTAAATTCTGTGCGGTGTGTGCTGGGACAGGCTGGGAGGACCCAAACACAGCCATCAATGGTCTGTTGTCTGTAACTAGAAAAAAGCGGCAGCCGTACAGGTGTTGATGGAAGTGCATGACCCCATTGATGATAGCTAACACCTCCTTTTCAAGCTGGTTGTAGTTGTGTTAGGCCTTGGTCAATGTCTTTGACATGATCACAATAGGCCTTTCATTGGAGACTACTTGGTGTGACAATACTGTACCAGTGCCATAAGAGGAGGCATCTACTGCAAGAATGACAGGCTTGTTGGGGTCGATCATGCAGTAGTGCATCTTTCAGCCCCTGGAAAGTGGTCTGACAATCAGCCAACCATATGAACAGAATGCCCATGTAGTATAACCGATTTAGAGGTGCCACGATCTGAGTAGCATTCGGGATAAAATGGGTGTAATAGGACAGCTTCCCCATTAGAGCTCGCAATTCTGATACATTTGTTGACAGATGACCACTTAGTGCAACTCTGATAGACGGATGCCATGCACATTAATCACATGGCCTAAATACTCAATTTCAATGAGAAAGAAGGAACAATGAAAACAGTTGCATGTCAACCTTGCTTTGGACAACACTTGGAAAAATGGTTCTAAATTCTGTAGGTGTTCTGCTGGCATACGACCAGAGACAACTATATCATTCAAATAGTTTGAACAAGAAGGTACTTGCGAGGTCAGTTGCTCAAGATACCTTTTAAAATATCTGGGATGGAAGTGCTACCACATGTGCCATTGAAACTGGAATAATCCCTTGTGTGTGTTGCTAACAAAAATCTTATTTGACTCTTCATCTAAAGGCAGCTGCAGGTAGACCTCCCAGACATCAGTTTTTGAAAAAAAAAAAAAAAAAAAAAAAAAAAAAAAAAAAAAAAAACCTGACTTAATTTGTATATCAAATCCTCAACCTGGGGCAAAGGAAAAGAATCAACAACATTTCGTGACTTGACAGTTGATTTAAAGTCTGCACAGAGTCTCAACCTGCCGACAGTTTAATAAGGACCATCAGGGGTAATGTCCATTGGCTCACCAATACTGATTTGATGACATCACTGTCCTGCAGTCACTGCAATTCTGAAGCTACTCGGCCCTCTAATGCATGAGGTACAAGATAAGCATGAAAAAACTTTGGCTCCACATTGTCTTTCAGTGTTACATGGGCCTTGCCTAAACTATCATGGAACAGAGAACTGTACTTGCCACATAATGTATTAATATTAGTCAGAAACCCCGATAAATTAATTTGTAACACATTACCATGAACTGACAGTCTGAAAAGGTCAAAGCTACCCATACCAAGTATGTTAGTAGACTCGTGAGAGTGCAACACATGAAATAACACTGCTTTAATAGTACCACGGAACATGACTGGCAAACTGCATGCTCCAAGCATTGGAATAGGTTGCCCCTTGTGTGCTGACACTGATTACATTGTTCATATGTAGCGTGGTTGAGCAATGTAACAGTAACACCAGTGTTTAACTGGAAATTAACACACTTCTTGAACACACGCAACTGAACATATAACTTATTCGATTGTATTGATTAGTTCAGAGTTTGTGTCCTGGTAGTCTGACAAAACAACAACAGGACTGGCATACTGTTGTGCAGCAGACACAACATACACCTCATTAGAATCACTGTCTGACATTAAATGTGAAAAATGTTTAGCACCATCTGCACTTAGTGGCCATGTTTGCCACATGTAAAACACATGGCTTTGTATCAGAGGCACTGTGCCTTGTCATGTGTTTGAAAGCAAAGTGGGCAGGATTTCGATGATTGTGTGGGCTGCACCGTGGCATGACAGTGCGACTGGTTCAGACGTGACCTATATGTCAGACGACGTCTGACCTGACAAAGGGAGGAGGGGGTGGGGGGTCAAAGTTGGTCCCTGAACTGTCTAACTGTTTTACTCATGATGACAGATATTGCAGGTGCTTAAAAATCATGCTCAGTTACATTGATAGTGGCCTGTGACTCACTAACTGAAAATACTGTACTGAGGTCAGGGTTTGGATGCTTTAGTACGGCAGCACGAATATGGGACTAAGTTCTGTTACCATTTGTTTGTATGACTGTCCTGGTTGCTGTTTTAATCTGAAAAACTTACAATGAGCAGCCACTACATGCACTTGTGATTTAAAATGATTTGACAGTTTGTCTACTAATTTGTCATAGGGGACCTCATGAGCCTGGCAATCTGGAAACCATTTTACGACCAACTTTAGTACATCTGAGCCTATGGTGTAGACATCTGACAGCAACGTACATTTTACTTCCCAAAGCACTAATACAATATAAAGAAACAAATATTTCTGAGGCCCTGACAAAGCAGCCATCTGTTTTACAGGTTTTAGTTTTGGTTTTCTTCATGGAACACCCTATTACTTTTTATTTTTACTAGGCTCACTTCTGCACATCATCCAGCATCTGTCCACTGTAGCTAGACACTATCTGGGAAAACTCTACTGCATCCCTAAAACTGCCACCTCAATGCTATCAGAAGGACCTTAAACAGAAACTGACAACAAATCTTCTTCAGATGAATGGATTTAAAAAAAAAAATCTTCATGTTTGAGACTCAACCACATTTTTAAATTTGTATGTCTGTCAATCCTACCTTTGATACTCCTGTTATGTAGCTGGTAAGTTAAGGTGAGTATTATATGAGATGGATACCTTGTTATTAAATTCAGTGAAATTAGAGGGGGAAAGTGTGTTCTTATTTTCAGGTTTTCTGATAACTTAAGAATCACAAATAACAGCATAAATCTTACAATTACAGGAGGCTACATGTACTGGAGTGACTGGGGTGAAGTCCCAAAAATTGAACAAGCAGGAATGGATGGCTCAGACAGATCAGCTTTAATCACACAAAGACTTATTTGGCCAAATGGATTAGCAATTGACTATGCCCGAGGTCGTTTGTATTGGGCAGATGGAGGAACAAAGGCTATAGAGTATGCTTCACTTGATGGAAGTGGAAGAAGAGTTCTGATAAGTTAGTATATTTATGTTGTTTCTACCTTTTGTGCCAATTTAGACTGCAATGGTTTTCAGATATTCTCCATGCATTTTTCATGATGAAAACATATGAGATTTTTTTATAGGTCCGCACAATGCTTTTCTGCATGTTAGTGATAAAAATATCTAAACAGTCTTATCTTGTGCTCAATTATTATATTAGCTGTGAACTTGTGGTGTGATATTCATTTATTTATTGTGTTCCATAGTACTATTGATGGTTCCTTTATTGTATCCTTTAGCTCTGAAATTATTTCAGTATTACATATACTGATCAAGAGAGTTCACTGAATCTATGGTGAAGGCAACATGAAGGAAGAACTTAAAGAGCTCTGTACCACATTCACAGCTAGCAGAACAGTGAAAAAAATCATCAGCAGAATCATATCCACAAAGAAGAAGAGTGACAAGACAAGGAGGTGTAATAGCAGCTTTCACTCTCCTATTACATGTGCATTGAGTCACCAAGCATGCGAGGAAAATTCTTCTCAGAGTGCTCATTAAATCGATCCGTCAGAATAACAACAAAATTACATTCTGAGGCCCACAAAGATGCCATTTCGTGCTACTTTCACTAGGTATTTATGATGTCAGTTGTGGCTGCTGAGTAGTTTACATTGAAAAGACTGGGTGACATATAAAAATACAGCAGAAGGAGCAACACGTATGACTCAACATCATAAATTCTCAGTCGTAGAAGACCAAAATGAGTGTGATAAACATATAAAGTTCGGGGAGGTTTTTGTGCAAGGTAGGTAGCCACTTAGCTTCAAAGGAAAGGTGTGAGAGAAAATTAGAAGATGGTGGGTCACCAACATGATTCACAATGATGGTTATGAGCTTCCATTGTCTTGGCTGCCAGCTGTAGCCGGCATAAAAATGGACTATGCTCACAAGGCTGCTCGTTGGGCATCCCTGAAGACACGTCTGTGAAGGGCACACAATATACTTACCTATTCTAACTGCCACCAAACACCATGGGAGCCACACTACATCACAGAAGCAATTCTGTCCTGATTTGGCTTTGTGGACTAAAATATTTCTTACCAATAACAATTAATAAACATCATCAGCTCCCTTCTACTCTACTCCTAGTATCTAATCAAATGATGATTGGAAGGAATTATTAAGTTGGTGCATAAGTTTGTAGCATTTTTGTTTTGCATGTTGTTATTCTGGTTACTATGGGTTCATTTATTGACTGTCATTTTTTCTTGTAGTTCACTGTTGCTATTTGAGTTTACACGTCCTGGTCAGCCAGAACATTATGACCACCAACCTACTACTGAAATAAACCCATCCAGGCAATAGCAGCTTCACCTAACTGGGAATGACTGCTAGTTCAAAATAGTTCAAATGGCACTGAGCACTATGGGACTTAATATCTGAGGTCATCAGTCCCCTAGAATTTAGAACTACTTAAACCTAACTAACCTAAGGACATTACACACATCCATGCCCAAGGCAGGATTCGAACCTGCGACTGTAGCGATTGCGCGGTTCTGGACTGAAGCGCCTAGAAGTGCTGGGGCACAGCGGCCGGCGATTGCTAGTCAGACACATGCATGGTGCATGTAGTATCAATAAGCATGCTGTCTGTGTGCAGAATTGGGGAGCATGTGATCTCTTTGAGTTTCACTGAGAACAGATTGTGATGGCCCACAGGGTTGGCATGTGCATTTCAGAAATAGCATGACTTGTCAGGTGTTCGAGGAGTGCTGTGGTGAGTGTCTTCATGAGATGAAACCATGTCCAGATGTTGAGGTGTTGGGCAGCCACTCCTCTTTACAGATGTCAGACGTTGTAGGCTGGGCAGCCTGTTAAAACAGAACAGGCAGCGAACTGTGGTGGAACTAACATCAAACTTTAATGCTGGGCAGACTATAAGTGTGTCGGAACACACAGTGCACTGAACACTCCTAAAAATGGGCCTCCGATCTGACAGCCCCTGTATGTGCCAATATTAACACCACGGAATTGGCAGTTATGGCTGAAATGGGCATGTGAGTTTGGCACTGGAGATTGGCACAGTGGCAGAGCATTGAATGGTCTGATGAATCCCAATACCTTCTTCATCGTGCTGATTGGAGGGTGTGAATCCTTTGCCTTCCAGGGGAACAGCTCCTTGGCACCTGTACTACAGGAAGCTGATGGCAGTCCCACTATGCTCCAGGGAACATTCACGCGGGCATCCACATGTCCAGTGGAGCTTGTGCAAAGCACCATGGCAGCCAAGGAGAGTCATACATTGGTTGCAGACCACGTACACCCCTTCATGACGATCATGTTTCCTGATGCCAGCAGCATTTTTCAACAAGATAATGCACCATGTCACAATATGAGGACTGTGATGGAGTGGTTCGAGGACACAGTGGCAAGTTCCAATTGGTGTGCTGGGCCCCCCAACTCACCAGATCTGAACCCGATCATACACATCTGGCATGTGATTGAATGTGCTATCAGAGTTCATCACCCCCCTTCCCATAATCTATGGGAATTAGGTGACTTGTGTGTGCAAATGCTGTTCCAGTTCCCTCCGGTGACCTACTAATGCCACACTGCTTCCATGCCATGATGCATCACTGCTGTTATTCATGTCAAAGGTCGACACCAGCTATTAGGTAGGTGGTCATAATGGGTTCTGGCTGATCAGTGTATTGTCATTTTGTCATTTGGAGACTGTGTAGAGATGTAGACACTACAAAATAGAATGCCAAGTGAAGAAATTGGAACATTTCTGACATCATCTTCTGTTCGAGTTCAGTAGAGGGGTAACAGTAGCAGAGACAGCCAGAAACATTTGCACTGTATATGGGGATAATGCCATTGGACAGAGCATGACCAGAAAATGTTTTTCTCATTTTAAGTAGATTGTTTTGACATTGGTGACTCTCCAGTTTCAGGAAGACCTGCTGTGTTTGATGAAGATTGTATAAACACATTAATCCACAATGATCCACGTCATTGTACTCAATAACTGGCAAAGGTGTCCCATTTGCATGTGGTGGGGAAGGTTCAGAAATCAAGCGTATGGATACCGCATGTTGTAAGTCAAAATCACAAAAATCATTGGGTGCTTCTCTGCTTACTCATCATCAATTGACTCACGAACAACACCGACCATTTCTACCCTGTATCATTACTGGTGATGAGAAATGGTTCTTTGTACTAACATAAGGAAAAGAAGTCAGTGTGCAGGGTAAATATCATAGAGGGAGACCAAGAAATATATACACTAAGCAGATTCAGAAGGATGTAGATTGCAGTAGTTACTCGGAGATGAAGAAGCTTGCACAGGATAATGTACCATGGAGAGCTGCATCAAACCAGTCTCTGGACTGAAGACCACAACAACAACAAAGAAAAGAATGGATTGGTTGAGCCAAAACAAAGCACCAACTCCCCATACAAAAACCTGTGTGCACCCACAAAAGATAATGTTATGCATCTGGTGGAACAGCAACAGTGTGATGCACTACAAATCATTCCCCCAAGGTGTAACCATAACTGCTGACATTTATTGTCAACAACTGAGACATTTTGCAGACACAATCCAAGAACAACGAGCTGGAAGACAGTGTCAAGTGATGCGAGTCCATGATAATACCCATCTGCATACTGCTAGACTGACAGAAAAACACTATACAAGAGCTAGATTGGGAAGTCATTCTTGCACCTACCTTATTCACCTAATCTTGCTCTCTCAGATTTTCGCCTTTTCCATTCTCTATTGAACAACTTTCAAGAAACTTCCTTTCTGGATGAAAATACACTCCAAAAATTGCTTTATGAATTCTTAAAAATTGCTTCACGAGTTCTTCACTTCAAAACCACATCACTTCTACATTCGCAGAAATGAAAAGTTACTCCAGCATTGACAGACTGTTGTAAATAGTGAAAGAGAATGTATTACTGATGACTACAGTCTCTGTTAGATGTATCTGTTGTGCAAACTAATGGAAAAACACTACAAACGTATTCACCAAACCAATATAATGGCAGGAGTGAAGACATTAGATCAGAGTTAAAGTTACGTTTCTCTGGTAGTAGTAAATATCCTGATAAAGGCCACCTGCAACAGTAGCCAAAGCATTGGTACTGCATTTTACAACATAACCCAATCTGTAATCCAGAAGACTATCATGGAAAGTGACTGTTGCCTCAGAAGCTTGGAACCTGTATTGCATGTCCAGTATCAAGAAATCCTACATATGTATCATCAGCTAACAAGTATTTTACACTCTATTTGTGGAATAAATGAGGAAAGAAGGACTGTTATATGCAGCTTTGTGAGCTGTTGTTAGTCTAATACTATATACACAGTCACCATGGGAACAATATGTGGAAGCATAGTATCAGTTTCCAAGAGTAAACTGATTTCCAAAATCTGTCAGTTTGTTCAACGTTATTTCGACATTTCATACTTGAGTGGAATTCCAGTAAATGTGATACAAGAATTTTATAAGCAGTCTTTTTGTAGCCACATTAAAATTTTTCTGTTCCTTATCATTGGAGGATGATTAAACAACTTTCATTTAATACATATGAAGAACTAATGGAGTTTTACCAGGCAACAATAAATGCTGGAAATCATCATGTCATAATGTTTGCTTTGAACTACTCTTTTGTGTCTTGATCACTTTTATCACTTATGCTCCTTATATTATACAGCATCTGTATGTTCCTGATCATTATAGCACTATCTTTGTAATCAGCAAGACGTAGTGCTCTTTTCTATTTCTCCCGTTCATGACTCGATTTTGAATTTCATATATTAAAGTTTATATGACATTCAAAGTTTGGTGATCTTGCAGTTATGCAATTAAATTTAATGAGAAACCACACACATCAATTGTATAATAAAAATACATAACTTTTACATTGCAACATTTTCATTATCTTTCATCAAATGTGATGAACACTGACGTACACATTGAAATGTTATGGGTAGCCCAGTAACACCTAAAACACATAGCTTTGGCTGGATGATGTGGTGGTGTGTTTAGACCATTAGTGGAGCCAGTTTGACTTTGCCTTCTTCAGTGCTGATGAGATTGAGCACAGTTATGAGATAGCTGCTTTCAGTGAGTGAATGGCCACAGTGGTGCAGGATATTTTAGCTGCATGTTAAAATGTGTTAAATTTCATACTTCCAGGCATGTAGATATGAATCACTTTTACCAAACAGAAATTAAATGCCTCACAAAGCTACAGCATACTGAAGAATTTGTTGAACTTTACACACCACAGCTGCTTCATTATCTGAAAGTGCTTCTTGGCAATGCAGTGACTGATAATATGCTAAAAAGCAGATGGTTACTACACTTATCAGAGGATACACAAAAAAATCCTCTGAGTATGCACCAGTAACCACAATATTCTGGCCAAAACAGAACATTCTATGTTGAAAATGTATTTATCCATGTGTATTGCTACTATTACTACTATTTAATTGAAGTGCTGCTGGCAGAAAACATTGAACTATCAAAAAGTCATCAAGCAGCAATTTTACTGCTTGCACACACAAGAGATCTATTGTTCCTTTGGGTCTCTGTACATGATTCTGAAAAAAGTACAATATATGGTGTCCCTGTGGTGATAAGATAGCTTAATATCTGAATAGTTCTGTACATTCTATACATTGAAGACTGTGCATGGAAATTCTTTGGCAGCTTTTTTTAATTATTATAATTATTTTATGATAGGTTTCCTTTGCATATTTTACCACATTCCATTAGATGACCCACTGACCCACAATACACTTAGTAAAGAAGACAATGCTGAGAAAAACTGCAGAGTTATTGTGTGACTATAGAGTGTCTGTAACACCACATTACAGCTACATGTAGGTTCATTTGTTTGATTGAACATGTTCATATTGATGTTATTAGTGGACTCCTGTATTCAAATGTATATAGAGATTGTTTGACAGCAGTTGATCACTTCTCATACTGACCTGAGTCCTTTCCAGTGGCGGATACAACACCTGCAAATATCACAAAAACTTTCTTTCAAAGCTTGGTAGCACAATTCAGTGTACCACTTCACATTGGAATGGACTAAGACAGACAATTTAAATCTTAATTGTTCTACATGATATGAATCATATTTGGGCAGTCACCACCATTGGACTGCAGAGATTAGTAGAGTACCTGCACTACCAGTTAATAAAGGCATCCACTTCTCATGGCTCTGAACAGCGGACTGAAAGCATACCCCTAGCCTTATCAGGCTTGGGGAACGCCACCAGAAAAGATTCAAATGCTACAACAGTTGGTCTAGTTGTGAGCAAATGCTAGAACAGAAGAGTTCTTTGCTGATGCATGAAATAATACTGTAGAACTGTTGGACTTCATGCAGCAGTTGCATTCACAGACTTCTAAATTACAACTGCCG
Organism: Schistocerca serialis cubense; assembly: GCF_023864345.2. Taxonomy (NCBI): domain Eukaryota; kingdom Metazoa; phylum Arthropoda; class Insecta; order Orthoptera; family Acrididae; genus Schistocerca; species Schistocerca serialis. The sequence goes on along the minus strand of NC_064641.1, from coordinate 449,187,133 downwards.
TGTGGGATTAGCCAAGCAGTCTGAGGCGCTGCAGTCATGGACTGTGCGGCTGGTCCCGGTGGAGGTTCGAGTCCTCCCTCGGGCATGGGTGTGTGTGTTTGTCCTTAGGATAATTTAGGTTAAGTAGTGTGTAAGCTTAGGGACTGATGGCCTTAGCAGTTAAGTCCCATAAGATTTCACACACATTTGAAAAATTTTTAAATCACAACTGTCTATGCCAAAGGAATATGGGCTCATGCACCATTCAGTTTCTAAGACCTATACAATTATTCAAAAACATCATGTTTTCTGATTCCACCTGAAAGCCATTTCAACACCATATTGACAAAACATGTTCATTAGAAGAAGAAAAAAAAAAAAGAAAACACTGGATGCATTTGTAAATAAACCTATTGCCTTAACACTGTTCATGCCTTTTTTGTATACACTGTCAAATTTAGTTTTTTTCCTTGTTCCATTAAATGAGTCAATAGTAGTCCTTCGCCATCCAAAGGATAGTGACCATAACCTTTTTTGACAAAATGTGTGGCAGCATTTCACAAGTTCTCTTGTCGCTTGCCTTGCTGTGAACCTACTTTATATACTGCTATTTCATCTCATATTTGACATACAGAACCTGTGTCTCATAACACTGGACAAAAAATTGTTAAATTTGCCTGCATACCGTAGGAGGTACATGAACTCTTAATTCATTCTGTTTATTCTTATGATTTTCAGCAAGAAATTTGGGTGCCCAGCCAACACAAAGCTTGCAATAACCTTATCTGTCAATTAGCATGCCATACAAAAGTCTTAATGGAAAAGTGGAAACACCTCAATAAGTTTTTGGTCTTAAATCGATCAGTAAATATTTTATTCATTTTTCTGCAGATGTTCATCAGTAACTATATATTGTGTGGTTATGCATATCATTTTGTCTGTCCTTAACCACGTAATACTGTTGTCTCACACCACTGTAGCATTCTCTCTGTATATTAAACAAATATTGTCATGAATAGCTCTGGTTTTCTTATCATTCTAAGATTGCTGCACAGTCAATAAGATTATAGGTTCTAACAGTATAGTCAAACTGCTTTGCTGATGTATTCATACAGTTATTTATTGGACATTGTATACTATTTTTTACGTATGCTTTTAAAATATTTAGATACATGCCATACAATTGATGAAAAAGAGACCACATATTGCTTAAACAAGATGACGTAACTTGGTTTGAGATTAATGATACTGATGATTATAGCGAGGTATATAACAATAGGAGGCATATACACACGCTGTGAAGCACTTACAGTAATACATTGGTCCATACACATTTTGTGTTCCATCAATTCCATTATGAATTTACTGGATTCTTTCTGTTGTCATTGGTGGTAGGTGCATGTACATTTATGATGGTACAGCCCTTGCTTGATAATATAGACAAGAGAACTGATATTTGCTCTGATGGTGATGCAAAACTTGTTACAAATTCTGTTGGATTCCATTTGAGCATGAAAGCTGTTCCAAGCACAGTGACTTTATGTGTATTCTTTATGGCTGGTTCCCTTTTAAAAATTCTGTAGCCCTCTGATTCAAGTGTGTTTTCATCTCCGTATCTGCTTCCTGAAGAGCTAGTATGAGTCTGTGTAATACATCCGTCAGCTGTTGTAAGTTTCCCAGTCATTAGTAAAGTGTTGATGTTCAGTCTGCCTAGCAGATGTTTTTTCTTAGACTGTATATGAGAAGTTCTAGGAAGCTCTGAGTCCTCCTTATAAGATGCTCTAGGCTCTCCAGAATCTGATGGCTTAGTTGCACCTCTGTTTCCAGTGATGAAGGGTTGTTTATCTCCTGGAATACTTTTCCGTCCAGTCATGTCTTGGTTGAAAGTAAGTTAGTAAGGGGTGTTAATCCCTTATGGGATGTTGCATCTGTGATTTATTCATCAGATGGATCTTAACAGGCTGCGCAATGTGGGAACAGATGTCTTTTGTAACTGACCATTTGGTAACAGATGCTACTGATTTTCACAGCAGTCATCAATATGTAAACAGATGCTGACCTTGTAACACTTGTTGCATGTCAGATGCGACATGGGTTTTTGCTCCTCTTGGTGTGTTGCTTTTACCACTAAGTCCGCCATGCTGAGGTTCCCCTCTCTGCCTTTGCTGCTGTTGAGGTATCACTGCCAAGAGAAGATTACTTAATCACCTTCTTTCCCATTGAGATTAATATCTTCATCCACCCCAGAAGCCATTAATCTTATGGAAGTTGCCAGGAGATCACGTGAATTCATAGTGAAGTGCAGCATTACTCTTTGGTGACAAGTGCACAAAAGAACCTTCTTTATTCTTTGATTTTTATTACTTTTTTTGTAGTGTCATAGATTTTTCAGTTCGTAGTGTTTGAGCTTAAAAATAAAATGTTATTTCCTAACTGTTTCATTGAATCTGTTTAGCAGACAGAGGTAAGCTGTAGTTGGCTAAAGTGTTGACCCCATAAATTGAATTCCATTGTAGACGAACAAATGCAGCACCGTTCAATATCATCTACCGAAGAGTTGGCATGCCTACGTGACAAACAGAGTACTATGGATTGGCAGAACACTTTGTTGAAGCACACCGAAGATTTATGACCCAACACTGAAAACCAGAAAAATGCTGCATTGAACTTTTCTATTGCATCAAGGAATGACCGTTCGGTGGATAACTAGCAAGATGAAAATACGCCCACTGCAGTTCATTCCTGATAAATCTAAATTATGGTGTGCAATGCTTGATCTGACTTTATAGCACCACAGCATAGTAAACGAAGATACCAAATTTATGATCACTGTTAGTGGGCCTGACAATAAAACAGCAATGATCACTGCATATATAATACTCTGCCCACCCACCATGCCAAAGTATGTACATTTTAAACAGTTACTCCTTGAGCAGTTATGTTGGCCAGTGGAACAACATATCCAACAAGCACTGCATGGTTATAAGAGAGGAGATTAGCCCCCTTCAGAATTTTAGCAGCATCTGCGAAGCTTAGTCGATGACACTGAGTTGCCAGATACAACACTGCAACGTATATGGTACATACATTTGCTAGAGGCAGTTAAAATAACTGTGCCACTTTCTGACAAACACGGTATTTCATCATTGCTCTCAGTAGCCAACAAGGTCTATGCCTCATTAGATGCATGGCATACGTCGTTGGTGACATTTGAGCACAGCAATACAGACCTTCAGGAAGCTGCAGCGATATGACAACATCAAAAAGCTGGATCACATTGACGGCTTGTGGCGACTGATATTGACATTGGTCGGAGGCAAGGCAGGCATATACAAGAAGAGCAAGGAAGATGGCAGCTTGTCTAAGGAGTATATCTGCTGGTACCACCATCGCTTTGGAAACACGGCAACATGGTGCAGGTCACACCAAACGGCAACAGTGGCTGGCAATAGGTGCCTCCAGTCATTAGTTTGAGCACCAGCACCTACCGCTGAGAGGTGAGAGTGGTGACGGGCAACTACTGGTGAGTAACCTTTCTTCTTTACCCTCACTGTCCCAAAGACTTTTTGTCACAGATGCTAAATCTGGCCATACTTATGTAATGGACTCAGGGTTGGATGTTGGTGCAATGCCTGTTAGAAGTTGTGATGTGAAGCTTTCTCCATCTCAATCAAAGCTCACAGCAGCAAAACAGACTTCAGTAATGACTTACGGAAAATGGCAGATAGATGTAGACCTCAGTTTCCAAGAACGTTTACCATGGACTTCTGTGATTGTCGATGTGTCAGACACAATATTGGGTACAGATTTCTTGTTTCATTGTACAGCTGAAGTAGCTATTGGCTCATCGAGCTTCTGCCGGGGTCTGCAGTGCACTGAAGGCACCCTGGAATGAGGTTCTCTGCCTAGGTTTGATGAAGACGGCATGACGCCACATGTAGCAAACTGCGAATCTGTACCATGTGCACAGCCAGTTAACCACACATCATGGTCCGTCACACCAGAACTACACCCAGTCAACCAGTGTCTCAGTGCCTGTGTCAGTTAGCACTTGATCGTTTCACTGCAGTGAAGGCAGAATATGAAGAACTGCTGCACTCACAAGTTGTCTGTAGATCCAACAGCCCATGACCAACACCACTTCATCCAGTAAAGAAAGAAGCAGGACCTGGAGACCATCTGGAGACTACTGGGCGCTCAGTACCCATACCGTACCCGATCGTTATCCGATACCACATATTAGGGATTTTATGTGTGTGCTAGCAGATGCGACCATTTTTAGTGTCAATGATTGCCGGAAAGCATATCACCAAATATCAGTTTCAGCTGCTCATGTACCAAAGACCACTGTCATGACACCATTTGACTTATTCAATTACCTCCGTAAGCCATTTGGTTTGAAAAATGCGCCACAAACTTGACAGCGGTTTGTCGATGATGTACTAAGAGGTTTACTGAACTGCTTTACATACTTCAGTGACATCATGGTCTTTTCAGCATCCGAGAAATTGCATGAACTGCATCTAAAGACTGTTTACCAACGCATTGGTGCATATGGCAATGAATCAAAGTGTTTTCTATGACAATGTCAGGTGCCATTCTTGGACTACTTCGTGACAGCAGCTGGTATCAGCCCACTGCAAGATAAACTTGCCCTTATTGTAGAGATGGCTCACTCTGTCAATTATCACCAACTATGTCAGTTCCTTGGAGCAGTTAATTTCAATAGACAACATCAGCGTAATGCGGCAGCCATCCAGGCACCTTTGATATATGCACTAGCTGGCAAGTACGCAGTGGGCAAATGGCCTTTGCCGTGACATTAGAGATGCCAATGGCGTTCGATAAGGCCAGGCATGTCCACCTCAGGTAATCTTGAAGGCACACCTGGTTCCTCAGGCACAACTGGCAATTGTTGTGGATGCTAACCAGCAAGCCAGTGGTGCAGCTCTACACCAGCATATCAAAGGCCACTGGCAGCCCCCGGGCTTCTTCTCCTGTAAATTCATGTCCTCACAAGTTAAATGGAGTGCTTATGATAGGGAATTTCTGGCAGTTTAAAAAACTGTCAGACACTTTCTGCCGCAAATGGTTTTCACAGACCAAAAGTCAATTAATTTCACCTTCAGTAGGAACAAGGATGGTTGCTCATTGTAACTATTTAGACAACTTGAATTCATCACCCAATTCATGACAGACTTGCAGTATATAAAAGGAGCTGAGAATGTCATGATGGATTTGCTGTGTCAGTTGGAATTGATCTCTCAGGCTACTGACTACAAAGAGTTAGCTGCTGCATAGGAGGCAGACCAACAACTCACCAAATTCCATTGAAATAGTACATCCAGATAAGTCACTGTTAAATACAACCTTCTGGCGAATGTTTCCAAGTTTGGTGTGACGTATCACAGGGAAAACTGAGACCTTTTGTAGCTTGGAAACTGTGATGGCAATTATTTGACAGAATGCATAGGCTGGCTCACTGGGGAATAAACGCCAGCCTCAAACTGATGATGGACAGATTTGTGTGCCCCAATATAAATAAGGACTGCCGTAGTCAGGCAAAAACATGCTTAGATTGTCAGAGGGCCAAAGTTGGACAACAAATGCACAAAATGGAAGGAGATTTCCCACTTATGATGCAACATTTCAAACACATGTACCTGGACATTGCGGGACCTCTGTTGTCATCAGAAGGGTACTGTTACCTCGTTACTGCAGTGGACCACTTCACCAGATGAGCGGAGGTGGTTCCATTATCAGACATTTCCATGGAAATGGTAGCACAGGTATTTCTTTCATTGTGGATCGCACATTTCATTTGACCTTTACATGTCACCACAGACCAGGGGCATCAGTTTGAATTGATGTTGTTCTCAGAATTGCCCAACCTCTGCAGTTCACACCATCATCATATCACAACATACCACCCAACAAGCAATGGAATGATGGAATGCTGGCATATGACATTAAAAGCTCTGTTAATGTTCCACACACTTTCTTGGTCGTCAGCTTTGTTACGGGTTTGTTGGGCCTTCAAACGGCATTAAAAGCAGATTTAGGAGCATCCATCGCAGAATTGGTTTATGGTGAACCATTACAACTACCCACAGAATTCTTTGCTGATCAGATAGAACTGCCAAATGAACTGCAGACAGTGCACAAACATATGGTCAGACTTAACTCAGCTGCTGTCTCGAGACATGGGGCGGTAACTACATTTGTGCACAAAGATCAGTGGTCATTTACACATGTGATGCTACAGATGGACGCTGTCAAATTGCCGCTGCAGCCCAGATATTTTGGACCCTACAGAGTTCTCTCCCAGGACAAACAAACCATGTATGTAGATCAAAATGGGAAGAACCAAGTGGTATTGTTGGAACGGGTCAAACTACAAATATGTTGCCAACTGAAGAGGTGTACACGCTGAATACAAAATGTCACCTTCTGCACTTCTGGACATGGATGACACCATCTCAGAACCACAAGAGGAAGTGGTATCGTCATTGCCAGCACTGGAGACTGAAGAAGTTCAAGCAATGCCTTCAGTACACATGAGAGCTTGGTGTCAGGTGAAATACAAGTATCCCCACCGGGAGAGAATTCACAGTGAAGCGAAGCATTATTCTGTGGCGAAGAGTGCACAGACCACATTCTTTACTGTTTGATTTTTATTGCTATTCCTTGTATTGACGTAGATCTTACAGTTCATGGTGTTTGGGCATAAAAATAAAAAGTTATTGTCTAACTACTTCACTGAATCTCTTTAGTGGATGAAGACAAGCTGCAGTTGGCTAAAATCTACCTTATCTCCCACATTGCTGACTAATTGGCTTCCTCTCTTTTCTTACCAAGGGACCAGTTATTATAAATAGACTGGTTGATTGCACATATTTTATAAAACACCATTATGAAATTTTATTGCTTGCATTGACCTTCAATTTGAAACCCTTAGTTTCACATAAGTTTGATATTTCATAAACATATTCACAGTTTCTATTTCTCTACCAAAAATTCAGACTTATAGTTTGTATCAATTTCTTCTGGTGAATTATTTCTTACTTGTTTTCTCAGTTCATAGATAAAGGTTTTGATGTCTACAACAGAAATATATGTTTTTATTGTATTTACTGTGGCATTTGCTAGAACTGTACTAGAAGTCCTAAAGCAATGACCAGACATGAATGGGAGATACATATATATGACTCTGAACTGTAGACAGGAGGTATATATATTACTTAAAAGCATAAAACTTGCTTCACAATATGCTAAAAATTATTTTTTAAGAAAGATATACAATATACTCCTCCTGTGTGTGTGTGTGTGTGTGTGTGTGTGTGTGTGTGTGTGTGTGTGTGTGTGTGTGCGTGCGTGCGTGCGTGCGTGTGCATGTGCATGTGCGTGTGCACTGTGACTTGGCTTTAACACCACGAGAAGGGAACACTTGTTGGCAGATTTGCCAGTGTAATGTGGTCTAAGTTACCTTTGATTCTTCTTCTTCCAGTGTAGCTGCATTGTAGTTTTTGTTCTCGTGGTGTGGCTGCCCTGTTCTAGGCCTGTGCATGAACTTACTCTTCTTGACTTCAAATTCAGGCAGGATGATGCTGTGAAAAAGTGTTTCACTACTTGCAGCTATTAAATGATGAACATGTCTTCAATGATAATCTGTATTGTTTCAACTATTTACATCAATTATGAGGACAGATCCAAATGTCAGTGACTCACAAACATAAACACATTGCTCAATGTGTCCAGTCACATCAAACTCGACTTAAAATCTAAGATTTAAAACCTTTATTTGTCTTGAGTGTTTTCATTGTAGCATGTCCATTTTCTCTGAGATATTCATGACACAGTCAAGGAGAGTATTCTCATTAGAAAGAGCAGATAAGCAGTTGTTAACATCCCACTTAGTAAATGAATCGACTTCATTTACTTCCAGTGTGATGAATGTGGAAGAATTATGGGCAAATTTTAAACACATTGTAAATCACGCATTGGACAAGTATGTGCCGAAAAAGTGGGTTACAGATGGAAAAGACCCACCATGGTTTAACAGCGCAATTCAGTGAATGCTCAGGAAGCAAAGACAGTTGCACTCTCAGTACAAGAAAGATCAGGAGAATGAGGACAGGCCAAAGTTAGCAGAGATTCGCGCTGCTGTAAAAAGAGCAATGCGCGAAGCATACCTTATCAAATGATCTTGCTGAAAACCTAAGGAAATTCTGGTCTTATGTAAAATCAGTAAGTGGGTTGAAGGCTTCCATCCAGTCACTCACTAATCAGTCTGGCCTGGCAATGGAAGATAGCAAAACAAAAGTTGAAATTTTAAATTTAGCATTTGAGAAATCTTTCACGCAGGAGGATCGTACAAACATACCACTGTTTGAGTCTTGTACAGATTCCCATATGGAGGACATAGCGATAGACATCCCTGGGGTTGTGAAGCAGCTAAATGGGTTGAAAATAGCTGGCCGGTGTGGCCGTGCAGTTCTAGGTGCTACAGTCTGGAACCGCGTGACCGCTACGGTCACAGGTTTGAATCCTGCCTCTGGCATGGATATGTGTGATGTCCTTAGGTTAGTTAGGTTTAAGTAGTTCTAAGTTCTAGGGGACTGATGACCACAGCAGTTAAGTCCCATAGTGCTCAGAGCCATTTGAACCATTTTTTGGGTTGAAAATAAATAAATCGCCAGGTCCTGATGGGATTCCAATTTGGTTTTACAGAGAGTACTCTACTGCACTGGCTCCTTACTTAGCTTGCATTTATCGTGAATCTCTTGCCCAACGTAAAGTCCCGAGTGACTGGAAAAAAGCACAGGGGACGCCTGTGTATAAGAAGACTTCTGAAGTAATAGAACCCAGTACGTTGTGCTCGATGGTGAGTGTTCATCGGAGGTGAGGGTATCATCAGGAGTGCCCCAGGGAAGTGTGGTAGGTCCGCTGTTGTTTTCTATCTACATAAATGGTCTTTTGGATAGGGTGAATAGCAATGTGCAGCTGTTTACTGATAATGCTGTGGTGTACGGGAAGGTGTCATCGTTGAGTGACTGTAGGAGGATACAAGATGACTTGGGCAGGATTTGTGATTGGTGGTAAAGAATGGCAGCTAACTCTAAGTATAGTTAAATGTAAATTAATGCAGCTCAATAGGAAAAAGAATCCCAAAATATTTGAATACTCCATTAGTAGTGTAGTGCTTGACACAGTCACGTCGATTAAATATTTGGGCGTAACATTGCAGAGCGATATGAAGTGGGACAACCATGTAATGGCAGTTGTGGGGAAGGCAGATAGTCGTCTTCGGTTCATTGGTAGAATTTTGGGAAGATGTGGTTCATCTGTAAAGGAGACCACTTATAAAACACTAATACGACCTATTCTTGAGGCACTTGGGGTCCCTATCAGGTCAAATTGAGGGAGTACATAGAATCAATTCAGAGGTGGGCTGCTAGATTTGTTACTGGTAGGTTTGATCATCACGCGAGTCTTACGGAAATGCTTCGGGAACTCAGGTGGGAGTCTCTGGAGGAAAGGAGGTGTTCTTTTCATGAATCATTACTGAGGAAATTTAGAGAACCAGCATTTGAGGCTGACTGCAGTATAATTTTACTGCCGCCAACTTATATTTCGCGGGAAGACCACAAAGACAAGATAAGAGAGATTAGGGCTCATACAGAGGCATATAGGCAGTCATTTTCCTTCGTTCTGTTTAGGAGTGGAACAGGGAGAGAAGATGCTAGTTGTGGTACAAGGTACCCTCCGCCATGCACCGTATGATGGATTGTGGAGTATGTGTGTAGATGTAGATGTAGCATCACCAAGGCATAAACGTCCACATCCAGCAAGAGATGCTGCACTCAACATACCGTGCCTTGCCCTTCCTGTTGTGTTATGTTACTACATACGCACCATCCACACAGATCACAGATTAGTGTGCACACATTGGATTTTTTCTACTACATAAAATGTTTATAAGAGACACAACTATCCTCCGCCAGTGTGAGCGTCCTCAGTAGAACGTACATTATTCTCATGAAACACTCATGTTACACTAAAAGATGATGTTAATTGATAGTTTATTCTCATGAATAACTCATGTTACACTACAGGGTAATGTTGATTGATTACATAAAATAGTGGAGCCATTCTGTAGGATCTGATATAGAGTGTAGTGTGCAGTTTAATTTTAACTTTTCTATCAGGTCTCAACCTAACCAACATGTCAGCAATCATGAAGTATTTTGATAGAACTACCAAAACTGTAAGACAGTCATAATAATTGTGAATGTCATTGCTGCTTGTTTAATTTGTGACACTTTAAGCTGTGCTGTTAGCTCCCAAACTTATCGCCACCTTGTAAATCATGGCATATCCTGAAATCATATGTACACCACACACACTTTGGTAATGTCTCCCTGCAAATCAAAGTTATTGCTTTCATTATGACATAATTTTCCAGTAAATCTCATGTAGTTCCTATATTTTCCACAAGAGGCACCACTTCTCTGACAGAAATTGGTTTGCAAAGTAAACAGCAGAGGCACATTCATAGCTCTTGACTATTGTTGCCTGGTTTCCTTCTATTTTGGCTAAAATTTCATTTCATTAACTATCATGAACATGGCTTAATGGTAATGAACAATGCTGCACACAGTATAGTTATAACTAAAATAAAGAAGAGGCCACTCGCTTTTAGCAGACTGCTGTGTGTGTGTGTGTGTGTGTGTGTGTGTGTGTGTGTGTGTGTGTGAGGGCGGGGGGGGGGGGGGGGGTGTTGGCACATAGACATACATAACAAAACATGGTATTAACCACTTTTGAGCTCTGGCACTTCTTTTGGCAGAAGGTGCACACACACACACACACACACACACTACCACAGCCATGGCAACATTGATTTTTAGAGAGCAGTTGCCTAGGCTGATGGATACGAAAAGGAGCTAGGGAAGGATGCATAGGGTTAGGAGGAGGTAGTGAGATAACTTGAAGTGGGAAAGACAGATGACTCAGTGGCTGCACAACAAGATGAGTGGAGTTTTGAAGTGGTGGAGTATATAAGAGATATAGAGAGAGGAAGAGCTGGGAAGGGAGAAGAGACGAAGGTAGAGATGGAGTGGGAGAGAGGGAGGGGAGAGTGGTGGTAACAGGAGAGTAGGAAGAACAGAAAGTGCTCTTGTGATCATCGTGGGTTTGAAAAGCTCAACCACATCCTCCACCAGGACTTTGGTGGTCTCTTATTGTGCAATGAAATGAGACATATCCTACACAAAATCCTCTGCATAACAACCAAACCCCCCCACCCAATGTACAGAATATCCTTGTCAATCCCTATTCCAATCCTACTTCCATTGTTGCACCTCATGGGTCATTCTCTTGTAGACAACTCAGGTGTAAGTCCTGTCCCATGCACTCATTCTACCTCCTCCTGCAGTCCAGTCACAGGCATTTCCTGTGCAATAAAAGACCAACTGTCTACTCTCATGAATGTACATTGTCAGTGGCAAAGTGCAAACTTGACCATCCAGTTGCTAAACATGCTGTGCACCACAGCTGAAATGGATTTAACATTTGCTGCACTACATTAGCCACTTTGATAGCCATTCCAGCGCGAGTTCCTCTGAACTATAGAGGTGGGAAGTGTCTCTCTAGCATATCCTGCATTCTCGCAACCCCTCTGGCCTAAACCTCTGCTAACATGTTGGCCACTGCCTCAAGTCACTGTTTTCCCTTTCTCTTCTGTCATTGTTCCCTGTCCAAATCATGTACTGCCTTCTTCCTTCACTCTTCCTCCTTCCCTGTCTATGTAGGCTTTCTCTCTTTCTCTTTGTCTCTTCCTCCCTATCCTTTCAACCCTGTCCCCTTCTCTCTCTATTCCCTTTCTCCCTCTCTGTCTCCACCTTCCTATCTTCTCCCTCCCTTTCTCCCTCCCTCTACCATTCTCTCTCTCTCTCTCTCTCTCTCTCTATCTACAAATATCTATCTATCTCTATCTCAATTCATATGCTGTAACCCTGAGAACTCCTTTCATCTTGTTGTCCAGCTGCTGAGACATCTGTCTTTCTCGCTACTGCCTCGCATTTTCCTTCTAACCCCTTCATTCCTCATGCGTTCTTCCCTACCCCCTCCTACACATCATTCCTTTCTTTTTCTCACTAAGGCTGAATGGTGGATAGTGTAAATCAATTCTCCTTCTGTCACTGTGAAGGCGAAACAGAATAAATTTTCATAGGGAACTTGTCAACTGATGATTTGGAACAGTAAGATGATTGAAATTCTGTAGGATTTATTGAATCCATACACATTATAAAAAATTTAAAAAGGGAAATGGATAGGTTAAAGTTAAATATAGTGGAAATTAGTGAAGTTCGGTGGCAGGAGGAACAATACTTTTGTTCTGGTGATTACAGGGTTATAAATACAAAACCAAATAGGGGTAATGCAGGAGTAGGTTTAATAATGAATAAAAAAATAGGAGTGCGGGTTAGCTACTACAAACAGCATAGTGAACGCATTATTGTGGCCAAGATAGACACAAAGCCCATGCCTACTACAGTAGTACAAGTTTATATGCCAACTAGCTCTGCAGATGATGAAGAAATAGATGAAATGTATGACGAGATAAAAGAAATTATTCAGGTAGTGAAGGGAGACGAAAATTTAATAGTCATGGGTGACTGGAATTCGTCAGTAGGAAAAGGGAGAGAAGGAAATATAGTAGGTGAATATGGATTGGGGGGAAGAAATGAAAGAGGAAGCCACCTTGTACAATTTTGCACAGAGCATAGCTTAATCATAACTAACACTTGGTTCAAGAATCATAAAAGAAGGTTGTATACCTGGAGGAATCCTGGAGATACTAAAAGGTATCAGATAGATTATATAATGGTAAGACAGAGATTTAGGAACCAGGTTTTAAATTGTAAGACATTTCCAGGGGCAGATGTGGATTCTGACCACAATCTATTGGTTATGAACTGCAGATTGAAACTGAAGAAACTGCAAAAAGGTGGGAATTTAAGGAGATGGGACCTGGATAAACTGAAAGAACCAGAGGTTGTAGACAGTTTCAGGGAGAGCATAAGGGAACAATTGACAGGAATGGGGGAAAGAAATACAGTAGAAGAAGAATGGGTAGCTCTGAGGGATGAAGTAGTGAAGGCAGCAGAGGATCAAGTAGGTAAAAAGACGAGGGCTAGTAGAAATCCTTGGGTAACAGAAGAAATATTGAATTTAATTGATGAAAGGAGAAAATATAAAAATGCAGTAAATGAAGCAGGCAAAAAGGAATACAAGCGTCTCAAAAAGGAGATCGACAGGAAATGCAAAATGGCTAAGCAGGGATGGCTAGAGGACAAATGTAAGGATGTAGAGGCTTGTTTCACTAGGGGTAAGATAGATACTGCCTATAGGAAAATTAAGGAGACCTTTGGAGAGAAGAGAACTGCTTGTACGAATATCAAGAGCTCAGATGGCAACCCAGTTCTAAGCAAAGAAGGGAAGGCAGAAAGGTGGAAGGAGTATATAGAGGGTTTATACAAGGGCGATGTACTTGAGGACAATATTATGGAAATGGAAGAGGATGTAGATGAAGACGAAATGGGAGATAAGATACTGCGTGAAGAGTTTGACAGAGCACTGAAAGACCTGAGTCAAAACAAGGCCCCGGGAGTAGACAACATTCCATTAGAACTACTGATGGCCTTGGGAGAGCCAGTCATGACAAAACTCTACCATCTGGTGAGCAAGATGTATGAGACAGGCGAAATACCCTCAGACTTCAAGAAGAATATAATAATTTCAATCCCAAAGAAAGCAGGTGTTGACAGATGTGAAAATTACCGAACTATCAGTTTAATAAGTCACAGCTGCAAAATAGTAACGCGAATTCTTTACAGACGAATGGAAAAATTGGTAGAAGCGGACCTCGGGGAAGATCAGTTTGGATTCCGTAGAAATGTTGGAACACGTGAGGCAGTACTAACCTTACGACTTATCTTAGAAGAGAGATTAAGAAAAGGCAAACCTATGTTTCTAGCATTTGTAGACTTAGAGAAAGCTTTTGACAATGTTAACTGGAATACTCTCTTTCAAATTCTGAAGGTGGCAGGGGTAAAATACAGGGAGCGAAAAGCTATTTACAATTTGTACAGAAACCAGATGGCAGTTATAAGAGTTGAGGGGCATGAAGGGGAAGCTGTGGTTGGGAAAGGAGTGAGACAGGGTTGTAGCCTCTCCCCGATGTTATTCAATCTGTATATTGAGCAAGCAGTAAAGGAAACAAAAGAAAAATTCGGAGTAGGTATTAAAATTCATGGAGAAGAAGTAAAAACTTTGAGGTTCGCCGATGACATTGTAATTCTGTCAGAGACAGCAAAGGACTTGGAAGAGCTGTTGAACGGAATGGACAGTGCCTGGAAAGGAGGATATAAGATGAACATCAACAAAAGCAAAACGAGGATAATGGAATGTAGTCAAATTAAATCGGGTGATGCTGAGGGAATTAGATTAGGAAATGAGACACTTAAAGTAGTAAAGGAGTTTTGCTATTTAGGGAGTAAAATAACTGATGATGGTCGAAGTAGAGAGGATATAAAATGTAGACTGGCGATGCCAAGGAAATCGTTTCTGAAGAAGAGAAATTTGTTAACATCGAGTATAGATTTAAGTGTCAGGAAGTTGTTTCTGAAAGTATTTGTATGGAGTGTAGCCATGTATGGAAGTGAAACATGGACGATAACTAGTTTGGACAAGAAGAGAATAGAAGCTTTCGAAATGTGGTGCTACAGAAGAATGCTGAAGATAAGGTGGATAGATCACGTAACTAATGAGGAGGTATTGAATAGGATTGGGGAGAAGAGAAGTTTGTGACACAACTTGACTAGAAGAAGGGATCGGTTGGTAAGACATGTTTTGAGGCATCAAGGAATCACAAATTTAGCATTGGAGGGCAGCGTGGAGGGTAAAAATCATAGAGGGAAACCAAGAGATGAATACACTAAGCAGATTCAGAAGGATGTAGGTTGCAGTAAGTACTGGGAGATGAAGAAGCTTGCACAGGATAGAGTAGCATGGAGAGCTGCATCAAACCAGTCTCAGGACTGAAGACCACAACGAAACGAACAACACATCATAAAAATTAATGTTCGTTTGTGTGTAGGTATGTTCCACACCTCCTCCTAAACCACTGAACTGAATTTAACCAAATGCGGTACACATATTACTCACTGTCTGTAAACTATCGTTAAGGTGAGTAAGAACCATCTACGTATCAAAGGGATTAGTGGGGGAGGGTGAAAAAGATGTGTAGCCCAATGTGTAGCCCACAACATGCGAATACCCAGATTTTATTCATCCAGTATTTAACAATGAGAGAACTTTGTGACTTGCAATAAATTTTACACATAATTTCAAACATTTGCAAAACTTTTTCTTGCTGACAATCCCCACAAAATGATGAAAAGAAAAAGTTTACTGCTTAATGCATTTTCGTTGTTCATGCAGTAAAACTGCTGCATCAGGCATGACATTTTAATTTATATTTCTTAACTATTCAAAGTACATTTTGCAGACAGTATTCTTGAATCTGCCTGCAAAATTATATCATTGTATGAAACAGAATTTGCAAGATGTGCATCATAAGTATTGAGATGCATGAAAACGAAACTGCAGAGTGAAATTTGCTAGAGATACA
This sequence comes from Schistocerca serialis cubense, assembly GCF_023864345.2. Taxonomy (NCBI): domain Eukaryota; kingdom Metazoa; phylum Arthropoda; class Insecta; order Orthoptera; family Acrididae; genus Schistocerca; species Schistocerca serialis. The sequence continues at coordinate 449,171,457 of NC_064641.1, read as the reverse complement.
AGTGAAATATCTGTACACACTTATGTGCAATATGTTAAAAATGTGTGATGTGTGTACTTGGAGACAGCTGTGGGTAAAAAGCTCCTCCTAAACCTGTGAACCAATTGCAACCAAACTTGGTAGACATACTACAAACTATCTGGGAAGAAATACTGTTGGGGTAAGTGCCAGAACCTCCTACTGAGGGTAGGGGTGATAACATGGAGAGGGGAGTGAGAAGAAGAGATGGACACATGGAGAGGGGGGTAGGAAGGAGATGCACACAGATAGGGGCAAGAAGGAGATTGAGAGAGGGGGAGGGGAGGGGGAAATGGAAAGAAAGGAAACAGGAGGAGATGGACGGAGAGGGGGAGGATATGGAGAAAGAGAGGGAGAGGTGGAGATTTACTTAGAGGTGATGAGGAGGAGGTGAACTTAGAGGGAGTGAGGAGGAGATGGACTTAGGAGGAGTAAGGAGGAAATAGAGATGGAGGAGGAGATGGAGTTATAGGGATGGAGGAGGAGACGGACAAAGGGGGAGGAGCAGATGTATGGAGAGAGAGAGAGAGAGAGAGAGAGAGAGGGGGGGGGGGAGGAGGATATGGATAGAGAGGAGGGGAGTAGGAGATGGACACAGATGGGGGGGGGGGGGAGGACATGGACTAATAGAGGATTGGAATAAATACATACGCAACTCCGGGCATGCAGATAATTGTTATTAATAAATTCTGAGACAGAATTGCCGTCCTGTACTTGCATTTAAGAGGCAAAATATGTAGTACTTCCGATTGACATGTAGAAGTAAATGTGACACATTTTCTAGGTTTTGGAACTAATAGGTTGTTCCTCAGGGAGAAGAGAGGGTTAGGTTGGGGAAGCTTAAAGAGGAACAGGTGTCTCAGACCTCAGGATAGTTATAGATTCTAAGAATAAGGATTAGGCAGCTAAAAAATTAACACTTTTTAACACTGTAAAAGAAAGGTAGTGAAGATTTAACTGAATAATAATTGAGACAGGTAATCAATTTATGTATGTAGAATATCTGAAAATGATGAGGGGATACTGAATAACTTAAAACTTTCAACTCAGAAACTTGAGTCATGGTCAAAAGTAAATTTCCTAGATACCTAAAACAGAAATTATATTAACAATGTGGGCTAACTGTTCCAACCAATGACAATGACACATTCAACTTGTGTGTGCTAAGCATTCCTTGGAAATAAATATATTGGGGGCAATGAGAAGGAATAACAAGCTAATTGGATGGGTAATAGAAAATGTAGAACTTGCTTATTTCATAATGAGCCCTATAAAGTTTAAAAATGAATGAAATAAAAGCAGTGGAAAAATTAGGGCATTGAATGGTAAGCAGGCATTTCAGTGAGACTGAACTTATAGCTAAGCTTCCATAAAATGTTCTACCTTAATGTTAACACACACACGCTCACAGATACACACACAGATGCAGCTACAGTGTCCTGGCACTTGAGGGAGGACATTGCCTGAAAGCTTTGCTACAAGTTTTCTCTTGTTTGTGTGCTTATCTTCTGCTACATTCCTCAACTGCACCATGTGTGGTTACGTTTATTCTTCCCTTGTTTATATTCCACCCAGAATCCCACAATATCAATTTAAATGGAATGGATGTGGCACCTAGCCAGACAAACAGACTAAAGATACCCATATGGAAGATGTTCATGTGAAACAGCATATGAATCAGGGAACTGACAGGACATACTTTGTTGTATAGCACTGTAACTTGTGGTACAGGAAAACTGCATGAATTATTTATTCCTCAAGCAGTTAGTTAAAATGGTTGGTGATAATAATTATGAGCCCCTACTACAGTAGCAAAATACTCATCTGGTAATTTATAAGGGTAAGTAATGAAGACATTAAAAAACTAATAACATTTAGAAGCAAATACATTGATTTATTTATTTACAGTATGATGAAAACAAATACATATATACAACATTTTATGCTGCACGGGATTAGGTGAGCGGTCTAAGGCGCTGCAGTCATGGACTGTGCGACTGGTCCCGGCAGAGGTTCGAGTCCTCCCTCGGGCATGGGTGTGTGTGTGTTTGTCCTTAGGAAAATTTAGGTTAAGTAGTGTGTAAGCTTAAGGACTGATTACCTTAGCAGTTAAGTCCCATAAGATTTCACACACATTTTAACATTTTTTTACAACATTTTAAAGAAATGTGCATGGTCACAAGCATGGGGTTATCTTACATCTTCAGATCTAATTCCCTGATCCATTCGACCACATCATTCAGTGTGTGGTGAACGGCCATTATTGTTCCTTTGTATGCTTAAGGGGACAGTCAGCAGTCACATGGTTGATTGACTGTACATTGCTTCACATTCATATGTATGACTTTTAATTATCCTACACCTTACCCCTGGGTTGTGCTAAGAAAGCAACAGTGATAAGATGAGACCTAACTGTCAGAAAAGAAATATAAGAAGTCAGACAGACCTTTTCAGGACCCACATGTTCATATAATTTAACCATCTTCATGCATTTGTGACTTACTATTGAATGGATAGATTGATCATGCCATAAACTTGAAGTAATCAGACTACCAAAGAAACTGATCCAACGCAAAGGAAAGTAAGGAGAAAGGTAAGCTAAGTGGCCAGAAATATGTTGACCTGTATCAAAGATAAAAACTGCACACTGAAATAATGTTCTGTGTTTAATCCTCACTTTAGGTGGCATCTATTAACCGAGCCATACAAGTATTCTTTGTGGAAGATACAATGTACAACTTCAGTCTGCTAGAAATTAGGTAATTAGGAGCTGTAGAAGAAAATAACTGATGCTGGATGATCCTTCGAGATGTTATTAGAGTTTGCTGCAAGAATAAAGATTTGAATCTGTGTCTCAGTTTAGAATCTAGTTTTAACTTGTCATTTGAATTAATAGTAGTGAACACTCTGCTAGAAATTATAACTTAAAGAAAAAGACCAACATATGGACCGAGTCCTCTGAGGGAGAAAATTGACAGATATGATGAAATCCTTTGTAATGATGATGATTTGTCTCACTTTTGTTACAGCTTCATCTAGTTTTTGCTTTCTGTGTAACTAACTGATTTTACCTACTTCGAGTCCTGAGATAAAACATGATAAACATTAAAGAATTTCTAAGGATAATTTTGATTTTCTGATTACTGATAATACTCTGCTTTGAGTAAAATTCTCTCTTTGAGACAAAATTCTGCAACAATTCTCAATGCCCAGTTTTAACTGAATTAACACTTTGCTGTCTTGTGAAAGCTTATTTTGAAGGGCCAAATGCCCTGTTTCAGTGGGTGCTTCATATCCTTGAACTCATGGTGCTGTGCGTGTATAATTATTTGGAGAGTTTTATCATTTTTATTTACTTTGTACTTATTGTGCACGTGTCTTTACTGTTACTGTTCTTAAAAGTTTTTGGTACCAATTTTGACACTCTAAGCTTACTATGCAGAATTTACTCGTACAACTATTAATATGGACTCATTGTGTCAAAAATCTTGAGCTCATTTTTCTAATCAGTATGTTGATATATGCTCTTTAGAATGTTAATCTGTCAATTATCATCAAATTATCCTCATGCACCACTACATTCACAATATTTTCAGCGTTATTGCAGAGAACTTTAATGTAATGGCAGTATCTCAGTAATATGTGTACTGGAAAGTTTTGTGTGACCATTAAACTTTAAGGACCCCTCTAAATACATACGACTTTTTAAGGAATGTCTATGTACAGAATAACTAGCCAATGTGTCTGTTCCTAGATACTGATATCCCCCATCCCTTCGGTCTGGCTGTTCATGAGAACAAAATCTACTGGACAGATTGGGAGACTGCAAGTATTCATATGGCTGACCAGCTAACTGGCCAAAACAGGAGTGTTGTCAGGTTTGTGAATTTTATCTTTCTGTTTAGTTACTAAAGAATGGAATGTATAATCATGAAATTAAATGTATAAAAGCACAGTCATACATTCTAACACATCTGGAAAGTACACACAGTTTTTCTTAATGTGCACCTGATTGTATCATAGCAATTGATGCGAGGAAGTTGCTCTACATCTTGAAGATATTGCGTGTGATAAACACTCCACTGTAATAAAATGTTGCCCTCATATAAGTGTTATGTGAAGTCTCAATTGCTAAAGGAGCTTTGTTAAGAAGGGGGGGGGGGGGGCTAGAATAATTATGATATCATTCATCCACTAGAAGAGGCTGCTTAAGGCAGTTTCTGAAATTGGTAAACCCGATGTGAGAGATTATCTGAAGCCCCACACAGATAAAAAGTCCCATAGTAATCTATTTCACTTAATTTGTATTCCAGTCAGCATTTTGGTTTCCTGTTCAAAGTTTCCTCATACATACCAACTTCATGACTAGAACTCTGCATACTTTTCTCAGCAGATAACTGAACATAAACTTCAGTTGTTACTGTTGTTCATATACACACACAAATTGGAATCCAAGTCATATGTAGATGTTCATGGCTCCTGGTAGATATTCATTAATATTAGTCTTAAATAACCTCAGATGGAAGGATATTCAATCATAGCATCCTACATGAGAAAAATCACTGAACTCTGTTCCTATTAAAACCTTCACTTACCACATGGGATTGTTTATTTTTTATTTTTGGTGCCCAACAAACTCCAGCAAGATAAATCAAAGTTGTTTCTCACATCACTACTCAGAGATTCAAGTCCAGTGTGTGACTACATTCACTCTGAATTTAAAGTTCACTAAAACACACTTCAACTGGGAAATCTATAAGCCTATACAAGCCAATTGCTTAATAATCCTAAGTTCTGTACTGTGACCCTCAGCACCAGAAACAAAGTCCTTACATTGCATGTGCCAAAATTTTGAAGTTTAACTGTTGTAGCTTGTACTTACTCAGTAAATTTCATGAATCTTGAAATAAAACTAAATTCAATTCCAAAGACTCAGAATGTCAATGGCTGCATGCACAAGGGGGAATGAATTCCCTACTGGGTCTCTCTAAATCTCCCTAAATTTGTTCACTTCATCGTTATTGGCTGGTTTATTTTGAAGGATACTTTCTGTAGACATTCCCTTCTCATTTAGTGATTTGTGTGTGTGTGTGTGTGTGTGTGTGTGTGTGTGTGTGTGTGTGTGTGTAATCTTGATGTACATTCATTCATTCATTATGTTTCTTAGATCCCATCAAATAGGAGAACCTTCAGGAATGTGTAACGAGTCAAGATATACATCAACAAAAGAGAAGCTACTTTTAGAAACATAAAAACTTAACTATTAATAAACTAACACTGAACTACTTAATGCTATTTATGCTTATTCCAGCTAAATTTAACCTAGTAAACAGAAGGTAAGTAGCAACTTTGGGGAAAAAAAAAAAAAAAAAAAAAAAAAAAAAAACTGCTGCTTTTTAAGTTATTTTAATAACTGCTATTTATCTTACATATGTGTTGTGATATTTACTTGATTACAAAGGTGTTCTTCGGGGAAAATTGTTACATACATCAGCACAACAGAGATCTGTTGAGAGTACATTACAGATTTGCATGCAACTTAATGATGAACATTGAGACTTAGCAAGTTGCTAACAGGAATTTTCAACCCTGGAATCAAGATAATCAGATAATTTTTTGAGGGAATGGCTTATGAGTTACGATTTCAATTTTAATTTGATATAGTTAAGATACCCATTTTCTCACTTATGTCAGATGAAGTCTGTTGAAGACCTTTTGACCAGAGTAAATCTACATAACTTCAATCTGAATTGTAGGAAACGAGGCAAAATAGGGTCCAGTGCATAAAATGCAAAAATGTAGTATCATATGATTACAATATCATTGAGTCACAACTGAAATCAGTCAACCTGTACAAATACCTGAATGTAACAAATTGTGGGCATATGAAAAGGAGTTATCACATGGGCTCAGTCATAAGTGAAGCAAGTAGCAGATTTTGGTTCATTGGTAGGATACTGAAAAAGTAAAAACAGTTAAGTTTATTTTTCTCACTTGTAAAGACAGTACTGCTGTCTTGCTAAAGTAATGCTGCCTTCAATGTAACATCAGTCTTTTGAGCATAGTTGTGACTCTGAAATACACCTGTATTCGACTACAGATCTATAGCTTCAAATGCACATACATGAGTGTGAGCAATTGTGTGTGTGTGTGTGTGTGTGTGTGTGTGTGTGTGTGCGTGTGTGTGTGTGTGTGTGAAAGGGGGGGCTGCTAATGATTCATTAGATAAAAACATCAGACATCTCACTGTGTAATTATGTAGGTATGTATTTATTTTTGAATGATCCTCTTAAAATCTGAATTAGCATTGTACACAACATAAAAAAAGCAAACTTTGCATAGCATTTTCTTAATATTTAATATAGTCATCTTCATCAAGCCCAGCCAAAACAAATTTTATCTGGACTATACATACTCATCAGATATACCATATAATTAAACTGCAGTTCACAATGAAATCATCATCCTAAACAAACACATTTTAACTGATTGAATGATAATTTATCATAGAATAACAAATGAAAATTTTGCATAATGGTAGTAATAGTGGAAATAGCACACTTTATTCTGATAACTTTATTACTTATTAAATTTTTGCAGATCAGGAATAACTGGATTAATGGATGTTAGAGTATTTCATCGTAGTAGGCAAACAGTGCAGTCATCCTGCCGTGTTAGGAATGGTGGCTGCAGTCATCTTTGTCTTCTGGCACCTGCACCGAGACGTTTCTCTTGTGCATGTCCAATAGGTATCAAACTTCTGGTAAGCACTGGCAACTTATTTGCATAAACAAGACTTTCATAATCACAGAAGTGTACAACATTAATTTTACAATTTGTTTTGGCAGCCTGATCAGAGGACATGTGCCCATGGTCCAACAAATTCATTGATATTTGCACATCGTGTTGATATACGGCAGATTTCTCTAGATGTCCCATATGTAGTCGATGTGGTTCTACCACTGCCACCTTTGAAGAATGCAATTGCTGTCGATGTTGACAGAAAAACAGGTTTGTTTTCACTATAATGACAATACAGCTTCATACACTTTGTGAAAAATATCTTGAATCAGTTTAATAAATATGACAAAAAATATATTAAAAAATTTAACCTATTGTAATTTATTTTTGGGATGATTGTCAATACACTGTGATTGATAATGCTTATCAGTGTCTGCCTGTCCCTCTCTCTCTCTTTCTCTCTCTCTCTCTCTCTCTCTCATTTCCCTAGCAGGTGAATAGTAAAGCATTTTTCTATCACATATTAATATGATTTCTCATTAGTATTATGGCAGATGTTCAATGATTAGCAGCAGAATTAAAAAGATATACCACAACAAAGAGATAGCATCTTAGTAAAACAATTCATCATGGAAAATGATCGTGGACAATCATGTCAAATGACTGTTGGGATTACTGTAATTTGGATGTAGCTATTATTACCACAGCCAACAACATTAGACTAGCGATGGTTGTTATAAGGCATTTCATCTTGTAATAGCAGGTTACATTTTGTCAGGTTACTTACCAGTTTGGAACTCGAAAACCATGAGGGGGCAGGGATATAATCCAGATGTCCTAGCTATTGCTCCCAAGTGAGTCTCTCCACAAATGATGTTATGGGAACGGGATACGATTATTGGTCGAATGCAATAACTATTCCCATTAAATTCCACATTAACATATATTTCTTAGTTAGTCATAAACGTGTACACAGCTTGTGATACAGAACACGGAGGCTCAGCAGAACAATAAGAGTCCAAAGATGGTGTTAATCATCGTCGATACGACCTATCAATGCCATACAGACCCCCCCCCCCCTCCTCCCCCTTTCCCTACAATATGGAGTACCACATGTGAGGCTTCAGTGGAGGTCATATCAGCGTCGAGTAGTAGTCGTGTGAGGCGGCAGGCGCACAGCCGGAATTTCCATCTTGGTCAAGGCGGAGTGCAGAGGCGGAGTGATTGGCTGCAGGTCCACCTCATAGCTAGTCAAGCAGTGGGGGCGGATGATGCGTCGGCCGGCCTGAGAGCAGGTGTGTGGAATGGCCTGCGGTGTGGTGCAGACATGCCCACCCCGGATGCAGATTGAGCCGTCCAAGGAGATGAACACGCGAATTTCTGATGGGCCGCACTCACGGAGGAGTGACAGGTCATGCACTACCCTGACATATAACTGCCCGTGAGGTGAGGCCACAGTGTCTGTTAGGAGCACGCGCACACTGTCATCGAAGGTGATGATTGACACGTTGTCCATGCGGTGTGATGGCACGTTGCAGCACAGGTTGAATGTGGGTGAGCGAGTCTTTGCAGTCGGTGAAGTGGTGGCAAAACCCACACATAGGGTGGATTGCGATGTGCCTGGAAACCTGCGAATGGCAACAATGAGTCATGGGTTGGAGAAAATAGCGCCATAGGATGAGACAAAGTATTTTCAGGCTCTGCGGTGGAAAAGTAATCAGGAGGGTCTGACTGAGATGGCATAGGGGCGTTGAATACCATGAAAGCAGGTTTGAGCCTGTGCAATGAAATAGTTTGAGGACGATCTTTAACCATAATGTCAAATGTTGTCTCACCACTCCAGAGTACTTTAAAGGGGCCGAGGTAGGGTGATAGCAGGGGCTGTCTAATGGAATCATCCCTGAGCATAACGTGGGAGCAAGTATTGAGTGTGGTTGGCACGTAAGTGTCCGGCGGGGAATGGCTGATAGGCGAGTGTAGCCATGCATGTTTAAAGTGAGTGCGCATGTGACTAATGAACTCCGGGGAGGGGGGAAAATCATTGGGTGCTTGAGACAGAATAAGTTCCCTGGTAGGACTGGGTTCTCCCCAAAAATGAATTCAGTGATGGTTCCCTGTAAGTCTGGTGTAAAGGTTGAACGGAGACCGAGTAATACCCAGACCAGAGGCAGTCATGGCACCTGAGGGCAGTTTTGAGGGTGTAGTGCCACCGTTCAACTAACCCATTGCTTTGCGGGTGGTAGGCTGTTGTATGAATTTTTTTAATGCCACAGATGTTACATAAAATAGTGAACAGGGCAGACTCAAACGGCCGATCTTGGTCGGTGTTGATGGTGGTCGAGCAACTGATATTTTTCCAAATGAAATGCTCAGGTATGAGCCGTGTGGTGGCATGGACGCCAGGGGGAGTGTGGTTATGCAAGGCGTCGAAGGCTTGCCAGCGCATCGTGGGCAGGAGCAACGGCTGCAGGTTGCCGGTAGAAGAATAATACCACACCTCATCCAAAATGCCAGGGAACTTGGCTTTGGTAAACACAAGAGATGTTTGAGGATTTGCGAGGAGAGCATGAGATTCCTCATCAGAGGCCTGGAGAGGGGCCACATTATGGATAAGTCAATGATGCGTGAGACAGTATCGATCCACGAGAAAAAATCAGCGGGGATGTTTTCTGTGCCTTTGATGTAGCGAACGTCTGTTGTGAATTGAGAGACTAAATTAAAGTGGCAGAAATGCTCAGGAGGTGGGTCCTCAGAAGGGTTGCAGGAAGCGTCCACTAGCGGTTTGTGATCAGTAAGGATGAAGAAGGAATGTCTCTCAACGTTGGGGTGAAAGTGTTTGACAGCTTCATACCACCAGAAGTTCCCTATCAAAAGCGGAATATTTCTTCTGAGCTGTAGACTTTTTTTTTAGAGAAGAAATGAAGGGAAGAAACCATGTTGTCTTTGCATTGCTGTAGTACTACCCCCACTGTGATGTGCTGGCGTCCGTAGTGATGAACAACTTGGGCGACGGGATGGGATGGGCGAGTGCCACGGCGTGAGCTAAGGAAGTTTTTAGAGCCTTGAAGGCCTCCAGCATAGGTTCAGTCCAGCAAACTGGTTTAAGGCCTGAAGTTTGTTTGCCTGACAATGAGTCTGTCAGCAGGACCTACACGGTGGCAGCAGAAGGCAGATGCCGACAGTAGTAATTTACTGTACCCAAGAAACGTCGGAGTTCTTTGTAAGTAGCCAGAGGCGGCATTGATGTGATGGCCTGCATGCGGCATTTGGGAGGCTGTATTCTATCTGTGGAGATGGTGTAACCCAAAAATGTGACAGAAGACTGGCGCAATTGGAATTTGTCCTTGTTGACCTCAAGTTGAGTTCAAGGTTTGGAGGACCTGGGATAAATGATTTTCGTTTTGGAACAAACTGAGCGGCGTGATAATAGCTGTCTTTGGAATGTCTTCCAGTGCTACGGGAATCTGGTGATAGGCATGTTTACAGTCAATAACACTGAAGATTGTGGTGCCTGATAATATATGAGTGAAATCATTTATGTTTGGCACTGGGTAATTGTCCATGCCGGTACGAGCGTTTAAGCATGTGTAGTTGCCGCACATTTGGAAAGAACCGTCGTGTTTGATGACGAGGTGAATCGTGAAGACCAGTTGCTGCCTGGCAGTTGCAGGATACCTGCCTCCAAAAGTTTGTTAATTTGCTGCCGGGCCGCGCACAACTTAATGAGGTTGAGGCGTCTAACCTTGTGCCTAATAGGAGGGCCGGCAGTGGTAACTATCTTATGTGTCATTCCGTCAGTGACGGAAGAAACTGAGAACTGCACATGAGACTGAGCAATGTCCTGACATGAAGTTTTTGGATGAGTGGGGCGTGACAAGGCATAACCGTTAGAGTGAGTGGGAAAAGGCAGCACGAAAGTCACACGCCTATTACGTGAGCGCCGCATGCGCTTCTTTGGAGAGGTCGGCTGTCCGCTCAGTGCAGAGCGGGTCGGGACATACAGCAACTGTCTGTTGTCAGCCTTGCCTTGGGTAACCAGCATGGGCGAGAGAGGCGTTGGCGCCATTCAGGGAACAGTGATGGTCGCTGAGTCATGTGGCTGGCGCGCAAGAGAGGGGGAATGTTTATCAACACGTAGGGAGGCTGCCTGTGCAGTGGTCATGGTCGTATCATGTGCATGACTGTCATTAGAAGCACTGTTTGAAACACATGGCACTGAACATCGTGAGTGTGTCAGGGGTGCGGTGTCTACCGGATGCAAATCGTCACACGCAATTAATGTTTTTGGACTAACCTGCTGAGTGTCCGAGCTGGTGTCTGCTGGAGAAACATGATTAGGTGGAGGCACTGTGGACCGCAGTTTCAGCAGCGAGGTACGAACCACAACGAGCTCATTGTAAGTGTGTGCTATTCATTGTTTCAGCTCATTGTTTTCCCGGCAGAGTTGTGCACCCGTGAGAGGGAAGCACTCGCGTACTAAGTCACATGTTGCAAGAGAAACAGAATGTGGAACATAAGTGCGGGAGCACGGTATGTGAGTATTAGTGGGATGATGTAGCACTGAGCCTGAACCATGTTTGAAGAGAGTTTGTAATGTGACAAAAAATCCATACCAAGAATTGGTTCGTTGATGTTGGTGATGTAGGAAGTCCACAGAAAACACAGAGGAGGAGATAGGTGCACCATACCGTTGACAGAGCCTAAGGTTTGTAACATTGTTGCGTTGACATCTTGTAGAAGTGATCTCATCAGTGAAAAGGTGGGAGGAGCCAACAATGTGGGTATGATAGACATGTCGGTGCCTGTGTCGAATAGGAAGATGAGCCGTGACGAAATGTCGGTCACATATAAATGACCACTCGGCTGGGTGGACAAGTGGATGGAGTGAAGTGTGTGAGGATGCCTGTGAGGTTCCCCACTGGACACGGCGTCTTCTAGATCCTGTGGTCAGTGTTTGGGTGCTGGCAAGGTAATCAACACTTTTTGGCAGCATCGCCAAAAATCTTGTGGTACCAACAATATGGATGAACCGGATGTGATGGTCATGGCGAATGTGGCAGGGGAGGAGGCTTGTCCTCATTGATTTGTTCCGGGATGTATACTGGCACATATGGTGCGTGGGTGATTCTTGAGTGCTCAGATGGAGGAGAGAGCGAGCGAATACTGCCAGGTGGTGTAGATGGCATGAAGCTGGAGCGAGCTCTGCCTCTGCCCGCAGATGGCCAGTAAACAGGAGCAGTTGTGCCAAACAGTGGTGGGTGGTGTGTTGGTCGGTGGTGGTGTAGCAGTGCATACAGCTGGTCTGTGATGCGAAGACAAGAGCTGATTGACTCGAAGTACTGCGGTAGCAGGTGAATCTGTAGGTTGGTAGACAACTTGGCAGACTGTACTGCCCACTGAGTAATGTCCAGCATCACATGTTCACTCACAAGTAATTGAAGGCGGCGCCAGAGTTGTGATGAAGTTCGGTCCCCCAGGTGCTCCTCGTACAAGATCTTGATGATTAATTCTTGTGGTGAGCAGGCGAGTCGGTTCAATATTGTTTCCTTTGCGAACTCCTACTTTGGTGGAGTTGGTGGCAAGAGGAGTAGATCACAAATTAAGTCTGAGTGATCATGGAGGTGCGTGACGAGACATAGGAATTTAGAGTTGTCATTGGACACATGTGTAACTTGAACAGATGCTCCACAAGTGCAAACCATGATATGGGGTTGTCCTCCTATAAAGGGGGTAGCTTTGGCAGATGGCCGGGGGGGGGGGGGGGGGGGGGGACGAAGGTGCCTCTGGTGTATCTTGAAGGCCTGCTGGTCCGTGGTAGGAGGGGCTGTACTGCAGCCTGGCACCATAGGCATTGGTGTGTTATTTATTGGCAAGCACGTCTGAAGCAATGGCGGGTTGCATTGTCCTTGACGTGTCGTGAAAACACAATGCAGCTGACATGGTCAGTACCATAGGAGTGGAAACAAATGGTTGTGCAACACATGTGGCAGTCCTGTAAACTGGACCAGAGGTTAGAGGTACAGATTTGAAATTGTCCACTTCAGAAATGATGTGGAAGGCTGGCGCGGAAGACACAGGCAGAACTGTGGGACAGGCGAGCGGCTGAACGGTTGGAATCAGGGCCTCCCACCATTTTGGGGGGGGGGGGGGGGGGGGAGCTTGGTGCTTCGCATGACAACAGTGTGAGTTTTCTGTGCACTTCAGGAACACACCCCATGTGGTCAGACTATAAATTACCAGTGAAACTTGCTGAAGATCACATTGTTGCAGTAAAACGTTCCTGTAAGCCAAAGCGCCGTAAGATGTGCTCGAGCCCACATGGTCAAAAAACTGAGCAACAGGTCTGGTGGGTGAGCAAGAGTAATTTGGTGCATGAAAATGTCCATCGTTAGTTTGTAAGTAAGGCAAAATCGGAACAGGTTGATAGCATGTGCATTTTGCACAAATGGCGGCACTGCACACGGCATGACTGTAACTGACGTTGCAGCCGGTTGAGAGTCAAAGTATGTGTGCGAATGTAAATCACTTTGAACATTACATGATTGATCAGTAGTTACATAGTTCTGAAAATTATCCGCTTCACATTTCACATGTTGGCGAACACAGTCCGGTGACACAAAACCTGAGCCCTTTGTTTGAGTTAACGGTGTAGCACTAGACCATTGTATAACAACAAAGTTTAAGGTTAACTTGGTTGGAGATCGCGAATCACTGTCAATTAGTGGAGAGCTGGCCATTAGTGAAGGATTGGAATGGCTTGGTTGTCGTAGTAGGGCCTCCAAATCTTCAAACAAAGTGTTGGGGGCAGTAGCCATGGCATCGTGTGCATAACCTGTTGATTTACAACACTCGGTGCGGAAGTCACGGAAGACGTAGAAACTTCAGGATCACCAGTATGGGAACGGGATACGATTATTAGCCAGATGCAATAACTATCCCCATTGAATTCCACATAGAGATATATTTCATAGTTAGTCATAAACGTGTACACAGCTTGAGATACAGAACAGAACTAAAAACTAACACGGAGGCTCAGCAGACAATAAGAGTCCAAAGATGGTGTTAATTGAGGTTGATATGACCTATCGACACCACAGTGTATTGCACAGGACAGAGGTTTGCATGGGCACATGAGGATCACCATTACTTACCTAAATGATAGCGAAAGGTTCCCTGACCTGATGAGTGTACATATTCATCCCCACAAATGGCTTGGTTTGAAAGCATGACAGAGCAGGGTACAAGGTAGCCTGGTATGGTGTCCTCATATGAGGAATGTTGATATAGCATCCACAGCATTCACCATACATGAATTTAAACACCAGATAGCAGATCATGTGGACATGTTTCTTCATCTTGGACACCCAACTGGAATTTTTTATTTTCAGTGAAACATTGTGACATTTAAGTGACTATAAAGGTATATGCCTGAACACAATGATATTAAGTAAACACTGGATGTTGTCATGAGTGATATGTGTGTGTTTCATTGTGCTCCATGGCCTGAGTTGTGACAACTACAGAGCAGTGATGGAACATCTTTCATTTGTGATTTCCTCCATTGTATAAATGGTAGCCTTGGAATCTCAGTATTTATACCAGTTTCCATTGGTTTTCCAACAACTGCTTGGTACTTAATTAAAATAAAAAAAAACACCTTCTTAAATTTTCATACCCATGGAGAAATTCATACCAGCATCCTATCAATTCAGTGAAATGTCAAGTGACACATTGTACACACTAAGAGCAAATTTAATTTTAATTTTATTTGATTTTGATATGTGTTCTGTTGATACATTTGAGAAATACTTTGTTATGATAAGGAAGAAGTAAGTCTTACAGGCTAGAATGACAATGATGTGACAAAAATGTATAATAGAAAAGTGTATATAATTATGTAGTAATAGTTAAACTAGTAGCGCATTTGAAATACCAGGAGCAGTTTTACAATGCTACACCATTATAGACCATAACTTAAATTATTATGCTAATATATATTGTTCAGCTGAATATTAGAATTTGAGTTACTAAGTCAAACAATGGAAACTCCAGACTGGCATAACAACATGGAATATAGGTTGCTACTGATCACATAGAGAAGGTGTTGAGTTACAGACAGGCACAGTGAAAAGGACTGCTAAAATAGTTAAGCTTTCGGGTAAAGCCCTTCTCCCAAAGTAGAAAAAATGCACCAGTTCAGACCTGCACAACTCAAACCCACATGGCCACTGTTTCCAGGCACTGTGGTCCAACTGCTGCAGCATCTGATGTAACCAACAATCTGCTGGTGTGTGTGATGGGGGTAAGGAGGAGGCATGAGATGGGAAGGGGTAGGAATAGTAGGTTAGGGGTGGGGGAAGACCCTGTCCTGCTTTTAAGAGCGTGCAGGGATGTGGTGGGAACAGTATAGGGCTGTAGGTACAGTGTCAAGGAAACAAAGAGGGGAGAGGAAAGAAGTAGAGAAGAGGAAAAGAGTAGTGGGTGCATTGGCAGAATAGAACTGCATGTAGTGCTGGAAACAGAACAGAGAGGGGATAGGTAAGTAAATGACAGGAACTAGTCAAGGTTGAGGCCAGGAGGGTTACAGGAACACAAGATATGTTTTAAGAAGAGTTCTCACCTGCCCACTTCAGAAAATCTGGTGTTGGTAGGAGATGGTGCAGGCTTTGAAGCGGTCATTGAAGTGAAGCAAATTATGTTAGGTGGCATGTTCAGCAACTATGTGGTCCAGCTGTCTCTTGGCTACAGTTCGGTAGTGGCCATTCATGCAGATGGGCAGCTTGTAGGTTGTCACCATACATAGAAAGCAGCAAGATGCTTGTAGCTTAGTTTGGAGACAACATGGCTGCTTACAGAGATGGCCCTACCTTTGATGGGGTAGGAAATGCCTGAGCAGGACTCAAGTAGGTGTTTTAGTGGGAGGATGTATGAGACAGGCCTTCCATTTAGGCCTGTTGCGGGGCTATGATCCATGAGACAAGGGTTTGGGAGTGCCACTCCCACTACCACCTATTCCAGTCCTTTCACAGGTATTCTGACAACATGTACCCTGGCCAATGGATTGGAGAACGTGGTCTACCTGCAGGGCCCACCCGGTCATCAGACCTAATCCTGTAGATTTATATCTATGGTGGCACATAAAAGAAGTCATGTGTGAACAGCCCGTCCCATACATGCAGATGCTGAAACAATGTATTCATGCTGCCTTTGATGGCATTTGGTGATAGTTTGGCACTTTAAAACATGTGCATCAGTCACTATTGCATCATGTTTGTGCATCATAGAAGCCATTGGAGGCCATTACTAACATTTTGTGTAATGGTCATCTCAGCACAACATGTCATGTATTGTATTGTACTGTACAGGCATGATGAATTAATAAATACCCTTTAACATAGACACCATGCATATTTAGCTATATGTCCATATTACCTTTTTGACTACTAACCCTCTCAGGGATTGTTACATACAGTTTGTTCCTATTTAGAAAAATCATTCTGTTAATATGGGAACCAGAAAGGCAATGTACAATGCAAAGCCGACAGATACCAGCGGAGTTCTCTTCCAAAAATCATTTATTCGTCCTCTCTGCCATCTCTGTGTTTCTGGAAATGTCAGAATGTGATAGAAGGAACATAACCAAATTTAATCGAAATATGATCATACAGTGCCAGAGTATGAGTCAGGAACTGCTAAATTTCTGTGTTCAAACACTGTGAAATTGTTCCTTTAAAATTGTAAAATTCAAATAGACAATAGCATATCAACACAAATAATCAATATTGTGTCACTATAATAAGTTTGGACATAAAATTTTCTTGTGCTTCAGGATTTTATACAGATGTGTTTAAGTGAATATGAATTCCCTAACAGTAAAAATCAGTTTTTTGCTGGGTGTAAAGTATAATGGAAAAGCAGATTCAGAATATGTTTCATTAAATAAACCACAGCTCTGAGTCTTATAGAAAAATACAGGTTGCAACTATCTTACTCAGAAGTTTGTCTGTCTCTGTAAGTGGGAGTGGGTAGATATAATCAATACTAGTAATGAGTAATTACTGTATTGGCATGTACTGATGTATGCATAAAAGTCCAGCCTTGATTTGTATTCCCACCTTTGAATAAATTGTTTCATCTCAGACTTATCATGTAAAAACATCTACCATCAAATCATACCATAATGTTCTTATCCACTGCAGCATAGTATGTACATATGACACCAAAAATGTTTCAGAGAACAAATAAGGAAATAAATAAGAAATATGAAAGTTAATGTTCCCCTAAGATTCATATCAATTTGTCTTCCAGGCTTAATCCATAAAAATTGAAATGTAATGCCATTTTAAGTAAACTCAGCTGAATGTAAACACCCAGTTTGTAAGATATTGACTTCTCTGGAGAAAAAGAAAGCCATGTTATGTCCAAACTACCAGAAAAGAAATACCCTACTTGACACAGTCATATGATATGCAGTAATGACTTTAAGTTATGTCCCAACATAAAATTATCTAGAACAAAAATATTAGATGCAAGAGTCTCCATTTTAAAGCAAGTGTTCAGTAATAATACAATATGTTCATTCATTGTGTTACAGTTTTCACAGAATGCTTGCATTAATAATTGTTTTAGGTGAGATATATTGGACAGATACTGCAGAAGATGTAATCCAAAAAGCTACCCTTGATGGAAGACGAATTGAGACCGTTATATATGATGGTCTGGAGACAGCAGATGGCATAGTCATTGACTCAACAGGAAGGAAGGTAAATAGTTAATTTGCAAAGCATTCTGGTAATTCACACAACCATTCTTTTTTTCAGATTATTAAGGCATCCAATTTTTGGGTTATTGTTGATTCTTTTACTTTTGGGGTATTTCAGAATGTGATGTAATGTTCTAAATTTGTCATCCCAAGATGTAATTTAATGCAAGACTGATACTTGTTACTAAAATAAATTGTGCCTGGTTAAGTAAGAGGCATATCTCAAAAAGTAAACAACTGCCTAGAAAAGGTCACAAAAGATATGGATCAAATATTTATTCCACTCATTTTTCTACATAGTTCCCATAACTCTGCTTACAGCATTGATATCATGAAACATGGGTTTTGTAAGTGACTGTTTGAAAAGTTCTGATCGGATAGTTCTCAGTCATCAAGATAGCGGAGATGACAGCATGTGGATGTATAGTGTCACATCAGTTTACAACCTAATTGATTCTGAATTGCATCTTTCAGTTTCAAAAGTGTGGGGAAATCTGGTCATATACTCACTGGAGAACAGAATTATTCAGCAGTGTTTTGTAAGACTGAGGTTTTATTACATGATATACTAATGCAAGAGATATAAACAACAGTACATGAGAACAAGATGGAGCCGACTAATGTCCTACCAAGGAGCTTAGGCTAAAGCTGCAGAGACTATTGATGTTGTAACTGTCGATAGTCGCCATAAATATATGTTAAATGATGGAAATATACAATGCAATAACAATGATGTGAAATGGCGCAGCACACAGACACATTTAAAAGTAGACTATGCTACGAGATGGATTCCTTCTTCAGATGTAGAAAACCAAAAAAAAAAAAAAAACACACACACACACACACACATATGTGTGTATATATATATATATATATATATATATATACATATATATATATATATATATATATATATATATATATATATATATATATATATATATAAAAAACAAAGATGAGGTGACTTACCGAACAAAAGCGCTGGCAGGTCGATAGACACACAAACAAACACAAACACACACACAAAATTCAAGCTTTCGCAACAAACTGTTGCCTCATCAGGAAAGAGGGAAGGAGAGGGGAAGACGAAAGGAAGTGGGTTTTAAGGGAGAGGGTAAGGAGTCATTCCAATCCCGGGAGCGGAAAGACTTACCTTAGGGGGAAAAAAGGACAGGTATACACTCGCACACACGCACATATCCATCCACACATACAGACACAAGCAGACATGTCTGCAGATGTCTGCTTGTGTCTGTATGTGTGGATGGATATGTGCGTGTGTGCGAGTGTATACCTGTCCTTTTTTCCCCCTAAGGTAAGTCTTTCCGCTCCCGGGATTGGAATGACTCCTTACCCTCTCCCTTAAAACCCACTTCCTTTCGTCTTCCCCTCTCCTTCCCTCTTTCCTGATGAGGCAACAGTTTGTTGCGAAAGCTTGAATTTTGTGTGTGTGTTTGTGTTTGTTTGTGTGTCTATCGACCTGCCAGCGCTTTTGTTCGGTAAGTCACCTCATCTTTGTTTTTATATATAATTTTTCCCACGTGGAATGTTTCCTTCCATTATATATATATATATATATATATATATATATATATATATATATATATATATATATATATATATATATATATATATATATATATATATATATATATATATATATATATATATATATATATATATATAAAAAGAAAGATGATGAAACTTACCAAACAAAAGCGCTGGCAGGTCGATAGACACACAAACAAACACAAACATACACACAAAATTCTAACTTTCGCAACCAATGGTTGCCTCGTCAGGAAAGAGGGAAGGAGAAGGAAAGACAAAAAGATATGGGTTTTAAGGGAGAGGGTAAGGAGTCATTCCAATCCCGGGAGCGGAAAGACTTACCTTAGGGGGAAAAAAGGACAGGTATACACTCGCACACACACACATATCCATCCACACATACACAGACACAAGCAGACATTTGTAAAGGCAAAGAGTTTGGGCAGAGATGTCAGTCGGGGCAGATGTACAGAGGCAAAGATGAAGTTGAAAGACAGGTGAGGTATGAGCGGCGGCAAATTGAAATTAGAAATTAGCGGAGATTGAGGCCTGGCGGATAGCGAGAAGAAAGGATATGCTGAAGGGCAAGTTCCCATCTCCGGAGTTCTGACAGGTTGGTGTTAGTGGGAAGTATCCAGATAACCCGGACGGTGTAACACTGTGCCAAGATGTGCTGGCCGTGCACCAAGGCATGTTTAGCCACAGGGTGATCCTCATTACCAACAAACACTGTCTGCCTGTGTCCATTCATGCGAATGGACAGTTTGTTGCTGGTCATTCCCACATAGAACGCTTCACAGTGTAGGCAGGTCAGTTGGTAAATCACGTGGGTGCTTTCACACGTGGCTCTGCCTTTGATCGTGTACACCTTCCGGGTTACAGGACTGGAATAGGTGGTGGTGGGAGGGTGCATGGGACAGGTTTTACACCGGGGGCGGTTACAGGGGTAGGAGCCAGAGGGTAGGGAAGGTGGTTTGGGGATTTCATAGGGATGAACTAAGAGGTTGCGAAGGTTAGGTGGACGGCGGAAAGACACTCTTGGTGGAGTGGGGAGGATTTCATGAAGGATGGATCTCATTTCAGGGCAGGATTTGAGGAAGTCGTATCCCTGCTGGAGAGCCACATTCAGAATCTGATCCAGTCCCGGAAAGTATCCCGTCACAAGTGGGGCACTTTTGGGGTTCTTCTGTGGAAGGTTCCGGGTTTGAGGAGATGAGGATGTGGCTCTGGTTATTTGCTTCTGTACCAGGTCGGGAGGGTAGTTACGGGATGCAAAAGCTGTTTTCAGGTTGTTGGTGTAATGGTTCAAGGATTCCGGACTGGAGCAGATTCGTTTGCCACGAAGACCAAGGCTGTAGGGAAGGGACCGTTTGATGTGGAATGGGTGGCAGCTGTCATAATGGAGGTACTGTTGCTTGTTGGTGGGTTTAATGTGGACGGACGTGTGAAGCTGGCCATTGGACAGGTGGAGGTCAACGTCAAGGAAAGTGGCATGGGATTTGGAGTAGGACCAGGTGAATCTGATGGAACCAAAGGAGTTAAGGTTGGAGAGGAAATTCTGGAGTTCTTCTTCACTGTGAGTCCAGATCACGAAAATGTCATCAATAAATCTGTACCAAACTTCGGGTTGGCAGGCCTGGGTAACCAGGAAGGCTTCCTCTAAGCGACCCATGAATAGGTTGGCATACGAGGGGGCCATCCTGGTACCCATGGCTGTTCCCTTTAATTGTTGGTATGTCTGGCCTTCAAAAGTGAAGAAGTTGTGGGTCAGGATGAAGCTGGCTAAGGTAATGAGGAAAGAGGTTTTAGGTAGGGTGGCAGGTGATCGGCGTGAAAGGAAGTGCTCCATCGCAGCGAGGCCCTGGACATGCGGAATATTTGTGTATAAGGAAGTGGCATCAATGGTTACAAGGATGGTTTCCGGGGGTAACAGACTGGGTAGGGATTCCAGGCGTTTGAGAAAGTGGTTGGTGTCTTTGATGAAGGATGGGAGACTGCATGTAATGGGTTGAAGGTGTTGATCTACGTAGGCAGAGATGCGTTCGGTGGGGGCTTGGTAACCAGCTACAATGGGACGGCCGGGATGATTGGGTTTGTGAATTTTGGGAAGAAGGTAGAAGGTAGGGGTGCGGGGTGTTGGTGGGGTCAGGAGGTTGATGGAGTCGGGTGAAAGGTTTTGTAGGGGGCCTAAGGTTCTGAGGATTCCTTGAAGCTCCGCCTGGACATCAGGAATGGGATTGCCTTGGCAAACTTTGTAAGTAGTGTTGTCTGAAAGCTGACGCAGTCCCTCAGCCACATACTCCCGACGATCAAGTACCACAGTTGTGGAACCCTTGTCCGCCGGAAGAATGACGATGGATCGGTCAGCCTTCAGATCACGGATAGCCTGGGCTTCAGCAGTGGTGATGTTGGGAGTAGGATTAAGGTTTTTTAAGAAGGATTGAGAGGCAAGGCTGGAAGTCAGAAATTCCTGGAAGGTTAGGAGAGGGTGATTTTGAGGAAGAGGAGGTGGGTCCCGCTGTGACGGAGGACGGAACTGTTCCAGGCATGGTTCAATTTGGATAGTGTCTTGGGGAATTGGATCATTAGGAGTAGGATTAGGATCATTTTTCTTCGTGGCAAAGTGATATTTCCAGCAGAGAGTACGGGTGTAGGACAGTAAATCTTTGACGAGGGCTGTTTGGTTAAATCTGGGAGTGGGGCTGAAGGTGAGGCCTTTGGATAGGACAGAGGTTTCGGATTGGGAGAGAGGTTTGGAGGAAAGGTTAACTACTGAATTGGGGTGTTGTGGTTCCAGATTGCGTTGATTGGAATTTTGAGGTTTTGGAGGGAGTGGAGCTGGAAGTGGGAGATTGAGTAGATGGGAGAGACTGGGTTTGTGTGCAATGAGAGGAGGTTGAGGTTTGCTGGAAAGGTTGTGAAGGGTGAGTGAGTTGCCTTTCCGGAGGTGGGAAACCAGGAGATTGGATAGTTTTTTAAGGTGGAGGGTGGCATGCTGTTCTAATTTGCGGTTGGCCTGTAGGAGGATGCTCTGAACAACAGGTGTGGATGTGGGAGAGGAAAGATTGAGGATTTTTATAAAGGATAGATTTCCTGTGCTTGAGGTGAAATCAAACAATGAAAAGTCCAGGTTGTAAAAATCAACAATATTACAAAGAGGATAGATTGCTGTTAACCATACAGATGAGATATTGAGTTGCAGACATGCACAACAAACAACTAAAAGACTGTTACACATTGAGGTTTTGGCCAGAAAGAAAACACACACACACATTCACAAGCACACCTCATGCATACATGGCCACTATCTCCTGCTACTCCAGACAGAATGCTGAGGGGACATCATTTGTAGCCAAACATTACACAGGAAAAGAAGTCATGTAGTTTATCACCTGATATGATTGGTGGTACTGCAAGTGACACCCCACAGTGAGCAAAACTGTAATCTGTGGATACAGAGGGTGTCAACTCAGCATTCTGGTTGGAAAACACAGAGATAGCAGTCATGTGTGCGTGAGGTGTCCTTGCTTGCATGAATGTGTGTGTGTTTCCTTTCTGAAGGAGGCTTTGACGTAAAAACCAATGCCTAACAGTCTTTTTGTTGTACCTGTCTGCAACTCAATGTGTCATCTTTATGGTGAGTAGAAATCTATACTTTTCATAATATTTGAGGCAAGTCTTGCACTGCTGCAAGTCAGCCACAAATTAAATGTGTGTGACGTGTGTGTGCTGGCAACTTATTTCATCATGGCTTTTCTTCTTACCCTCATTTATACAATAAACTGTGGCATAAAGGGAACAAGAACATTTATTATGAGGAATTGATACATTTATGACTTATTTTCTGGCCAGACAACAATGGCCTCAACACTGTCCAGGAATCACAAGGGAAAGTGGATGTGCTGGCCTGACCAATCTGGCATGGCGGCTGTGGCCCAAGTGGGCTGGAAGGCTGCTGGGTGGTCGTACTGGATGGGGTAAGCAGGTGGTCGGGTAGAGGTGTCTCGGAGGCATCCTCAAATAAAAAATAAGGTTTGACTCGATCAATAAATACTGTGCTGCATTTATTATTGAGCAGGATGTCTAAGATCTTGTCAGTCCATGAGAGGATGTGGTGGGGTCTGGTGTAAGACAGCACGAGGTCTGGTTGCACACCATCCCAATGGAGCATCACATGGGAGCTGTCTGTCAATTCCTTGTACACGAAGGACAGACACGTGCCATGGTGTGATGCTGGTTGAGGTTGCAATTGTTTGGTGTGGTCCTTGAGTTGTGCTATAAAATCTGATTGCTGAAACACATCCCCTGACAGAGAACTTGACTTCATAAATTCTCCTGGTAGCCGCAGTGCTCTCTGTAAACAAGCTCCACAGGTGACACATCGAGATCCAGTTTGTTTACTGATCATAAGCCAAACCACACAAGAGGCAAAGCCATGGTCGCTTAACATTATAACACATTAGTGCTGCTTTGAGTGAGCAGTGCCACCTCTCTACCATACCATTGCTCACACGATGATAGCCAGTGGTTGGATGGTCGTAGTCACTGCAGAATTTGCTAATCTGTGCAAAGATTGTGGACTCAAATTAGTGTCCCCCTGTCCATCGTGATGTGAAGTGGGCACCCAATTCACATGGCCCACTGAGATAAGAATGCTGTCACCAGAGTCTCGGTGGAAGTATTTTTTTGGAAATTGCGTCTACCCAGTGTGTGAATCAGTCCATGATTGTCAGCAAGTAATGTTGTCTGTCTGATAGCAACAAAGGTCCCACAACATTCACATGGATGTGGGTGAACCTTCCAGTAGTGTCTGGAAAGTCACCAATGGGTGCATGAACATGCCAGTTGACTTTACTGTGTTGGAAAGCAATGCATGTATGTGTCCATTGTCAGCAATCATTTCAAAGTCCTGGCCAAGTGTACCCCAAGATGACAAGCTTCACAAACTCTCTGACTCTGGCGTGGCAGAGGTTGTGAAGAGCATGAAGGATGTGTTTATGCTAGCTCATTGGTACATAAGAGTGGTTTTCTGCCCATTGAAGTGTCGCAGTGTAGCGGAAAATTGGTGTGTGGTGCATGAACAAGTTCAGGTTGCAGTCCAGTCTGGGTATTGTGCAGCATGTTGCACAGTTCATCATCTGTTTGCTGTCCATCACGTAAGTGAGTAAAATCAATTTTCTCAGTGACTGCGCTAATGCGAAACAAGCAGTCTACTATTACACTGTTGAGGCCGCAGATGTAAATTGGTAGTAAATTATGCAATGTACTCCAGTGATTCAGTTTTCTGGGAGAACAGTTTTACTGTTTTGCCAATATGTGAATGTGAGTGGCTTTTGGTCAGTGAATATAGTGACTGTTCTTGCCTCTAGTTGGGCAAGAAAGTATTTGACTGCTGCTAGATAGCCAACAGTTCACGATCATATTCACTTCATCGCTGTTGCAGTTGCATTAACTTAGGATTAGATTAGATTCAGTTTTCATTCCATAGACCCAAAAAATGAGATGATTCTCATGGGTGCGGAACATGTCAGAAAAGGAAGCTAGAGGTTGCCAGTTCCCATTGACATATTGTTGCAGTGCCACTCTGATTGCTTTCTGACTGGTGTTGACTAAAAGTGCCTGAGGGGCATCCATTTCAGTTGTGCAAGTAGTGCAGCTTCAGTGAGGGTCTTTTGTACCATTTAAAATGCATTTGTCATTGTTGGAGTCCACTGTAACAATGCTTTATCTATTGCATTAGGACCAGCCAGCACAGCTGTGAGTGGTTCCTGCAAAGTAGCAGTGTGCGATGGGTGGAATCTGTAGAAATTAGACATGCCAAGGAACCTGCACAGCTATTTTGCTGTCACTGGATGAGGAATATTTAACACAGCCTTTGCTTTATCGGGGAATGGATGCCACTCTTCCACAGAAACACGATGGTCCAAAAAGTCACTCATGGTCATCTGAATGCCCTTTTTGACATGTTCAGGATGATACCATACATGCTGAAGCACTCAAAGACCTCAGTCAAGTGTCGGCGTTGCAATTCCAGAGTGTCGGGGTAGATGAGAATGTCTTTAAGGTATGCAAAATACTGTGGCATGCCCTGTAGGACAGAATCAATAAACCTTTGCCATGTTTGGGCTGCATTATGGAGGCCAAAGGTCATAAAGAGGCTCTCAGATAGACCAAAAGCTGTGATTATCACTGTCTTTGGCATGTCTTCCTCTGCTACCAGGATCTGTATGTAAGCTTTGGCACAGTCAGTGAAACTAAATACTTGCTTTCCACTCAAAACATGATTATGATCTTTGAGTTGCAGATCCGGGTATCAGTCAGGAATGTTTCAAGCACTCAGGGCATAATAATTGCCACATGATCTCCATTCAACTTTCTTCTTAGGGTCAAGAACCAGCAGGGATGGCCTAGATGGACATGTAAGGCCTTTTGCGAGCATAGCATGAAACTCAGATTTGGTGATAGCATATCTGTCTGGAGCTAAGTGTTTAGCTCTACATGAAACCGAAGGGCCAGCTGTGGTATTGTGAGTGCAAGAAACTGGTCGAGCTGTCTGGCGTACTTGTCTGCCATCATCTGGATGAGTTTGACATCAGAGCTGACCATGTGGCATTGGTAACTAGTCACTGATAACCCGGTGATTGTATCTCGGAGACAGGCATTGGCGACATTGGGCAGCAGGTGATTGTGGGCAAGCAGGTCCGCAGCGATAGTTGGTTCCACGACGTCTATTCCAATGAGTTTCCAGACTATACCGCAGTGTAGCTCCAGATCTAATTCCATGTACTGTGTACTCCAAGTCAGAATGTCTGAATTGTCGGCCATTGATAGCTTGAAGGTGGTGACCAGGCGATATTTGTGTGTCCTGTCCCTTGGCAGAATACTCAGATCGAAGCCGGTGCATGTCAAAAATTTATGGTCCCACTTGCACTCTTTTAAGAACAGGTGGGTAGAGGCACAGGTAGGCATGCCGACTTCTGCTTGCCATTTGGTATTTCTGTACTCACGGGGTAAAATACATATATGGGCTTGATCTCTTAAATGTATGTCATCCATTGGCATGTTATCTTAATGTAGTGTATTGCTTGCAGAGCAGCTCCGTGATCGCCATCAGTAATTGTCCTTAGTACCACATTCAGCAAGCAGCTTGCTCAGTTGTTTGGTCAAGGCTTCAACATAGTTATATAAGCCATCATTCAGTTGTTGCTCCAGTGCCGTTACCTTCCGGGATAGTCTGTCATAACTGGGTCGCACATCTACTGAGGTATTTCCATACATTACCACATTACCGCCAAGTTGAAGTCAGAGGCAGGCATGATAGCATCTTGGATACGGTCAGCTATGGTAGCTGTGTCATCCAAGGGGCATATCTGTCTGTGTCACTATTATGGCTTTGACTTGTACCGGCTGTCTGCTGCTCCACAGGGTATACAACAACATGTCAGAAACTGTATTTGCATCCACTTTCCATCGCAAGTTGCATAATTACTGTGAATGCTTTTTATCGCCAATGTCTTAATTCATAAGTGCTTGGCATACTCTGTCCTCTTGTAAAGCAGAAACATGACATACATGCTGACCTCCGGTGGGGAAGTAATAATGTCTTGGAGTTACACTGCAAATTGGTGTTCCAGTTGGCTCTCTATGAGTGCAAAATCTGTGGAATCCGCATTCACTCCAGAGCATTGGATGTTTGCATCCACTTGTATGAACCATAACGTGGGATTCATCAGCCAGAAGGGCAGAAGTCACATCGTGAGTCTCTAAATGTTACGGGTGTTATCATCCACCACTCTCAGACTGCCAGGAAATATTCTTCATTGCTATTGTAATCGTTTGAGCATGATCATGTTGGGGTCACCATTGAGGCAAGTCTTGCACTGCTGCAAGTTGGCCACAAATTAAAAGCATGTTATGTGTCTGAGCGATAACAGAAAAGAGTGCTGACAACTTATTTCATTTTAGCAATTCTTCTTACTCTCATCTATACAAGAAACAATGATGTAAAGGGAACAAGAACATTTATTGCGGTGATTCGATACATTTATGACTTATCATCAAGCCCCATAACAAGAGAGAAATTGACCACAGTTTAAATAACCGACCTTCACTGTGATGCTCTTTGCACCATGGAATAAGCACAGAGACAATGCTCCGCGGCATGTACACGCAGACCTCTCTGACTGAAACTGGTAAATAGCAGATAGCACCCATTGCATACACACTCTGTACTGGTCGCACATATTGAACAGTGGCAAATCCAAGATGGAATAATGACAGTACTATGAAAAGGATAAATTGCTTCTCACCATATAGAGGAGATGTTGAGTTGCAATTACATGGGGCAGTCTATACAGGCTGTTACTTATGCTGTTTTGAACATCACAAAAAGACTGCACAACAAAAAGACTGCTGTACAATTAAGCTATTGGCTAAGATGACGTTCTTCTAAAGTAGGAAACACTTACACAGAAGCACAACTCACACACACATGACCGCTGTGTCTGGCCACTGGGCCAGAGAAAGTGGTCATGCGTGTGTGAGTTGTGGCAGTGTGAATGTGTGTGTGTTTTCCACTTTAGAAGAAGACCTTTTGGCTGAAAGCTGGCCACTGAGGCCAGGGGCAGTGGTCATTTG
Source organism: Schistocerca serialis cubense (assembly GCF_023864345.2). NCBI lineage: Eukaryota > Metazoa > Arthropoda > Insecta > Orthoptera > Acrididae > Schistocerca > Schistocerca serialis. The sequence continues at coordinate 449,143,748 of NC_064641.1, read as the reverse complement.
TGTGTGAGTTGTGTTAGTATGAACGTATGTGTGTTTCCTACTGTAGATTGAGAGTTAAATGTAGAGCAGTTGTTTCATCATGCCTGTCTGCAATTCAGCATATTCTGTATATGGTGGGTAACAATCTGTGTTTTCATAATATTGGTGTACTTAATGTGACATTGATGTTCAAAACAGCATAAGTAACAGCCTGTATAGACTGCCCCATCTAATTGCAGCCACACTCACAAAGAATTTCATAAATTTTGGGTACTCTTAGGCCAGAGTTATCATTAACTAGTTGCAACATTTCTTTTTTAATTTTTTCAGATGGCAGAAAGACCTGTCTGACACCTTGCCTGTATGGGACTCTACCTATTTTGCTCCTTGTTACACCACAGAATGGAACCCATGCTATGCGTTGGTCCTCCTGGCATGGTTGAACTGGAGTGTGCTTTGGTGTCCTTGACAGAGTTTACATACTGTCATGGACTAAATAACCGTTCTTAAAGAGAGCAGGGGTTGTCTTCCGAGGCTTGGCCTCAATGTCCCATTCCTGCCCTCCTACTGCCAAGGGAAGGAAAGGGGTTAGATAGGATCTAGAGAACTTTATTGGATCAAATTTGTTGGTTTATAAGTATACATCTATATATATAAATATTTCCCATGTATTTATTTAGTTTTATATTACATATGTATATTTAATGGGATCCTACCACCAGAAGCTTCCGAGTCGTCTTCACGTATAATGAATATAAAGGGGACTCCCTCTAAACTGTTTGCTCTGAGGATCAATCGTGTGACATGAATCATTTGTAAGTGTGCCTTCTAGTACTACCCAATGGGCAGGAGGATCCTCTAATAATGTGTCTAAATATTTCAATAGTTGTGTGCGGTACAATGCATGGTGGCGGAATGCCTCATGAGTCATTGCCAGGTGGACCCGCAAGTCCAGAGCATTTTCAGGAGCAGCTTGCAAAATGTAATAAAGCACCATGCCCTTCAGCCAGTTGACGGTGTTCGTTCTTGTAGTGGGAAAGTAAGTGAGATCTGGGTGTAGGAGTTTGTCCGGCGTGACAGGCTCTGGCTGTCGTCGCAACAGGAGTGCCAGCTTACGTAGTGCAAGATCCCACCATCTGCCTGTCACAGCACATCAGGCGGTGCGCATCCGAATTGACGATGGCACAGTGCGGACACAAAGGGTCATCGGTGAGATGGATGGCATGGAGGAGCTGGCATGTGGCTAATTTGCCGTTCACCACCACATACCACAGGGAACAAGCACACGTGGGCAGGTATGGGGTGTGGACGGCTCCCCACACCCTGGACCAATGGAACAAAATAAAAACAATATGGTATATATTGAAAGAGGAGACTGGTAGACCCAGAAAGGAACAGGAGCAAATAGCATTAAGGGTAGATGACACATTAGTAACAGGTGGGCATAGTGTGGCAAATCTATTTAACAAGTACTTTATATCCGTTAATGATAGAATGGGATTGTCAGGATCAGTAAATAATGCCCTTGAATATCTGAAACTAGCCTTTACAAATAGCTTCAGGTACATGAATATGTCACTCACTTCACCAAAAGAAATAACTTCCATAATAAAATCTTTAAAAACAAAGCATTCTAGTGGTTAAGATGAAATATCAAAAAGTTAATTAAGGCACGTTCTTGTGAGTTTAGTACAATTCTAAGTTACTTGTGTAACCAGCCAGTTATAACTGGGACATGTCCTGACTAGCTAAAATATGCAGATATTCAAGAAAGGGGATAAAGAGATGTTGTATAGCTAGAGAAGGCCAAAATGCACACGTTAAACTCAAGCAGGCTGGCATGAGGTATGCTTCATTAGATACATAGCAAAGGATAAATGGCGCCTTGCTAGGTCGCAGCAATTGACTTAGCTGAAGGCTATGCTAACTATCTTCTCTGCAAATAAGCGAGGCTTCGTCAGTGTTGCATCGCTAGCTAAGTCGTCCGTACAACTGGGGCGAGTGCTAGTACGTATCTCGAGACCTGCTGTGTGGTGGCGCTCGGTCTGCGATCACTGACAGTGGCGACACGCGGGTCCGACATGTACTAATGGACCGCGGCCGATTTAAAGCTACCACCTAGCAAGTGTGGTGTCTGGCGGTGACACCACAAGAGATACCATCAAACTACAGACCAATTTCATTTTTGCCAGCATTCTCAAAAATTTTAGAAAAAGTAATGTACAGGCAGCTTCTCAACCATCTGACCACGAATAACATATTGTCAAGAACACAGTTTGGATTTATGAAGGGTTCTGATATCGAGAAGCTTATTTACACCTACAGTGAAAATGTACTTAATTCATTAAGTAACAAATTACAAGCAGCAGGTATTTTCTGTGCTTTGTCAAAGGCATTTGATTATGTAAATCACAACATCCTTTTAAATAAATTAGAATTCTACGGTGTCATCGGCAGTGCTACAAAATGGTTCAAGTCATACCTCGCTAACAGGAAACAAAGGGTGTCAGTGCAAGGGACTATTGAATTAAGTCATCAGTCATCATCAGAGTGGGAAGAAATTACATGTGGTGTCCCACAAGGATCCGTCTTAGGCCCATTGCTTTTTCTTGAGTACATTAATGATCTGTCATCAGTTACACTGCCAGAAGCAGAGTTCGTTTTGTTTGCAGATGACACAAGTATTGCAATAAATAGTATGTCAAGTGTAGTTCTAGAAAGATCTGCTAATGATATTTTCATGGATATTAATATATGGTTTAAAGCCAACTCACTGACATTTAACTTCGAAAAGACTCACTATATGCAATTCAGAACCTGTAAGAAGTTTCCACCCAGCATATGCATAAAGTATGAAGAAGAGCAGATAGAAGAGGTTGACAGTCTTAAATTCCTGGGATTACAACGTGATAATAAATTCAATTGGGAGGGGCACACCACATAACTGCAGAAATGCCTTAAAAAATCTGTATTTGCAATTCGAGTGTTAGCTGATATGTTGTTGTTGTGGTCTTCAGTCCTGAGACTAGTTTGATGCAGCTCTCCATGCTACCCTATCCTGTGCAAGTTTCTTCATCTCCCAGTACCTACTGCAACCTACATCCTTCTGAATCCGCTTAGTGTATTCATCTCTTGGTCTCCCTCTACGATTTTTACCCTCCACACTGCCCTCCAGTGCTAAATTTGTGATCCCTTGATGCCTCAGAACATGTCCTACCAACCGGTCTCTTCTTCTCATCAAGTTGTCTCACAAACTCCTCTTCTCCCCAATTCTCCCAATAGCTTACATAGGTGACATAAAAATGGAAAAGCTTGCATACTTTGCCTACTTTCAATCCATAATGTCATATGGTATAATATTTTGGGGTAACTCTTCAAGTCAAACAAAAGTTTTCAAAATCCAAAGGCGTGTAATACGTATTTTTGTGGAGTAAATTCACGAATGTCCTGTAGAAACCTCTTCAAAGAACTGGGTATACTAACTACTGCCTCTCAGTATATTTACTCCTTAAATGAAATTTGTCCTAAATAATGTATCTCTTTTTCCAACAAACAGCTTAGTTCATACGTACAATACCAGGAACAAAAATGATCTGCACAAGGACTTAAAAGCACTTACTTTAGTTCAAAAAGGGGCCCACTACTCAGGAACACTCATCTTCAATAATTTGCCAACAAACATAAAAAAATTTAGTTACAAATAAAGATCAGTTTAAAAGGAGCCTGAAAGACTTACTAGTGGCCAACTCCTTCTAAACCATTGACAAATTTTTTAATAGAAACAAATGATGTATTGTATATATTCATACTTTTAGTATTGTTATTGTAGCTTAAAAAAAAAAAAAAGATGTGTTCCACGTACACGAGGATCTCGTCAGTAAGGATCTATGGAACAAAAAACTAATCTAATCTAATGTAATCATGGTTGTATGTTCTTGTTCGATGTTGTACGGGGTTGTTATGCCTGATTGATGTGGTAGTAATCTCTCATGCTTGGTGTCCTCGTCGCTGGTAGACTCTTGGTCATGTAACTCTGTTTGACCAGAAAATCACAGATGTGGGCAAGAGATAGAGCAGTGTGTCCCACGGCGACTGGTGGACGAAGATATCGTGGGTGAAAACAATGCCTATTGAGATATAAATCATATTTGTCTTTTTTTGATACAGAGAATGGCTGAATCGTCCATCTGCTTTCTGTCTGATCAGCACATGTAAGAAAGCCAATTTCCTGTCCTTCTCTATCTCTGCTGTAAATCTTATGTGTGAATGTATGTTTTTCATATGGTTATTGTACTCTGCAGTGCCTCACTGCCTTGTGCTGTGATTAAAAATGTATCATCAGTGTATCTGGAGTAGCATGATGGATGGAGAATAGTGATGTTAAACACTTGTTCTAAATTCTCCACGAAAAATTTGACTGTAACTGGTGATAGTGGTAAATCCATGGCTGTTCCATTGGTTATTTCATAATGTGCAAATATATGTGGTCATCTAGGCCTGGGAAAACAACTGTAAAATTTCAAGGGGAGAAATGAACAGCCAATGGTTTTAATGTTTGTTCTGCTGACACTTTCATAAAAATGAGGCCGAGCATGATTTTGCTTGGGCCTGTACTCATGTGATTTACAATCTCTACAAATATTTGAGAGTTTTTAATACGATGCTACAATGGCCAACTGTAGGAGCCAATAACTTATTAAATATTTTGCCAACCTATACTTAGGAGGACAGATAGTGCTGATGATGAGTCTCAGTTTTAAGACTTCTTTATGTATTTTATGCAGACTGTACAAGTTGGGTGGCCCAGATGCTCATAGTATAATCAGTAAATTTGAGGATAACTTTAGCATTCCCCTGCTTAGCCAGTAAGACAACTAACTCTTCATCCTTCTCCAGCAGTTTCAGTTCTTGTTTCTCCACTCTGCTAATACTGAGCTTAAGAGGCTGAAGAAAATAAATTTGTTAATATTGAGTATAGATTTCAGTGTCAGGAAGTCATTTCTGAAAGTATTTGTATGGAGTGTGGCCATGTATGGAAGTGAAATGTGGATGATAAATAGTTTAGACAAGAAGAGAATAGAAGCTTTTGAAATGTGGTGCTAAAGAAGAATGCTGAAGATTAGATGGGTAGATCACATAACTCATGAGGAGGTACTGAATAGAATTGGGGAGAAGAGAAATTTGTGGCACAACTTGACGAGAAGAAGGGATCGGTTGGTAGGACATATTCTGAGGCATCAAGGGATCACCAATTTAATATCGGAGGGCAGTGTGGATGGTTAAAATCGTAGAGAAGACCAAGAGATGAATACACTAAACAGATGTAGGATGTAGATTGCAGTAGGTACTGGAAGATGAAGAAGCTTGCACAGGATAGAGGAGCAGGGAGGGCTGCATCAAACCAGTCTCTGGACTGAAGACCACAACAACACAAGAGGATTTGATGACTTTAAAATCTGGCTGGTAGCCACTCTTACCTCATCTGGCATTACCTCATGAATATGCCACACTGCTTGTTCTAATGCACTACTAGTTCAGTACTTTCTTCAGAATTGAGATGGTGGCTTCATCAAGCTCCTTTTCAGAGAAGTTGATAACCTGGCATTGAACTATAATAGATGCAGCAGTTCCTGACTACAGCCAAGCTCCCTAAGACCAATGTTATATGATTGTAGGAACAGGAACTGAAATTGTAGGGGAAGGATGAGGAATTGACTGCCTTATTGGCCAACAATGGGAATGTAACAGTTGCTCACAGTGTTACCAATTATCATAAGATGGTGTGTGTATTATTGCAGAGTAACACAACTAGGTTCTTAAATGAGGTCCCACATTTGCACTTAAAAGAAAGGCAGGAGAGCTACTAAAGAACTCTGGCACCTCTCTGATGAATTAGTGAAGAATATATGGCCACAAGCACCTAGGCCATGCAGGTTTCATGGTATGCCTATAATACATAAGGAAGGGGTACCACAGAGATCCACAATCAGTGCTATCCATTCTTCTACCTACAGGCTGGCAAAGTATTTAACTAAATTATTGGTACCTGTGCCTATTATTGACACCATATTAAGAGCTCTCAAATGTTTGTAGAGATAGTAAAGTACATGAGGATATGCCCAAGTGAAATCTTGGTCTCCCTTTTCATAAATGTGTCAGTAGAAGAAACATTTAATCTATTGGCTGCTAATTTCTCCCCTGCTATTTTAAAATTGTTTTGATGCACCTTGATGAAAACACATTTGTCTGTACAGTGAGAATTAGTATTAAAGATTGATGGAGCAGCATGGTTTCATCATTATCACTGTCCATAGCTTATTTTTTCATGGTGGATTTAGAAAATCAAACACTGAACAGTTCCTCTCCATCCATCCTACGCCTTTATACACTGCCGCTAATTAATTTCAATACACCCAATAAATGACATCTAGTTCACTGTAGATAAGGTCTAATACTATGGGTACGGGTGGTTAAGTAAAGGAATAGTGCAACAGTTGTACACATGTCATGATTTTTGTTTGTGATCATCGAGATACAATAGTATCCAACAAACAATGTTGTGTACATAAATGTTATGTACCTATCTGATATGTTTGTTTACCTATTGCCGATGGACACTGCATTTGGTGTACCTGTGATGTTCCCTGTAGTGATGTGATGTCTGCAGCAAATGGCAAGCATTGCTACGATACATAACATGTGGTTTCTGCACGTCAGTTCCTTTGTTCCATTGAAGTATGCACATGGCTAGTATGGCTCGTTGAGTGGAGATATCCATAGAAAAATGTGCTGCAATTGTAGCACTTAGCCAAGCAGGTTTATCTATTTACCAAATTGCGAAACAGTGTAGTGTGTCTATGGGGAGGGGTGCAATACACACTTCACCGCCAGAAGACAACATGTAGCAATAATGACATACCATGACCAGAATGACATCGTAAAATAACTAAAAGTAATATAAATAATCAGAATTACCAGTAAGAGAAACAGATTCAAAACAGCACTCCAAATCCATGCAGAATTGGTAGAAATGAACACAATAACAATATCTGATGCAACAGTAACAAGGAGATTGACTGAAGCCAGCTTAAAAGGATGTGTCACAGCAAGAAAACCCATTCTAAGGCTCATAAATAGACAGTAGAGACTTGAATGGGCAATAAAACATTGTAAGACATCAGAAGAGTGGAAGAAAGTGTTATTCACAGATGAATCAAAGTTCGAGATTTTTGGAACCAGAAGGAGAATATTTGTTCAGTGATTTGTAGCGGAAAGGGTAGCTCAGCTGTGTGTTCTACCTACAATTAAAAACGGTGGAGGTTCTATTATGGTTTGGGGATGTTTTGCCGGAGATAGAGTTGGTGACATTGTGAAAATAGAAGGATATATGGATCAGAAGCAGTACCACCACATACTTCAGTATCACGCAATACAAAGTGGATTGTACTTAGCAGGGAAAGGGTTCACGTTACAACAGGATAATGATCCAAAACATCAGTCGGCATACTATATGAACTACATTGCATCAAAGGAAAAACAGAAAGTGCTGAATGATATGGTATGGCCGTCCCAAAGCCCCGATTGTAATCCCATTGAAATGGTCTGGGATGAAGTGGACACATGTATCAGGGAAGTTAATATATCCAGCAAGGAATATCTTTGGAATATTGTTAAGGATGTGTGGAATCATATAGATTCATGATACCTACAAAAACTGATTGACCTCTTGCCTCGAGTTTGTGGGGCAGTCACTAAATCCAAAGGATGATGGTTTGATGAAAGTAAAATATAATGATTGTGGTTGTATTATATTGTGGAAGTTAATATAATTATATTTTGTGAGAAATAATGTTTGATTTATGTTGCACATTTGAAATACCAGGGTGTATTGAAATTAATGAGCAGTAGTGTATATGCTGATGATATATATTTAATCTGGTCACATGGCAGTGAGATGCTGCATCAATTCATTGGCCACATAAATGGTGTACATCCAAACATAAGATTTTTACAGTGATGGAGATAGATAGGCGGTTGGCCTGCGTAGAGATGCTAGTTGAATGGAAAGCAGCTGGACAACTCATCCATTCTGTATATTGAAAACTGGCACTTATGGATCTACAAAGTGTATCTCAACAGGTGTAGTTTCATCCTCCAGCTCAGAAGGGAGCTATACTGATCCCACACCCTGCACCATCCAAAATACACAGAGTCAGTGCTGTTTTGGACAATGATCACTTCAGCTCTGAGGTTAATCATCTGATAGTGGTCTTAAGAAAGAATAGGTGTTCAGTCTGTGACATTATGAGGTGCAGCAATGAGCAAGAAAGATAGAGTAGTAAATAGGCAAGGTATCAGACAGGTCTTATGCCCACCCGGGAATATTAAAGAAGTGGATATAGGGCTTAAGGTGAGGCTGAAACCTCTGTAGAACTGTGGGTTTTGGTGGGAAGGTTAACAACAGTGTTACGGGAATGTTTTGGCTCTGGATTTGATGGAAGATTGGTAGGGAGTTTTGGAGAATGTGGCGAGTTCGAAAGGTCAGCTAGGCAGGGATTAGCTGCTATGAAGGGTGGACAAGGAGGAACACTGTAGGCATGATAGGGGTTGGATAGTGGTGCAGTAGGATGTCAGCAGCTTGGATAATTTATGGAGGTGGTGTCTGGAATGCTCCTCCAGGTGCTAGAGAGCAAGGGACTCAGTTTCAGAGATGTAATGTATGGAGTAGAGATTGCAGAGTAGAAGTACCTTGCAGAGTGAGCAGAGGTGGTTCTGGGATGCCTCTGCCATGTAGAAGGGTTTTTGCAGTAGCAGGTTTATGAGGGCCAGGGATTGGCAGAATCTGAAAAAGTGTAGATCATTGTGAGAGGAGGGATAGGATGTAGAGAAAGGAATATGTACAGTTAGGGCATTCGGGGGGATTCCATTGTTTAGGCAGCATTTGAGAAACAGGATGCAGGACTGGGTTTTAACCAGGGAAAGGGATATTTTTCTAAAACTGGTTCTGAACAATAGAGCAAGGGTTCACTGTGGTAGTAATGGTGCAAAGGAAAAGGGAATGATCCAGAAATGTGCAAAATTTCTGTTGATGGTTGTGAGAGCAACTGGATGCGCGTAAAGACAGATGGGAACACATTCACCACTACAAAGCCACTGATTTTTTTGGAAAGTGGTCAAGTGGAGTCTCTTAGTAAGATGCGGTCAGGCTCCCTGCTGTCCAAAGCTTCTTCTGCCACCTATCCCACACTTCTTCATGCCTGTGATCATCTTGACAATGTCCCAGTGTCTATTACTCCTCACCAATCTCTGAACATCATCCAGGAAGTGAATTTTCATAGGGACCTCATCCTGCAAACTGATGAGGAACTCCAGGCTAATCTGGAGCGATGCGGCGTTAATTTTGTTCGATGTGTGCAGAAGTGTATCAAGGATAAGCGCATCGATACCAATGCCTTAATTCTGGCTTTCAATTGGGATGTCCTCCCAGAAAAGGTCAAGGTTTTGTGCTACAGATGTGACGTGAAGCCGTATGTCCTAACACCCATGAGTTGCTTTCGGTAGCTGTGTTTTGGGCATAGCTCTTCCCACTGTACGGCTGACCCCTCTGTGTGGTGATTGTGGACACTCATTCCGTGAGGGAAACCCCTGTGTTCTGCCACCTGTGTGTGTCAATTGCTGTGACCACCACTCCTGTCGCTCACTGGATTGCCCAGCTTACAAGAGAGAAAAGAAGATCTAAGAGTAACTGCATAACCCGTCTAATGCTAAGGTCGCCAAAAGTATGAGAGAATCCATTCAGAGTCACTATGTTCATCTTTTGCCTCTGTTACATCCTTTCTCCCTCCTACTCTTCCTTACTCCAGCCCCGTCCCCCCTACCCTCCCCCACCCCTGCAGTTCCGATGACCTCCCATCCAGGAGCCGCTCCCCTCTCTGACCAAAGAAGTGCCCCCCTCCTTCAGCATCTGCCGGTGGTCAGGCTCCCCGCTGGGACCCCTCTCTCAGGCGAAAAGCCTCCCACGACCACTCAGCCATGAGACACACTACCCGTGCGCCCCAAGGTTATCCGCTTTCTTTCGGTTCCACGTCTTTCAGATGCCTGTACTCCCTCTGCGCCCTGCTCTCCTCCACCTTTGAAAGAGAAGAAGAAGAAGAAGAACATAAGTCCCAAGACAAGGCCCGCTCAGTGCCCCCAGAGGTGCCATCTCCCGCCCCCCCCCCCCCCCCCCCCCCCACCGCGCAACCTGAGTCTGACAACTTATTTATGGATATCACCCCACCCTTGTCGGTGATGACCACTGACCGAGTGACATGACCTCCTCTTGGCTTCTTTACGTCTAACCTGGGCTCTCGCCATACAATCATCCATTGGAATTGCAACAGATACTATCATCACCTACTGGAAATACAACGTCTTGTCTCCTCCTATTCTGTATTCTGTCTTGCTCTTCAAGAAATGCACTTCCATGATGACCACTCTCTAACATTTCATGGTTATTAGGTGTTCTGTCGGAACTCTTGTGGCCTCAGGATAGCATCTGCACTTCGATTCACTCTGATATCTGAATGACTGGATCCCCCTACATACCAACCTGGACGCAATGGCAGTTAGAGTGCAAACGACTCTGGCAATTACCATTTGCAATGTCTTCCTCCCTCCAGGTAGACCACTTCCTTACATTGAACTGTCTTCCTTAATTCAGCAACTTCACCCACCCCCATTTCTCCTCCTTGTGGACTTCAGTGCCCACCACTCACTGTGGGGGAGTGCCACTTCAACAGGTATGGGTCTCATAATTGACCAACTTGTTTTGGACCTCAATTCGTGTCTCTTCAATGATGGTTCCCCTACCCACTTCAGTGATGCTCACGGTACCCTTCCTGCTATCGATCTCACGATCTCCTCCCCTGCTCTTGTGGCTTCCCTACACTGGTCATCCCATGATGAACTTTGTAACAGTGACCACTTTACAGTGATTCTCTCGTTCCCCTGCTGCCACCAGGCAGACAGGCCCCACGTTGGGAATTCTGCAGGGCCAATTGGCTTTTATATATGTCTGCTGTGCACTTCAATACCTCCCTCTCAAATTCCATGGATGCGGTCATGCAAGGCATCTCTGCCATTATTCTTCATGCTACTGGCAATGCTGTCCCCCTATCCACAGGTCCCCCTTGTCATTGACAGGTACCGTGGTTGACCAAGGATGTAGAAGGAATGCAAGGAACACTATGTTTCCTCCCTTGGGACGTATGCCTCTTGATTGCAGGTTTGGTCCAAGCTCCGTTGCCTTTTGGGCTGCCAGTGACAGTCAACTGTCCAGGGTCTAGACCTCCAAGCTGCTCTGTGCATTGATCCGTTGGTCCTTGTAGAACATCTCGCTACACATTTTGGTAAGGCATTGGCGTCCTCTTCCTATCCTGCTCCTTTTCTCCAGCAGAAATGCCAAGTTGAACAGCCACCCCCCCCCCCCCCCTCCCCCCTCTGTTTCAACCATCATTACACTGAATCCAATAATGAACCCTTCACTGATTGGGAATTCTTGCAGGCTCTTACCTCTTCACCAGACACAGCCCCACACCCGGATTCCATCCACAGCCAGATGATTCAACACTTGAACATTCCCCAGAGGCCACATCTCCTCAGGGTCTTCTACCACATTTGGCTCACATGTGCTTTTCCATCACAATGGTGAGACAGTGTAGTTATGCCAGTCCTTAAGCCGGGAAGAAGCCAATGTGTCTCAACAGCTAGAGTAATAGTAACACCAGTCACCTTAAATGACAATCAAGGCTCTCTGCGAGAAATTTTTGAGATGTTGTGACTGTGAGGTAACGTAATGGAAACAGAGCAATCAAACTGGGATTCGTTTCCGAAACACTCCAGCGGAGTATAACTAACAGTAAACAAATGTATCAGGGAACAGACATTCTCCAAGCATAAAAGCAAGTTGTAACATTACATGTTAAAATTGGTCACCAGCCTAATTAGGCATTCTTGTGGCAAAGCAAAATGATAAAGCAGAAATCAGTGCTAAGGCTAACCTGACCTTCCTTGACACACACACTAAACTCTTTCCTTATAAGAGAGTTATTCGGGAAGAAAGGAACAATCAGTCACGAAATGGAAAATACAGTGAAAATCTGATTAAGCTTTGCACAGATTGCATCATGTCGCTCTTTTCAGTTCTGAGCTCACAGTGAGAACATAAAGATGGCTAGAAATTAGTGTCTCCCACCAAGTATGAGGGCCTGGCGAAAGGTTTCACCTGAAGCTATGCGACCCACATAACATAACTGTCATGCGGTTTGTTCTACACGACAATTCTCGGCTGCACTGGAGGGGCAATGAAGATGCTCCTGCAGCATTTTCAATGGGAACTGTTTGATCACCCACAATACGGCCCGTAATTGGCTACCCCTGAGGTTCATCTCTGCTCAGATGAACCGCTGGCTATGAAGACAATATTTTGACACAGACGATGAGCTGCAGTCCATAGTAGAAAATTGTCAAAAAGCACTGGTGGCTGTCTTCCATAACGAGGGAATTGTAAAGTTGGTACAACGCTATGACAGATGTCTAAGTCTGAGTGCTGACTGTGTAGAGAAGTAGCTGGAAGGTATAGCTAAACGGTGCAAACAAAACAGTTTTGATTTTCATTGTGGTTTCCATTTCGTGATGTATCATTCCTCACTTTCTGAATAGCCCTTGTATCTGTTCACAAAACACAGTAACCTAACCTTGCAGATAAATGTGCTACTAACTAGTAAGTCAGACAAACAAATGGCCAATGATGTGGTAAACAGCAACATATGCCTCTCAACAACACTTACCTTAAATGAACTAGACGCAACAGTTTATAAAACCAATTGCCGACACACATGAAACTAGTAGCAATACTGAATAGCGAAAAGTTTGAAATGATTCTGAATTTAAATCAGGGAGTCTGCTAATGATCATACTCTATAACTTAATTGCTTAGTACAGGCTCTCTATGCGTGTGCATTAACCAGCTTGCATTAGAATAGATAGCACAGGAAACAGTTCTTTCTTAAACTTGGTTTGAAGTAACTATACAGAATGAAAATCTAACTACACTGGCTCTGAAGGAGCCTCTGCATTGCTTCATTATCTAACTAGCCTAGTACATGAGGATCCTTAAACTTTCATGGTTTGAAGAACCATGCTCATTAACAAAACTACACCAGTATGTATGAGAAATGTAAAGTATTCTTATAATTAATTATTAATTAAGTAAAGCACAACAAACTATAACTCTTTAAATAACAGACGTGCTTTGATAAGCAGTCTTTCGTCCTACTAGGAAGTATAATTGGCTGTGCATGACAACACAACATTAAATGCAAGTTCAACCACTTTCTCATAATAAATTAGGACACTCAGAATTAAATTCGGTAGGCTACGATTCCTGTCCAGGTTTGTGACTTGTGATAATCATGGGTGTAAGATAGAGTTTTTAGCAACACCATGATTATTACTAAAATCAACCAAATTTCACAAATACCTGGCCCATTTACAGAGTGGCAAATATAAACAATTTATTGGAAGGCTGGTAGAACTGAAAATTTTTATAGGGCCATGATAATGGTATCTCCAAATGCACCATCCAAGGCCCATAAATACTGTCCTTAAGCTCTTCTGGTCTCAAAACTCCAGGAATATGAGCCACAGTGATCCGCTGCTGCTAGCAAGATGTTAACCACAGCACTGCTCAGCCCAGATTCCTTACCCGGCACAAAGGACGAGTTGCCACTTGCGCGGCAACCTCACCTTCTCCACTCCGCAAGGGTGCTTCCTTAACTGCGGGGCTTCCCCACATCTTTTACATTCAGCACTGCATTCCCTAACTATGGACCAAGTTATTTACAGTACATTATATAACAATAATTCCAGTAGTTATTTAAATTCCTGAGCACATTTTAAACAACATCGTTCAAAAATTTTATGTAACTGAAACATGTAGACATAGTGGGGAATTTCCATGATAGATTCAATACTCTACATAAGCAACACTACAAATTGAAGTAGAAATATTGATATTCATATAAAATAGGTCAAAAAAAGGTGTTACATATGCCTCATGGTTCATTGATGTTTCCTGTTGGGGATACATAATTGAAACAACAATAACACTTAAACGGAGCCAAGCAGTAAAAAAAAAAAAATAAATAAATAATCAGTCCAACCAGAGTTGGGCATGAAAAAGAATACATCACAAAACACACTAAAACACTATGTACCTTATACAAATCATTACCAAAACCAGACATAAGTATCAATATTCAATTCTGTACACCTATCATAATTGACTCTCATTTTGTGAAACAGTAAGGTGAATAGTAAACAATTTTTTTCTGTATAGCCAAGAATATTGAGTAGCATTTTGTAAGCATTCAAAATATGTACTATACAAGTATACACCTAACAATATCACAAGAAATTTTAACACTTACATGTAATACATCCTATACCATAATTTTGAATTTACTAATCAATAAAACTGCAACACCGCTTCTAATAATAGCAGTCCAGTCTTTGATATTTACATAAATATACAGACATATTTAAACTGAACTTAGTATTCTTTTCTCACTGCCCTTAATTGAAACAGACAGCCCGTCTTTGAAAAGCATAGCAAAATGCATACAACACTAAGCAAGATAATAATCAAATAATTGTGCTGCCTGCAATAGCATTTGGCAGTTCATGTTTGCAAACATTTCAACACTCTATATACACTACTGGCCATTAAAATTGCTACACCATGAAGATGACGTGCTACAGACATGAAATTTAACCGACAGGAGGAAGATTCTGTGATATGCAAATTATTAGCTTTTCAGAGCATTCACACAAGGTTGGCGCCGGTGGCGACACCTACAATGTGCTGACATGAGGAAAGTTTCCAACCGATTTCTCATACACAAACAGCAGTTGACCGGCATTGCCTGGTGAAATGTTGTTGTGATGCCTCATGTAAGGAGGAGAAATGCGTACCATCATGTTTCCGATGTTGATAAAGGTCGGATTGTAGCCTATCGTGATTGCGGTTTCTCGTATCGCGACATTGCTGCTTGCATTGATCGAGATCCAATGACGGTTAGCAGGATATGGAATCGGTGGGTTCAGGAGAGTAATACGAAACGCCGTGCTGGATCCCAATGGCCTTGTATCTCTAGCAGTCAAGATGACAGGCATCTTATCCGCATGGCTGTAACAGATCGTGCAGCCATGTCTCTATCCCTGAGTCAACAGATGGGATGTTTGCAAGACAACAACCATCTGCACAAACAGTCCGATGATGTTTGCAGCAGCATGGACTATCCACTCGGAGACCATGGCTGCTGTTACCCTTGACACTGCATCACACACAGAAGCACCTGTGATGGTGTACTCAACGACAAACCTGGGTGCACGAATGGCAAAACGTCATTTTTTCGGATGAATCCAGGTTCTGTTTACAGCATCATGATGGTCGCATCCCTGTTTGGGGACATCGCGGTGAATGCACATTGGAAGCATGTATTCGTCATCGCCATACTGGCGTATCACCCAGCGTGATGGTATGGGGTGCCATTGGTTACACATCTCGGTCACCTCTTGACGGCACTTTGAACAGTGAACATTATATTTCAGATGTTTTCCGACCCGTGGCTCTACCCTTCATTCGATCCCTGCAAAACCCTACATTTCAGCAGAATAATGCACAACTGCATGTTGCAGGTCCTGCACGGGCCTTTCTGGATACACAAAATGTTCGACTGCTGCCCTGACCAGTACATTCTCCAGATCTCTCACCAACTGAAAATGTCTGGTCAATGGTGGCTGAGCAACTGCCTCGTCACACTACGCCAGTCACTACTTTTGATGAACTGTGGTATCATGTTGAAGCTGCATGGGCAGCTGTACCTGTACACGCCATCCATGCTCTGTTTGACTCAATGCACAGGCGTATTAAGGCCAGAGGTGGTTGTTCTGCGTACTGATTTCTCAGGATCTATGTACCCAAATTGTGTGAAAATGTAATAACATGTCAGTTCTAGTATAATATATTTGTCCGATGAATACCCGTTAATCATCTGCATTTCTTCTTGGTGCAGCAATTTTAATTGCCAGTAGTGTATATCACATTATCAATTGGCTGCTCACTTTGGGTTTTGGCAGTCTATTTCAGATTTATGTTCTTGCCCCACTTTGGCAAGTCTTTTATGCTGCCCACTCTGTATTTAAGGCAGTCCACGTTTCTTTTCAATTTAGCAACATTTGTCATTTGAATGTAGGGTTTCACACATTTTACAACAATTTTTAGAATCTGAAACTTACAAGAAAGTATCAGCAATTTCATATAGGTACTAACATTTTTGTAAAGACATAAATTACAGATAAATACAGTACAGTAACTTCATAAGATAGGTTTATTTCTTTTACTGTATAATATAAAATTTTTTCTGGTATCATTTCTGAATATACTTCATTTACTCATTCCTAGGGACATACAGTTTGAGAGCCACTATGTTATGGACACCAAGGCGCTTCTTGGACTCTGGATAGATTAAATAGTATGCATTGTTGTGAGGTATAGTCTCCAATCTTGAACCTGGCAAAATTGAGATTCCTATTGAGCATTTTAAATCTCGCTTCTGCTTTTTGCTTTGTTTTTTTCTTTCTTCTGGGCTAATCCCAAATCTGTATGTGGTGGGAACTCTAGTTTTTCCTCAATTAAACATTTGCTCTTATTGTTGAGCAGGATTTTCTCTGGTGTGAATCCAGTAGATTCATGAGGCAAGGTATTCATTACACTCTCAAATTTAGATTCAAATTGGAGGATCTGCACTAGCAGAATAGAAATGCAGAAAAAACAAGTCTGAAAACAGTTTACTGGACTCACCAAAACAAAACAATAATACAATCAAAAAGAACAACAGACTTGATCCCAACTGTGGACCATCCCAAATATAAAATAACAAATAATAATAGAAAAAACCCATCTCTTCATGGGGACTGATCACATTAAACAATTCTACAATGTCAAGATGTTTGTTGACTATACTAAGGCCGTCTGCAAGAGATTGGCCTGCTAGAAGAGGTGTCTGGCCATGGCTTCCAGGGTGGCAGCTAGGTATACTTCCAAGCGGTGCACCAAACTGCACTTTGCTGGCAGTGCGCCACCCTATTAAAGCCTGTTTTTAGATGTATGTGCTGGAATTATTTGTGATCACGTGCCTGGTGTATCAAAAGAGTTCCTGGGCTAGCTGCGACCTTTGGTGAAGCTGTTCTGCGAGGCTCCACGAGTGGGTAACAATCCCTGGCAGCTGTTGGTGGAGACCTGGTGTTGTGTTGTGGCCGCTGGTAAATATTTGTGTTGACAACACAGATGACATAGATTTTCCTGGCGAATATACACCCTGTGATGTAGGCATCCTGTGTTGGTTGGACATGAAGTGGATGCCGATGCAGTAGGCGCTATGGTGTATGAAGTGGGCAGCCACAGCAGACATCCCCCCCCCCCCCCCTCCCCACCTGGCGGCAGCACAACCCACCAACGATCACTATCACCCAACATGAGGAGGACCCCATCTCTGACAGACAGGTCCTGGCGGTGGTGCCAGTAGGCCCGGACCTCTGACTGTGGCAGCTGACAACGGTCTGATGGCCACCCATGCTGAACATGGTGCATCAGTGCCTGGAGGGTTGGGTCATGTGCCATGTGATGTGTGACTGGCTTGGCATCCAGCAGCGCCTTAGCAGCGGCATCATCGGGGTGGAAACAGGCAACCATGTCAGCATTGAACTCAGGGTCGGCGCCCACCAGGAGACAAGAGAGAAGATCCGTGTTGACATGGAGAGCTGTGACCTGAAAATGGTTGTCGTAGGAATATGCCGCGAGGAACAATGCCCAGCACTGGAGGTGGCGAGCAGTCCTCGTGGGGTGGCAGAGATAGCACTGAACAATGAGACCAGAGGTTTGTCCTTGAAGTATAAGGTGAAGCAACGGCCATAGATGAAATCGTGCAATTTCTTAAACCCAAAGACGATGGCCAAGGCATCCTTCTGAATTTGGCTGTAGTTACACTGAGCCAGGGATAGCGGCTTGGTGACAAAGGTCACCTGGCACTTGACTCCATTGATGATGTGAGACAAGATGGCCCCCACACCATAGTCTGCCGCATTGGCAGCCAAGGTGGGGCCATATGGGACAAGGCAAGCTGGTGTTAGGAGAGAAGACTTTAGATGGCAGAATACCCTATCAGAAGCCAGCGACCAGTCCCAGGTAAAATTCTTACAGAGGAGGCAGTGAAGTGGTTCCGCCAGAGCTGCGGCATGTGGGATAAAACAGCGGTAGTAATTGAGTTGACCCAGGACTGACTTGAGCTGGGAGATGTCCTTCAGGGGCAGTAGCTGCTGGATAGCCTCAACATACTGGGGCGTTGGTGTAATGCCAGTAGTGCTCAAAACATGGCTGAGTTAGGTCACCAGAGGAACAGAAAAAAAAGACATTTCTCCTTGTTGCAATGTAAGCCGGCAACCTGAAGAACATGTAAGAGGCACCGGATGTTCCAGGCCATGTCTGAGGTGGAGACACGCCAGCAACTTAGATATCACCAAGGTATTTAGGTGCCCCAGAATGTCTTTTGTCAGTGTTTCCAAATAGCACCGGAAGATGGCCAGAGTACTGGTGACCTGAACAGGACTCATCCAAATTCAACTGGAGGTAGGTTCCCGCATGTCAATTTTGGTAAACACCTTGCTGCCAAGCAACCTAGGCAGGGTGTCTTGAACCCTGAATATGGGATAGGAGTCAATAACAGACTGAGCATTGACAGTGGCCTTAAAATCCACACAAACGTAAAGAGATCCCTTCGGCTTCTCAAGGACCATGATGGGTGTAGCCCAACGACTGTGGTGGACCAGGTTCAGGATGCCCTCAGCCTCTAGGTGATGAAGCTCCTGCTGTAGTTTCTCGTGGAGGGTGAATGGTACCAAGCAAGCCTTGTGGAACTTTGGAACCACCGAATGGAGGAGTTTGATATGGGCCTCGACCCGGAGACCCTTGGAGATGTGGCAGAGAACACGTCTGGTAAGTCATCCAGAAGCTGCGGCAAGTGATTGTCTGCCAACAACGACTGGACGGTCGGGACCGAGTCACATATCTTGAGGCCCAGTAAGGGGAAAAGATCCATTCCAAATAAGTTGGTGGCCTCAAGGGTGGCGAGAAACAAAACTTGGGCTGTGACATCGTGAGTGAAGTACTGGACCCAAGCCAAGAACAACCCCTGCAGTTGGATGACATCGTTGCTGTAGCTCTTCAGGGAAGTATGGAATGGAAGAAGCGGCAGTGAACCCAACTGACGGTGGGAAACCCCATCGATGATGGTGGCGGAGGACCCCGTATCCATTTGAAAAAGGAGAGGAGTGCTGTCCAACTGCACAATCAGAGTGATCATTGCGGAAAAACCGACTGAAATAAGGTAATTGGCAGTAGTGGGTCCATCTCGTCCACCACAGAGTTGGAGGCGCCCAACCCAGTGTGGTCCACGGCCATCAACAATGACAACTGACAGACCTCGGCTTTCTGCAGGCCGAACAGGTCACCCTCTGGAAGCCTCAATCTTGCCTCTGAGGTGTGACAAAGCATTGACTACAGGAGGGAAACTGTTGTCGCTGCTACTGCAACTGCTGCTGCTGTGGCCACTACCCTGGTCCTGGAGGGCAGGCACGGCCTCAGGAGGGGGCCTCTGGTGCTGCTGTGGTGGCTGCAGTGATGTGAACTGGCGTCGCAGGGGGAGGGTGGCGAAGACCTGCACCGGGGACTGCAGCATGGAAGCAGAGCGAAAGGACTGCTCATGAGCACAGATGATGGATAAACAGGTGTCTAAAGAGCTATCTTTCAGCTTCAGAAGATCAGTCCATAAGGGATCATCAGAGGCATGGACAAGAATCATATCACGAATGAGTTCCAAACCATAAGACTACTTGCAATGGGGGTTGCATCAGAAAAAATGACAGTCACAGGAGAGACCTTGCAGTGTAGCAACCCATTCCCTGTATGACTGCGCAGGAAGCTTCTGTTAACAGAACTCGTGATATGCTGTCACCACGAGGACCTGAGAGTCAAAACAATCCAGTAGACTAGAAGTCAATAGCTCGTTGGAGAGAGCATGAGGTTCTGCTTCAGGATGCAACTCTTGCAGAAGGTGATACACCTCTGAGCCCACATAGACAAGAAAAAATGCACAATGCTGAATGTCACCAGTGAGCACAACGCTGAATGTCACCAGTGACATCATGAGCAATAAAGTGTTGCTCCAGATGAGCCACGTAGCTGCCTCAAGTCTCAACGGATTTGTTGAACTTGGGAAATGCAGGGGGTGCAGCACGACGCCTCTGAAGTGGGCAAGCTGGGACCCCTGCATAGGCACCCCACAGAGGGGAGGGGGGGGGGGGGTGGACATTGCCTGTAAATACTGAATACTGAGCTCGTTCATTTGTTGCACACTTTCCAACAGTGCTTTGACTCGCGCTGAGGGTTCATCAACACCTGGAATACCATCTGCCATAGCAGACAACAACCGAGCAGATGCGGGGAAACTCTTAAACCAACTTGTTGCCACTGAAATATCTGTGCTAGCAGAATAGAAATGCTGAAAACACAAGTCCGAAACAATTTGTTGGACTCATCAAAACGAAACGATAATACAATCTCCAAAAAAACAACAGATTCACTCCCAACTGCAGATCGCCCCAAATATAAAATAACAAATAATAATAGAAAAGACCTGTCTCTTCACGGGGAGAGATCACAATAAAAAAATTCTACAATGTCAAGATGTTTGTCAACTGTGCCAAGTCTGTCTGCAAGAGATCAGGCACCTAGAAGAGGCATCTGACCATGGCTGCCAGGGTGGCAGCTCTGCATGCTTCCAAGCGGTGCATTGAACTGCCCTTTGCTGGGAGTGCGCCGCCCTATGAAGCCTGTTTGGTACGTGTATCTGCTGGAACTATTTGTGATCATGTTCCTGGCATATCAAAGTAGTTCCTGGTCTAGCAACCTCTGGCAAAGCTGTTCTGCAGGCTTTGTGAATGGGTCGCGGTCCCTGGTGGCCATTAGTGGAGACTTGGTGTTGTGTTGTGTTGTGGCTGCCGCTAAATATTTGTGTTGACAACACAGACAACGTAGGTTTTCCTGGTGAATGTATGCCCTGTGATGCATGCATCCCATGTTGGTTGGACATGAAGTGGGATGCCGATGCAGTAGGTGCTACGATGTATGAAGTGGGTAGCCACAGCACAAATATGACCCATGCTCGTTGGTTATGGTGGCAATAGGTTCTACATAACCTTCCTATTTCCCTTGCAGACCACCTATGTCAGGTGGTTTCTTCAGTTTCTTGAGTTAAAAGTTTTTAATTACTTGAACTCTTCATTGAAATGGTATTGTATCATCAGGTGTTTCTTTCTGTCTTTGTTTGTTGAGTAATGATGTCAGAATTTTGTTTGGAAACATCGTCATTGGTTGGTACAATGTTGCAGTTAGTTGCATCTTCATTGGTTTCAGGTATACCAAAATCTTTGTCTTCCGAGCAGTCATCCAGACCTGACCATTCTATTTCACTTTCTTGTTCTAACATGAAAGCTTTTCTAAGATTGGCATTAAGTTCATTTTTTGACTTCTCATCAGATCTTAATTCAGGCTTGCAGTTTTCTTCTGATGAGCCATCATCCTCATCAGCTCTAATAACATCCACAATTATTTCATACTTTGTATAATCTTCATGTCTTCCAGATCACATAGACAATTGTCTATATTTTCATAGTCTTCAAATTCCTGCGTTTTGATAGCATTAATGCTGAGAATTTTGTCCTCCAACATCCTTGTATCCATAACTACCTTTTTATTGGCTGCACATGAACATTGTGCTGTGCTTTTTATTTCCTCCTTATTTTTGGGTCATGTCACCTTATTGATGTCCCTATTATCTCTCCTACCTTCAGATAACTTTTTGGTCACATATGCTTTTTTAAAATCCTCCTGTTCGCATTGTGTGAGACCCCTATACATATTGTCCATCTGCACACTTTTTTTCAGCAGTTACATTACTATTTGTACTGTTACTTGTGCCTTCCCATGCGTCTATGAATCCTTCCTCTCTTTCCTCGACTACGGAACTATTATTTGCCATAGCGATTTCACTTCTATCTACTGTGACGTTTACATTCTGTTCTGCCACCACATACAGAAGCTTCTCTTGGAACAGCACAGGTCGTTGCTCTCTGATAGCTTGTAAGTTTGCTAATGTCATGCCTGCTGCCTGCTATCAGGAAATTAACATAACGTGCACCTGTCGTAGGTGTTGCGTCGCACTTTGCCGTGCGAATAATTTCCTGTTTCATTATTCACTGATTATTTTGGTAAAAGTTACTTCGTCTGGGCCAGTAATTTCTTTCTGTGTCAGTTAGACCTTCAACATCAGTGGTATTCAGTTTTCCATATCGCTCTGGTGTGCATTTCGTATCGAAAAACCTCTACCTTGACTGACAGAGTTTCCTCTCCCTCTTCCCTTACCTCTACCTCTTTGAATCACATTGATGCGATAGCCATCATTGCCTTTTGTTTGTTATGATTACAGATGTTACTGTTAGAATTATTCTGGCAGTTATCCCTGTTTCCTTGCCAGTGGTCTTCATCTTTTATCCTTTCTAAGAATGCTAAGAAGCTTCAGTGGTTGTTTCCTACATATCTTTTAGAATCTTCTGGGGGATTTTTCCACAGTTCCCAGATAATTTCTGATTCTGATCATCTACTTCTTAAGTGTGTCAACTTCCAGTACCAGTACTCACAGAAATCTCTTAAAGAATTCCTGCCCCTATTAATATGGAGTTCAGCCATGATAAACTCTCACCATAAGCAATTCTGCTTTTGTTAAGACCAGTATTCTTCTTTGAATTTTTGTTTAAATTCATCAAATGTTATTTGTTCAGTATTCAGATTAATTCCCCCATGCTTGGCATCACCTGCCAAGGCACAAATCATCATGTTTATCTTTTTCTGATCAGATAAATTCTTTCATAATTTTTTACGAAATCTAATGGATGCCATCTATTATTTTTCTTGATGGGATCAAACCTTTCCTCGCCTTCCAACAATTTGTTAAGAGGTGTTCTGTTAATAATGACACCACGCCTGTCTCTTATTTTACATTCGAGGTCAGAAATTTTTCCTTGAATTTGCGAAGTGTTTTGATCACACTTCTGCATGCATCAACAACTTGTTTACTTAAAATTTTTTTGGTATCTGAAACTGTTCTTCTCAAATGTGAGATTTCGTTCTTGCACTCGCCAACTATTTCAGTTTTCAGACCAAAAGTTTTTTCATCCACTTTCATCACTACCAAAGGCTCTATTTATTAGATGTTAATGATTTCAACATCAAACATTTCATTAATATCATTAATTTGTCTTGGCATGCTCATTTTTCATTTTTGTAATTAATTCCATTTTTCATTTCAGTAACAGTAAAACCTAAAGTACCTACTTTTTGGTCTACCTGTTCAATCTGTTGACTTAATTTTGTGTTATGAATCTTCATTTGACTTTTGAGGTGGCAAACCTATATTTTAAGCTGGCTTACAAGATTGCTACCTTGGGTTGCAATTCCGTTGTCAAGACCTCTGATTTGTGTTTCCGTTTGATCTGACGACATCTTTTGTGTTTTCACTTGATCAGACAACATTTTTAAACAGTCAATCACACTCAACAGTTATCTACTTTCTTGTTCTACCAAATTTTTGAGCTCTGACTCTACCTCATATGCTTCTTTTGGGTCTTTCCTTATTTGTGGCCAATCAAACATATCAACTGATTCGTTCACATAACTGTTACCATCTACCAAGTCCTCATCATTTGCATCCTCTATTTTTTCTTGTTTAATTTGTGACAGTCTCAACATTTTGATCTGTTCATTTAGATGTCCATGATCTTGCGTGGTACACTACCATCCAATTAGCCTGATGAGTGTCCCTTGCAAATCACTTGAGAGGATAGTTTGCTTCAGATTATGTTGGCTCCTCGAACCTCGGGGCCTTCTGTCCTGTATCAGTGTGACTTCTGGGCAGGACAATCACCAACTGCCCATTTAATCAGATTGGAAACAACCTTCTGAAAAGCTTTTACTAACCGCCAGCACCTCATTTCAGTCTTCTTTGACCTACGTAGGCATACTACATGCCTTGGTGCCATCAAAGTTTAGTTACCCTCCATGACTGGCACTTCCGTGGCCCCCTTCTGAATTCTATCCTTGAGTTTTTGTCTCACCTGCTCTTCCAGGTTCAAGTTGTCACTTCACTCAGTGCCCCTCGGATTCAGAAGAAAGGTACCACACAGGGTGTCACACTCTTCTTCATAGCCATCAATGGGTTTGTAACCTGTTGGACCCGTGGCTACCCCAGCATTGTACGTTGACAATTTTTGCACCTGGTGCAGCTCCTACTCAGTAGCAACTGCTCATAGCAATAAACTTCACACAATCAAGGAGTCTGCTGCAGTTTCGTGCTCTTCCTCCTGCTCCTCTCAGAAGGAGTCTACTGTTTTATGCCGTCTATGCATTGATAATACCAGGCTCACCCATTGTTTCCTCCTGCGTAACGAACCACCACCATAATGCAGTTGTGGAGCCAGACTGACGGTATCCCACATAGTGGTGGAATTTCCCCTTGTTTTGGCCATTCCTGCTCAGTTTAGTCCTCCCGAATCCTTAATTTTATTATTAGCAGATGATTCACGGATGGTTGAAGTGGTCCTCAGTTTCCTCCATGAAAGTGATTTTTATTGTCAGGTGTAATGTTTTGCTTGACCCTCATGGACAGACCGCCTTGTTTGCAGTTTTTAGATTTGGTCTCACCTTTTATGCCTTTTCTGTGTGGGTTTTAATTTCATTATTTTATAATTTGACTCCCCTGACTGGATCCATCCACTTTTAGCGGATGCTCTTTCTTCTGTGGGTAACTTCAGAATCACAGGAGTGATGCTCTCACTGTTTGGTCCCATAAACGCTAACAATTAATCAATCAAGCCTCAGCAATGAATTTCAGGAATTGCAACTGGGCAATGCATTTCAGGAATTGCAACTGTCTCACCTCAAGTACATTGTACATTCTGGTGTTTTATGGACATTTTATTTGTTCTAGTACATTTTGGCACTTCAAAAGTAGTTTATATGTTAGATAGTATGTCTTCTATTGCAGTTACATGTCCCTTTTTATTGTGTATATGTATCATTCTGTCTTTCTCAAGTATAATCTTGCATAGCACATTGAACTACAAAGTCCCAAAATTCATTGTTAGCATTTGCCCACTAACTGCTTAGTGAAAGTCACATAATCATCTGATAGCCAACAGGCTTTTTGCTCTAGTGCACCTTGTACACCTATATAAAGGGTGGTCAGAAACAGTGTGAAAAACATGTAAGGGTGTTGCAGGGAACGTTATGCTGAGAAATAACTGTTAAGAAACAAATTTCATACATTGCACCATTTCTGAGGTATTTACCATTGGAGTTAGCCAATCAGTTCGTCACGTGGCAAATTCAAGCAGCCTGCTTGAGGCAGTGTTGTCAAACGTATTCTTTGTTTGGTTTCCTCAACCCAAAAAAATTAGATTTTTCTTACTTAACATAAATTTTCACTTCAAAAAAGGCATATTTTAATTGGCAATGAGCATTTTAACAAGCAGTAACTCACAGACCCATATATGTCTGTGCATTACCACATTTTACTGCATGCAAGTGCTTGAAATTGTGCTGTGTGCTGGACATACCTGATCAAATTTGTGGAATGTGGTGATTCAAACTAACAATGCAGAAATGACTGAAGACTAACAATACTGTTCCACTGATAAACCTGAAATAACAGAGAGCTATTGGGAATTGTATTGTCTGACAATTTTCTGAAAACTGCTTTACACTGTTGAAAATTTTTTTACCGAGAGGCTGGTTCACACTATTAGTTCTGGGTGGAATCCAAATTGCACTAATAGTAATAATAATAATAATAATAATAATAATAATCATTTTATTGTCTTTAAGCCATTACAGCAATAGACAAAGTCATACATATAATACAGTACAGTACAGTACATGCTATAGAAGGACAGAATTGTTAAGAACTTTACAGTTTAATATCACAGGTCATGAAATCCTTTACATTGTAGAATGGGTTTACAACTAACCAGTCATAAAGTGTTTGTTTGTATTGTTGCTCTGGTAAATTTTGTATACCTTGTGGAAGTTAATATCACAGGTCATGAAATCCTTTACATTGTAGAATGGGTTTACAACTAACCAGTCATAAAGTGTTTGTTTGTATTGTTGCTCTGGTAAATTTTGTATACCTTGTGGAAGTTTGTTAAATAATTTGTGGCCCATAAGTTCATAACTGTTAACTGATTTTGACAGTCTGTGGTAGGGCGTATAGATAGAGCTGTTTGTCCTAGTGCTGTAACAATGTATATTTGCCCTGCGTTTTACTTTAGGTAAGTTCTTTTTTGTGTAGATTAAAACATAATAAATATATAGGTTTATTACTGTCATGATTTTTTGTTGAGTAAACAAAGGTTTACAATGAGCCTTGTATGGTGAGCCTGTAATTATCCTAATAGCTTTCTTTTGCATGCACACAAGTGGAGTTTCCCCATAAAATAATGCCATAGGATATGATGCTTTGGAAAAATGAGTAGTAAGATACTCTAACATAATTTTTAGGTACACAGTGCATTAATCGCCTTAACAAATAGATTACCCTAGACAATTTACCGCTAATATACTTAATATGTGGATTCCAAGAAAGTTTATCATCCAAATATACCCCCAAAAATTTAACACAACTAGGATCATCTGATGGAAACTTCTCTTTTAAACTAAATACCATCTGCTGGGTTTTGCTTTCATTAAGCAAGAACCCATTTGCTTTAAACCAGAGTGAAGCTTGCTCAATTGTCTCTGTAACACATGTTTTAAGGCTATTAAGATCATTACTGCTGTTCAGAAATGTTGTATCATCAGCATAGAGTACTGTTCTGGATTTGATAAATGATGGCAGGTCATTTATCATTATTAGGAAAAGGAAAGGGCCCAGCACGGATCCCTGCGGAACACCTACCCCCTCTTCTCATTGTCCTCCTAAAGATAGGGTGTCATAATGTCCAAGCCAGTAGTCCAACAAAAGCAATGAATTATTTTATGCAAATGGGAGGAAGACAGTTTGGAAAATGATTCTCTCCCATTTTTCCAGATCGTGCTACATTGATTATAAGGTTTTACAAGTAAATGGACCATTTTTAAATTTTTGGTTCTAATTTGCTTTGATGTTCCTGAAGACAAATATAAAACTGTGGGAAATGCAGTTGGCACACAGATCATGCACAAAACCTGACTAATTGAATTTATACACAACATTTTAGGAGATAGCAAGAAGCTTCATCTTCATGGTAGATATGAATTTTTCTATAGTATTATCTATTAGTGACATCTCTGCAAGTTTACTCGAGATAAACTTAATACTTTTATGACTTCTGTTTCTGAATAATTCTCTGGCTCTGTTTAACAAGGTTGAAGAAGCCTGGAAATCAGTAAGTTTCATGTCACTTGCAATTCAGAACTGCAGTCTCATAGATCTTCCTTGGTAAAGGTGCATTTAGTCTCACAAGCAGTTCTAAATATTTCAAATAAGTTTCCTTTCACACTTTTGTGATTTTCTTTTTGGTGCATATGTCATACTTCGTGTAAATCTTGCTTCCATTTATACAGTTTATGTTTTGATTTTACAAGATGAAACCGGCTTTGCACACTGCTTAAGTTTAAGTGTTTTCTCCCTCCTTTGTTTAACCAAAAAGTTTGCAGCCTTTTCTTTGTCAGTGAAAGATGTTGCTGTACACATTTCCTTTGGGCTTGGAAGATACTTAGTTTTTGTTCTGAATGTTCCCACAATTTTTAACAAAATGTCAACATCATTTGAATGAACGTTTAAGGAATTAGCTAATAAATAACATGCATGTAGGTCTTCAGAAGAAGTAGGTGATTTCAGTTGCATATTACATTCTTCATAGTTGATCTTTGCAAGGTTGAAGACATAATTGGATTCCGCATTACTGTGAACTCCGGAAGCTGCACAAAGACAGATACTTTTAACAAACATATACTGTATGAAGGAATCACAAAGAAAAGTAATTCAATTTTATATCCATTTTTAACATTTAGCTTTTATATCCATTGTTAACATTTGGCAATACCACTAAGGCAACTGCTAATTATTACAGATATTAAATGAGTTGCAAATTCAAACAGTTAGTAACTGTGAACAATTGTATCAAAGAAACCATCAAGTAAAAGTGAAATTTGCCTTACAAATTATGATCACAATGTGCCGTGTTATCTGTTTACTGATATACCATTAGCCAAGGATGTGTGCCTGCCATCGTTTGCATGCGCTGTGTACTAGAGCCACAGTGGGGGTGTACTTTCCTCCAGCCACCTGGCGAGCTATGAATTTGGCAAACTTCAACATTTAAAAAAAAGCTTGCAATGTGTTTTAAAAGCTAAAAGTCTGGCATTGTGTTTCTGTCAGCATATTCTTTCAGTATAAAAAATTTGAGGGCTGGTTTTGACATGTCAGTTTGGACTGTCCCCTTGTCAGAAAGTGTAATGGATAATTGTTGATAGTGGCTTAGAGTATGTGTCAGAAATGGTGGGCAACATCTTCTGAATTTTATCTTCAGTTCTTCCACATGTAACCATTAGTGCTCCTGTGCTTTACTGCATGCATATATCTTGTTTTCTTTATATCCATATCAATTGTATCTTTCAAACAGACCAAGTTATTTATAAAGAAATCATATGATTTCTGTACCCCGCCCTTGTCTAGTTTACAGTGCAGATAAGTGAGCAAGTTGACTGATATTCTGTAGATTTCCCACAGGAATGTGGTTTTAAAATGATAGTACAACAGTGTGCACAGTAAGACCACAGCAGTATTAAATCACGTCAGGGTGATGTGCAGTAGCAAGGGGCAGTGCACAACGTGATGCACCAGCCATCTGCATCATTCTGGCAGTATTGTCTGTTGTGTGCACTTTGAGGCATGCATAGAACATTTAGCATTGATTTTCGTGCTAGTGAAGGAATGATGAGTTCATTGTGTGTTACATAATGCAAACACACGTATTATGTTAACAAATTATAGCAACAGTTTCATTTATCAAGAGAGTGTTAGAAGCAGGAACAACGTCCCAATATGAGCATATGCCAATGTTATTAGCTGGAGGAGAAAACTCCTGCATTATGTGCTGTGGAACAGAGGGGAAAAAAGCATAAATACGCCACTGAAAAGTATTTTCAATCTCTTTCTAAACAGAATGCTCGACACACCAGCCTTCTTTCTTCGAACAGGATTCACTTAGTCTTGCATAATTACATTCTGTGAGTCCAATATTAGAAGCATTTGTGATGTAACTTAAAGAAAATGAGATACATAACTTTTTATAAAACATTAAGGATTGATCTAGAGAAATGTGAAAACAAAATGCAAAAATTGAAAGCCTTAAAGAAAAATTTGTATTTGATGTACTCCAGGAGATAAAAGTGTAAAAAACAAACTACTTGGGAGTTTGTGTGTGTCAGGCAGGGGGGGGGGGGGGGGGCAGGTGTATGTCTTGTGTAGATGGAAGAAAATCTGTTGTAATCTGTGATGATACGGTGAGTATACATGGAAAATCATTGGTCACGTGCTGTTTCCAAGACTACAGAAAGATAAAAGAGACTCTTGATTAAATAAGCAAAGAATGATTGATTGCACTACATAGATGTAGTGTCTTTTTGTGAACAAAGAATTACATGGATCAGATTTTTAGTGGCAAAAAAAATTTCTAATTATTCAAATTCTTTTGTGTCTGGGATTCAATTTTTTGCAGACTTCCATTGTATGAGCCTAATGTTTGAAGCATTTATGATATAGCATTTTATTTGTTTTCTTTATTGCAGATATACTGGACTGATGCAGGCCGCAATAGCATAGAAGTAGCGGAACTAGATGGGCGTAACCGAAAAGTGCTAGTGTGGTCAGGACTGGAATCTCCTAGAGCCATAACACTTCATTATAGTAGAGGTCTTATGTACTGGTCCGATTGGGGCAAGAATGCCAGAATAGAACAAGCTGACATGGATGGGAGGAACAGGTATCCTCATATAAAATTCATAGTATTTACTGCTTTCACTAACCACCTTTGTCATACAGTTCAGCAGCCTGACAGTTATGTAAGAGAAGGTCCAGATATTTGCATGACACACACACACACACACACACACACACACACACACACACAATGATTACAAAGAAAATTCTTCAGTGCGTATGTGGAGTTTGTCCTTCTAATGCTGCTGCATATTCAGTGCCGTAAATTTTTTGTGCCATGAATCTGATGTAGAATGTTCATAGTAATTTGTACAGCTTTTTAATTGTTAAGAACACTTTTGACACAGGGTGTTCCTTACAGGCAAAACGAAAAGATAATATTTCAGTTGTGTCATTTTAAATGTACTTTTAATTTGCTATGGGACAATATATATTTGCAAATATATTTGAAGATTATATGTACAGTTGACAGACAGAAAAAAAAAAAATCTGTTTGTTTCGGAAGTTAGTAGTATTAGTTGTAGTAGTGGTAGTAGTAGTAGTTGTTGTTGTTCTAAAGAATGATACACAAATGTCAGAAATTTACTTCATGAAATTGCCCTAACCAATTCTTCACATGTTATACTAGAAGTGTATAATGAGATGTGAACTACTTTGGACTCAAACTTCCTACCCCTCTTCTCCAACTACTCTTCTAGGCTTTAGATTACATTGGGTGTTGTTCTTCAGATTTAGATATTATGGTGTGAAAATGTGAGGGGGTGGGGATATGGAAAGGTATATGTCTATTTTCCTCAAAGTAAACTGAACACATTGTTTTAAAAGCTTAATATGATAATGTTAGTACTCCAAATGACAGCAGTACACAGTCGTGTTCACATAGTCTTCTGATTTCATTTTAACATAAATAGACTGTGTGCTGTAAGTGTGAAGATAGCGGAGCATTTTCTGCTCAGTGGCTGCTAAAAATGCTGAATATTCTACATTTTTGTTTTATTGTCACGAATATCCTCAAACTGCCATAATGAACAATCATAGTTTAGACTGATCCTATCGGCACACCACAAAAGATGGATTGGAAACAGCTTCAGAAGTGCCAGACTATTAGAATTTACACCCATCATGAAACAGTGCAAAGAAATTAAAAATTGTTCATAGTTGTCAGAATAAGACTAAATGAATAGTCAGAAATCTTAGTACTCTTTAAAACTACAGCATTTACTACATAGAAATTTTACAATTTTATATTCATATTTTAGTCTAAGCCATTAGAACACTTTTTTCATAAAATTTCATTCATTATTCTATTTTAGGAAAAAAATGTTTTGCTGTCTCTTTCTTTCTTGCTTCTGAAAATTATGCCTCTTTGAGAGCTCATCAACAACAGTCAATGACAAGAGGAACTATTTCTTTCAGGAAGACATTGATATCAGAGGGACTAATATGGCCAAATGGCCTTGCAATAGATCGCCCAGAAAATCGTCTATACTGGAATGATGGAAAACTCAATACCATTGAAAGTTCAGATTTAGATGGCAATGATAGACGTGTCATTGTTAGCGATGTCCCCCATCCATATGGATTAGTGATCATGGGGTCACATATATATTGGACAGATTGGGAGACTGAGGCCTTACATCGAGCTGACAAGCTAACAGGCTCTGGAAATGTTAAAATTAGAGAGAAGTTGGAAGGGCTAATGGACATAAGATCTGTGCAGGTTAGTACATAAGCAGTTTTTGAAAACATCGATGTACAAATAAGTAAATGAGATTTGCTCGGATGCTGTATTAAGGTAAATCAGATTTATTACATGTGTGTCTAATGTTGTGTGCATATTGTGTATCAAATAATTTAAAATTTTATCATTTGAATGAAGTAACACTGTTTGTTGACACAAACAAAATAAATGTACTTTTCATCATTTCCTGCTGTCCCTCCTAGTACTTACCAAGACAAGGAAAACAGATGCTGGGAAAATCAGAAAAGTTCCTCCATCTCAAGTTGCTCTCTGCATTAAGCTCAGCTAGTTTGGGCACCCTTAATTGGCTACTGCTCAACACCACCAGTGTTCTATTATCATAAACTCTGGGCATGGTTCAGTGAGCACTGTTGAGTGTCAGACAGTGAATGTGTCTCGATATGTGCCTGAACCAAATTTTATCAGGCTTACCCAGGAAAGCATTGCACTGTTTGCGTATACCTGTAGTTCCCCAGCTACTTGGGACATATATTTCCCCAACTACTAATGAAGTCAGACTTGGAACCTTTAAGTTCAAAACCAAAATATTGCAGTGGAATGGGTGTAACACAGTTAATAATTAACCCCCAATGACTCAAGAAGTTAGCCCTCCTGAGTAGTCTTTTCCAAATATTTGACTGAAGATAAATAATATTGTTTCAAAGCACAATCATTGTTGGATGGAGACAAAGAAGACACTTTTGTGAATTGACACAGAATAGAGTCACATTTCTCCTAGAGATAAGTAATGTCTCTCTCCTAGTCTACCTTTTACTGCTGTAGCAGTTACCACATTAAATCTGCAGGAACTTTCTGTATCTTATTTGCATTTAATCTGAGGCAAGATGTATGATGCGAAATATCATGCTTGTAAACCTAGATAGTTATGGTGAGGGTGGACAGATGATGGTGTTACAAATATAATATGCAGACTGAAAGGAATAGACAGACAACTGGAGAAGTCTGGTGCCTTTACTTTGATATTTAACTCTACTATCTTACCTGAATGTGTCAAGGCATGTGTGGAAGCAGGCTTGTATATTGCAATCCCATTCATGGTAGAAGGGCCTGAATAAAGGTCACATTATACTCACGAGTATAGATCATGCCAATAGCAGGAAATTTGTCCTGGAGCACATCGTTGTGGATTAATAGTTCAGAAAGCATCCAGCTGAAAATAGAGACTATTGTGTGTTTGCTACAGATATATTAAAAGTAGATGCATTCACACAGGCACCAACAGTGGACATATCTACCATCACTTGTTGATGAAAATGTTCATGTAAAGCGTAGCTCTCTAGTATACTGATACTAGTTCGCCAATTTGCCATTCTCTCCAAAGTAATGAAAAACATTTTAAGTACAAAATCCACCACAGTTTCACAGTCTTCAACCTAAAATAATTTATCCATGTCTGTATTTCAGACATCACAACAAAATGTCTGCCAAGACATCTGATTACATGCTTTATTTTTTTATTTCATGATGACGAATATGTATGGGTTATTAAGTCCATTTACATCTTGTGCAGTCCATGTTGCCAAAGGGAATATGCTGCGATAAAGAAAACCATCTGCTGCCCCTGTTTTAAAAGACTACAAGCTTCACAGGAAAGAAAAGGTTACTGGGTAAAGAGCAAAGTTGTCTGATTATGTTTGTCAAAGCCACTTGTCACAACTCAGCCACCTCTCTCCATACCAGCTTACATCAGTTACCATAACTTTTCATTTGCTCCAAAAAACCATCATTTTATCTGCAACTATCAGCTTCTTGACAGGACCAGTCATGTTGAAATGAACAAACCACTATTAACCATTTTTCTATGTAGCTTAATCTGCCAGGAATATCCAGTCCATGAAGCTGCCAAAATGGGCAGTAAGCATAGTAAAGTGCATGTTATGTAGCAGATTTTCTATATTTGAATCAAACTCAGTATCCAAGAGGTGGCTGAGCAAATTACAAATGTTATGCCATCCTCAAATCATCTGTTTGGAGAAGGAAAAAGCCCTTTCCCCAGTGGGATGATAAGAGTCTCTCTGTCACAGAACCTAGCAGCTTCCATAGACTTCCAGAAATACTGCAGTCATTTGGCTGCATTCAGCACTTAAGGAAGTTCACAAGGAAGATCTCTGCTGAAGATAGGTGACCATTTCACAGTTAAACTACATACTGGAGAGCTGATTACCTCTCCGCCCAGTATATCCTGGGCAATATCAGATACTTTTGTTGTACTATATTAGGTAGCAAAAAATGTGAAATACGATTTATTTGACAGATAATCTCCCATTTTTCAAACATTTAATTTGTTACACAAGAGTTTCATGTGAAACATATGCCCTCCACCCCCTCCCACAATACATTAAAATATATCATCAGGACTGTCATCAATCTGCCAGGCAACCATGAAAACTGTGGTTTCACATGTCCCCTAGTTCACACCAGCACCTCTTCCCTAAAGTTGCCAGGAGGAGACTTGCCACAACAAGAATTTTTCCAGATAAAAAGTCATATGTATATGGCAAGTTAGGTTGAAATTGCTACAGGTATTCCAGAGTTATGTTTGCGTGTGACATTTTACTACTCATGCAGAGATGCTATGTGTGTATTAGCCTACCTCCACAGTATCTTCTTTTTCCTAGATGGAAGCCTTATGTGTGCCAAATTTGATTGAAATTTCTCTTTCTATTCTACAGTTAAGCATACATGTCACTCACTTCTCTCCTCTACTCTGTACCCTTTGCCTTAATAGTGCTAGGTGTGTCCCAGTTCTACTGTAATTTTTTTGAAAGAGGTAGTTCATATGTGTGCTAAGTTAGGTTGAAGTTGCTGTGATCTACAGAATTATCTTTTATGTATCACCTCTTTCTGTGGCCACCCCTGCCTCTAAGAGTTAAATTGCATCAGAACTGAACCCAAGATATATTTCAAAAGAATCATTCGTGAAATTTAAACAATGGTTAGTCCAGGTTGGGACATCAACCTGAAATTTAGGAACATACGTTATACTTCACATTTTCCATCCAATAATTACTACATTACTAGCAGAGAAACCCCATGTGGCCCAGGTATTGATTTATAGCTGTGCATCCACGCCCATTTCATGCAGCATCTGGCCTTGTGCGTAGTGTTTATGATGTCATATCTCCTGAACTATATATCGTACAGTGATATAATTGTCTAGGTGCATTCAGCGGCATGTGTGGATACTGTCTGCAAAATGTGTTGCAAATGGAGTTAATACCATATTTTATGGGCTATAAAACAGATATTAATTTTTCAGAAACTTTTTTTAAAAAATAACATTTTTACTATTTTTATTATTAGATTGTATAGCCAGACAAAAAAATCTTAGTTTATAAAACCAAACTGACCTTTAAAATCCCTGAAAATTATCATCTGAACTTCCTTCTTCATCTTCTTGTTCTTCTTGTTCTTCTCCCACTTCATCATCATCATTGCCCGTTTCATATATAAGATGGTCGTCACTATCATTAAGAGCATTACTTACACTGCACTTCTTGAAATATTTAACAATAATGTTTTTCCTCACTCTAGACCATGATTGTTTTATCCACTGACATGCGTGTTTGACTGTAGCTCATTTTAAAGCTCCCTTCAGTGTGAATTCATATTGAGTTTCATCCATCATCATTTGTTCCATTCCTCTCTCATATACACTGTAAATGGTTTATTTATCACGACATCAAAAGATTGCAATTATGACGTAAGTTCTCCCAGAATAACAGCAAGCTCTGTATTCTTCTGCCTCAGTTTCTCTTTCACAGAATTTTTCGAATGACTGTTAGACTGATCTAGCACAAGAAGAGAACTCTTCTTCAGTAAAGCTCATTTCCTTTTTTCCCACACTCTGTTAATCCATGATTTCATACCAGCCTTGTCCATCCAACTCTTGTCATGTACATGAACAACA
This sequence comes from Schistocerca serialis cubense, assembly GCF_023864345.2. Classification (NCBI taxonomy): domain Eukaryota; kingdom Metazoa; phylum Arthropoda; class Insecta; order Orthoptera; family Acrididae; genus Schistocerca; species Schistocerca serialis. The sequence goes on along the minus strand of NC_064641.1, from coordinate 449,107,900 downwards.
ACACCTGGCAGTACTTCAGAAGGTTCTGGCATTGTTTTGTGCTTGAAAATTATTGTTAGATTGAGTTTAGTACCATTAACAACAACATGAAGGGACAACAGTCTAGTGCATTTTTTCATGGCAACAGTTCTGTTACTTGGTACATCAAATGTGAGAGGAGTTTTGTCCATACTCACTATTTGGCTTAGTTTCATACTGGTTTTCTTTTGATGTTGAATAAGAAAGTAATGGAAATATTTTCTCTTCATACTCTTTTGGTGTTTTCTGAAATTATTTGGTTTTGGTTCGCATGCTAAGGGTATCACACTTCATAAAAGTTTAGCACCAACCAGTCTGTTAAGTTCCTCTGTACTTCTAGCTTACAAGCATGTATTTGAATCATTTTTGTATTAATTCCAGTGCCAGTTTGACGGTGTCCCTGAATCCATTTCAATACGTCATCTTTTAGCTTTGGCCATTTTGCATTCAGTCCTCTATTTGCACATTTAGTCTTCCACTTTTTTTTCAGTTCTTCTTTACTAGCCCGCCAATCACAAGTGGTTTTTTTCTGTTGGTGGAGAGCCAAAATGTCTCTCAGCTGCTTTATTTCCATGTTCTTGTGCATGTGTTATTACTTACAGTTTTTTTCCTTTACAAAACTAGCTACTAATAAAAATATTGTACTGTTACCAATAACACAAGTCACTTTCAGTTAATGTAGACTGCAGTGACACACCATAGGTTAGACAATGTTCTGGGTTTGTAATTGTGGAGCAGGAGGAAGACTGTGTTACCATGCTTGTGAATCACTGCAACTCAAGTTCGGTATATCAGTGCACTGCTGCTGCCAATTGAATCAAGTGTTGCCTGATAGAGAGAGGTTTCCCATGGCATCAGATATATAACAATATTTAAGACTGGCGGTAATTTTAAATCAGTGACTTGACATTTTTATATTGATTTCGAGTATAAAATGCACCTGAATTTTGGAGACAATTTTTTGGAGAAAAAGTGCATCTTATAGTCCATAAAATAATTATGGTAGCAATGAAGTAATAAATTTAAATTCATACACGATGTGGCATTTCTCATGCACTTCACTGTTTATGACATCATCTCTCCTGAACTACATGTTGTACAATGGTGTAATATTACAGTTACATTCAGTGCTATATGTGCATACGGCCTTCAAAATGTATTGTTAATACAGAATGAGATTTTCACTCTGCAGCGGAGTGTGCGCTGATATGAAACTTCCTGGCAGATTAAAACTGTGTGCCCGACCGAGACTCGAACTCGGGACCTTTGCCTTTCGCGGGCAAGTGCTCTACCAACTTGGTAGAGCACTTGCCCGCGAAAGCCAAAGGTCCCGAGATCGAGTCTCGGTCAGGCACACAGTTTTAATCTGCCAGGAAGTTATTGTTAATACAGTTAGTAGTAAAGGATTAATAATTTGTTGCATCATGAGACACTTTTACTACATGAACAGTGGGAAAGTAGTTATTGATAAACTTTTTTCCTTTCGTCATTTTTTTAAATAATGTGTAAATTTTGTTGCAAGTCCCTAAGTGCTCTCATTCCAAAATACTTAGCAAATGAAGTCAGAGAATTAACACGTTGCAGGCTATGTTTCTTTCTCACTCCCTACTCCACCCCTTTGATAAGTGGGTGGTCCTCACCCCTTTAGTAAATGTTGCCTGACAGTAAGGTGTATGTGTATCAAGTTTCTTGAAATTGGTCCAGTGGTTTAGGAGGAGATATGGAAAACACACATACACACACACATCCATTTTCTAAGATTGGGTTGGTGCATAAATTCATGGCATTTTTCCATAAGGTTAATAAACACAACATGGCAACGGTCTTGCCGCAGTGGATATACTGGTTCCTGTGAGATCACGGAAGTTAAGCGCTGTTGGGCGTGGTTGGCACTTGTATGGGTGACTATCCAGGCCGCAATGCGCTGTTGCCATTTTTCAGGGTGCACCCAGCCTCATGATGCCAATTGAGGAGCTACTCGACCGAATAGTAGCGGCTTCGGTCAAGAATACCGTCATAACGAGCGGGAGAGCAGTGAGCTGACCCCACGCCCCTCCTATCTGCATCCTCCACTGAGGATAACTTGGGGGTTGGATGGTCCCAGTAGGCCACTCGTGGCCTGAAGACGAAGTGCATTAATAAACACAACAGATACACATAACAGGGACTTAAGTCATCAGTCATCAATCTCCTTCACTATTTACAACAGTCTGCCAATGTTGGGTTAATTTTTGATTCTGCAATTGCAGAAATCATGTAGGTTTGAGGCGAAGCACTCATCAAGCCATGCTTGGAGTATATTTTCATTTGGAAAGGAAGTTTCTGGAAGGTTGTTTCACGGAGAGTAGATTAGGTGAAAATTGGAGGGTGCAAGATCAGGTGAATAGGGTGGGTGTGGAATGACTTCCCAACCCAACTCCTGCATAGTGGGTGTTATTGTGGAGTAGTGTCACTTTGCGCAGTCTTCCTGGTCATTGTTTTTTGATTGTGTCTGCAAAATGTCTCAGTTGTTGACAATAAATGTTACACCTCAGGGAAGCCATTCGTAGTACACATCTGCTGTTCCAAGAAATGCACAACATTATTTTTTGTGGATACGTGCAGGTCTTTGTACAGAGAGTTGCTGCTTTGTTTGGGGTCCACCATTCCTTTCTTTTCCTTGTGTTAGCATAAAGACACCATTTCTCGTCACCGGTAATGATACAGGATAGGAATGGGTGTTGTTGTTCACAGGCCAATTCATGTCAAACAAGTTGACATGCGCATTTGGCCACCTGCTGATTTTTGTGATTTTGGCTTAGAGCATGTGGTACCCATCATCCAATTTTTGAACCTTCCCCATTGCATGCAAATGTCACATGATTGTGGAATGATCACAGTTCATCATGTTTGTCTGTTCTCAAGTACACTGATGTTGATCATTATGGATTTATGCATTAAAACAATCTTCATCAAACCTTGAAGGTCTTCCTGAACATGGAGAGTCACTAATGTCAAAACAATCCTCCTTAAAACATGAAAAACATTTTCTTGCCATACTCTGTCCAATGGTGTTATCACCATTCATGGCACAAATGTTTGTTCCTGCTTCCATTACCGTCATTCCTCTACTGAACGCAAACAACCCCACTCGGTATATCCAAATGAGAAAATAAGAACAGGTGAACTCATATAGCAACAGTGAACTACAAATAAAAAATGACGATTGACAAATAAACCATAGCAACCGGAATACCAACATTCAAAACAAAAATCTTGTGATCTTATTCTCCAACACAATATGCAAGGATTTCAGAATGTTCTTTATTGTTGCAATTAAATTGTACAAAAATCATTGGTCTGAGCTAGATTTGTGTAGCATACATCCTTTTTTCATTCATTCATCCATTTATTCAGTTCCATAGATCCCACTATGAAGGAGAAATTTCAGGAACTTGGAACAAGCCATAACATACATTAAAAAATATAAACAAATCACAGAACAATAATCTGCACACTGCTTTAACTATAAGCTACCACTATACTGCTTGATACTATTGATAATTACATCAGCTAAATATAGCATAATAAATTAGAGACAAAGCCCCTGTTTTGAAAAAGCTGCAGCATCTTAGTTTGTTAAAGAGCTACTTGTTGTCTTTGCCAGCAACTGAATTACTTATTTAAATTGTCAGTTTCAAAGAAAATAGTTACTTACATTTGTAACAACAGAGGCCTGTTGACAGAATGCTGCTACTTTTCATGCAGCTTTACAATGTACACTGCTACTTCCGTTGTGGCAAAATGAACTTTTAATTCCTGAGTCTACCTAATTGGATAGTTATATCTAAAAACAAAGATGTTGTAACTTATCAAATGAAAGCATTGGTATGTTGATAGAGACACTAACAAACACACACACAAAATTCAAGCTTTCGCAACCCACGGTTGCTTCATCAGGAAAGAGGGAAGGAGAGGAAAAGATGAAAGGATGTGGGTTTTAAGGGAGAGGGTAAGGAGTCATTCCAATCCCGGGAGCAGAAATTGGATAGTTAAGTCCCCCCCCCCCCCCCCTCCCAGATGGAAGCTCCTTGAAGACCTTTGCACCAGGGTACACAACTCCTCTCTGAATCCCGGCAAATTAAATACCATGTAAATTGTTTTGTGCCTTGTATTATAAGTGTGCAAATCACTTAAGTGGAAACTGATTTTTATGGTCATTTTTAGTGTTTTGTATTTATTATCAGCAACAAAAAGCATTAACGAGTAAATGTTCTGTGAGGTGAACGTCTGAAATTTAAGATCATCAAACAAAACACTGCAGATATGTGCTTTAAACAACATTATTACTCCTCACTCCTGATGAATAAATACTTCATTTTTTAACTTGCATTATAGTGCTAGAAGACAATTCCATACAGCAACAGGGATGAAAATCTATTGATTATACCAACACTTATCTCTAGATGAATACAATGAGAGGTATTTCTAAGAGAAAAACATGCTCAACTGAACCTCTCAATTAATTGAATTAATTGACCTATGTATTGGCTCCATGGATCCCAAAGAACTTTATGCACTGTGTTGTGGTTAGTGTATGACTGCTGATATCTACTTCTGGCGCTACTACTATATTTTGCTCATTTGGAATCATGTACTATGAGTCGTTGTCAAACAAAGACACATTTGTCACTGTGAAATTCTATTTTCTCTTAAGATGAACAGAAAGTTTCAAATGAGTTTTCCATTTTTATTGTATTCAGTTTGCTTTTTATCTTAATATCATTATTTTTAGAGAGTGATCTGTTTAGTTACTGGTAATCATTTCTTTACCAAAGCTTTAAAGAACATTTTTTCATGTATAGAACACAAATGATACAGAGTCAAAGTATTTATAAGGAAAATGTTTCCTGGAAGGAAACTACAATAGTTTTAACATAAAAAGCCTTAGGCCATGGCTGCGGAAACAGGTGAAAAAGAATAGTTTTCAGACGCAATTTTCACTTTATCTGCTAAATGATAGAAAACAGATAGATGAAACATGATTCTTTAAGAAGACTATGAGAAAGTAACTTTGAACCCTGGATCAATGAAGACACACCAGAATAGAAATGGGAACATCAGTGAAGTCTTATGTGCTTGTACATGTAGAAGTTTCAGTGAATAAATAATAACTGTGCATTCCTTAAACCATCCACCATGTCATAATCATTCATTTGTGTGTATCTTTAATTACTCTTGACTACTTGTACAGTGTCCATACATGGTTACACTCCATACGAATACTTTCAGAAATGACTTCCTGACACTTAAATCAATACTGGATGTTAACAAATTTCTCTTCTTCAGAAACGCTTTCCTTGCCATTGCCAGCCTACATTTTATATCCTCTCTACTTCTACCATCATCAGTTATTTTGCTCCCCAAATAGCAAAACTCCTTTACTACTTTAAGTGCCTCATTTCCTAATCTAATTCCCTCAGCATCACCCGACTTAATTAGACTACATTCCATTATCCTTGTTTTGCTTTTGTTGAAATGTGGTGCTACAGAAGAATGCTGAAGATTAGATGGGTAGATCACATAACTAATGAGGAAGTATTGAATAGGATTGGGGAGAAGAGAAGTTTGTGGCGCAACTTGACCAGAAAAAGGGATCGGTTGGTAGAACATGTTCTGATGCATCGAGGGATCACCAATTTAGTATTGGAGGGCAGCGTGGAGGGTAAAAATCGTAGAGGGAGACCAAGAGATGAATACACTAAGCAGATTCAGAAGGATGTAGGTTGCAGTAGGTACTGGGAGATGAAAAAGCTTGCACAGGATAGAGTAGCATGGAGAGCTGCATCAAACCAGTCTCAGGACTGAAGACCACAACAACAACAACACTTGTACAGAATAAGTAGTTCCATATTTGTCTTATAGATTGGTAAATAAAATGTCAACCTAAAAGCTTTGACTGTGAAATATAAATATTTTTGATTCTTCAAAAGCCATTAGCACCATTTTATGATTTTATTTAATTGTAATAACCAGTTTTGAATATGTTGTTCTTACCTTGCTTGTGTGAGCCTGTCCTGCAGTGTATTGGAAGATCTCTTACTTGTTGCTCTGGACTTAAAAAGAATAGACCAATGCATATATACTTTATGATGGTGTTGTTACTGGCATACAACATAAATTGTTACCTGATGATATTAGATAATTTGTAAAACTGGTTCTAACAAGTAAATAAAATTAAAAGAAAGACTTGTAGTGTGATTTTCCTTTTCAAATGATAAATGAAAGAAATATATTTCTATTTCTATATTGAAGATATTTAAGCATGTAACATTGTAAAAATTGCAGATTTTTGGATTTTGTATGTGTGAGTATTGAATTACAGATGGCAGACTTGTTACTGAGTAGTTATTTTTGCATGAATGTGACAGCTCCTAGGCTGCAGCAGTTTGAAGCTGTAATAATTCCCGCTTAATTATTTTGTTTTTGCATGGGTTGTTGGAGAACCTCATGTTTTCTTTTCTGACTCTGGTTTTGTGTGTGGAAGCATAAATGAACTGCAGTTAAAATTACTTTTATGTGTTACTGGAAGATAACTTGAGCATTCCCATTTATTATTAAAATGTGGACATTGCTTAGCTTATTAATTTTATTTATTTGCTATATTACATCATCATAAAAGTTAAAAATTATTTACGTCTTCCCAGTGTCACTATACTACCTGTATTGCACTTTCCTAAAACTAGCTGCAAAATGAATAGCTAGATACATTTGTATCCTCAAGGAAAAGTAATCAAAACAAAGTTTACATTAAATTCTGAATTCTACATTTCTTCCCCATTTACAATGATTTCCATGTTTTATTAACAAGTGACATTTACAGTAAAACAAATCTAAGTGTTGTATTTTATTTTGTGGTCTCAGTGCTAAAATTAGGAGTTAGTCAGCAGAGTCTAAATTTCAATGTATATACTCCTTTTAGTTAATCTCTAATCAACAGCTATTAAGACTTGTTTTCTCAGTCTTCCTTTATAGTACCTGCACCCAGCATAAGTGATTGTGTTATGATGTTGGTAGATAAATAACAAGTCATAATCATGTTAGTTCTGCTGGAGTTGCCAGAGTGCTGGTCATGAACCACTCTCTTTTATCTAAAGCTTTGGATTTGGACTGCATTGGAAGAATAGTGTTTTCACTGGATCCTTCTTAGGTAATGCTTTGATTGATAACTGTTGTAATGAGTAGTAACAGAATGACAATCTACTGTATCATTTCGTCCATTTTACTACACTGTGGAGCTATCAAATAATCTCTTGCAGTGCGCATCATTAGAATACTTACTTTTCTATATGTCATAAAGGAAGTGTACTTTATATAAAGCACAGCTGACACACCTAGTTAGAGATTAGATTAGATTAGATTAGATTAGATTAGTATTTGTTCCATAGTTCATGAATACGACACTTCGTAATGATGTGGAACATGTCAGGTTAATAAAAGGTGTCTATACAAGATATTACATTACACAAAATATTACATGACACTTAATATTTTTAATTTTTTTGTGAGGGTTGGGGAAATTACCCACTTACTATATCCAAAAATTCATCTAATGAGTAGGAGTTGCCATTAAGAAATTCTTTTAATTTCCTTTTAAATGCTATATGGCTATCTGTCAGATTTTTGATGCTATTAGGTAAGTGACCAAAGACTTTTATGGCAGCATAATTTACCCCCTTCTGAGCCAAGTTAATGCATATGAATTGCAGGTGGCAAGTAATCACACAGAAAGATTAAGAACTCACTTGTATCTTTTGGTGCATCATTCCACTTCTGACTCCAGCATACATAAAACCAGACACTCACTTTGTAGCTACAGTAGCCAGTGAGACAAACCTTTATATACACACTTCTAGAAGAATTTTGCATGCCCATTATTGTATCGAATTGAGGTGTGTCACTAACTGCATTGACTTATATTCTTTTTGTGTAACACTGTCATGAATCTTAATTAATGACTCAATCAGTGGTGTTCTGAAATAATTGCTTCTGGAAGGCCTCTGAATGAGTAAACAATGATAAAATTCTATTTTCCATGGGTCCATTTCATTGTGAACTGTGTTACAACCAGAACTCTGCAAAACATAGTGTGCAAAATCAGCACCTCATTTTATTCAACTCGAAAAGAAGGAAGGAAGATTTAGAGTTTAACATTCCATCAACAATGAGGTCATTAGAGATGGACCACAAGTTCAGATTAGGGAAGGATTGCAAAGGAAATCAACTGAGCCCTTTCAGACCATCCTAGCAATTTAGGGAAATCATGGAAAATCTAAATCTGGAAGGCCAGTCGAGGATTTCAGCTGTCATCCTCCTGAATGCCAGTCAAAGTGCTAACCACTGCACAACCTCACTCAGTTCATTCAGTGGTAGAACTGCAACAGGGACAAGATATGAAGAGCAGAAAAGAGTAAATTAATTGCAGCATTTCTCATCTGTTTGAATTGTGCATGTTGCCAGCTTACAGAGCATACAAATGGTGCATGTTGCCAGCTTGCAGAGCATACAAATGACACTTTTTTTATTGCTCTTGATTGGACAGAACTGGTTACATTGCTGATAATACTGTGGAAGCCTCTTTACTTTTTCAGAGAGCCAGAAATGAATTACTTGGCGTACCTTTATAGATCACAACACTCTGACCATTTGCTCTAATCTGCAGAGTATGCTTCATACAACTGATTTTTTTTTACTAAGTACCACATTTTCTGTCCAACAGACAAAACTTTAGTTGCATCATTAGTTTCAGAAAGAGCAAGGAAAAATAAGCCCTCAAGAGAAAATAAATCCTCAACTTGATTTGTTTACATGTAATGTTAGATAAAGGAAGAGAAACGTCACTTGAACATGTCGTATCCATGAGAAAAGACTTGGCCACTTTAAAAAATATTTCTGGTAATTTTACTTACTGGAAAAAGTAAATCCACTGAAAAAAGTAAGTATTAAAACAATAATGGAAATTTCTGGATTGGACAATGCATAAAATAAAAAGTTGAATAATGTTTGGCACTTAGATACAGGTAACAGAAAACAGTATTCACATTAGCTTTTGAGCTCATGCTCTTTTTCTAGCAAAAGTACACATATTCACATACACAACAACATGGATACCCAAACACACACTCCCATGACTGCATCCAGACTGAATATTGATTATTGGGAACAGGGGCCTGGGCTGATGGAGGTGTGGAGGAGTTGGGAAGGGAGCACAAGGCAGGGAGGGAGTGGCGGGATAGTATGAGGCAAGTCTTTTGAGAGATGATTCAGTGACTGCACAACAAGAAGAAAGAGTTCAGAAGTAGAGCATGATAGAGATATAAGGAAAGGGGGAGGGAAGAGGGAAAGGAGAGGAGGGTGGAGGTGAAGACAGGGATAGGGAGGGAAAGAGAAAGTTAGAGGTGTGGAAAAGGGTGAGGGAGGGAGAGAGAGAGATAATGCTCACTATGAGACAGGAGGAAGAGCAGTGGGGGAATGCAGTACAATATCAGGACGGGGAAGGAGAGACTTGTGCAGGAGAGAGAATGTAAATGTTGAAGTGAGACACTGTGAAACTGGTTAGCCAATGTTTAGGTCAGGGGGGCTTGTGAGAGCACAGGATATGCTGGAGAGACAGTTCTTACCTGCATAGTTCAAAGAAACTTATGGTTGAATGAAGTATCAAAATGGTCTGCATATTGAAGTCATTTCCATTGTGGTGCACAGCATGTTTGGCAACTGGATGGTCAAGTTTTCCCTGTGCCACAGTGTGACAGTGACCATTCATGTGAGTAGATAGTTGGTTACTTGTCATGCCCACATAGAATAAACAAGCCCCTCAACAGGCTATGAAGACCCACATAGAATGCTGAACAGTAATTGCAGTGTAATTGATATATACCTTGGGTATGGTTACCTGTCATGCCCACATAGAATAAACAAGCCCCTCGACAGGCCATGAAGGCCCACATATAATGCTGAACAGTAATTGCAGTGTAGTTGATATATACCATGGCTACTTTTACACATGGCACTGCGTTTTGTTGGGTAGAAAATGCCTGTAAATGGATTGTGGTAGGAAGTGGTTGGTGGGTGTACGATCCTGGTCTTGCACATGTTCGACCACAAGGGAGTGACTCATGGGGTCCAAGTTTGGAAGCAAAATCGGGATAGGGGTGGATAAGGATATCCTGTACATTGAGTGAGCGGTGGAATTTGAGTCCATTGGTGTTCCAAAGCACTGTATGGAATAAGTATTTGAATGTTGTGAGGTGTAGTTGAATTAAGTGGAACTAAACTTCAAATTGTTGTTATTTGTAGGTCCCCTGACACTGATTTCAGAAAATTTCTGCTCAAGCTGTAGAAGGTTCTTGGTTCACTTTATAGGAAGTACAGAAAATTAGGTGCATGTGGTGACTTAATATGAATTTTGTAAGCAAATGTTCAAGAAAGAGGCTGCTGGTAGATCATCTTCGTAATTCATATCACCTGATGCAAACTGAATGCTTTCTATAGACAACATTTTTGTTCATTCTTTATTACTAGAAGGTCATTTTTTTAGCAAACAGATGAGTGGCCTTTCAGGCCATGATGCACAAATTTTAATGCTAAAAGGTTTTTGTGCTCAATTAAATATTAAATATAATTATAAACTATTTAAGAAAGCTAATCCAGTTGGGGTAAAGACCTTGTTAAATCTCATTAAGGATCAAGAGTGGCAGGATGTTTACAGTGCTGTTTACCTAGAAAATAAATATAATGCTCTCCTCAATATATTTCTGATTCTCTTTGAAAGTTGCTTTCCATTAGAGCATTCAGGGTATTAGGACCAACAGGCAGCCTGGGTGGCCGACTAGAGGGAGGTAAATATCATGTAGAACAAAGTGGGAGTTATATAAAATGTTAGAAGCAGTCACAATCAAGCTGCAGCAGCCCATTACAAACAGTATTGTAAGGTGCTGGAAAATGTTATTGGCAAGGCAAAAAGTATGTGGTATGCAACTAGAATAGCTGATTCTCAGGATAAAATTAAAGGCATATGGCCAGTCATGAAGGGAGTGTCTGGTCAGCAGGACTAGGTTGAAGGTATAAAGTCAGTGCATAGTAGAAATGTTACTGAGAAGTTGGACATATGCACAGTATTTAGTAATCACTTTCTGAATACAGCATGTGAACTAAATAAAAGTTCCTGCTGGGAATCACATAACTATCCTGGGAATCACATAACTATCGTAGAAAATAACTTTCTGAGACTATTACCTGAAATACTCCTCCATGAACCAGACAAGATGTAGACTGAGTCAATAATGAAATCACTAAAGATTAAGGACTGTCATGGATATGGCAGGGTATCTAGCATAGTATTGAAGCATTATTCTGTGTATTTTAGCCTAATACTTAACCATACCTGTAACTTTTCCTTTCAGAATGGTCAGTTTCATACCTGATTAAAGTACTCAGTAGTGTAAGGGATAATGGAGTAAGGGATAATGGAGACAATTTTAGACCTATTCCTATGCCATAGGCGTTTGCAAAAGTTATTGAAAAGGGTGTATATGCAAAGGTAACCAATCATTTCAATTCACACAATTTGCTGTCAGATGTACAGTTTGGTTTTAGAAGGGATTAACAGCTGAAAATGCTATATTCTCTTTTCTCTGTGAGTTTCTGGATGGATTAAATAAAAGGCTGTGAATGCTAGGCATCTTCTTTGATTGTGTTGGTCACAAAATATTACTGCAGAAGTTGGACCATGATGGAATAAAGGGAGTAGATCATAGTTGGTTCACCTCTTACTTTAAGAACAGACAGCAGAAGGTCATTCTCTGCACTACAAAGAATGGCTGGGACATGCAATCCCAATGGGGCACAGTTAAATGCGGGTGCCCCAGGGGTCAGTGCTGGAGCTGCTGCTGTTTCTTATTTATATAAATGACATGCCCTCAAGTCATACAGGTGATTCTAAAATATTTCTGTTTGTTGATGAAACCAGCTTGATAGTGAAGGATAGTGTGTGCAATATTGACACAGTACCAAATAATGCAGTTCAAGACATAAGTTCATGGCTTGTAGAAAATAAATTTATACTGAATCACAGTAAGACTCAGTTTTTACAGTTTCTAACTCACAATTCAACAAAAACTGACATTTTAATTACACAGAATGGGCATATGATTAGTGAAACTGAACAATTCAGATTCCTAGGCATTCAGGTAGATAGTAGGCTGTCATGGAAAGCCCATGTTCAGGATCTTGTTCAAAAATTAATGCTACTTTATTTACCATTGGAACAGTATTGGAAATACACTGAAGTGCCAAAGAAACTGGTATAGGCATGCATATTCAAATACAGAGATATGTAAACAGGCAGAATATGGCATTGTGGTTGGCAATGCCTTTATAAGACAAGTGTTTGGCACAGTTGTTAGTTGGGTTATTGCTGCTACAATGGCAGGTTATCAAGATTTAAGTGAGTTTAAATGTGGTGTTACAGTCAGTGCATGGGTGATGGGACACAGTATCTCTGAGGTAGCGATGAAGTGGGGATTTTTCTGTACGAGCATTTCACAAGAGTACCATGAGTATCAGGAATCCAGTATCAGGAATCCAGTAAAATATCAAATGTCCAAAATCGCTGTGGCCTGCAAGAAAGGGACCAATGATGACCAAAGAGAATTGTTCAACATGACAGAAGCGCAACCCTTCCACAAATTGCAGCAGATTTCAATGCTGGGCCATCAACAAGCGTCAGTGTGTGAACCATTCAATGAAACCTCATCAGTGTGGGCTTTCGGAACCGAAGGCCTACTCGTCTACCCTTGATGACTCTGCAACACAAAGCTTTATGCCTTGGCTGGGCCCATCTACACTGACGTTCACTGTTGGTGAGACAAGTCTCATTTCAAATTGTATCAAGTAGATGGATGTGTACAGTTATGGAGACAACCTCATGAATCCATGGACACTACATGTCAGCAGGGGACGGTTCCAGCTGGTGGGGGTTCCATAATGGTGTGGGGCACGTGCAGTTTGATATGTGTAGATATGACTCTGGCAGGTGACACATACGTAAGCATCCAGTCTGATCACCTGCATCCATTCATGTCCATTGTGCATTCCAATGGACTTAGGCAATTCTGACAGGACAATGTGACACCCAAAATGTCCAGAATTGCTACAGTGTGGCTCCAGGAACACTCTCTTATGTTTAAACACTTCCGCTGACCACCAAACTCCCCAGACATGAACTTTATTTAGTATATCTGGGATACCTTGCGACGTACTGTTCAGAAGAGATCTCCACCCCCTCGTACTCTTATGGATTTATGGACAGTCCTGCAGGATTCATGGTGTCAATTCCCTCCAGCACGACTTCAGACATTAGTCATATCCATGCCACATCGTGTTGCAGCATTTCTGTGTGCTTGCAGGGGCCTTACACAGTATTAGGCTGGTGTACCAGTTTCTTTGGCTCTTCCATGTAAGTTACAGTTCAATATGGAGAGTAGTCTACTTTGCTTATTTCCCTTTGCTTATGATGTATGGTGCTATTTTGTGGTGTAGCTCTTCTGATTCAAAAATGAGGTTTTTGGCTTGAAAATGGTTGGTTAGACCCTTATGTGGTAAGTTTGCAAACCTCCTATCAACCCCTGTTCAGCAATGTGGGAATTCCAACATTGACATCACAATACATATTTTCTCTAATGTCATCTGTTGTTAACAATATCAGTTTATTCCCAAGATTAGTAGCAGCTTTCACTCATTTAATACTTGGCAGAAGTCCAATCTGCATTTGGAATGTATCTCCTTGACTCTTGTGAAGAAAGGCATACACTATTCTGCTGCATCCATTTCCAATAAGTTACCACAAGAATTCAAAGTCTTAGCAGTAATCCACACACTGTCAAGTCTAAAGTGAAGAGTTTCCTCATGGCTCACTCCTGCTATTCTATCTAGAAACTCCTTGAAAAATTAAAAAAGTAATCTAATTCCTGTGTTATGTTGTTGATTATGTTTATTTAAACTTTCGGCTTGAGATCTGCTTAGGATTCATACCTCAACAGTGTGGGAAAAGATAGATTGTTTCTTATTATCATAAAGAAGACATGTTAAGCTGCAGACAAGCACAGTTAAAAGACACTTACACAAAGATTTCGACCACAGCCTTCATCAGCAAAAGAGAAACAGAGGGACACACACCATTGATGCACATCATTGATACATACAAGCAAGCAAGCACACCTCACACACACATGATCTCCAACCCCAGCAGCTAACACCAAATGTGAGAATGCATTCAGGTCTGAGGTACCAGAGCTGGCGATCATGTGTGTGTGAGGTATGTTTGCTTGTATGTATGAATGATGTGTGTTTTTCTGTTTCTCTTTTGCTGATGAAGGCTGTGTCCATAACTTAATGTGTCTTCTTTTCGTCAAATAGCAATCTGTCTTTTCCTACATTGCTGACATTCCTATTTCATGTACTGATTTGTTCCATGACCATGGAGATTTGCTCCTCAGTGGTCCTACAGAACATGATATACACTACTTTCAATGGTGTGGGCAGGATTTTGGGTAGGATATCCCTCATATCAAGGCATGGGGAAAGATAACCAAAGGTCTGGTAAAGGATGTGGTTCAGCTTTTCAAGGATGAGAGGAATACTGGTCAGGGGCTGACTAACAGGTTTATCGATGTTAGAGGAGGATATGACATGAGAGATCTGTTTGTGGATGAGCTGGGTAGAATATTGTCTGTCAGTAAAAGCTCTGATAAGGTTATTGGTATGTTTAGGCAATTCCTGGGTTCCACTGCTGATGCAGCTTCCGTGGTTGGCAAGACTGTAAGGAAGAGGCTTTTCGATTTGGAACAGATGACAGATATGAAAGTGGAGGTACTGCTGGTGGTTGGTGCATGTGATATGAATAGATGTATTTATGGAGCCATGTAAGAGGTGGAGATCACCATTTAGGATGGTGGCTCATTGAGTTGAAAAGGATCAAGCGAAGCAGATTTGCGAGTAATGTTGAAGTTATGGATGAAAGAGCAAAAGATTGTCATTGCCTTGAGTCCAGAAGGAGGAGGATATTAGTGTTTAATGTCCTGTTGACAAGAGACAGAGTACAAGTGTGGATTAGGGAAAGCTGGAAAAGGAAAGTGGCTATGCCCTTTCAAAGGAACCAACCTAAATCAGGATGGCCAGAAGCAAGTTTGAACCATTGTCCTCCCAAATGCAAGTCCACTGCGCTACCCCACTTGATACGTCTAGATTATGAAAATGTCATCAGTGAATATGAAGCAGACAAGCGGTTTAGGTGTTGACAAGACAGGAAGGATTCCTACAGATACCCCATTCAATTGGCTTTGGTTGGCACCATTTGAGCACCTATGGAACTATCAGATTTGTGTATGGATTTGGCCTTTGAAAGTGAAATAATTATGGGTCAGTATGTGGTTGGTTAGGAGGATTAGAAAATAGGTGCTGAGTTTGGTATCAGGAAGGTTTTGGCCTTATGACCATGAACTTGGAGGATGTTGGCGTACAGGGATGTTGCATCCACAGTGATCGACAAGGAGTCTAATGATAATGGGACATGAACTGCGGAAAGGTGCTGAAGGAAGCATGCAGGGGCTTGAATGCATAAGTAGGAAAGTTGCCAGAGACCCTCAGCCACATAGTCACAAGGATTCATGACCACTTTGGCAGAGCCTTTGTCTTTGGGACAAATGGTAATGTCTGGAGTGGTTTTCAGGTCACATATGTGTTCCATAGGAGTGATGCTGGACCCCCTGGAGGGTGGTTTAGGAAAAGAAAGCCAGGTCAGGTAGAAGGAGGACTTGTTGAAAGGTTGGTTGGAAGGGGAGGGAGGTCACTGTTGTGAAGATGTTTGAACTGTTTTGAACAAGGTTCTGTGTGGGGTACATCAGGAAGAAATGTTCCCAATTCAGAGAACAAGTAAAGAAAACAATGTCTTTCACATGTCCATCTTGGGTGAACTTATGTTTTGGGCTAAATGTGAAGGCTTTAAAAAATACTATGACTTGAGTAAGGGTCAGCATTTTGGCAGAAAGGTTGACGGAATGTTATGGAATGCGTGATCAGGAACTCTGTGTTTCGTGGAGTGTGTAGAAAACTTTTGGGTATGTGAAAGTTGGATCATTTCAGCAAGGCATGATTGGGAACCTGTGAGGGGACTGGATCAGAGTGGTAGGTTCTTTCTTGGCAATAGGTAACCACTTGCAGGCATAAAACAGTAGACATAGCTGGCACATCTTCCTCAGATGGTACTTAGAATAATGCCTTTCTAACTGTTGCATGACAAAGAGTCTGTTTCAGTGACAGCTTTCAGAAAGTTGTGGTCACAGAGTAGAAGGATTTTGCAAAAGGAGTAGAGGCTTGAATTGCATTATTAAGAAGGACGAGATTAGTAAGGATAAGGGTGAGATACTGATGGAATAGGTGATGGTTCTTGTGGTAGAAAGAGTGATTGCCTGATCTGCCTCTGTTGACTAACACTTCCAAAGTATTGTTCGCAATCTCCCATCCTACATTCGATACAGTCCTCACTTCCTTCACTGCCTTTCCACGATGTCCCATTATCACCAGACTCCTTGTTGGTCACTGTAGCTATGATGTCCGTATACACCAACATCTCCTCTTTCCTAATCCTCATAACCAAGCACATCCTAACCCACTTTTGTTTTGCTTTTAATGGGCAAATCTGTAAACACATCTGTGGTACTGCGATGAGTACTCACATGACACCATCATATACCAAATTATTTATGAGTCATCTGGATGAATCCTTCCTATTCAGTCAACATCTAACACCCCTGTGTGGTTCATATTCATTGATGGCAATTTTTCAATCCCAACTCTTAGAAAGGACAATCTTTGCTCTTTTCTCCATAGTCTCACCATCTACTCCAAACTGCTTCACCTGGTCCTTCTCAGCTCAATGAGCTACCTTCCTTGGTGTCGATCTCCACCTCTTAGATGGCTCCATATGTACATCTGTTTGTATCAAGTGCACCTACAGTTGTCACCTGATCCGTGTAAAAAAGTCAGCCTCACCATACATGGATGACACATCTGCAGTGGAAAGCAGAAACTGTCGAATTACATTGATAACTGTGCTAGAGAATATATTGACAGACAGTATAAGGAACTCGTCCATAAACAGATCTCCATGTCATCTCCTCCTCTGACACCAGGAACCTGTTAACATGCCACTGATCATTACTGCTCTGATCACCCAGTATCACCTTGGCCTTAAAAAGCTGAACCACAGCCTTCACCAGGGCTTTGACTACATCATGTCATGCCCTGAGTTGAGGGATATCCTACCCAAAATCCTATGCACATTACCAAGTAGTATTCTAGTGCCAACCCAACCTACAGAATATTGTTGTCCATCCATATTCCAGTCTGCCCACAAACCTGATCCAGTAGGTCAATCCAGGTACAAGACTTGTCGTATACAACCACTCACCACCTCCTACTGAAGTCCAGTCACAGCATTTCCTACCCATTAAAAGATAGGACCGTATGTGAAAGCAGCCATGTTATACATCAGCTATGTTGCAATTCCTGTACAGCATTCAGCATTCTCCATGGGCTTAACAAGTTAATGACTGTCCGTCATATGAATGGCCACCGCCAAACAATGGCAAAGGGCAAACTTGACCATCCATGCTACACTCCACAACATAAATAAATTCAACAGCTGCTTTGTAAAGTGGGCAATTTTGATACTCCCTTCTACCACAAGTTTCTCTAAACTATGAAGGTGGGAATTGCCTCTCCAGAATTTCCTACACTCTAGTAATCCTCCTAGCCTAAACATCTGCTAACTTATTTCACACTGCCACACCTGAAGTTTCTCACTCTTCCTTCAGTCCAGACCAGTCCTTCCCTGCCCATATTGTGTAGTGCCTCCCCTAACCCCCTTGCTCCCAACACCTTGTGGGCATTCTCTCCCTCCCTCCCTCCCTCCCTCCCTCCCTCCCTCTCTCCCTCTTTCTCTCTCTCTCTCACTCTCACTGTCTCTCCCTGTGTCCCACCCTCTCTGCCCCCCTTTCCCTCCTTTACCGCACCTCTCCCTTTTTCTTTCCCCTCCCTGTTTCTCTGTTCATCTCCACCTTTCTCTCCTTTTCCTCCCCCACCCCACCTCTCTCCCTCTCTCTGTATCTCCTGTGTGACTTACCTTCTGAACTCCTTTAGTCCGTCAAAAGACCTCACTCAGACTATCTCACTACTGCCTCCTTGCTTCATGCATCCTTCCTTACCCTCTCCCCACTTCTCATCTGCCCAAGCAATACTGTCTTGACACAGCTGTGGGACTGTGTGTTTTGGTGTCTGTGTGGTATTGTATGTGAATGTGTGTCCTACTGCTAGTGAAAGAGCAAGAGCTTGAAAGCTAGTGTGAATACTGTTTTGTGTTATGTGTGTGTATGCAGCACACATCAGTCTGCTATAAGTATTAGAAACCATAGACCAAATAAATTAAAAGAAAATAAAAACACTGAGAACTTTTCCTGTGCTAAGAAAGAAGACTTCATATCTGCAGGTGTGAGACCCATGACAAAACTGATGAATTGCACAAGTCACTTAGCTTTCAGCTTCGAAAATCCTCACCACAACACAATTTCCCCTCCATGTGGAATGCATATGTCATTAAATTTTGTTTCTAATTCTCCACACCACCATACTTAAGATGACATCATTGAAGGATCTTTGCCTTCCATTGTATGATGCCATTGATTTTCGGTGAGATTCGTTTACTGTCAGGGTACATCTCCCAGCCACATGGTAGGTGTTGCCTAAACTCCTAGATTACATTGCTGCAATATGTTGTTAGTGTGTAGTGTTAACTGTTTACCAATATGAGGCATGATTCAGGCATATCACTTTAAGAAAATAAGGCATTTCCCATTTTCTTAAATCATTAATTAGATATTGCTTTTCGATAGTTGCTAGAAAGTGTAATATACTGGGTGTTTCAGGAGGTATAGTGAACATATTAGGAGGTGTTAGCATTGGTTAACTATAATGCATCATTCCATACAACATGTCTACAATTTTTATTGATTGCATAGGTACAGCTATTGGAATGCTATTCAAACAAATAGCCACAGAAGTTGTTAAACAGAGGCAAGTAGTTAAGTTCAATGTTGATTTCCCTAAATTCTACCTCTGACTTCGATGCACTTTTGAATTTTCGTGATAACACCACATAACATTTCTGAGGTCATCTCAATGTTCTTTTAGGGCAGCACAATTTATAATGAACAATCAGTTTATCTCTTGTTTCTCCTTTTTATTTGTAGACTTTGCCTTTCTAGTGGCCAAAAAACATGACCATTTCTGCTGATGCACTATCTGGAGAATGTTAGGTTTAGACAAAGTGTCATCTGAGTACTAGAATGTGCTCCTCCATCATATTGGAAGAACATATTCTTGTAGCCAAAGGAACTGCTTCCTGGAATTATGGAAGCTTGTTTTGTGAAATGTTTATAGCAGGTCCCTGTAATATGATGCAGTGACACAACAAGTCCAATCAGCTTATTATGTGTCATACTGAACCAATCATTTACAGAGAAGCATTTTCAAAATGCCTCTTCACAAAGTTGTATGGGTTTTTGTTGAACCACCAACGTGAATTTCAAGTGTTATTGATATAATCATGAATGAAAGTAGCTTCATCAGTGAACAGTATTAATGGCATAACTCAGCAATTTGCAATTAGCTAACAACAAAATTCTGGTCATATACCTTCATCTCCTTTGTGAAGGGATTGAATCTGCTGTAGATGAGGGTATAGCCCATGTACATGTAAAGTCCCCCATATTATTGTGCATAGAACAATCATATGCCTAAGAATTCTGAGTGTTCTTGTTGGACTATGTTCTGCCAATGGAATAATATCTTCTACTTCTTCTATACTCTGTTCATTTACATCTTCAGACTCAATATGACTGCAGGGCTCTTCACCAGTCCCATACAGCATAGTGAAAACATGAGTAAACATTCTTGACTCTGGTATTCTGCAAACAGGAAATAATCTACCATTTTCTCTACATGCAGCAGTACCATTTCCATTACAAAACACATACCCTAATACTATATCAGCATATTCAGCAATTGTAAATATGTTAGGTGTGCTTGAATGATACAGTAGAACTTGCTAACAAACCACAATTACAATTACAGTTGAAAAATTCAGTTATATAAACTGAAGCATCAGTTCACAACTTGAACCTCAAACCAAAAATAACAACTGATAAATAAACCCATAACAGTTGGTGTTCCAACATGTGAAATGATAACTTATCACTGTTCCCAATAAAAATTGGACAGATTTTATATGGAATGTTTTGTTTGAATTAATGTATATGACCACTCCCTAAAATGCTCACTATTCCTTCTGAAACAACATGTATGTAGTAAATGTTGATAAGAGTTGATCAGTTGAACAAATGAGTACCCTTTACCAGGTTGAAAAAGAATTTTTCTCCACATTAAGGAAGAGATATTATTGACTCCTAATGTGGTTATAAATGACCTACTGTTATTTTAATAAAATTATCTTAATAATTTTCAGCTGTTAAAATCAATACACTGCAAAAAACAGAGAGATAATCACTTTTCACAAATGATTTTTATGAGTATTTTTCATTTTGCTCATACATTCTCAAATATTTGTAAATGTTTGAAATCTCTAGAAGGCACGCACTAGGTCAACAGTCCAGCTATTATAATTCAAGAACTTTTAGATACGCTTATTTTTTAAAAATATTCTTATTTTTTGGTCGTAACCAATGTTAATGTAAAGGACGATATTGTTATTCAGAATAAAATTGTAGTATTAGTACACACACATCTGCAGTCAATGGAACATTCTTTTATGTTTATGTTTATGTTTTTTTTAAATATGTGCTTAAATTTCATTTCAATTTATGCTTATATCTTTTATTTATGTTACTTTTTAATGTCTTCAGATAGTGCATTGCATATGACAATATTAAGTATTTTGATACGTAAGAAATGTTATATCAGCTGGGAAGAGGCCTATCCTGCATGTCGCTGCTTTCTGCTTCTGCTCAGTGTTAATATTTTGTATGAAAGCAGCCTTTTGTCTCTCTGTCTCTGCCCTGCCCCACCAACTGCAGGTTGACAATGTGGAGGAGAATGCCTGTGGTCGTGCCAATGGTGGCTGCTCACATTTGTGCTTACGAAGGCCTGGAGGATATTCTTGTGCTTGTCCAACTGGCATCCTTCTCAATGAAGATCATCACACATGTAACTCACCTCCTTCCACATACCTCTTGTTTGCCACACGAAGTACCTTGGCAAGAGTCTCGCTTGATACACCAGAGCTGTGGGATGTTACACTGCCAATACCAGATGTGCACAATGCCATTGCTGTGGACTTCCATTGGAAGCATAAGAAGATTTATTACACTGATGTTCATCTGGATGTAATCAGGTAGGAATTGATATTTCCATATAGTGTGGAATGGTTTTTATTGTATTTCTTGATAAAATTCGTTGTTTCATTGTGCTAAATATCAAATAAAATGTTCAAAACAAAATTCTGTTCACTGTTCAGATATTAATTTTCAGCAATTGTGTACTATATTTCTCTTTTTTTTCTTTTGAAATTAAGAAGGCTACCATTTAAACTCAAACTGGTGAAATAAATAGTTTATTGTCAGTTGGGTGGAAATTCTGCAAACAGAGAGGTAAACAGTGATAAATCTAGTACAGAAATGAACCAGAGAGTTGGTTTAATCAGTTTTTTATAGGTGTGACAAAATTTAGCCAGACCTAAAGTAATAAGAGCCAAATTTAACTCCCAGTTTCATTCATTCGCTGCAGTTTATATCCCTCATTTTTTGCTGTTTCATTCATTGTCCACTACTACTTTGTAATTTATATCCTACATTTCTTCATGACTATGCAACAGGAAATACAAAAAACAAATAACTGTATTATAGGAGGTGGAAAGGAGGAAAATCCTGCTCCTAGGATTAGGTGAAACAAGTGGAAGAAAACTGGGAAAAGGAACCTCAAATTTTATTACAAGTTTTACTGGCCTAGAAATGAACCAGATACTAAGAATGGAGTGGGGCTTTACACAGATGCATACACCAGTTTGAGTGTAGTGCGAAAGAGTACCATAGCCATATTGTGTGTGTAGTTGAAGGACAAGAAATGTGTATGAAGTCCATCCACTACACTTAGGATCCTCAAAAGAAGAAAGGGCTGACTTCATCAATAACTTGGAAGCACATGTGGAGTGTGAAAATAATTGTAATGGATGATTTTAATACACAGGTTGCCTGACAGTGAACAGGACATAAACACTCTGTGAACCCTCATGTGCTAGGAGGTTGCAACTGAAACTCGGGCTTGTTTACTACCTATTTTTCACGTGGCTCATCTGTAAAGGGGGTTGGTAGTAAACGGTTGCATTTGTGCCCCTATTATTGAGTCTGATATTGGCTGGCTTTTGAAGAGCAGTGAATTGAACTATACACGTTCAGATTGAAACTTATTTATTCAAAAGAAACACTTTAACGTTGTGGCCATGCATTTTTAAGTTCACAAATAATAATCGGTGCAATTCGTACACTGTTTGTCTCACACCCACACACTTTCACTTTGTTCCTTCGCATACCCTGGCGTCCATGCTTGCACTCGCGGCACTTTGCCGCTCCCAACTCGCCACCACAACGGCCAACGACAAAAGACCCCGATTTTCCCGCTCATATCCACAGTCCTGAGTCGGGTCACATGACACCACAGTAGTCAAAATAATTGCTAATCATGGCCACAATTCATTTACAATATTTTATAATATTTAAATACTTAAATCTAAATACATTATATAATTTTACAAATTATCACCACACTTATATAATTCATTGCAATTAAAAGAAAACCAAAACACTATCCAACGGAACTACAACGTCCATCAAAACACAAGACAAGTATTTTCTGGTCTACTTTGCCCAGCATATTATCTCTGCTGCTGTGCTTTAAATTTTAAATTACTTGAAAGAGTGCCATATTATCCCCTGTTACCTTACATACTTGAAAGAGTTCCATATTATCCCCTGTTACCTTACAAGGTAGCCATGCCGAGGGAGAATGTATAGTAGATCTGTGAATGAGAAACATCATGAAGTTTGACAACATTGGTTTGCAAAAGGGAATTCCCATGAAATAACAACTTATAACAGAGTTTGTAAAACTGGTACTGCAACAAATTGCGTACTGACAAATTAAATTGTTTGCATGATTGTGACTGACATCAAAGCTACTCTAAGCAAAGACTTACGTACAGGTCATAAACTGGTAGCAGCAAATTTTGTGCATAAAAGGTCTCTCAAAATTTGTAGAAAAGCATCTCAAAATAATAACTTTACAACTTGCAGAGCAAAGCTTGAACAAAAACTTGAGGAAGGTGTCAGCAAGATGTTTCCATGAGAAGAACTACAGTTAGTAAGTAAAGAATGGGGTGCTCTGAACAAGGTTGATGTGGGTATAGGAGATACAGAATATAGACAACAAAGGCAATTATGAAAACCTGCAGAAACAGTGTGATGAAATGTGAATATTAAAAACACCATCAGGGATAAGAGCTGTGCAAGAAAAGCCCTGCCTCAGGCAAAAAAACAGGACCTAAAACTTACTACGTGACAAGCTGTCAGTTGATAGGCAGAAAAATTACACGCCATGTTGGCTGTAGCAGAGAAACATAAAAACAAGAGATGCCTTGTTAGCGGAATAACACAAGATGGGGACAGAAACTCATATATAACATCATACAATCCACAACAACTGAAAATAAATCCATCCAAACAGTAGAACTTCCCAGTGGTGAGGCAATGAGTGAGAAGACTCAGATATTACAGGAGTTATGTTTTATAATGTAAATTAACAGATAAAAAATCAATTCACCAAGAGGCAGCAGGAGAACACACACACACAAGGGTTTAACTTTCACAAGCTTTTGGAGCCAGTGACTCCTTCTTATGGCAGAAGGGTTGAAGGGGAGGGAAGAGGGGTGAAGGAAAAGGACTGAAGAGGTTTAGGAGAAAGGGTACAGTCCAGAAAAGTCACCCAGAACACCAGGTAAGGAGAGACTTACTGGGCAGGATGAGAAGGAAAGACTTTCCTTGAAGAGGAAGGAATAGGGGTGAAGGAAAAGGACTGTAGAGGATTAGTGAAAGGGGTGCAGTTCAGTAAAGTAACCCAGAACCCCGCATCAGAGGAGACTTATTGGATAGTTTTCTATCCAGTAAGCCTCCCCTGATGCGGCCATTTCTTCACCCCTCTTCCTTCCTCTGCAGCCCTTTTGTTTGTGTGTTCTTCTGCTGCCACTTGGTGAGGGTCCACAGCCTCAAAATGTTTTGAGAGTGAAAACATGGTTCAGGTTGGTTGTATTCTTTTTATTATCTATGCAGTTGGCCAGTTCCAACCTTTGGTCATTTTCAAGCACCTATCTTAAGCTCCCAGCTTCATTTTACATTAAATATATCACTGTTAAATGTGGACAGGAAAACATCCTATTTCTGTGCATATGAGGCATGAAAACAGTACACTATTGTACGTGGATATGTCTGTTAATAGATTATTCCATGTATAATAGTGTAATGTTTTTATGCCACACACACACACACACACACACACACACACACACACACACACACACACACACACACACACACATGTAAGTAAGATGTCTTCCTGTCCACATATACCAGAAATATATTATAATGTAAAATAAAGCTCAAGGCTTAAGATACCTGCTTGAAAATGACCAAAGATTTAAATTGGCCAATTGCATAGATGATAAAATGAATGAAACCTACTTGCACCATGTTTTCATTCACAAAACTATCTAAAATGAAAAGCAACAGGTCTGCAGGATCAGATAAATTCCTTGTAAAAATGATCAAAGCATCATCTAGAGAGCTCAAGAAAATGAGGCTATATAGAGCTCTAAACAAGATTTGGAAAGAAAACAACATCATGCCAGTATTTAAAAAGGATGACAAAGTGACAATCAACCACATTAATATAAGAATCTTTGGTTACTGTCTTTCCTGATGATGAGAGATAAGATAAAAGAAATTATTTTATTTAATTGTGATGAGGGATTGGAATTAAATAGCAGAAAAAGTAAGAGAAGAAAAAGTGATAACAGTGCGTGGACTGCCAGGAAAGAAATTAGAGGAGATGCTGCCTTGTGGGATTTTCACAGAGTACAAATTAATCATTGCTAACACTTAGTTTAAGATACATTCATGAAAGAAGGTTGTATACCTGGAAGATACATAGAAATACCAGAAGGTTTCAAATATTTGGAGCTGGAAAACATTTTGAGGAGCGTATGGGAGCACTGACCATGATTTACCAGTTATGAAGTGTAGAATAACGCTGAAGAAATTCCAGAAAGGGTGGAAATTATGGAGATAAGACCTGGTTGACTTGGAACAGTCAGAGGGAACTGCCAGTATGAAAGGGAGCATTAGCCACTCTAAATGAAAGAAGTGAAAGAAATACAATAGAAGATAAATAGATGGCACTGAGAGTTGATATACTGAAGGCAGTAATGTGAAAACCAAGCAGAAGGAGAAGGCTCACTAGAAATATTTGGATAAACACAATTGATACCACTCTCTATTAAGATTTCACATCAATTGAGCAAGTTGGCTAGGAAACAGGGTTCCTCCAGTGGAAAGCTGCTGAACACTCACTCCAAATCTTAATCTTATTCACACAACCTTTATTACATTAAAAGCTGTTATCCTTGGTACTCAAAAGATATACACTAATAAAATTTCAACTCCATTAATCAGTAAATGTATTATTCTTTAAAAACCAGAACATGCAGGACCAAGTCCCAGCAGAAATAACATTAATGTAAAACAGAATTACATAATTAAATGGGGACTATTAACCTACAGTTGTGTTTTAAAAGAGAACAGTTTTGTTCAATTCCTTTTACATCAAACAATATACAACAATATAACACTAAAGCAAATTGCAATGAGCTCTTCCCTGTAATTTGAAGTTATTAAAGGTAGTTTTAAAGTATTCACCAGAAAATTTTATTGTTTACAAATACCAATAGGTGACTGTGTAAGGTCAGCTTTAACCACCTTCTTTGTGGTACATTGCAGGAGATAAAAAAATCATGTAACTTCCAATCTAAGAACAAAATGCTATCAACAAATGACAACTGACCGTTGGTAATTGGTTACAATAACACTAAGTTAGAACTAAGCAGTAAAATACCTTTGAAAACTTAAGCCCAGAAAATTCATGTACCACTATACCTTGATGTTCAGCTCAGTTTAACATTGCAGGACCAGAGCCAGAATATGCACCATCTTCCTGCTGGTTGTCCAAGAATGGACAAAGCCACTGCAGGCTGCTTGCAACTGCAAAATGACCCCATGGTAGCACAGGAAACCTAGAGCACAAAGTATGATCAGGCTTATGCAGCAAACACTGAATTGAAATTAGCTAATTCAAATAACATACACTTCAAGACATGAACCTAATTAGCAGTTGCATTGTGTACAATCGACGAAACACAGCAATCCAAAGTGGCTGTTTCACAAATGTCACACTTGGTGGCAAAATATGTCAACCCTCCCAAATAGTTTCTTTTGTGATTTCAACTTTTAATGAAGAAATTTTTAGCAGCCACTTGAAAAGAGTGTTAGGTGAGATTAACACTAGCAGTTAAAGCCTTGAAATTCCCACAAGGAAATTCAGAATCCAATGACTGCAATGCAGGCACTATCTAACATGCCCAATGAGCTCCAATACCAACACAGTCTCCTAAAGTTCAAAGTTCCATCTAGCCATAGAAACAGCTGCCTCAGAGCCCACAGGATGTCTGCACATTGCATTTCATCTAAACAAGGTGTCTAATCCAACCTGTGGTGTTCACTTATTCCTGTTGTCCACACAAGTCTCTTGTGACTGCCACACATAGAGCTATTGCTGGCACCAGAGCCTTCCACACTGCCTTGTGGCCCACTTGACAACCTCCTGCTCTGTCCACTACTGCCTTGCATCCAGTGCACTGCTTAAGAGCCTTTTTTTCATTGTGGAAAATGCGCCCTCCATCAACCCACAGGTGATATCACTGGAGTAAATTGCATCTGTGTCAAAATTGGTCAGGATGCACCAATAATGTATTAAATTTCATTTATGCAAGAAGTAAATATGCAAATGCACCAAATGAAGCAGGTGAGAGGATTACATAGGCTCAATCATAGGTAAAGCAGAAGGCAAATTTCAGTTCATTTGTAAAATACTGGGAACATGCTGTTAGTCTACAAAATACTCGTCTTTATATCGTAGAGTCCTGCTTAAGTGGTATGACACATACCAACTAGAACAAACAGGCATTAATAAACATATGCAAAGAAGGATGGCACGAATAGTGACATATTCATTTGACTCTTGGGGAAATGTCATGGAAATGCTGAATATCCTGAATTGCAAGAGCTCAAAGATAGATTCCAGCTATCCCATGAAAGCCTTAATTATAAGGTTTCAAGAAACAGTGTTAAGTGAAGAATCTAGTAATGTACTACAGCCTACGTATCACTCCTGAAGGGTCTGTGAAGACAGGATTACAATAATTACAGAGTGTTGTGACGCATTTTAGCAGTCATTCATTCTGCATTCCATATGCAAATGGAATGTGAGAAACTAATATGTGATACAATGGAAAGTACTCTCAGCCATGTACTTCACAGAGTAATAGGTGTAGATGTAGACAAAACCCGAAAGAGTATAATGACAAAGCAGGAATGAATAGAGGAGAAATGCAGTCCTGTAGAAGGTTGCATGGCTATGGGAAAAATAAATGCCATGTATTAGAAAATGAATGGAATCTTTGGAGAAAATGGAAACAGCAGTTGAAACATCAAGAGCTGAGATAGCAAGGCAGTACTAAACAAAGAATGGAATGCTGAAAGGTGGAAAAAATGTGTAGAAGATCTATGTACACTGATCAGCCAGAACATTGTGACCAATAACCTACTATCAATATAAACCTGTCCAGGCAATAACAGTATCACCTAGTGAGGAATGACTGCTAGTCAGACACAAGCATTGTGCTTGTCGTATCAGTGAGTGTGCCGTCCGTGTGTAGAATGGGGAAGGTAGGTGATCTATCTGAGCTTGACTGAGGGCAGGTTGTGATGGCCCACAGGCTCAGCACAAGCATTTCAGAATCTGCACAACTTGTTGGGTGTTCAAGGAGTGTTGTGAGTGTCTTCAAAACATGGTGAAAACACATCCAGATGTTGAGGGTTGGACGGCCACCCCTCATTACAGATGTTGGATGTTGTAGGCCAGGCAGACTAGTAAATCAGGACAGGTGGTGGAACTGACATCAGACTTTAATTATGGGCAGCTTACAAGTGTGTCCAAACACACAGTGCACTGAACATTCCAAACACTGGGTCTCCGCAGTTGACGACCCGTGCATGTGCCATTTTAACACCACGACATCAGCATCTATGACTGAAATGGGCATGTGACCACCAGCACTGGACATTGACACAGTGGCAGAGAATTGCCTTGTCTCTTGAATCCTAATACCTTCTTCATTATGCTGGTGGGAGTGTGTGAATCCATCATCTTCAAGGGGAACAGCTCCTTGAGACCTGTACTGTGGGATGGAGACAAGCTGGCGGCGGCTCCATTATGCTCTGGGGAATATTCACTTGGGCATCTGTGGTTCCAGTGGAACTTTTACAAGGCACCATGATGGCAAAGGAGTATAGTGCACTGGTTGCGGATCATGTACACCCCTTCATGACAATCATGTTTTCCGATGGCAGGGGCGTTTTTCAACAAGGTAGTGCACCATGTCACAAGGCCAGGAATGTGATGGAGTGGTTCAAGGAACACAGTGGCAAGTTAAAATTGATGTGTTGACCCCCAACTAGCCAGATCTTAACACAATCAAACACATCTGAAATGTGATCAAACATGTCATCAGAGTTCTTTGGCCCCCTCTCCAGAATGTACAGGAATTAGGTGACTTGTGTGTGCAGATGTGGTGTCAACTCCCTCCTGCAACCTACAAAGGCCTCATTGCTTCCATGCCATGATGCATTGCCATTGTTATTCATGCTAAAGGTAGACATACCAGTGATTAGGTAGATGGTCATATTGTTCTGGCTAATCAGTTTAAGTGGGGAAAAAAACATAAGACATTATTATGGAAAGGGTAGTGGATGTGGATATTAATGAGATGGGGAATGAATAATTTGACAGAACGCTGAAAGACATAGTTTGAAACAAGGCACCTAAAGTAGAAGATGTGGCCTCAAAATTATTAAATGTCGTTTGGAGAACCAAATATGACAGAACTGTTTCGTCTTCTACATGGGATGTATGAGATAGATAAAATGTCCTCAGGTACTAAAAAGAAAGTATAAGGAGGCAGATGCTGCCAGGTACTTGAGTGTGAATTGCTGAATAGTCATATAGATATTGATATAGATTGCAGGGTATCTCCTTTCTCTTCCTAGTCATACAAAGTACAGCCATAATAAGGCTGTAGCTACAGTCATAGCTGATCAGCTGATCCAATCCTAATGGGCTCTTTAATGACATATCCCAGCATTTTGATGTCTGTGTTGTAGTAATCCATTCTGAGTAATGTTGATACTGCTCTTCAATCATTTACATGTTGGGCTGTAGTAATTAAGTATACTGTTAGTGCTTTTGGCAGCAACTTTGACTGTACATTCTGTCTGCACCATGTATGTGTTGCTACATTGCTGGGGGATTTGACAGGCATTAGACTTCTGTAGTCCAGTGCCATCCTTGCCACTGCCTGTGTTTTAGCCAGTGGGTAGAAAGCCTTTACATTGCATTTCCTGAGAATTCATGCTAGTTTCCCAGATAATACACCACTATGTGAAATAAAAGCAGCAGCTACATCCTTCTCAGGATCCTCCTCCATTTCCACAGTTTATATTGTTGTTTAGGGAGAAGGGCTTGAAGAATCTGTCACTCTGTACTTGCATGACCTGTATCTGCTTGCAATGAGCTCCCACTGCCCAGTGTAGGGACAAATAGTGCTAACCACCTTATCAATAGGGCATGCATTATCTCTGACAAATTGAAGTCTCCCTCCTGAGTTAAAGCAGCTAAAGAAAATATTCCATGAAAGTTGGTACACTAAAGTGCAAAGAAATGAAAAGATGCAGCAAATGCAGGAGAAGAGGAAAGAGACAGGAGACTTGCCATTCGCTCCTATAAGGGGCACTTTCAGACAAGATGCCAAAATTGCATGGAAGATTTAACATGAAAATTGTCTTCTGACAAGCACCAAAGATGAAAGATAATATTGTCTTTGCAAAGGATCCACTGAATCTTCACATATGATGGATATATAGCAGCCCACGTGAAAGCGTTCACCAGTACACCAGGCAAGTGCGACACTGTATCTCTAAATGATTCAGTAACACATTAGGTGTGTACATCTGGGACAAATCTAAAACAACTGCCTAAATGAGCAATGTACAATTCATTTTGAAAACACAAAGGTACTGGAATAAACCAGTGGCTATTGGGAGATCCAAATAAATGAATCTGTAGGAATAAGGATGCATGAGAATCAGTAGTAATGAAAGTCATCAACTAATTCAGATTGGAATCCTCCCAAGAGCACATCCAGCAGTGGCTAGCACATGAGACAGATCAAGAATGCCCATGCAGAGATTTGAGCACAGCCCATACCCACGCTACCATTCCATCCCCAACCCTCCGCCTGTATTAGACACTAAAGCCCACAGTCAGGTGGAGTGGGTAGCTACCTCGTGCATATAAATGAAGGGGCATGCACAGTATCCCAGCATTTTGGCAAAAGGTATTGAGTTTGATATTTGTTGAAACATTATGAAATCTCAACACTACACCCACCTGGCAGTTTGAGAGCTTTTCATCAGCAGTATAAACTGGGAAAGTCTACGTTCACTTACGGGGCAGTTTTACATGGAGAAGATGCTGTGAAGCTTCAAACAGCTGCAAAAATAATGGGCTGGGAAGGCAAAACTTTCCAGCCCATTGGCCTTCTTGCAGTGGTGTCGAGATGAAAACATCTTATCACATTTGGGGAACTGTGTCAACTAGTGATATTGAAGAAGACCAC
This sequence comes from Schistocerca serialis cubense, assembly GCF_023864345.2. Classification (NCBI taxonomy): domain Eukaryota; kingdom Metazoa; phylum Arthropoda; class Insecta; order Orthoptera; family Acrididae; genus Schistocerca; species Schistocerca serialis. Next base: position 449,076,660 of record NC_064641.1, on the reverse strand, counting down.
TCAGATATTATGATTGGCAGGCATAGTGATAGTAAGGTAGCACATTCACTTCATATGGAGAGAGCTGGACAAGAACACACAAATCCTGCTCATATGCTGCCTACATATTTCAAGCAACTGCCAGCACAGACTTAGAAATGGGCAGACTGCAGCATGCTGACAGTGAAGTGCAGAAGCACTGCAGTGTCACAAAACAGTTTGGTAAATGCAGTAGACTTCCAGGAACTCAGATAGTGAACAAGGAAGCAAATAATAGAAGAGCAGTTGTAAATTTGATAGAGAAAGGACTGGGTGTAACAACAGCTTTGACACACTCAAAAGGGCTGAACTATGCACAAGGCCCAAAATGGGACCTTATTAGTGATGTGGAAGAAAAAGTATGAAGCTTACTGAAAGAAAAAGCAGATGAGATCAAGCGGGAAATCTGCAGTCATCAACAAGTACCTACTTCCGAAAGCAAAAGTGACAACAGTGGAACAAAAGACCTCCATCTAAGGATCCAGTCTACAAGAAGCTCAAGGATCCAATGACGATGATGACTAGGAAAATAATTCCTCTGTTGAATAGCTCAGATCTACCAAAGGAAGCGAGGAAGAAGCTGGACCCTAGGGTGCGAGCCACACCATGCCTGTATGGATTTCCCATAATCCACAAAGAAGGGGTTGTCATGTCCACAACAACAAGTCAAGTCCTGGAAACAATATTGAAAGTAACTAAAATAAAATCAGAGTTTGGCATGGCAGAAGCAGCCACAGAGTGCCACACAGTTGGACCAGAGGGGTGAGATAACAATGGGGCCTATGAAATAAGTAATGTAACAGAATTAAGTAGGAAAGGTCCCTATATGATTTAGGAATGAGCAAGGTGAGAGAATCAATGCACCATGGTCCTTAACAAATAAAGATGTAAGTGATGTGTCAGAATTTTTGAAACAAGGTTTGTGACGGAATTAATGAAGCAAGAGCCTTAGATTATAATGGGGTAAGAATTGAGACAGGAAGCAGGAGCTTCAGGAGAGAAAGAGAGATGGTTCACAGTGGGGAATGAGCACATTATGAGAAGCCACTGAAAGGCTTGGGATATAGTAAGAGACTATGTAGGGAAAGTCTCTCTATCAGTCTGTGAAGAATACTTGAAGGACAGTGCACTAGGGTAGCAAATAAGGTGATGACAAGCCCTTTGATGTTATGTCATGACAGGGACAGGTGGAAAACAGTGTCTAAGAGTTACTGTCTCTGCAAAAGGACTTGGTTACTATTGCGAATGCAGCTCAGCTAGGAAAATCATTTCTGTATTTGAAGTATTTGAGATTCTGAATAAAATGTAGGTGTTAATTGTATCTACTGAGTTGATTATTCTCCTCCTCATCCTTCAGTCCTATATATCCACCACAGGTAATTCGAACAAGACATGCAAGCCTCCCTCTCATTTCAGTAAACTGGCTGTATTTCCTTTAGCATGAACCGCTATCACTAAATTCCTTGCAAAATTCGCACTCAGGACACAACGGGTGCCTTTGTGGGCAATAGTCAACACTGTTAACTCACCAACTTAGGACTGGCCCAAATCTAGCTACACCTCTAAAACCTGGCAATCCCCATGTGAATAGCATGGTTGATTTCATGACAATTCTTAAGGGCATTTAACAGCAAGAGGAATGGTCTGCTTGTGAGCTTCCGTGATACATCCCTCTTCGCAGAAGTTCATCTTCAAGACTCATAGACACACCTTGCTTTTCAGAGGCAAACAGTAACACTCTTTGAATATGCACTCTAATTTTTATTTCAAGTGTAATGGGTAGTTTTATGAACAAATAGATGAAGTAATCATGATCCCTACTGGTGCCTGGGGTTGCATACCTCTCCATGAAATATGTTACAAGAACAGCTACCAACCACTAATTTAAAGACTTTTTCTTCTATATAGATGGTAGTGTACCTGTGTAATTGGTGACACCGAAGAACAGAAAATGTTCTTGTGGATAGGTTATCTGCTGCGATTTGCACATATACACTCCTGGAAATTGAAATAAGAACACCGTGAATTCATTGTCCCAGGAAGGGGAAACTTTATTGACACATTCCTGGGGTCAGATACATCACATGATCACACTGACAGAACCACAGGCACATAGACACAGGCAACAGAGCATGCACAATGTCGGCACTAGTACAGTGTATATCACCTTTCGCAGCAATGCAGGCTGCTATTCTCCCATGGAGACGATCGTAGAGATGCTGGATGTAGTCCTGTGGAACGGCTTGCCATTCCATTTCCACCTGGCGCCTCAGTTGGACCAGCGTTCGTGCTGGACATGCAGACCGCGTGAGATGACGCTTCATCCAGTCCCAAACATGCTCAATGGGGGACAGATCCGGAGATCTTGCTGGCCAGGGTAGTTGACTTACACCTTCTAGAGCACGTTGGGTGGCACGGGATACATGCGGACGTGCATTGTCCTGTTGGAACAGTAAATTCCCTTGCCGGTCTAGGAATGGTAGAACGATGGGTTCGATGACGGTTTGGATGTACCGTGCACTATTCAGTGTCCTCTCGACGATCACCAGTGGTGTACGGCCAGTGTAGGAGATCGCTCCCCACACCATGATGCCGGGAGTTGGCCCTGTGTGCCTCGGTCGTATGCAGTCCTTATTGTGGCGCTCACCTGCACGGCGCCAAACACGCATACGACCATTATTGGCACCAAGGCAGAAGCGACTCTCATCGCTGAAGACGACACGTCTCCATTCGTCCCTCCATTCACGCCTGTCGCGACACCACTGGAGGCGGGCTGCACGATGTTGGGGCGTGAGCGGAAGACGGCCTAACGGTGTGCGGAACCGTAGCCCAGCTTCATGGAGACGGTTGCGAATGGTCCTCGCCGATATCCCAGGAGCAACAACGTCCCTAATTTGCTGGGAAGTGGCGGTGCGGTCCCCTACGGCACTGCGTAGGATCCTACGGTCTTGGCGTGCATCCGTGCATCGCTGCGGTCCGGTCCCAGGTCGACGGGCACGTGCACCTTCCGCCAACCACTGGCAACAACATCGATGTACTGTGGAGACCTCACGCCCCACGTGTTGAGCAATTCGGCAGTACGTCCACCCGGCCTCCCGCATGCCCACTATACGCCCTCGCTCAAAGTCCGTCAACTGCACATACGGTTCACGTCCACGCTGTCGCGGCATGCTACCAGTGTTAAAGACTGCGATGGAGCTCCGTATGCCACGGCAAACTGGCTGACACTGACGGCGGCGGTGCACAAATGCTGCGCAGCTAGCGCCATTCGACGGCCAACACCGCGGTTCCTGGTGTGTCCGCTGTGCCGTGCGTGTGATCATTGCTTGTACAGCCCTCTCGCAGTGTCCGGAGCAAGTATGGTGGGTCTGACACACCGGTGTCAATGTGTTCTTTTTTCCATTTCCAGGAGTGTATTTTACAATAGTAACTAAAGAAACAGTTTTCTGCCTCGTTTGTTAACCTTATTATAATGTTACTGCACAACCTAGGTTTTGGGTTATAAGCCCATTTTAAGTATATTAATGATGAAAATGGGCTTATAACTCGAAACCTAGGCTGTGCAGTAACATTAATAACAAAATTGTGAAACAGATCAAAAAACAGTGTTTGTTTAGTTAATTTACAATGTTTCACCAAGAACCCACAGTTGATTCAATTAAAATGATATGTTACAGTCATGATTGCCGCAAATAATCTACTGCATATCATCAACAGTGCCATTCAGGATGTTAAACATGAGACTGAATTTCTGCAATGCCCATCTACTGTATTTCAACCACTGGCTTCCACACCACACTCTGAGCTGACTGCAAACATCATGCTAACATCTGCACCAGTCGTGCCATTGATCACAGTGATGCGGCCACAGAACAATGTTTTGAATAGCCACACTGCAGTGTCAAGTGACATTGAACCCAATACGAGCATGCTCCCAGTCCCTCCACCCACACTGGTACTACATTCAAGAGCAGAAAACGTTCTGCCTGTTGGCTCTCACGGTCCTCCACCAATAAGGGCCTCACTGTTTGCGAAACCAGATATTGTTTGTAATAATGGAGAACATTTTCGTCCAGCAACAAATCTGTGATGACCTCGAACAGTTCACTTTAGTGATCAGCAGCCTCAATCAATGAACTACTTCTTTGGTGTCAGATATTATCTTGCAGCCTCCTCTGAAATATGCCTACAACACTTTCAAGATGGTACTGACCTCATGCAGCACTTAGGGATCAACTGCTCATAGAAATCCCTTAACACTAGAGGTGTGGTGAAAAGGGAGGTATAGGAACAAGAGACCTTCTGAATAGTGGAGATATTTGTGCATAATGATTGATGCCAGTATCATTTTGACCACTGTTGCTGTTCCAGATCTGGTGCCAACAATTGCTACCACTAATTAATCCAATCTCAATTGCTCTTGAAAGACAGATGTTATGCAAGTTGCTGATAGAGTTCACACTATGCTCAATTCACTCACTACAGTGGTCGCAACAACAACCTTCATTACTACTAAAGACAGCCACTCAATTCTGGTCCATTCTGATGAATCAATGCTTTGCTGCAACACTGCCTCTGCCCAACAACTGCCAAGTGTACCTGAGAACCTCCGGACTTTCCACATTTCTGTCAAGAAACTGGCTAAGCAATTAGAGATATTGCAACTATGGACCACGGCTGTGGAGGGTTCATGTGCACACCACACCCTTCTGGCCCAGTCTTGTAGTTAAGACTTACCTCGAGCAGATATTTGCTAGTTTCAGAGACATTTCTGTCATAAGGCTACAAAACCGTGTTTGCATGCAAACACTAATCACAGTCTGGTTTACATGCAACAGATCATGACATTCATCTACACTGATTACAGCAGAAGACCCGCCATCACCCTACAATGCACATGGCATGTAGGGCTACTCACTGCACCATCAGCTGCAGTATGACTCCAACACTGTCACCCCCAGCACGACTACACTCCACTACATCACAAAGGCTGTTTGTCACCAACCACTCTTCAGACTTAATGTTGTTTTTAATCAACACAGGATCAGATGTTGGCACATTTCTGGTCACCTACTACCCTGATGCCACACAGACCAGTATGGCCCCATTAATGGCAGTCAATGAGTCTGTCATACACAAGTGCAGTTACAAGACTTTGGTGTTCGACATCGGTCTCACCGATTGCTGCAAAGTGAACATTTGTGTTCATTATCATTGCTCAATCTATTCTGGGCACAGATTTCCTCACACAGCTTTGACTGTTGTTTTAGATGATACATTCCACAGATGGTTGCACTGTTCCTGTTGTAAAGGGTCGTTTGACAACACACACCAATCACAGGGCTGACAACTGAAGTACTTCTGTTTTGGACAATGATAGGGCCCAGTGGGAGTTCTACCAACACAATTTGGTATCCAAACTTCATCACGTTGAAGAGGATTGCCTAATAGTCAAGTATGAAACTAACAGGGTATGTACAGAGAACAGTGTGTCAGAAGAATACTTTGAAGGTGACTGAATGCTAACCACAAGCAACCTTCAAAACATTAGAGATGATTAACGCTTTCAGATCCTCTGGCTACAATTGTGTACTTTAAATTTTACTGTGACTTAACTGCAACAAAAGTATTTTTGTCCAATGGAAACCTGAGGTAGACATTTGTGAATGTTCAATCTTTTTACCATGTGGAAGTGCTGTCAACTGTTGGGCAACGTACGAAGATATCAGTAAGTCAGTGTAGCAGTGCACAGCAGCTTGGACCACTAGAATACATGGATATGGTTGGTTCACTATATTCTATTGTGTAATTGAATATTGTTATTGTTATTTTCCATGGTAATTATTGAATGATCATTTTACTACTTATTACTATAAAGAATATTTTGTAATTAGTTAATTTAGTCCATAAAATGAATCCAAGTGTACAAAGTTTGTTTTGAAAATAGTTACATAATTTTGTATAAATCTGACATTTAAAATCATTAAACAAATCACCTAAGAGCAATACCACATGAAAAAAAGTTTACTTCCTCCAGAAATAATTCAGGACTGAAAGGGTTAAGACACCTCTGCAGTGCAACCTTGCCTCTCAGACAGTGGTGCCCTCAGAAACACAGCAGACTATGAATCCATGGGCACAGACACAACAGTGCACTATATATGTACGATCATCGGTCTGCCTGTTTTGTTACGCACCCAACAGATCACACTGGAATGACAACATGAGACCAAAGCCATTGTTGAAGAGATGCTTCAGGACGGAGTCACACATGGTTCAGACAGCCCTGGTCCTAAACATTCTGTCTAGTACACAAGAAGTATAGTTCATGGCATCCTCTAGGTGATTATCTGGTTTTGAACACCCGAACAATCCCAATACCAAACATCCAGGATTTCACAAGTTCTTTAGCAGGTGTGACCATTTTTAGTGTGTTAAATGGCCAACAGTCAAGTAATCAGATTCCATTCACAAATAATGATGTATCTAAAATTGCAGTGATAACACCGTATGGACTGTTTGAGTTTTTGGTTATGTCTTTTGGGCTTAAACATGTGGCCCAGATGTGGCTTACCTCGACTGCATGCTAATATTTTCCGAAAATGCCCTCTCACGTGAACAGCACTTCAGAGTGGTGTGACAGAGATTAACTGATTGTGGAATTACACTCAGCAAGAACAAGTGTATCATCAGTGAACCTGTGGTAACATTGCTCGACTATAAAGTGTCGGTACAAGGTATCACACCCTTACCTGGGAAGTCGAACACTTTATGTGCCCTTCTACGGCCACAGAATAATTAACATTTGAGGTGTTTACCCAGAATGGATAATTTTTACCGGTGACACATTGGAGGAACCGCTGCAAGACAAACACCTTTCTCAGACACACTGGCATGCCACCACACAATAATTAAGCACCGCCTCCAGTGGACCAGGAGAATGGAAACCATTTTCAAGGATGCAAGAGAGCCTCTCAGACAATGTGGTGCTCTCTCACCCTGTTCCACATGCTTGAGGCCAACCAATAGCTATCAGTGTAGCACTACATCAAAAAGTGAATGGACACTGGCAACCTCTGAGTTTCTTCTCCTAAAACCTGAAACCCAGCCAAACACGTTGGATCACTTATGATTGGGAACCATTTGCGATCTAAAAGAGCATCTGACACTTGCGCGGATTTGTCAAGGCCCGACCTGTCAAAATTAACACTGACCACAAACCCATCACTGCATTTCAAAAGGTATGTCACAAATGCTCTCCACACCATTTCAGACACACTGAACAACTCTGCCAATCTACAATTGACACTCTCTGCAGTCATGGTGGCAATAACATCGTAGCCAATTACTTTTCTCACACCAGCAGCCTAGTGCTGGTTTTAAACTACAATTACCTTTCCAGTGCTCAGTGTTCCGGTCAACAATTTCAAATGTTATTTAATGACTCCTCGCCTACGCCTCCAACTTTTGGGTGTATCTAGAAACAAATGCAATGCCTTGCGTAACAACTCAGTTCTGACAGATGGTTTTTGACAGCCCCACAACTTAGCACGCCACATGGCCAATGCCACAGTCAGACAAATGATCAATTCATGTGGCCTTCAACCAGGAAAGATGTGCACAACTGGGTTCACACAGGCATTGCAAAAAGATCAGATGTCATATGCACACAAATGTGAGACATTTTCCAGCTTCAACAGTGAGGTTTGGCCACGTTCACATTGACCTAGTCAGCCCTCTTCCCACACCTGCAGGATACCGATACATGTTAATGGTTCAAATGGCTCTGAGCACTATGGGACTCAACTGCTGAGGTCATTAGTCCCCTAGAACTTAGAACTAGTTAAACCTAACTAACCTAAGGACATCACAAACATCCATGCCCGAGGCAGGATTCAAACCTGCAACTGTAGCGGTCTTGCGGTTCCAGACTGCAGCGCCTTTAACCGCATGGCCACTTCGGCCGGCACATGTTAATGCTGGTGGATAGTTGCACACGATGGACACAGGCTGTTCCGATCAAGGACCAACAGGTATCTGCTAAGGACATTTATCAAGACCTGGTTGACACATTTTGGTTGCCATCTTCACACCACTACAAACGAAGGGTGACAATTTGAGTCCAGCTGTCAAAATGGTGTGGTTTCCAGCACAGTCGTATCACAAGTTACCACCCACCAAGCAACCACATGATTGAGAGATGGACAGACTTTAAAAGGCAACTTAATGTGCCACAGTCATACCTGGGCTCAGCTGTTTCCCCTTGTTCTGCTAGGCCTATGAATGGTTCTGCAAGGCATATGAACAGTCTTCAAAGAGGAACGCAGTTGCTTGTCAGCATAGATGGTCTATGACAAACCTCTGTGCATCCTGGTAGACATTCTCACTCCCTCATCACCACCAGATGAAACACAGCTTTCCCATCTGGTACAACTACTACATGAACACACAGCATGGATATGCCACCCTCCTGCGTCACACCATAGAACTCACCCAGTTTTCATGAACAATGTGTTAGCAGAATGCTCTCATGTCATGCATAACATGGAACTTATCTGCACTCAGCTTTAATTCCCTACTACAGACCCTTCCCAATTCTATGACGAAATAACACACAATGGATATAGTCCAAAATAGCAATTGAACTAAAGCCTTCATTGAGTGTGTTAAGCCTGCATGAGTCTTACCACCAACTTCTGAGAGTGCCATGATGATACCAGGGAAACTAACACTTCACACTCCTCCCCCACTGTCTCCTAGCGATGGCCTTACAACCTCCATACCCTAGAACCAGCTGTGTTACTGCAGTTATGTATCCATCATGCTCAGCCATCCACAAAAGAGCTGGACACAAGGTCAAATTCAAAGTGTTCCACAGTTTAGGCAGTGTGACTGCATGGGAGTGATATAATTGACAAATCGATATGAGACAAGTGCAGTGTTTCTTCAACTTCTCATGCTCTTTGAGTTTCCTATTCTGTTTAACTTGTATATATTTGTGCATGGTGATTTGTTGGCTGTGTATAATAAGAGGAAATTATCATATCAATACTTCATGTGTCTATTTTATGTGTAAACGGTAACATTCCTACAACCAGTTTTGAACTTTCGTTCATTGTCAGGTGGCTGCATTACAAGGTGAACTGCTAATTAGACATTGGTTGTTATGTTTGCCATGCTTTCAGTGAACATGTCTTGATAGATTTGGAGACTTGAGTTTCTGTTATTTTCTGTGTACCATGTAGTAGTATCATGGTAAAAGTGTCCCAGCACTATAAACAATTCCACAAACTCACAAAGTAAAAAGTGGTTCACCATTAGCTCTTTTTCAGTGAACAGTCTGATTTCAACTACACTCTACATATTTTAACACAAGTACATGAAGTGTATGCAAAATCATATTATGATGCAAAAAGAGACAGCCAGAGTTGCAACAAAAATTATTTAGTCGGTGACCAGTTTTGGGCTACGCCTATCCTCATTCATTAACGAATATTATCTGGGGCCATACACATATGTACCCACTTTATTTGCTGCTATTTTGGATGGACATTTTACTTAGCAAACATTGGTTTGTTTGAGAATGGACATAGCACAAAACCAGTAACCGACCAAATAAACATCCATTTTAGTTGCAACTCTGGCTGTATCTTTTTGCATCACAATCTAAAATGAGTTGCTGTCCTGCATCACCCAGCACACTGTCATTATGCAAAGTCAGATTATTCATTGAAAAAATGCTATTGTTGACCAACTTTTTACTTTGTGATTTTATGGAAGTGTTTATAACTTTGGCATGCATTTACCATGATACTAAAGCATGGTATATGGAAAATAATAAAAAAATTAAGCCTTTACTGACACCACAGCAAACAAAATAACCAACATCTGATTAAGAGTTCATCTCATACTGCAACCATCTGAGAAGAATGAAAGTTCAAAACTGGTAACAGCACAGAAAAATGAAATGTGTTGAAAAAAAAAGTCTTTAAATTAATGGTTGGCAGATGTTTCTATAACATATTTTGTACAGGGTTATTCTAAATTAATTGCCTAAAACAATTTTATGAAAAGGATAGTTGCTACTCACAATATAGTGGAGATACTGATTCGCAGATAGGCACAATAAAAAGACTGAGCCCTCAGCTGTCAGAGACTGCAGTCACATGTGTGTGTGTGTATTCTTGATAAAGCCCTTATTGGTCTGAAGCTCACTTTCCGACCGTCTTTTTGTTGTGCCTATCTGCAACTCAGCATCTCCTCTGTATGGTGAGTAGCAACTATCATTTTCATAATATTGTTACAGTCCATTCTGCATTTTCCATTGTTTAGTTACCTAAAAGAAACAGTGAATAACTTCAAAACCATTACCAGAGTGTTGTCTGGGAGCTCTTCAAACCTCTTCCCACATTCTAGCTTCATTAATGTCAGTCCATTCGTTCTTCTATGGAGAGAGTGCATGACCACAGTAACAATGGAGGTGCATAGTGGTCCAGAACAGTGCTGCTTGTGGTACCACAAAACGCAATTATTATAAGAAGACATGTCAGAATGGAGTATCACAAAGCGCCACCCCAGGAAAATGCTATAAAAGCATCGTATGCTCATTTTATGGAAACAGGTTGTGTGACACATTGAGAGAAAAGTCAAGATTGCCCGTGGAGGTAGATTCTGGGATAACCTCATGCATCTGCGAAGAAATTTTGTACAGATGGGGTATCTGCCATGTGATGAGAGACACTCGAATGGTACAAATGTAGAACGAAACTTATGGTTCTGTCAGGTTCAGAACTGAGAATAAATTATTTCAAGTAAGTAAATCTCATGTGCTATTTAATGCTACTTTTAGGTATCTTATTTAGAATCACCCTGTACAGCCACAGAGCCCTCACAATGTCAGTTACTGGCAAAATAACTCTACATGACATATTTTGAGGATGTGGCATTTCAGAGTGCCCGTCTAAAACCCAAGCACTTCTGTTAGGTTGATGACACATTCATGGTGTGAAAGCATGGCAGATAGGTGCTGGAAGAGTTTCTGGATCACTTAAACAGCATTCATCAAGATATTATAGTCGTGGTGGTACTAGAAGTGACTAGCCGTCTTCCTTTATTGGATATTCTAATAAGTAAGAAGGCAGAGTATACTCTAGGCCATGCTGTTTATAGCAAGACCTTTACAGACCTAAATCAGCACACAACAAGCCACCACCATCTAATGTACAGTGCTAACCAACAGGTTAGATAGAGCACACATTGCCTGTGACAAGAAAAAACCCCTGCTGAGCTACACCACACGCAGGAACTGTTCAATCAGATTTCATCATTCATGAAACAATTGCACTTAGAATAATACACACAAATAGAAAAGGAATTTATATGTAAAACAATGTAAGACTTTTTTATACCTTCAACTTTACAGAAATTATATTTTAATTGTTGATATATTTTATTACTATTAAGCACCACTGGCAGGAGTCTCTGAGGTTTCTTTTCATCTTATTTAATCATTCTGTTTCTTTTTCTGGTGTTTATTCTTTTTTAGTTGTAAGTGACTCTTGAAACATTTTTCCGTTAATTAGGAGTGTGGACATGCACAACCTCTCCAATACAAGTGTTGTGGTATCAAAAAATTTGGCTACACCAGATGGTTTGGTGGTTGACTGGATAGCTGATAACATTTACTGGACAGATGCTGGCAGGAAAGTTCTGGAGGTTGCAAAACTGGATGGAACATGTAGGAAAGTGATAATAAAAAATGGTTTAGATGAACCAAGGGCACTTGCAATGTTCCCAAGGAAGGGGTGAGTATATGTTGAATAATTTTTGTGTATATTTTGAATCACCCCAAAAATTATGTTACATATTTTGATTTCAAGTTTTTCAATTGTGTGACTTTATGAGTAATTTTTCTGAATAGGTACATGTACTGGACTGACTGGGGAGACAACCCAAAAATTGAAAGAGCATTGCTGGATGGTTCCAACAGAACAGTTGTTGTTGGAACTGAACTAGGTTTTCCCAATGGTCTAGCTATTGACTATGCTGCCAGAAGACTTTACTGGGCAGATGCTCTTAAGGATAGAATAGAAACAGCAGACCTGAATGGTAGAAACAGAATACAGCTTGTTCCTGCTAAAACACATCCATTTGGACTCACTCAGGTACGCAATGATTGACATAAACAGTGAAACTCCTGTTTTACATTTTCGTGTGGTCCAGACTTAAAAAATGCAGAATCGAGGAAAGTATCAAAACCCCTCAAATGTGAACAAAAACATAAGTAATTGGCATATATGATTAAAAATCGTAATCCTTTCTAATACTTTCTAAAAAATCTGGATAAGTGAAGGACATTAAATTTACAATACAATGTTTATACAATAATTTGTGGTAATGAATTTCGTCAGTTCTTAAAAAGTTACAGGTGTGTAACAGCAAGTAAAAATTTGTCAAAAATTTGAAATTGATGTCTGGGTACAAGGTAATTGAGTTATTTTCCAAGCAACCACAAATTATACATCAAAACATGCATTTTTGAGAGATCTTTCCTTTGTGATCACCCAGCAATTTGTGGCCTTTAGAAATGCGAGAATTGTATGGGGGATCTGAATCACTCAAGTTGTGAAAGAATTATCTGTCTTCCTTGTGAAACTCTGTGTAATGCTCTGCTGCTAGAATTTCATTGCTGAGCTCTTTCATTCAGGCTGAAAGCTTGGAAGTACCATCTTGGTAGATTCTTATGGCAGTCTTGGGAAGGTAGGATGAATGATGGAAGATTATCATAAGTGATTTGGTAATTAATTGAAAGGTCATATTGCTTTAGGGATTTATGGTAGAATACAAACTGGAAGAGGCACTAAAAATATCACACAGCAGTAATATGCATTCCAGTCATGTACTGAATGGTCTCAAAAGTATATTTGGTGATAATGTGAGGCATATTAAAATTATGAGGCTTCTTTTGAAATTAGCACGTCAGATTAGGGAATAATAAACCAATTAATGTACTTTACCAACCAGAAGATGTATAAAATATGTTTCAATAAGGAATGGAGTTTAAACTTTAAACATCTTGTCATTGGAGACTGAGAAAAACTCTGACAGAATACAGGTAAAGGAAATAATTAAACAATGAACCTGGCATTGATAAAATCCAAATTAGGCTGATGAGATAGAGATATGAAACCTTGCTGCTCCAGTGAGGAATCATAACTACTACATCATCTTTATTCATTTGCTCAGTGTAATACTTCCAAGGGAGGAAAAAAAAATCATTAATGCAGTAATTGACATTGCCTTCCATTTATTTTAAGATGGCAGTCTACTGATCAACTTCCAGTTTCTGTAGTGTATATTGTTTCACAAGAGCTGACAACTATAATGGGATTTGAGCTGATGAGAGAGATCACAAGCAAAAGATTTCAAGTTTGCACTGAATACACCTTCTGGAAGTGCTTGATTCAGACTGTTTTTACTAAAAATGTTGTTGAATTTATTCAACTATTTCAGTATGGTGACCATATCTACTGGACCGATTGGTACAAGAAGTCAGTGGAGAGAGCTGATAAGAAGACAGGTTTAGATCGAAAAGTAATTCGCAAAGACCTTGATGGAGTAATGGAAATACGAGCTGTAGCTGCTGAGCGGCAACCTGGCTGGAATCCTTGTGCAGTCCATAATGGTGGCTGCTCTCACTTATGTCTTTACCGACAAAAGGATTACATCTGTGCTTGTCCTGATATACCAGATGATCGTCATTGCTCTACAGGTTCGTATATGATTTTTTTTATATGTGAGCCACAATTTAAAGCAACATAGATTGGTGAATAGCATAATAAAGTGTAAATTATATTTTTAATAACTCTCTTTACAGTGCCCAGTGCTCATGTACCAAACAAGAAACAGAAAGAATTAAATCCCCTTATGGATGTTGAGGATTACACAGGAGAAGATGAAGATTATGACAACATACCTATTTCTCCAGCCTATCCAAATGAAAATGATGAGCCTGGTATAAAAGATGGTGTGGATGATGATTTAAATATGTTGGCAGGCACTGGAAGTGCAGAAAAACCAAAGGAGCATGGAATACCATCACACATTATGATTATAATAATGGGCCTGTTCAGTTTGATAGTACTTGCTACTTTGGCTATGGTCATACTGCTTTTATTCCACCGACACAAAAAACAGAAGAAGTATTTATATGCTACAGGGCGAAGTGTGCTGACATTTTCTAATCCGAATTATAATGCTTCTAATATGGATGTTGGAGCTAGTTCCCATCCTGACAAAAAACCATTCATTTGGAAAAGACTCAAATATGACAAGTCTCAGGTAAGAAATTAACTACATTTGTTGACTGCAGTATTTAGTGTGTTCAGACAAGAAATAATCAGAATGATGTTTTACTAAACTATCAGCTATGAAGCATGTGTAAGAATAAAATCATTCTGTGTTTATCTTATCAGTACCTTTGCTTCTTCTCCTTTTTATTACTGTGAGAAAACCATTCATAACTAACTCAGAGAGACTTCAGCTGATATGTTGTGGTCACAGGCTTTTAAGAGATGTTCCTTATCTCAGATGACCTTGGATCTGACTGTGCTATAAAATATCTAGAAATTGATAGCTATAGTTATATTCATAGTTTTTCCTGCATCTGTGTATGAGTATATGTGGAAACGTGAGTCCATCTAAACCAGAACACAAGTTTTATTTTGTGTTCAACCAGGAAAAAAATGTACTTTCTTCCTACAATAGCTCAGATACATGGTCCTGTCATATTAATGTGACTACCACTCACAGACAGCAGGTGACTGCTCTATCAGTGGAGGGTATATAAAACTTGTCGGGGAATGTGGAAGACAGTGCAGTCATTTTCATAATGCAGAAATGTCTGATTTATCTGCTGTCCAAAAGGATATGATCATTGGCTTTCAGGCCAAGGTTGAAAGCATATCTGAAGCAGCTGAGTTTGTAAACTCTTCATGTTATGTTGTGGTTAAAATATACCGTGCACAGCAAAATGCTGTTATCCAAAACTAACACCAATGCAATTGTGGTGCACCACAGGCCATAGATGACAGCAAATGCATGGCTCATGCACCCATGCTGACTGTTGTTCATAGGCAATGAAGGCTGGAAATTGCATACCAAGAAACCTAGCGCCCCAACCCCAGCACTGGAGTTGACATGGCTCCACATTCCTGTAGGTATCTCTCAGAGCATTATTGACTTTCTTCCTGCACATCTCACAGTCATCCACAATGCAAATGGTGTTATTCATGCTTTTGACTTGTGGTCACATTAATGTGAGTGAACAGTGTATAACAAGACATTTGTCTGCAAACTGGAAAGTCTGGAGGATTTATGTCATAGATGTGGGTGGCTGAACAGGAAACTCCCTAGCTCCATTGGTCCCACAGTTTGACAACATGTGTGTTGTTAGTAACATGATGCTGCACCAAATTTGCGTAAGTGGTAATAAGGTACAGATGAAAAGCTGGACAGCCCATGAGGATGTATGAAGATATGGCAGATACATTTACTTCATTAATACGTTCCAATAAGGACATCCCCATTGAGGGGTAGAAGAGAGAAGAGCTGCTCCCCCCCCCCCCCCCCAAACTCCCAACCCTTTAATATAAAAATTCATGAACTTACAACCTGCCCCACCAGACAGAAGATGTACCATTTCAGTATCAGTTTGAAGAAAACCAAAACATGCAGCAGGTGGTGATTAGTAGCAAGTGTACCCAGAGCCATTTGTCATGAAATCTCAAACCAATTTTGTTGTCCACCATAAAACTAACATGAGTTGCCTCCTCCCACAAAATCTCAGCTCGTGGGTACACTCTTGCTGTCAAACTAATAAATAAAATTAAAGTATTGTAATGTGTAGTTGAAAATACTTTTGCCTTGCACGGTTACCATCTTATTATACATCTCCCAGCAGCAAACTTGATTCATCTCAAGAAAGAATTATTACCTTCTATGAAAGTGTCTGAACCAGTTTCACAAAGATTTTATAATGGACAAAATAAAATTAATAGTTTAAGGACATAGAGCAGGACATACAGCAGGACGTACTGCATAGTACAATAAATCTCATTTTAAACTGTTTTTATCAGGTGACTTTTGTGTCTGTTTGGCTCAAAGTTTGCAGTTGATTTTAAACTAACTTCCTGATGTGCAAGAAAATTTAAACTTTCAACATAGTTAAGAACTGGGTGACATTGCAGTTTTAACTCACTTTCATGTCTGGTATGTGACAAAGGGCACTTTATGTACCACTACTGTTTCCCTTATTTCCTGTTCCAGTTGAGGTCGTTTCATGGTAAGAATGATTGCTGGTATGCCTCCATGTGAGCTCAGGTCTCTCAAATTTTTACCTTCATCATTTACTCATGAGATATTCATGCAACCTTTACCTATTGCCTGTGCAGTGTATTTTTCATTTTTAGTTTTTTAAATGTTGTCACAGCCATTAAAAATCCCAAGCACCATTTTCAGGACCACTTGTTTGAGTTTAGAAATGTGTATGTGGCTAGGAGAAATTATTTAATGCTTAGTCCAATATAAAAAGGTGTTATATTAAAAAACTTTTTATATAAAGAATTATTGTTTATATTCTCAAGATTCTGAAGCAATGCTAGCACCAACAATACATGTCTTGTTCTCTTTCCTGTGGATATTGTTCAAAGAAGGAAGGCTGATGGTCACCTGAAGATATTCATCATTGGGCTCTGAATGTAATCCGATGCAGATATCCTTGAATTCTTTGTGACCAGACATTTCTCTGTTCTCTGTATCTCCATCAGCCAGTATGGTTCTTTTGATCCTGTTTGTTTATGTAACCATATCTCACTTTGTAGTCATGAAACAAGCACATGGACAGACACATACACAAAATGATAATGAAACAAATGAAAAGGGGGTGGAACGGGTAGCAGCATTTGTGAAAGGTGTAAGTGATAGTAGCAGAATTTAATGTAAGTTGGAGCTAGATGGAAATGAGAATGATTTAGACCTGCAATAATATGTGTTCAGGATTGCTTATGAACATGATCTGGTTTATATGCACTGCTGATATAAACAGTTAATGATAGCTCTAATAAATAACAGTGACACACATGTAACTAGAAACCCGTTGGACATTTGAATGCCGTTCACCTCATCTGTCTGGGTTATGAAACAGATTATAATACTATAATGTATTCTTCAAGACCACAAGTCTCAATAAATTTGACAGTAAAGAGCAAATTGTCAGATGATCTAACCACGTAAGGCATTTAATTGAAAAGATACGGGATGGCATCCACTTATTTCAATAGTAATCACACAATGTTGAAAACAGCTACTACCATATATACTTAGTAGCTGGGCTACCCATAAGACTGTGACAAACAATTTGTTTACTTCTACAATGAAATTTTCACTCTACAGCAGAGTGTGCGCTGATATGAAACTTCCTGGTAGATTAAAACTGTGTGATGGACCGAGACTCGAACACGAGACCTTTCCCTTTCGCGGGCAAGTGCTCCACCAATTGAGCTACCCAAGCACAACTCACGCCCTGTCCTCACAGCTTTATTTCCGCCAGTACCTCGTCCCCTACCTTCCACACTTCACAGAAGCTCTCCTGCGAACCTTGCAGAACTAGCACTCCTGGAAGAAAGGATATTGCAGAGACATGGCTTAGCCAGAGTGGGAAAGGGGGGGGGGGATGTTTCTAGATTGAAATTTTCACTCTACAGTGGAGTGTGCACTGATATGAAACTTCCTGATAGATTAAACTGTGTGCCGGACTGAGACTCAAACTCGGGACCTTTGCCTTTCGCGGGCAAGTGCTCTGCCATCTGAGCTACCCAAGCACAACTCACGCCCTGTTCTCATAGCTTAAATTTCGCCAGTACCTTGTTCCCTACCTTCCAAACTTCACAGAAACTCTCCTGCAAACCTTGCAGAAATAGCACTCCTGGAAGAAAGGATATTGCGGAGACATGGCTTAGCCACAGTGGGGGAACGTTTCTAGAATGAAAATTTCACTCTACAGTGGAGTGTGTACTGATATGAAACTTCCTGGCAGATTAAAACTGTGTGCTGGACCGAGACTCGAACTCGGGGCTTATGCCTTTTGTGGGCAAGTGGTCTACCAACTGAGCTACCCAAGCACGACTCATGCCCCGTCCTCACAGCTTTAATTCTGCCAGTACCTCGTCTCCTACCTTCCAAACATCACAGAAGCTCTCCTGCGAACCTTGCAGAACTAGCACTCCTGGAAGAAAGGATACTGCGGAGACATGACTTAGCCACAGCCTGGGATATGTTTCTAGAATGAAATTTTCGCTCTACAACAGAGTGTGTGCTGATATGAAACTTCCTGGCAGATTAAAACTGTGTGCCAGACCGAGACTCGAACTCGGGACCTTTGCTTTTTGCAGGCAAGTGAGCTACCTACTGAACTACCCAAGCACGACTCACGCCCCGTCCTCACAGCTTTAATTCCGCCAGCACTTTGTCCCCTTACTTCCAAACTTCACAGTAGCTCTCCTGCGAACCTTGCACAACTAGAACTCCAGGAAGAAAAGATATTGCGGAGACATGGCATAGCCACAGCCTGGGATATGTTTCTAGAATGAAATTTTCACTCTACAACAGAGTGTGTGCTGATATGAAACTTCCTGGCAGATTAAAACTGTGCGCCGGACCGAGACTCGAACTCGGGGCCTTTGCCTTTTGCGGGCAAGTGGTCTATGAACTGAGCTACCCAAGCACGACTCATGCCCCGTCCTCACAGCTTTAATTCCGCCAGTTTTAATCTGCCAGGAAGTTTCATATCAGCGCACAGTCCACTGTAGAGTGAAAATTTCACTCCAGAAACATCCCCCCTGCTGTGGCTAAGCCATGTCTCCGCAATATCCTTTCTTCCAGAAGTGCTAGTTCTTCAAGGTTCGCAGGAGAGCTTCTGTGAAGTTGGGAAGGTAGGGGCAAGGTACTGGCGAAATTAATGCTGTGAGGATGGGGCATGAGTCATGTTTGGGTAGCTCAGTTGGTAGGGCACTTGCCTGCGAATGGCAAAGGTCCCGTGTTCGAGTCTCGGTCCGACACACAGTTTTAATCTGCCAAGAAGTTTCATATCAGCACACACTCCACTGTAGAGTGAAAATTTCACTCTAGAAACATCCTCCCTGCTGCGGCTAAGCCATGTCTCCACAATATCCTTTCTTCCAGGAGTGCTAGTTTTGCAAGGTTCGCAGGAGAGCTTCTGTGAAGTTTGGAAGGTAGGGGACAAGGTACTGATGGAATTAAAGCTGTGAGGATGGGGCGTGAGCCGTGATTGGGTAGCTCAGTTGGTAGAGCACCTGCTCGCGAATGGCAAAGGTCACGAATTCAAATTTCAGTCCGGCATACAGTTTTAATCTGCCAGGAAGTTTCAATAATTTGTTTACTTATTTATTCATTCACCTAAAAAATCTTTCCAGATCGTGGGATGCAGAACAAACAAAACAGTACACAACACAGGAAAAGTACAGTATTGTTTCAATAGATACACAAATTTTAGCTTTATCTACTGAAGAGCTTGCACTACTTGCAGTGGCTGCACTGTGTTGTTTCAAGTCCATTGTATCTCGAATGTTCTAAAAGTTCTGCTGCAGAATAGGAAAAAAAAATAGAAAAACATGACATGTGCTTCATTTTAAATTATACTAACTTAATGTATGATGTTCTCACAGTATCTCATGATGCCTGGAAGAATTAATGGTGAAATTTTGTTCACAATTGATGATTAAACTGAGTGGAAACCTGTAAACATGATAAAAAGTTGATATGATGGAAGCATATGAGATACCACTTGGTATTATATGTTACAGTAACTTATTTATGGGTATCATGCTGATTCAGAAGGCAAAGCAATGATTGTATATGGTTTAGATTGTCTTGTAGTCAATTTCTTCAATTATGAAATAGTTACCTGTGGTGGTGATAGGAAGATGCATAAAAATAGTTCACAATTGGGCATAGTCACTACCCACAATATATCAAAGGTCAGGAGGATAGTTGGCAGCACAGTGCCTGCTATTTGTTGTAAATTGGAATGGTCTCATAATCTCCAGCTAAAGGTAAACTGGTGTTACAAGTGACTAGTCAGAAACAGTTACAAGAAGAATGGTGAATATGGCACATACTGCTTTTGGCACAGTGAGAGTGGTACCTACCTTATGACTGGGAAATGGATTAAAGGGACACACGCAGTGTACCAAACTACTGCAGAATTTGAGAGGAGAGTGAAGAGCACTCAAGGTAGCATGGGAGAGCCTTAACACATTTTAGAGTATGGCAAGAAAATAATAACACAGCCTGAGAAGTAGTCTGATGAAACACAAGTGAGAATGGTATTGTAAAATGAGAGGCATGCTGCTTTTGTTTTCGTGCAGTTACTTGTTAGTTTGTGGAGTAACTAATATAGAATGGAAAATCTGCTTATGAAGTAGGATGTTGAGGCAGTTGTGAGTAGCGAGAAAAGAGATGAAGCAAGCTCTACACTTTCACAAATAATCTACATTGGGTCAGATGTGTCTGCCACAGATGTTAATTTTGCAGAGATGTCTGAGTAATGACAACTATGAAGGTTCAGCTTTTTATGTTTGATTGTTTGCGTATCTTTAGTGAATTTGGGGATTCCTGCCAGCATGAAGAAAGTTAACTTCAAGAAAGGTGACATGAGAGTCAGAAAATGACAATGATAATTTTGTCCTAGACGTTGCATCACGTTATCTGAGAAAATTTATCAGTCTAAGTTCACCATGAATTAATATGGTGCAAAACAGCCATTGCCCGACAGTTGGTTGCTGTTTTGTTGCACCCAACAGAGTCCGAGTTGCAAGTCTAATCAAATCTGAAGTCGTGAGCCAATGTTGCTCTTAGCACACCACAATTTGGTGTGCATATTATAATCAGTCCAAAACACAACCAAAACCAATCCAAAGAACACAGAAAAGTAATAAATACTGGACTAATATGTCATATACAAAACATCTATATGCAAGTAACAAAGTTGCCTGTTGCTGCACAGTCATATTTGATCAACCAGGTGTGCCTGTGGGTCACCCATCAAATATGTTTGCTAAGATACTTATGAACAGCTTGGACCCCAGTGCTGTAAGTCTGCAACTTAATACAACCTATGCTGCTTGTATCAATATCATCTTCCAGGAACATCATATTTAAGAAATTGTCACATATTCTTTCTGTAGCTGTTCTCAATTTGATGACTCACAGTAAGTGGATGTACTTTCTGTAATAATTTTTTCTTTGTGAATATTCATTAGAAAACCCATTCTTTCGATCCTTCATTGCCAGTAAATTACAAATAAAATAGCTTAACAACAATGTCAAAAAGACAGATCACTATGTACCACATAGAAGACATGTTGAGCCAAAGATAAAAACAATGAAAAAGAACACTTGTAATATCCAGAAGTCAGAGAGAGTCGTTGTCCAAAAGTTGAATATTTCTAGCATTCTTTTCCATCTTACCTGTCTGTGATTCAGTACCACTCAAACAAGGACTTTGTCCAACAACTGAACATTTTTCTAGCATTCTTTTTCATTATACATGCCTGTGACTTTGTGCCTCCTCTATGTGGTGGCTAGCAATCTATCATTTTCATGTAGCTTTTATTCCACCCTGAACTTTCCATTGTTCAAATAAAAGAACTTAATGACATTCAAGTTTAGGTTTGAAAAATCTTTCTATCAGGGAATTAGTTCTGCCATACTGCATTATTTCTTATCCCCTTATAGAAAAACACTGTTCTGTACCTGGGCTAATCATAAGTTTCAGTTTTTGAAGTAAACGACTATGGCATACTTAGCAACATGAATTTTTAATAATATAGCAATATGTTGGTAAAATCATAATTTAATTCATGGTTATCGTGATAAATTTCTTTTAATAACCTCATGAAAATATTCTTTAAAGAACTAATTAGTAGAGATGGATCAAAGCTTAGTCACCAATGAACAGACTTTGCATCTGTTATTGTATTCACATTGAGAATAGCATCAACAAATATAATGTAGCTATATAAACAGGGGCACCAGGCAAGCAGTTGTGTGCCAAAAATACGAGTGCTTCAATGAAATGAATGTTCTCGTCAGAGTGACTATTCAGTGAAAGTCATATTGATTCGAACATATAACTTCTCTGAAAAATGATCCATAAAAAAGATACATCTTTAATATTGGACAACATCCACACAATATTTATTGTCTGCAGATGTATAAAGAAATAAAAAAACTAAAATATAAAGTCAGTCATTTATCACCTAGTCCTCCTCAACAAAAATCACTACTGCAACATTTTTGACAGTATTCATATATAAAAAAGTCGAGTTGAGAGGCATGAAAGGGAAGCAGTGATTAAAAAGGGAGTGAGACAGGTTTGTAGCCTATCCCTGATGTTATTCATTCTGTATATTGAGCAAGCAGTAAAGGAAACAAAAGAAAAATTTGGTGTAGGAATTAAAATCCACGGAGAAGAAATAAAAACTTTGAGTTTGCCGATGACAGCAAAGGACCTGGAAGAGCAGTTGAATTGAATGGACAGTGTCTTCAAAGGAGGACGTAAGATGAACATCAACAAAAAGCACAACAAGGATGATGGAATGTAGTCAAATTAATTCAGGTGATGCTGAGGGAATTAGGTTAGGAAATGAGACACTTAAGGTAGTAGATGAGTTTTGCTATCTGGGGAGCAAAATAACTGATGATGGTCGAAGTAGAGAGGATATAAAATGAAGACTGGCTCTGGCACCAAAGCGTTTCTGAAGAAGAGAAATTTGTTAATATCAAGTTTAGATTTAAGTGTCAGGAAGTCTTTTCTGAAAATATTTGTATGGAGTGTGGCCATGTATGGAAGCAAAACATGGATGATAAACAGTTTGGACAAGAAGATAATAGAAGCTTTCGAAATATGGTGCTGCAGAAGAATGCTTAAGATTAGATGGATAGATCATGTAACTAATGAAGAGGTACTGAATAGAATTGGAGAGAAGAGGAATTTGTGGCACAACCTGACTAGAAGAGGGGATTGGTTGGTAGGACACATTCTGAGGCATCAAGGGGCTACCAGTTTAGTATTGAAGGAAAGTGTGGAGGGTAAAAACTGCAGAGGGAGACCAAGAGATGAATACACTAAGCAGATTCAGGAGGATGTAGGTTACAATAGTTACTTGGAGATGAAGAAGCTTGCACAGGATTGAGTAGCATGGAGAGATGCATCAATCCAGTCTTTGGGCTGAAGAACACAACATAAAGAAGAACATAGTAAAACATTATGGGTATAATGTTTGGCAGTTATGCACTTTGTTCTTTCTTCTTAGGTACAAGTTGTACAATCCCATAATTGTGTTGGAGTTGCAGTTCAGAGCAGCATTTGCTGCCTGATTTCATAATATCTGTCATTTTACATTGTCCAGTTAATGGTATGTGATACATATGGCTGATGAGTATTTCTTTGATTGATTAAGTCATGCTGTATTTTAATGTTGTTAAGAGTTCATAAGCAGTTGTAATATTCACCCTGAACATCACATACATCCTGCCCAAGGGATATATTGGCTTTTACAGTTAAATGTAAATACAAATATCATCATTTGTAGAAATTCATTCTGTGTGAATATCATTGACAGATGCTTCTCATTTAATGTCTCTTATTTTCTTCCTAAATAGGAACGAGTTTTTAATATTCATGATGAGAAACAAGCTACAGGACCTGAAGTGGTATCACTGATTCCGGCTGTTATGGTACCAAGCAATGATGCTACAACACCAGAGCATATTGCTACACCTCCTCCAACACCTCCCCAAAGATTAGACAGTATTAGCTTGAAGGCTGGGTGACCAATCTTCAGTAAAATTTGTGTAATGTTTTTGCAGGAGGAGCCATCCAATACCACAAAATTAGGTAGGCCAAAATGGTATAAATGTTTGTAAAACTGTCAGTTCTATAAGAGAAAACATAATAAAAATGACAAATAAAAAGTCATATGTAAACAGTAATGTAAATAGGGCCCAGTTTACAAGCCCTTGTGACAAATTCAGAATAAGAATGTGTAACATCCAGCCTGTTAATAAATTGTTTCCCTATAATTATATGTAATACTTAATTTGTTGTTATTACTTGACAGCCTTCCATACAGAGTGAAATACTGGAATTTTAGATAGTTACTGTACCATACCTAAGACTGTATTTGTGTTTGGTTTTGTATTGTTTTTTAAAATTAAATGTGAGATGAAAGTCACCATAATTTTTATCACCAAGTAAAACCAAATATTTATGTGTTTTTAATTCTTTGAATGTATCATATTAAAATGATTTTATTGTTGTTGACACTGGAATCATGCTCAAAATGTTTGAAGGAAAACGGCAGATGAAGAGTAAGAATATGAATCGTTGGTGAGAATGTTGTGAATTATGATGAGAGTCTTGTGTATATAATAGTCAAATGAAGGAAGAGTATTAATGAAAGTAAATAAAACTAAAATTTTATTGCATGGAAGTTCCCCATGTCCACCAGTTATGACTGTCGTTTCATACAATAGTTATCTCATAAGTTTTGCAAATGCAGTATTGATGTTCCTTATTATTTTTAACTCATAACAAAGTAATAAAATGAAAATAAAGTGTTTTTTGTATTTATCCTGTACATACTTTTTATAAAATATTGAAATGTTATAGGTAATTATGAGAAAGTTTCAAATAGTTTTATATATTTGCTCAGTTTTACTGATATAATTAAAATATTTTGTTGCTGCTTTTCTTGCAGTTTGTATGCTAGTGCAAATAATTGAATAAGGAAATGATTTTTTTTAAAGAGAATATTCAATTGATACTGCGGAGAATCAGATTTTCAATGTCTGCATGTTTATCTCAAAGTGAGAATATGTAAGACATACATTTTATTCAAAATATTATTTTCACTCTTTCTCTCATTTAATAAGTATTAATGTTTATGAGGCTCCAAATATTGTCTTAAAATTTTATAGCTATTTATGCAATTATAATTCATGTTCATATGTTAAATACATTTTTAAAGAAGCAATGCACACAGTAGTGATTTAAACAAATGTACAATATATGCCAAAAAATTATTTTATATAATACAGTTATGTCAAACATATCAAGTTCTATTTCTTCTAGTCTTTCCATTTCATTATTCATAATCTGTTTGCCACAGTATAAAGGGCATATTTAACGTCCCTTTCCTTATTTTAAATAGTCCTCTATTGAATTCATAAATCGTACTCTTCTGATTATGATGAATACTACAGCCAATAAGTCAATATACATGCTCAAAATGAACATACAGGAAGATTTCTTGGAACAAAATCAGTTTCCCTTTGAACCATACAGTTAAATATCAGTATTAAAATATAAAGATTTTTCTTTACAATTCAAGTATTTGAAAATATACATTTTCCAAAAAATTATTCCAATTTTCTGTTTCTTTAAAAATACTTCATGCAGAGTGGGCAAATTTTACAGTATACAAAAATCCATGACCTTTGGTAGCCAAATTAAGTCCTTGGTTTTTATAAGAGGAGTTAAAATAAATTGATGCTATTGGGGTTTCGATAACAGAATCATATTTAAAATTATAGGGTGTCACTCCTGGGATAGCTGACAATAGTAATGTCATGATTTCATCCACTGTCACACAGTTACCTTATACTCTTACAGAGTAGCTATTATATAATAGTCTAAAAGTAATTAGAATGTACTATATAATTATTTCTCATGTGTGTGACCAGTTGGAAATGTGTGCCACATATTGATATTTTTGTATAGTTACCACCATATTGTTCCCTACACTAACCAGTATTTGAGTGCCCATTGTTCTAGAAGAACACGTTGCGAACTCTCGTGTAACTTCTTGTATCTAGTGCACTTGAATTAGAAGCATGTGCCATCATTTATTCCTTCTACATTACCTTCGTTTCTATAATACTCTTTTTATCCTAAAAGGATTTTGTGGCCCCAGAAACCTTTTATTCAATTATGATTTCAGTTTTTAAATCTTCTTATGTTATTTTAATACTGATATACAATATATTATGTTACTATGTCCTGAAAGTGTGTATTGACTGCATGTATAATTTTGTTGTTTTTGGCACATTGTCAGTTTTATTTTACATCTAGTATTTCATGCACACATTATTTTACTTATGTGTCATATACTTTTGTTTATTCAATTGACTTAGGAAGCTAAATAATCCTGCATAAAAACTATAACATTGTCTGCCAATTAAACTTGCAGACCTAAGAGCAAAACACACACACACATATATACACATGGAGAGAGAGAGAGAGAGAGAGAGAGAGAGAGAGAGAGAGAGAGAGAGAGAGAGAGAGAGATGGGGAGGGGGGTGTACTTTTTAAAAATGTATAATTTTACAAGAAATGCATCTCTCTTGCACAGGAGTAACTTGAACAAAATCAGTGTACTGAGGAGAATTTTTCTATACTCTCTACAGCATGATCTTGGTGTTTTCAACTATACAGAAATTATGAGTTATATATGAAAATAATGGAGCATTCTTAAATTCCTTAAGTCTCAGTTTTTTTCTATACTTTAGAATAATGGCTGTGTTTGGTGCTCTTAGCATTGAGGGTGTTGTGAGTGTATTTTGGTTCTAATTTTTTGACACACATTATTTATGCTCAGATTACTCCCTAAATTTCTGTTAATGTTTCTTGAGTTTATTAGAAGTCTTTTGAGTTATTTACTACAGATACTTCTCCTAACAATCTACAATGATGTTGCAGGTGACATTATTGCCATTGAGTAACTGGATTTTTGGAAGTAATGTTCCATTTAGAGATTTAGTCTCTCTCATTTTTTGAATATGGATCTCACACATTCAGTGTGTTAGGTTGAGCAGTATATATATCACTGTCAGCACACTGATTAAAGGTGTAAATAACTTCATATCAGTGCTAAATATGGCCTGGTGCATTCTTCATATATTTAATACATGACATACTTCTTTTGTGAGGAAAATTAGTTGGATATAGTTCAAGTTGCAAGTGTATGATTTATGAAATTTTTCTCCTTAGTGCTCCATTTCTGAAATATGTAACATACTGACTGCATTTTTGAAACACTCTCAACATCATCTTTGTGCTCCACACATTATATCTCTCACAAATGTGTGAACTGAGCAGAGTTTTCCTCACTTTTAGTACTTTCATATTGCTTTGAATTTCTTTATTTTTCTCATTGACTATGAAAAAATAAGCAACTGCCACTAAAAATATAAGTAGCATCCCTTGAGTTGGAATGTTTCTACCACAGCAGTGTGGAGTAACAATGCCAGTTTTGGTAAGTAAAATGCTTTCATTTATTTTTTTAATATTGATTGTTTTGAACTTTCAACAATCAGATTCCTGCTGTTTTTGTTTTTCACTTCCTCATTAAAATTTCATAAATCTTATGTCATTATTTCTACCAAACTTCCAATGTCATAGTCAGTGACATCAAGGAAAGAAAGAAAATTAAGTTACCATGGATAATACTACAATCTATAACACCAGAGTTATACCAGAAATATGCCACACAAGATTCCAAGCAAGAGTCCCTTTTGTATTACACATAAATTTTCAGAGTGTTTCTTGCTTAAATAATTATATTTTCAATTTATTTATTTAATTGATGATGAAGTCCACAGAGTGCTTTTTTCTGCAGAATATTTCTGGACTGTAGTCACTCTTGATCTATAAAATTAATGAATTATACACCATACTATAAAACTGTGCTTTTGAAATTACAAAACAGATCATATGCACTCTTTACGTGGTTACAGACTTTTGTATCAATGTGTTGGCTGATAGACCACACCAATGAAATGAAAGGCCTCAAATAACATGGCTGATGTGTGGCAGAGTTGGGACTTTACTTGTTCAAAACATTGCATGTGATACACATGTGAAGATGTATGCATTAGTGAAGTTCAGTGCAGTGGGGAAAGGACAGGAGGGGGGAAGGAGGAGGGGGATTCTTGTTATTGATGGCAAAACAAGTAATACTAAATTGCAGAGTTGACACTGAACAATTCATTAAGATAAATAATAGCTCAGAGGTGTAAAATTGCTCTGTATTGCTCTGTAGCTGACTGGAGTTGCCATCCTTCTTGTCTAATGAGACCTTCCAGCATTAGATCATGTATATCACAACTCCTACTTCCCATATTATGCAGACATTAGGGATTCAATTAGTTTTTTATTGCTTTATTGCTTCAAATTATGATTGATTTATTTATTTTGTGATCAAATTTTGAGCATGTAGATGAGTTGTGAATTGAGATACTGTGTTCTTGGTGTTGAAAATTACATTCAACAAACTTTTTAAATTGGCTCTTATTCTTTTGAAAAAGCAGTTGATTATGGATGGAGACAAAGAATAACTTTGTTGCATCATAGGAACTTTGCCTTAGATTTTGTGTCTATCTGGATGGTTTTAATTAAGGCTAATAGTTTCAGGTCAGCCCTGAATTCATCAAGGATGTTTAGCAAGACCTCATAGTCTTTGAAGTTGTATGCTTTTGTAGACTACCTAATACTGTATTTAGGTTGAAGCTTAAAGTATCTGGTAATTGTTTATAGGTTCCATATATGGTCTAATGTGGTGTGGCTTTTCCTGAAACACCCATGGTATTTGCTTATTTCATACTCAACTTGAGCTTCTGATCATTCCAGAATGGCAAGTATTGGAATTTTGTAGGTAATCAATAGCAGGGGATGCCTCTACAATTGTTGACATTTTTTGTGCTGCCTTTTTATGCTGTGGCTAGATGAGGACTATTTTACAATCTTCGTGAAGGGTTCCAAATTTCAGATTTCTTCTATTTAGTGTTGCAAGATTTCAATCTGTCCTTCATTGGAACATTTCCAGAGTTCTGTGACTTTTGAGTCTTTCCTTGGTACCTTGTTGATTTATGTTGGACAAAGTGATGTTTGATTTCTTCTTTCTTGGTGGCCTGCTTCCAGGAATCTTACTTTGGGTGCCTTGCTTTCAATGGGACCTCTGGATTTTCACGCTTTGATAAGTTCTTGAAGTAGTCTACAAGGATCTCAAAGTTTTCTTTGACTAAGGTCATCAGAATGCCTTCCTATCATTGACAGTACAACAACAGTTTCTGGTAGCCCGTGTGTTTCATTTGAAGCCTCTGTAAGATCTGTGGTTGCATTTCCCTTGAAGTTTTACTTTTCAGTAAGAAGTTTTTCATATCTGTCTGTTTTCAGCTCAGATCACAGCTGTGATGGTATTTGGGGCTTTTCCTGACTTCTTTGTCTCGAGTTTGTTGCTGTGTAAGTTATGACACATTTGGGTGTCATACTGGTATTGGCAGAGATTGTGATGGATGTGATACTTAATGTGTATGGATCTGAATCGATGATCATGACATGATCTATCTGGAACTATTCCATGGTTTAGACTGGCTATCTCCTGTTGGCAGTTTTCTGGCCAGATGGTGAAAGTGGGCCAGCATGATCTGCTAGTTGTGTTCTTTCACAGATAGAGTAATAGCTTGCCTCTTAAGATGGCTTTCCGCACAGAGGTACTTCCAATGATTTTTCACATATTGTTTGGTAAGTTTGGCCAGCTGTAGATCCAGTAAGTCCCAGAAGACTTCTGCTTCGTCTAGGTCTGACCTCTTATTATAATTTGTAGTTTTTGATGTACTTGATTGTTAATAATAATCTGTTGTTCAGTGGCTTGCAGTTAGTCACTATTTTGAGGAACCTGGTTTACATGGTAGGCACAGTTCTGAGCACTTGAAGATACAATAACCTTCTGATTCAAACATCTAAAATATAAGGGAAAGGACCAATTGCTATGCACCATAAAGATAACACATTGAGTAGCAGACAGGCACAACGAAAAGACTGTTCCACTTTAGCTACAGCCAAAGCCTTCTTCAGGAAAGAAAACATGCATATTCTTTCACCATGATAGCACACCTCACATGCACTTGGCTGCATCTCCAGCAGTTCTGATCCAGAGATGGTGGTCATGTGTGCTTGCTTGTGTGAATCAATGTGTATGTTTTCTTTTCTGAAGAAGGCTTTGGCCAAAAGCTAAATCATAACAGTCTTTTCGTTGTGCCTGTCTACAGCTCATTGTGTCCTCTTTGTGGAGAGTAGCAATCTATGATTTTCCTCACGTTGTTGATATTCCAACCAGGAGTTTCCATTGTTAGATTCAAAGACTCTTCATCTGAGTACTTCATTTCTTGTTGGATGATTATAGAGATCTATTTTTGTGTAGGGCTTGGTAAGACTGTTTAAAATCATTTTTGACAGCCATAAACAGGAACAACCATGTTGAATAAATAAATGAAGACAGTGAACCAATATCACATCAAACTTCTGAACTGATAAAGGTTTTCAGCTGGTCCATGATATAAGGGTATTTACATTGGACATTAGCAGATAGATTTTGAATGTAATGGCAGTTATATTGAATGTCTCTGCCAAGATTTTGAATTTAGTTCTGAGTGTATATTTGTATTGGACATTCAGAGATCCCATGATTTATCTCAAGTATAATGTAGAGTCTCCTCCAGGATCTGAATAAGAGTTACTGCTTTCATGATGGAGGGATTCATCAAACTCTTATCCCATGTGGTAACTTCCTTAAAACATTATGCCCCCATGTTTGGCTTGATTTTGTTGCGATGGTTACACATATATGAAAACTAGAGTTGTGAGATGTAGAGGCTGCCTCAAGATGCTTTCTGGACATACTGTTATGACTTGCTTATATGATGGGCCTGGGATGGGTGACAGAAAATACTGAGCTATTCCATCCACTCTGTGGATACTGCAAGTGGAGATTTCTTTCTTGTATGTTGTATTGTGATGTCCAGCATCATACAGTTTCTATTAAACTTTTATTCCTTTTCTGAGCTGTCACATGCTAATACAAAAGTTTTAAATACAGTGCATTTTTATCCAAACATTTTGAGATAAATACCATAATGGAAATTAACTGTATGTAAATGGATAATAGTGTTAGTTGTGAAGCACTAAAACAGGTACAGCAAGAAGAGTGTTGACAGAAAAGCTTTGAATCTCAAGTTCAAAATGTGGCAGATCTCTCTGGAGGGGGATACAAGCTGTGTATGAATGGAAACATTTAGTCACTCACTTCAGCAAAACAGTAAAATGAAAAGTTTCTCAAAACCCATGACAGGACTTCCTGTCACAGAAAATTATTCAGATGCACTGCACAGGCTAGTAACAGCCTATACAAGATCCATTGTGATTAGCCCTGGAATTCATGCAAGACAATAGACTTAGGTTAAATGTTTGTTGAAAGTATATGTTTTGCTATAGTGTTGTGTGTAGATTTAATCCACTTTAAGATATTTACACTTATTTTTTCTTGAATATCTCAGCATACACACTCAAAATTGATACACATTGTTCATCATCATCAACTTCAGTTAGTCCTTTCAGCAAGCCATTTAGGTTGTTTCTGAATGATTTTATCCATTTATTTCTATGTCAATATATTTCCTCCTGCACTACAGAATCTCCCCTTTTGAAGTCTTCTTTAATCTGGCCCAGCCACCTCTTTCTTTGAGATCCAACTGCTCTTTGTCCTGGATACTTTCCTTTCCAAGTATTGAGCCGTAATACAATTACACTGCATCTATTTCACTAACCAAACAACTTCCAACTCAGTGCACTTAGCCTTTTCTATAGGGTCACTTCCATTTCTGATCTTGTTTCTCCTTGTCTTATGTAAAGCAGACCAAAGGAATTTCATTGCACTACCATATTACAGAGCAGCTCTCCAAAAGACAGAAAATTATGGACAGAATTGTACTGAAATTCTTTTTTAATGGTTCAAATTCATTTCACTACCTAATCCAAAATATTAGCTAGAAAAATCTAGTATGAAATATGGTAGGCACATATTGAGAATGTTGGCCTGCTGTAAACTGCTTTAGCTGCAGACACAGTTCAATATGCTTTGGCCAAACAAGTCATTTACCTTTATGATGTGCTTTTAATCAGCTAAAAACTACGTCTTCTGTGATGGTCAATTTTAACAGCTCGAAGATTATTTTTACATATATTTATTTGGCTGTCAACTCTGTAGACACACTTGCACACTTGCACAGTGCCACAAGACATAAAATAGCCTGTTCGAACCTCCAATTAGAAAAAGTTTGTATCAGCATTTGGTAATCATGGAGACGACAGGAGTCACATACACTTCATAATAACCATAGCATATTCAGTGTCCTGGGTTAAAATCTAAACATCTTGGCAGTGTTTCCTGGAATGAGGACATGTGACAGTGTTGATTATCTGTCCACACTATTCAAAATGAACTGGCTATATACTGACACAGAGTTACACTTTCTCTACTCTCTCTCTCTCATATCACCAGCAACATTATCATCACACTGCTTGCAATCACCTTCATTAAATCAGTTATACTTAAAGTGTGATATACATGCTGCCAAACTGGTGGCAATTAGAAAGGCTTGGGCGAAGCTGTGAGTGGTATGAAATGATGATACAGTAATGGGTTGAATTGTTGACATCAGTGCAGGTAAGTATGGTCAGTTTTCTTCTGTACTTGTCCTTACTTGTGGAACAAATAAACTACATAAATGTCAACATGGAAGAAAAATGAGAAAGAAAACAGACAAAATGGGGAAGTAAAAGCCTGAAAATTGAAGGCTCTGTAGGTAACTATACAGAACAGTTTTTTACTGAAAAAGGTACAAGAAAATCCTACATAAAAAATTCATTGAGCAAAGTATTATGCTTAGATAGCCTGAGAAATAGGAGCTAGCCGCTGAAACATTTTGAGTTTTTGCGACTTTTCACTTTTCCTCATTATCTTCCTCCTGCAGCAACTTTCATTGTTCAGTTCCTTCCTCAATTAGTTTCAACTTTTAAGCAACTGAGAAATAAGTATCTTGTGAATTCTAGTCACTAATTACTGGTAACTGATGTCTGCATGTAATGTTAAATAGCATTTATGTCCCCAGGAGTTAAATTTTGCATCCTATGAATCCATTGTATAAATGTATACCTTCTAACTCTCAAATGAATTATGTGAATATAGTTGACATTGCATCTGAGACATGTGTAATATAGTTCTTTTGTATGAGAAATATAAATTTTTGTAAGTGTAAAAATCACTCTGAATACATTCACTGACATATAAACTTTCAAATTTTAACCATGGTAAATGAACACTACTGTTGCTCTGAATTATCACTAAGGTAAAGTCTAAAAACACAAGAAGAAATCAGCTACTTCATTATGATTTGCACTGACAAAACAGCTCTAGGTAGATATATTGTCTATACAGTAAATGTGTTTCTTCCCAGTTATAAATATAAATATTGCCAGTTGTCATCATTCAATAATGCTTTATTGTGTGACAAAGGGAGCTGCAAATTCCAAAATTTTGGTTCAAACTTATATTCTTTTTTCTGTCATTTAATAGATTAAGACTTTCTTTTCAGTTTGATATTCCTAAGTTACAAACAAAATGTAACACAGAAAATGTAGATACCTGTGCTCTCAGGGAAATAGCAAATTTAATATCTGGAGGAAAGAATACTTGGGTTAAAATTAATTAATCATGGCATTATGAGCCTTCCATGGTATCAAATTTTTCTGACTAAATGTTATTCACTCTTGTTAACCTTGGCATATATATACTCATGTCATTATGCTCTTGTAGTGTAATGGAGGCAGCTGCATTTAATTTATCTTGTTATTTGTCTAGTGTAGAGCCAGCAAAGTAAAATTTTCATTATTATTGTTGTAGAGCCAGCAAAGTAAAATTTTTGTTGTTACCAACTTAATACCTCAGTAAATGACACTTGTCACCATGTATGAGTGTTGGAAAAAAGTGTTGATTGTTATTGTAAATGTCTATGTTAAGATTATATTCATTTTTTTTCTGTTTCTAAGTGAAGTGCTGCACATTAACACTTGAGACACTTCTAGTTACGAGTACCATATTGTGAACTATGCTATTATCTGTCATCTACTTTTAAAGAGATTCACATGGAGTGCAACTCATAGAGACAATAAAGAATACAACAGTGAAGAAATGCTGACAGAGCTGGAAAGTGTACAGGAGACCTTCACGATTTGACAACAGAGAAAAATCTAATTTTTTAAGTGTGTAAAATGTGATGAAGCACAACTGTGAAGAAATCTTAGAAAAAAACCTAAGTACTGAAATAATGTTTATGAGTGTGCTACTTTCTGCTGTGAGATACACATGCAGGATATTGCTGAAGGTCGGTGCTTTGGCAGGCATGGCACTTTTCATGCAGCCGTTTTAATTCTACTTTTGTGTTCTTTGAAAACAAACAGTTACAAATTGTAAAGATAAGAAAACGTAAGACTGAAGAATATATAACTCATCACTAAATGAATTCCCAAATATTATATTATTTTTCATAAAAAACTGTTGTGTGTAATACAGTGAATTCTGAATCTGTCTCATTGTATGCTTCTTGCTAATAATCAGTAGCATTAATATTCAGTATAGGAAAGGTATTATTGGAGTTGTTGTTGTGACTTATCAGATATACAATAAATTTATCTGTTGTAAAGGTAAATGTTAGATGTACTGTCTGATCATAAAAATATTAACTGAAATTTACTTTTTTTTTTTTTTTTTTTTGAACAGTGCTGCTTTAAAATGGATATAGTAAAGTGTTTGTTTTTTCAGTATCCATATTTTTCTGAGACATTGAAGCAATACTTATCTGTGTTATTTCTAATAAAATGTTCATAACAACCAATAATTTAGGACTCATTTAACTTATTTTAAATTCCATGGATTTCTTGTAAGTCTTGTGATATTCTGTAAGTATGTGGAGTTTATCATTACTTAAACAATTTGAATTACTTTTGAATGCATTACGGGAACAGCAGTGATCAATGTCTTATAAATAATTACTATTAATGATTCTCCAACAGAAAGAGGTTCCTACTCAATGGTCTGAAGATGACCACAGTAGTGGTCAAAACCGGTCACCTTGTTAAATAAATCGTGATCAAGACTGTTTTTAATAGTAATCATTTAAACAATTTGGATTGATGTTACTACTGTTTACATTGAGTTTCATTTTTGCAAAATTAGATGTCCACTTTGAGAGCTGCTGTAAGGAGTTTGAACTGATAATCATTATCATTCATTTCATGTCATTAGATGCAAGCCATCTACAAAAGCAGCCATTTGATCAACCTCCTTCACTGTAATCATAGCATTCTATGAGGGCATGCTGAAAAAATAATGCTTCCAAATTTTTTATTCTCTTCTCAATATCGGTTGTTGTATTATATATCATGCACATTACTCAGCTGACTTTTACGTTTTGCTGACGCAAATTGCAACCTTCTGCCACTAGCGAGCTCCAAATTGTAGCATGTGACATGGCAGTGTGTAATGTAACTATGACTGTGTGTGAGAAACAGCATGCTGTAACTGACTTTCTAACCACAGAAAACAGGCCACCAATTGTAATCCATAGAATAATGAAAGCTTTGTACAGTACTGATTGTTTTGACATCAGCAACATTTGCAACAATCCGATACCCTGAGTTCACTGCACCTCTTATCCTCTATACAGTCCCGCGTTGGCCCTGCCTGATTTCCATGTTTTTCTGTAACTTAAAGAACACCTTTGAGGATTTTATTTGATAATGATAAAGTGGTGCAAGCAGAGGCGAGGTTGTGGCTACATAATGAAGTCAAACATTCTACAGTGATGGTGTCAACAAACTAGTCTCTCATTGAAAGAAATATGTTTGTTGCCAGGGTGACTCTGTCAAGAAATAAATATAT
The DNA here is from genome assembly GCF_023864345.2 of Schistocerca serialis cubense. Lineage (NCBI taxonomy): Eukaryota > Metazoa > Arthropoda > Insecta > Orthoptera > Acrididae > Schistocerca > Schistocerca serialis. Next base: position 449,040,727 of record NC_064641.1, on the reverse strand, counting down.
ACATGGACAATAAAGATGTAGAATGTTAATAAAGTTTTTATGTAAAAAGCTTTAAGAGATGTCACATAAAATTTTTGGAGGCATTACTTTCCAGCGCGGCCTCATATATATGAGCATAAGATGGTTGACTTCATTGGCTGTTTCAAGAGCCATACCATGTAAATCCTTCATCTTTCTATTCCTCCTTTCCTAACATCAGAACCTCTGAATTATATAGTTCGAATATGCCACTCCAGCATATGGCTTTGACCTTAAAAATATCCAGGTCTCAATCTTAACTACTTACTGTCCTCCAATTACCTCATCCTCCACTTCTGTACCACACTTCTTTTGACATTCACCATTCAGTGTGACATATTTTTCCCAACAATGGATGACTTGGTGGAGACCTCATTTGTAGTAGTATGCATTCTAGCTGTTCAGGAAATATTCCACCTGAAAATCCTCCTTGACATCATTGTAGAAATTCCCACCGTGCAAGGTTTCTTCAGCTGGATGTACAGGAGGTAGCCATAGATGCCATGTCGGGAGAATACTGGAGTTGAGGCAAAATTTGATAGCCCAGAGAAGCACATCTACATCTACATCTACATGATTACTCTGCTATTCTCAATAACGTGCCTGGCAGAGGGTTCAATGAACCACCTTCAGGCTGTCTTTCTACCATTCCACTCTAACGGCATGCAGGAAAAACGAGCACTTAAATTTTTCTGTGTGAGCCCTTATTTCTCTTAGTTTATCATGATGATCATTTCTCCCTATGTAGGTGGGTGGCAACAGAATGTTTTTGCAATTGGAGTAGAAAACTGGTGATTGAAATTTCATGAGAAGATTCCGTCACAGCGAAAAATGCCTTTGTTTTAATGACTGCCGCTCCAACTCATGTATCATGTCTGTGACACTATCTCCCCTATTTCATGATAATACAAAATGAGCTGCCCTTCTTTGTACTTTTTTCAATGTCATCCATCAGTCCCACCTGATGCGGATCCCACACCACACAGCAATACTCCAGAATAGGGCAGACAAGCGTGGTGTAAGCAGTCTCTTTATTAGACCTGTTTCACCTTCTAAGTGTTCTGCCAATGAATTGCAGTCTTTGGTTTGCTCTACCCACAATATTATATATGTGATCGTTCCAAATTAGGTTATTTGTAATTGTAATCCCTAACTATTTAGCTGAATTTACAGACTTCAAATTTGTGTGACTTATCGCGTAATCAGAATTTAGCTGATTTCTTTTAGTACTCATGTGAATTTTCTTTATTCAGGGTCAATTGCCATTTTTCACACCATACAGATCTTATCTAAATCATTTTGCAAGTCGAGAGAAGGAAAGTTGCTGCTCACCATATAGCGGAGATGCTGAGTTGTGATAGGCACAATAAATAGATTCACACAATTAAAGCTTCGGGCCATTAAGGCCTTTGTCAGCAGTAGACACACATACACACACACACGCACACACACACACACACTCACATAAATGCTGTGAGCTGAGACTGCATCTCCAGTATATGGTGAGTAGCAACTTTCCTTCTCCAGTATTGTTACATTCTGTCCTGGATTTTCCATTGTTTCATTTTGCAACTCATTTTGATCATCTGATGACTTTACACTTCCTTGGGGAATGCCGAATATTACTTCTGTTTTACTCGATGACTTTCCACCTATTACTACCAACTGTGACCTTTATGACAGGAAACCACAAATCCAGTTGCACAACTGAGGCGATACTCTGTAGGCACGCAGTTTGGTTAGAAGATGCTTGTGAGGAGTAGTGTTGAAAGCCTGCTGGAAATCAAAAAATATGGAATCAATTTGACATCCCCTGTCGACAGCACTCATTACTTCATGAGTATAAAGAGCTAGTTGTGTTTCACAAGAATGATATTTTCTGAATCCGTGCTGACTATGTGTCAGTAAATCATTTTCTTCGAGGTACTTCATAATGTTTGAATACAGTATATGTTACAAAACGTTACTTCAAATTGACGTTAGTGATATAGGCCTGTAATTCAGTGGATTACTCCTACTTCCCTTTTTGGGTATTGGTGTGACTTGAGCAATTTTCCAGTCTTTAGGTACGGATCTTTCTCTGAGTGAGTGGTTGTATATAATTGCTAAATATGGAGCTATTTTATCGGCATAATCTGAGAGGAATCTGACAGGTATACAATCTGGACCGTAGGCCTTGCCTTTATTAAGTGATTTAAGCTGCTTTGTTGCACCGAGGATATCTTCTTCTATGTTTCTCATCTTGGCAGTTGTTCTTGATTGGAGTTCAGGAATATTTACTTCATCTTCTTTGGTGAAGGAGTTTCGGAAAACCATGTTTAATAACTCTGCTTTAGTGGCACTGTCATCAGTGACTTCACCATTGTTATCTTGCAGTGAAGGTATTGATTGCATCTTGCCACTGGTGTGCTTTATGTATGACCAGAATCTCTTTGGGTTTTCTGCCAGATTTCGAGACAGAATTTCATTGTGGAAATTATTAAAAGCATCTCGCATTGAAGTACGGGCTATATTTTGAACTTCTGTAAAACTTTGCCAATCTTGTTGATTTTGCGTTCTTTTAAATTTGGCATCCTTTTTTTGTTGCTTTTGCAACAATCTGACCCGTTTTGTGTACCATGGGGAATCAGAACCATCACTTATTAATTTATGTGGTATATATCTCTCAACTGCTGTCGATACTATCTCTCTGAAAACATTCTACAACATTCTACAACTCAGATCAAAAGGAGTGAAGACTGTCTCTTAAAAAGGCATTAAGAGCATTTTTATCAGCTTTTTTAAATAGATATACTTTGCATTTCTTTTTGATGGTTGTAGGTGTTATGGTATTCAGTCTAGCAGCAACTGCCTTGTGGTCACTAATCCCTGTATTCGTCACAATACTCACTATGTGTCCATGATTATTTGTTGCTAAAAGATCAAGTATGCTTTCGCAACCATTTATGCTTCGAGTGGGCTCATGAACTAATTGTTCAAAATAATTTTCTGAGAAAGCATTCGGTAAAATTCTGGATGATGTTTTATGCCTGCTGCCGGCTATAAACATATAATTTTTCCAGCATATTGAGGGTCGATTGAAGTCACCACCAACTATAATTGTTTGAGAGGGGTACTTATTTGAAATGAGACTCAAGTTTTCTTTGAACTGTTTGGTAACTATATCTTCTGAGTCGGGGGGGTTGGTAAAATGATCCAGTTAATAGTTTAGCCAAATTACCAGGTATAACCTCTTCCCATACTATTTCACATGAACTATCTCCTTCAATTTCACTACAAGGCAAACTACCTCTGACAGCAATAAATACTCCATCACCAACTGTATTTAATCTATACTTTCTGAACACTGTTAGATTGTTTGAAAAAATTTTGGCTGAACTTATTTCCAGCTTTAGCCAGCTCTCTGTACCTACAATTATTTGAGCTTCAGTGCTTTCTATTAGGGCTTGGAGCTCTGGTTCTTTCCCAACAACAATTTACAACTACAATACCAATCATTTCTACAACTACCTTACTGTGTTTTACCCGCCCCCTTTTAGGCGGACAGCCCTTCTGTGGTTCCCTGAGACCCTCTAACCTAAAAAACTGCCCAGTCACTTCCACACAGCCCACACTACCCATGTAGCCACTTCTTGTGTGTAGTGGACTCCTGACCTATTAAGCAGAACCTGGAAACCCACCACCCGCTCATATTTGTGTGATTAAACTTTTAGAGACATATCACTCATTTAGCTGATATGTATGGCTCTGCCACAGTGAGTAGTAATATACACTTTCAGTGTCTCATGAACTAGATTTGAACTAACACTTGTTTCATTGTGGCACACAGACCAAACATGTAGCAGAATCTGGTCATTTGGTGAAGTTTCTTTTATGCCAGTAAATTATTTTTGCTACTGCTATGTGTACTGCTTTGTAGATTCATCAGTGTAGTTCTTCAAATTGGCTTCAGTTTCTCTTGCCACGAAAGGCTGAGGCAGAATTTCTGAAAAACTAACATATGCGTGTTATCACATATCAGGTATTGAAGAAATATACTATTTCGTAAGTTTCAGTTCAAGGGCCAACGTTTTTTGTTTAATAATTTAAGAATAAATATATGAGCTATTTCCTAAGTCAATACAATCTTTTGATATATTCACATCAAATAGAACATTAGCAGAACTAGGCAATGAAAAATCGAAGATGAAATAACAACAATATTATGAAAATGATAGATCACATAGAGGAGGTATTGAACTGCAGACAGGCACAATGAAAAGACAACCAAGCATTCAAGCTGCAGACTGGAACTGTGTCTGACATGAGCAGCAGTCTGGGGTGAGTGGTGGGGGTAAGCTGGAGACATGGAGTGGAGAGGGGGGGGGGGTATTGTGCTGTCTGAGAGAATGTGCAGGGGTGTGGTGGGGACAGGATACAGTTGCTAGGTGCAGAATCAGAAGGGGGCAGAAAAGGAAGAAGAGAGAACTGGAGAAGGGGGAAAGACTAATGTATTTTGGCAGAATGAAGGAATGTATAGTGCTGCAGTGGGAGCAGGGGAGGTGCCAGGTAAGTGGAGGACTGGGATTAGTGAGGGCAAGGGGGCTTGCGAGAATGAAGGATACATTCTAGAGAAAGTTCTCACTTGCACGGTTCAGAAAAGCTGATGTTGGTAGGAAGGATCCAGATGGTGCAGGCTGTGAAGTAGTCATTGAAGTGAAACACTTCGTGTTGTGCAATATGTTCACAGCTGTGTGATCCAGCTGTCTCCTGGCTACAGTTTGGCAGTGGCCCTTCATGCCATTGGACAGCTTTGTTGTGCCCACGTAGAAAGCAGCACTGTGGGAGCAGTGTAGTTTGTACACCATAGGACTGCTTTCACCGGCAGACCTGCCTTTGGTGGGATAGGAGATGCCTGTGACTGGACTGGAGTAGGTGGTGCTAGGAGGATGAATGGGACAAGTGTTGCATCTGGTTCTATTGGAGCGATATGAACCATGAAGCAAGGGATTTGAGCAGGAGTGGAGTAGGGATGGACAAGAATACAGCATAAGTTCAATGGGCAGCAGGATATCACTGCAGAAGGAGTGGGGAGGATATTCCATCTTTTATCTGAGCTTCTGTATGTTGATAAAATTGGTGTTTTCAGGGCAGGATGAGAGATAGTCAAAACCCTGGCTGAGAAGGTGATTCTGTTGCACCAGTCCTCGGTGATTGTACCAGTTATGCATAGTAATCTATTAGACTGTGTGCATCAACCATCCACATTTGTTTTGGTTACATTTCTTGTAAAAATATAACAACTCATTGATGATTTGTAGCAGTTAAACAGACTGGATAATATCACGAGGTTATATCCAATTGACTCAATTATCTTTCAAGGTTGCTCTGTGTCAATTATTTCTTTGATGTCTAATTTGAAAACATCGACTTACTTTATAGCATGCAAACCTTCAACCCATGGGCACTATATCTTCCATCTTTCCATGAGAAATTTTATGTAATGGATCAGGGGCAAAAACAAATCTAATATGATTAAGGAAGAATATTGTTTTAGTACCTTGTGTGAATTTTATGTGATATAACTTCAGTGTTATCAGTTGCCAAGCTGCTCATAGATCCTAAGCCAAATACCAAAATTGGTACAGATTGCAGCTGCTATTGAAAACACTCTGCACATTTCATCTGAATGAGGAGAGTATATGCGACTAATATTCATCACTAAGTCACTTAACGATTCTGTTTCAAATACTGTCACTTCACAAATAGCATAGTGTTGCATATAAACTTTCAAAGATATCACACAGTCTGTTATAGTTTGCTTCAATCAAAGTATCATTCATGCTTTCATTTCAGGCAAAATACTTCCCTAGAACATTTCATTATTTTCATTTTACGTGAACTTTTAAATAATTCCCAACACAGTCCTGTACTTTCTCAACAGTTATTCTCTCACATCACTTGATTGCAAATCATTCATATGCTGATACATGAATTTAGGTTCACTTAAAAGAAAGCTATATGAGGTACTGACACTGAAGTGTTATTACTCAGTGGATGAATTCATGGAGGACAAACTGAAAGTTTGAGCTGGATACAACATGTTACACATTCCAAGAAATATTCTTATAGTGTTATTATTTATTGTAGTGCTATTATTTATTAATGTAAAAATCATTGTTACTGTATTACAAATTTTTGGCATGTCTCCTGTACACAAACCAAATTGATTGCAAATGTACATCGTGGGATGAATAAAACACAATTCACAATACTGATAGAGATGTCTCCCTGTCAAAGTACAAATATGAACTGACTTTATTGAAACATACATAACATTTTCTCATTACATAAAAAGAACATCAATTCCCATTTGAATAACAGTCACAGGAGACAGCCACAATGCCAATGGCTTCCTCAGGTGGCTGCCTGTTCCATGACAATAATAACTTGCTTCTCAGGATGCAGCAACTGTGCTGGGAACTCCATCACCCTTAAAAAAATAGTTGCAAATACTCTCCTTGTTCAGATAAAATTTGTTTCAAAATATACTGAAGTTACATATTAACCATACAGTTTCAATAGCAGTTGCCATCTTTACTGATTTTGACATTTGGTTTAAGGTTTATGGACAGCCTAGCAACCGACTACATTGAAATCAGAATGAAATTTTCACCCTGCAATGGAGTGTGCACTGATATGAAACTTCCTGTCAGATTAAAAATATGTGCTGGTCCGAGACCTGAACTCAGGACCTTTGCCTTTTGTGGGCAAGTGCTCTACTGACTGAAGTACCCAAGCATGATCCACAACCTGTTCTCACAGCTTTACTTCCAGCTGTACTCCATCTCCTACCATCCAAACTTCACAGAATGTCTCCTAAGTAACTTACAAGACTAGCACTCCTGGAAGAAAGGATATTGTGGAGACATAGCTTAGCCTGAGGGATGTTCCAGAATGAAATTTTCACCCTGCAGCAGAGTGTGTGCTGATATGAAACCCTGGCAGTTTAAAACTGTGCACTGGACTGAGTGTCAAACTCAGGACCTTTGCTTTTCATGGGCGATTGCTCTACTGACCGAGCTACCCAAGCGTGACTCGTGACCCATCCTTGCAGCTTTATTTCTGCTAGTACCTCAATTCCCACTTTCCAAACTTCCCCCAGGCTGTGGCTAAGCTATGTCTCCCAATGTCCTTTCTTCCAGGAGTGCTAGTCTTGCAAGTTTCACAGGAGAGCTTCTGTGAAGTTTGGGGGGTAGGAGGTGAGGTGCTGGCCAACGTAAAGCTGTGAGGACAGGTTGTGAGTCATGCTTGGGTAGCTCCGTTGGTAGAGCAGTTGCCTGCAAAAGGTAAAGGTCCCAAATTCGAGTCTCTGTACGGCACACAGTTTTAATCTGCTAGGAAGTGTGATAACATTGAAGCAGTATCACATAAAATTCACATGCGGTACTAAAAGAATATTCCTCATTAATGGTATTAGACTGGTTTGTGCCCCTGATCCATTAAGTACAGGACTTCCAATGTTAAAATTCCTTGAGGAAAGATAGAAGCTGTTATGCCCAAATGTTGAAGACTTGCACACTGTAATGCAAGTTTTTGCTTTTTATTTAGACATCAAAGAGATTATTTATACAGAGTAATCTTCAAAAATATTTGAATCGGCTGGATACAGCTTTGTGGAATCACACAGTCATGTAACTGATGAATCACCAGTGTGTAGTTATGCGTACAGAATGAATGTAACCAAACAAATACAGACTTTTGAAACACATGAGCTGAGAGATACTCTACTATGCACAACTGCCACATTTTGCAATTAGGAGAAGCAGCTGTCAGCTTTGTGTCTGCTTCATCATGACCATCAAACAGATAAAACGCAAAAGCAACCAACAGTATTTTGTAACAAACAGTCCTTTAATGCTGGCATCACTTACAATGTATCATAGTTATCATAGTGGACATGAATTAGGGTGTTTACCTCAGTAAATATGACACAGAGTCATGAGAGGAGTGCTCCTTTGTGGCCATACCATGGGTATGTAGAATGTGATATGGGGCTGGAGAGACGAGGCACAGGAGATCTGTTTCTGAACAAGGTTAGGAGGATAATTTTGATCTGTGAAGGCCTCAATGGGACACTTGGCAAATCTGGAGGCCTGCTTGCCACCACAGATGCAAAGACCATGGGTGGCTAGGCTACACGGCAGGGAGTTCTTGGTATGTGAGTGGGTGGCAGCTGTCGAAGTCGAGATACTGATGGTGCATAGCATGATATGGACAAAAGTACTGATATACAATATGTGATCAAAAGTATCCGGACACCTACAAAAACATATGTTTTTCATATTAGCTGCCACCTACTGACAGGTACTCTATATCAGCGACCTTAGTAGTCATTAGACATTGTGAGAGAGCAGAATGGGGCACTGCACAGAACTCACGGACTTCGAACATGGTCAGGTGATTGGGTGTCACTTGCGTCATACATCTGTAAGTGAGATTTCCACACTCCTAAACATCCCTAGGTCCACCATTTCCAATGTGATAGTGAAGTGGAAACGTGAAGGGACATGTACAGCACAAAAGCATACAGGCCGACCTCATCTGTTGACCGACAGAAACCGCCGACAGTTAAAGAGGGTCATAATGTGTAATAGGCAGACGTCTATACAGACCATCACACAGGAATTCCAAACTGCATCAGGATTCACTGCAAGTACTATGAAAGTTAGGCGAGAGGTGAGAAAACTTGGACTTCACGGTTGAGCGGCTGCTCATAAGCCACACATGCTGGTAAATGCCAAATGATGCCTCACTTGGTGTAAGTAGCATAAACATTGGACAGTTGAACAGTGGAAAAACGTTGTGTGGAGTGATGAATCATGGTACACAGTGTGGCAATCCGATGGCAGGGTGTGGGTATGGCGAATGCCCGGTGAATATCATCTGCCAGTGTGTGTAGTGCCAACGGTAAAATTCGGAGGCAGTGGTGTTATGGTGTGGTCGTGTTTTTCATGGAGGGACCTTGCACCTCTTGTTGTTTTGCATGACACTATCACAGCACAGGCCTACATTGATGTTTTAAGCAGCTTCTTGCTCCCACTGTTGAAGAGCAATTTGGGGATGGCAATTGCATCTTTCAACACGATCAAGCACCTGTTCATAATACACGGCCTGTAGCGGAGTGGTTACATGACAATAACATCCCTGTAATGGACAGGCCTGCACGGAGTCCTGACCTGAATCCTATAGGACATCTTTTGGATGTTTTGGAATGTGACTTCGTGCCAGGCCTCACCGACTGACATTGATACCTCTCCTCAGTGCAGCACTCCAGGAATAATGGTCTGCCATTCCCCAAGAAACCTTCCAACACCTGATTGAATGTATGCCTGTAAGAGTGGAAGCTATCATCAAGGGTAAGTGTGTGCCAACACAATATTGAATTCCAGCATTACCAATGGAGGGCACCACGAACTTGTAAGTCACTTTCAGCCAGGTGTTCAGATACTTTTGATCACATAGTTTAGTATCCTTGAAGTGGAGGTTGACATTGAGGAGAGTGGCTTGTTGGTTTGAGGTGGACCATGTGAAATAATTGGAGAAGAAGATGTTGAGGTTCTGGAGGAATGTGGATAGGGTGTCCTCACCTTCAGTCCAGATCTTGAAGATGTGATCAAGGAATCTCACCTAGGTGAGAGATTTGGGATTCTGGATGGTTAAGAAGGATTCCTCTAGGTGGCTCATGAATAGGTTGGCATTGGATGGTGCTGTGGGGGTGCCTCTTTTTGTACCATGGATTTATCTGTAGGTGATGCCTTCAAAGGAGAAGTAATTGTGGGTGAGGATGTAGTTTGTCATGGTGACCAGGAAGGAAGTTGTAGCTTTGGAGTCAGTTGGGCACTGGGAATGGGAGTGTTCAGTATCAGAAAAGCCATGGGCATTGGGAATGTTAGTGTAAAGCAGTGGTCCTCATACTTTTTTGCTCAAGAGCCAGTACTGACATTTTGGATGGTGCCTGAATCTGCACATGTACTGATCTTACTACTAACTGGTAACCTACCTAAATAAGCGTGTTATGAGCCCTCAACATACTTGCTATAGACAGGACATGATAAGCTGGCCACTGACCACGAAATACTGGTCATTGAAAGTCGGCACCATTCGGAACACTCCATGTCAGTTATTTTCTGTGTCAGATTGCTGTCACCCTCACTGACCCCAAAGTTATGACATTGTAATTGCCTGACAAAATGTTATTGTGTTGTCTGTGTGAGCAGATGATTAACTGATTAATAACAGTAGCTGTACTTACATTTAAATGCTTTATGTAATATGAGACATGATCATGAATGTTTACAAAATGTCATTTTTCTTCTACTCTTACAACAACTTTAATTTAATTTCATACTCCTAGCTTCAAGATGTATCACTTTTGAAGATAGCTGTCCCTATAATGAGCGGTCATGAATACATGTTATTTCCATTTTAAATTTGTACTATGGCAGCTGATCTGTACAGGACATGCACACATATGAGCGGTCAGTATGGGAAGACAAACAATAAAACATTTCCCCCCCCCCCCTCCACACACACACACACATCCTTTAACCCTGCAGTGGCCACACTAGTTTCCCTTCTCCCCTGAGATAAGTGCCCAGTGTTACTTAGCTCAAGGTGAAATTCACCAGTTTCAATTAAAATTAAGTATTTCTTAAAAATGTTAATGTCTCTGTAAGTATTTTTGTTAGTAAGGAGGAAAATCACATTCTTCAGAAGTTCTTAACACTAATTGACGTTTTGGTTTCAACTATTAGTTTTTAGATTTGGCTGTTAGTTACTTGGTGCATATTATTATAAAATATGGCTGGGAGCTGCGGCTGCACAAATATTTCACTCAGGATGCATGTGGTCTGTGGGCTGCAGTTTGACAACCACGTGCACAGAGGGAGGTGGCATCAACAGTGATGAGGGGGCCACTGTGTAGTAAAGGAACAGGAACTGTGGAGAGTCACTGGAGGAAATGTTGATGTCTTTCATACAGGAGGGTCGGTTACCAGTAGTTGGCTGAAGGTGTTGGTCCACAATAGCTGAGATTCAGTCAATGGTGGCACAGTAACCAGCCACAATGGGGCATCCTGGATGGCTGGGCTTATGGACTTTAGGAGGGTTGCTTACAGAAAGTGTTTATACTGGAGGGACTGGGAAAAGAAGAGAAGATCTTTAATGAGTCCAGCACAATTTAATTGGGAAGTGAAGTGAAAGATTAGGCCTTTGGAAAGGAGTGATACTTCTTAAGGGACTGAGGGTTTAGGGGATAGGTTCATGACTGTTTCACATTTGTTTAGATTTTGGGTTCTGTATGGTGGTGAGAGGGAGTTTCTGGGGGTGAGGTAAATTTAGTAGTTCAGCAAGACAAGGTTTGTTGGCTGGTAGGGGATGCAGGGGAGGTTTCGAGAGTCTTTCAGAGTTGATGTACAGTGGCATTCCAAGATGAGTGTAGGAGATGAACAGGTTGGAGGGGTTTTTGAAGTAGCATTGTGCATGCTGCTGTAGTTCCTGTAGGGCAAGAATTTCAGTCTGGGAGGTGGGATGCATGAATTTGGGATTGCAGAATAGGAGAATTTTATGTATGGAGAGGATGTACCCTAAGCAGGTTTGTGCCTGATTTATACAGTGAAATAACTTTTGATTGTGACGTCTATTATGACAGTTATTTAACCATATGATAATTACGACTATGGTCCATGATGTTTTCATTGTCAAGAGCATACATATTGGAAAAAACTGCTCAAATTTGGTGATCACATTCTGACCAACAAGCAAGCAAACACAAGAAAGAAGTCAGATAATTTCTTCAAATTCTGCCATATTAACATAAAATAGCAGCCTACAAATGAAATAAGTGCAAACATGTCAGGCAGTAACGTATCCATGAAAAAATGAAGGTGTAATAAAATGATTGAACTTTAATCCCCTGAAAGGTAATTGTTAGGAGGTGGGACACATCACAGTGGTCCTTGTAAAACAAGGATATTCATAATTTTATTGTTAACTTCTATTAAAACTCCTACTCAGCCAAAGACAGCTCCATTACCTGCTAGTTTTTTATTTCTTTTAGAATCATCATTCGGGATTTAAAAAGCTTGTTGTCAGTGGACTGTGATAATATGAAGTAAATATTGCAACAAATGATTTGCATTACGCAAAAACAGTAATCAGACTTCATAATAAGAAATTTAGATTGCAAGGTTTCACTTATAAAACACAAATGTGTATATGATGATGTGCAACCGTCATGTCACCAAACCAACCCACACCCCAATGTAGTTTAATACCTGAAAGTCAAAAAATTTCTGTGTATACCATTAGTAAAGTAATATACAGTAATTGCCTCTAAATAAAAACACAAATGGACTTAGATAACATTATTATTATAACCAAAATGACAGAACAAGGTTACGCATCCTCACATGAAGACAGTTGTGGGACAAAAGATAATAAGAAGGAGACTTTAGATGCCTCAATTATTGTGAAAAATATGAAACATGAAATTACATTAGTGATGCTAATCATTTGCAACAATACAGACTGCAATTTTATCTCTAATTTAGTGAAATATATTAATTTGTTAGAACGCTCCCTTGAATGGTGAAGGCAATATCTGTTACAGATCTTATAAGACCCATTCATCTGAATTACACAGGGGCTGTTCTTTAATTACTGTTAGTATATGGTAGTAGTAATTACATAGTTACATTTAATCAAGACTGAAGTTGATTTATCAACAAATATTTGGAAGTCGTCATGTACCAGTTTCATATTTCATGTAAATAATTTGAGACATGATTTAACAAGGCAATCATTATGCATTGCTCAACATCTTGGTAATAGACAATTAGGTTTCATGGCTTAATGTGGAGAGCTGGAATTTTAACTGAGCGCAAGATTGTTAATGTGAGTATTTGAAATACAAGTTCTGTAATACGCTATTTACAGTTATTGGCATAAATTAACACTGCTCTTTATCAGTTTAATAATTTCTTGCAGTGAGTCTTTGTTTACGTTATCATGGTGAGTATTTATCAGTTCAGTCATTTCTGTAGACAGCATAGTCAATGAGTTATGATACACGAAGTTGTCACAATAAAAGGAAGGTTAATATTGCTTTGGTTTTTTTTAATAATAGGCATTACAGTTCATTTGGTGCTTGCTTGTTAGAGTAGTTTGATGTTGTGGTATGCTATGACCAGGTGCAATGGATCCTAGGATAGGATGCACATGACATCGTCGGCTGTGGTAGGACCCACCTTAGTGATCAGGTTCTTGATAGAAAAGTCATCGACTGGAACAGAAGGTGGGACTTCCTGCTCTATTTGTCTCTCCAGGTTGCCACATTTAGTTCAGCATTAGCAGGTTACATGAAACAGTGGTATATCTGAGTTACACTATGTAATGTGTGGCCTATACAAATTGTACTGAAATAAATTGTTCTTAAGATACAAGTAAAAATATTACATAAATTCAAATAACAATGTATAACTTTAATGTAGTAAATGGCTCCTTGTTTAGCATGGGAGAATCTTTTCCTGCTTCATTTATAAAGCATCATTCTGTGCCCATTCTACGGTGATTTAAACTATGTAAAGTTAGTGATGAACACGTTTATTAAATTGAAATCACTTTAATAATTATTTTCCACAACATGCACAACGTGAGTGTCCCTACTGGGCAAGTTTTATTGTTTTAAACACACAGTTCAACTCAATAACAATGGTGCGCAGAGCATTTGCAGTGACAATCAGGACTGTCATGCCACCTTGCAGGATGATTGTAAATCACCAGTGTACTGTTGACTTTGCACCTGGAAACTCTGAATTCTTTAGCGTGAGTGTTTGTGAAGAGTGTCAACAGGTGTCATATCTTACACTCAGAAACTTCATCATTCTGCACCACACCAGGAGTGGATAGCATATAGCTGAATTCACCACAGGTAAATACAAAATTCATTGTAGAGCATGTGCTAGCAGTTCGGTTCTGTGGTCCATGACAACATGCCCCAACATTGTGCTAGTTCAACTGTTCTGTTAATATTCTTGCCAAGTGTTCATCATTGTCCCATATCCTCATCATATACTCACCAGCACTGTAACCTTTTCCTTAGACACTGTCCACAGTGTCACAATTCATTAATGTACTATTTACAGTCTGTGCTTTTGTCTCTCCCATGTGGACCTCAAGTGCTCATAATAAAACATAATTAGGTAACAAGTGTACAAAACAAATGTGTACATCCCTTTGTGGACAGTACGTCAATATATTACAACAGAAATCGGGGCAGGGGGGGGGGGGGGGGGGGGGGATAAGTGCACATCTATGTGTCTTTTGTTAAAAAGTTTGATGTCACCACATTCCAGGGAAGTCAATACATTACTTACTTTCATCCTCCTTAGTAATAATGTTTGGCATCCAACAACACTACAAAGGACACTTAGAACATTTTCGTCGTAGTATGTACATGCAAGTTTAATCACTGCTTCACACAAGTCTGTATTCCTCATTCAACACATGCTAAAAATATGGTACATGGACAGTTTTTATTTTTCATTTCACATATGTTAAACACCATTTTCATTTACAGTTTTCCTTACATGTCTTTGTATAAGTGCATTAAATTTTATATGACTTACACAAAGAAATTAAAACATGAGGTAAATTTGCTCCTTGTAACTATACATAATTGTCATTTTAATATTAGCTGATATGTGAGATCTAACACATTCACTTATATACAAGTTTATACATGAATTCTCTCTCTGTCTCTCTCTCTCTCTGAGGGCGGTATCAATAAAGAATTACACAATCTGCAGTTTGTAGCATATAAAAATGGTTACAGCCCTTCAATGGTGAACCATTTCTATAATGAATGAAAAAATGCTGTAGCATCTACTATTAATATTTCACTTACATCTGTGGTGTGCAGAGGTACAGGGCATGTGGCTATCCCATTTCTTGGGTCCTTTTTGTACGACTTGGATAAGTTATTTCAGCATACCAATGTTTCTATCGTTTTTTTTAAGGGCTCTCCCATGCAATACACACTCCCCATTAAGGATCAACTTATCAGGAATTTATTCTCCAAGACAGGTGTTTACAAAATATTCCATCGAGTATATCAGTCAAACAGGGAGATCTTTCGCTGTTAGGTTTAATGAGCATCTACTGACAAAGAAAGGTCAGGTGAAAAAATTTTCCCACTTTGCCCAGCAAAATCTTCTGGCCATCAGCCCCTAGTTTTAGAAAACTTTAAAAATCTTCTTGTGGCCAACAAAAGCAAGAAACGGAATTTATTGGAAGAGTTAAAAATTTCTAAGCATATATTTTTCAAATTTCTGTATGTAATAAATGAGCAAGTCTGTTTGAAACATCAAACATATTTTGATAAAATGATGCATATCTTTAAATTATGCTTGCCACCAATAGTACTTACTGAATATTTTATTTAATCCTCAGAAATCATCTAGTTAAATTTTAACGTGCCATCTAGTGAGCCTTTCCTCACTAAAGCTCCACAGGGCCTTGACAGTTGCATGGCAGTCTGGTTGCCAGCATGACAGCACGTGCTCAAAGTGTTGTAAAAGTTTATGCTTATACCAGTCTGTAATTTCTCCAGATTGTCTGATAATGCCTAGAACAGGTGAAATGTGTTACACGTGAAAATTAAATAAACCTATCTTGTGCAACCAGGACTGTTCTTTCTGTATGAAAATGTTAGATGTCTGGAGTGAAAAAATAATATACCTATATGCAGTCTGATGATATGCATGAACTACTACCATCATCTCTTTTATTTCAAGCATTTGTGGTTCCAGATCGCTAACAAAGGGAATAAAGAACTCCACTCTCACATTTACGACACAAACAAGCATTACTACACTTAGCCATGCCTGTCTCAAATCTACTGTAAGGTGGTCTATGAATCTACAGGGAGTTATTATAAGAAATGGAAATAAGAATTTATCATCTGCTGCTGAAATCCATAGTTTACACATCACATAATAACTGAGCAAATTCTCTGTGAATGCTTCTTTTTGTTTTATGGCAAACTATTTACTCAGTGTTTGCAGCACTATAGATAAAATTCTAACATTATTGTGTCATACAGGTTTATTAATGACATTTGCTTAGAAGTACCAGTAATGATTGTACTTCACTGTACTTAATTTATACTTTTCAGTGTGGTATACAGTTCCTGTCTACTATCCTATATATATATCCTATGTATATGTATATAAATGCTTTGGTGTGAAAGTTGTGTCAAAAGAAATCTTCAGGACATTCAGCTGAGCTATGATCATGTGGAATGGTGTCTTCAACACTTGTATTCACGATTCATATTTGTTACTTGCATTCTTCAATGTGCAGTCTGACCCCCAACCCCTCCTTTTCTTTCTTTCTTTATTCCATTTTTTTAATAATATGCTAGTACAAGATCTCGACTTCACTCCATGACATTTTACATACTATAACTTCTTTATATTTAAACTATCACATTCAAACACATTTATGTATAAATAATTGCTCATATTGTGATGTGGGCCATTTCTTTTGGTACTAGCTACCTAAATTCTGGTTCTTCTCATTATTGGGATGTGTCCTTGCATCATTCCCCGTAAAAAAAACTTATTAAACTTATATATTAAGTAAATCAAACAATGGAAAATCCAAGTGGGAATGTAACAATACTATGAGAAGGAAAGTTGCTACTCACTATGTAGTGGAGTCTGCCCCCCGTAGCTGGGTGGTCAGTGCGACACAATGTCAATTCTAAGGGCCCGGATTTGATTCCCAGCTGGGTCGGAGACTTTCTCTGCTCAGGGACTGGGTGTTGTGTTGCCCTCATCATCATCATCATTTCATCCACATTGATGCACAAGTCGCCGAAGTGGCGTCAAATCGAAAGACTTGCACCCAGCGAATGGTCTCCCCAATGGGAGGCCCTAGTCACACGACCATGTAGTGGAGATGCTGAGTTGCAGATAGGCAGAACAAAAAGACACACACACACACACACACACACACACACACACACACACACACACACAACTGCAGTCTCAGGCAACTGGGACTTGGATAGTTTAGGCAGTGGTTTTTACCACTCGTCCATTTCTCATTTCTTAAACATTAATTCAGTTGGTGTAAAACCTGTCAAAGTGTGGTTTAAGTTGCTTGAGACTGCAGTCGTGTGTGTGTGTGTGTGTGTGTGTGTGTGTGTGTGTGTGTGTGTGTGTGTGTGTGTGTATCAGTTTTATTCTTATAGTGCAGACATTGGTATTTATTTTGGTAATCAATTTATATTATTAATCTTTTGGGTATATTGTACTTGGTATACAGATGCTAGTGTCAGCCAAGTATCTAGCATGTTAAGCAGCATGTTGAACTCATCTTGTCTTCATGCATGCGTCGAGGTAACTATCTTATGACGCAAATTTCTGCTGAGCTTGCGCACTGCCTCTCTTCATAATGTTACATCATTTATTTCTTGCCACCATATTTATAAATTTGCGGTTCGAAGGTATACATATTTTAGTTGCGAATTTGCATCATGGTGATTAAATTCAGCTTATTACTTATTTCACATCATCTTTTTCTCAGTGAACAAAATTTTTAATAGCTAATGATTTACATTCTTTCCATTTACACACATATAAACAAGAGAGAAACTTATCCTAAAACTAAGTGAACATTGTTCATAACTTATAGTGAAATATTTTCACTATACTTCAGCACAGTAACTTCATAAGTTGGTTTAAGCTTTTGTCAAACCCTTTCAGCATACAAATTCCTTTAGGTCCTTTTTTGGATAAAGGTCCTTATTCTTTCCACTTATGGGGTATATTAGTCTCTGCAATCCTGGATGACAGACTTATGTAATTACAAATGGGTCATTGGATAAGAGTTACCATTTGTGGTTAAGTATTCCATGTTTGGTAGATTTGGGTGCATTTGTAACAATACTTGTTGTCCCATAGCGAGTTGTACAGTGCGTCCTAATATTTTGTTGTAAGACTTTTTTCTCTGCTCAGCCTTTTCTCCTAGATTAATCAAGACTTGGCATATTTTTTCTTCAGATGACATATCTCCCTTGGGTAGTTTAGGCAGTGGTTTATCCCACTCGTCCATTATTCATTTCTTAAACATTAATTCAGTTGGTGTAAAACCTGTCGAAGTATGTGGCAAGATATTAATGATTTGCTTAAATGATGAGACTAACTCAATCCATTTTATATGTTTCTGTGGTGTGTAGCAGCACATAAATCTATCAAATTCCTTAAACACCCTTATATGGGGCTTCCTTTTGCATGGAATTGTGATAACAGTATGTTTTATTTTATTTGTGGTTGTGAATTCCTCCCATCTGTTACCTGTGAAGTATGGTGCATTATCAGTTAATAGTATCTGCGGCTTCCCTAGTCTCATGAGATAGTTGTCTAAAATTCTTCTGATAACAGAACAACCAGTCACTGACCTCACTGCATACAACTTAACATACTTGGAAAAAACATCATATAAGGCAATTATACGCTTAACACCCACTTTTCATATTGGACTACGACCAGCAGCATCTAATGATGCTAATTTTAAAGTATGTGTGGGAACTATTTATTTATTACTATTTTTCAGTACATATAATATACACAAGAAATTGGACAGAAAACCTATTTAGCTGTTGGTTTTACAACCATCAAACATTCATCCTTTAAATTTATAGCTTATTTCTACAATTAAGAGTACGAATTACATTTTTACTTGAATAAGATATGGTGACATTGAACTGCAGCAGTTTTGCAGTAGGTAGGCTGCCACTAACTTTTTAAAGTTTTGTAGTTTAGGAAGAGATTTTATATGTCTTGGTAATCTGTTGTATAGTTGTGTTCCTGCATGATTTACACCTGTGATCAAAAGTATCCAGACACACCCCAAAAACATATGTTTTTCATATTAGGTGGATTGTGCTGCCACCTACTGCCAGATAGTCATTATCAGAGACCTCAGTAGTCATTAGACATCATGAGAGAGCAGAATGGGGCACTCCACGGAATTCACGGACTTCGAATGTGGTCAGGTGATTGGGTGTCACTTGTGTCATATGTCTGCACACGAGATTTCCACACTCCTCAACATCCGTAGGTCGACTGTTTCTGATGTGGTAGTGAAGTGGAAACGTGAATGGACACATACCGCACAAAGGCGTACAGGCCGACCTCATGTGTTGACTGACAGAAAGCCAGCCGGTGTGGCTGAGAGGTTCTAGGTGCTACAGTCTGGAACTGTGTGACCACTACGGTTGCAGATTCAAATCCTGCCTCGGGCATGGATGTGTGTGATGTCCTTAGGTTAATTAGGTTTAAGTAGTTCTAAGTTCTAGGGGACTGATGACCTCAGCAGTTAAGTTCCATAGTGCTCAGAGCCATTTGAACTGAGAGAAACTGCCAACAGTTGAAGATGGTCGCAATATCTAATAGGCAGACATCTACCCAGACCATCACACAGGAATTCCAAACTGTATCAGGATCCACTGCAAATACTCAAATACTATGACAGTTAGGCAGGAGGTGAGAAAACTTGGATTTCAGGGCTGAGGGGCTGCTCATAAGCTACACATCACGCAGAAAAATGCCAAATGACGCCTCACTTGGTGTAAAGAGCGTAAACATTGGATGATTGAACGGTTGGAAAAGGTTGTGTGGAGTGAAAAATCATGGCACACAATGTGGCAATCTGATGGCAGGATATGGGTATGGAAAATGCCTGGTGAATGTCACCTGCCAGTGTGTGTAGTGCCAACAGTAAAATTTGGAGGAGGTGGTGTTATGGTGTGCTCGTGTTTTCCATGGAGGGGCTTGCACCACTTGTTTTGTATGGCACTATCACAGCACATGCCTACATTGATGTTTTAAGCACCTTCTTGCTTCCCACTGTTGAAGAGCAATTTGGGGATGGCGATTGCATCTTTCAACACGATTGGCACCTGTTCATAATGCACGGCTTGTGGCGGAGTGATTACATGACAATAACATCCCAGTAATGGACTTGCGTACACCAAGTCCTGATCTGAATCCTATAGCACACCTTTGGGATGTTTTGGAGCAATGACTTCATGGCAGGTCTCATCAACCAACATCGATACCTCTCCTCAGTGTAGCACTCCGTGAAGAATGGGCTGCCATTCCCCAAGAAACCTTCCAGCACCTGATTCAACATATGCCTGCGAGAGTGGAAGCTGTCATCAAGGCTAAGGGTGGGCCAACACTGTATTAAATTCCAGCATTACCAATTGAGGGCACCACGAACTTGTAAGTCATTTTCAGCCAGGTGTCTGGATATTTTTGATCATGTACATCTACATCTACATCTACATGATTACTCTGCAATTCACATTTAAGTGCTTGGCAGAGGGTTCATCGAACCACAATCATACTATCTCTCTACCATTCCACTCCCGAACAGCGTGCGGGGGAAACGAACACCTAAACCTTTCTGTTTGAGCTCTGATTTCTCTTATTTTATTTTGATGATCATTCCTACCTATGTAGGTTGGGCTCAACAAAATATTTTCGCATTCGGAAAAGAAAGTTGGTGACTGAAATTTCGTAAATAGATCTCGCCGCGCCGAAAAAGTCTTTGCTTTAATGACTTTCATCCCAACTCGCGTATCATATCTGCCACACTCTCTCCCCTATTACCTGATAATACAAAACGAGCTGCCCTTTTTTGCACCCTTTCGATGTCCTCCGTCAATCCCACCTGGTAAGGATCCCACACCGCGCAGCAATATTCTACCAGAGGACGAACGAGTGTAGTGTAAGCTGTCTCTTTAGTGGACTTGTTGCATCTTCTAAGTGTCCTGCCAATGAAATGCAACCTTTGGCTTGCCTCCCCCACAATATTATCTATGTGGTCTTTCCAACTGAAGTTGATCGTAATTTTAACACCCAGGTAATTAGTTGAATTGACGGCCTTGAGAATTGTACTATTTATCGAGTAATCGAATTCCAACAGATTTCTTTTGGAACTCATGTGGATCAACTCACACTTTTCGTTATTTAGCGTCAACTGCCACCTGCTACACCATACAGCAATCTTTTCTAAATCACTTTGCAACTGATACTGGTCTTCAGATGACCTTACTAGATGGTAAATTACAGCATCATCTGCGAACAATGTAAGAGAACTGCTCAGATTGTCACCCAGGTCATTTATATAGATCAGGAACAGCAGAGGTCCCAGGACGCTTCACTGGGGAACACCTGATATCACTTCAGTTTTACTCGATGATTTGCCGTCTATTACTACGAACTGCGACCTTCCTGACAGGAAATCACGAATCCAGTCGCACAACTGAGACGATACCCCATAGGCCCGCAGCTTGATTAGAAGTCGCTTGTGAGGAACGGTGTCAAAAGCTTTCCGGAAATCTAGAAACACGGAATCTAGAAATACAGATCCCCTGTCGATAGCGGCCATTACTTTGTGCGAACAAAGAAAGAGCTAGCTGCATTGCACAAGAATGATGTTTTCTGAAACCATGCTGATTACATATCAACAGATCATTCCCTTCAAGGTGATTCATAATGTTTGAATACAGTATATGCTCCAAAACCCTACTGCAAACCAACGTCAATGATATAGGTCTGTAGTTCGATGGATTACTCCTACTACCCTTCTTAAACACTGGTGCGACCTGCGCAATTTTCCAATCTGTATATACAGATCTATCAGTGAGCGAGCGATTGTATATGATTGCTAAGTAGGGGGCTATTGTATCAGCGTAATCTGAAAGGAACCTAATCGGTATACAATCTGGACCTGAAGGCTTGCTGTATCAAGTGATTTGCGTTGCTTCGCAACCCCTAAGGTATCTACTTCTAAGAAACTCATGCTAGCAGCTGTGCATGTTTCAAATTCTGGAATATTCCATTCATTTTCCCTGGTGAAGGAATTTCGGAAAACCGTGTTCAATAACTCCGCTTTAGCGGCACAGTCATCGGTAACAGTACCATCGGCACTGCACAGCGAAGGTATTGACTGCGTCTTGCCACTTGTCTACTTTACATACGACCAGAATTTCTTCGGATTTTCTACCAAATTTCGAGACAATGTTTCGTTGTGGAACCTATTAAAGGCATCTCGCATTGAAGTCCGTGCCAAATTTCGCGCCTCTGTAAATTTTATCCAATCTTCGGGATTTCACGTTCTTCTGAACTTCGCATGCATTTTCGTTGCCTGTGCGACAGCATTTGGACCTGTTTTGTGTACCATGGGGGATCAGTTCCATCTCTTACCAATTTATGAGGTATAAATCTCTTAATTGCTGTTGCTACTATATCTTTGAATTTGAGCCACATCTCATCTACATTTGCATAGTCAGTTCAGAAGGAATGGAGATTGTCTCTTAGGAAGGCTTCTAGTGACACTTTATCCACTTTTTTAAATAAAATTATTTTGTGTTTGTTTTTGGTGGATGTGGAAAAAACGGTTTTGAGCCTAGCTACAACGACCTTGTGATCACTAATCCCTGTATCAGTCATGATGCTCTCTATTAGCTCTGGATTATTTGTGGCTAAGAGGTCAAGTGTGTTTTCGCAACCATTTACAATTCGCATGGGTTCGTGGACTAACTGCTCGAAATAATTTTTGGAGGCAGCATTTAGGACAATCTCGGAAGATGTTTTCTGCCTACCACCGGTTTTGAACAAGTATTTTTGCCAACATATCGAGGGAAGGTTGAAGTCCCCACCAACTATAACTGTATGAGTGGGGTATTTATTTGTTACGAGACTCAAATTTTCTCTGAACTGTTCAGCAACTATATCATTGGAGTCTGGGGGTCGGTAGAAGGAGCCAATTGATAACTTAGTTTGGGTGTTAAGTATAACCTCCACCCATACCAATTTGCACGGGGTATCTACTTCGACTTCACTACAAGATAAACCACTTCTGACAGACACAAACACTCCACCACCAATTCTGCCTAATTCCTGAACACCATCTGAGACTTCGTAAAAATTTCTGCAGAACTTATTTCAGGCTTTAGCCAGCTTTCTGTACCTATAACGATTTCAACTTCTGTGCTTTCTATTAGCACTTGAAGCTCAGGGACTTTCCCAGCACAACTACAACAATTTACAACTACAATTCTGACTGTTCCTTGATCCAAACACGTTCTCTATTTGCCATGCACGCTTTGAGATTGCAGCCCATCCCGTACTTTCCCAAGGCCTTCTAACCTAAAAAACCGCCCAGTCAACACCACACAGCCTCCGCTACCCGCGTAGCCGCCAGCTGAGTGTAGTGAACTCCTGACCTATTCAGCGGAACCCAAAACCCTACCACCCTATGGCGCAAGTCAAGTAGTGTACATCTTTGTGGCATAATGTGTTGTTACAATGATTAACATGTATGCCACTGTCTGACCTGGTACTGTAATCAAGGACATTTTTGTTTTGAGGAAAAAGTTTTTCTTTTTTAAGTATAATTTTTGATGTTTGATACTTGTTGATCATCCATTTTATGATATACAATGGTATAGCTCTTGTCATATGTTGATACAAAAAACTTAAATAGTAGTTTGTGTGTACAAATAACCAAATACATAACCCACACAAATTCTAAGTTTACGTTATACCCAATAAATCCAGTAACACATGGCTAAATTTAACTTAAGTTATGGATGTCTTCAAATTCATAAAATTCATGTACTCATGAACACTGTAAAAGCTTTCACTTAGAATCATTTTCTTAAGATCATTTTTACGAATGGGCAGCTTTAATATTGTTTTAATTCTAACGGGAAGCACACTGAAAAGAATTTTGAGATGATATATTATACTTTTATGATACTGGGCTTTCTTAAGTACTTCTCTATGAGAGTCACGATTAACTTTCTGTTCTTTGAATATTTCTCTACAGGACTCCGTAGGTGCCACCTGTTTTATAATTCTTATTGCTCATTTTTGAATAGTAAAAGAGTGTTTTGCTGAACTTGAAATACTCCAGAACAATTCACCATATGGCAGAGGACTATGTATGAGTGCATAATAGGCACTCATGACTGTTTCTTCACTGCAGGTATTTTTGAGCATTCTAAATATGTATCAGCATTTACTGTATTTTTTAGAGAGCCATTCTATACATTTATCCCATTCAAAATGCTCATCTAACTGAATTCCTAAAAAATTAGTAATTGAGGTTTGTAGTATTTTCTGTTCACCAAACTTTACTATTATGTTAGGGTTTACTTTATTTGATGTATGCCTGAAATTCTGCCATTACGTTTTTTTCTCATTAACAAAAGTAGATTGTTATCTCTAAACCATTTAATTGCTTTTTTAGTTGTTATTTCTATTTTTTAAGTCAGTCACATTGTGAGCTTCAATAAAGAGATTAGTATCATCAGGAAACAGTACAGCGTGAGCTTGTGTTAAATAACTTGAGAAGTCATTTATGAACATCAAGAACAACAGGGATCACAACACCAATCTTTGGTGTACTCCATGAGCAAATTTCTCATATTCAGAAAAATAAGACTGACCTTCATGAACTATTTCTACTTTGTGGTATCTATCAGATAAGTATGATTAAAACCCCATACGAGCAGTGCCATGGGCACCACAGCAGTATAGTTTGTCAAGCAAAATTTTATGATCAATAACATCAAATGCCTTAGACAAATCTAAAAACAATCCACAGGTTACTTCTTTGTGATGAATGGAATTTAGAACAAGTTTCAAGAAAATATATATAGGAGTTTCAAACAATCTATTCTTTTCTAAAACCATTTTGTTCATTGGCAAATATTCCACCTTTGTACTAAAAGGTAGAGTCTTCCGTATGTTAGTCTTTAAAAAATTTTTGAGAAACAAGGCAACTTTGATAAAGGTCTCTAGTTTTTTTACATTATAAGGATCACCGTTTTTATACAATGATTTTATTATTGATAGCTTAAGTTCTCCAGGGAAAGTACCAGTGCTGAAAGAAGCATTAATTATATCAACAAACAAAGGTAGAATATGTTTACTTGTGTTTAATTACTTTATCTGGGATGCCATCTGTACCATGCGACAATTTATTTTTTAGTTTGCTGATTACATTTTCTGTGTCTTGCACTGTTACAGGATACAAAAACATTGTTTTGGGATTTACTGAGATGTTATGATTAGCCTTATATGACTTTGGTTTTTATAAGATTTTGTACTACACTTGTATAGTGACTATTGAATATAATGGATGTAAATGATTTATAGTTTTGCCCTTGCTTTTAACAACAATGTTAGTTTTTGCTTTGCTTATGCCTAAGTTTGTATTTATCACATTCTGAACTGTGTTCATTTTTTGTTACCCTTCTTTTTGTTGATATATGAATCGTTGCTTAATTTTTTTGCTGCTGTAATTATTTTCTTGTACACTTTTCTGTAACAGTTTATATACTGTTTCAGAGCTGGATTTTCACTAGCTAACTTAGAAGTTGCTCTGAAGATTTTCTTGTCACCTTTGTTATTCAAGAGTTAGTTCTGGTTTTTACTTTAATTTCTTAAGGGAAAATGCAATTTTGTACTTGTGTTTGTAATAAGCTAAAATGACTCAAACTTCATATCTGCACTGTCATACTTATCCAAAGACCAGTTTGAATATTTTACCAAAGAATTAAAAAATCCTAACAATGAAAATTCCTGGTAGTAATATGTAAAACTTACCACACTTTGAATCGTCAATCAAAAACTGAATTTTTGAATCTGTCTGCAAATGGCATTTATGAAATACACCCCAACAGTAATGTTTACAAAGTGTAATTAACTATGAGGATGTAAAAATCATGTTCACTAGATGTCACTGTCATCTGTGTTTGATTCCAGGTCATTGTCATTGTCACTTTAGGGCATGGTATTGATGGCAACTTCATTGATTGCCATTTCCATTACTCCTTCTCATGTCCAATACTCTTTCTCCAGATGTGGCAGTTTCCTGCAGTAACCTTACCACGCCTGTACAGGAACTGAAAGGAAACCAGAATTTACAAGATTCTGCAATCTTTCCTTCGACATGTCTCCAGTAACACTGTCCTCCCTGAAATTGTGTTTTATTTTGCCCCATACCAGTCCTATGAGATTCAGATCGCAGTTGTATCGTGGTAAACAGGCTACTCTGTGGCCTCTGCTCTCAGCAATTTTATCCACATCATACATCTTCTCAGCTCATATGTTTTCCTGTATTTTAGTTAATGGTTCAGCCTTCCTCACCAAGTCATTGCAGTTTGCTTTCTGTCTCGCAGCCACTCTTAACATCATAATCCTGAGGTCATATTTATTAGGCCCTCTGACAAACTCCTTACTCTGGAGTTTATCATAATTACAGAACTGGGAGAAATATTAGGAACCACAACATCTGCAAACCACTTTCCAAAATCGGCAGAGTTCATGATAATCACCCACAGTTGACTTCGCCCAGAACTGGAGGTGTGACTGCTTGACGAATCCTTACTTGGATCCTACCTGAGCAATGATCAATCTCTTTGAGGTGCTACCCCACACCGTACCATCTGTGATACCTTTGATTGCCAGCATTTGCTGAACGTCTTTTGTTATCTATTCAACACTCAACCAAGTAGAATACCTCACCAGTATCTTGCCTTATGTTGTTCTTTTTTTCTGTATCAGGAAACTAGACTGCCGAGACACAAAGCAGGACTCTCCAACAATACAGTTCATTTATTATGCACTTGGTGCAGAACAAAACCCACTGATTTAAAAACTATTGTGAGAGAAATACATCCCCATCTCCATCCAGTCTTCTCTTGCAAAACTGACCAAAGCTTCCACAAGTTAGGCACAACCAGCTTGATGTTGTTGAATTCCTCCAGGATGCTTTCAGATGATCTGCCTACTGAAATCATCTGTTTTGCACAGGCATCTCTGTGCCTCATCCTAAGTGAAACAATGTATATCTTTCAGATAGTTGGACAGTATTGATGGTATATCAAAAATAAAAATTTAACAAAACTATAAGCACACTGGACTTTGGCATTTTGTGTGAGGAATGCTGGGAGTGGAGGAATAGAAGACTAATGTCCATTTACTCCCACCCTGCCATGTGATGCGTCAAAACTGTGATGCTCCTACAGTAATCCTGTATATGCGCAACTGAGCTGGTTTTAGGAATAATACGGTACATATTACTGAAAAATTGAACACATTTTTCTAAGTAATTGTGACCTTATAAGCACTCATTATGAATTTCAGACGATTTTTTGAAAATGTTGGAAATTTGAAGTTATAATAATTCAACAAACAGTTACCTTTTCTTTCCAGGAACACTATGTGATTCACCTGGGTGAGATTTGGAAAACATCCTCAGCCATGTAAAACTGGAGACACTCTTTCCTGCTTATGTAGCAGCTCTTAATTGAAGCTGCATAAGTGGTGGCATTTCTCTTCCTTCACTGCATCACAGCTCTCTAATATGTTCTCCATCATTTTTCATTCACTGCTGCGAATTACTGGTTTCCTTTTCCTCTTAGGAGCCAACAGTGAACCAGAAGAACCCCATGATGATCCAGGGTTGGCCTCTTGACTCATTTTATAAAGTAAAGACATGCAAACACAACAACAACAATGCAACACGCAGCAGTAAGCAATGCTCCAGTACTATTGAGCTACTTCTGCAAGTTCTCTGAAGTGGAAACACTCCTGCCCCCATCACCCCCTTGCCACACACCCATCAGTGGGCTAATTTCGTCAACTTCAGAAAGTTGTCTCCGCAATTAGTGGAAACCGTTTCTTGCATGAAACTTCCTGGCAGATTAAAACTGTGTGCCAGACTGGGTTTCCACACTTGAGCCCCCTGCCCAACACACAGTACTGGTCTGCCAGAAAGTTTAAAATGAGTGCACACACTGTGCAGGGAGAAAATTCATTCTAGTTTTTTTGCATCTTGCTGCACATACTTAATGAATTTTTCAGTTCCTGGAAGTTTTTGTCAAACTTGCAGAAGTTGTGTGTGTTCAGTATTGGTGCAAAAATATTAGTGTCAAAAAGGAGAATGGCACAAAGACAGATGGGTTGAAAGAAATGTGCTTTTGGAATCCCTAAACACCCATAAGAATTGGCGCCACCAGTCAAGAAACTGCAAAATGGGTTTACTAATAAATCTGGTTCACTAGGAAGGAAAGTAGAAAGGCAATACAGATGTACTTAAATTTGTTTTTTAATGTTACTGTCAATGTAAATTCCTTACATTTGTAACAAAAGTAATAAATACTGCTTGCAAAAATCAAAGAGTAATTAAAAAGGCAGTCTTTTGGTGAGATAACTCACTGCGTTTTTGTTTTCTGTTATCAAATATTTCATTATCAATGGACAAGAGATGTTTAGAATTTACATACTACATCCTCAGAAAGTTTCTCATGTAAGTGAAGTCCTTTTGATTTTAGTTATTAGTGTTTCTTGGTTAAATTACTATGTACTTCTGTGACATTTCTTTTTTTCTCTTTCGTTATTTCTGTGTTTCATCCTTATTTTTTATCAGTAATAACAATAATACAACAATAGGGGCAATTGATCTGTTCTTATGCATAACTGCATTTCTGCAGCAGGTACTTGAAGCTGATTTCTGAAGTTAACATGCAACAGGGACTTTAAGAAGTATTTTCGAATAAGTTCTTGTTATAATGAAAACACCTTAGCAAGTGCTTTCAAATTTTACTTGCTAGTGGACACAAGTCTTCCAATGCTTTGTGTCTGTGGGCAGCTTGACATTGGCAGCACTCGGAGACAGATGATTATGTCTCAATTAGTGCTAATTTTCTCCACTTCTGGTAGTGCTAGCAAAATTGTCTACTTACCATGACCAAACAGTATATATGGATGTCACTGAACTTACACTTGCCACACATTTTTTATTCAATTTCGATCTTGTAATGATATTGCTTGTGATTTTTGCTTTAACTTCGCAGCAATAACATTTTCCAGGTCAAACCATGATACTTTTTTTGCGTTGAATACACAAAGACTCATCCTTTTTTATCTTTTCACGGAACTCGATCTTCATGTACCTTTTTTTTTCATTGCCATCTTAAAGAGCAAAGCTAATGGATGCAGTTCAATTAATTTTGGTTTGTTGGAGTGCTTGGTCTTCTGACAAGGAATATAGTTTCAAATTACTCAAAGAATTTGGTGCACATGTTGAGGAAGTAGCAGTGCATGTTTATTTTCAAAAAAAATAATGACATTATCCTACTTGAGGACTTTAATGTCAATTTTGCAACCAAATGCAACAAAAAAGTGGTTGACTTTCCTACTGGGATCACACTTGACTGTCAATCTCGGATAGAAAATATATTGTTAGATGAAAGTTTATACCAGAACTTCACTGTCACCCTAATCTTAAATGGCATATCAGACCATGATGGACAGCTCCTCACTCTACATGACTACTGACCTCTCAAGAAAGTAGTCCCATCTTGGAAGGCAATCAGTCTTAAGAACAGAGTCCCTGGAAATTTTTAACCATAAGCTGCAGCATGAAGACTGGAATTCAGTACACAGAGTAGATGATGTTGATACACAGTTTAACATATTCATAAATGAATTCCTATCCCACTTTGAAGAAGCTTTTGCTAAAAAGTTTATTAGGAACAATATTTCCTCTTTCTTAAAGAAGCCATGGATCACAAAGTGTATTAGAGTGTCATGTAAATGTAAGAGGGAACTTAATATTGCAACTACAGGGTCCAGGGACAGAGAATTAATCAGCCTTAATAAAATGTATTGTAGAATCCTAAAGAAAGTTATTCAGATGTCAAAAGCACTGCATTATGTAAAAGAAACTGATACCTCCAATAATAAAATGGAGACTGTCTTGCAAATAGTTAACAAAAAGACAGGGAACAATGAAAAAAGACCCGTAGAAAACTACAAAGTCAGACATGTAGGGAATCTTGTGCAAAATCCTGAGATCATAGCTGAAATCTTTAATAAACACTGCAAGGATTCTGTGAATGATGCTTTGACCTTTTTACAAAATGCTGTCCCTAACAAAATCATTCAAATGCGTATTAGACCTATTACAGTATCAAAAATTGAAATAACAATTGCCTCCAAGAAAGCCAAGAACTCCTGTGGAGTAGGCAATATTTCTAGCAAATTGTTAAAACAGTGTTTTACTTCTGTAAGCACTATACTGTGTCATATTTTCAATGCCTCTTTGCAACAAGGAATTATTCCTGATAGATTGTGCTATTATGCTATTGTTACAAATTTCAGACTGTGTTTTCAGAGGTACTAGAAAAGCTTGTGTATTCTAGAATTTTAGAATACCTAAATAAATTCAATATTCTTAGCAAACATCAGTTTGGTTTCCGGAAAGGTCTGTCAACTGAATAAGCGATATATGCCTTATAGATAAGGTTTTGGAATCTCTAAATGAGAAAATGGTGACAACAGGATTATTTTGTGATTTATCTAAAGCCTTTGACACTGTGAACCACCAAATACTATCACTGAAGGCAGACCATCTAGGAATACATGGTGTTGCAAACAACTGGCTTCAGTCATACCTGACAGATAGGAAATGGAAAGTAGCCTTAGATAAGTCGGACAATTTGTGTGGGGGGAATGATTTCATCAGAATGGAGAGAGATAAATTGTGGAGTGCCACTGGGTTCTATTCTTGGTTCTTTACTGTTCCTGTTATTTATAAATGATTTACCTTGTTCTACCATGATACAGTGTAATTTTACCATCTTTGCAGATGACACGAACATAATGGTTAATGGTCATAAATGGGAAAATGTTCAAGAGTCTGTTAATAGTATTCTTATAGATTTAATGAAATGGTTTACTGCAAATGGTCTTTCACTAAACCTTAGTAAGAGTATATTCAGTTCACCCCAACTGCCAAAACTGAGGAAAAAATGACTGTTAAATATGCCACACAGGTCATAGAAAGAGTTGAAGGAACAAAGTTTCAAGGCATGAAGACTGACTGTAGAGTAAACTGGTCCCATCACATTTTAGATCTTTGCAAGAGACTCAGTTCTTTAATTTCTGCAATGAGGATCATCTCTGATAGTGCAAACTTAAGCATTAAAAAAGCAGCATACCATGGTTACTTCCATTCTTTGATGGCATACAGAATTATTTTCTGTGGAAATCAACCTCTTGCAAAGAAAATATTCATTGGTCAGAAGTGTGTTGTAAGAGTGGTGCGTGGTGTAGACCTTAGGTGCAGTTGCAGAAGCCTATTTCGGAATCTGGGAATTCTTAGAACTACTTCTCAATACATATATTCACATATGTGTTTCATAAGTAAAAACACTGATTTATACAAATGTAACAGTGAATACCATTAGTACAACACAAGGAGGAAATATAATTTCCACACTGAAGCTAAAAATTTGAAGGTTCTGCGGAAGGGTGTACAGTACTTTGGTATAACAATATTTAATGCTCTTCCTCCAGAAATCAAATGTGAAATGGCCAACAAATCTACATTTAAAGAGCTTCTGAGGCAATTCCTTTTAGCCATGTCATTTTACAGTATGGAAGAGTTCATGAAACACAGTGATGAACTGCCTTAAAATAAAATAAGATGTATTATCATATAAATTGAACATTAAGCTGTACATTCTTGTCACATATGTAAATCTTTTAATGTTAACTGCTTATATTTAACTCTCTAGGTTATATGACCGTTTCATATTTAATTTACTATGTTTTATACTTTGTAATCTGTAGGACTAAGGTTTTTCATTTCATCATATTGTGTTACAGATCATTGTAGAAGTTACGTAACTTTCTATCTTTACTTGTAAACATAGTGTATACGTACTTGTCATTGACAGTTTAAAAATTGATACACACTACTTCCATGTGAAATTCTCACAGTTGGATAAATGGTGTAAGTAATAAATGAATTTAAAAAAAGTATTAAACAGTTCACAAATACACCAACTCAAGTGAATAATCTTCGAACTGAAGTAGATAAGTTAGTAATGCAGTTCAAAGCTTTGACCACTACTGTAGAGTCAACACAGAATGATATCCCCACAGAAGTACAGAAACAAGCCCGAACAGAGGTAGCCAAGGCATTGAACATTGAAAGTCACAATCTTGAAACAACGTCAGCACACAGCAACGAGGATGCTGGTACTAACAGACAAAAGAACATTGAACATTTGCCGACAACCTCTACTGCAGTGCATAAATAGACTAAGTTTCGGTAATCAATCTGTATTACCCCAGCAGTTTGTTTCACAAAGAAATTCAAATTATGAAGCAGGGTGTATAGCAATAAAGTCAGTACACTGCATGCTAATGACAACAACTCCATGCACTGAAGTACCTTAATGCATGAAGAGAGCTCGATTAAACACTGCCAATTCCAGGTATTCAATGAGGAGAGTAAAAAGAATATTCATCCCGTAGTTTTTATTAGAAACTTGATAAGCGTTCTTCCAAAGTCTTGGATGGAGGAACAGAAAATCCAGTTTGTCGTTTCACACATTTCCGGTGACACATTGCTCTGGTTGTAGAACACAGCAGAAACATGCAAAACATTTAACGAATTTGAGAAGGCGTTTCTCAACCAGTTCTGGTCAGTTTAGATTAGAGAGTAGATTAGATTAGTACTTGTTCCATAGATCATGAATACGACACTTCGTAATGATGTGGAATATGTCAGGTTAATATCCAAATATTCATCTAATGAGTAGGAGTTGCCATTAAGAAATTCTTTTAATTTCCTTTTAAATGCTATATGGCTATCTGTCAGACTTTTGATGCTATTAGGTAAGTGACCAAAGACTTTTGTGGCAGCATAATTTACCCCCTTCTGAGCCAAAGTTAGATTTAACGTTGAGTAGTGAAGATCATCCTTTCTCCTAGTGTTGTAGCCATGTACACTGCTATTACACTTGAATTCGTTCGGATTGTTAATAACAAATTTCATAAGTGAATATATATATTGTGAGGCTACAGTGAAGATTTCTAGCTCTTTAAATAAGTGTCTGCAGGATGATCTTGGATGAGCTCCAACAACTATTCTGATTACACGCTTTTGTGCAATGAACACTCTTTTACCCCACAATATGATGCCATACGAAAGCAGAGAATGAAAATAGGCGTGGTAAGCTAATTTACTCAAGAACAACTAAGGAAGATTGTATATAAGACAGAAAAATATAACCTGAAGACAGGCTCTTTGAGGAAATACTTTGAAAAATATATTAATATGACAAGGTGCTGGGATGAACCAGTAACCATACAAGACCTGTTACGAGTATTGAAGGCTAGATTGCCAATAGATATCAGAGAGAAACTGTTCAACGTCACATATACTGATCTTAATGAATTTTTTATGTGATGGACTCGTTGGACTTAGTCCAAGAAGACGCCATTAAGAATTCTGACGCAATAAATAGTGCCAACTGTTCTAACGGAAAAGGTTCCTGGAATGGAAGCAATGGAAACAGAGGCGAAGGCAGTCCCAAAAGCCCATGGCAATGGAAAGTGTAATTATAGTAAAAACCATAACAACAAAAAATCTGATTACTTCTGTAATAATAATAATTACCTGGAAACCAATGACTACCAACATCCGAATGGTAATCAAAGGCAATATAGTAATGAAAATGCCAACAATAATAAAAATTCTAATCTTAAAAGACGAAATGAAAATAAATTTAACAGCTCGTACAATGATAAACCAAAAAACATGCGTGGTGACAATGAATATTGGCCACAACCAGGGCCAAGTCATTGGCAGTCGCAACAAAATTTTATGAATTCAAGTTAGCTAGTAAATTACTTACACAGGCTATACCCATATCGAATAACCAGTATCCACAATGGTGGGACCCGAGTAGACCACTCCGACTGTAGAATCACAAAATGTGAAAATGTGGCGGTATCCCCAGAGCCGAAACAGAATATACTGAAGTCAACAAACTAATCTCGGTCACTGTAGGCCTTCGCCAGGAGACCGTCAATACGATACGCTATCAGGATGGTAAGAAAATCGAAGATGAACTCTATCAAGAATCTGCCGTTGCTGATAGGGAAGAAAAGGAAAGTATTCAGGCAAGCATCAGTGGAACCATCAATGGCGTAGCAACCATTAACCTCCGCGACACAGGTGCGAGTGTATCGATGATGAATGCCCAATTTTTCAAGAGATTAATGCAAATAAAAAGATTGCCGATTTTACCTGTTACGAACTGCAAAGTTATAGGAGCGCTGGGAAAGAAGGCACAAATTGTAAAGTACCAGACACAGGTTGAGGTTTCCTTTGGAAATGGTAGCGTTATATGCACGTTCCTATTAATGGAAAACTTATCAATACCGGTGTTACCAGACCTTGAGTTTTTACAGGACAGAGAGGCTATAATAGATCTCGCCCGGGGAACATGTGTACGTAAGTACAGGCAGCCACCAATAATGTTGAAGGTGAATCGGGAGTTCGGTGTGAGCCTTCCGCTGACAAGACGATTAGATGTATCTGTTGGCAAACAAAAATTGTTGACGCTAGAGTATGATCACCGACAAAAGTGTCATACTAACCGAAACAATGATGCACCCAATACCGTGAGTGACATCGGCGCAACGATAGAGGAGAAGGTGAAAGAGGCATTTTGCATTGACGCTTCACAGGCTGGACAATTAATAAAACTGATATCCAGATAGCATGAAGTATTTACAGATCGACCAGGTATCATAAAAGATTATGTTTATGATATGGAAGTCTATCCTCTTAAGACCTATTGTAGAGCTCATACTCGGTCCCCTGGATAAAGAAAAATGAAGTAATTAAGGAAATCCGAAAAACGCTGAACTGGGGAATTATTGAAACATCAAATTCACGATATAGTAGTCCCTTGCTGGCCATAAAATGGGTAGAATACCTAAATAGTTTCATGGAAATCTACAATAATTTACCACACATATCAACCAGTTTTACACCATGTGAACTAATGAACGAACAGGAGAACAAAGTAAATGAGTGGGCTAATGCCACACCAAAGATCCAAGAAGAAAAAATAACACATCAGGAGAAAATGGATATGGCATTACAGAATATAAGTAGCCAAGAAGAACTCTGCAAGGCGAAATTTGGTAAAAAGCTTACTAATAAACAGGAATACTGTGTCGATGAATTAGTATTGCTAAGAACGCATCCCAAGGCATCGCTAATCAAAAGGAAGAATAGAAAATGGCATTTATTGTACGAAGGACCATCTAAAATAATTTCAATTCCACATGACGGATGTCATGTACTAGAAAATGTCACTAGGGGAACCAGGCCTAAAATAAAATACTAGGATAAAATGACACACCACTTGCTTCTCGAATAGGTTGATACTCAGCTTTAAACCTAGTGTAGTGCGCAATTCATAAGGTGGTCGTAGTGGTACTGTGTTAATGGCGTGCGCCTCTTGTGTTTATTTTCAGCGCTAGAGCTCAAAGCCGTAATAAACAGGTGCTGATCTAATATCGGTAAGTCACACAATGCTCTAAACACGTGGTTTATTATATTGTTATCAAAAATGTAAGTGAAGGTCATGGAACCGTATTCTTTTCGTTGTTTGTTGACTACAAAGTTTTTGTTGATAGACATAAGCTGGTCATGCGTCTGTTGTTCCGAGTACAAAATAGCTGTCCAGGGTAAAATGATACACCAGTTACTTGGGTATAATGAAACATTGGGTCATTTTACCCATATATAGTGTGCTATTTTACCCTGGCAAATAAATCGTATATTTTGAATGTTTATTGTTGTATTTACGTATAAAATTAATTATAATACTAAAAACAACAAAACAGTGTTAATAAGATAATGCAATTATATATCGCAAATGTTTTATATACAGAAATATTTGTAGGCTTAGGCTATAACTGATAGCTGATAGTAATTGATGCAATATAATAATATCATATGCCTAACTTTAAGTATGCTGTCTATGTAGGATCATAAAACAATAGATGCATAATACTGAGCTTCTTTTCAGCACAAATGGTTGGGACCCACAAGAGAGAGACAGATCGTCAGTCATGGAGCGAAGACTCAATGAAACAAGCTATTGAAGCTATTGAAGGAAAAGATATGGGATGGCTAAAAGCTTCAAAGACATTTGGTGTTCCAAAAGCTACGTTTCGTCGAAGACTTATGGGAAAAAACAAACGTATCACTGGAGCAGACAAAGGCTTGGGACGATTCATCCCTACATTTTCTAAGAGACTTGAAACATTGCTGGTCGATCACATAAAAGATTTAGAATCCCGAATGTTTGTCTTACACGTAACGATATACGAAAATTATCTTTTCAGTTGGCAGAGCAAAACAGAATACCTCACAGATTCAGCAAAAAAGATGAAATGGCAGGCTGGGATTGGCTTAGGGGATTTCGAAAGAGAAACCCAGACATTTCTCTCAGAAAACCAGAGCCCACTTCAGCAGCTAGAGCCCGGGCTTTCAACAAACCGCAAGTAGAAAAGTTTTTTAACATTCTTCAACAAACATTACAGAAAAATAATATTGAGCCCGCTAGAGTATGGAATGTTGACGAATCAGCACTTTCAACAGTGCAGAAACTTCAAACAATGTTTGCGGCAAGTGGTAAAAAATAAGTTGGGACAATCACCAGTGCAGTGAGAGGACAGCATATTACTGTTATATGCTGCATAAGTTCATCAGGAAACTTTATCCCGCCAATTCTACTTTTT
This sequence comes from Schistocerca serialis cubense, assembly GCF_023864345.2. Taxonomy (NCBI): domain Eukaryota; kingdom Metazoa; phylum Arthropoda; class Insecta; order Orthoptera; family Acrididae; genus Schistocerca; species Schistocerca serialis. The sequence continues at coordinate 449,003,954 of NC_064641.1, read as the reverse complement.
CCAAGGAAAAGATGGATGCATGAGCTTTTAGATGGCGCACCTACTGGATGATTAGGGCTGCCTGGTGAGTCTGGCTGGATGACAGGAGATTCATTTCTCACTTGGCTTAAACATTTTCAAAAGTATACAAATGGAAGCAAAGATAACAAGGTTTTATTAATATTAGATGGACATGGTACGCATAAAGGCTTGGAAGTAGCCACTTACGTGAGAGAAAACGGCATAATTATGATTTCTTTCCCTCCTTATCGCACACACAAGCTGCAACCTCTAGACGTATGTTTCTATGGTCCCCTGAAGACTTACTATGATCAGTCCGCCACAATGTGGTTAAAAAATCATCCTGGAAGAGTCATAACTCAATTTCAGGGAGCTGAAATATTTTGTGAGGCATATGGGAAAGCTGCTACTATTAGTAATGTCTTAAGTGGTTTCAGGAAAACCAGAATTTGACCGTTCAACCCACAAATATTTCCGGAGCACGAATTTTTGTCTTCTTTAGTAACAAACATTGATGAAGAGCGCGAAGAGACTGGCAATGTAGAAGTTACAGTGGAGAATATAGTTGAGCCAACACATTCAGAAGAACAACGTGTCCAGAATGACTCGACTTCAAAAGAAGACGTTACACTTCCATACGGTTCTAATGAAAATAGTGAGAATAGTCCAGATACCCCTCTACCAGACCCAACATATCCGAGTTTCACCACAGGATATATTACCAGTCCCATCAGCTTCTGGGTCTTATGTTCGAAGCAAAAGAAACCGGGATGGTTCCCAAATTTTAACCAGTAGTCCATATCTATTAAATTTACAAGCAAAGGTTGCGGGAAAGCGAGCATTAGCAGACAGAAAAGCGGGAAGAAATGCAAAAAGACAGCTGACAGTCAGGGATGAAAGTGAAGACGAAGCAGATATTTTGGGTGGAGATACTGACGAGGACGATACTCCTTGTATTTACTGCAAACGACCTTTTTAGTCGTTGTAAGCCTAGGGAGACTTGGCTGGGGTGTGTAAAATGTGCCATGTGGGCACATGCTGAATGCGGACGTCTTCCTAGGACAGCTAAGAGATTTGTATGTGACATATGCAAAGACTGAATACTTTATAACATGATATTTTTACTAGGGTAAAATGACCTGCACGTGTTTTATTTTACGCCCATTACCTAGGGTAAAATGAAACACTGAAGTAATTTTGCAATGCTAACCTTCTGCAAAAATATTTTCTTTTTTAAAATATCTTGTGTACTAAAACATGTGTTTGTTAGTTATCTTCGTGTTTGCAACTTTGTACAAACAAATATAAATAAATATCGAGTACAGAGTCAGTTTTGCTTAGGGTGTGTTATTTTAGGCCAGGTTCCGCTACATGGAACCTAAAAGGACTGTATTGTCGCAGAAACATTAAGAAATATTTGCAGTAGGAAACCACTTTTGTGTCCCTGTAAAGAGAATAAATACGTTCAGTGCAAATGCACAATAGCACAAATGTAAATGTGTAAATAGTAGTTATAGTGAAAATGTTATCATAAGTAATTTCATGGATTTAAATGTACTAGTCTGTAAGCTCATATGTCGGTAGTTACACTGTAAAAAGGTCATTTACTAGATAGAAGTTAGTGTAAATGCTATTTCAGTAAACATAATTTTCTTGTCTTTTCTGTGTAGGTTATAGAAATTGCCAATATATATATATATATATATATATATATATATATATATATATATATGGATACAATGTTTATTCATGTATGAGGGTAAATGAGCCATAAATGTTTCTATGAACCTCAACGCACACACGTGACGGATGTTAATTGCGTGTGAGTTCGGGTGTCTGTCTGTATCCGCATTCGCTCTTTATGGAGCGTTTTCCTGTGGATCGCCGTTTTGGGTACTTTTTCCTTACGCAGTTATCTTTGCCGTTTGCTGTCATGAGCTTTTCTCTTGTTAGGTGAACTGAACACGGACATCTGCCCCATAATCTGGTAATAATTCCAGCAAGAATATGAATGAATATTAATGAACATGTCATCAAATAAGGAAATGAGCTGGTATCTACACAGTTCAGTGTTGATCTTATGGTCAGAACAATGTAGATGATTCTAACAGTCATCTTGTCTCTTTTTTTTTTTTTTTTTTTTTTTTTTTTTTTTTTTTTTTTTTTTTTAGGGTATATGAGCTTTGTTATCATGTTTTTACAGTATGGAACAATGTGAACATGAACAAAAATCATTACTTTGTAAAGTGTCAATTGTACAGAAGATTGTCTCTTGTATGATTTATGAAACACTAGCAGCAGTCAGGACAGTAAGCTTGTCTCACAAGAACTACGAAAGTCTAGTGAACGCGTGAAAAACTGAGTTTTCTTTTAAGGAAAGTGATGAACAGTGATTACAACTGCGATCATTGATCGTATGAACGCTCATAGAGGGTTAATGTTAGTGTGGTGCCACCGCAAGGCATCACACTTGCTAGGTTGTAGGCTTCAAATCGGCCGCGGTCCGTCAGTACACATCGGACCCGCGAGTCGCCACTGTCGACGCTAGCAGACCGTGTACCGCCACTCGGCTGGTCTTAAGAGACAAGCTAGCGCACTGGCCAGTTCTACAGCCGACTTTAATGGGAATGGTTCACTTGTTATAGCTTCGAGATCTCATTTGCAGAGACGCTAGTTAGCATAGCCTTCATCTAAGTCAGTAGCTACGACATAGCCAGGCGCCACATACAGTTTATGCATTGACAGTTGATCTATATGTGTGAAGCAATCAGAATTGTAAAGAAGTATTCGCAGTTCAGTCTATAACTGCACTTGTAAATATTATTGTACGAAGTCAAGATCGATGTTTACCGCTGATGCTGAATTAAAGCTAAGTATTTAATTCTATTCCTGTCTACTTACGTTCTAATCACTTAAGACCTTCCAGATACATCCCGTCAAGTATAGTTCATTGATCCTCACGTCAGCCTACGTGATCAACGCGTGCAATTAATGGCCATACCTCGCGATCAGACTAAAAGTCAAATAGTTCCTGTTATGTGTAACAGTTAGCAGCAACGAACGACATGGACGTTGAAAAATTGTTACCAGTATAAAAATTGATACAAAATTTCAGACCTCAAATAAAGCTGTTACGAGTCATCTTGGCGTGCAAAATGTTATGAGACACGCTGTACAGCCAGCCGCGCGGCAACAATGAGGGTGAAACCGTCAAGAGAGTTGGAAAACGGTAATGTGGACACCTCCAGTAGCGGCTGTGTACCAAATCCGATATCTGGTCGAGGGCTGTAAGATCCAGCATGATGCCTTCTTACTCGTTGGTAGAGCACTGGTTTCGTAAACCAGGGGTCGTGACGGTATAATGCAACGCTGGCTACGCAGTGCCTCGCGGAAATGTTTGCTTACCGCAGAAAATTAACAGAGCACACTATGGACACCAGAATGATAAACGGTGCAGCGTCGTACATATGCATAGCTAATTAAAGTTGACAGTGAATCACTACCCTCAAATGAACGGTGTTAAGATGCAGGACATTGTCCGAAAACAAACAGTATGAATCCGTGTGAATGAAAGTGAACTTGAAACTAACATTTCTTACACAGGATGAATGTAATAATTACCTTGTTACTGACACCCCTTTTCGACATTTCACATACCCACCTTTTATATGAACTTTTGTTATTTTGAACTACATGAACTTTTAATTTTCATGTTAAACCTCATGAACTTTTAATTTTCATGTCAAACCTCTGTTAAAGAATCTCTTGACCTCTGATACAACTAAACACAAACACAAATACTTGTGAAACTTCCTGGCAGATTAAAACTGTGGGCCCGACCGAGACTCGAACTCGGGACCTTTGCCTTTCGCGGGCAAGTGCTTTCAGGAGTGCTAGTTCTGCAAGGTTCGCAGGAGAGCTTCTGTAAAGTTTGGAAGGTAGGAGACGAGGTACTGGCAGAAGTAAAGCTGTGAGTACCGGGCGTGAGTCGTGCTTCGGTAGCTCAGTTGGTAGAGCACCTGCCCGCGAAAGGCAAAGGTCCCGAGTTCGAGTCTCGGTCGGGCCCACAGTTATAATCTGCCAGGAAGTTTCATATCAGCGCACACTCCGCTGCAGAGTGAAAATCTCATTCTATAAATACTTGTGTTCAAAATATTATCTGTTATAAACATGTCAAGCCTGACACATAAGAGTAGGTAGCTGTATTTTCTTGAAGCCCCTTGGACGGTTTTGTTCCCGGTTTTCCGGATCCAATGAACCCAGAGGGGGGTTGGGGGTGGGGGGATAGGTTAACCCGAGAAGTTTCTGCCACATTTTCCAAGATTTTACAGTTACTGAAGTCGTTTACACATTCACATCAACACTAATTGTGTGATAAGTTACTCAATGTTATATCTTTACATTTGCATGATGAGAACAGTGTGTTAATGAAGTGAAAGTGATCAATAAGCAACGTGGATATGGTGGTCTGATAAAAAAGTATAAAATACATCAACTAGTTTTTTTTTTCTCTCAGACGGAGGGGCAATGTAATATCCACGCCTATGTTTTGTTCAGAATAATATTCGCGACAGCACGGTGTGTGGAATGTGAATGAACATTAATTGTATTCTCATGTTATTAATAAGAAGGACTTCATCGTTAATAAAATGATAAATAATTGTTGTCAATGATAATTTAATATTTTGTAAAAAATTATATCTCAAACAATACCCATGGAAAAAGATAATGGAAATCTCAATCTTTTGGTATCTATGATTCTTCTAGAAAAATCCTTCTTCTTGTTCGAACTATTGTACTGATAAGATGTCATTGGTGTCTCTTAACACAGAGGCCGGTAAAAAAAAACTGTACTACGTTGCTAATTTAATACTTGAAAAATAGAGTTTATGTGTCAATGAAATGAATCTTCATTGTTTGGAGTTTTATTTCATGGTAATTCTCCTCCTGTATAAATGTCAAGTTTTTTGCTCAGCTAAAAAAGAGTGCAGCCATTAGCACTATTGATCTACAGCGCGGTTTATTGGTAAATGCTGAATAATAAGCGATTAACATTGAGAAATATTTTCAAATGTAATGCATATAGTGAAGGTAAAAAATGATTTACTGTATATTATTTGTTAGTAGTAAAACAGGGGTTGAAGCAGAATCCATAAGTTGTTGTCTTATGTTAGCTGGCATCTTGGTGAAATACTGCAGCGGCAGTTTTAAATTGATTTGCTATACAGACATAAATGTTGTTGGTCATAATTGAGGTCATAATTGTGTACTGGTGGCCCAGAGCCCACTCTGAGGTAATAAATTCTGGTTAGACTGTGAATACAGTGAACTTTTATGAATGCAAACAACGTATTACGTGATATAAATTCTTATCTGCTGATGTATGAAGCCTGGTTATTTCGTAACATTTTTTATGAAACATTTTGACAGGAAAAAACACATTAGTGTTGTGTGCGTGTGGTACTGTGTGACAAGAGTGTTCATTTTGCTTAAAGAAAAGTGTTGTCACTTCGAATAGCAGTAGCGTTAAATTCGATAAACGATCTGTAACTGCTAAAGAGACTATTATACAATAGCGATGAAAATTACTGAAAATCATTACTCTTGTTTAGTTCAGATCACTTTTCATACATTTAGCTTGTTTGCTGGTTGTATATGATTACTTTTGTGCATGAGCTTAGTGCCATTTACACTGCTTGACAGACAAATTGCTATACGTTCCCAGGTAGAGATTTCTTTAACAAATAACGACAATTAGCCGGGAAAAGCAGTGATTAAATGAAACCTCATGTACATTGATAATAAGTAACTAGTTTTAATATACTCTTGCTGAAATTGTACAACACGCAATAAAACCATACATACCATAACATCAACAAACTGAACTATTACTGAAATGACAAAGAAACAGAACTGCACGGCGGTGTACCTCCATGCAGAATAGAGTTCTTGTTTTATTAGATTGTCAGTACATTGGTTTCGTAGTAGTTACTCATCTTTTCATTTTGAAATCTTAATTGGGATGCGTCAATCAGTGTGCGACCAATAATAGCAATATATAGGGTAAAAAGCATATTTATTAAACATGTTTCACCTTTGTGCAATACTATAAACTTGATTCATGGAACGGTTTCAAGCGCTAAGACACCGTGAAACTGATATTTCGTATTAACATGTGTAAAGGTCACATTTTTAGTAATGATGTAACCTTTCCAACAGTAGCCTGTTTACTTCCTTTTCCAGGAATATTTCTCGCCGTTAACTTCGTCAGTTTTTCAGGAATAACCAAACAATTAGACTGTACTACTACTTTGATCATCTGCTTCGTTTTACTTTTGAATTTCATTTTGAGGTTTTCAAAGTATAGCAGTCTTTATCATCCTTTGTGATATACCAGTTGTTAGTCAGTTTCATGTTCCATGTATCATTCGCACGACAAGTGTTGTTTTTACATTAACATCAGTTTCATTTGTAAAAGTGCCTCCATGCTGATCATTTATTAGTTTGTTTTTTATTTTTTAATTGAAGACATTCAGGTGTAAGTCAGTAATTCCTAGTCACCACCATTTACACATTACAGTAATAGGTAGTCTTCTGCGGAATAAGAGGAGTTACCAAAGAGAAAAGTTTGCAGTTTAGTTTCAAATTTTACTTTTCTGTCTGTTAGGCATTTTGTATCAATGGGTAAGTGAACAAAACTTTTGGTTGCAGCATTGTGAACCCCTGTTAGCGCAAAGACGACCTTAATGTGGCGAAATAAATGTCATTTGTTCTCTTCTGTTATTGTAATCATCTACAACGTTGGTCCTGTTGAAGCGCAGTGAATTCTTTACAACAAACTTCACGGGTGACTAACTATAGTTTACACTTTTAGCAATTAAAGTATTTTTGTTCGTGGCCGCCTCGTCGTCAGGATAGTGGTAGCCTGCTCGCTGACTGCCCCTCAGCTTCTTTCCCGTATGCCAGTGCGGTGTGTGGTCGTCTTTGGTCTCGTCCACTGTTGAAATGCTATCTCAGGGAGGTAAAAATAAAGGTACAGTAGCCGTGCCGTAGGTGCAACCACAACGGAGGGGTATCTGTTGAGAGGCCAGAGAAACGTGTGGTTCCTGAAGAGGGGCAGCAGCCTTTTCAGTAGGTGCAGGGGGAATAGTCTGGATGATTGTCTGATCTGGCCTTGTAACACTAACCAAAACGGCCTTGCTGTGCTGGTACTGCAAACGGCTGAAAGCAAGGGGAAACTACAGCCGTAATTTTTCCCGAGGGCATGCAGCTTTACTGTATGGTTAAATGATGATGGCGTCCTCTTGGGTAAAATATTCCGGAGGCAAAATAGTCCCCCATTCGGATCTCTGGGCGGGGACTACTCAGGAAGACGTTGTTATCAGGATAAAGAAAACTGGCGTTCTACGGATCAGAGCGCAGAATGTCAGATCCCTTAATCGGGTGGGTAGGTTAGAAAATTAAAAAAGGGAAATGGATAGGTTAAAGTTAGATATAGTGGGAATTAGTGAAGTTCGGAGGCAGGAGGAACAAGACTTTTGGTCGGGTGAATACAGTGTTATAAATACAAAATCAAATACGGGTAATGGAGGAATTGGTTTAATAATGAATAGGAAAATAGCAATGCTGGTAAGCTACTACAAACAGCATAGTGAACGCATTATTGTGGCCAAGATAGATACGAAGCTCACGCCTACCACAGCAGTACAAGTTTATATGCAAACTAGCTCCGCAAATGATGAAGAGATTGATGAAATGTATGATGAGATAAAAGAAATTATTCAGATAGTGAAGGGAGACGAAAATTTAATAGTCATAAGTGACTGGAACTCGATAGTAGGAAAATGAAGAGAAGGAAACGTAGTAGGTGACTATGGAATGGGAGTAAGGAATGAAAGAGGAAGTCGCCTGGTAGAATTTTGCACAGAGCATAACTTAATCATAGCTAACACTTGGTTCAAGAATAATAAAAGAAGGTTGTATACATGGAAAAAGCCTGGAGATACTGGAAGGTCTCAGATAGATAATGTAATGGTAAGACAGAGATTTAGAAACCAAGTTTTAAATTGTAAGACATTTCCAGGGGCAGATGTGAACTCTTGAGACGAAAATTTAATAGTCATGGGTGACCGGAACTCGATAGTAGGAATAGGAAGAGAAGGAAACGTAGTTGGTGAATGTGGAATGGGAGTAAGGAATGAAAGAGGAAGTCGCCTGGTAGAATTTTGCACAGAGCATAACTTAATCATAGCTAACACTTGGTTCAAGAATCATAAAAAAGGTTGTATTCATGGAAGAAGCCTGGAGATACTGGAAGGTCTCAGATAGATCATGTAATGGTAAGACGGAGATTAAGAAAGCAGATTTTAAATTGTTAGACATTTCCAGGGGCAGATGTGGACTCTGACCACAATCTATTGGTTATGAACTGTAGATTAAAACTGAAGGAACTGCAAAAGGTGGTTCGAGTCCTCCCTTGGGCATGGGTGTGTGTGTTTGTCCTTAGGATAATTTAGGTTAAGCAGTGTGTAAGCTTAGCGACTGATGACCTTAACAGATAAGTCCCATAAGATTTCACACACATTTGAACATTTTGCAAAAAGGTGGGAATTTGAGGAGATGGGACCTAGATAAACCGAAAGAACTAGAAGTTCTAGAGAGCTTCAGGGAGAGCATTAGGGAACGATTGACAACAATGTGGGAAAGAAATACAGTAGAAGAAGAATGGGTAGCTTTGAGAGATGAAATAGTGAAGGTAGCAGAGGATCAAGTGGGTAAAAAGACGAGGGCTAATAGAAATCCTTGGGTAACAGAAGAGATATTGAATTTAATTGATGAAAGGAGAAAATATATAAATGCAGTAAATTAAACAGGCAAAAAGGAATACAAACGTCTCAAAAATGAGATCGACAGGAAGTGCAAAATGGCTAAGCAGGTATGGCTAGAGGACAAATGTAAGGATGTAGAGGCTTATCTCACTAGGGGTAAGATAGATACTGCCTACAGGAAAATTGAAGAGACCTTTGGAGAAAAGCGGAACACTTGCATGAATATCAAGAGCTCAGATGGAAACCCAGTTCTAAGCAAAGAAGGGAAAGTAGAAAGGTGGAAGGAATATATAGAGGGTCTATACAAGGGCTATGTTCTTGAGGACAATATTATAGAAATGGAAGAGAATCTTGATAAAGATGAAATAGGAGATATGATACTGCGTGAAGAGTTTGACACAGCACTGAAAGACCAAAGTCGAAACAAGGCTCCGGGAATAGACAACATTCTATTAGAACAACTGACAGCCATGGGAGAGCCAGGCTTAACAAAACTCAACCATCTAGTGGGCAAGATGTATGAGACAGGCGAAATACCCTCAGATTTAAGGAAGAATATAATAGTTCCAATCCCAAAGAAAGCAGGTGTTGACACATGTGAGAATTACCGAACTATCAGTTTAATAAGTCACAGCTGCAAAATGCTAACACGAATTCTTTACAGACGAATGGAAAAACTGGTAGAAGCTGGCCTCGGGGAAGATCAGTTTGGATTCCGTAGAAATGTTTGAACACGTGAGGCAATACTGACCCTACGACTAACCTTAGAAAATAGATTAAGGAAAGGCAAACCTATGTTTCTAGCATTTGTAGACTTAGAGAAAGCTTTTGACAATGTAGACTGGAAAACTGTCTTTCAAATTCTGAAGGCGGCAGGGGTAAAATACAGGGAGCGAAAAGCTATTTACAATTTGTGCAGAAACCGGATGGCAGTTATAAGAGTCGAGGGGCATGAAAGTGAAGCAGTGGTTGGGAAGGGAGTGAGACAGGGTTGTAGCCTCTCTACGATGTTATTCAATCTGTATATTGAGCAAGCAGTAAAGGAAACAAAAGAAAAATTCGGAGTAGGAATTAAAATCCATGGAGATGAAATAAAAACTTTGAGGTTCGCCGATGACATTGTAATTCTGTCAGAGACAGCAAAGGACTTGGAAGAGCAGTTGAACGGAATGGACAGTGTCTTGAAAGGAGGATATAAAATGAACATCAACAAAAGGGAAACGAGGATAATGGAATGTAGTCGAATTAAATCGGGTGATGCTGCGGGAATTAGATTAGGAAATGAGACACTTAAAGTAGTAAATGAGTTTTTCTATTTGGGGAGCAAAATAACTGATGATGGCCGAAGTAGAGAGGATATAAAATGTAGACTGGCAATGGCAAGGAAAGCGTTTCTGAAGAAGAGAAATTTGTTAACATCGAGTATAGATTTAAGTGTCAGGAAGTCGTTTCTGAAAGTATTTGTATGGAGTGTAGCCATGTATGGAAGTGAAACGTGGACGATAAATAGTTTAGACAAGAAGAGAATAGAAGCTTTTGAAATGTGGTGCTACAGAAGAATGCTGAAGATTAGATGGATAGATCACATAACTAATGAGGAGGTATCGAATAGAATTGGCGAGAAGAGAAATTTGTGGCATGACTTGAATAAAAGAAGGGATCGGTTGATAGGGCATATTCTGAGGGATCAAGGGATCACCAATTTAGTATTGGAGGGCAGCTTGGAGGGAAAAATCGTAGAAGGAGACCAAGAGAAGAATATACTAAACAGATTCAGAAGGATGTAGGTAGCAGTAGGTACTGGGAGATGAAGAAGCTTGCACAGGGTAGAGTAGTATGGAGAGCTGCATCAAACCAGTCTGTGGACTGAAGACCACAACAACAACAGCTCGTTTGAAAAGTAGGAATATTGAAGACAACGAACTTGGTGTGACTTGGGAGAGAAGGAAGTTTCAAAAACGAAGAAAGCATGTTGGAGGGTATGAGGCAACGGGCGAATTGTGGCGCTCTGAAAATATTCTAGGTTGGCGTGGCGGCACAGGCCGCTCGGCCAGCCGGGGCCCGGCAGCAAACACGTGGTGGCGAACAAGGAGGTACATAAACTACATGGAGTGGCTATCTGTGAGGTAACAGCGCTCCCAGCGGCAGCAAAAAGCAACACCGGCCACCATTTTTTGAAACGTCTACATGTCAGTATATTTACATGTGGTGTATAGTACTGGCGTTAGAAAATCACTGTTTTCCGGTTGTAATTTGTTTTAAAAGTCTTATTGCCCGATCGCGAATCATGCCCAGTGTATGTTCAGTGTACAATTGCGCTAATAGAAGTGATAAAACAACTGGAATATCATATTTCAGGTGAGTATCTAAATGAGTGTTGTACTTAGCGTCTTGTGCATCATTTTCGTGTTTAAGCTGTATACAAAATGTAAATAAGCTGCTGTATACACGTCTCTTTATTTTTGGATTTCCCCTGAAAAAGAAAGAGCTGTTAAGTCGATAGGTAGCCAATATGAGGCGAGATAAGTGGCAGCCAACTCAATATAGCTACATATGCTCGTTTCACTTTGAAGATAGATACATGTATAGTACAAACGAGAAAAGGCGACTTCTGGCAAACGCAGTACCGATAATATTTACGTTTCCTGACCGTCTGCAGAAAACAACTATAGTATAGAGACAACCAAGGAAACGGCCTGCCAGTGAAGAATCAGCTTCCTTATCAAATGAACCAGGTAAAATAGTTTGCTGTTATTTATTTGCTATATGGGTTATGCGTGAAAATTACTATTAATCAATGTATGTTTACAGAAAAATGAAGCTTAATGATAATACTTCATTTTTGTAGGTGAAAGAGTGAATCAGAATGATCATACAGATCGTTCTTATTGTTTGCCTAGCCCCAAAGAATTGAAACAGAATTATGAGTCACTACAGAAAAGAACCGAGAAGCTGAGGAAGCAAGCGAAATATGCAAGGCAAAGTGTTTCAAGAAAGAAGAAACAAATTGTGACATAGAAACAAGTGGCTGTAGGACTAAATAAGACACTTCAAGACTGTGCTTCTGAAGTGATAGGATGTGACAAAAATAGTGATATTCTGAAGCAACTTTTTGCAATGCAAAACAAATGTTCAGTTCCTGAGTATCCTAAAGAAATAAGACAGTTTGCCCTTACATTCAATTTTTACTCCTCCAAAGCTTATAATTATTTGAGGAAGTATGTTAAATTACTCCACAGGTGGGCAACTACAGTAAATTTCAGTCCTACATTTACAGAAGAAAGCTTTAAAAAATTAGCAGCTGAGGTTCAACGTAGTTCAGGACCTATTTTAGCTGCACTTATGTTCGATGAGGTTGCTCTTAAAAAAGACTTAATATGGGATGGTAATAAGGTCTGGGGTTATGTTGACTTAGGGCAAGGATGTGAGAAAAGTGATGATAGCCAAATAGCAAAAGAGGCACTAGTGTTTATGGTCACTGGGATTCATAAGAGTTGGCTATTGTTTTCTTAATGGAGTAACAGCAAGTGTGAAACTTAATTTACTGCAGCAGTACCTCCGTAAATTGGAGGAAACTGATGGAAAACAGGTTTCATTGCAATAAAATATATCAAAAATAGTTTTTATACTGCTTCAAAGGGTGTATTCAAATTGTTAACAGTGGCAGAAAGGGTTTTCAGGGACTGTCAAACCTTAATATGGAAGAAGAACTTCCTTCTGTAGTTGTGTGTGGAATTGTTCAGAATGTTAGGTGACAGGCCGAATTTATTTACTCGATTTTGACCATCTAATGGCGCCAGCTGAATTTGGAGAAGAGTCACATTACTCTTTTCTAGTCAGGATGCTGTTAAAATAGTATTTTATTTGTAGGTTACACCATTTGTGCAAAAACTAGGCCAATGGAAGAAAGAGGGAAACATATTCGGCAAATATATACAAACTTAAATTGTTTAAGGGACAATGAAAGGTCCTGCGCTGTCAATTGATCGTTTTTGGACCTACTGAACTATTTAAAATTGTTTTTGACCTAATCTATATGACATTGCAGCGAAATGAACTGCAACATTTCGTAATAAAGTTTTCAATTAATCGATGTCAGAAGTGTGTTTCATTTCTTTTAGCCTTCATCACTATATGTTTTACAGTAGAGAAATCAGATCCTCAGTGCAGATTGGCTTTTTTTTACGCCATGCGTAGCAAACAATAACATTCAGTATTAGCAGACGACGTGTCGGTTGCACCTTGACGTTACAAGACATGGCGGCTCAGTTTTCAAGTTGCTTCAAAGATGGCGGTGCCATAGCCAGTCTATGTTGTTTATATAGGTCGTTGGTGGCGAACGTTGGCCAGGCGAGAGGGGCAGCCCCAGCGCATGGTCCAGCCGCGTGGCTGGGAATTCCATTGTGACACTGTGTTGATGAAGGAGACACGCCGGGAGTGACAAAGATGGCGGACTTTGTGAAACCTTAATGGAAAACATTTCACAGTTCGTATAGAAATTAATAGTAGCCAGATGAATCACGATACGTCAAAAAGAAACATGTACGATACCATTATTTGTACGACGATTCTGATGAAGTAATCAGATTTTTAATATCTTTATTAGTTTAAAGTTTAGTATCTGACTGTAATTTATACAAGTAACAGGCAGCAACGAACTTCCAAAATCCAAACGGTTCATCCGATTTCTTCGATCTACATTCTCTAGAAAACTATTATTGTAAACCTAAATCGGTATGAATTACAGGCATGCAACTTGAATAGTACATGAGTTATTGGAAGTCAAAGTGGCCAATTACTATCGATCGTGTCAGGCCATAAGTACTCCACAGATACACAAAAAACGGGAGCAGAATGCTTATAAATACACTCCTGGAAATGGAAAAAAGAACACATTGACACCGGTGTGTCAGACCCACCATACTTGCTCCGGACACTGCGAGAGGGCTGTACAAGCAATGATCACACGCACGGCACAGCGGACACACCAGGAACCGCGGTGTTGGCCGTCGAATGGCGCTAGCTGCGCAGCATTTGTGCACCGCTGCCGTCAGTGTCAGCCAGTTTGCCGTGGCATACGGAGCTCCATCGCAGTCTTTAACACTGGTAGCATGCCGCGACAGCGTGGACGTGAACCGTATGTGCAGTTGACGGACTTTGAGCGAGGGCGTATAGTGGGCACGCGGGAGGCCGGGTGGACGTACCGCCGAATTGCTCAACACGTGGGGCGTGAGGTCTCCACAGTACATCGATGTTGTCGCCAGTGGTCGGCGGAAGGTGCACGTGCCCGTCGACCTGGGACCGGACCGCAGCGACGCACGGATGCACGCCAAGACCGTAGGATCCTACGCAGTGCCGTAGGGGATCGCACCGCCACTTCCCAGCAAATTAGGGACACTGTTGCTCCTGGGGTATCGGCGAGGACCATTCGCAACCGTCTCCATGAAGCTGGGCTACGGTCCCGCACACCGTTAGGCCGTCTTCCGCTCACGCCCCAACATCGTGCAGCCCGCCTCCAGTGGTGTCGCGACAGGCGTGAATGGAGGGACGAATGGAGACGTGTCGTCTTCAGCGATGAGAGTCGCTTCTGCCTTGGTGCCAATGATGGTCGTATGCGTGTTTGGCGCCGTGCAGGTGAGCGCCACAATCAGGACTGCATACGACCGAGGCACACAGGGCCAACACCCGGCATCATGGTGTGGGGAGCGATCTCCTACACTGGCCGTACACCACTGGTGATCGTCGAGGGGACACTGAATAGTGCACGGTACATCCAAACCGTCATCGAACCCATCGTTCTACCATTCCTAGACCGGCAAGGGAACTTGCTGTTCCAACAGGACAATGCACGTCCGCATGTATCCCGTGCCACCCAACGTGCTCTAGAAGGTGTAAGTCAACTACCCTGGCCAGCAAGATCTCCGGATCTGTCCCCCATTGAGCATGTTTGGGACTGGATGAAGCGTCGTCTCACGCGGTCTGCACGTCCAGCACGAACGCTGGTCCAACTGAGGCGCCAGGTGGAAATGGCATGGCAAGCAGTTCCACAGGACTACATCCAGCATCTCTACGATCGTCTCCATGGGAGAATAGCAGCCTGCATTGCTGCGAAAGGTGGATATACACTGTACTAGTGCCGACATTGTGCATGATCTGTTGCCTGTGTCTATGTGCCTGTGGTTCTGTCAGTGTGATCATGTGATGTATCTGACCCCAGGAATGTGTCAATAAAGTTTCCCCTTCCTGGGACAATGAATTCACGGTGTTCTTATTTCAATTTCCAGGAGTGTATATTTATTCATCTATGTCTTTGTTTCCTCCCCCCATGAACCATGGACCTTGCCGTTGGTGGGGAGGCTTGCGTGCCTCAGCGATACAGATAGCCGTACCGTAGGTGCAACCACAACGGAGGGGTATCTGTTGAGAGGCCAGACAAATGTGTGGTTCCTGAAGAGGGGCAGCAGCCTTTTCAGTAGTTGCAAGGGCAACAGTCTGGATGATTGACTGATCTGGCCTTGTAACAATAACCAAAACGGCCTTGCCGTGCCGGTACTGCGAACGGCTGAAAGCAAGGGGAAACTACAGCCGTAATTTTTCCCGAGGGCATGCAGCTTCACTGTATGATTACATGATGATGGCGTCCTCTTGGGTAAAATATTCCGGAGGTAAAATAGTCCCCCATTCGGATCTCCGGGCGGGGACTACTCAAGAGGATGTCGTTATCAGGAGAAAGAAAACTGGCGTTCTACGGATCGGAGCGTGGAATGTCAGATCCCTTAATCGGGCAGGTAGGTTAGAAAATTTAAAAAGGGAAATGGATAGGTTGAAGTTAGATATAGTGGGAATTAGTGAAGTTCGGTGGCAGGAGGAACAAGACTTCTGGTCAGGTGACTACAGGGTTATAAACACAAAATCAAATAGGGGTAATGCAGGAGTAGGTTTAATAATGAATAGGAAAATAGGAATGCGGGTAAGCTACTACAAACAGCATAGTGAACGCATTATTGTGGCCAAGATAGACACAAAGCCCACACCTACTACAGTAGTACAAGTTTATATGCCAACTAGCTCTGCAGATGACGAAGAAATTGAAAAAATGTATGATGAGATAAAAGAAATTATTCAGATTGTGAAGGGAGACGAAAATTTAATAGTCATGGGTGACTGGAATTCGAGTGTAGGAAAAGGGAGAGAAGGAAACATAGTAGGTGAATATGGATTGGGGGACAGAAATGAAAGAGGAAGCCGCCTGGTAGAATTTTGCACAGAGCACAACATAATCATAACTAACACTTGGTTTAAGAATCATGAAAGAAGGTTGTATACATGGAAGAACCCTGGAGATACTAAAAGGTATCAGATAGATTATATAATGGTAAGACAGAGATTTAGGAACCAGGTTTTAAATTGTAAGACATTTCCAGGGGCAGATATGGACTCTGACCACAATCTATTGGTTATGACCTGTAGATTAAAACTGAAGAAACTGCAAAAAGGTGGGAATTTAAGGAGATGGGACCTGGATAAACTAAAAGAACCAGAGGTTGTACAGAGAGTCAGGGAGAGCATAAGGGAGCAATTGACAGGAATGGGGGAAATAAATACAGTAGAAGAAGAATGGGTAGCTTTGAGAGATGAAATAGTGAAGGTAGCAGAGGATCAAGTGGGTAAAAAGACGAGGGCTAATAGAAATCCTTGGGTAACAGAAGAGATATTGAATTTAATTGATGAAAGGAGAAAATATATAAATGCAGTAAATTAAACAGGCAAAAAGGAATACAAACGTCTCAAAAATGAGATCGACAGGAAGTGCAAAATGGCTCAGCAGGGATGGCTAGAGGACAAATGTAAGGATGTAGAGGCCTATCTCACTAGGGGTAAGATAGATACCGCCTACAGGAAAATTAAAGAGACCTTTGGAGATAAGAGAACGACTTGTATGAATATCAAGAGCTCAGATGGAAACCCAGTTCTAAGCAAAGAAGGGAAAGCAGAAAGGTGGAAGGAGTATATAGAGGATCTATACAAGGGCGATGTACTTGAGGACAATATTATGGAAATGGAAGAGGATGTAGATGAAGATGAAATGGGAGATATGATACTGCGTGAAGAGTTTGACAGAGCACTGAAAGACCTGAGTCGAAACAAAGCCCCCGGATTAGACAATATTCCATTGGAACTACTGACGGCCGTGGGAGAGCCAGTCCTGACAAAACTCTACCATCTGGTGAGGAAGATGTATGAGACAGGCGAAATACCCTCAGACTTCAAGAAGAACATAGTAATTCCAATCCCAAAGAAAGCAGGTGTTGACAGATGTGAAAATTACCGAACTATCAGCTTAATAAGTCACAGCTGCAAAATACTAACGCGAATTCTTTACAGACGAATGGAAAAACTAGTAGAAGCCAACCTCGGGGAAGATCAGTTTGGATTCCGTAGAAACACTGGAACACGTGAGGCAATACTGACCTTACGACTTATCTTAGAAGAAAGACTAAGGAAAGGCAAACCTACGTTTCTAGCATTTGTAGACTTAGAGAAAGCTTTTGACAATGTTGACTGGAATACCCTCTTTCAAATTCTAAAGGTGGCAGGAGTAAAATACAGGGAGCGAAAGGCTATTTACAATTTGTACAGAAACCAGATGGCAGTTATAAGAGTCGAGGGACATGAAAGGGAAGCAGTGGTTGGGAAGGGAGTAAGACAGGGTTGTAGCCTCTCCCCGATGTTGTTCAATCTGTATTTTGAGCAAGCAGTGAAGGAAACAAAAGAAAAATTCGGAGTAGGTATTAAAATTCATGGAGAAGAAATAAAAACATTGAGGTTCGCCGATGACATTGTAATTCTGTCAGAGACAGCAAAGGACTTGGAAGAGCAGTTGAATGGAATGGACAGTGTCTTGAAAGGAGGATATACGATGAACATCAACAAAAGCAATACAAGGATAATGGAATGTAGTCTAATTAAGTCGGGTGATGCTGAGGGAATTAGATTAAGAAATGAGGCACTTAAAGTAGTAAAGGAGTTTTGCTATTTGGGGAGCAAAATAACTGATGATGGTCGAAGTAGAGAGGATATAAAATGTAGGCTGGCAATGGCAAGGAAAGCGTTTCTGAAGAAGAGAAATTTGTTAACATCCAGTATTGATTTAAGTGTCAGGAAGTCATTTCTGAAAGTATTCGTATGGAGTGTAGCCATGTATGGAAGTGAAACATGGACGATAAATAGTTTGGACAAGAAGAGAATAGAAGCTTTCGAAATGTGGTGCTACAGAAGAATGCTGAAGATTAGATGGGTAGATCACATAACTAATGAGGAAGTATTGAATAGGATTGGGGAGAAGAGAAGTTTGTGGCACAACTTGACCAGAAGAAGGGATCGGTTGGTAGGACATGTTCTGAGGCATCAAGGGATCACCAATTTAGTATTGGAGGGCAGCGTGGAGGGTAAAAATCGTAGAGGGAGACCAAGAGATGAATACACTAAGCAGATTCAGAAGGATGTAGGTTGCAGTTGGTACTGGGAGATGAAAAAGGTTGCACAGGGTAGAGTAGTATGGAGAGCTGCATCAAACCAGTCTCAGGACTGAAGACCACAACAACAACATGTCTTTGTTTATACCGATATATACTATTCATGAAGAAATTGGTTAAATATTTACTCTGTTTTAGAAAGCACAGAAACATTAGGCTCCTGACCTACGTTTTGCTTCTTTTCTTTTGATATATGTTTATTTAATTGTTTATGCATTTAATAACGTGTGTTAGATCGTGTTTATGGCCCAGCCGTAGGAATAGTTATTTTATTTCAAGTATTTAAATGTAAATCCAGTATTTCGAATATGTTTCATTACGTTTGTGAGTGTACGTTGGCATGGAGACATGAAGGGAGCGCTCTAGCCAATCACAGCGCTCGTTGCTAAGAGAGACGTATGGAGGTTGGGAATGAGCATCGTTTGCGGAGAGAACACGAGGGAGTTCAGAATAGAGATGGGTCGAACTCGTTCATTCCCGTGAACTACTTCATTCATTTCACTCTGCCGTGAAGCGTTCAAATGAAATAGTTCATTCCTAAAGTGCGGAAGCCTGGCGAAGTTGCCCAGTTCGCCGCTGAGCCGCGGCTACGCTCACTTCGCCTCGCTCGTACAATAAAGATTCGTAATACTTCATAATTTTACCAACAGATGCCGAACTATGCAGTAACGTGCACGCAACATTTTACGCTGTTACAGCGTCTGAGCTAACTTAAATAGAGCATGGTCGAAAGGGACAAAGGAAAGATAAACAGAGAAGCTTGTCACATATAAAGAAGGTATTACATTTAATCTTGCTCGACATTTTCTCATGAAGCGCCCAAAACTTAAATAGAGCATGGTCGAAGGGGAGGGGGGCTTATGGGCCAAAGGAAAGATAAACAGAGAAGCCTGTCACATATAAAGAAGGTATTAGATTTAATCTTGCTCGACATTTTCTCATGAAGCGCCCAAAAAAGCCTCTATCTGCCATGTGAAACATTATTTGTTGTATTCATGGACTGAAAACTAGGGCTACCAACGAAATGCAGTCCAATTTTACGTTCCTTTTAAAATTTAATCCAAAATAGAATGTGTATGTTTACCACTGTCACAAAGTCTATATATCTACGTTAAGTAATTATTCAGAAGTTTTCCTGTAGATTTTATTTTTGTTGAGAATAATAACCCTCCAGATTCAAAACGTAAACTGTCACCTGTAGTCATTGGTACGATTTCAGGTAAAATCCCTCTTTCAGTGTTATTAACAAACCTTTTATTTTCATGTTGGCTGAGCGTGCTCACACAGCCAGCCTCTTCGTTTGTATCTGTAATATTCATTTGTCCGCAAGCGCTGCCAACGGTAGGCTACCGGTAGACGCGAAGTATAACTGGACTGCACAAATAGTCACGGGTAATGATGTCAGCACTGCAGGAAGCAGCTGACGCTGCCTTCCCCTCGTCCCTCGCCACCACAACCCCTCGCAAACCTATCGTTTCCCACAAACGCCGCGCGATTCGTCGACAGGCAGTAGAGGGGGAACTAAAGTGAAGGGAGAATGAGTGACGTAGCGCAGATGTAATGGGATGAGGGAGAGGGGAAGAGAGTGAGTGAACTAGAAAAAAGTGTGGTGTGTGTTATCTGTAAAGAGTTTGAAGTACCAGTTCATTGAAATTGAGTGGTTAGCTCACACTTCACTGGAGTGAAGCGTTCATTTGAACGACTCATTCACGAGCTCCCCATCACTAGTTCAGAACAGTGCGGCGCGGGGGAGGGTCGCACAGGACACGGGCAGTGCGGCAGTTCTGGACAGTACGACAGGGGACACGGAAAGTGCTGGACGCGACGGACGCACGGTCGCGAGAGAGACTTGGAGAGTGTGGAGCGGTTTGCGCGTGGTTGGGACAGATAGTGAAGATGTAGCGTGCGTTTAGAAGTGAATATCTCGCGAGCTATGTTGTCTTTCATAACTAATTACGTGCAGTAGGAATCTATTGTTTCCATCGACACCAATAAGTGTTTGCAGAAATATACCGCATTCTGAAAAGTACTTCTACTATTGTACTCATCATTTAAAGTCGTTAAGATAGAACCTGCAGAGTTTATTTAATTACAATCTTTCATTTAAAAATGTCTATATTACGTTCAAAATTCGCAATTGTCGAGTGATAGGAACCTTCGACCAATTGATTCATGTGTCTATTCATATTGTACACTGTAGACTCAGCAGTATTTGGCTTGTAATGCGGCAACTACGTATCCCAGCCCCTAGACAACGAAACCAGCCAAAACATTTAATATTGCTACTTTGAGTCTGAGGGTACGTAGTTGAGGGCCACCTCATTACATTCATTTTCTATTTGGAAGCCCGCAAGGGTCACTACAATTTACTGTTCCCAGATTTGAGAAAACGTGAAAGAAAATAAGTATTATTAGTATTAGTGCACAATAGTCTTATAAATGACCATTAGTTATGGAGTTATGTTTTACAATACAGAAAGTTACTTTATTAACAAGAAGTGTAGTGCGCTTGTAAGCTTTGCCATATAGATATTGACATTATCTTGACAACTGGTGTAAAATCGTTGACCGTTGTTAGCAATGGTGCGTGATTAAACGTAACTTTACATATAACTGAAACAAAAGAATGAAGCTTGGATCAGCCTTTCTCGGTGTAAAACTTTGTAAGGAACTCGAAAGTAAATACTAAGTAAACGGCTTTTTAAGGGCCATTGATACCTGATTGATGAAATATTGGTGGAATCGGACTTGTTAGCATGGGTTTAGGGTAAGATGAAGGTTTGCTTCTTTGGACTTTGCTGTGAATGATACAGGAAACTACTGTCGAGTGTTTTTAGTTTGAGTGAAATACTAATATTTTAGTTTGATTAACGAAGGTTATTCTAATTTATTATAATAACACGTGTGGCAAACATAGGAAAAGGTTTTTGGAAGCCACATTGTGATTGATTAGTACTAATGTCACACCCTGAACCATAAGTCTTGTTAGTGTCGATCAGTTTGATGTATCTTAATGGTATGTAGTAATTCCATAAATAATAATCCTAGGCATTAGTAATGAGGGGTTTTTCTCCTGATGAGTGAATAATGTGTAACTTCAGTGTATAGCGTCCCCAGTGCTATATTACGAAAAGGCTTAAAAAACAGTATTTATGAAGAAAGACATTAAAAAATTGAATAATATATTTTTATCATGTAGCCGTAAAATAATAATTTCTCTGTGTAGGTTTAGATTGCAAAGATATAATTTATGACAAAATGATCTAAAGAGGCGACAAGATACGCTCTTTTGTTAATTTTTTAGTCGTCTTCTCTTCCTCTTTTGAGTGTGTGTAGACGGACATCTTTCGAGTGCTGACAAATGAAAGCATATTTGTATGAGTTAAGCAGATAATATATTAATTGAATATTATTGTGCACTTTTAATTTGTAAGAGGTGATCCCGATTTCATGTCCGCCTTCCTTGAATTAACCTGCATTCAAGTAATTTACAGTTCAACAATCGCAGCGACTGATGCAGCCAACGACGCCATTACGTGGCGATATTAACTTATGAAAATTAGCGGAAGCGAAATACTCGCCCGCTATTAACATAATATTAATTTTTCTCCACAGCCGCACAAAGTTGCAGAAATACGTAGCTTTAAAATTCTTATTTTCAGTACCGTAGCCGACAGCCAGAGCCAGGACTTCGCCTACAATACAATGGTTAATGGACGTAATAAAAATACTCTCGCGCGTGTGTGGGCCGCAATTATAATTAATAACTGAAGATCTTTTGCTTTAAAGTGAACTGACTAGCCGAGGAAATGAAAATGAAAAGTTTATTACATTGTTCAGCTTGTATGCTCATGTTTTAAGATGCAGCAAGTGTAAGATTCATTAACGTAACAAATAATTTGAGATTAATATTGTTAAAAAGGAGAACTTCAGGAAAGCATTTAACCGTAGAATCAAAATTAAATGGAATATCATTTTTATTAAGGCCCACCACGTAAGTCGGCAACAATCAAAAAATAATAATAATAACAATAATAATATATTAAATTACGACGGACCCGAGATTGGCGCCGCAACTTTGGGGCCAGATCAGAGAAAATTCGAGATTTATTAATATAATACTTACTATTGTAAGGAATGTAATTATGTATGTGTCTAATTGTTGTAAAATATTAATGCCTATATGAATTCTTTTACATGTACAACAACAAAACCACACCCTGAGAAGATCTGGAGAAGAAAAAGTGTAGAAAAGAAAAAGGATTGCGAGAAAGAAAAATAAGTAAGGTAAGGCCTATTGTGCAAGCATTCTGTGTAGCTGTGTGCGGAATATCGAACCCATGTACACATGAGATACCTTCGGTGTTTTGTGTATTTATGTGTTTATTTTTGGAGGGGATAATTATTTGTGTGTATATCAGTGTTAAAGATTCGTCAGTGGCTTAAAGTGAATTTATTATGGGTAAGATAGGACAAGCTAGAGCATCCGTACCAGACGAAAAAAATTTTGTTAATATGGAAAGTGAGGGTCATTTGCAATACGTAAACGAATCCCAAGCCACCGCCTCGGATAACATAATTTCCGGAGCGGGGGGCGACGATCTGTGGACGGTGAATGACGCTCCACAGCAGAATGGGAATAAAGTAACAACTCCACTGCCTGGGCAGGGGGGCCAATCGAGTGCTAGATTAAGCGGGGCACCAGTATGCTCACCGATTGCAGACCCATTTGCAGAATGTCTGCGCAGGTTAGAAGAAAGATAGGGAGAGAGATCAGAAACTGGCTCAGATGCTGTATGAGCAAGAGCAACAAAGAGAACAGAAAGAAAGGGAAAAAGAAAGAATGTTAGAACAGAGGGAAAAACAAAGAGACGAAAAACTGGCTCAGATGCTTTATGAGCAAGAGCAACAAAGAGAACAGAAAGAAAGGGAAAAAGAAAGAATGTTAGAACAGAGGGAAAAACAAAGAGGCGAGAAACTGGCTCAGATGCTATATGAGCAGGAGAAAAAATTAACGCAAATGCTACATGACCAAAGGAAAGAATTTACGCAAAAGCTCAGTGAGCAAGAGCAGCGCAGTGAAGCGGAACTAGACCGTATACAAAGCGAACTTGCCGAGATGCGGGACGCGTGCAAAGAAATACCCGATCTTGTGCATAGCTTGGCCGGCGAGATGCAAAAACTACAGATATCACAGGCTAGGCTTGAAGACAATGTCCAGACTTTAACCACCCGCGTGGATAATGTGGAGATAGAGGCACGGAAAAGTATTGATACATATTTGGAAGTGCAAGCTCAAAAAGTCGACAAAGAATTTAATGAATGGCTAGAAGTAAAGGATCGCGAGATATCTGCAAAGATTGAAAGCGTGTAAAAACAGCTGTAGAACAAGCGACTGCGCCCGCGAGTGTAAATACTGACGCTAGCGCTGCCGCACTGCACGCCGAATTAACACAGATCAAATCCCGTGTGACAGTGGAGTTGCCAAATTGGCAACAGGAGGTCGCGCGGAGACTGTCTGTGTTGGAAAGCCGCGGGACTGCTACGGTCGCAGGTTCGAATCCTTCCTCGGGCATGGATGTGTGTGATGTCCTTAGGTTAGTTAGGTTTAAGTAGTTCTAAGTTCTAGGGACTGATGATCTAAGATGTTAAGTCCCATAGTGCTCAGAGCCATTTGAACGATTTTGTGTTGGAAAGCAATGTAAACAGTGGCGGACAGATGAATCCGACTCCGCGTACTGATTACTATAACAACGCTGACGGTATGCAGGGTGCGAGTGCGCAACCGCAACCTAATGTGAATTATGAGCACGAAAAACATGCGATACCGTGCAGCACACATCACGAAGTAATGAATGTCACAGAATGTAGCAATCAGATGTGCAAAAAAGAGGACAATGTAATAAAACACAGAACATTCCAACCCTTCAATAGCGAAAAACGAAATGTCCACCCTGTGGTATTTATTAAGAGCTTCAGGAATGTGTTTCCCAGGACATGGACGGAAAGACAAAGAATACAGTTCGTGGTCTCCTTTATTCAAGGTGACGCGGCACTGTGGGCCACCGACGTGTTCGAAAAAAGTCTAACGATGCAACAGTTTGAAGGTGCTTTCTTGCAAAAATTCTGGTCCGATAGCGTCCAAGAAAGACTACGAAAGGAGTTGTACAGTCCAGAAATGTACAATCCTAAGGTGGGAACGTTACGCAAATATTTTGAAAAGTATATAAACAAAACCAGGTACTGGGACGAGCCAATGTCCGATCGTGACATAATCAGATTAATAAAACTGAAGTTGCCCAGTGAAATTAAAAGATATTTCATCAATGTGCCGGAATACGATATAGAACAATTCATGGAAACAGTGGATTCTGTTGACTTATTGATCGAAGATATGAAAACCGAAAACAAGTGGAACCATGCAGGTTGTAATCAACAAAAAGCCGATTACAATGGCAGCCACAGTAACGGTAGTAACTTGGTACCAAATGGTAACGGGAATAGGCAAGAGCACCGGCAACAGAATCGAGGCACAAACAATGGCAATGGTTATAACGGCAACGGTTATAATCGTCAAAATCGGAAGAGACATCATGATGGACGCATTACTAATGGATATAATGGTAACGGCAATCCGCAATGGCGGAACAACCGAAACCAGTGGTGTGGTTGTAATGAACCGACACCACAGTGGCAACAAAACACAGCGCCACAATGGAACGCCAACCCAGGTCCGTCACATAACATGTCAGGGAGTTACAACCGACCACCGCAAAACCAGAGCCATACACAATATCAAATTACACCATCGGGGAGGCAGGGTGGCCAACCCAACAGTAGCAACAACAACAACCAGAACCACAATGTGAGGTTAGTGGAAGTGACAGACAACTGTCAACCCACTAATGCTCATTCGTTAAACTGAAGACAGCCACAACACGCTCTCCGTTGTTGGCTGCAGGACGGTGTAGTGAGGGCACATCCACGGGTTACAGCCATAAACTTTGTATGCTGAGATACAATGAGGGAACAAAAATAGAAAAGGAACTTGTAGACATACCGCAGAAATGTAACCGAACCGACAAAAGTGTTGTGCAGGCTATATTGCAAGCAGATATATACGGAGCACCAATACAGATAATAGTCGATACCGGCGCTTCAACTAATGTCAGGAGTGCAAATTTTTACATGTACTTGAGTCAAAATAATAGAACAGCAGTATTGCCAGTGAAGAATTGTCGTGTAACAGGTGCAATAGATGCACAATCTCATATCATAAAGCACCAGGTGCAAGTCGAGTTTACGGTAGGAAATGAAGCAATGAAAAGCTCGTTCCTAGTAGTTAAAGGATTAGGTGTTGCTTGCATCCTGGGGATGGAATTTTTACGCCAGAGGGACGCAAAAATCGACCTCTTGTGCGGGGAAGTAAGCCTTATGAATGAGGGTAGACGTGTAATTTTGCCATTGTTGAGGTCACGGGAAGTGCACGGTAAATATTACCGGAGCTTTCAGTCTAGATTCGAAGGAATACAGGTAACGAATTTATATTCTGGCTTAAGTACAAGACAAGCATGTTATAGAGAGTTTATTACTGAAGACAAAGAGGAAAAAAGGAAACTCATAGCCATGAAAGTCAGGGAGTCAGAACATTTGACTGAAGCACAACAAAACGAATTGACTCAGCTACTTACAGATTATGAGAATGTGTTTTCGGAAAAACCCGGAGTTATTGAGGGCTACACCTATAACATCGAAGTGGTACCTCACGATACTTTCTGTCACGCAAACTACACCATCCCGTGGTCAAATAAGGAGGCAGTTGCCAAGGAAACAAGAAAAATACTTACAAAGACTTAAAGAAGTTCGCTCAGTAGAGCAACGTTTACATATATGAGTAGTAGGTTAAGTTTAGAGTGTATTTTTTTCTGTGTGTAAATGTTCAGATTTTAGTGTAACATTAAAAGACAACGAGGCGCACAAGATTAGTGCGATTCAGTTTTGTAGATGTTAAGGAATAATAGTACTTTTAAGCAATTGCATTTTGAAGAAAAAAAATGAACGTAGGTTTAAGAATATTTTACAAATCTCATGTTTAAAAATGCTTTAAAAAATATTTAAAAAAAATTCAACAGCATGTAATGATGAAAGAATTTTTCATTAGTGTGTCATGAATATTTTTGAACTGTAGTAGTAATGCAACTTATGAAATTCAATATTATAGTGTATATGTTGTTCCATGTATTTATGTCTATAACGAACCTGAAATATGCTCAATCATAATTTACTCAACAATATGAGTGCAGGGTGTACATCACCCAAGGTACCTCATCTGTTGTGGACAAGGTACATAGCAAATCAGTAAACGCGACTACCGCTAAGCACTGTTAAAATATATTGCCATCTGCTAAGGCAGATTTGCACGAATTTGTAGTGTGAACAAAAGTCACAAATCTAACATTAATTTAGGAACTTGCACGCTAGGCCTAGATTATAAAATGTCTACAATAATGCGAGAGGCAAAGTTTTGTAAAGTCGATCCTGGCTCTGGAGGGCAAGTACGCAATGAGTGGACAGACATGGCATGGGGACTTACCTCAGATGAGACGGAAATACAATTGTATAGTCAAAAAATCCGAAGGCAAGTACCACTCTAAGTGGAAAATGAAAAGAGATAATTAGTGCGAGAGACTGGTAAAATCCAGCACGAGCCAAAATCCAGTTCAGACTGAATGAAATACATTAGTGTTTGTGAACTAATCGAAACAGTTACTTTAAGCAGTGTGAAAAACTGTGAAGGTGAAACTGTGATATGGACAGTGAAGTGCTAGTATTGAACGTTCAACAGCGGTAAGGACGCCAAACGCCAATATTACGCACGAAAAACTGTGAATTTGCTTGTAAATGTGAACTGTTAACGTGAAGTGAACCCACAGTCAATATTTTTGGGACAGACTGTAATTTCAGTGAGTACAATAATGCGAGATTGGAATGCGATGCGTGGACTGTTGCAAAACAGCGACCGCAGAAACGGAGAATGTTTGTGCTAAGCTCGTACTGGGAGACTCACCAGTGCCTGCGAGTGCGGCGAAAACATAAATAATTTTATCAAGACAAAAACTGACGTGTAATGGAAATAGTGGCGCATCAAAACTTCATTCACGGGAGAAGATCCATGTCATGTATTCTGCAAGACAGTGCTAGCTTGACACTCGGAAACTGGCGAAAACTTAACAACAACTGCCGCGCTAACAAATGCTTCTTTCCCACTAGCGTAACCATCTGCAGCGGGAAACAAATATTACGTTGGTTGTGTGTATGTTTCATGTACTATGTCGGAGATGTGTAGCAGAGCTGACTCCTGCCAACAAGCGCGGAGGGCGAATATCATCCCACTCCGCCACGCCTGGGCGAGACAGAGCGCATCGCCAACCGTGCAGCCGATCAGCTGATTCTGACGTTCCGCGACGGCGAGAGACACGTTGGCGACGATTGGGCATTGACCTCTCCGCAGCCGCCGCGGACGCCGAGCACCGAACACACCAACCGGCGCCGTCGCAAGCTAAACGTCGCGGCGTAGATCATCGACACCGCAACCAATTGCTATAATGACCTCATTCTTTGCATAGTGCAACAATAAAATGTTTGTAATGTACGCACATCTTGTACTCCAATGACATCCCAGAAACATTTAAGTGAAAGTGACCAAAGCCGTTAGTCTGTCGCTCCGCCGAGGTTTTCCCCACGTTTCCCTACGGCCGCGCCAAATGGGGAGCGAACAGTTGACACCCCTGGGACTTCAAGTTTATGGACTAACTCGTGATTGTATACCTTTGAACACTGCAAAAACCCCTAAAAAACCCTAAAAAGAAGCAGCCAAAATGAAACTAATTGTATTCTATGTCCTTTTCTTTTGTACATGACTGTATACGTAACCAATTGTATATTTTATTGTTATGTAGATAACTTCATCTGTATTACACCTTGTGTGCAACACGCCTCAGTAATTACTACGGTGTAAACATACGATGTGACATATGTAGACTGTGAAAGAAAAATCTGCGTGTGGACACTGTGGACATGAAAGAGGAAATATTTGTGTCAAAAAACACGAACATTTTTTATGACATAAACATTTCGGGGGGCAATATAGCGTCCCCAGTGCTGTATTACGAAAAGACTTAAAAAACAGTATTTATAAAGAAGAGACATTAAAAAATTGAATAATATATTTTTATCACGTAGCCGTAAAATAATAATTTCTCTGTGTAGGTTTAGATTGCAAAGAAATAATTTATGACAAAATGATCTAAAGAGACGACAAGATACGCTCTTTTGTTAATTTTTTAGTCGTCTTCTCTTCCTCTTTTGTCTTGTGTGTGTGTAGACGGACATCTTTTGAGTGCTGACAAATGTAAGCATATTTGTATGAGTTAAGCAGATAATATATTAATTGAATATTATTGTGCACTTTTAATTTGTAAGAGGTGATCCCGATTTCATGTCCGCCTTCCTTGAATTAACCTGCATTCAAGTAATTTACAGTTCAACAATCGCAGCGGCCGATGCAGCCAACGACGCCATTACGTGGCGATATTAACTTATGAAAATTAGCGGAAGCGAAATACTCGCCCGCTATTATCATAATATTAATTTTTCTCCACAGCCGCGCGAAGTTGCAGAAATACGTAGCTTTAAAATTCTTATTTTCAGTACCGTAGCCGACAGCCAGAGCCAGGACTCCGACTACAATACAATGGTTAACGGAGGTAATAAAAATACTCTCGTGCGTGTGTGGGCCGCAGTTATAATTAATAACTAAAGATCTTTTGCTTTAAAGTGAACTGACTAGCCGAGGAAATGAAAATGAAAAGTTTATTACATTGTTCAGCTTGTATGCTCATGTTTTAAGATGCAGCAAGTGTAAGATTCATTAACGTAACAAATAATTTGAGATTAATATTGTTAAAAAGGAGAACTTCAGGAAAGCATTTAACAGTAGAATCAAAATTAAATGGAATATCATTTTTATTAAGGCCCACCACGTAAGTCGGCAACAATCAAAAAATAATAACAATAATAATATATTAAATTACGACGGCCGACGGACGCGAGAAGTGCTCTATCCGAACCTCGTCTTCTTAGGAAGAATTATCTCTTTGTGGTCAGATGACATTTAATAATTGTACTGTAGTTACGTTCTTTATCGTTTGTAGTGTGACGTGAAGGGTGAACAAGGCGCGATTTTCTGCGGGATGCGAAAATTTGGTGTCTGTTACCAATTAGGTTATCTAGTTTAATCGACGATTGACGCCGAACCTTACTAGCGCTTACATCAGTGTAACCTGTAAGTTGTCAATGACATCCACCTACTAGTAGTATACTGGAGGACAAGTAGTAACGTCTAGCTACAGAAATCACACTAACTACTAGTAAAACCCAGAAAGAAGGGCTTGGAGAACGATGATAGCTATCATTAACTGATGTTAAACCGGGGAAGTCGTCCTGTATAAGATACCTAATCTGGTTTGGTTTCTTATGTGGTATTGGTTAAGTTAACCTAAAAGCATTCGTATTGGTACTGATCCCAGTACATAAGTGGCTGGGCTTGCGATTATGATTTTACTGCTTTGCAGGAAGGTCCTTTTCTATTCGATCAACACACTCTGTTGATTTGGCATTGTTCAGGATTGACCGACAGTACTCACGTGGCTTGTTTGATACAATGGTCACTAACAGTGTATTGATTGGTTGATGAACCGTGTGTTACTCGGTAAGTCCTTGACATCCACACTGGCACAGTACAATTTCTAGAACTCCACTTGCACCCAACAGGCAGTAATTTAACCAAAATATACATACAGAAAACTGCATCCAGTCCCTTTTCGAATCATCACTGGTTCCCATAAATGGGAAAAAGATGAAACTCTCATGGTACCTACCTAGAGCTGTAAAACTACTGTAGGCTACTGTAGACTGTCATAAGTAAGTGTAGACTATGGTAGTTTCCTTTGTAGCTTTGGTCAGTTAAGGTCATATCCACATTACCTGCATGTTAAGTGTGCTGCATACCTATCAGGCGTTACCTCATAATGATCGCTTTTCTTTTTTTTTTTTTTTTTTTTTTTTTTTTTTTTTTTTTTTTTTTTGCATATGCAATCAGTGTCTTTCTGGATTTTCCTAAAAACTGGAAGCAGTGAACGGTCTGGAAACTGAGTAAGGATGTATAAAGGTCTAGGTAAACAGAAATTTTTTTTTCTACATATCCTACTGTCTATGACTTAAAAATAAACAGTATAGGTACCAAAATAGAAATTATCAATGTTTAATTCAGGTTTTGATTTCTAATGTGAAACAGAGTGGTGATACAGTAAAAGTGAAGAAAAGAACACAGATTTATCATATGGCTCTAGAAAATGCAATTTCGTGAATAAAAAGGTTAAATAAAAAAATAAAAAATGTATCATAAATACCTGACATTGTTGGCTGGAGAGCGTTTAATTAATTCAATGTAAAAAAAACTTCTGACATGAAGTTTTTTTTATTGATTTGACCATGTGTGTGTGCACTGGGTTATTGGTTTCCACTGGGCTAAGCTGCCATCTTGAAATTCAGAGAGTAGAGATTATGAAGTCATGCTGTGCAATAAACCTCATGTTTGTATTCATACCATTGTAAAGGACTCACAATAAAAAGAAAGTAGAACATTAAAAGACATAGCTGTGTCTACATGGCTAGACAGAGTCGTACAAGAATGGCACATTACGAAGTGCTGCATGTGTGTGGCTTGGCTGGCGGCTGCATATCACAAACTATTTTTATATTATGAGACATCGCTTTAATGCTTCGTTGAACTTACATGTCTGTTATTCATAATTAAGTTCCGCATTTATCAGTAGTAACAGGAAACTCTTGTCTTTGATATGATGTAGACTGTTATATTGGGTACTATATATATATATATATATATATATATATATATATATATATATATATATATATATATATATATATGTATTCTTACGTTCGTGCGTGTAAACTGTGCTTGCATAAAAAATAATTGCTATTTGCAGAAGTTACGAGATCAGCTAATGTGAATTACATACAAAATGCAAGGTATTTTCTCTAATGATATAAAATACACAATGGACTAACACTGAATGACGTCCTGTTCTAATTACATGCAAAACAAAAAACCAAACAAACAAAAAAGCAAAAAGAAGTCGTCGGCTCCCAGGTTCCCTCTCACACACTCATTTACGTTTCTTTCGCTACGAATACTGCCGATAATACTACCATTTAAAAAGATAAAGTCCGAACAGGCCTCGGAACTGCCAGCGGCACCCTCCGACCGCCATGTCATCCTCAGAAATAGGCGTCACTGGATGTAGATATGGAGCAGCATGTGCTCAACGCACTTGCAGCCGTTGCTAGTTTTCGTGACCAGAGCCGCTATATCTCAGTCAAGGTGCTCCTCAATTGACCTCACGAGGGTTGAGTGCAACAGCCCGGACGGTCAGCCATGCGAGTGCTAGCCAAGTTCGACAGCGCTTAACTTCGGTAAGATGGGAACTGATATTACCACTGCAGCAACGGTGTTGGCGATACTATTATTTATTACGTCATTTGTGTAGTGTATCAAAGCTATTAAGGCATAGTTTTGGTAGACCGCAATTCTAGCTCCATATGAATACGAAGTTGAAAATGCTCGAAAACTTATTCAGATGAGCAGGAAAAAAAAAAAAAAAATCGGAAACAGACTGGTTACAGTTTTCTGTCTTTTATATTCAGTATACAGCTCGGGGTTTTACAACATCCGTAATGGATAGGCTTAATTAACGGATAATAATTTATTCGGAACATAAGAACACCAGACTCAACACAAGAAAACAATATCTTTGTCAAAAATTTGCCAATAACGTGCACACGGATTTGTCCTGCGACCACGCGGCGCGGCGCGGTCACTTCTTGATGCTCTCGGAGGGGTAGCCGAGGCGGCGGAAGCAGCGCTCGCAGCGCGGGCAGATGTCGGTGATGACGAAGCCGGCCGGGCGCGACAGGAAGGCGCGCTCGTCGGCGTCGCGGCGGCCCTTGCCGGCGGCCTGGTCGCGCCACGTGCACACCAGGCCGCCCTGCGCCGCGTGCTGCAGCACGGCGCGCCGCCGCCGCTCGGCCTGCGCCTCGCGCTCCAGCGTGTCCAGCCAGCGCCGCTCCCAGGCCAGCTTGTCCTCGCGCCAGCTCCGGTCGCGGCCCAGCTTCTCGTCCTTCTGCCCGCGGTTGAAGTCCGCCAGCTCCAGCGCCTGGCGCCGCCTGTCCCGGAACGCCTGCTCGTCCGACGGCAGCCCCATCAGGTCGGGCAGCGCCTTGTCCACCACCTGGTACATACGTTCTACTTGAAGTCCCAGCTTAAAGCCAGACAGTGTCTCCGTACGAAGAAGCGTTCGAAACGTGCAAATATTGGGGCGTCATTCTTGACGAAAAAAGTAATTTGTGATCTCATATTAAGGATCTTAGTCAGAGAACTAATGGATGATCCATTACCCTTTGTTGGCTGTCGGTACTTCTAAGTACCACCTCGTTCAATCGTTTTTAATTCTGATGTCACACGTATTTCCCACAGCCTGGGCTGACGGTACGCTGTACGTGTTAACGTTGAGCTAGAAACAGTTCACTGCCTTCTAGGTCTCGTTTGCTACTCAAAGAATACCTGGTGTTCAAAAACTCAGTATAAATTTGAAAACTACCACGGGATAATGTAGATAGAGAGGTAAAAATTGACACACGTGCTTGGAATGACATGGGGTTTTATTAGAACCAAAATAAGCAAAGTTCACACAATGTCCGACAGATGGCGCTGGACAGCAAAACTGCTACCGTGACGGGTGAGAGGTACGCCGATATGTTACAGAATCACATCATCCCCAGCCTGGCTGATAAACACCACCTGGAACGTACGATGTTTGTGCAGGATGGCGCTCCACCCCATATTGCTAGACGCGTGAAAGATCTCTTGCGCGCGTCGTTTGGTGATGACCGTGTGCTCAGCCGCCACTTTCGTCATTCTTGGCCTCCTATGTCCCCAGACCTCAGTCCGTGCGATTATTGCCTTTGGGGTTACATAAGGTCGCAAGTGTATCGTGATCGACCGACATCTCTATGGACGCTGAAAGACAACATCCGACGCCAATGCCTCACCATACTCCGGACGTGCTTTACAGTGTTGTTCACAACATTATTCCTCGACTACAGCTATTGTTGAGGAATGATGGTGGACATATTGAGCATTTCCTGTAAAGGACATCATCTTTGCTTTGTCTTACTTTGTTGTGCTAATTATTGCTATTCTGATCAGATGAAGCGCCATCTGTCGGACATTTTTTGAACTTTTGTAATTTTTTCGGTTCTAATAAAACCCCATGACATTCCAAGCATGTGTGTCAATTTGTACCTCTCTATCTGCATTATTCCGTGATTTATTCAGTTTTCAAATTTATATTGACTTTTTGATCACCTGGTATGTTTGTATAAACTTTGGCGACCGCTGAAGGTGTGTTTGGAGAGACTGTATTTGTTTTTTTTACCATCACACAACTGTTAGCAACTTTTGTGTTTACTAGCACAGATGCGATGAAGTTTGGGTCACATTTTCTTCTAATAGAGCCAGTGGCGTAGCTGAGAGGGGGAGGGGGACGGTGGGGGGCGGTCCGTAACCGTATGCGAGTAATCTTTTTATATGCCGGGTGTTTCAAAAAGAACCATCCGATTTAAAAAAAAAATCAAAGCTTTTATGTTATTTGAGATACGTGCGTGAACAACTTACTGTTGGAAAGAGCAAGCTTTCGAGTTTCACATAGTTGCTGCTAGGCAGTTCTAGTAAAAATGGTACCGGGACAACAAAATGCGTTTTCTGTTCTACGTTACGCGCAGTACGGGTCCGTAATAACTCTTCATTGTGACTTTCGTACTATATACGGTGTGGATCCTCCTACAGCACAGAGCATCAGACGATGGCATGAACAATTCCGAGAAACAGGTTGTTTGTGTAAAGGCAAATCGCCAAGCCGTCCGCGAGTGTCTGACAGACGTCGAACGCAACTGCCACAGTTTCACAAGGAGTCCGCAGAAATCCATTCGCCGTGAAGCTCGACAGCTCAACATGCCCCCGATGTCCGCCTTGCGTGTGTTGCGCCAACGTTTACACATGAAACCAAACAAAATTCAGCTAATGCAAGCTTTTCGTGAAGGTGACAATCAACAACGTGTGGAGTAGGTAATTTCGTTCTTGCAAGATGGAGGAAGACAGTTTTCTTTCACGCTTTGTGTTTAGTGCCCAGACAAAATTCCATTTAAATGAAAAGATGAACCGTCATAACGCCGGCCGATGTGGCCGAGCGGTTCTAGGCGCTTCACTCTGGAATCGAGCGACCGCTACGGTCGCAGGTTTGAATCCTGCCTCGGGCATGGATGTGTGTGATGTCCTTCGTTTAGTTGGGTTTAAGTAGTTCTAAGTTCTAGGGGACTGATGACCTCAGATGTTAAGTCCCATAGTGCTCAGAGCCATTTCAACCATTTTTGAACCGTCGTAATGAGAGAATATGGGGTACGGAACAACCACACGAAGTTGTACAGCATGAGAGAGACTCTCCAAAATTTAACGCGTTTTGTGCAGTTTCACGGGATAAGGTGAATTGTTCATTTTTCTTTGCCGAGAACACTGTTACAGGAAGCACATATCTCGACATGGTTGAGAACTTTCTTTTCCCACAGTTGGAGACTGATTCGAACTTCACTTACCAACAGGATGGGGCACCGCCACACTGGCATTTGGAAGTCAGGGAATTTTTAAATCAAAGGATTACTGAACGATAGATCGGTCACACTGGACCAAATGATTAAGCCTTGCGTTACTGGCCTCCAAGGTAACCAGACTTGACTGCAAGTGATCATTTCTTGCGGGGGTTTATAAAAAAACTGTTTATGCGCCTCCGTTTACCAACAACAATGAATACATACAATGTACAGTAGTAGACAGGTAGTTCTCAGGGAAGGCCATTGTCTGACAACTGGAAAGCTTTAACGAAACACCACGCTAACTAATGCTTCTCTTGAAACTAAAAAATATCTGTTTTTCACTGCCTTTCATCACTTTTTTCCACACAGTATCATATACAGAGTGTACATAAAGTCTGGGAACACTTTTAATTATTTATTGCACAAGAACCAAACATTATACAGATATCATACATATGTCATTTTGAAGATAAACCCTGAAAGTTTTTTTTTTTTCATGTATACCGCCGCAGCGTAGTTTGGTAATTTGCCGATAGTCAGCGCTAGTCGCAAACATGGCGAGTTCAGGTCCGGAGCGAGCTTTCTGTGTGTTGAAGTTCAACAAAAACAACGGATTTTTAGAATCAAGTACAGTAAGAAACCACCAAGAAAGAAGGCCATTTATCACTTACACAACAAATTCGTTATGACGGGTTGCTCGTGCCCGACGAAGAGAATCGGACGTCCCAGTGTGACTGAAGTGAATGTGGAGCGCGTTCGTGAGACATACATAAGCAGTCCAAAGAAATCTGTGCGTCGTTCATCCCGAGAACTCTAAATGGCTCCAATGACAGTATGGAAATTCCAGCGACAGAAGCTATCTAACTGAAATTGGAGCCAGTGCAGAAGCTCAATGCGACGACTAAGACAAGCGTTTTGAGTTTTGTTAGCAGTTGCAACAATTGAATGACGATGGGGATGGCATTGTTGATCGCTTAATTTTTAGCGACGAAGCCACTTTTCACACTAATGGGGAAAGTGAACAGGCATAACTGTCGAATCTGGGATACAAACTATCCACACGAATGCATTGAATTTGCGCGTGATTCCCCAAAGCTAAATGGTTTTTGTGCCTTGTCACGTCGAAAACTGTACGGACCATTCTTCTTCGTGGAGAGCACTGTCACTGAATATTTCTACTTGGATATATTGCAGCAATGGCTGATGCCTCAAATTCAATCGGCCCCTCCGTTCATCCTTCAGCAGGATGGGGCTCCACTCCATTTTCATCGTTAAGTTCGTGGGTATCTGAACACAGAGATGCCGCATCGGTGGATCGGCCTTGCTACAGAAGGGAACAGCTGTTTCATGAAATGGCCTCCCCGACCACCAGATCTCACTCCGTGTAACTTTTTTCTGTGGGGACACATTAAAGATATGTTGTATGTACCGCTCCTACCACGTGATGTAGCAGACCTCCGGGAGAGAATACGGTAAGCGACTGCCACAGCCGACGATGCCATTCTGGGACGGGTATGGCAAGCATTGGATTACCGTATTGACGTCTGCTGGGTCACTCATGGTTCGCATATCGAATGTTTACAAAAAAAACTTTCAGAGTTTCTCTTCAAAATGCAATATGTGCTACATCTGTACAATGTTTAGTTCTTGTGCAATAAATAATTGAAAGTGTTCCCGGACTTTATGTATACGGTACCCTGTATATGAATCGGCTATACTGATTGACAATACTTTTTATAGACGCGCGTACCAAAGACCTAATAAAATACAGATGCCTCGAGGAGTTCATACATCTAAAAGAAAAAGTGGATTTCAGCAGAGAAAAGCAAAATGGGCTAAAGTTGATACACTTCAGAGCATATTTGGCATCATGTTAATATGTTACAAAAACTGATGATAGCCAAAGTTCATCAAAGAAACTGATTCTCACGTTGATGCAAGGAATGATTCAGACAATAGCAGCTCATCTTCACAAGGCAACAGCGGCAATACAGGTATGATGATAACCCGTGAAGAAAACGAATCAGATAAAGTACTGAAAATAACTGTTATAATACTGACAATGTTATTACTATCAAATATTGTAATAATATACACTGAAGCGCCAAAAAAACTGGTATAGGCATGAATATTCAAATACAGAGATATGTAAACAGCCAGATTACGGCGCTGCGGTCAGCATAAAGTGTCTGGCGCAGTTGCTGCTACAATGGCAGGTTATCAAGATTTAAGTGAGTTTGAATGTGGTGTGTGAATGTGGTGTTAAGCCGGCGCACGAGCGATAGGACTCAGTATCTCCGAGGTAGCGATGAGGTGGGGATTTTCCCGTAAGACTGACTATTCAAGGGTGTACCATGAATATCAGTAATCCGGTAAAACATCAAATCTATGACATCGCTGCGGCCAGAAAAAGATCCTGCAAGAACTGAATCAACGACTACTGAAAAGAATCGTTCAACGTGACAGAAGTGCAACCCTTCCACAAACTACTACAGATTTCAATGCTGGGCCATCAACAAGTGTCAGCGTGCGAACCATTCAACGAAACATGACCGATATGGGCTTTTGGAGCCGAAGGCCCACTCGTATACCCTTGATGACTGCATGACACAAAGCTTTACCCCACGCTTTGGCCCTTCAACACCGACATTGGACTATTGATGATTGGAAACACGTTGTCTGGTCGGACGAGTCTCGTTTCAAATTGTATCGAGCGGATGGACGTGTACGGGTTTGGAGGCAACCTCACGAATCCATGGACGCTGTATGTCAGCAGGGGACTGTTCAAGCAGGTAGAAGCTCTGTAACGGTATGAGGCGCGTGCACTTGGAGAGATATGGGACCTCTTATAAGTCTACATATGACTCTGACAGGTGACACGTACGTAAGCATCCCGTCTGATTACTTGCATGTCCATAGTGCATTCCGACGGATTTGGGCAATTCCAGCAGGACAATGCGACACCCCACACGTCCAGAATTGCTACAGAGTGGCTCCAGGAACACTCTTCTGAGTTTAAACACTTCCGCTGGCCACCAGACTCCCCAGACGTGAACATTATTGAGCATATCTGGGATGCCTTGGATGGTGCTGTTCAGAAGAGAACTTCACCCCGTCGTACTCTTACGGATTTATAGACAGCCCTACAGGATTCATAGTGTCAGTTCCCTCCTGCATTACTTTAGACATTTGTCGAATGGATGCGACGTCGTGTTACGGCACTTCTGCCTACTCACGGGGGGCCTACACGATATCAGTCAGTTGTAGCTGTTCCTTTGGCTCTTCGGTGTATATGAATCACTGCAGGACTTGAGACGTGTCTCTCACTGGAGCACATCTGTTCCTGATAATGTTCGCATTGCGTTCAAGAGAAAAGGAAGTGACCATTTCCAAAACAGGGAAGGGCGTTTGACACTCATCTAAACGGATTATAAACAAAAGGTGACGTGCGGTATCTTTCAAAGGAATGGTTTTATAAGGTGATGCTAGAAAATTCTGAGGTCTTGGATGGTTTACTCTCCAACAAATAACAACCTCTTCTGCTTCTGCTGTTGTTTGTTTGCTGTCACCCATAGTGCTAGCGCAAGTTCTATATTTGTGACTGGATTTCAGAAGTGGTGGAAACTGAATCCTAAAATGGCGGACCAGAAAACTACAAGTGAACACCGGGAAAATCTTGAAAAGTGGAAAATTTCGGAAATGAGACTAAAATTGCGTAAAACAATAGATGACGCAGCCTTGCAATTAATTATTATTATTATTATTAAGCATTACAATCCATGAAGGCTTTTTGCTGCAGAATGGACAATGTTGAACCACTTTGCTCTGTCTTTACAAGTAATTTGCCACTGTTTGTCATGTCCTAGTTTTCTGAGATCGTCTTGAATATTGTCCAAGTATCTCACTTGCAATTAATGGATACTGAAAAAGTGAAAGAGGAGCATCTTTTATTGAGGTTATTGGATATGACTTTCTTTTGCCTGAACAAAACCTAGCATTTAGTGGACATGATGAAGTACAAGCTCTACAAATAAAGGCAATTTCTTAGAACTAGTGGAACTGATTTCAAAGTATGATGTAGTGTTGAACGAACACATCTACGCTTGTCAACGACATTAAATCGTCTAAATATTTTGGTATTATGTTTGATAGCACAGATGACATCCCACACATTGATCAGGAGTCTGAAGTGAAAACTGATAATCGAGAGGTGGAAGTAAAAGAAGTTTTACTTGGATTTTTTCCTCTAAAGGAAAAAAAGCCGCTGATCTAAGTGACGAAATTGTTACGAAGCTTGAAAATGAAGGTTTGGTTGGATATTTTGATCACTCAATTAATTTATGTGGCCAACATCCCGTTGCACAAAATGTTTCTTGTGTAACATTTTTCGGAACAGTAGAGACCATTTTTACCTTTGTTCATGCTTCCACTAGCCGCTGGGATGTTCTTATTAAACGCTGCAAAGTATCTGTTAAAAGACTCAACAACGCATTGGAGTGCTCATCGTGCTGCAATAAAAGGACTGGGGGAAACTTTTGATAGGATTGTCGCTGCAGTTGACGAATTATGTGATCAACAAGAGAATTTGGACAACAGAGATGCTGCACAAGGTCTTATGCCTGTTGTATGTAATTTCACATTTTTTATCTATAAATTTGAAGTGATGTACCGAGAGAAGTAAATTGTACTCAGATTGCATTGAAAAGTAAGGGCTTGAGTCTTGATTAGTTAGTCTT
Source organism: Schistocerca serialis cubense (assembly GCF_023864345.2). Lineage (NCBI taxonomy): Eukaryota > Metazoa > Arthropoda > Insecta > Orthoptera > Acrididae > Schistocerca > Schistocerca serialis. The sequence continues at coordinate 448,964,066 of NC_064641.1, read as the reverse complement.
GATTTTTTGAAATCCATCGTGGAATTGGATTTTAAAAACACTCTTCCAAACCTTATGCGCGCTCTAAAATTATTTATGATGATTTGCGTATTAGTTGCTTCATGTGGGACGAGCTGTAGTAAATTAATTAAATATTACTTACGATCAACAATGAGCTGCACCTAGCTACACAATCTTGCCATATTTATTTAACCATCGAACCCGAGAAACCACAAAATATCAGTTTTGGGGATGTGATATTAGAGTTGGCAGCTGTTAAAGCTATAAAGAAATTTTGTGTTTACGTCTCGCTTTAGCAAATAGTTTTCTCAAGAATGTATATCTATGCGTAGAGAATAATACTACATACTAATGTACAGCATATAATACGATATGCTAATGTATAATGCATAATAAAAGAATACTATTATATACACATGTCAAAAATAGTTTTGCATCACCCCTGTCCCCAGAATTCCTGTAGATAGACGTTGACTGTGTATATTGTATCACAGACATAGTCTCTTTGACTGTTCAGAGATGTCACTAAACCCGCTTAAAGATGTAAACAACCATGCATGAGAAGCGCCTATTAGACGGAGGGGGTCCGACAGCCGATCAGTTCCAGTCATTCCATCAGGAAGGAGGTACACGGTTCGAGTTGTTTTTAGTTCAACCATGCCTAGACGGTCAATACCACGGTTCGATAGCGTCCACATTGTTACTTTGTGACAGGGAGGGCTCTCAACAAGGGAAGTGTCCATTGCCTGGACTCCAGGAGTCTCGGAGTGAACCAAAGCGATGTTGTTCGGACATGGAGGGGATACAGAGGGACAGGAACTGTCGATGACATGCCTCACTCAGGTCGCTCAAGGACTACTACTGCAGTGGACGACCGTTACTTACGGATGATGGCTGGGAGGAACACTGAGAGCAACGCCACCACGTTGAATAATGCTTTTAGTGCAGCCACAGGACGTCCCTGGCGAGGTCCATCTTTGCAACCACGGCACCATGCAGCGCAGTATATAGATGCGCCAAACTATATGCTGAATGGACCGCTCAAGATTGGCATCACATTCTTTTCATCGATGAGTGTCGCACATGCCTTCAACCAGACAATCGTCGGAGACGTGTTTGGAAGCAACCCGGTCAGGCTGAACGCCTTAGACACACTGTCCAGCGAGTGCAGCAAGGTGGAGGTTCCCTGCTGTTTTGGGGTAACATTATGTGGGGCCGACGTACGCCGCTGGTGGTCATGGAAGGCGCTGTAACGGCTGTACGATACGTGAATGTCATCCTCCGACCGACAGTGCAACCATATCGGCAGGATATTGCCGAGGCATTCGTCTTCATGGACGACAATTTGCGCCCCCATCGTGCACATCTTGTCAATGACCTCCTTCAGGATAACGACATCGCTCGACTAGAGTGGCCAGCATATTCTCCAGATATGAACCCTATCGATCATGCCTGGGTTAGATTGAAAAGGGCTGTTTATGTATGACGTGACCCTCCAACCACTGTGAGGGATCTACGCCGAATCGCGGTTGAGGAGTGGGACAATCTGGAGCAACAGTCCTTTGATGAACTTGTGGATAGTATGCCACGACGAATACAGGGATGCAACAATGCAAGAAACCGTGCTGCTGGGTATTAGAGGTACCGGTTTGTACAGCAATCTGGACCACCACCTCTGAAGGTCTCACTGTATGGTGGTACAACATGCAATGTGTAGTTTTCATGAACAATAAAAAGGGCGGAAATGATGTTCATGTTGATCTCTATTCCAGTTTTCTGTACAGGTTCCAGAACTCACGGAACTGAGGTGATGCAAAATTTTTTTGAGGTGTGTATGTTGCAATTAGATGATTAATGACTGTCAGGCCTTTATTTGTCTTATTTAAATTCAGTCTTGACACATATCCAGTTTTATTGGTTTTGAGAGTTTTTATTAGTGGAGTGACGTCGCTGATATCTGCTGCGGGTGCCACCCAAGCTGGCTACGCCGCTGCATGCACCTCTTTAATTGAATCTGTAGTTTTTATTTATGAAATACGTGGAAAATCGTATGTTACTTCAGAGTAGCTGCAGACACTATAATACACAGTAGGGGTCATACGCAGGCGGTCTTTCAGCTGTGTTGTCACCGTGAATTATCTCACTACGTCGTACTACATTGAAGCTTATATGCATGCGGTGCACACATATTTAACTCAACGCAGGCTTAAATGTAATCAAGATTTTCCATGTTTTAGTATATTATTGTTATTTTTATTATGCTTTACATTAGTCAAACCATTTTTTTCATACTGTATTATTGTGTAAAGTCTCCAAAGGGCGTCATCCTCTTTCATCATATCAGAGGGTACTGAATTTTTTTCTGGGAGAAGAGGCTCATGCAGGCTAAGACCTCATGGACCTGCAGAACGGGGAAACCCCCTATATTGTCATTTTAAACTCTTTCGTTCAGATTTTTTTAATTTTCTTTAATCTTTTGTCTTTGTTCACTCTCAGTTTGCTTTTTTCTACCTTTGCATTTTCCCCCTTACTGATAGCTTTCATTCTGATGAAAATCGATGTCTATAAGAGAAACATTACAGCAAATTCCTAACAAAAGATAACGCTTTATAAGATAGATAATATAAAGTCTCAGCCATTGCAGTATCTTCAGATGATCTGTAAGTACACTGTCCTTTTATAACCCCTTGTCGGCGATTCAGAAAAAGAACTCTGAATCAGTTTTTGAACATGTTGTAAGTTTAGTAACTCAGCACTGCATCGACAGAGACGATCCTGTATATCTGCATTAGACTTGGCCACTGTTTCTATGTTTCGATACAGTGTATCGATACCTGGAACTGTTTCAGTGTTTCGGAACGGCTATGGTTCACTGTTTCGAAACAGTGGTGGTTCATTCCGCCCTTGTCTCGGATCTCGAGCCAGACACAGAAACTGTCTCGTTGTTTCAAAATAAGACTGTTTCAGTCCACCTGCGCCTGGAACGGACTAATTGTATCGAAACAGTGATGTTTCATTCCGCTCTGTGTCGGACGAGATTCGGGCTCGGCACAGGTACTGAAACACAACATACCACTTCATGAAACACTTTCAAGAGTGTCGAAATCTTTTGACAAGCAATACCATGAAGCTGAAGATATCCGAAAATAAAGCTTCGTTTCTAGCTGACTGTCCTATTCCGAAATGGCGTAACATCTGCTTTATAAACACTAACCAAACAATAAAACAACGCATACTATTCGCATTCAAAATAATAAATATGTGAAAATCATTCAGTTAAATTACACTTTTTTTATAACATACGCTTCTCTGTTCATGTACACTAATCATATTACGAAACGCAAGTAAGACTGCAACATTTTAAATAAAAAAAGGTGTAGAGTGACAGTTATTAGACATGTATATAAATTTGATGTAGGTATAATTGCAAGCAATCTGTTTGACATATCACTGATAGTGTAATGGTGAACGGGAAGCATCGTAAATTCACCTTGAAACACAATTTTTTTCTGTTATATTTTGTTATTTATTCGAATTATTTGGCGTTATTTGTGAGTCTATAGTCACTGTGTCTATTATCCACAATGATTCCCTTTGTGTGCATGGAAATTAGCAGGATGGGTATATTAGCCATACTAATGGAATGTGGGAATCCCAGTAGCATATCTGCTGTATCTGCAGTTTGCTCCCACCTCCAGTTCCGTTCGTGGTGGTTCTTCTGTCTTCAGCTAAGGCTTTCCTCAGCCAATTGAAAAGTATGAAAGTCACATGACACAAAAGCAGCGCATTTGCTGCAGGAAATACGAAACTGCCAAGACGCCTAAGTGATAGTTTCATACTTTCTGCGATATGATTAGCGCTCTCGCACCTCATTTGTGTTTATATGGACATACTTATACAGTAGACATTCAACATGATAAAATGTGTAGGTTTATTAGATTACAAAACAAACTGTTTCACTGTTTCGAAACACCGTATCGAAACATTACATTGTACTGTTTCATTTGTTTCGAAACATTTACGTGTTTCAGTTTGCCCATCTCTAATCTGCATTCTTTTGGCTGAGGTCTTTTGTTTGTGTTTCCATTATTTCTAATTGTTGGTTTAGCACGCATTGCCGCATTCACAGCTGTGTTTGTTTTCAAGGTTGACGTTTTGGTCTAGTAGTAATTTCTTCATTAGTTGGTAATTCTACTTCTTTACGTTAGCTTCGTTTTGTGCCCGAATATTATTGTTATTATTAGGCTCATTACTAAGACGTAAATCAGCACTGGAGGATGGTAGGTTTAGAGTTGCAACAGCACCAGCAGACACGAGCATTTTCGACGGAAAACGAATCTGCCGATTTACAAGCATTTATCCATGTTCGTTTCGTCGCATTGTTTTCAGCAAGTATATGAACCTTAATTCCTAACTTACTTAGACTACTTCTTTGCTGTGGTTAGTACAATTGGCGATCGCATGGCAAATCATTATTTTAATTTTATCCATATTTGGCAGCTTCAAACTTGGATGTATTAAATACAGTGGAAGTATGAATCAAAAGACGCCTTTGGTAAAAAGAAAAAAAAAAAAAAGAAATGAACGGATGGCATCGTTGGGCGGGAGGCCCTATCCGGGGAAGTTCGGCCGCCAAGTGCAAGTCGTATTTCAGTCGACGCCACATTGGGCGGCTTGCGCGCCGGTGATGAGAGTGAAATGATGATGAGGACAACACGACACCCGGTTCCCGAGCGGAGAAAATGTCCAACCCGGCCCGGAATCCAACACGGGCCCTCTTGCGTAAAAAATTTTCGTGTTTCATTAAATACACAATGCGTTTATGACCCTGTTGGTACATCATCTGGTGTAACTTACATGATTTATTTTTGCTCTTGAGTGAGATGAAATGCACATTCCTGTCACGGAAGAGTTCGATGTTAGGTTATGAATTTCGTAAATCAAGTGCGTAAAATATGTGCGAAATAGTGGATAAGTGAACGGTGTAGACTTGCCACATAATCCAAGAAAAGCGTTTTTAGCTTTTTAGTACCATCATACATTTTCTCCTCTATCTCTTCCTGCACACCACTTCACTCAAGTTGCACATTTGCATACACACATTTGTAAACACTTCACAGATGTTACTGTACATGGTTTGATCAAAGATGAATTTATTCGTAGTGCCAGAGATCTAATTATTAAACTATTCACATATGCAGGGAATAACTTTAGAATAGGTGTTTAAAATTACTGAAATAACTGTGGCTTGCGAAATCCGTTTGTTCATTTAGCATAGATTCCGGGTTTTTTTATTTTATGGAGGTATATCTACAGTTCTTCTAACAGATTTAGGGTCTTACCATTGGCTTCATTATGTAGTGCTACCATACTGTTGTCTAGACTGTTGATGCCGTGTTTCGTTTACAACATATGTATGTTCCTCTTAAAAACTTACTCTAAAAATCCTTCTGTACACTGATAATTACGGTGTAACTCTGTACTCAACTGGCAGTTACTAATAAAAATTCACACTGCCGTAAACAGCCTTATGTTCACTTGTAAACAGAATTACAATATAATAATTGCGGGCTACTGAGTGCAAGTCAGCGGCGCAGCTTGCTACTGCGCGTACACCGCATGATGCCTACCGCTCATTGTAGTATCCGTGAGAGCACCACCTGGCCGTATGTGCATTTTTCGTGTATTGTCACGTAAGACTCTTGTTTGTTGCTTTATTTGACACTTTTCTCTGCATTTTACTAGCTTTGTCCACCTAGTTACACAAGGGTCCGGCCCCTTTTAGTGTTAGCAGCAGTTGTCATTACTGTAAATGTTGTCTCACAGAAAAGTGCCTGGTTTTGGGCCTTGGCAATACTAACAGATGACATAATTGTTGCAGCTCTTCTAAAAGATTTACCAGATGATACGGACGTTATGGAAGTAGGGCATGATAAAGACAATAACAGTGATGCAAATCCTGCAGGTTTAGGTTTTGAGGAGAGTTTTGAAAAAGATTAAGATTTTGATGCAAATTTTTAAAAAGTTTTGATGGGATGTGCACCAGTGGAGCTCGAAATAAATTTATCTGAAACTGTGGGGAAATGCGAAAAACAAGGGATAAATGGTTGCTTACATGCAAACACCCCAAAAGTAGAAAGATATTTGAGCCTAAACTTGATGGGAAACAGAGGAAACGTAATAAGTTGATTATTTTCTTCAAAGTAGGAAATTTGGTGAAACAATACAAAGCAATGAAGCTTGTACAACACGAGTACTAACTTCAGCGTAGTGCAGACGTGAATAGCTACATTCTTGCCTTAGATTTTTATCAAACGAAAAATGAAGCGTTGGAGAGGGAATCTGAAAATTGTGCATTATGGTATACTTAGGTCTTCAGAGATGTTTAGGCGCAAAAACAGGAGACTGGCATTTGATAACCGTTTTACTCACTTTTTCTTTCCTGTAGGGCAAGAGTAAAGAAAAATTTGGGTTGTGGCATAATGACGGTATGTACATAAAGTTTCCCATCAGGCCTTTCACGTTCTAGTGAAATGAAAAGAGGTGACTTTCATTAGACGATGTCATCCTCTGAAATTGGGGTACTTCGTTGAAAAACGGCAAAATTGAGTATTTGCCTTCCAATTACCATGGAGCAGAAGTAATATTTGCCTCCAGGAAGCAGGAGGACGGCAAGAAAATCAATATTCAGAAATCAACATCCAGTGCTCGTTTGTAGTATAGTTGTAATATGGGATTTGTCAATTATGCTGAAGAAGTAGATTTGCTTATGGGCTGGGAAGAAGATCCAAAAAGTATTTCAAACTGCTTATGAACTGTACTCTGAACTATTCGGAAAGATTCTGATGTGATGATGATGTGTGTGAAATCTAATGGGACTTAACTGCTAAGGTCGTCAGTCCCTAAGCTTACGCACTACTTAACCTAAATTATCCTACGGACAAACAGACACACACCCATGCCCGAGGGAGGACTCGAACCTCCGCCGGGACCAGCCGCACAGTCCATGACTGCAGCGCCTAAGACCGCTCGCCTAATCCCGCGCGGCGGAAAGATTCTACTTCAGGAGTTTAGGAGATGTGGTGGTGGTTGTGGTAAGTTCCTATGGAACCAAACTGCTGAGATCATCGGTCCCTAGGCTTACACACTACTTAATCTAACTTAAACTACCTTATGCTAAGGACAACACACACACACCCATGCCCGAGGGAGGACTCGAACCTCCGACAGGGGGAGCCGCGCGAACCGTACAATGCGCTATAGACCGCGCGGCGACCCCGCGCGACAGTTTAGGAGAAATGTTGCTCAGGGACTGATGCAACAGATGAATGCGAAGCATATCAATCCCGGAGCTAAAAGTCACATCCTGACAGAAAGCAATATATACAACAAAAGGAAGAAATTGGCGATAGAAAACGTAAAATTAGAAAAGAAAGGTGTTAAATTTTGTCACTTTTGCAGTAAACAGAGGAATATTTGATGTATGTAGTAAAAGAAAGGTTCAGTCTCTAGCAAACACATGATGTTTATTTTGTGGAGTATTTTTCTCCTGCAACGAAATTTAAATATTTTTGCTGAACTCCACTTAGTAACTGTGTAATTACCTTCCTAATGTTCGCTGCTCTGTAACCTTAGTGCAGTCTAAGATATTTGGATTTGTTACATAGGAAATGTGCTGCAGTGAGAACTGTTGATCGGCAAGGCTCTAGAGAATCAGACGATACTATAAAGTACCACCTTCATAAAATGGCAAAGCACATTTAAAATTCCGAAAATTTCATTATTTTATTGTTACTATTTACTGCTACTATCCATTAAAAAAACTGGGAAATATGTGTGTTTTTGATGGTTCAGGCAACGAAGGGATAAAGAACGTAACTTCTTGAAATGTCGTGCATTTCCATTTTAGTAAGTTTACAGCGCTGGATCTTCCACGATCTTCACCTGTTTTCACGTTGGAACCGTTCGCAGACTCCGTATAATGGACGGACCACGTGTTCTCCTTCTTCTTCCGTACTGCAGCAGCCCTTGGGAAACTTCGCCTCTTCAACTATTTTTCTCCATGCTTATCTGTTTTTTGCAGCTCTTTTCCACCCCTGAATTTCCACACTGGTGAGATCCTCCATTTACATCATCAATCCACTTTTATTTTCTGTTGTATTTTCCTCCGCCATTCTCTCCATGTGACATTGCCATCGCTTTCCTTGTGATTTGATAAATTACACTATATCTCTTTCTTGTATTAATGCTTAGAGCTCAGTGTTATAGCGTATTCTTCAACCTTCTCCTCCCTTACTGGGACATAATTTTTGCGTACTATTTTTCGCTCAAACGTTGTAAAAGCGTATTTTTCATATCTGTCATCTGTCAGCGTCCATTCCTCCGACCCATATGTGACACTGGGCGAACTAGGATGTAATCACGCAAACCAGAATACACAGTAGGGATCACGAGGTATGTACGCAGAAGCAATCCGCGCCGATGATGTTAGAGTGAACCCAGCCGGCGCTAAGTAGCTGGCAGTTGCCATAATGTATTGTGTGATAATTTCGTTTACGAGTGAAAACAAGGTTATTTACGGCATTGTGAATTTTTAGTAGCAACTGGCGAATTAGTACAAGTCGTCTCTGTTACTATCAGTATATTCGGAGATTCTTTTTAGATTATGTTTGTAGGTGAAAAATAATGCTTTGCTGCACGATCGTCAGTTGTACTAATCACAGCAGACAAGTAAAAAGTTAGGAATTAAATGTCATACATTTCTGAAAAACAATGAGACGAAACGAAAATGAGTAAATGCTTGTAAACATGGAGGTCCATTTTCAGTTGAAAATGCTCATGTGTAGTTGAAAAACCTCGTCTAATCAAACATTTTACTGATTCGGATTATTAAAGGGGCCTGAAAAATGAACTGCTGAATATTCATTAGAAGTACAAGCTGAAGACTGATGCTGTTTTGACTCCAAATGCTCCAACCTCAGATGAAATGATAGAAATATTCAGGCACAAAAACGAAGCACCCGTAAAGAAATAGAAGATACTTTACAGGTCTATATATTACTAGCCAATGAGAAATTTCTTCTAGACAAAACTTTAACCATGAAAACAAAACACAGCTTTGAATGCGGCAATGCGTGCTTACGCCAACAATTAGAAATTATGGAAACAGAAGTAAAAGACCTCAGGTAAAATATTGCAGATTTACTAGATAATCCCTCTCGATGTAGTGTCGAGTTACTAAAATTGAAACATGTTCAAAAAGTGATTCATGGCTCTTTCTCCGATTCACCAACAAGTGGTTACGAAAGGACAGTGTGCGTACTGGTCATCTGAAGATATTGCAATGGCTGCGATTTTATGTTGCTTATCTTGTGTTATCTTTTGTAAGGACTTTGCCGATGTGTTTCTTATGGACACGGACTTTTATCAGAATGAAAGCTATCAGCAAGGGGAAAATGCAAAGGTAGTAAGCGTATTGAGAGTGAACAAATACAAAAGTTAAATAATTGAAAAAAATATTGTACATAACTTTCCAGAGTAGAAAAAGAAAGCCTGTTAGTACAGTTAAAGAATTTACAATTACATTATAGAGTGTTTCTACGTATTGCAGGTCTATGAGGATTAAGCCTCTGTAAGTCTCTTCTCCTAAAGAAAGAGCAGTGCCTTCCGAGATAGTGAAGGAGATTGACGTCCTTTGGAGGATTTACACTAGCATTTCACCGACCGTAGAAAAAGTAATCTAACTGATGAAAATCTTAATAATAACAACAGTAAATACACTAAAACATGGAAAATCACGATTCCATTCATATCTGCGTATGCGTTAAATTCGTGTGCGTATAAGCTCCAATGAAGTACGGCGTAGCGGGGTGTTTCACGGTGACGTCACAACTCACAGCCCGCCTGTGCGTGACCCCTGAAGGTGTAATACGCCAGGAGTTTAGTCCTTATAACAAGGCTGTTTATGAAGAGGAAGAAATGTATTCGCAACTGAGAATACAATTAGACTTCAGTTGCGTAATTTATTGGTGTCATATGAAAATTTGTGCCAGACCGGGACTCGAACCAGCATTTCCCGATCTACGCGAATGGTCGCCTTAACATCTTCGGGTATCAGATCTAACCAAACCGTTACTACGCATCCAGGTCCTGCAGTTACACAGTTGTGACTCTCTCATAAGGAGAGACTTTTACTATCACAGTCTATCTGGGCATGTAATATGTATTTTGCAGCGTCTATGTTTGATGGTGTACTATGCAATGTCATTCAGACATGCATGGTCGGACAGCCGAAGTAGTTGATGTGAGCGCCTCACATAAAGTGGAAGGCCCGTGTGTGAGTTCTAGTCTGCCACTAATTTTCTTATGGCACCTATAAATTATGCAGCTGAAGTCTAATCGCATTCACAACTGCGAATACATTTCTTTTGTTTGATACAGCTGTAGGTCGTAACCGTGTGTGTCCCTTCAGATATGCGTGCATATCTCAAGGAAAGGCGTAGTACACTGTTAAATGCACTGCAAAATAGTGCTCCTGAAGAGCTGTAGGTTTGCAAAGTAAGCTCTGTTCCCCGGTTATATCTTTTGTCTTATAGCCTCCCCAATGCGGTTATCATTTCTTATTAAGGCTCCCAGGTAGCTAAAAGAGGCCACTCCTTTGAAAAATTCCTCATTTATATTTAGATCTGTAAGGGTTCTTCTGGCCTCAGAGTGCACTTTTTACTTTATTTTATTTTCATTTACTATGAGGATGATTTTTAATGCTTCTGTTTCCGTTGCCAGGTAAATTACTTCAAGTGCGTTCGTATTTTTTCCTACTATTGCAATGTCAACAACATATGCACATATCTGGCAATTTTTCCTAAACATGGTGCCTCTTTCATTTATTTTATTTATTACCCTGAGCAGGGCTGTATTGAATAAGACAGTGGAGACGCCAGCACCTTGCTTCACACCTTTGTTAAAGACAAGGCCTCCACTTGTCCTACTGAATATCTTTACTTTTACTCTTGTCTCATTGTCATCCTGATTAGATTTATTAGATTAACACATCTATCAACTTTTCTCCACTCTGTGTAAAATTTGCTTGTTTATGCTGTGAAAGGCTTGTATGAAATCGAAGAATAGGAAATTCGGATGCAAATTATGTCCATACAACTTTTCCATCGTTTGTTGGTTGACAAAAATTTGATCAGTTGTTCCTCTGTCTAGTAGTAAACTAGATTTTCCCTAAGTACACCTTCTACGCACTTTTATATCCTTTCATTTAGTACACTTGTGAAGAACTTTTAAGTCGAGCTTAGTAGTGTTATACCTCTGTATTTTTCATGTGCTGTTATATCTCCTTTTTTATAGATGGGTATTATTAATCTAGTTTTCCCGTTTTCCGGAATGGTTTCAGTTTTCCATGTGCCTGATGTTATTGCGGTCTACGTAATGGAACCAACAAATCGAAAACCGGTTGGGTTGTGTACATTAAACCCTCGGGTCACGCTCGTTTTGGTCGTTCTGCATGCGGGGATTTCTGAAAGATGATGTGCACCTTTGGGCATATAAAATGAAGCTGACACAAGAACTGACACCATACGTGCCAGGAACTCAAAGGCCTAGGCTTTCTTTAATAGAACATAACATATATCGTATCTTAGAGGTGGAGAGGAACACTTGTCCATGTATCTGCAACACGCGTCCTATCTTGCTAGTCGTTGCGTCACAGTGTGTATGGAATGCAGCCGGTTTGGCCTGTTCCGCCTATTCACGAGACGCCTTTGGCAGTGGCACCTGAAAGGTTCTGCACTCTCTCCTTTGCTGTAAGCATTTTCCACGAACACGCGTCTTAAATGTTGAAACTGAGACTGTGGATGGTTGCCGTCAGAAATAATCTTTGCCCTGGCTAGTAAGGAGTTCATGACCGCTTACTTGCGTATAGGGTGATGAAAACTGTTGGAATTAAGGGTATCCGTCGGTGAGCGTACACTTCATCCATAATGAACGACGAAGTCGGCCTCCTGCCTTCCGCTCAACTAAAACATCCAAGAACAGAAGCTTGCCATCCTCCCCCATCTCGAAGGTAACTTTAATGTTGGGTTGAACACCGTTGACGCGGTCGACGAACTGGTGCAGTGCATTTTCACTCTGAGAGTCTGAGGCCATATCCCGAAGGTATCATCAACGTACCAAGGGAAGCAAGAGTTAAGAGGTTGCTCCTCAAAGTGCTCCATCACAAAATTCGTTGCGGTAAAGGAACGATGAAGCAGTTTGACGACCCTCGGTGGAAACTGTTGCGTCATAGCTCAAAATGCTCCGAGGACGCTGCTGCAACATTTTTGGTCTGAACTGGATCGCGTGGATGCTGAGAAAGTTTGGTATGAACAAAATGGCGCAACCTGTCACATATCAATTGCAACAATGGACTCGTTATGAGAGTACTTCCTTGTTCTGGTGAGTTATCACAAGGGGACTTGGCCACCCAGGTCTTGTCATTTGACAGCTTGTAATTTCTTTCTGTGGGGTACATGCGGCGTTCAATAAATAATGCAACACATTTTTATTTCTTAGGCAGTTTTGGTTAAAAAAATGCAGAATATGTTGTGGGACATCGTGCAATATTCCCGCTTCAGCCTCTGTTGTTTCATGAACTTCTGATGGTGGTGGCGTTATAAGTAGCCTTCAAAATAGTCTATAACGAAGGTATGTTCCAAGCAGATCGCTGTCTTGAAGTTTCTTTCGGCGGAAAATCACAGCATCACAGATATTCATAGGCGCTTGCAGAACGCCTGTGGAGACTTGGCAGTGAATAAAAGCGCGGTGAGTCGTTGGGCAAGAGGTCTGTCATTATTGCAACAAGGTCGCGTAAACCTCTCCGATTTCCCATGTGCCAGCCGGCTGCACATAGCTGCGACTCCTGTGACGTTGGAACGTGCGGACACTCTCATTCCAGGTGATCGACGGATCACAATTAAACAGCTGACTGCTCAACTGAACGTTACTGTTGGTAGTGCTCGCAAAACTTCATCCATCCTACAGCCCGCAACTCGCACCTTCCGACTTTCATCCTTTCGACCCAATGAAAGATGCCCTCTGAGGGAAGCAGTAGGTGAATGATAGGGAGGTTACTGACGCACCAAAACGTCGGCTCCAACTTCGATCAGTAGAGTGGCACCACACGGGCATACAGAGTGGCGTAAGGCCGTCGCATTGAACGGAGATTATGTTGAAAAGTAGGGTTCTGTAGTCAAAAGAGTGGGGAAAATGTGGTGTATTGGAATCCTGAATAGAGCCAACCTGCTTTCATAAGAAAAATGAGTTGCATTACTTACTGAACGCCCCTCGTACTTGGCATCTCGTGTGTACTTCAGTAAACCACTATCACTTCCAGAGCTCAAGAGCGAGATTTAGAGGGTAATTTTAGAGCTAGAAGTGCAAGTACATCGGAAAGTTATGGAAAGCTTCATCGAAGGAACGAGAGTTTGCCAGCAGAGTCCTGGAGGACATTTGAGTAATACAGAGTGGTGCATATAAAACCGGCCCGAACCGGAATGTGAACGCGCGTGAGTAGCATTACTAGCTTGTCAATTTCTTTTCTATCTTCCAACAGCAGTAGCGTGTGAGTAGTTCATACGGAAAATAGTCGTTATAAACCGTGTACATCATTGTCATGCCTTACTCCATTTAAGAACGTGTGCTCATTGTTGAAGAATATGTGCGGTCTGAACCATTAAAGTTGTTCATGACACTTTTCATGAAACGTTTCCAGGAAGTACTATTCCTGCAAAATAAACCATTCAGGATCTACTGAGAAAGTGGCGTTCGACAGGCAGTGTTGTTAATTCAAAGATAAATAAGGCACCGACTGTACATACACCTGAAGTTGTGGCAAACGTGATGACACACATTGAAAGAAGTCCCTACAAGTCAACACGACGATTATCACAGCATTGTTGAATATCTCGCAGGTCATGTCAACGCATCATTCATGGCTTAAAAATGAAACCTTACTGTGTGAGTGTTGTTCAGCAAATAAAAGAAGCGGACAAGAGTAAGCGTACACATTACTGTAATTGGGTGCTGGAAAATATCGCTGGAGGACATCCTGATCTGTTCCTCCTTTTTTCGACGGATGAAGCTTCGTTTCATCTGTCGGATTTCGCTAATTCACTAAATCCAAGACACTGGGATACAGAGAACCCCCATGGCATACTGCAAAAGCCGTTACACGGGTTAAAAATTGGTGTATGCTGCGCTGTATCTGGTAACAGAATTATCGGGCCATTGATCTTCAACGAAACTGTCAACACACATGTTTACTTGCAACTCTACAACGAAAAATGTTGTGCATATTTCCAGCAAGATGGCGCAACTTCTCACATGTCGGACTTGTCCTTAGCTCGTGTACATACTGATCTTACAGAAGAGAGGACCAGTAGTAAGAGCTTATGGCCACCCCGCTCTCCTGACTTGTCACCATGTGACTTTTAGCTCTGGGGATTTCTAAAGGCTAGAGTCTACCGCAACAATCCCAGAACGCTTGGCACATTGAAAAACAACAGATGTGAAGAAATTTCGAACATTCCTCAAAGAGTACTAAAAAGTGTTTTCCTTAACATGCTTTGACGTGCACAACTTTGCTTGGATGTTGGTGGAGAACATTTTGAACACAGACTTTAAATTCCTTTCTAAAAATGCTTATTAAACTAATAAAAATAAATCTGTTACTCAAACTGTTAATTACATAGTTAATAGTGAAACTGCACAATAAAAATGTAAGAAAGAGATGATGTACATTGATTTTCTTCATTCATATTCCTTTCAGCGCAGGGGCCGGTTTTATGTGCGCCACTCAGCATATTTCATACGTAATCACTTATAGCATACACGGCAATATGTAAACTGCTTAATTTCATGAATAAATTTGTATATTGTTATTCACTCAGAAGTTATGTTATCAGTGGGGCACCCCTTACAAAAGTTGTGCGTAAGATTACGACACTATTTACAAATGAATACCGGCTATCAATATCTGAGTTTAAAAAGTATCACGATGCCGTTTTGACAACAATATTCAGCTTCGCAGCAGGTATGTGGGATTGCAAAATTACGAAGTGAACATGTCGCAGACAAATATGTGTCGCATGCATAGAACTCATGCTGATGGGCTCTTTTAGTAAAACGCCTATCGAAGCACTCCTCGTCTTGTTAGTAATTTGCCCCATAGACATATAAGACGGTATCTATGGACTTGTCATTGACTGCGCAGAGGTAAGCTAGCGAATGTACTAGACTTTACTTGCCAGAGTAGCAGTAATATGAAATAACGGAGTGGGACGCGGGTGCTGGGTTTTCCCAGACATCGGTGAAAGACTTCAACTAAATCATACGAGAGGCCTTCAAAAAGTAAGTTACACATGTCAGCCCACGCTAAGGCCATTACGCAACTAGAGTGGCGCCTTGTCAGAAGAGAGTACATATTCTGGTTTCTCTATAGGGCAGAGGTGTACACATTCCGCTTTTGACCTGCCCATGCTTCCCCGTTTGCCACGCAAGCAAGTTGTCGCACGTTATCAACGGAACGCGTACGGTGCTTTACTCCCATCGAAGCGAAGCTATGCCCAGCCCAAGAAGGCTAAAGAGATCTTGCTTGCCTACGCATCTTCCTGCTGTTTTACGGCACATGGCAGTTTACTCTGTACGCTTTCATTACAGTGTTATGAGTAGGGATTGGAAATTGATGAAAAGCCTTTTTTTTATCTCGGGTGTCACAAGACGAGGCTCAACGAAGTATATATTAATATTGCCATTGTAGATAAGATAATTGTGCATTTTATTTGTAATTTTTTTCTCTTTCGGCGCGTTTCGGGCTTATTTCTTTATTTGGATATGAACGGTTTTTCACACTCTTCCGTCTATACTACCACGAAAGATGACGGTTCGCGCATATCGAGGCACGGACGGAAATGGCATTGTTGATGATTCCAAGCGACAGTTGCGGTACGCGCATGGGCAAGCTTTCCGCTTGAAGGCAGCATATATCCTGCAAATTATGTCTCTCCCTTGCTTATGCAGAATTTATCATTTACCACCATCATCAGCAATGACAACTCGCAGCAAACGAAATATAAATGCACTAAACAACTCTCTACATTCATGTTTAATTTTCGCTTTAGCTACTGCTTTCAGAGCAAAGCACTCAGAACCCTACAGAACCCTCATTGGCGGTCGGAATATGCGTGACATAGGCGCGCAGAACAAGTCTAAATTCGACCGCCATCGTTCTTGACTCCATCTATAGTACTGGCTTTTCTCAATTCGAACCATCATACCAGGTCACCTCCGGTACATGTTCTGTAGCAAGCCAAACCATCAATGAAAGTAGAGATCTTTTGTACCTAAGAACCTGAGGATGTCTGTTATACTGCAACGCCAAATTTGCTGAACGCACTCTAAGTGGCCAAAATAGTTCATTCTAAATTCCTCAAATGAATATTAGCAATCACGAAGTTCGTTTTTCATATTACGTTAATCTAAAAAGCACATGTGTGAAAGAAGAAGTTTTTCTTACATACTAAGGTTTCTTCGCACTACGCTGCATACCACCGGAATCCGCTGAACCATATTTTTCCCCAACTTTAATCAAAAATTTGTTCTAAATTTAGAAATCCTATATTCTGCTAAATGGCCTCAAAGTCATTAGCACACATTCCCACATACTTATCAGCCACTAAGACTTTGGCCTCCTTCAGAATATATATGGAGTGAGAACATGTCGTAACATACACAAGGTTCCCGAATGACCATTTAGTAACTTTTTACACAGTTTGAACTGCGATTCACCTACCGATTTATCTAAAGCTACCTCATAAACATAGGACAACGTTTCCTCAGCTGGACGTGGTCACGTTTCGTGACTGCTGCATATTCTTCAGTTCTTAGCTGCCTCTGGATCACGGGATCCCGCATTCGATTCCCGGCCAAATCAGGGATTTTCTTTGCCTGGGGAATGGGTGCTTGTGTCGTCCTCATCATTTCATCATCATTCGGGAATGTGGCGAGAATGGACAGTGAAAATATTTGGAATTTGTGTGGGCACTGATGGATGGCTCTGAGCACTATGGGACTTAACTTCTGAGATCATCAGTCCCCTAGAACTTAGAACTACGTAAACCTAACTAACCTAAGGACATCACATACATCCATGCCCGAGGCAGAATTCTAACCTGCGACTGTAGCGGTCGCGCGGTTCCAGACTGAAGCGCCTAGAACCGCTCGGCCACACCGGCCGGCGGGCACTGATAACCACGCAGTTGAACGCCCCACAAACCAAATATCATCATCATCATCTCCAGTTCTTAATATCTCCTCAATCTCCTTTAAGTTTGGTTTGTTCATTCTGCAGCTCCCACAGTTATGATAAATGAAGTGCAGTGAAATTTCCGACGCAAACATATACTTGGCTGGTCACGAAGGACTGATAACACTAGCTGTTGTCAGGTGCAGCAGGCTGAATGGGTCCCGTGAAGCTTGCCAGGCTTGTGGATACCCAAGCTGACCTGCTTTAACCATTGTGCTTCAGTACACAGGTACTATTGTGTCTCCAGTGAGACAGAATAGGTGCAGGGAGGCTGGAAGGAGAGTTTGTACACCTCTGCTACAGACACAGTTCTGCTTGGTACGGATAACTGGTGCGTTGCAGTATGTGAGTGAGGTGCGTGCCAACTGGAAACGTATTCCAAAATTAAAGCACAGGGGACAGTACGATTCTTGTGCGCAAACCGCTTAAACTGCACGAAGAGTCACCATGAGATTATGGCAGTGTATGGGCCAAACGCAATGTCTCCTCTAGCCTTAGTGAAGGGCGTTAACAATCTGACCAAGGCCGTGCGACGTGGGGGGTGTTGCTCAGGAAAGAAGGCCACTGACATCAACAACAGACGAGAATGTCCAGGCAATCGAGGAGCTGTTTGGCAGCATTTGGGGACTTCCCAACGATGACCACTTCACACAGAGGTTCTTGGATGACTCCGTGACCAAAGAGTGAATAACGATCAGGAGTTGAACGACTGGTACAACGTTCCAACTGTTGTTTACAGAGACTTGGTGTCTGTGTTGGAAAATAGTGTCATGTGTCTGCGAACTTCTTAGTCTAATGCATCATTTAAAAAAATGTGCTTGGCCTTACATAATAGTGTCTAACTTATTTGATGAAGCCCCCTCGTACGAACGCCTCCAAAGCGCTGATGCATTTCTTGTAGGACTTAACCTTGATCCTGTCTAGAATTAAGAAGATTAGTACACTGTGGATTGGTAGGCACACCTAAAAACATTTTCTTCGAATACGATCAGTGTACTGTCAACGGCAGTGCCGCAGTGGAACACCGGTTCCCGTCAGATCACCGAAGTTAAGCGCTGTCGGGCTTGGCTAGCACTTGGATGGATCTCCGTCCGGGTCTACTGAGTGCTCTTGACAAGCGAAGTGCAGTCAGCCGTTGTGAGGCCAATTGAGGAGCTACTGGACTGAGAAGTAGCGACACCGGTCACTAAAACTGAATGGCTGGGAGAGCGATATGCTGACTACATGGTCCTCCATACCCGCATCTGGTGACTTCTAGGGGCTGAGGATGACACGGCGACCAGTTCGTACCTGTGGGCTTTCAAGGCTTGTTCTGACGCTGTTTGTTTGATCATGTACTAAATTTAGGCAGACAGTGCATATAAGATCAGATTGTGTATATGACATAGCCCCTAACAAAGGAAAGTGGAAGCCGTTTGATAATCTAGCGAATTAAATATACAAAGCTAAACTTAATGAATATCAATTTTAGACACTGCAGATCAGCAAGATCTAACGACCACTGCAGTCGGAGAATCATCACTATGAGTTGTGTCAAGATCAAGACGTGGTCTTCCCAATGATGCGAATCGTGGAGTGTCTACAGAAGATCAGTTACAAAGGGAGTACTGATAGAAGACAATTTTTCCTAGTATAACTAAGCGGCGGAGCTGCGTGTCCGTTGCTGTGTTGTGCCGGGACAATCCGGGAGAAATGCCTGCCGGCAGGGGTGGCCGAGCGGTTCTAGGCGCTACAATCTGGAACCGTGCGACCACTACGGTCGCAGGTTCGAATCCTGCCTCGGGCATGGATGTGTGTAATGTCCTTAGGTTAGTTAGGTTTAAGTGGTTCTAAGTTCTAGGGGACTGATGTCCTCAGCAGTTAAGTCCTATAGTGTTCAGAGCCATTTGTACAATTTTTTTTTTTTTTTTTTTTTTTTTTGAGTCCCATGGGATGCGATGTTGGATGCTGGCATACTTCACTCTGTGGATGTAAAGCTAACGATGTGATACGAGGACAACTCCCCTGGTCACACAGTGGTCATCTCGCGCTCAAAGACAGAAAACAGTTACGAGTTAGAAAGACTTGCAGTGCTTTCTTTAGTGTAAAATTCGACAGAGTAAATCATTAGAACTCTGACTGCAGAACTTAAAAAAAATTGTGTATAGTTATTGTGTATAGTAATAATTAGTTTTTCTTGAATGGTGAAAGGGTCCTGTAGCCACCTTTCATTAGTCCGGTAGCCCATTTTCATTACCATTTCTCTTTCTTTTCCTTGTTTCTCTTTTCTCTTTACTCTCACAGTGGCATGATTGAATGAATGTGGTTGTGTGTCACGTTGCTAGACGGTGGCGTAGTCTGCTGCAGAAAGTCTGCGATAGTCGTACAGATTCAGCAGCAGTGGTACAGAATAGCCAACTCTCGTAGTGGTCAAGTCGGCAAAGAGGTTTTCGCTACTTGTGAGAAATCCACCTGCGTTAGGTTGGTGGCGGAAATGGCATCTTTGGGTTTTCCGGGCCACGCGGAGCGTGGAAGAGGCTGGAGAAGCGGGAGGCAGTTTGCCGCCGGTACGGGAAGCGTCCACAGCTGTGCTCCAGTCGAAGAAGGGTGAGTTATGACCGCGTGGCGCGTTGTTACTTGGCCATGGGAGAGCTGTTAGCTTTTGGTCTCGCTTCTCAACTCTGAAAGATTGCTTTGCCTTGTCGCAGCAAGGAATGCATAACTTTGGCAGATGTTTCACTTAGTAAATTTCTATAGCAGACTTGGATCCACCGGAAGAGCGCCACACAAAGGTGTCGATAAGAAGTGAGCACTCGCTTCTGTATGAATGTCTGTTTGCCTTCAGCTGTGCCTGTATAAGCTTTCATTTTTCTAAATATTAATAGCTTTGCCTTCTCGTAAATTTTCCTTGCTTAATGTATCTTTCGTTCGTGGGGAGCCGACCACGTGGTTGAACATTAAAGTTTTGTTGGGCTACCGTCATCACTAACTGTGCGGTCTCATGCTTGTTTTAAAGAACTTTAACCGCTCATGATTGTGTGATGTGATATTGTTGCAACTTGGACACGATACCTACGAAGTGCGTCTCCACAAACCACGTGGGCACGCGGGTGTACTGCGAAACGTGTACCGCTTTACGAGTTATTGCGATCAGGCAACAGCAGTGGTATGAATGACTCACACCAATGATTTTAGGAGTATATTATAACGGTGAATGTATCAATGCTTTTCTTTAATGTCTTAGGAATAAATGATTTTATCCACAAATTTCTCTTGTGTTCCGAGGTTACGTTTTTGCACCTAAACCACTCACCTCATAGCTTTCCCATTAGCACATCCAACGCGTTTCCTTACGCACAGGTCCAGTGATTAGTTTCCTTTTTTATTTTAAAACAAGTGCTTTAGATTAAGTCTTATTTTCAGGTGTGTTCTGGGAGCTGATCTTATGCAGTGTTCATGCATTTTCTATTTTGTTTTAAGTGTTTGATTGTCGTGAACAGTGCGCGGGCAATGCTATTAATTACATTGTATCCGCTATGAGCGACATCACAACGTATGCATTTTTGTGAGTTTTTGGTCTGTGATCAAATTAATTTATTTTCCGACTCGACCAAACCTTCGATTAGTTGTATGGTTAGAATCGGTGGCGGCCCTAATCTTCTCACGTTAACTTCCCAAGCAATAAGTATTTACATTCTCAATAATAAGGAATAACCTGTAGTAACAGGTTAGTTACACATGGCTTACCCTGCTCACGGATTTCGGTAAACCAGAGATCTTCTGTTTCGCAGTGAGAATTAGTTATTTTCAGTTGGATGTGCTAATTGGTATATTGTCTTTCTGTAATACCGAATTTACGTGAATTTATGATATAGGTGTGCATTTTATTACATGTTTTATCTTTATATTCGCTGGGAATATACGTATGCTAGCAGAACAATGCCAGAGTGAACAAGCGGCTCTTGAGTCCCGAGTAAGACTAAATTCCGCCAGGGATCTCCGCGCGTTAGCAGAACAATGCCAGAGTGACCACTCGGCCCTTGTGTCCCGAATAGAGGACACTGTGGCTAAGTGCCCGGTCCACCTTAGCGCACAGGTAGAAACCCTCAGCCAAGCGATTTTTGCTCTCGAGCGAGAGCAAGGGCTTACGCAAACACAACAAGACACGGCCCACCGAGAGATGCGAGAAGAAATAGCCAGGATCTCAGACGCAGTGGCGCGTAAGTCTGACAATAATAGGGAAACGATTACCTCGTCATCAGCGGATGCAGACGAAATACGGTCGATAACGAAATGTCCGCATGGACAGCGTGAAATAGAAATACAACAAAGAGGGGTTACCGAGGGAATATGTGAGCGCATGGCCCGTTTAGAACTTCACCTAAAAGGGTTAAAGGCTCATGAAGTTGAAAGAAATGAACGAAAGGGCCATTATTCCGACGATGATTCCGGGAACGATGGCGAATTTGATCATCGTCACGATCATGGATCTCGTATCAGGTGGGAACGGCGCGGATCCCCTGAGGAACGTTCGCCAAGGGAAACTCACGAATTTGACTTTAAACATTTTCTGACGGTGAGGAAGTTTGAAGTCTTCCGTAACTCGTCTACGGGGATTCACCCGCGGGCCTGATTACAGCAGTTCGAGTTCTCCCTTCCTCCTACGTAGCCAAGTGCGCACAAGATAGAGTATATGTGCGGCTACCTCGAAGGTGAGCCAGCGGCGGGGATGAGGTCAATCGCACGCAACTGCTACACTGTTGGGGAGTTTCGACAACACTTCCTGTCGATCTATTGGTCAGTGGCAGCACAAAGACGTGTAAAACACGGACTCATTATGCTACCAGAGTTAAACAGGTCAAAATTCTCCAGCCCTGTGCAGATGTTCGAGCACATGCTGCAGGCGAATGAACATCTTGACGATCCTTATGGATCTGTGGAAATTATTCGTATTTGCCTGGAAAAGTTTCCAATGCAGTTGCGGCACGTTATCCTTGCAGGACGATGTAAGGATGACGTAGAGGGGTTTCGCAATTTCCTTTTAGAACTTGAGTGCGATGCGAATAGCACCACGCACAATTACGGTCAGAGCGCCTACGAGCAGCGGCCGCGCGAGCGAAGCCGCAGCCGTAGAGACAGGTGGCAATCCAGACGTAACGGGTCGCCTCAGAGCTACAGGGCGCGCGAGCGTTGGCAGCGTCGCGACTCCTCACGGAACGCGGGCAGAACGAACGATGCTAATGGTCATCATTCGCCGAGAGTAAATCAGAGACACCCCGGGGAGTCTAGAAGATATGGTAATGAGCAGAGATTTAGGCTCAATTATAGTGGACCTAGGAACGGTAGTCGTGATCGACCACAGAATAATTATCGAACAAGCAACAACAGGGGTGCCGTAAACAGTACGGGTGGTCCGCCAGTGGGTGTTGAAATTCGTCCCGCAAACCCGCGTCACAATCCGCCACATGACCCTAATCAAAGGGATCAATGACTAGTGGCTGACTCGGTTGGCGTCAACTTAATGAGGACCAGTGCTATTGATGTGCATTTGATAGAGGAAGACGATATTAGGGAAGATTTGTTGAGGGAGAACCACAGTATTGGTGTGCCCGCGGTAAACCCAGTCGTGTCTGTTTACATTCAGGGAGTCAGTCTTAGATGTGTACTCGATACAGGCAGCCCCTTTTCTCTGATTAGTGAGGCGGCGTTTCGGAAGTCTGAGGAAACGGGCAGTTGGCCAACTTTGCAGGTGAGTGGAACCACAGTCAGGGGCGCGATGTATGGAAAAAGTGTTAAAATTAAAGTTCAGACTCAAGTAAACTTCGTCTGTCAAGGACATGAGTTTGAATTCAATTTTTTTGTGATGCCGCTGATGAGCGTGGCGATGATATTGGGGACTGACTTCATGAATGCCCACCGCGCCGTAATCGACGTGGCTGGCGGTGTTATGACTATCGTTGTCGGGAGCAACCCTGTCAGTCTAATTTTCGAGGAATGTGTTTCGCGCAAGGAGTCTGAGGTGAGCTGTCTGAAATTTCACGTTAAGACTAAGTCGCGACCTGGGCAGGAGGTTTTGGTCAATCTGATTAGTGACCTAGATTCACAACCTAATGAGTATGGTAGGAACGATGTTTTCACGAGCGCTGTGAAAAGGTGTATTGCTGGTGCGGGAGCCTCGGAAGCGAATCGTATGGAACTGTGTCGCATTCTGAGAAGCCATTCCCGAGTATTTTCGGATTCACCGGGGGCAATTGATGGATTTCTGTACCGCTTTACGGTGCGCGAGCATCTTCCTTTCTTTGTTAAGCCCTACCCCATCCCACTGGTGCACAAGAGCAGTGTGGAAGCCGAAATAAGTAGGATGCTGGAGCACGGTATAATAGAGCGAGCTAGGAGTTCATATAACTCGCCATTACTCGTTGTGCCAAAGCGGGACAAGTCCGTGCGTTTGGTGTTGGACTCGCGGCAAATAAATACGGTCATCATGTCTGAGACAGATAGGCCAGAAGGATTGAAGGAACTGCTGCAAAGGTTTCATGGCGTGAAAGTTTTGTCATCCGTTGACCTCCGAAACAGCTATTGGCAAATTATGCTCGATTCGTCTTGCAGGCAATACACTGCCTTCCTCTGCTATGGGAGCTGCTACCAGTTTAAACGCCTCCCTTTCGGGTTGAATGTTTCTTCAGCCGCCTTCATAAGAGGCCTGAATAGCATACTACCTGACGACCTCAGAGCGCGCGTAACTGTGTATGTGGACGACATTCTCATTGCAGAGAAGTCAAGGGAGGAACACAACCGGGTTCTAAATCGATTGCTCGAAGTATTCGAGAAAGCGGGGGTGACCGTGAATCTGGACAAATCCCAGTTCGGGCGCGAAAGCATAAAGTTTCTGGGTCATATTGTGTCGGCGGATGGAATTCATCCGGATCCCGAAAAAATTTCAGCGATTGCGGAGTGCGCAACGCCCACGTCAAAGCGTCAGCTCAGGGGTTATTTGGGGCTTTGCAATTTCTACAAGAGATCTATAAATCTCAATGTTTTGTCCACCCCTCGTTTATGTGCACTGACGGGTAAGAACACCGTTTGGATGTGGGACGAACAAGCACAGAGCGAATTTGACGAATTAAAGAATGCATTGGTTAACGCTCCATTGCTCGCCCATCCGGATTTGAATCAGGAGTTTTGCCTGATGACAGATAGTTCACTGACGGGGCTGGGAGTGGTGTTGTTCCAGACGGATGGTGGAAAGGATCCGTCCACCTGGAAAACTATCTCGTTCGCCAGCCGTGTGCTCTCGCGGAGTGAACGGAACTACTCTGTCACGGAGCTTGAAGCCCTGGCGATTGTCTGGGCGTTCAAGAAATTCCGTTACTATTTGTTCGGGCGCACGACCAGGGTGTACAGCGACCACTGAGCACTACAATTCCTAATGAGCACCAAAATCAATCACGGTAGACTCAGACGGTGGACGGTGTTCCTCCAGGAATACCACTTCACGATAGAGTACATTCCGGGGCACAAGAACATCATTGCTGATGCTCTATCTCGGATGCCTATCGGGCTCACCCATGCTGAGGATAACGCTATTGATGAAAACAATTTCAGTGTGTTATACCTTCAAAATGTGGCATTCGAGAATTATGTCACTACGTCACTAGGCAATATCGGGGCGGAACAAGACAAGGACGAAGTCTTGCGTGACATCAAAGAGAAATGGCATGATAAATCCCACGCGGCCATCAGGCAGAATTATATTATCCGGAATGGCATCCTATTTAAGAGGCGAGCTCTGGATGACTCCAGGCTGCTGTTAGCGATTCCGGAGGAACTGGTGAACAAGCTCGTGTGGTGCGTGCATTTGAGCTACGGTCACTTTGGTGCAAGGAAATGCTTGGAGAAGCTGCGGGAAACCTGTTACTTTAATAATATGCTTCGGCGTATACGTAAAGTAATTAGGGTATGCAAGCCCTGTCAGCAAGCCAAGCCGCCTACTGTGTCGTTTGCCGCACCAATACACCCGATCGTTCCCAATAAACTCAGGGATCTCGCAGCAGTAGATCTATTCGGTCCGCTAGTGCGTTCTAGGAACGGATTTGCGTACATTTTTGTGGCAGTAGAGCTGACGTCAAAATTCGTCAGCCTCACCCCGCTGCGTAGGGCCACCGGGAAGGCAGTAGCTGCCGCGTTCGCAAATCACTTCTTACGCGAGGTTGGCACTGTGAAGCGTG
Source organism: Schistocerca serialis cubense (assembly GCF_023864345.2). Taxonomy (NCBI): domain Eukaryota; kingdom Metazoa; phylum Arthropoda; class Insecta; order Orthoptera; family Acrididae; genus Schistocerca; species Schistocerca serialis. Next base: position 448,938,512 of record NC_064641.1, on the reverse strand, counting down.
TGATTTCGGACAACGGGCCACAATTCAGGTCACGTCACTGGGAGCATATGCTTCGGGGAAAGCGAGTGAAACCGATCTTTATTTCCCTTTTCTGCCCTTCAGCAAATCCTTGTGAAAGGTGGATGAAGGAGATTGGAAAATTGTGTAGGTTAAACTGCCACCGTGACCACCGGACGTGGGACACGAAACTAGCCGGTTTTCAGAACATATTACATGAGTTGCTAAATGCTTCGACGATGTTGCCACCGATTCTGGTCCTGAAAAACAAGGAGCCTCCGAGTAAAATAAAAGAGGTGGTTCGCTGGCCAGCAGAACCCAGGTTACGACGATCTGCAATTGTGGAGCTTGCCCTGAAAAATATAAAGAGTGCCGCCGAGGCTCGGATAAGAGCCTACAAAAAGAAGGTGCGGAACATAACTTTTCACGTAGGCCAGAAAGTACTTGTACGCTCGCACAAGCTCTCTAATAAACGGGCTGGGTTGTCAAAGAAGTTCTTCTTCTTATTCAACGGGCCATACAGAATCAAGCGGATTCCACATCCGAATGCGCTTGAAGTAGAAACACTTCGCTCTCGAAAGTCGAAGGGCCTACACCACATCTCCAACGCAAAACCTTATATTGAATAAGAAGCAGACGATCTTGCCCGTCGGAGGTCGGAATGACGTATTGCCCATATGTTTTTCTCGCATTCATTCTTTCGGGAGTAAAATTACAGTGCATATTTTCCAATGTTTTGATTCACTCTGGTGTGATTAAAATTACAGTGTATGTTTTCTGTGAATTGTAAAGGGTCCCCCAATATATGTGTAGTTATTTCTTCTTCTGAGCAGAAAAGAGTAGTGTTGTGCAGCTTTACAACGTCTGAATGTGAATGATTATGAGGCTCAGATCAAGCGTTTCCTTTTATAGTAAGATGGCTTTTGTTTCTTGATGACTAAAAAGGTATCGGGTGTGTTGGCGTGGCGAGTCATTGGACGTAAGGTAATTCTTGATGATAAACTACAGTTGTAATGTTCTTATTCCCCTTAGGTGAGCATGATTCAGTGAGATTTTTCAAATGTACTGCGATGTTGATGAAGCGACTTGGTGGCTTGTAGGCGAAGAATTTGTATACGAAGGGAGATTAACAGTGTTTGATTTTCAGAGCTGCCATCTTATAAGATATTTGGAAAGTGTAACTTGCCGCCAGATACTACTAGGTACGGTTGAGGGCATCAGAATGTGAAACCCCAGAAGACGTTATGGAAACAGCTTATTAACTCAAGCAACTTGATATTTAATAGAGAATCAGTGCGACTACCTCCAAGCTGAAATAACATGACGGTAGGTGAGGACCCCTGGGGACATGTGAGTAATTGTGTAATCATTATGAGTATCTTATGACAGCAGTAAGTTGGGTACTCATGGCCCTGGACAATGGATTTCTTTTGACAGTATTTTTTTATGTACTTATAGGACGAAGCGTTTATGTGTTTGCTAATAGGATAGGATGATTTTTATTTCCATTTTTATGCCCACTGTCGGCAGCTCGTGGTCGTGCGGTAGCGTTCTCGCTTCCCACGCCCGGGTTCGATTCCCGGCGGGGTCAGGGATTTTCTCTGCCTCGTGATGACTGGGTGTTGTGTGCTGTCCTTAGATTAGTTAGGTTTAAGTAGTTCTAAGTTCTAGGGGACTGATGACCATAGATGTTAAGTCCCATAGTGCTCAGAGCCATTTGAACCATTTTTTTATGCCCACTGACCTTTTACATTAGTCTGATGAATAGATGTTGAAACATTTACCATTCCAGATTGAATGAACCTTCTCTGTCTCATTAATCATAACTTTTATTATGCAATGTCCATAGAAAATAAGTCTCGGAAATTTTCCACAGATCAGCAAACGTGTGCTGCAAACCTTGGAGGAGCAGTCAATGAACAACGATATGGGTATTGGTGTTGAAAGGAATATTTTTTTTATATGTGGGAATTGTAGTCTGGCTATATGGTGATGGTGACTAGTACGAGCTGGGTAGATTGTGTGTGAGAGCGTAGTTAGGAGTAGATAGAGTTTTGTGTCTGCAGTTAGCAGCGGCGCCAAATCCTATCCAAATCCTGACCAAACCTTGTACAAGATCTACCCTGAATGATTGACAGCAGATGTAATGCTGGAACTATATTTTATAAAAAGGATTTTTTGTTTGTTTGAATATTGGTTATGTAATTTTCCTCATTGTTTTTTTATTGGTATTGTTAACAAGGCCCTTCTTGTCAAGTTAATTTTGGGCAATATTCCACGTATTGATCAGGAGTAAGAAACTCCGCTGATTTTGTGGCAATCTGTACACATGATATTTTGTAACGATCTCTGTGAGCGCAGTTCTTAAGTGGGTGCAAGGCCGCCTAGGGAGCCTCCGCATCAGGAAGCACAGGGCTTGGTCCACCGGCAGGCGTTGCAGAACCCTGCTATCAACGGCGAGGTAGTGGTGCGGCGAGCGGTCACAGCTGTTTTCCCATCAGAGGGGAGGGGATGCTGGTCTTCCCCCAAGCCCAGGCTCACACCGGGGCCCGCAGGCGTGTCACCACGGGAGCGCCAGCTGATGGCCGGCGTTCCACTCCATGCGCTAGTCATCTGACAAGCGAAAGGGAAAGTATGACGCACGCCAGGCGAAGCCGCCGATCCCTGAACGCCGCTAGTCCAGACGGCCGCTGCGGTGAGGGTACGCCCACTGCCCGGAGGGACGCGGGTCCCACCACTGACACACCAGCTGAGACGGTGCGAAGAGGCGATAAGCGGGTCTCAAGCCCGACACCCGCACGAGTTTACGTCGACCTCGATGCGACGGAGAAGAGCACATGTCTCTCCATTGACACGACAGGAGACAGGGGCGTGTGTCGTAAAACACATTTCTCCGCAACACACGGACGACGACCGCCAAGCCGCCTTCTCGATGATGAGGCAGGGCCCACAAGCGGCGATGTCCTGCAAATCTGCAACGCCGAACCATCCCACAGTATGGACGCAGAGGGTGGGAACGGGCACGAGGCAACGTCGCGGGGTGCTGTCTAGGATGAACAACCTGGGTTACAACGGACGTTACAATCAACGCCGCTGCGAACTCCCCAGTTCAGTGTTGTGGTCCCCTAGTAGCTTGTCCTCCAAGTCGCCTTTAGAAGAGACGCCCACCCCAGCACCTAAAGAGAATACCCAGTGAAAATACCATGTGACGAAACTGCAAAATGACAGCGTGTCAACGAGCTGGTTTCTGGATGTGTTTTTGTACTCATGTCTTATTTTCCATAGTTGGTTATTTACCAGCTGTCATTCCATTGGTTCATTGGTTTCATTAATGATTTTGTGTCACTGTATTTGTTATGCACATTGAGTTTTGCACTTTCACGCAGGAGTTTTTATATATGTCAGCACCAGCTGACACTCCTTTGGCTCTTGGTAATGATTTTGCATCATTGTATTTGTTTATATATGTATGTATTTTGTGTACCTGTTCATCTATGTCTCTATGTTAAAGCAATTTTAAAATAATATCTCACGTTTGTTGTCGTAGTAGGACAGATGACATGATGTTAGTGTACAATATCACGCTTCATTTATTTTGTTCTGTTTGCCTTGCGGAACACATGAGGTCACAATTATTGACTAAGGTCAGATAAAACTCTTTCGGATATAAGAGATCAATCAATTCTTTTGTGCTGCTGTTTGCCTGTTGCAATTGTTGCTCGTTAGGGTATGTTTATTTCGAAGACTGTCGGCGAATCTCCTAGCATGGCGAGAAAATTCGCGGCACAGTCTTCTCCTGGACGTTTGGGGTGATGAAAGGGTCCTGTAGCCACCTTTCATTAGTCCGGTAGCCCATTTTCATTACCATTTCTCTTTCTTTTCCTTGTTTCTCTTTTCTCTTTACTCTCACAGTGGCGTGATTGAATGAATGTGGTTGTGTGTCACGTTGCTAGACGGTGGCGTAGTCTGCTGCAGAAAGTCTGCGATAGTCGTACAGATTCAGCAGCAGTGGTACAGAATAGCCAACTCTCGTAGTGGTCAAGTCGGCAAAGAGGTTTTCGCTACTTGTGAGAAATCCACCTGCGTTAGGTTGGTGGCGGAAATGGCATCTTTGGGTTTTCCGGGCCACGCGGAGCGTGGAAGAGGCTGGAGAAGCGGGAGGCAGTTTGCCGCCGGTACGGGAAGCGTCCACAGCTGTGCTCCAGTCGAAGAAGGGTGAGTTAGACTGACCGCGTGGCGCGTTGTTACTTGGCCACGGGAGAGCTGTTAGCTTTTGGTCTCGCTTTTCAACTCTGAAAGATTGCTTTGCCTTGTCGCAGCAAGGAATGCATAACTTTGGCAGATGTTTCACTTAGTAAATTTCTATAGCAGACTTGGATCCACCGGAAGAGCGCCACACAAAGGTGTCGATAAGAAGTGAGCACTCGCTTCTGTATGAATGTCTGTTTGCCTTCAGCTGTGCCTGTATAAGCTTTCATTTTTCTAAATATTAATAGCTTTGCCTTCTCGTAAATTTTCCTTGCTTAATGTATCTTTCGTTCGTGGGGAGCCGACCACGTGGTTGAACATTAAAGTTTTGTTGGGCTACCGTCATCACTAACTGTGCGGTCTCATGCTTGTTTTAAAGAACTTTAACCGCTCATGATTGTGTGATGTGATATTGTTGCAACTTGGACACGATACCTACGAAGTGCGTCTCCATAAACCACGTGGGCTCGCTGGTGTACTGCGAAACGTGTACCGCTTTACGAGTTATTGCGATCAGGCAACAGCAGTGGTATGAATGACTCACACCAATGATTTTAGGAGTATATTATAGCGGTGAATGTATCGATGCTTTTCTGTAATGTCTTAGGAATAAATGATTTTATCCACAATTTTCTCTCGTGTTCCGAGGTTACGTTTTTGCACCTAAACCACTCACCTCATAGCTTTCCCATTAGCACATCCAACGCGTTTCCTTACGCACAAGTCCAGTGATTAGTTTCCTTTTTTATTTTAAAACAAGTGCTTTAGATTAAGTCTTATTTTCAGGTGCGTTCTGGGAGCTGATCTTATGCAGTGTTCATGCATTTTCTATTTTATTTTAAATGTTTGATTGTCGTGAACAGTGCGCGGGCAATACTATTAATTACATTGTATCCGCTATGAGCAACATCACAACGTATGCATTTTTGTGAGTTTTTGGTCTGTGATCAAATTAATTTATTTTCTGACTCGACCAAACCTTCGATTAGTTGTATGGTTAGAATCGGTGGCGGCCCTAATCTTCTCACGTTAACTTCCCAAGCAATAAGTATTTACATTCCCAATAATAACGTAATAACCCGTAGAAACAGGTTAGTTACAATGGTTGAGTATAGACGGGTTACGGAGCACCAATCACTGCAAGAATACCAGGTCATAATTTCTACGTACAATGGCAGATCTACTCAGTGTGGCATACTTTCGTTTTCAGTTTTATGGAGCTATATGGTAAGTACTTAGGATAGATTGTCCTTGCTGTAGCAAATTAATCAGCATCGAACGATGATTTATGAATGCACACTTAAATATTTGTACAATTATAATTGTAGCGAGACTCCAGTTTCATTTGCTAGCAGCAATAAACGAATAAATAAGTACTTACCTTGTGCTCCCTGCTGTCCCTTTCTCGCTTTTCCGCCCACTGTACCATGAGGTCACCTCGCTGGGTGTCCATCGCTGCCTTCCGCTCTCTCGCTTCGTTCCACCTGGCTTCCTCAGCGGCTCGTATGAGATTTCTCAACGTTTCGCAGTCTTCCTTGTGCTGCTTTTCCGCTTGTTTCTGATCCGATTCGCGTTTTTTCCTCGCCATCTCCCGTATCTCCACGTAGTACGCGTCATTCTCGCGTGGTGACGTGGGCCGCTGATAAAGCACATCCGACATAGGCGGCGCCTGAAACAAGGTTTGACATAAGAGACTTCAGTTTCGTCGGGGTAATACAGAAACAGAAAAGACTTAAGTTTTTTCGGTTAACACAGAAAACGGAAGCTATCAACAGGACTGAACGTCAAACGTGAAACGTCCCCTTTTTTATCATTTATACACGACTGACCTTAACCTGACACACAATATTTTTAGCGCAACGCAATCTGACTTTCAAAATTTCCTACTAAAGAATGGCCCTGACAAACATTAAACTATACCTTTCACAAATCACTTACCTCACAAAATCTTCGCTGCTCAAGCTACTGCAATACAGCGAGCGCCACTACTGCCAGCTAAATAAAAGATTCAAACTACTGAAGGCACTAACTACTGATAGGGATAGTTAGCAAATGAAAGATATTAATAGAGAACAAACAATGTATTTACCTTGATATCATCATATATAAATATACCAGTTCATGAAAAATTACAAAACTCCGACATCTCTCTCCCCACATCCACCACTGCTGGCGGCTCACCTCCAACTGCGCAACGCTACGCGCTGTTCACAGCCAGCTGCCGCTGCCCAACACTACAATGGCGAGTATTACAACAATGCAAAGCAGCCACAGACTGCACACAGCACAGCCAGTGATTTTCATATTGAGGTGGCGTTACCAATAAAAAACCTAAACAGCCTACTTACATAGCCCCCATGCTCCCCACAAAAAAATTTTTACAAATTGGATTGGGCAGAGGCTAATACAGATTTGAAAAAAATTTTTCATTATTACAATAACAAAGAAATCAAATGCACACACTTATTGATACAACAAAGAAATCAAATGCACACACTTATTGATACAATGTTGGTCAAAAGCTAAAATTGTCTCACAGTCCATAAAGACAGTCCTAATCGTTCATTACGGTAAAATATAGTGTTTTTCTCAAAGTCTGAGCAGTAGAAGAAAATGCACACGGAAGTAGTGGATTTCCATGCAGTCTTGAAGAAGTAGTGTTGTCCTTCCAACGGAAAGACAGTGCTGACTCTTGACATACATACAGGTAATGGGCCATAACAGAGCAATCCCACAGCAGAGTCATTCGAAGTTTGGAAGAATATTGGTAGGTAGGTCATCACAGAGCAGACCCACTGTAGTCCTGGTAGAGATTACGGTATTGGTGGGCCACCAGAGGTGCAGACCCACTGTAGTCCTTGTAGAGATAATGGTAATGGTGGGCCATCAAAGATGCAGACCCACTGTAGTCCTTGTAGAGATGGCCAGCAGCCATCTGTTGCGATTGTGCAGGTGCACATTCACCATCGAAGAGTCTTGCGGAGAATATAGCAAGTCCATAAACCACCACTTGTGCACTCACAAAGTTTTTGGAATTGTCCTTAGAACCAGCAATGCTGTTATCCAGTCCCTTGCTGAATTATTAACACACGTGCAAACACTATCAGTCCCTACTTCTCACATATTGTCCACATACTATGACCAACAGAAACGTGTGCAGTGAAATGTAACTAACAAGTTAATAATGTCATGAACTGGTGACAATTACAATTTTATAACATAAGAATACAATTACAAAGGTACACAATACATCATTAAAAACATAACAATATAGATAACATTTGTAGTAATAGGGGCTTTACAAAAGAATAGAAATAGACATATACGTCAGTGTTACAGGAATAGTGACATAAGTACATACATAAAATAATGAGAATAGTTTTCGAAACATTAATTTCACACATGAACATTGAAACAGAACAGAATTGTAAACAACTTTACAAAGAAAATAACATATTATTAATGCAACTTATATTTGAGGATAACAGTATTCCTCCTCATAGTGAATATAGCTTAGTATTAGAAGAGAAAAAAAATTCTATGAAACAGTACACAGAGACAGGAAGAAAACAAATACTCAAGGGTACACAAACACATAGTGGGATAACACAAAAGGGAAAGGACAGGGTTCGTTTTCAGTGTAACATGTGGTACTGCAGTCCAACCCAAAACTTCATATATCTTACCTCTTATTTCATCCTTTGTTTCCACCCAAAAAATTCTATCTAAGCATGCTTTCTGTATTTATATGTTCATACATTTCTTACCTCAACATTTATTTTCCATTATCTTACCTCATCATTTATTTCCGAGAAAATCCTACCTATACCTGCTTTCTGCACGTTTTTCGTATAGATTCTCAATGCATTTCTTCCAATTCATCGCAACTCATTCTCTTCTATAGTCTACCCCCTCTTAAGCTAACTTAAATCTACTGAGCTCAGATGCTAAACTAAGGGACGAGGCAATGCAGCAGCACAAAACAATTAACACAAACATCATTGACGAAAAAAATTCAAATTTGCAAAGCAAGCAGCATTAAACCTGGCTTAGCAGAGTAACACAAATTAAAATTCAGTAGCACTACGCCTGGCAAACAGCAGCAACTTATACCTAGACATGACATAGCTCAAGCAGAAAAAATATTACACTAAAATGGCCATGTCTAAAACCTATGTCACATCTTAACACTAGAGTGATGCATCACGAGAACTTACACTAGCAGATAAGTTACCAAATCGTAAAGAAATTATATGCAATTCCTGTGAAGGGAAATGTCTATTTATGTGCCCTCGTTTTCTTGTAAGTAGATCATAAATTTCTTATTGACTGGATCTGTAGGCGTAAAATAACTATATTAGTACATATATTAAATTTTATTTTAACCAATGCTGCAGTGCAGCTAGAAACTTGATATTAAACAAAATGTGTAAATAAATACATAAAGCAAGCCATATGGCATTTTTCTTAACTAGCAAGACAATAGCTGTGAAATGTTTCTCATCGTTTCATTAGGCATTTCAGTAAAATATCATGTAAGTAGGCTGTTTAGGTTTTTTATTGGTAACGCCACCTCAATATGAAAATCACTGGCTGTGCTGTGTGCAGTCTGTGGCTGCTTTGCATTGTTGTAATACTCGCCATTGTAGTGTTGGGCAGCGGCAGCTGGCTGTGAACAGCGCGTAGCGTTGCGCAGTTGGAGGTGAGCCGCCAGCAGTGGTGGATGTGGGGAGAGAGATGTCGGAGTTTTGTAATTTTTCATGAACTGGTATATTTATATATGATGATATCAAGGTAAATACATTGTTTGTTCTCTATTAATATCTTTCATTTGCTAACTATCCCTATCAGTAGTTAGTGCCTTCAGTAGTTTGAATCTTTTATTTAGCTGGCAGTAGTGGCGCTCGCTGTATTGCAGTAGCTTGAGCAGCGAAGATTTTGTGAGGTAAGTGATTTGTGAAAGGTATAGTTTAATGTTTGTCAGGGCCATTCTTTAGTAGGAAATTTTGAAAGTCAGATTGCGTTGCGCTAAAAATATTGTGTGTCAGGTTAAGGTCAGTCGTGTATAAATGATAAAAAAGGGGACGTTTCATATGTCGACCCTTAGCCTAGGATACCTCACTGGAATCTTCTGATTTTTTCTTGTAGTTTGTGTATTTAGTGTAGCTTTTGTTTATTGCTAGCGCGTAATTATAGAGGGAATTTCCTTTGTAGTTGCAGTCTTTCATTGTTGTATAGTAAAACAGTTGTGGCATGCATGTAGATTTGCACCAAGTATTTCGCAGCTGCGATTGCAATTAACTAGATATTATTTTCAGTGCTATGTTAATGTGTTCTTTTATTTTGATCTTCAAATTGTGTTTTTCTGTGTTGTCGTGTGAAATACTGTGACAATAATGGCGTGTGAAAAACGTAACACTAGGCTCCAAAGTAAACTGAGAAGTGACAGTGAAGACGAAAGCAGTGTGTTAGCGCCGCAGAGTAATGAATTAACAGACATTCAGAGTAGTAATTTGGTAATTGTGCATAGGGAAATGGAGCGGGCGGCAAACAATGGCGTGGACAGTGAAACAATTAGTGAAGAGGGACGCATTATCGAACGATCGGTCGGCAACAGCTCTCCTCAGGAATCCGAAATGACAGGAAACAATCTCGCAAATACTGTAGATTCAGGTTTTGGTTCCTCACCGTTTTCTCAAATAAGTCAAGACACATTTTCTGCTTGTCAAAATGTGAATGTTGCCGGTGCAAATTCACTGCCGAAAAGCACTGAGGAACATGTTCCAGACACCAGTGCATTGTTATTACAATTAATACAGCAAATGGGACAAACACAGCAAAAGCTTCAAAAGTTAGACACAATGGAACAAAATCTTCGAAAGTTAGACACAGTGGAACAAAATCTCAAAAAGTTAGACACAATGGAACAAAATCAGAGACAAACACAGCAAAAGCTTCAAAAGTTAGATACAATGGAACAAAATCTTAAAAAGTTAGACTCATTGGAGCAAACTCTTGAACGAACACGTGAGGATTTAACTGCTGAGTTACATCACATTGAATCGAAATGTCAAAAAGTCTGTAATGACGTAAAAACACAAATTTGTGAACATTTCCAACCTATTTTTTCGCGTCATGAAAATGCACTACAGAATCACGAAGCAGCTATAAAAGAACTGCAAACTATTGTTCATGAAAATCATGAGACCTTGCAAGCAAAATTTGACTCAGTTGCATCTACCGATACGGTTATGCAACTTGCAAAAACTCAGGAAAACTTAAAGGTCACAGTAGACACGATTGCAACACAAATGGACACTCTGAAACTTGGTTCAGAAAAACATAGAGAGGAAATGATTTCACTATCGGATAAAGTAGCCGAACTTTCAGATCAGTTCACTAACTTATCTACAAAGGTAGATGATGATCTGAATGACACAACACCTGTAGCTTTCATGGACACTGAAGAGTATGAACAAATTAGAAAATTCAAACAAAATCAAAATCAAATCAATACACAGTACAAAAGAGAAATCCGGGAAGTGCAAGATCAGTTGGCACAAGTAGTACAAGAATTACGTATTTCAGAGGACACTCGCGCCCCAATACGGGAAGAGGGACATACAAATACGGAACAGACACAAAATAATAACACAGGGCATTTCGGAAGTTATGAAAGAAATTGGCAATGTGCACCAAATTTTGAGATGGAACCGCCGACACGACGTAACTATGACCGAGATGCTACTCGCCGACACGATGATTTTGACTATAAGCTGTTCATTACTACACGTAAATTCAAAACGTTTAAGAATTCTGCCAACGACATTCATCCACAAGCGTGGCTCCATCAATTCTCTCATTGTTTCCCTCCCAACTGGTCATTGGAGCACAGGTTAGAATTTATGTGTGGCTACTTAGAGAATGAACCAGCTGTGAGAATGCGATCGGTCATTCACGATTGCCACAGTGAAGGAGAATTTTACCATGCCTTCCTCTCAGCATATTGGTCTCAAGCTACACAAGACCGTGTAAAACATAACATCATAATGATGAAACACTTCGAACAATCTGAATTTTCCAGTCTTGTGAAATATTTTGAAGACATGTTGCACAAGAATCAGTACCTGTCAAACCCATACAGCCCCTCAGAACTCATCCGCATTTGCTTAATCAAATTACCTGAACATTTACGACATATTATTTTGGCAGGACGTTGCAAAGACGACATCGAAGCATTTCAGGGACTCCTACAAGAATTAGAAATTGACACAGACAGTCGCCGGATGCGAAAACAGGAAAACAATCACTACAGGTCACATACGTCACAATTCTGTGACGACAGAAACAATAACTGGCCACGACAAGCCTATTCTTACAACGCAAATCGTGACCAAAACAGACACCACCCATATGACAACCGTTGGCAGAGTAGTAATAACTACAGGGAAAGATCACCTCTCCGTGGTAATGACTATCACAGAGACAATAAGACAAACAGACAATACGGGAACCAAAATAAATACTATCAAGGGAGACAGAATAACTTTAGACGCAACGGTCCGGCGCAGAGTTACGATTCAGGGAGAAATTCTCCACCACATGACCGACAAACAAGAAACTATGTAAACTACCGACAAAACGACAGACGTGAATTTCATCAGAACTGGCGGGATTCTAACAGAGCTGGGCCCTCTCGGCAAGGCGAATTCGTAGAAGTTAGGTCTCCTAATCCCAATAACGACGCGCGCCAACAAAGAGACAGACAATGACTCGCACAGCAGGCAGCCGCGTGCGGCCGCTGGCTCAGAGAAAAATAACAAAGACGCTAGCCTTGAGAAAAGATTTAGCATTCTTTACCGATGTAAACAACATGATAATTGCTTTGAAGTTGAAAGTCTGCGTACTAGGAAGAGTAAAGGATTGCACCACACTTCTCATGTAAAACCATTTATTGACAGATAATCTGCCTTTTAACTTTGTCTTTGCCATAAAACGTTTCACTTCACGTTACTAGTATGCTTTAGAAACTGTTAACATGTAACAATGTTTGAAGTGAAATATCCAGTCAAGAACCAAGAGAACTTATTTAAACAGAAATGACGAATGCATTGTTATAGTGAACAGACGTCACAGTGTTATTGTGTGTGTACATTCTTGCTTGTTTGTTGCACGATTACGTAACGACTATAAGGCTCACATACTTAGAACATTTACCAGTACTGCTAATGAGATTTTAATGCAACATTTTGGTTTATTTGAAAATACATTCTGAATTTAAAGTGCTTTCTGAGAGATACCAGATGACACAGAGGTTAGTTTATGTGACAGCTACACGATTTTTATCACGACGCTACTAATGAGTGACAATTTACAATGTTGCTTTTGCGGTGTATCTGTTTTATATCTGCACAGTTTTCTGAATTCTTCTGGAAATCAAAACATGTTTTAGTAGTAACTTTTGTGGTACAGCAACAATGAGATTGTCTTTTCCGTAGCACAACAATACCTTACAGTATAGTATTTTCTTGATCACAGTAATGTGCATAATAATTATGATATCTATACACAAAGCATTTCACTTTCGTTTCTGATGGGGTAAGTACATTGACTTCTGCAGAACTTAGCTTTCGGAGGACGATAATTACGACACTTCCACAGAATTATCTTACAGCAAGACGCACATTTAGCGCTACAGGACACGTATTTGAGTGATTAATTTTGTACTTAAAACATTTATTTTTAAAGATTTTTGAATTACAAAGAAAGTTTTCAGTGATACATTTCATTTCATTGCTGTAATCTGTAACACTTGAGGATATAATTACATTAATCCTCAGGGGGGTACACGCTTACTTTGTGTACCATGTGTTTGGCAAGCACAAGGAACCCTAGCTAATATGGTATTTGCTTATACAACTTTACACATCGGTACCATATTTCTCTAACACACAAATTACACAGCTATCTGATCATTTAACTGAGAGAGACAAACATTTATTTTTACTATATCAGTGACACATGTTTACGCAATTACACAGTTGGATAACTTCACACTTATGAAACTGTATTTTGTCTGTACTTTGTAAACTGTTCATATTTTTTTCAGAATCACTGTGATACTATGAGAGCTTTGAATGATATATTGGGTATGAGATCATGATTTTTAAAGTACGTTTGAGGCAGATGACACTTTTGACATGAGCAGAGAATTTTTTTAATTATTGGAGGAAGTTACGACGATTTTGAGATTTGACTGAAGTTTTATGATGTTATTTTTACGACGACGATGTGTATTATGCTGCTGAGGTATGTTTATGATTAATAGGCTGAGGCTATATGAGTCATTTGATTATGCTTCATATTTATAATGACGAAATATTGACGAGTGTCGATGGATACGTATATGTGTAATAAGGTAAGGAATAATGAGTAGTGTTTAGGGACTCGGATTTGTGGAAAAGGTTGTTGGAAACCAAGAATCGTACTTTAAGAGTTATGAAATGTGTGTGTATATTCGTGAATGTATTACAATGCAGACGAAAATTTTTTTGGACACTGTTATATCTATAGCATTTTGTTTCTACAGATTTGCAACGCTAATTCTTGACCTGTGAAATATTTTTAAATGGAACTGCAACGGTAGCAGAATCTCCTGTCGTAAATATTTCCGTACGAAAGTTAAGTGACCACCTGCACGTAATGCGTCGCGGGCACCCAGCTGTGTCAGACGCCTGGAGAAAAAGCCATTATTGCGAGCCCATTTCAGCGGCACAGGTAGAAAAAAAAAGGGGACGTTTCAAACGGAAAGCACACACACATACAGTATACCAAACTCCTACGCGTTGCTCTGTTGTAGCCATTGACGTCGAATCTGGATTGGATCAGTCATTTTTCTTTTTTTTTTTTTCAATTTGTTGGCTTTCAGGCCGTACCCAGTCAGCCATCTCCATCTCCATAGCAGTGCGGTTAAAGGCGCTGCAGTCTGGAACCGCAAGACCGCTACGGTCGCAGGTTCGAATCCTGCCTCGGGCATGGATGTTTGTGCTGTCCTTAGGTTAGTTAGGTTTAACTAGTTCTAAGTTCTAGGCGACTAATGACCTCAGAAGTTGAGTCCCATAGTGCTCAGAGCCATTTGAACCATTTTTTTCCACAGCAGTGTCAATTATGAGGATACGAAATTATGGACAACACAGCACCCAGTCCCCAAGTGGAGAAAATCTCCGACCCGGTCGGGAATCGAACCCGAGCTTCTTTGCTTAGCAATCCGATGCGCTGACGGCGCAGCTACCGATGCAAACGAGCACATTCTTTGCAATTCCACATCAAAATGCCCTGCATCTCTGATATGTTGTGCACTCTTGGTTAAGAGTGCAGGACGGAATTCTTTTGATATGGGAAATGATGGGTAGTATGTTTACGTTTGCTTTCATAAGGACTGATTATTTCTGGGGTTTCTTCTTTCCTTTTTTTGCGCGCAACGAACGAGCTTCGAGGCTGAATGAAGTTCGTCCGCTGTCGACTGTAAACTGACCGCTATTGCGTCTGCAGTCAGGCCAAATGTGTTAGGAAGACGAACTTTACGACTCCATGCAGACGCTGTCCTTATTTTTTTAAGAGTAATTATTGTTAATTGCTTTTCTGGCTCATCGATAAAAGTTTGGAAGAAAGCGGAGCATCCACGGGTTCGTTAACTCCGATGAGGGGAATGTTACATCGGTGAAATAAAACTGGTCCGGACGAGTGGATACGAATGGATTATCATTTGTGGCAGCATTAACGGAGGAGGAAGAGACACTTACGTCCAACAGGATGGAGCAACTGCTCATACAGCTGGCCGAACCTTGGAGCAAATTTACATATTCTTCACGTCTGGAAAGAGTTGTTAGCAGAGGTCGGTCTCGTGGCGGCCGTAGCTGGTCACCCACGTCACCTGATCTGTCAGTGCGCGATTACTTGGTGTGGGGGTGGCGAGCCTCTGTTCACTGAGCCCACCCTGTAGTACACACATAAAAAAAAGGTCTTGCATCACCTCGGTTCCGTGAGTTCCGGAAACTGTACAGTAAATTAGAGTAGATTTCAACATAAACATCATTTCCGCCCTTTTTACTGCTCATGAAAACCACACATTGCGTGTTGTACCACCATACAGTGAGATCTTCAGAGGTGGTGGTCCAGATACACAGCGGTGCCTCTAACACACAGCAGCACGTCCTCTTGCATTGATGCATGCCTGTATTCATAGTGGTATACTGTCCATAAGTTTCTCAAGGCACTGTTGGTCCAGATTGTCCCACTCCTCAACGGTGATTCGACGTAGATCCCTCACAGTGGTTGGTGGGTAGCGTCGTTCATAAACAGCCCTTTTCAATCTATCCCAGGCATGTGCGATAGGATTCATGTCTGGAGAACATGCTGGCCACCCTAGTCGAGCGATGTCGTTATCCTGAAAAAAGTCATTGACAAGATGTGCACGATGGGGGCGCGAATTGTCGTCCATGAAGACGAATGTCTCACTAAAATACTGCCGATATGGTTGCACTATCGGTCGGAGGATGACATTCACATATCGTACAGCCGTTACAGCGCCTTCCATGGACACCAGCGGCGTACGTCGGCTCCGCATAATGCCATCCCAAAACATCAGGGAACTCCACCTTGCTGCAATCGCTGGACAATGTGTCTAAGGAGTTCAGCCTGATCGGGCTGCCTCTAAACACGTCTCCAACCATTGTCTGGTTGAAGGCATGTGCGACACACATCGGTGAAGAGAATGTGATGCCAATCCTGAGCGGTCCATTCGGCATGTTGTTGGGCCCATCTGTACCGCGCTGCATGATGTCCTGGTTGCAAAGATAGACTTCGCCATGGACATCGGGAGTGAAGTTGCTCATCATGCAGCCTACTTCGCACAGTTTGAGTCGTAACACGACGTACTGTGGCTGCACGAAAAGCATTATTCAACATGGTGGCGTTGCTGTCAGGGTTCCTCCGAGCCATAATCCGTAGTTAGTGGTCATCCACTGCAGTAGTAGCCCTTGGGCTGCCTGAGCGATGCATGTTATCGACAGTTCCTGTCTCTCTGTATCTACTCCATGTCCGAACAACATCGCTTTGGTTCACTCCGAGACGCCTGGACACTTCCCTTGTTGAGAGCCCTTCCTGGCACAAAGCAACACTGCGGACGCGAGTGAACCGCGGTGTTGACCGTCTAGGCATGGTTGAACTACAGACAACACGAGCCGTTACCTCCTTCGTGGTGGAACGACCTGAAATGATGGGCTGACGGACCCCTCCATCTAATACGCGCTGCTCATGCATGGCTGTTTACATCTTTGGACGGGTTTAGTGAGAGCTCTGAACAGTCGAAAGGCTCAAATGGCTCTGAGCACTATGGGACTTAACTTCTAAGGTCATCAGTCCCCTAGAACTTAGAACTACTTAAACCTAATTAACCTAAGGACATCACACACACCCATGCCCGAGGCAGGATTCGAACCTACGAGCGTAGCGGTCGTGCGGTTCCAGACTGAAGCGCCTAGAACCGCTCGGCTACAGCAACCGGCGGAAACAGTGAGTTGCACCGCCGCGATACTGCTATAGAAGGGACGCAGAGGAAATTAAGCGACCGTTGACCTGTGTGCAGTGGCGTTTGTTTTGAAGGAAAGTATTTTCACAAACCAGAAGAAACTAGATATACTGCTTCTTTACGGAGAACACAGAAGGAACAAGAAGAGAAAGGACAAAGATATCCCGACAAAAGGTATCCAACAAGAACGACAGTTCAGCAAATCTGGAAATCAAAGTTATCTGGAGGGATTAGAATACTACGTGGAAGGTACGGAGCAAGTCTCCAACTAGCAGAGCGAGGGAAACAGATCGGCTGTTGCTCAATATCCACATGTTAGCTCCAAAGAAACTGCGAGTGCCTGTGGAATATCAGTCCAGCGTTGTACGCATTTTGCACACAAACAGTTTCAATCTGTGTCGTGTGTCGTTTTACCAGAAGATTCACCAGTGGGAATGCAGAAGACTCGGGGAATTCTGTTGCTTGGTTCTGATTCGATGTAGGACAAAGGGTTCTTTCGTTAAAGAATTCTCTTTACTGACGAAGCTACCTTTACAAATCAAGAGAAAGTGAATGTAAGAAATATGCGTGACTGGGCTGCTGAGAATCCGCACTGGCTGCGATCTGATGAACAACAACCGCAGTGAGCTGCGAACTTTTGGTGCAGGATTATTGGAGACTAAGTGATTGGTATTTACTTCACTGAATGAACCTCAACGCGCACAGATGTGCACAATTTATTACCTATGAGCTACTGGCTCTCCCAGAGAAAATACCACTTCAAATGCGGAGATGTAGGTACATGGTACCAGCACAATGTGTGTTCGGCTTACAATTCGTTAGTGGCTGGGAGAGCGCTCACCGAGCTCTTACTTGGACGCTGGATAGGGTGTAAAGGTGTTATCTGTTGGCTTGCACGTTCGCTTTTTCTCTGCCATAAATTCAAAGTTGGAGTCAACGCACAAGTTCTGATCACCCAAGTGGAGTTAAAACATCGCATTTTTTCTTCAGTCTCTCCAGAAGTCCTCGCACCAGCAACTGCTAACATGTATGCAGTAAACGGATGTCATTTCGAACACTTCATGTGATGAACTGTATCTTAAGTAATTGTTTACCACCACATATTTTGCGATTCCTTCTTTGTGCTGATATAACAATCTTTATACCTCAGCTCCCTGTTACCGAGCGCGGTGGCGCAGTGGTCAGTACAATGGACTGGCATTCGGCAGGAGGGCGGTTCAGACCCGCGTCCGGCCACACAAATTTAGGTTTTCTGTGAATTCCCTAAACCACTCCAGGCAAATGCCGGGATGGTTCCTTTAAAAGGGCACAGTCGATTGCCTTCCCCATCGTTCACACAATCCGAGATTGTGCTCCGCCTCTAAAGACCGCGATGTCGAAGAGATGTTAAACCCAATCTTCCTTCTTCAATTCCCTGTTTTACTAATGTTTTAATTTTTGACGCGCATCTTTCTGTCAGGTCTCTGGCACAAACAAGAAAGAAGCTATTACTGTAGTTAAGTGGTGAATCATTTTATACGCCACGTCCTTTGCCTTCGGGTTGGTGTGCTGGTCCAACTACATGAGCCAAGTGTGATTAGTGTAAGGTTTAAATTAAACTTTTCTCCGGCATTCCGCTTTTGCAAGTGGTCTTTCTTTAGCTGCGTCGAGCTGGAGCGCCCCATCAGCCTAGTGCGACATAACAACAAGGACATTCGCGTGCATGTTCAGAATGGATGAACAACACGAACATCCGCTTAAGACATATTCGAAACAGATAAATTGTAAGTTCTAAAAACTGTAATATCTGATTCTGAAAAAAAATGTCGTTGCATTTGGCTCTTTAAGAACTACGACTCTAGCAGCAGAAATTACCACAGGGCATTTGAAAAAGCGAAGTTGATACAGGTCTCTCTGCAATTAGTGTAACTATGAAAAGGCACTACACGTTGTTTAGGGAGAACCTTCTTACAATTAATTTGGATGATAACAGAATTACGATATCTGAAAGGGTCCAGGAGCTCAACTGAATCAACCTGTATATCAGTTTCCAAATTTCTATGTTTCAGAGAATAGAGTAGCAGCAGTACGAAGAATCTCGAAATTGTCGAGGTATTATATAAACCAGCGGAAAAATGCTCCTATATGAGTACAAAAAGGCGAATATGTTCCCCTTCATTAAAAGACTGATTAAAAAATGGGGTGAGCTGCCTCGCTGTATCTTCCTCAGCGCTTTAAAAAATTTCATAAAAATATCGACATGCGAACATGTAACTCACCTCTTACTTCCAAAAGCTGCCGTAAATGTAACTGACTGACACCCACTAGTCCATTGTCGAAAGTCTCTCATGCCCATCCACTTCCAACTACCTATTCTCACTAATTCATTCGGCCCAACTCATTGTCATTATATCTTTGTGGCTCCCCAATCTCACTGTCTCCTGTCTCACAGCCACAGTTGCCTTCTTTCTGTCCTCCTACTACTGTGTCCTCTTACTTAATTGTCTCTCTGTTTCTCTGTTATCTCAGTCATCCCTTCCCACTGCTGCTCACTGTCACTACCTCTCTCTTCCTCGTTGTCACTGACACAGACTGCCTGTCATTGTCACTGGGTCTCACTCACTTTCACTTTGCCCTTCTCTTTTTTCCTCTCCCACTGGCACTGTCTCTTTCGCTCTTTTCCTAGCACTTTTCTCTCTCTGTCTGCTATGTTCCACCGCCAATGTGTCCCTCTCTTTCGCTTACCCTGCTCTTTCTATACCACAATCACCATCTACTACCTTCCAGTATTTACTACTTCTCGGTCTCTTTCCTGCTGTCACTGTCTCATTCTCTCTCAGCATATAAAAGCGCGAATGTGTTCGCATGCCAACATTGTTGCGAAAATTTTCAAATGTGCTGAAGAAGGTGAAATGAGGCATCTGGTGGCTCACTTTTCAGTCAGTCTTTTCAGTCAGAGTCTTTTAATAAAGAGGAGGGTCCGCCCCGGTAGCTGAGTGGTCAGCGTGACAGACTGTTAATCCTAAGGGCCCGGGTTCGATTCCCAGCTGGGTCGGAAATTTTCTCCGCTCAGGGACTGGGTGTTGTGTTGTCCCAATCATCATCATTTCATCCCCATCGACGCGCAGGTCGCCGAAGTGGCGTCAAATCGAAAGACCTGCACCAGGCGAACGGTCTACCCGACGGGAGGCCCTAGCCACACGACATTTCCAATAAAGAGGAGCATATTCGTCTTTAGTAGTCAATAGTATGAAAAGAACTTTACGCGTCGGTAAAATTTTGATAGTTTACTTATGTGAAATTGAAATAAGGCAAAACTAATTCTACATTTCAGATCGGAATATTACATGAAAAAAAATTATCCATGTGCTACAGTACTACAACGTGGAGTTTCCAGAAGCTTTCTGATGATAACAGTGACACTTTACATCATATTTCTCCATGCTACGTCACCTTATAAACTACATTTTCGACTCGATTGCATTTACGTGCAAAATTAGGGTTACTTTGAACTTCTTTACCTCGGTAACGCACGAAGATATCTATAAAACTTTCAAGGTCGTTCGGAACCGGAATCTTACGATTATATCGTAAAAATTACAGTCATTTGTCGAGCATAGCTGTCTTGGAATCTGCGACTGTGGTATGGTCCGTTGCTGATGGCAAAGAAATGATGGAGAATTCCATTTTGGGGGGTTTCCTCAGGAACCGCCCATGAATTTATGCAAATGCTTTTATTCATTTATTCATGGATACACCCGTCAGTTTAATCAAATTATCGGTTTATCACGTCTACACCTGTCATCAGTGAATTTCTTTAATTTTTACGTGCATATTTTACTTGTTACCCTTAACTCTGAACCTCTGTTCCAGGGAAAGGGATAAAGACGTGTAGAAAATTTTCAAGGATGTTCGAGATTGGATTCTTAGGAATGTACCGTAAAAAATTCAGCCGTTTGCTTGCTAGCCATCGTGGAATCAACTGTACCCACAAAATTTACGCAGCAGCACCTTTCATTCATTCTGTCATTCATCACGGGCGTACCAGTCCATTTAAATCCGGGGTATCAATTTATCTAATAATTTTTTTCGTTCTTGTATCACTTGTACTAGTAGTGTAACTGTGAACCTCTGTATTTTGGAAATGAATAAAGATATCAAGAAAATGCTCAAGGTAGTTCGAGATCGGGATCTCAGGTATACATCGTAAAAAATTCAGTCATTTGCTGTGCGTAGACATCTCGGAATACTCGGACGGGTTTTGGCTCGCTGGTGACGGCGAAAACATAGTAAAGAAATAATTTTTTGGGAGTTTTCCGAACCTAACCTACGTTAGCTCCATTTTGTTTGCACTGATATATGATATAACATTCACCAAACACAGCCTCATAGTGACTCTTATTTTCTTGTGCAAACTACTGAAATTTAGCGCAGCACCTTTCTCAAACTGAAACTATGAGATGCGTGAGAATGAATCTTTTTTACTTAATAGTATATTTAAAATCGTTCGAGAAATGTTTCAGTGCAGTCGCCGCGCACACGCCTTTGTACCCCCAATGTAGCCTAGGTGGGCAAAGAAGGTCGTTCGTAACAGGCGATGTGCGGAGCTCGTCCGTAGGTGTCAACTCCCGAGGCGGCACCCCTTTCTGAACAGAGGGGGTGGACTCGTCCACCGCTGAGAATGAGAATTTCTGCGCACGGGACAGTAGTCTTGCATGAACTGTAACGGCTCTTATAGTTGTTTATATAGTCTATTACCACCTGGAAACATCCCCCAGGCTGTGGCTAAGCCATGTCTCCGCAATATCCTTTCTTTCAGGAGTGCTAGTTCTGCAAGGTTCGCAGGAGAGCTTCTGTAAAGTTTGGAAGGTAGGAGACGAGGTACTGGCAGAAGTAAAGCTGTGAGTACCGGGCGTGAGTCGTGCTTCGGTAGCTCAGTTGGTAGAGCACTTGCCCGCGAAAGGCAAAGGTCCCGAGTTCGAGTCTCGGTCGGGCACACAGTTTTAATCTGCCAGGAAGTTTCATATCAGCGCACACTCCGCTGCAGAGTGAAAATCTCATTCTGAATATATTTAGTTAACTAATCTACACACCACGGCAGGTTGCCTATGTTCTGTTAGGTGACATTGTTGTACCTGGAGGATAGCGATCCTAGGAACACATGTTGTTTCGTGGTCGGTATCTCAATCTGTGACCGATTTTAGAATCGCATGAAGAGACATGCAATAGAGACTGCCATAAACAGTTTCCGTCAATTTATTCTATCTTTGTTGTTTTGAGACATAAGGTTGTGTTTGATGCAGAGTCCGTAAATATTGCAAGTTCAACATAGTTAAGTACTGAATAATATATTACAATTGTTTTGAAGGAATTGTTAATTCTTCAGTTACAGAGTTTTACGGTGACTAAAATTCCACATAACGTGTTCACGGTTGAGTCACACATCATCTGTCATGCACTATCTTGTGCCTTGTAACTAAAGGTCTTGTACCATGAAACATGTGATATCTACAAATGAACTGAATTTTTTACAATGTTTTAACAATTTTCTCTGTCTTCAAAATGGAAATCCGTGTTAGTTGCCAATAGATGCTATTTCAGAAAGTTTTTAATTGTAGCTGGTTTGTGATAATATTTATTCTTCATTTGATTTCATTTACTGATTATCGGAGTGTAGCAGAATAATAATGCAACACATTGACTATTAAATACAGTACTTGCAACATTTTCTCAATTGCAACACTTTTAAATTTGAACTGAATATTTGTTCCTCGGTATATGACTATGGACGTTGGAACAGTTTTTCACATTTGCAAATATCTTACTTTTCCGGAGTAACCTCCGTAATTTCAGAAAAAGACTGCAGGGAACATAAAGTTAATTCCAGAATGAAATTTTCACTCCGCGGCGGAGAGTGCGCTGATATGAAACTATCTGGCAGATAAAAAGTGTGCTGCACCGACAGTCGATCTCGGGGCCTTTGCCTTTCACCGACAAGTTCTCTATCAACCTTTTTTTCTGCGGGCAAGGGCTCTACCAACCTTTTTTTTTTTTTTAAATAGCACAGTCAGCGACAGGCTGGTGGAGGCGAGACGGGTAGGGGTCGGATACCGAGGCCTAGCCACGATGCCTCCCCCCTCCTACCACTTAAGCGTACCATAACATTTTTAAAATTTAATTTAATTTTTTTATAAGAAGCAAAAACAAGGGAGTCATACGCCAAATATTATGCCGATAATGTGAACTAAAAAGGGCCATCTCGCCCAGTGGCATCGCCTTATCGAAGCGGGCGGCTAGTAAGAAGCGGTCGTCATTGCAGTGGACTTCGCCAGTCATCAACCGTCGGAGCGTCCGGGGCCGCTGCACACAGAGACTGTTTCTGTTACCGTAGGGAAATTGTGGAAACATCACGTCTACAAGTCAATTTCTTCTCACACGCGGCAGACCCCAGCTGGGAGGTGGGTCCATGAATGACGATCCCAAATAGTTAGCAGAAAGGTTCCGGTATTCCGTTCTGTTCGTTAAGACCAGGATCTCGTCGATCACGTATTGCCACAAATCGAGGACTTCCTTTTCGCCGTCGCGGTACATGTAATGTATCGCTATTGCTTGTATCCAAGTGACCGCATTCATCCGGGTCAACTGCAAATAGACAGCGTCGGGATGAAAGAGTTCCAGGGGCACAATCGAAACATAGGGGCGGCGTAGCAGGAAAGCCAGTATCCGGCGGGTGAGTTTCCAGCACTCGCGTGCGGGGCCACAGTTCAGTCTGTGTTCGCCCGTGTCTACCGTCGCGCAACGGGGGCACACCTGGTCGTCAGTTAGGTGAATGGCATGTAGCCTTCGTCGGGTCGGAAATTTCTCGTTAGTGACCACATACCACGTCAACCGCACTAAAGTTGACAGAAAGGGAGCGTGGATAGCTCGCCAAACCCGTGTCCAGTCGATCGTGGGGTGGCGTCATACGATGTCGTTAGCCGGATTCCAGCGCTGGAGAACACTATAATAAGTCTTTACTGTCGGGTTCCGTGTCTCCGGTATAATTCCCACAATATAGCTGTGCTCCTCGAAAAACGTCCTAATATGTGACAGCGAGGGCATAAAAGTCCAATAGGTACCTGAAGGCACAGCGTGTGTGGGGCCACCTCTGCTATCAGGATGCCAGGAAGACTGTCTGTTGGTGAAAGCCAGCGTCATCGCTCTGTTCTTGACGTGAGTGAGTCCAACACCTCCTTTGTAGATGGTAAAGTAAGAGTAACAAAACAGATCTTAAAAACGGCACCGGCTTTCACCACGTGTCCAAACACTGCCTGTATCCTGGAAGCTATCGTGTGTGTCATCGGTAGTACGCCGGCGTAATGGTTAAGGTGAGAAGCCATGTAGACATTGACGTATTGAGCGCGTTTCAAAATGTCCAAAGATCTGAATTTGTTGAGACGAGCCTCTATGCAGAGTCGTCGTAAGACTTTGTGATACGTGAAGGCCGCCGTACGTTGTATTTGTCGGTGGAGCGATATCCCTAAACATTTGAGCATTGAGACCTTTGTGAAAGGTAGATCCAGTTCTGCAGGCATGCCTCGTCCCACCTCCATGTAGCGTGATTTCCGGAGGTTGATCACACTGCCTGCCACCGCCCCATACTGTTGGAGCCAGGAAAGCGCCGTTTGTATTTCGTCACCACTCTGTGCGAAGAACATCACATCGAAAGGTCACGGAGTGGAGGCTAAGTCGTTCCAAGTGTCTCCGCAGTCCGTGAAGAGCTGGTTCGAGGGCAATGGCCAATAACATGGCAGAAAGATGACAACCCTGTCTGACGGACCTGTTGACACGGACGGGGGCGGACCGGTAGCCATTTACCATAATCCTCCTGACCGCTCCATGGATCAAACGAAGCACAACAGATGTCGTCATGCGCGGGATACCAATGTGTTCCATAACTGCACGCAGGGAACCATGTTCGACGCGATCGAAAGCATGGTCAAAATCCAGCGCAACAAGAGCGCCGTGGAGGCGGAATGTTTGCTTGAGCGTCACCACCTCTCTATAGGTGCTTAAAGTCGTAAACGTGTTAGTGTAACCTCCGAGGCAGGTTTGATCAGTGTGAATGGCCGCCATTACGGTAGATTTGAGCCTCTCACGGAGGATGCGTGTCAACAGCTTGTAATCGGTGTTTAGCTTTGTCAATGGGCGAAAATCAAGTGGGCGACAGCCTCCTCCGGGTTTGGGCATCGGAATCAAGACACCTTCAGTGAATTCAGATGGTACTTGAAAATCGGGATACAGGAGTCTCTGTACATCCTGACCCACTTTGGGCCCATAAGATCAAAAAACCTTTTGTAAAATTCAAGAGGAAGTCCGTCAGGGTCTGGTGTTTTGTCGGGAGAACCGCGCAACGTAGCTTCTCGTAGTTCTTCTGAAGTCACCTTCGACAAGGGCGTAGCATCATCTTGTGGGTCCGGGAGACGTGCAGCCCAGATAGGACTTCCTTGACTCCTACATCCATGTTGTACTCTCGCTCGTAGAGAAGTGTATATGACTGTGTGAACGCTCGGACGATGTCCATTTGCGTTTCACCTCGTCGTCCATCCTCCGTCTCGATCTCCTTAATGAGCTGCCTCTTGCGTCTTCTCCCACCTTGAATGATATGGCGGAGGGAAGGTCTTTCTCCGCTAACATCATCAGTTGTCCTCGCTCGCACCCGCACGCCCGCGAGACTTATGGCGGTGATACGTAGAAACCGTGCCTTGGTGTTCTGCCCATTGTCGTTCCGGCGACAGCGGTTGCACAGCCAGTTCGCGGAGCGCAAGCGCAGAAGAAATCAGTGGTCGCGGTACACCAGCGCGCTCTTTCTCGTCCATAACTGGCTAGTATTCGGCACAAGGCGGGTTTAACACACCGTAACCACCATTGAAGTACGGCACAGTAGGCGGGTAATCGCCGGTGGCATTTACTCCTTGTGGACTCAACATCGTGTCTGCCATTTATCTCATCAAGAAGGGCCACGTTGAGGCGCCACGGACCTCTACTTCGTCAGACGCGTTGGCGGGTGACGGTGAGAGTACACACATACGCTAGGTGATCCGTGAATGCTGCCGGCCACATCTCAGCGTCGGCAACTGCCGAACGCAGGCTGCGTGTGACATAGACTCGATCCAAACGGCTCGGGGAATGACTAGTAAAGTACGTGTATGCCTTTCGGTCGTCGTGTTGTATGACCCAAGTGTCTGACAAAGCCAAGTCCTTTACAAGTGCCTGAAGTGCTGGGCAGATGATATAGTGCGGCACCTGGTCGGATGGTCTGAGCACACAGCTGAAATATCCGCCTACTACCAAGTGGTCGGCATTACCCTGGAAGAGCAGAGCTATGTCTTCGGCAATAAAGGTGAGGCGTTGTCTCTCTCTGTCCTTGCCAGAAGGAGCATACAGGTTCCCCAGACGAACTGTACCAACCGTGAGTGCGACCCCCCCCCCAACCTCCCACCCCACGGGCCGACGGTAAATAGGAGACATCAGTTGCCATAATCCCTTCCCACAGCAGAATAGCCGTACCTCCTCCGCCCACATCTGAAGGCATAGTGTAGGCGTCATATCCGTAGATATCGAAGCAGAGTCCTGATCGGACTTCTTGAAGGAAGACAACATCCAGATCCGCAGCTCCTAACGTATCTTGCAGCATACGGGTTTTGAGAGCAGAAGTAACGCCTTTGACATTGATCTTGGCGACGCGGTATGCCTGTTGCATCAAGTCGCGGGGGGGGGGGGGGGGTGTCCTTGGTATTATAGGTGGGCGGTAGTTGTGGTGCGGTGGTGTGGAGCGCCGTTAGGGCTTAGAGATAGGAAGCGATGGGTGTGGGTCATGCCGGCATAGGCGTCTGTCGCCGTCAACGTAGACGCTGCCAACGGCATCCGTGTATCGTAAGGGTCCTGAAACGTATCCTGCATCTCCATCTCCTGCACCCAGTCTCCCAGGGACGTCGATACCACTGGATCTCGAGAGGCAGACATAGTCGTGGGCGCACCTCCGGGGTCGGGGCTTCGGTGACCTCCCGCATCTCCTCTGTGCGCAGGCCCACCGGTAGTGGGAGAAGACGTCGAACCGTGTGGTCCGTCAATATCGCCCGTGTCGGATCGGTTTATCGGCTGACGCACTTCATCATCCATCGTTGCTGTCTCTGGCTGTTCTAATGCATTGATTGTTATGGCCGTTTCCTATTGCGTTTCGGCGATTTCTGTTTACGCTGTCTCGCCCCTGTATCTGGTGCCAGCAGGGGGAGGCGCGCCATCCTGTTCTTCAAGTTCCACCGCCCCGTCGGCTTGTCGGTGTAGCGGTGCGCCTGGGCTCGATCAGAGGGCAACAGAAGCACTGGCGCTGCAAGACGCTGGGGGCACCTGAGGAACTGTTTCAGGGGCCTCCAAGGCTTTCACCAATACAGATGGGTCGTCATAGACAGCTGGCGTCTCCCGTCTCGCCTTACCTTTATCGGAAAACGACATCTTGGCGAAAATTACCATCTTTTTAATGAACTGGAGTAATGATGTACAAAAATTATGCAACAATGCCTTTGTCTGCACGGCATCACATCATCATCAGCAGCAGCAGCGTAATCATGTAATGACCCGTTCGGATCCATTACATACATATAGAGTTTATTGAATGTACGACAAGTCGAATTTGAGAAAAAGAAAGTGACAGAGAAAGAGAGAGAGAGAGAGAGAGAGAGAGAGAGAGAGAACAGAGAAAAATTTCAGATTACAAATTGTAATCATAAAGTACAAATAACAAGCAATACAAAGTAAATGATAGATATATGTCGTGTCTGTTTTATCTGATATTTTTTGATCCAGCAGCCATTATGAATTAAGGCACAAAGGAATTACAGATACTGGCTGCGAGCAGCCATTTCAGTCAATGACAGCTCGCGGCCAATGTCAGTAATTCCTTTGTGTCTTAAGTGGTAGGAATTCTCCATAAGTACAAATTCAGTTCACAAAAGCTCTGTCTGATAACTCAAGAATTGAAACCATGGTTCTATCATAAATAACTTAAGTTATATTTAAAGGAATTTTTGTGTCACTGCTGTTTGCGCTGCACCTATGGACAGTTTTATTTTGCTGTAGATCCCCCGTTCTATTTGAAAGATACTCATTTGCAAACAGAATCGATTCATATTTGTATAGGCTTGAGAGACTTATTATTTTCAGCTGAATAAACAATAGATTACATGTTTCAAGTCTCTTTAAGTTGCTGGTAGCCATGACAGATTTTTCCTGTATCCTACAAACTTTTAGGTTGGGAGCTGAGTTTCATCAGATTAACCCGTACCAGAATAGTAAGTGAAAGTATGCTTAAAGTGCCTGAATTACTGTTCACCTGCTTGAACTTTGGCTTAGAACACGAAGAGCTAACAAGGTTTTCAGATCTTTCTTTCCAGTACTTTCACATGACAGTCCCATTTTAATTTCTTTTACAGATATATACCTACAATTTTAGCTTCAGTAACTCGTCTCAGTAATCTGTTGTCCTGACGTGGTGTAGTATCATGTTCTTGTATAAATAGAGTAGAGTGGAAATTCATGAAGACAATTGTTTTCTTTATTTATTGTCTTATTTTTTCTAACCAGCTAGTAATCAGAGAGACTCAAGCATTTATGGCTGGTGCCATAGACGTTCTATTCGAAGCTTTAATTAAAATTATACTGTCATCTGCTTTAATAAAGTCATTTACGTCATCATCATAAAGGAGGAACAAAAGAGGTCCTAGGACATAGCCCTGTTGTGCTCTGTAGGGCTACTTCAGCTGTGATTTGCTGGATATATGTGTTATTGCTGTAATGACATTTTCTTAAATGTCCTCATGCCTTAATGTCGGGTGTTTATAATTAAAGAGTAGTTACTCACGGAGGTCCAGTGTGAGCTGTAATTATTGGATAACAGAGAAACTTGGAAGATATGCTATTGCGTAAATGCGGAACCGATTTACTCTGGAAAAAAATTAATTCCAATTTTGGATACTAGACGCAAATATGGCGCTGTACAACATCTCGTCGACGAGTCCGGTGCTCATGTTGAGCAAAGTGCGTAAGTGGTGGTTAATAATAAAGTCAACAGTTACGACTTCGCACTCCGGCATTAGGCGGCTGCAGTGGGACGCAGTGAGTGACAAACAACTGGTGCGTACCGAAATTTAAAGGCTGTGCATTCAGAAGGTCATAACTGAGTACTATCAGAATTATGGCCCAGAATTTCGCGCGGCGTCATTGCTGAGGCTGATATCTTGCTAGCGTGCTTTTTCCTACTTATAATGTGTGGTCGGATTTATGATATCTTCCTTCGCACACGTGTGCTCTTAAAGTGGAGTTAACGATTTCTCTAACCCACTACAATCTGTATCCGACTTGAAGCACTGAGATGGATCTTACAGAGGAAACGGCAGAAACTAATTTCTGGACAAAGATCACTTGTAAGAGCTATGTCGTTAACCATATTTTCTCATACATAGTGAAAATGGCATATTCTGAATGTCATAGATTGTTTGTTAGTTTCAAGTAACGAAAGGGTTCTGGCAGGATAAATATGTAATGTAATATAATAGACATTTCAGCCCTACAGACACTTTTTGATGTTGAAATTTTCAGAAACGTTAGTGTGGATGATACTAACTACACGGTTCTTTAGGTCAGTGTGAGGATGTCTTATGAGGAAACCGAATGAAAACACATGAAACTCAATTAGTGGTGCGGGGCTTACGTTTAAATTCCTCTGCTTTTCTTCCATCATGTCCATCCGCCGTTGCTCGCCGATATGTTTGTTGTAGAGAGCGAATTCTATATTTCTTGACCGACGCGCGTCCGCCTCTTTCATAGCATCTATTGCGCCTCCTGCGTCGACCCTCATAATATCCAGGTTTATCACCTGTAACACATTAAGTAAGACATTCGTTAGCAGAAATCAAGATGAAATACGGAAGTTCAGATAGCAAAAAAGTAGAAATCTGTATCTTTAGCTGTGAAAGTCCCAAAATGAAATATATGATTTCTCTAATACAAATCCACAGGACGTGACCCATTGTAAGAACGGTTCAGAACGTATACCAGTCAGGTTCCTTCCAGAGTATGCTGATACAGTTTCTCCATATTTATCAATTATATACAACCGCTCGCTCGTAGAAAGATCCGTACCTAAAGACTGGAAAATTGCTCAAGTCACACCAATATCCAAAAAAAGAAAAGAAGTAATCAGCTGAATTACATGCCCATATCACTAACGCCGATTTGCAGTAGAGTTTTGGAACATATGCTGTGTTTGAACGTTATGAATTACCTCGAAGAAAATGACTTATTTACACGTAGTCAGCAGGGATGCAAAAAATACCGTTCTTGTGAAACACAGCTAGCTCCTTATACTCATGAGGTAAGGAGTGCTATTGAGAGGAGATTTCAAATTGATTCCATATTTTTAGATTTCCAGAGGGCTTTCGACACCGTTCCTCACAAGCGTTTCTAACAAAACTGCGTGCCTATGGATTATCGCCACAGTTGTGCGACTGGATTCGTGATTTCCTGTCAGAAAGGTCACAGTTCATAGTAATAGACGGAAAGTCATTGAGTAAATCAGTAGCAACATCCGGCGTTCGCCAAGGAAGTGTTATACGCCGTCTATTGTTCCTGATCTATATTAACGACATACGAGACAATCTGAGTAATCCTCTTAGATTTTTTGCAGATAGTGCTGTCATTTACCGTCTTGCGCAGTCATCAGATGACCATAATGAATTGCAAAATGATTTAGATACGATATCTGTATGCTGCGAAAAGTGGCAATTGACCATGAATAAAGAAAAGTGTGAAGTTATTCACATGAGTACTAAAAGAAATCCGCTAAGTTTCGACTACTTGTGTAAGTAGGCTGTTTATATTTTCTTATTGGCAACGTTACGTAGCGCTCTGTAAGAAAATCACTGGCTGTGCTGTGTGCAGTCTGTGGCTAGTTAGCATTGTTGTCTGCCATTGTAGTGTTGGGCAGCTGGATGTGAACAGCGCGTAGCGTTGCGCAGTTGGAGGTGAGCCGCCAGCAGTGGTGGATGTGGGGAGAGAGATGGCGGAGTTTTGAAATTTGTAAGACTGGATGGCATGAACTGCTATATATATTATGACTATTAAGGTAAATACATTGTTTGTGCTCTATTAAAACCTTTCATTTGCTAACTACCCCTATCAGTAGTTAGTGCCTTCCGTAAATAATGGCGTGTGAAAAACGTAATACTAGGCTCCAAAGTAAACTGAGAAATGACAGTGAAGACGAAAGCAGTGTGTTAGCGCCACTGCGTAATGAATTAACTAATGTTCAAAGTAGTAATTTGGTAATTGTACATAGGGAAATGGAGCGGGCTGTAAATAATGGTGTAGGCAGTGAAACAATTAGTGAACAGGGAAGCATTATCGATCGATCGGTCGGCAACAGCTCGCCTCAGGAATCGGGAATGACAGAACACAATATTGCAAATACTGTAGACTCCGGTTTTGGGTTCTCACCGTTTTCTCAAATGAGTCAAGACACATTTTCCGCTTGTCAAAATGTGAATGTTGCCGGTGCAAATTCACTGCCGAAAAGCACTGACGAACATGTTTCAGACACCAGTGCATTATTATTACAATTAATGCAACAAATGGGACAAAAGTTTCAAAAGTTAGACACAATGGAACAAAATCTTCAAAAGTTAGACACAATGGAACAACACCAGAGACAAACACAACAACAGTTAGACGCAATGGAACAAAATCTTCACACCACGCTTGAACAAACACGTGAAGATTTAACTACTGAGTCACATAAAATCGAATCGAAATGTCAAAAAGTCTGTAATGACGTGAAAACACAAATTTGTGAGCATTTCCAACCTATTTTTTCGCGTCATGAAAATGCATTACAGAATCACGAAGCAGCCATAAAAGAACTGCAAACTATTGTTCATGAAAATCATGAGACTTTGCAAGCCAAAATTGACTCAGTTGCATCTACCGATTCGGTTACGCAACTTGCAAAAACTCAGGAAAACTTAAAGGACACAGTAGAAAGACACATGGAGGAAATTAGTTCATTATCAGAGAAAGTAGTTGAACTTTCGGATCAGCTAAATAATTTATCTACGAAGGTAGATGATAATCTGAATGACACAAAACCAGTAGTCTTTAATGACACAGAAGAGTGCGAACAAATTAGGAAATTCAAACAAAATCAGAATCAAATTAATACGCAACAACAAAGAGAAATCCGGGAAGTACAAGATCAGCTGACACAGGTAATACAAGAATTACGTATTTCAGAGGCCACTCGCGCTTCAATACGGGAAGAGGGACATAGAAATACAGAACAGCCACAAAATAATAACTCAGGGCACTTCGGAAAATATGAAAGAAATTGGCAAGGTACACCGAATTTTGAGATGGAACCGCCGAAACGCGTAACAATGACCGACATGCTACTCGCCGACACGATGATTTTGACTATAAGCTGTTCATTACTACACGTAAATTCAAAACGTTTAAGAATTCTGCCAACGACATTCATCCACAAGCGTGGCTCCATCAATTCTCTCATTGTTTTCCTCCCAACTGGTCATTAGAACACAGATTAGAATTTATGTGTGGCTATTTGGAGAATGAACCAGCTGTAAGAATGCGATCGGTCATTCACGATTGTCACAGTGAAGGAGAATTTTACCATGCCTTCCTCTCAGCATATTGGTCTCAAGCTACACAAGACCAAGTAAAACATAGCATCATAATGATGAAACGTTTCGAACAATCTGAATTTTCCAGTCTTGTCAAATATTTTGAAGACATGTTGCGTAAGGTTGCGTAAGAATCAATATCTTTCAAACCCATGCAGCCCTTCAGAACTCATCCGCATTTGCTTAATGAAATTGCCTGAACATTTAAGAAATATTATTTTTTCAGGGCGTTGCAAAGACGACATTGAAGCTTTTCAGGGACTCTTACAAGAATTAGAAATTGACACAGACAGTCACGGGATGCGAAAACAGGAAAACAATCACTACAGGTCACATCCGTCACAATTCCGTGACGACAGAAACAACTGGACACGACAAGCCTATTCTTACAACGTAAATCGTGACCAAATCAGACACCACCTGTATGACAATCACTGGCAGAGTAATAGTTACAGAGAAAGATTGCATTTCCGTAGTAATGAATATGACAGAGACAATCATAGAAACAGACAATTTGGCAACCAGAACTATTATTATTATGGGAGACAGAATAACTTCAGACGTAACGGTCCACAGTGCAGTGATAATTCAGGGAGAAATTCTCCACCACTTAACCGACGAGAAAGAAATTACAGGAACTACCGACATAACGACAGACGATATAATCATAACGACAGACGTGAATTTCATCAGAACTGGAGGGATTCTAACAGGGCTGGGCCCTCTCGGCAAGGCGAATTTGTAGAAGTTAGGTCTCCTAATCCCAATAACGACGCGCGCCAACAAAAAAACAGACAATGACTCGCACCGCAGGCAGCCAAGTGCGCCTGCTGGCTCAGGGAAAAATAATATTGACGCTAACCTTGAGAAAAATTCCAGTATTCTTTACGTATACCACATGATAATTGAATTCAAGTTCAAACTCTGCGTACTAGGAAGAGCAAAGGGTTACACCACATTTCACATGTAAAACCGTTTATTGAGAGATAATCTGCTTTTTAACTTAGACTTTGCTATAAAATTTTTCACTTCACGCTACTAGTACGATTTGTCACACTGAGAAACTGTTAACATGCAACAATGTTTTAAAGTTAACTATCCAGTCAAGAACCAAGAGAACTTATTTAAACAGAAATTACGAATGCATTGTTATAGTGAACAGACGTCACAGTGTTATTGTGTGTGTACTTTCTTGCTTGTTAGTTGCACGATTACGTAACGTCTATAAGGCTTACATACTTAGAACATATACTGGTACTGCTAATGAGATTTTAATGCAACATTTTGGTTTACTTGAAAATACATTCTGGATTTAAAGTACTTTCTGTGAGATACCAGATGACACAGTGGTTAGTTTATGTGACAGCTACACGTTTTTATTACGACACTACTAATGAGTGACAATTTACAATGTTGCTTTTGCGGTGTTTCTGTTTTACATCTGCACAGTTTTTCTGAATTATTCTGGAAAGTAAAACATGTTTTAGTAGTAACTTTTGTGGTATAGCTATAATGAGACAGCCTTTTCCGCTGCACAACAATATGTTACAGCACAGTACTTTCTTCATCACAACAATAAGCGTAATAACTAAGACATCTATACGCAAAGCATTTCACTTTTGTTTATCATGAGGTAAGTACATTGGCTTCTGCAGAACTTAGCTTTCGGAGGACAATAACTACGACACTTCCACAGAGATTATCTTACAGCAAGACGCACATTTAGCGCTACAGGACACGTATTTGAGTGATTAATTTTGTACTTAAATCATTTATTTTTAAAGATATTTGAAGGATAATGATACAAAGGTTTTCCGTAATGCATTTCATTCCATTGTTGTAATCTGTAACACCTGAGGGTATAATTACATTAATCCTCAGGGGGGGTGCACGCTTACTTTGTGTACCATGTGTGTGGCAAGCACAAAGAGCCCTAGATAATATGGTATTTGCTTATACAACTTTACACATCGGTACCATATTCCTCTAACACATAAATTACACAGCTAGCTGATCATTTAACTGAGAGAGACAAACATTTTTTTACTACATCAGTGACACATGTTTACGCAATTACACAGTTGGGTAACTTCACACTTACGAAATTGTATTTTGTCTGTACTTTGTGAACTGTTCATATATTTCGGACCCATTGCGATATTATGAGAGCTTTGAATGATATATTTGGTATGGGATCACGATTTTTAAAGTACGTTTGAGGTAGATGACACTACTGAAATGAGCAGAGAATTTTCTTTAGGTTTTGAAATTATTGCTGAAAGCTACGACAATTTTGAGATTTGACTGAGGTGTTATGTTGTTATTATTATGACGACAATGTGTATTATGCTGTTGAGGTATGTTTATGATCAATGAGATGATGCTATATGAGGAATTTGATTATGCTACATATTTATTATGATGAAATATTGAAGAATGTCTATGAATATGTATATGTGTAATAAGGTAAGGAATAATGAATAGTAGTTAGGGACTCTGACTTGTGAAACAGGGTGTTGGAAACCAAGAATCGTACTTTAAGAGTTATGAAATGTGTGTAAATGCGTGAATGTATGACAATGCCGGCGATAATTTTTTGGACACTGCTATATTCATAAGATTTTGTTTCTACAGATTTGTAACGCAAATTCTTGACCTGTGAAATATTTTTATATGAGACTGTCACTGTAGCGGAAACTGCTGTCGTAAATATTTCAGTAAGAAAGTTAAATGACCACCTGCACATAATGCGTCGTGGGCACCCAGCTGTGTCAGACGCCTGGAGAAAAAGCTATTAGTGTGTGCCTTTTCAGAGGCACAGGTAAAAAAAAGGGAGGCCATTATCCTCGCTATTGACATTCCTTTGTAGAAAGCATCGCAAATACGACACACTGAAACTTGAAAACATATGATTACACTGTGGAGCTCTTAATTTATGATATTTACTGAAATGCCTAATGAAATGACGAGAAACATTTTATATCTGTTGTCTTTCTAGTAGAGAGGTTGCTCATTTTGTTTAATATCTAGTTTCTAGCTGCACTGCAGCATTGGTTAAAATAAAATTTCATAGATGTACTAATATAGATATTTTATGCCTACAGATCCAGTTAATAATCAGTTTATGATGTACTTAAAAAAAAAAAACGAAGGAGCACAAAACATTTCACAGGAATTGCATACAGAATTTTCTTTTCAAGTACTTGGTAATTTCTTTTGTGGAATAAGTTGTGGTGCACCACTTTAATTACATAGACATTAAGATGTGAATATACATTTCCCTTATCTGAATTGTTGTCTTTAGTGTAATATTCTTTCTGCTTGAGCTTTGTCATGTTTAGATATTAGTTACTGCATTTGCTGCTTCTGTTTGCCAGGCATAGTGCCACTAAATTTCACTTTACATTACTGTGTTAAGCCAGTTTTACTACTGATTTATTTCTCTTGTTTGCTGCTCATTGCCTTATATTAGTTGTACTATTGCAATTGCTTTGCCTATTTAAATTTTTTTGTCATTGATGTTTGTGTTAATTGTTTTGTGCTGCTGCATTGCCTCGTCCCTTAGTTTAGCATCTGAGCTCAGTAGATTTTAGTTAGCTTAAGAGGGGGTAGACTATATAAGAGAATGAGTTGCGATGAATTGGAAGAAATGCATTGAGAAGTTTTACGAAAAAAGTACAGAAAGCAGGTACAGATAGCACTTTTTGAAATAATGAAGAACGAAGGGAGATCTCCAAGAAGTAAAGAAAGTTTTGTTTGCAAGATACTGTAGTAAAACAAACCCTGTCCTTTTCCTTTGTGTTATTCTGCTATGTGTTTGTGTACCCTTGTTTATTTGTGTTTTTCCTGTCTTTATGTGTTTAGACGATGAGAGTTATGTTGTAGAATTTTTCTAATACTAAGTTATTTACTTTGTAAAGATGTTTAGACATTATTTATCTGTTCTGTTTTGTTGCTCATGTGTGAAGTTGATGTTTCAAAAGTTATTCTGATCTTTTATGTATGTACTTATGTCATAATTCCTGTAACACTGATGTATATGTTATTTCGATTCTTTTGTAAAGCCTGTACTACAAATGTTTTCTATATTGTTATGTTCTTTAATGATGCATTTTGTACCTTTGTTATTGTACTCTTATGTTATAAAATTGTAATTGACACCAGTTCATCAAATTAAGTAACTTGTAAGTTACATTTCACTGCACACGTTTCTGTTGGTCATAGTATATGGACAATATGTGAGAAGTAGGGACTGTTAGTGTTTGCATGTGTGTTAATAATTCAGCAAGGGACTGGATAACAGCATTGCTGGTTCTAAGGACAATTCCAAAAACTTTGTGAGTGCACAAGTGGTGGTTATGGACTTGCTCTATTATCCGCAAGACTCTTCAATGGTGATTGTGCACCTGCACAGTCACAACAGATGGCCGCTGGCCATCTCTACAAGGACTACAGTGGGTCTACATCTTTGATGACCCACCAATACCATTATTTCTACAAGGACTACAGTGGGTCTGCACCTTTGATGACTCACCAATACCATTATTTCTACAAGGACTACAGTGGGTCTGCACCTCTGGTGGCCCACCAATACCGTAATCTCTACCAGGACTACAGTGGTCTGCTCTGTGATGACCTACCTACCAATATTCTTCAAAACTTCGAATGACTCTGCTGTGGGTTTGCTCTGTTGTGACCCATTACCTGTCTGCATGTCAAGAGTCAGCACTGTCTTTTCGTTGGAAGGACAACACTACTTCTTCAAGACTGCATGGAAATCCACTACTTCCCTGTGCATTTTCTTCTACTGCTTAGACTTTGAGAAAAACACTGCTATTTTACTGTGATGAACAATCTGGACTGTCTTTATGGACTGTGAGGAAATTTTAGCTTTTGACCAACATTGTATCAATAAGTGTATGCATTTGATATCTTTGTTATTGTAATTATGAAAAATTTTATCAAATCATTATTGGCCACTGCCAAAAACAATTTGTAAATTTTTTTGTGAGGAGCATGGGGGCTGTGTAAGTAGGCTGTTTATATTTTCTTATTGGCAACGTTACGTAGCGCTCTGTATGAAAATCACTGGCTGTGTTGTGTGCAGTCTGTGGCTAGTTAGCATTGTTGTCTGCCATTGTAGTGTTGGGCAGCTGGATGTGAACAGCGCGTAGCGTTGCGCAGTTGGAGGTGAGCCGCCCGCAGTGGTGGATGTGGGGAGAGAGATGGCGGAGTTTTGAAATTTGTAAGACTGGATGGCATGAACTGCTATATATATTATGACTATTAAGGTAAATACATTGTTTGTGCTCTATTAAAATCTTTCATTTGCTAACTATCCCTGCCTTCGTTAGTTTGAAACTTTAATTTAGCTGGCAGTAGTGGCGCTCGCTGTATTGCAGTAGTTCGAGTAACGAAGATTTTTGTGAGGTAAGTGATTTGTGAAAGGTATAGGTTAAAGTTAGTCAGGGCCATTCTTTTGTAGGGATTTTTGAAAGTCAGATTGCGTTGCGCTAAAAAATATTGTGTGTCAGTTTAAGCACAGTCCTGTATAATTGTTCAAAAGGGGATGTTTCACTTGATGAGTCATACAAACCTGAAGGTCGTAAATCCAACAAAATACTTACGAATTACAATTGCAAATAGCCTAAATTGGAACGATCACATAGGTAATGTTGTGGGTAGAGCAAACCAAAGACTGCGATTCATTGCTAGAACGCTTAGGTGCAAAAGGT
Source organism: Schistocerca serialis cubense (assembly GCF_023864345.2). Lineage (NCBI taxonomy): Eukaryota > Metazoa > Arthropoda > Insecta > Orthoptera > Acrididae > Schistocerca > Schistocerca serialis. The sequence continues at coordinate 448,900,233 of NC_064641.1, read as the reverse complement.
ATACTAAAGAGACTGCTTTCACTTGTCCGCCCTATCCTGGAGTATTGCTGTGCGGTGTGGGATCCGCATCAGGTGGGACTGACATCGAAAAAGTTCATAGAAAGGCAGCTCGTTTTGTTTTATTCCGAAATAGGGGAGATAGTGCTACAGACATGATACGTGAATTGGAGTGGCAATCATTAAAACAAAGGCGTTTTTCGTTGCGACGGGATCTTCTCATGAAATTTCAATCACCAGTTTTCTCCTCCGATTGCAAAAACATTCTGTTGGCACCCACCTACATAGGGAGAAATGATCATCACGGTATAATAAGAGAAATCAGGGCTCGCACAGAAAAATTTAAGTTTTCCTTTTTTGGCGCGCGCCGTTCGAGAGTGGAACGGTAGAGAGACAGCTTGAAGGTGGTTCATTGGACCCTCTGCCAGGCACTTTATTGTGAATAGGAGAGCAATCACGTAGATGTAGATGTAGGTGTAGAGGACATCTAATCCAGGAAAGTGGCATACAGCGATGACAGCATTTGACATGTCCGCTGCAAAGTGTTGGCGTAAAATTGAAACAGTTATCAACCTGATATTTGGCTTTGAACACTTCAGTGTTGGATTTGGTACTTCTAGACTTTCGAAAAATCTTTCGATTTACCACAACATTACCACTACCTTACCTAAAGAAAATACGAACACACAGCACATATAGCAAGGTTCACAAATGGATTTGTGAAACGATTGGATGGTTTGCTGTCGACCGACCTGTGTACCTACAAGTAGTGCGTTGGCTGCCGGACAGACGGCCGTTTGGGACACCTCCGACTTTCGAGTTCCCTGGGAGAATTTTTACGAGAGTTTTGAGAGGTGGTTTCTAGATAGGTGTAATATTTTATATACGTTGGCAAACATAAATAATCTGATGACTAAGTGTGGTATAATCGTGGACGTATGCGCAGCAAATGACGTAAATGCGTGAAAACGTTGTAGAATGAACAACTGTCAAACAAAATCAAATTTGGGACCGATGATCTCGGCAGTTTGGTCCCATAGGAACTTAGCGAAAAATCAAATTTGTAACTGCTTATCAGTTTTATTTCAAGAAGATCACTGTCAAATACCGACAATGCATCACTTTAAAGTAATTCATCTCTGTATTAAATTCGGCGACTGTTCTTCTAGATGATGTAAACTAGAGCCAACGAAGTTAAGTCTTCACTTTTTACGAGTTATCGAGAATTAAAGTGTATCACAGCAGATACTTTGGGATTCTAAATTTTATTGATTAAGAAGAACTAAGAAATACAGTTTCAGATGTCAGACTTCCTGAGAGTGCAGCACTCTGCCCTGGGATATGAAATCATCTGCAATCACTACAGTAATACTAGGCATAATGTAGGGAGGTATGACAGACGTGAAACTGTTCCTGTTTTACAGTGTTCTCAAACTTAGGATCAAAATCATATAGATAGCAAAGGATGGTAGACGGGGAACTTTTAGATAAGGAACTCATGGACAGAAGGAAATTCATACACCTTGTGGCAATAGCTTAAATTCATGGCAAGTGTTCCATGTGAGCATCACCAATTTTGATGTATTCATCGACAGAACTGAACTGTGGATTCAAAATAATTTGGCACCACTGTCTGGATACACGCATTGTGATAGTACTAGATTCGCTGCTCCACCTTGTGATAGTACTAGATTCGCTGCTCCACCTCTGCTCTTCTACGTGTGCATTTTACGAACTAGTTGAAGATTGCTTACTGATGAATTTCCGGAGCAAAATCCAGAAGCAGCTGCTGAAATTCTAGTGTGCGAATAGTTTTATTGTCGATAAGCCTGGCCAGCTCTGCGTTAGCTGAGTAGTCCAGTTTCTCGTGAACTTCAATCCACTACAATAAATGTCAACGGTTGTTGCTGCAACATGTATTAAATCTCGATTGTACATCCCTGTAAATAGTAATGCCTCATATCTGACAAGTCATGAACATGAAGCAGTGGTTAACTCCACTGTAGACACAGCACAGGCGTTTGCGCGTTACTACTGCACGTAGTACCGCTTATGTTGATGAAGTAAACCGTTAAAAAAAAAGAAAACAAACAAACAAGAAAGCAGTTTACATACACATACCCCAAACATATTTATCGGCTTTAGGATGTTGTCTACTGCCATCACAAACATAGAAAATGAAAGGTCCATTTAGAGGATTCTGAGAATGAATTAAGCGAACTATTGCCTGCTATTATTGCGATAGCACCATGCGAGATTCTACGTAATCAGTTAACAGAAAGACTCTTTGATGAGTTCCACACAGAACAGCGAAATAGAGATAGAAATTGGGAAGCAAATATAAAATGGGGGATGACATGGGTAATAGAGGTCACTCTAAGAAAACAAAAGCATTTTAGGATCCTGTAGCCAATTAAATATTAAGTCGGTGATTTGCCACCAACTAAAACGCACACACAAACGAAGTCAAGCACTAGAAACAAGAAAATTCAAAAATTTCATCGCGAATAAAAGCAACGCTACCACACATAAAGGGTGAGTGCTCAAACGTCATACAACGAGAAACACTGCGATAGGCAAAAAGGAAAGCTATTACAGATGTGAAAAATGTTAAAGCTGTAATGTAGTAGGAATAGGCGAACAGGACTATGTTAATGTAATGGAATGGGGAAGCTAGTGACTTTGCATAATGCAAATAATGTGCATCAGGCGTCTGATGGATGACCTCCATTAAGCTAAGTACACTGAGGTGACAAAAGTCATGAGATAGCGATATGACACATACAGATGGCGGTAGCATCGCGTACACGAAGTAAACAGGACAGAGGATTGGCAGGGCTGTCCCCCCCCCCCCCTTCCATCCTGTTTTTCCCCCACCTACTCTCTCTCTGCCTCTCTTCTCCCCCCCCCCCCCCCTGTCCTTTTGCATTCCCCTCCTCTGCCTTTCCCCACTCCCTCTCGCGTCTGCTCAGCCCCCCTCCCCTCTTATGACTCGTCCTCCGTCGGCTCCTTCCCTCCCTCCCTCACTTCGTTTTTCCTCTCCTTCCCCCCTTTTCTTTCCCATCATCTGTCTAGGTTCCCCCCCATGTGCTTTCAGCTGTGGTGTGACATATTTGTGCTAACTTTTAGTGCAGTGTTCGAGTGGGTGTTCAGTGTTGTGCGTCTTTCCAAAGTGTTGCGAACAGAAATCATGCAGCCGCTGGGTATGATTTTTGTATCTCTTGCGAACAGAAACCAGACTGTCGCTGCGCTTTTTCATTGTCTGTCTATTATTTTCCTGTCTGCTTCCTACGTATTTTATTAGCATCACCAACCCTTTTTTAATGTTTTAAGTTCCACAATTTTCCGCCATTTTACTATTTAAGTCACCGATTTTATCACCTGCTTTTATTATTTATTATCTTCATTTTTCTAAAACAAATTCTGTAGGCTGAAGAGCGGCGTACTAAGCTGCTGCCAGTCCGCCCCCTTCGGGGGGAATCAAAACTCAATAAAGGGAAAAAAAAGAAGCACAGCTGTCATTTGTACTCAGGTGATGCATGTGGAAGGGTTCTCACGTGATTATGGCTGCAAGACGGGAATTAACAGACTTTGACCGATGGAGGTGGCGCAGTGGTTAGCACACTGGACTCGCATTTGGGAGGATGACGGTTCAGACTCACATCCGGCCATCCTGATTCAGGTTTTCCATGATTTCCCTAAATTGCTTTAGGCAAATGCCGGGATGGTTCCTCTGAAAGGGCACGGCTGACTTTCTTCTCCATCTTTCGCTAATCGGATGGTACCAATGATCTCGCTGTTTGGCCCCCTCCCCCAAATCAATCAACCAACAGACATTGAACACGGAATGGTAGTTGGAGATAGATGCATGGAACATTCCATTTCGGAAATCGTTAGGGAATTCAATATTCCGAGATCCAAAGTGTCAATAGTGTACCGAGAATACCAAATTTCAGGCATTACCTTTCACCACAGGTACCACAGTGGCGATAGCCTTCAATTAATGACCGGGGGCAGCTGTGTTTGCATAGAGTTGTTGGTGCTAATAAACAAGCAACACTAGGGTAAATAACCACAGAAATCGATTAGGACGTAAGACGAACGTACCCTTTAGAACAGTGTTGTGAAATCTGGCTTTAATGGGCTAAGGCAAGACGACCGATGTGAATGCCTTTGCTGACAGCACGACATCTCCTGCAGCGCTTCTCATGGACTCAGGACCATACAAGTTGGACTCTCGATGACTGGAAAACCGTGGCCTAGTCAGATGAGTCCTGTTTCCATTTGGTAATAGCTGATGGTAGAGTTAGAGTGTGGTGCAGGTGCCAAGGCACTGTGGAGGCTGGTCATGGCTCGATAATGGTGTGGGCTGTGTTTATGTGGAGTGGTCGTCTGGTCCAAGTGAACCAACCATTGACTGAAAATGGTTATGTTCAGCTACTTGGAGACCATTTGCAACCATTCATGGACTTCAAGTTCCCAAACACAATGGAACTTTTGTGAATGACAATGCACCACGTCAGAGGGCCACAATAGATTGCTATTCGTTAGAAGAACATTCTGGTCAATTCGAGCGAAAGATTTGGTAACTAAGATCGCCCAATATGAATCCCATCGAACATTAGTTCAGTTCCAAATAACTTCCGGGAATTCAGCCAGGTAACACTTTCAGCGACCGCCGATATTTCGGCGGGAGAACACCCCGCCATTTTCAAGGCAAACTGCAGCGGACAGGCGGCGTATATGCAAATTTAATACCTCGGTTCTCGGACAGAAGCAGGAAAGATAACACACACACGCACACACACTGAACACTAGTGCCACCAAAGATGACCAAAGTCAGAGCTATCGATAGTGAGACTATGAATTCGCAGGTGAGGCAGCATTGACTCTGTTCCTCTGTTTCTTGACAAGGGAGAGAGTCGGATTCCAAACAGAGTTTAAACAGAAACCTCCATCCCTGTTAACGAGGTTTCTCGCTAATTTAATCTCAACTGCCTCCCTAATAACACTGTCCCAATAGCTGGACGTGCATGCCAATATCTCGGTGTTATTATATAACATGGGGTGACCAGTATCCAAGCAATGTTCGGCAATAGCAGATCTATTTGGCTGCTGTAATCGTGTGTGCCGTTTATGTTCAGTACATCTGTCCTCCACGGTCCTGATAGTTTGACCAATATATGCCATGCCGCAGCTACAAGGAATACGATATACACCCGCCTTACGCAGTCCAAGATCATCCTTAACGGAACTCAAAAGTGCTCTAATTTTAGATGGAGGTCGGAAAACACATTTCACATCGTATTTCTGTAAGTTATTTGAAAGTTGTATACGCCAGGAGAAACTCAGGTCTCACATTGTTTACCTCTACGGGGAGGAAATGTATCGGTGTTTACGTAAGTTGGATAAACTTCGTAGCTGTCGAGTTAGACTGCAATGTGCTTTGTCGTTTTTATGTAGGTGTCGTGATGAAAATCATGTCCCAACATTTACTAAGGTTGTGCACCATATTAATTCTCCTGCCGCCAATCGTATTAAGCAACGTGCTGGCTTGGCTCTTGTTCGCGAAAGGATTCGTTTTACTCGTCGACGTTTGGATTCCGTTTCCAAAGAATTGTATCGTTTTCATTTAATGATTGCATCTGAAGTGTGTGATTTCACTTGGGATTGGTTGGACGGTGCCTCATGGACCCAAGCTGACTGGGAGTACAACTCCGTTACTGCCCGGCATTTGGCAAAGTTTGAACGTTTTCATCGCGCGGAGTCGGATGTTATATCTCGACGTTCTGTGATAAATCTCACGGAGAAATCTTTTGGCGACGCAACCTTATTCTTGCTAGGGAAGGGCTTAAATTTTGCACCCACTCCGAAGAATTTGCCGGTAGTTGACTTTATTAGTTCAATTGAACAGGCATTTTGCAAACTACCTCCTGACGCTGCAGAGGAAGTTAGGAGGGAGGCATGCCGTGTTTTGACTAGGGCTCGTCCGCCCAAGAGTAATGTAACAGCAGCAGAGAGGGCTGCTTTACGCTCTCTCAAAGTTGATCCCAGTATTGTTATTCTACCTGCTGACAAGGGCAATGCCACCGTTGTTTTAAATAAACATGATTATGTACAAAAGATGCAACGTTTACTATCTGATTCAACGTATCGCAGAATCGATGCTGACCCCACGAAAAGTGTTGAGAGAAAGACCAACAGCCTCCTGAAGAAAAGTGGTTTGTCGCAGGACACAATCAAGAGGCTTAACACCTATAGTGCTGTTCCCCCTAGGTTATATGGCCTTCCAAAGGTTCATAAGGAAGGGGTTCCTTTCCGTCCTATAGTGAGTAACATCGGCGCTCCGACATATCGTGTATCCAAGCATCTTGCTTCTCTGTTGAGTCCACAAGTAGGATGGTGTGAACATCATATCAGGAACTCAGCTGATTTTTTACGTCGTTTGGAGGGACTGAGGCTGAATGACTCTGATATTTTAGTGAGTTTCGATGTGGTCTCTCTCTTCACTCGTGTTCCTCTGTCTGATTCGTTGCGGTTAATTGAAGCCTGGTTTGGTGCTGATTTAACTAATCTCTTTAGGTATGTGTTGACATCCACTTACTTTTTATTTAATGACCAGTATTACGAGCAGACAGATGGAGTTGCGATGGGTAGTCCGTTGTCTCCTGTGATCGCAAATTTGTTTATGGAAGACTTCGAGGAACGTGCATTGGAGTCGGCGCCTTTAAAACCTGCCTGTTTCTTTAGATACGTTGACGATACCTTCGTTGTTTGGCCTCACGGTAGGGAGAATTTGAATGTCTTTCTAGAACATCTGAACTCGATCCACCCGAACATTCGTTTTACGATGGAGGTGGAAGAGGATGGTTGCCTTCCCTTTCTCGACGTGTTGGTTAGGAGGAAGGATGATGGATCATTGGGACATGCAGTCTACAGGAAACGTACTCACACCGACTTGTACTTACAAGCTAATAGTTGTCACCATTCGGCTCAGCGTGAAGGGGTACTTCGTACCTTGGTACACAGGGCACATGTCGTTTCTGACGCTGAGACTTTGCCAGCTGAGCTGTCCCATCTTGAAGTTACATTTCGTCAAAATGGTTATAGTGATAGAAAGATTGAACGTGCGTTGCGCTATCGACCAACTGTACATCGGGTGATTGACGATAATTCTGAGTCAACAACTAAGTCTACTGCCTTTTTGCCTTACGTAGGAAACACGTCCAATAAGATCGGTCGTATTTTACGGAAATACGATGTGAAATGTGTTTTCCGACCTCCATCTAAAATTAGAGCACTTTTGAGTTCCGTTAAGGATGATCTTGGACTGCGTAAGGCGGGTGTATATCGTATTCCTTGTAGCTGCGGCATGGCATATATTGGTCAAACTATCAGGACCGTGGAGGACAGATGTACTGAGCATAAACGGCACACACGATTACAGCAGCCAAATAGATCTGCTATTGCCGAACATTGCTTGGATACTGGTCACCCCATGTTATATAATAACACCGAGATATTGGCATGCACGTCCAGCTATTGGGACAGTGTTATTAGGGAGGCAGTTGAGATTAAATTAGCGAGAAACCTCGTTAACAGGGATGGAGGTTTCTGTTTAAACTCTGTTTGGAATCCGGCTCTCTCCCTTGTCAAAAAACAGAGGAACAGAGTCAATGCTGCCTCACCTGCGAATTCATAGTCTCACTATCGATAGCTCTGACTTTGGTCATCTTTGGTGGCACTAGTGTTCAGTGTGTGTGCGTGTGTGTGTGTTATCTTTCCTGCTTCTGTCCGAGAACCGAGGTATTAAATTTGCATGTACGCCGCCTGTCCGTTGCAGTTTGCCTTGAAAATGGCGGGGTGTTCTCCCGCCGAAATATCGGCCGTCGCTGAAAGTGTTACCTGCCTGAATTCCCGGAAGTTATTTGAAAGTTGTATACGCCAGGAGAAACTCAGGTCTCACATTAGTTCAGTTCGTGCGCAAGTTCTGCACTGGCGATACCTTCACAATTATGGAGGCAACATGGCTCAATATTTCTGCAGGAGACTTCCTACGACATGTTGAGTCCATGCCACGTCTAAATGCTTTACTAATCAGGGTAAAATAAGGTCCAACTCGATATTGGAAGGTATCTGAGGACTTTTGTCGCCTCAGTGTACATTAACTTACTTTCACAATAATAAGTGATATGTGTTTATATCATATTCCATAGTTTTTATCACTGGGATAATACGAATATTTTCTTTTCTTTTTTGCATCATGCATCACCAGCACAGACAAAACAAAGGTTTCTTGTATAGTGCCTATAAATAATGCCACTTAGGTTCACGTTTTCAATGGAGAACCTGTTCGTAACTCTCCCTATTTAACAGAGCGGCAGAATAAAATGCTTTCCTGAACTCATGAAATACTGTATCTACCTGACCGCCTCGATCGACTGCTGTGAGGAGGCCATGTCATTTCGCATGACTGATGTTTTGGACATCTGTGCTGGTTGGCATGAAGATACCACGTAACCCCCTCAGTACTGTTTAACGGTAGCTTGCGTAGCGCAAGTGCTGACTTAGCGGCTGTGCTTGAGGAGAGGGGAGCGGTGGCGCCAGTACTCACCCGCTCCTTGGCGGCTGTGACCTCCGGCGGCTCCCTGGGTGCTGACGCGGCACGTTCCTCCCTCAGCTTCTTGAGCTGGCACACGTAGCACAGGCGTGGGTCCACGCCCGGCGGTGGGGGCGGCGGCAACTGCACCACGCACTCCTCCTGTACACACACACCTGCCACGTCACACATAACTGCTTCGCAAACTGAATAATTCAAACAATGTCAGGCAGCTGAGAATAAATCACGAATAGAGTCCCACAGGGTTCAGTTTTGGGTCCAGCTCTATTACTTATACACACTGTTCCAACGTTTTTGCATCAAACCTGTAGAGGTGATAGATCACGTCATGGGGAAATACTTTTGTTAGAGACAAAATGATATTCACTGGCGAATCCTGTAGACGTTAGGTAACGTTTAGTATTTGGTGACCATGGGACGATGAGTTTTCATCGAACTACCAGGGTTTAACACTTGGTTTAAGAATCATGAAAGAAGGTTGTATACATGGAAGAACCCTGGAGACACTAAAAGGTATCAGATAGATTATATAATGGTAAGACAGCGATTTAGGAACCAGCTTTTAAATTGTAAGACATTTCCAGGGGCAGATGTGGACTCTGACCACAATCTATTGGTTATAAACTGTAGATTAAAACTGAAGAAACTGCAAAACGGTGGGAATTTAAGGAGATGGGACCTGGATAAACTGAAAGAACCAGAAGTTGTAGAGAGTTTCAAGGAGAGCATTAGGGAACAATTAACAGGAATAGGGGGAAAGAAATGCAGTAGAAGACGAATGGGTAGCTTTGAGGGATGAAATAGTGAAGGCAGCAGAGGATCAAATAGGTAAAAAGACGAGGGCTAGTAGAAACCCTTGGGTAACAGAAGAAATACTGAATTTAATTTATGAAAGGAGAAAATATAAAAATGCAGTAAATGAAGCAGACAAAAAGGAATACAAACGTCTCAAAAATGATATCGACAGGAAGTGCAAAATGGCTAAGCAGGGATGGCTAGAGGACAAATGTAAGGATGTAGAGGCTTATCTCACTAGGGGTAAGATAGATACTGCCTACAGGAAAATTAAAGAGACCTTTGGAGAAAGAGAACCACTTGCATGAAAATCAAGAGCTTTGATGGAAACCCAGTTCTAAGCAAAGAAGGGAAAGCAGAAAGGTGGAAGGAATATATAGAGGGTCTATACAAGGGCGATGTACTTGAGGACAATATTATGGAAATGGAAGAGGATGTAGATGAAGATGAAATGGGAGATATGATATTGCGCGAAGAGTTTGACAGAGCACTGAAAGACCTGAGTCGAAACAAGGCCCCCGGAGTAGACAACATTTGCATTAGAAGTTCTGACAGCCTTGGGAGAGCCAGTCCTGACAAAACTCTACCATCTGGTGAGCAAGATGTATGAGACAGGCGAAATACCCTCAGACTTCAGGAAGAATATAATAATCCCAATCCCAAAGAAAGCAGGTGTTGACAGATGTTGAAAATTACCGAACTATTAGTTTAATAAGTCACAGCTGCAAAATACTAACGCGAATTCTTTACAGACGAATGGAAAAACTGGTAGAAGCCGACCTCGGGGAAGATCAGTTTGGATTCCGTAGAAATGTTGGAACACGTGAGGCAATACTGACCTTACGACTTATCTTAGAAGAAAGATTAAGGAAAGGCAAACCTACGTTCCTAGCATTTGTAGACTTTGAGAAAGCTTTTGACAATGTTGACTGGAATACTCTCTTTCAAATTCTGAAGGTGGTAGGGATAAAATACAGAGAGCGAAAGGCTATTCACAATTTGTACAGAAACCAGATGGCAGTTATAAGAGTCGAGGGGTATGAAAGGGAAGCAGTGGTGGGGAAGGGAGTGAGACAGGGTTGTAGCCTATCCCCGATGTTATTCAATCTGTATATTGAGCAAGCAATAAAGGAAACAAAAGAAAAGTTCGGAGTAGGTATTAAAATCCATGGAGAAGAAATAAAAACTTTGAGGTTCGCCGATGACATTGTAATTCTGTCAGAGACAGCAAAGGACTTGGAAGAGCAGTTGAACGGAATGGATAGTGTCTTGAAAGGAGGGTATAAGATGAACATCAACAAAAGTAAAACGAGGATAATGGAATGTAGTCGAATTAAGTCGGGTGATGCTGAGGGAATTAGGTTAGGAAATGAGACACTTAAAGTAGTAAGGGAGTTTTGCTATTTGGGGAGCAAAATAACTGATGATGATCGAAGTAGAGAGGATATAAAATGTAGACTGGCAATGGCAAGGAAAGCGTTTCTGAAGAAGAAAAATTTGTTAGCATCGAGTATAGATTTAAGTGTCAGGAAGTCATTTCTGAAAGTATTTGCATGGAGTGTAGCCATGTATGGAAGTGAAACATGGACGATAAATAGCTTAGACAAGAAGAGAATAGAAGCTTTCGAAATGTGGTGCTACAGGAGAATGCTGAAGATTAGATGGGTAGATGACATAACTAATGAGGAGGTATTGAATAGAATAGGGGAGAAGAGGAGTTTGTAGCACAACTTGACTAGAAGAAGGGATCGGTTGGTAGGACATGTTCTGAGGCATCAAGGGATCACCAGTTTGGTACTGGAGGGCAGCTTGGAGGGTAAAAATCGTAGTGGGAGACCAAGAGATGAATACACTAAGCAGATTCAGAAGGATGTAGGCTGCAGTAGGTACTGGGAGATGAAGCTTGCACAGGATAGAGTAGCATGGAGAGCTGCATCAAACCAGTCTCAGGACTCAAGACCACAACAACAACAACCAGGGTTTACTAACCAGGTGTTCCATGTACTCTCTACCCCAGTAAACTGACAGAGTGATTTTCAACTAGGAAACCTTAAAAATGAGCGTCTCTAAGAGAATAAAGATATTTTAGAAGTGAATCAGTTACTTTAATTTTGGTGCGCCTATCCTTTTTGACGAGGAGCGGATGACTGGATTATAGGCAACGCGCAATTCATATACACGCCTTACAGTGCTAACAGCCTGCCGCCTCTCAGGGGCATATCAATACAATCGACGCCTGACATCGCTGGGAAGCGTCAGCGAACGTTTTGTCGGTAATAAAAGCTATTTTCCATGACGTGATCTATCACCCCCTAAACGTTTGATTAAAATAGCCTGAAAACAGCTTGTATATATGAATGGCTACTACTTTACATTCATCAAGCGGAACAGGTACTTTTTTCAGAGTATACTACAGTTATAATGAATCCCATTAGAGAGAAAGCAACAGAGGAAATTGTTACTAATGTTCTTCAAAGAGAAAGACAAGGTAACCAGGCAAGGCACTAGAAACTACCACAATCAAGGGAATGATAACGTTGTGACTGACACTTCACAAGTTGTGAATATTTTTAATGATCGCTTTCTACATGTACTAACAAAAATAGGATTAATAGGTTCAGTTGAAGAAGCTAGAGATTTTATTTGAAATGTCACCCAATGAAACGTTAGGCAGCTAGAAGTGTAACCTACCTGAATCACTGAACATAGTAGAATTATAGAAGTTCTCAAAAACAAAAGCTCATATGGTGCTGATGCAATTTCCAAGCGAATTCTGAAGAGTTGTTGTAACTCAATATGTAATGGGCTTAGTGATATGTATCATGCATCACTGGCATAGGAGATTTTCTAAACCTCTTTATAAGCAAAGTGACAAGAAAAACTTAAATAACTATCACCAGTTTCCTCAATTACGTCTTTTTCTAAAATCTTCCATTCATGGACATCATGTTCCCAAACAACGGTGGAATTTTTATGGATGTCAATGCGCCAGATCAGTGGGACACAATTGTTCGCGATTGGTTTGGAGAACATTCTGGACGATTCGATTGAATGATTTGGCCACACGGATCGCCCAGCGTCTTTCCCATCGATCATTTATGGAATATAATCGAGAGGACAGTTCGTGTGCAAAATCCTGCCCCGGCAATACTTTCGAAATTTTCGACGGCTGTAGAGGCAGGATGGCTCAGTAATTCTGAAGGGGACTCCCAACGACGTGTTGAATCCATGCCACTTCCAGTTGCTTCACTATGCCGAGCAAAAGGAGGTCCAACACGATATTAAGAGATATACCACTAGTTGAAAAGAACAGCGATGTCCATACCAACAGTAGAAGGAAAAAGACATTCATTAATCTGTACTAAAGCTATCACTGGCTAAGAAAGGTTTACGATGTACATCAACAATATTTTTGATAATTTAACGAATAACATAAAACGTGTGAAAGTAATACAAGAAGTTTTAATTTTTAATCTAAAATCCCTTAGTCTAGACAACTCCTTGTAAGTCATAGAGGTATTTTGATTTAAAAACTTGCAGGCTGAAGGAACTCTAGCTTCAAGTGCAGCTGCGTGAAAGGAACTGAAAATTAATGCGTTCATTAATGTTAAATTTAGGCCATTACGTAATTTAGAAACACGTAAACGGCCAGCATTAGTCATATATATATATATATATATATATATATATATATATATATATATATATATGCTGTCGAGGCACCTTCCAGTGGTTCCGGCGAGGTGGTGGTGGGGGAGGGGAATTCCCCCTCATTTAGGATAAGTGATTAGTGGTGGCTGTTAACGCGATTGCATCGCTCGAGGCAGAGAGCTAATAGGAGGCTGACCGTCTGGTCTCACCCGTTCAACGTGTGAGTGAACAGGTGGCCATCCCTTCACCAGCGTGCGAGCAGGCACACGAGGGAAGGGGTTTCCTAGTTTTCGGGATCTCCACTGTTAGGTGCATTATGGAGCTTCTTAGGGAAATAGTATTCAGGGCAGAAAAGCAACCCAATGTGCACTCGGTATGTCTGCCGGGTCTGACAGGTGTAGCCCAGGAGTTTGATACTGCTCACAGCATTGTTCCACGTGCACGGAGTTCCGAACCTTGGGCACTCTGCTGCTCGAAGCAGAGCTGGTGGTCGACGACTGTCAGCTACAGCAGCAGATGACCGCTGCATTGTGTTAACAGACAAGAAGGGATCCATGTCAAACAGCGGGTCCCATTGCAACCAGATTTAACAGGGCTGTAAAGCATGCAATCTCACCACAACGGCACGGTGATTTCATCAGGGCGTTCGTTTTGCCCGACCACCAGTTCTTGGTCTTCTGCTGACACCAGCACGCCAGCTGTACTGTTTGCGATGGTGCCAGGAGCATAGGGAGTGAACCAACGAGGAGTGGAGTCACGTGCCCTTCTGAGATGAGAACAAATTCTGTCTGAGTGATTGTTCTCGACGTGCCCTCATATGGCGGTAGGTAAGAAAATGTAAAGCACCCAGTAACATTGTCGAACAAGATCGTTTTGGTGGTCCACGTGTTATGGCGTGGGAAGACATAATATTGCATGGGCGTACTGACCCCCAAATCTTTCAACACTTTACACTCACCAGTCAGCGTCATTGTGGCACTGTAGTCCTTTCCCTTGTGCGTTGTTTCGTGAGTGCATTCGTCCCAGATTTCATTTTTATGGGTGATAACGCGTGACCGTATCGAACGGCGCTGGCGGAGGAGCTCTTCGAAAGTATTCGGCGAAAGGACTGCCAGTTTCTCCCAGATAAATCCCGTCGAGCACGAGTCAAATGCGTTGGCGAGACTTACTGCAACGTGCCCAAATGCGCCAACGGCCATCCAGTTCTCGTCAAACACGCTCGTGGAGGAGAGCAGCGCCTTACCACAGGAACTCTTCACCTACCTTGTGCCTGGCATGGGAGCACGCTTCAGAACATTCATGGTTGTCCGTGGTGGACACACACCCAATGAAGAACCATGTAGACCATGTAGACCAGGGCACAACTGTGAATCGTGTTTTTATTTCAATGAAATTATCGTCATTGTATAAAAGATGTCATATCTGTTCGTCTTCCGTATTTCTTTCAGTTACCTTCTGCGCTGTACTGTAGCAGTTCTTTATATGCATGCAGCAAGATGAATCATCCTACGTTACTTGCCAGTGAGACATCACGCGAAAGGTGCTTTCGTCCTTATTTTTTGTACACCAGTGTATTTGATCAAGTTCCACTCCACTACGTAGTTCAAGTCATCAACGAAGCCTCTGTTCAACACCAGAGAAAAAATATTTAATTCCATTAGAAAGGTCGATGTAGTAATTCGGCAACTATAAAAGTTAAAAATTAAATTACATACGTCAGAATATCCACCACATTGTCCGCTGTAACTTATCGAAAATAGAATATCGAGTTATCTACTCATTTTGGATATATCTGGGTTTCCCTGTCTTAGCTGTCTGACCATGTATGATTCTGAACCGTTGACTGACTTCACGTAACATCAACACTTCTCCGTCTGTTTCATCGGTTCAGTAGATACGATTTTTCTTGCGAGATTGTTTGAACCTTTTCAGAGATGGACCCCAAGTTGGATTGGCCAAGGACGGGACAAATATTCATCCTTGTCCCTTTCAGAGGAAACTTCCCGGCATTCGTCTTAACTAACTTCCAGACACCACAGAAAAGTTATTCTGGGTGGACTGACAGGATTTGAATCTCGATGCTCGTATATGTAATTACAGTATGAAACAATGGAAAATCCAGGATGGAATGTAACAATATTATGAAAAGAGAAGTTGCTACTCACCATTTAGCGGAGATGCTGGGTCGCAGATCGGCACAACCAAAAGACTGTCACAGTATAAGCTTTCGGCTATCAAGGCGTTTGTCGAAAATAGACGACAGACACACAAACACACACACACACACACACACACACACACACACACACACACGCGCGCGCGCGCGTGCAAACGCAACTCTCACACACATGACTGCAGCCTCTGGCAGCTGGTTGCAATCGTCTATTTTCGACAAAGGCCTTGATGGCCGAAAGCTTGTATTGTGACAGTCTTTTTGTTGTGCCTATCTGCGACTCAGCTTCTCCGCTATGTGGTGAGCAGCAACTTTCCTTTTCATAATTACAGTATTATAACGAATGCACGTTCACGTTACGATTACGATTGTCTTTGTAAACAGCTATAACATATGGTGTACACTTCACAGACAAGTGCAAAGTAATGCGTTCTAAAAGAAAAGTTTACGTTGTGAATGTAAAACGATTCATTCCACTTCATTGCGATTTATCGTGAAAATGATCCATGGAACATGAAACTAACTAATCATAGCTATATAATTTGGTCGACACATGCTCAAAATTGTAGTCAGAGCAGTATTATCAGAGTACGTCATCGTATTTAATTTTTCGGATCCCTTATAGTAAATTATGTTATCAGGCCGCCGTGGAAGCATGTCAGTTTGGCTCAAAATCGGAAACCGTATTAAAACCATACCCCTCCCAGCGCCTTCATTATTCTCATTGTCTTAGTCAGGAATTGCAGCATTAACTCTTGTTTACACCACTAACTCTGACATGAAGACCAATGTAATGCTTCCAATACCAAAGATGGCATGTAGTGATAGGTGTATTACCGAATCATCAGTTTAACAAGATGTAGTTGCATAATAATTATAAGAATGATGGAAGGTGGAAAGACTGTCAGAAACCGACATGGGGAGAAGATCGACGCAGGGAGTGAGGTAGGAAAACGAAGGCAATACTGACTTATAAAATAGATTAAAGCAACGCATATCCGTCTTCACGAAATTCTTAGATTTAGAAAAAGCTTTTGGTAATAAAGACTGGAATACATTCTTTGAAATTCTGAAGTTATAAGAAATAAAATACAGAGAGCGAAAAGTTATTCATCTACAACTTGTACAGAAAGTAGATTGCGGCTGTAAGAGTCGAAGGACGTGTAGGTGTGAAGCAGTAATTGAGAAAGGAGGAAATTAGGATGGAGCCTATGCACACTATTATTGACTTCGTAGATTACACTATCAGTAAAGGAAAGTAGGAGAAATTTAGAGAAGGGATTACAGTTCCGGGAAAAGATGACATTACTTTTCTGTCAAAGATGTTAAAGGACTTTCAATGATAGTTGAACAGAATGAAAAGTGTCTTGAAAAGATAAATCAGGTGATGCCGAGGTAATCCGATTATGAAATGAGACCTTAAAACGCTACTTAGGTAGCAAAATAACCAGTGACAGAAATGAAGAGGATATAAAATGCAGACTGCCGATATCAACGAAATCTTTTCTGAAAAGAAGAAAAATGTTAACGTCGAATGTAAATTTAAGCACTACGACGTATTTCCTGAAGCTCTTCGTATGGGTGTAGCCTTGTACGAAAGTGAAAAGTGGACGATAAACAGTTCACACAAGAGAATGGAAGCTTTGAAATATTGTGCGACAGCAGAATGCTGAAGATTAGATGGGCAGAGCGAATAACCAAAGTAGAGATACTGAAACAATCTGGAAAGAAAAGAAATGTAGACCTATGGCACAACATGCCTAAAATGGCGTATAGGAAAAGTTAATTTGTCGATGGAGGTACGTGAGGGAGGTAGACACGTAGGGGGCGACCAAGGTTTGAACACAATATTCGGACTGAAAACAACAACATATTACTCTTTTGTGCCTGTTGTTTATCAATGTTCTTGTTACGGTTGGTCTTAAACACGTAGCACACAGTCGTGCTACCATTACGTCATACAGACAAGAACTTACATAACATACAGCGAGTGGTACATACGACGGAAAGATTCTACATACCTCCGTGACTTCTTCAGGCACCGGTGGCGGACCCTGTGGCTTGTGACCGGAAGACCTGCGGCTAAGACGGCTGGAAGATTTTTGGCTTCGAGCAGTCTCTGGTGCTCGCGGCGTGCCAGCCGTGGATGCAGGCACTGATGGTGGTTTCTGGTGCGCAGGGGGCGGTTCGGTCTGCCTAGTCTCAAGGCGCTCTGATTTTGCTTCATCGTAGGGTGGTGAACGACCTGGGTACATTTATTTTTATATTAATTTATGCCGAATTTCACGGATCCATGAAGCGGGAATATCGCTAGAATGCAAAACGATTCAGATGTTGAAAATAACAATCAAACATGGTTAGTTAAAAGGCTTTCAGGCATGTTGATAGATAATGGATGACATGCACCATAAAATACACCTGACTACAGGAAAGTCAAGACTCAGCATCATTCATTAAAATACCGAGTGCACAAAAAAGGACGAGATAAAGTGATGTATCTGGAAACCAAGTTTGGAAAAATAGTAAGAGAAGGCAAAAATCCCAGAGAATGCATATATCTAAAATACACTTAATACAGACGAATAAACAACGGGCTAGGATGGAGGATCTCGAACACGGACTGAAAAAATATAATTATAGTGAAGACAGAAACATTTTATGGCCAGCATGTCTTGACATTGAACAACAAAGGGAGAGCGAAGATCTAGAGAAGAAAGAAACAAATATCTCCAGGAAGATGTTAGCATCAGACAGAGAAAAATATAATTTATGGAGAGATAAGAATAGATCTTCACGGACAGCCAGGAAATGGGACAGACCTGATACTCAAGTAAAATTGTAAATTATATGTGCACATTACAAGAGACAACGAGAGCAGATTCCCCCAGAAAGATTTTTAAATATGTCATCAAATTAAAAATGGCTACAGAATGGCTGGAGAAAATAAATAAATACTCGGAGGAAACTGAAATCGATCCATAGCAAATCTGGAATGAAAAGTTATTCCCAACTAAGGTCGGGAATTTCGAGTCAAAGATCTAGCTCACTTGTGAAGAAGAAAATGGGAAGACACTCAATGAAAGGATGATGGAGGAAGAGAGATAATTCGGTAAATCTTTTGTTCCTCCAGTCCACTATTGGCCAAATCAATTAGAAAGAAGAAAGATGTACAACTGTCCCGGTACTATGCACATAGCACACAAGTTTTTGCAGTATAAGTATGAAATATATCACATCTAAAATTCTGAAATTTTATACATTGTCAAGGTCTTACAGTTTTCGAAAATATAATGTTTTCCGTTTTTCTTATTTAGTCAGGTCATTTACAATAGATCTGCAAAGCGGTGTACGAGCATATCTTTTGGCCCGAAAAATTTACTCCTTTTACTAACATGCTGAAACGTTTCACGAGGGGCGTTCAATAAGTAACGCAACACTTTTTTTCTTGGCCAATTTAGGTAAAAAAATGAGGAATTTTTTGTGGGACTACGTGGATTATTCCCGCTTGATGCGCTATAGTTTCATGAAGTTTCCGATAGGTGGCGGCGCTGTACGTAGCCTTCGAAATGGCGTCTGTAAAGGTGGTGCGTTCCAAGCACAGAGCTGTCATTGAATTTCTTTTCGCGGAAAACCAGAGTATCTCAGACATTCATGGGCGCTTGCAGAATGTCTCCGGATACCTGGTAGTGAAGAAAAGCACAGTCAGTCGTTATGAGTGGCGTCTGTTAATCATCGCAACAAGGTCGCACATACCTATCCGATCTCTCACGGGCGGGGGGAAGTCCACATTCTCAGTATTTTTTTTTCCTTTATTGAATTTCGATTCCCTCCAAAGGGGGCGGGCTGGCAGCAGCTTAGTATGCCGCCCTTCAGCCTACAGACTTTGTTTTAATAAGATGAAGAGAATAAATAATAAAAACAGTCGATAAAATAGGAGACTTAAATAGTAACATGGATAAAAAATTGTGGAACTTAAAACATAGAACGAAGAGGTGATGATGCTAATAAAATACATACGAAGCAGACAGGTAAAATAATAGACAGACAATTAAAAAAACACGGCGACAGTCTGGTTTCTGTTCGCAGAAGACATAAAATTCACATCCAGCGACAGCATGGTTTCTGTTCGCAACACTAGAAAGACGAAACAACACTGGACATTCACTGGAACACTGCACTAAAAAGTTGGCAAATGTGACATACCACAGCCGAGAGCAGGTGAGGGGAAACTGGACAGATGATTGAAAAGTAAAAAAGGGGAGAAAGGAGAGGAAAATCGAAGGGGGGAGGGGAGAAAGGAGCTGATGGAGGATGAGGACCCATAAGAGGGGTGGGGGGTGCTGGACAGACGCGACAGGAAGTGGGGAACACAGAGGAGGGGAACACAAAAGGACTCGGGGGGGGGGGGGGAGAAGGGAGATAAGGAGAGGTTTGGCAGGGAGAAAACAGAATGGAAGGGGGGGAGAGGGAGCCCAGGGAAAGAACGGAGGAAAGGAGGGGGGGGTGAGGATCAGAGTTGATAGGAGGGATAGATGCAGGGAGAGAGGGCATCATCCGGGAGGGGGAGTTGATGGAAGCCACCTTGGGAAAGGAGATGAAGGGTGTAGAGATGGAGGGTAGGGGGGACACAACAGTGAAGGCATGGTAGGGGGCAGAGACGGGAGAGGAGAGGAGCAACCAGGGTGTGAGGGGGATCAAGGCAGAGGGAGGTGTAGAGTATGCGGATATGTTCGAGGAATAGGACCAGATGGGGGAAAAGAATGAGGTCATAGAGGATCCGCGTAGGCATGGAAGGCGTATACGGAACTCGAGGCGGAGTGCATGATGCTCGAGGATCTGGAGGCACTTATAGAATTAGGGGGGGGGGGTTAGATATCCAGGCGGGACTGGCATAACAGAGGATGGGATGGATTAAGGATTTGTAGGTGTGGAGGATGGTAGAGAAGTGCAACCCCCATGTCCAGCCAGAGAGGAGTTTGAGGTGTCAGAGGTGGTTGTGGGCTTTGGACTGGATGGAGCAGAGATGAGTGATCCAGGTGAGGTGACGGTCAATGGTGAGGCCAAGGTAGGTGAGAGTGGGGGAGAGGCGGACAGGACGGGCGCAGACAGTGAGGGAGAAATCCAGGAGCCAGAAGGAGCGAGTGGTATGACCTACGATGAGTGCCTGGGTCTTGGAAGGATTGATTGTCAAGAATTACTGGTTACACCATGCGGCAAAAAGGTCACGGTGATTCTGGAGAAGACGTTGGGACCGTTGAAGCGTAGGAGGGAGGGCGAGGAATGCGGTGTCATCGGCATACTGCAAGAGGTGTACTGGAGGGGGGGGGGGGTTGGAGCATATCTGCCGTGTACAGGAGATAGAGGAGAGGGGAGAGAACAGAATCCTGGGGCACATACTCAGGAAATTGAAGAAATGACTTAGTGTGTTCGTCGCCACAAAAAAGCCAAAGAACTCTTCCTTCTCCAAGACAACGCAAGGCCTCACAGAAGTCTGCGCACCCGAGAGGAGCTCACAGTACTTTATTGGACTGTTCTTCCTCATCCACCCTACAGCCCGTGTCTCGCTCCTTCCGACTTCCATCTGGCCCAATGAAGGATGCTCTCCGCGAGAAGCAGTACGCGGATGATGTGGAGGTTACTGTGGCTCCCACAGTGACCAGTAGAGTGATACCATGCGGGCACACAGGTGCTCCTAGTAAGTTGGCGTAAGGCCGTCGCTTTGAGCGGAGATTATGTTGGAAAACGGGGTCTTGTAGCCTAAAGAGTGTGTAATAATATGGTGTGTTGGAATCCTGAAGAAAACCAACCTGCTTTCAGAAAAAAGTGTTGCATTACTGGTTGAACGGCACTCGTACTTCTCTTTGTAAACCATATTTATTTATTGTACATTATCATGATCATAGTACAGACTTTTTGTTGTGTGTTCTCTGTGAATCGTACTAACGTAGAATGTAATTGAAATACCGTATTGGTGTAACACAGTCACCTTTCCAGAATGAGCTTTTGCAACAGCGTGTGGAGTGGACTGCATTCATCACTCACTGCGATGTCTCTCTTCTAGATGGTAAAAACTGGTTTTTCTGTGATTGGTTCGTTCTGGATATCCAATCATACCACAGGAAGAACAGAAATAGTGACATCTTGTAACTGTGATCGTATTGCTGTTACAAGTAGATGCAATAATTCAAGCCTAAGTGTTTTGTTGAGTTGTGTTCCATGTTTTTCATCTTTTTAATTGTCCACGTCTGCAATTTTGTGCTGCATAGGAACAAGATGAACTATGGCTTTTGGGATTAAATGAGGGACCGTGTTACGTGAACCTGGCTATAAGAACTGGTCAAAATTATATAAGTACCACATTTCGAAAAAAATTATTTCCGATTCATTTGCAGTGCACTGACTTTAAATTTGTTTTGCCCTTGTACTACGTATAAAATCTCAGAAACTGTTCTGATCTGATCATTCGGTACAACTGTTATCATTGTCGTTGTGCGAAGATATACCGTGATGTCGGTCTTAAAGGCTTCTAGTGAGGCCAAGTAGACGTTCCTCCTTCAACTGTAGCATCGGTGACAACGGACACATATAGCTAGGCGCGTCTAGAGCCGCTGGACTTATTTATGCTGCCTTTCCGCCTTATTTCTCGTGTGTAATATATTTTTCAACAGTGCTGTATCCTCTTTGGTGGCGATAGTCATTTATAATTTGGTGATGACCTTGTAAGCTGAAAACCGGTCAACCAAGAAACATAATACTGTAGGATGCCCACAGTTTTGTGCCTTTCATTTATGCAAGGTACAGTTTAATTTCTACGGCCACCAGTTATCTTTATCACAAAATAGACGCACAAAAAATTTGATACTTCAGTCATTTCTCAAAGAAGTATCGCAGCAGTCCTACAGACCTACAACGACGTCGACGACATTATTCAATGGCCGCTGTGAATACTTCGTTAAGAGTCTGCTTTGAGCACTGAAAAATAGTTACACAGGAAAACTTGGTAAACTGTGTCCACGGAGTATCTTTTCATCGTTGGAGAGCGCCAAAACTCGCTAGGAACCAGGTGAGATGGGTAGGGAGCATGCGAAACCACATCAAAGTACTTTTCACGATGAAACTCGCGTTGACCCAATCCGTTGGTGCATTGTCAAGGAAAAGAGCACACGCACAGCCTTTACCGTCTGTTTTTCTAGCAATGAGAGAAGAAACTTGTTCTCCAGACATCTTGGTAGCACGCTGCTATCGCTCTTTGGAACATAATGTGTTAAGCATTGCATCGTCACTCTCTCAATACGTGACCATCATCACTTTTTCAGCTCCAGTCTTTAGCCGAAGTTTTTTGGTGGCGGTGAATCTGTGTAATTTCACTGAGCAGAATGGCGTTTTGCTTCAGGATTGCAACACGGCAGCCACGTCTCTTTTGTTGTCACAAGAAGATGTCCCACTCGTGCCGCCATCACGTGTAAACATCGTCTGGCACATTTCCACGCGCGCTGCCATGAGGTTGTCCGCCAGGTATTGTGGCAGCCATATGGGGGACACTCTCCGCATTTTCACCTCGTCTTACGGGATTGTGTACACAGATAGTACGGAAATGCTAACTATGAAGACGATGTCCTTCGCACTCAGTAGTGTTATCCTCCAAAGCGATCTGCTGCACGATCCGATTGTGTGGTCAGACCGACAGGAGCGAGGCGAGATTGTTCTGGTTCGTTGTGACACTACGTTCGGCCTTCATTAGACTGTCGCACCCATAAGCGCTCATTCTTCACATTCATGATACCATCACCAAATCTGTCACTGAACTTCTGATGACTATTAATGGAGAAAACGAATGATTACTCGCTGCTATTGTAACAAAAACGTCCCCATTTCTACAGTTCTGCGGAGAAGTTCCCATACCCCTACGTCGAATCAGTATAGTGAATATTGGAGTACATATATATAAAAATTATGTATTTAGCGGATCTCTGTGTGTACTATCGTGCCTTACTCAGAAGTATTTGCATCTCCATCTTAGAAGCTATTTTCAGAAAGGGATCATCAACATTTCTGCACAATTTTTCATTGGTCTCATACAGCGATGGAGCCACGCGAAACTTCATTATTCCTCATAATGAGATGTATGGCATGGCAAGGTCCGAACAGGTATCTTGATAACATCCCGGCCTATAACACAACATGAAGTGGGTTCCTATCCATCTCTTGCACAGAATGATCTCCCTTAGATCAGGAAACCCCATTCCTTCTGTTTAAATGCAATGCCCACGTGTTCGGCGGTCTACCTACGGACCATGGTGTTATTGAGTGAGTATGAAGAATTTACGATGCAAAAATTGTAAAGCGGCTAGATAGTTTTCTGTAGTTTACATCAAAGTGGTAACAGAGATGTGGGAGGTACATGTGGTAGTAGTAGTTTAGTAAAAGTGAAGGTTAACAGTAATAACTAGCAGGTAAGTGCTCCTACCGCAGCAAAACAAAAAAAAAAAAAAAAAAAAAGCGAGTATGTATTTACGAATAGACGATTCTGACTGAAAATTTGCGTACCAGCTGTCCCCTTCCACCTTCTTCAGCACCTTTACAAATTTTGCCAGAAGTTTTGGCATGCGAACATATCCGCGCGTTTTTTAACATGCAACTCACCTCAAACGCCCGCAAGCTCCCCTAACTGTAACTCGTTCACACCCGCTAGTCCATCGCTGTTAAGTCGCTCATACCCCGTTGCCCTTTCTCACTCACTCATTCAGCCCAGCTCATGGCCATTATCTCTTTGTGTCTCTCTGTCATTGTCTCCTGTTTCACAGCCACAGTCCCCTTCGATATGTCCTAGTACTACAATCTCCTCTCACTGTCAGTCTACCTCTTACACTCTCTCAATGCTAATGTGTCTATCCTTTTTCCTTCCTACTGCTGCTGTCTCTTCTCACAGTCATTGCCTCTCTCTCCCTCATTGTCACTGTCACAGACTCTGTCAATCACTGGTTCTCACGCACTTCCACTTTCTCTTTCTCTATATTTCTCCCCCCCCCCCCCCTCCACCTCCCTGGCTGGTATTCTCTCCTTCCCTCTTTTCCAAGCAGTGTTCTACCACTTCAACTATGTTCCACTGTGACTATGTCCCTCTGTTTCTCTCGTACTGCCATTGTCTTCCAGTATTTATTACTTGTCCGTCTCTTTGCCACGCCACTGCTTTTTTCTCTCTCGGTGTAAAAATGCGCAAATATGTTGACATGGCAAACTTTTTTGAAAAATTTTTAAAGTGCTTAGGAAGGTAGAATGAGGCAGCTAGTACCCTACTTTTTTGTCAGAGTCTTTTAAATAAACGCGAATATATTCGCACTTTAAGTGCTCCGACAGCATTATTTTTCTGCTGTTGCCCTTCTTTTGCCTGCTCCAGCAAGGCATGTAGCTCATATAAAAGGAAATTTATTGGTCAATAAAATTTAAATCGTTTAATTACGTGAAATTGAAATAACGCAAAACTAATTTTACAGTTCAGGCAGGATTTATGTACCAAAAAAAAAAATCCATGTGCTTTTCTGTACTACAACATGGGATTCCCAGATGATAACGGAGACTGTTTACAGCATATTTCTCCTTGCTATGTCGCTTTATAAACTAAGTTTTTGCTCACATCTGACTTTACGTGAGTAGTTTTTATGTGTACAACTAGTCTAACTTTGAACCTCTGTATCTCGGAAAGGGATAAATATATGAAGAAAACTTTCAAGACTCTTCGAGATCGTGATCTTAAGAATACATGGTAAAAATTGCAGTCATTTTCTGCTCATGGCCGCCTCAGAATCCGCCGCTGAGTTCGATAACCAAAAGGAAAGTGTTTGGGGTGTTTCTTGATAACGGATACAGTTTTTTGGAAATGAGGAGATGAATCCTCTAGATAAATGCCTATAGAATAAACCGTTAAATTTTGAGCAAATTTCTGTGGTTATTTGTTACTTAGATTTCGCCTCTATAGGGTTTTACGTGTAGAAGTAGGGTAGCGCTGAATCTCTGTAACTTGGTAATGGATAGATATGTTGAGAAAATTTTCGAGGTTGTTCGAAATATCAATCTTGGGGATATTTTGTACACATAACTGTCTTGGAATCCTCGGCTGGGTTTTGGTCCGCTAGTGACGGCAGAAACATAATTGTGGGGCTTTCCGAGGAACCGACCATCTTAAGTCCTATCACGACCACCGCAGACCTCATCATCTGCATAAAAGAAAAAAAAACCGACTTTACTCCATTTGCCTGAGCAGGAAGAAGTGTGTAGTATTCATACTTTGACCCTGTGCTAGCCGGCCGCGGTGGCCGAGCGGTTCTAGGCGCTTCAGTCCGGAACCACGCGACCGCTACGGTCGCAGGTTCGAATCCTGCCTCGGGCATGGATGTGTGTGGTGTCCTTAGGTTAATTAGGTTTAAGTAGTTCTAAGTTCTAGGGGACTGATGACCTCAGATGTTAAGTCCCATAGTGTTCAGAGTCATTTGAACCATTTTTTTGATCCTCTGCTGTAGAATAGTGACACTAAGACTATCCTTCTGTTGGGTGTACAAATGTGGCAAGCCCTTTTATTCTCCGCATTATGGTGAGGTGTCGGGATGCATACGTAAATATAACACGTGTTTTCCACAAATAAGGTCGTAAAACACTTTTCACTTCACCAAAACACAAAAAACACTTGCCCCACGAAAACATGACAAGCTACCTGTAGTAAATAATACACAAGTGATCCGGAAAAATCAAGCACACCAAGTGTAAAGAGTAAATAAAACGGAAACCCACTGATTATGGCACAGTGGTGCTGAAACATGTTTGGGTACTGAGAAAAATCGGTGTTTTGCATATCTAGCAGACCTCACACCCTACAGTTGTAACTGCAAACACGGTCAATACAACGAGCTGCAAATCCAAATGATACTAATTAGTATTATTGATATTTATATCAACAATTTTATCGTATTTTTTGGCACTCAAAACTGAAAGTTTCACCAAAAATGTTGTTTTTATTTACATCATCTTTCGAGATATGTTGACTACGTTACCAGCCTCAGAGAAACAAAACGATGTCTCTAGTAGTTGACCTGTAATGTGTACCTATTCAAGGAATAAATTTTTTAAAGTTACTGTACCAACGCCATTTTCTCGACAGGATGAACCACAACTCCACAGACATACTTTCAGAATTGACAGAGTGGACGAAAACAAGAAAAAAAAGCTGATAGGCATGGGCTGTAAAATGCATACCTTAAGAGCTATGAGCATTTTCTCATCTTCGCTACTGTGAAACACACCTCTCCTGTTTTACGAGTGCTCATAAATCTTAAGCTATCATTTTAGCGCCCATGTTTATAAGGCTTATTGTTCTTGTTTTTGTCTATAATAACACATCTGAAAGTTTATCAGTGGAATTCTGGTTCACCCTGTGCAGAAATCTCTGCACATCGGCTCATAACCATACCGATAATTAAAAATAACTGTGCCCTGTTTCATCTTATAACTGTGTACTTAGCAAACTTTTGAAAGCAAATGACGCTGTCTCGGACA
The DNA here is from genome assembly GCF_023864345.2 of Schistocerca serialis cubense. Classification (NCBI taxonomy): domain Eukaryota; kingdom Metazoa; phylum Arthropoda; class Insecta; order Orthoptera; family Acrididae; genus Schistocerca; species Schistocerca serialis. The sequence goes on along the minus strand of NC_064641.1, from coordinate 448,873,450 downwards.
GCGTGTACTATCAGAATCGCTCCTCGCTCTCGCCGCAGCCCCTAGAGTTGCGTGTGCTGTACAGTGTTGCCATCGGTGCCGTTCATACAGGAAGAGTGCCCGCCTATCTTAAGCCAAACCATTTCTACTGGGCGGTCATATTTACAGTGCAGCTACTCATGGAAGCCGCCAGCGGCCTTGCCGCAGTCGTGACGCCGGCTCCTGTCACATCACTGAGCATAAGTGCTGTTGGGTTTGACTAGCACTCGACTAGGAACGGGAGATGGGCACAAAAAGTAAAAAAAAAAAGTGAAAGGCACAATGTTGATTTGTTCAATATTACCTCTGGAGACGTCGACGAGATGCTGTACACCGCCAGATTTGCGTTTGGTGGCCAAAACTGGAACTAATTTTTTTCCCGCTTAAATCGTTTTCGCATTAACGCATTAGTATATCTGCCAAATTTAGCTGGCATACGATAATTGCAGCCCACACTGGACGTCCATGAGTAGCTGCACTTTCATTAAAACCGCACGGTATCTGCTCCTGATTCCCTGATTCCGAGAAAGAAACTCGCAGACCTTAGAATCTGAGCACATAACTTAAATGAAATTATTCTACCGAGCAGTAACGGATGAATAAATTAACACGATTTCAAAACGAATTTTCAGTCTGCAGCGGATTGTGTGTTGATGTGAAACTTCGTGGAAGATTAAAACTACATGCTGCGCTGGGATTCGAAAAAGATCCCTTGTCTTCTGTGGGCAAGAGCTCTACCCATTGAGCTATCCAAGCCCTAATCACACTCGCCTTCACAGCTGTGCTTCCGCCAGTACCTCTCTTCTACCTTCCAAATTTCACAGAGTTTCTCTTGTAACCTCGTCCACAAAAGGCAAGGGTTCCAGGTTCAATATCGGTTTGTTCGGGAGGGCTGTTTAAGGGCCTAGGCAGTGAGGATATCTCTCCCTCGTTCAAGAAACTGTCTATTTGGAGTCAGTGACTTTAGCCAGAAATTTCTCCGAACTGTGGTAGTTTGTAGCAGTGGTAAAATTGAGGCACTGAAAGCAATATTGATGGCAGAGATGAGAAATAAAAGTGAAATAAAAGTGTATTGGCTGGCCAGTATGCAGCCGGCCGCGGTGGCCGTGCGGTTCTAGGCGCTCCAGTCCGGAGCCACACTGTTGCTACGGTCGCAGGTTCGAATCCTGCCTCGGGCATGGGTGTATGTGATGTCCTTAGGTTAGTTAGGTTTAAGTAGTTCTAAGTTCTAGGGGACTGATGACCACAGCAGTTGAGTCCCATAGCGCTCAGAGCCATTTGAACCATTTGGCCAGTATGCAGGTCACAGAACAGTTAAGGCACACTCCCAGCAGGGCTAATCTACGGTCAGAGGCACCTCACCTCACCCACATCTTACCCTACCCCCCCCCCCCCCCCACCTCTTTCCCCATCAACAGTATGATGTGCAGAGACAATAAGGGAATAATAATTGTTTCAAGCAGGGACATTCTTAATAGTAAAAGTGAGAAGGCTATAAACGTCATGAACACCGGTAGGATCGACAATAGTAAAACACACTGAGGTGACAAAAGTCACGGGATAGCTATATGCACATAAACAAATGGCTGTAGTATCGCGCATACAAGGTATAAAATGGCTGTGCATTGGCGGAGCTGTCATTTGTACTCAGGTGATTCATGTGAAAAAGTTTTCTTACGTGATTATGGTTGCTCGACGGAAATGAACAGACTTTGAACATGAAATAGTAGTTGGGGCTGGATGCATGGGGCATTCCAATTCGCCCGCATCTCGTGGTCGTGCGGTAGCGTTCTCGCTTCCCACGCCCGGGTTCCCGGGTTCGATTCCCGGCGGGGTCAGGGATTTTCTCTGCCTCGTGATGGCTGGGTGTTGTGTGCTGTCCTTAGGTTAGTTAGGTTTAAGTAGTTCTAAGTTCTAGGGGACTTATGACCACAGCAGTTGAGTCCCATAGTGCTCAGAGCCATTTGAACCATTCCAATTCGGAGATCGTTAGGAAATTCAGTATTCCAGGATCCACAGTGTCAAGAGTGTGTCGAGAATATCAAATTTCAGGCATTATCTCACACCAAAGACAACACAGTGACCGACGGCCTTCACCTAACGACCGAGATCAGTGGGTTTGCCATTGTCAGTGCTAACGGAAAAGCAACACTGTCTCAAATACCGCAGAAATCAATGTGGGACGTAAGACGAACGTATCCGTTAGCACAGCGCGGCGCAAGACGATCGACACGAGTGCCTTTGTTAACAGCACGACATCGTTTGCAGCGCACCTCCTGGACTTGTGACCATATGGGTTGGACCGTAGACGACTGTGAAACGGTGGCCTGTGCAGGTGAGTCCCGTTTTCAGCGGGTAAGAGCTGGTTATAGGTTCTAGTGTGGCGCAGACCTCACGAAGTCACGGGCACAAGTTGTCAACAAAGCACTGTGAAAACTGCTGTCGGCTCTATAATGGATTATGCTTACACAGAACTGAATGGGTGCTCTGGTCGAACTGAACCAATCATTGACTGGAAATGGTTATGTTCGGCTACTTGTAGACCAACTGCAATCACTCGTGGACCTCATGTTCGAAAACAACGATGGAATTGTTATGGATGGCAACGCGCCGTGCCACCGGATCACAGATGTTCGCGATTGGTTAGAAAAACATTCTGGACAATTCGAGCCAACGGTTTGGCTATCCAGATTTCCCGACGAGAATTCAATCGAACATTTATAGGACACAATCGAGCGGTCTGTTCGTGCACAAAATCCTGCACCGGCAACACTTCCACAATTGTGGACGGCTATAGGGGGAGCACGTCTCAGTATTTCTGCAGTGGGCTTCTAACGACTTGTTGATTCCATACAACGTCGAGCTGCTGCACTATGCCGAAAGGAAGGAGATCCGACACGATATTAGGGGATATCCCATGACTTTTGTCACCTCGGCGTAAGGTGAGAGAAATAGTGAATTCGGTAGATGGTAGCACGTAGTGGAGTTTGCCCCCGGGCTCAACATGCGACACCGTCCCACACCACATCAATTATAGTCAAAGTATTAAAGGTGTGAACAGAACCCACTCTCTCAGAGGAAAACATGTCAACTACTTCTGCTGTTCTTCCATCATCAGCTAGTCTCAAGGATGGTGAATCGTTAAGATCTTATATTCACCGGAGTGCTACTCCTAAGAAACCAAAAGAGGGTGCGTGGCAGAACAAAGGGCTAAACACATCTGGAAGCAGTTAAAACAGAGTAAGAGGTGGGTGGCAAGGGCGGCTGGTAGAGCAGATAGAGTCGAGTGAGACACCCCAACTCAAATTACCCCACCTCCGTTCCGAAAGCAGTTTAAAACATTATTGGAATCCCGGTCCCGGTCGGGCACACAATTTTTATCTGCCAGCACGTTCAACTAAGATGCTATTAGCACGGTGCTTGTACGCGGTTCGGGCACGCTCGCCTGTCGTTCGCCTACGGGCTAGCGACTTCCTGTCACCTGAAGGTCACTCGGCGTGTCGCGGAAACCATTTCGTCACGTAATGTGCAAGTAGTTCCTCGTTCTGTGGCTGCTAATATCGGGTTTCTCTACCCAGTGGTGACTGAGAGAAGTACAGGTAAAGAGACATTTGTAGTTCTTTCGCTGGTGTTTACGGAAGTACGAGGGGCGTTCAATAAGAAATGCAACATGTTTTTTCTTCTACCAAATTCGGCTGAAAAGATGCGGAATTTGCTGTGGGACATCACGAACTATTCCCCCTTCAGGCCCTATAGTTTCCATAAATGCCGATAAATGGTGGGGCTACACGTAGTGTTGAAAATGGCGTGTGTAGCAAGGTGCGTTCGAAACAGAGAGCCGTTACTCAGTTTCTTTTGGCGGAAAAATCAGAGCCTGGCAAATATTCATAGGCGCTTGCATAATTTCCATGGAGACCTGTCAGTGAACAAACGCACTGCGATCGTGGCCGAGGCGTCTGTCGCCATCGCAACAAGGTCACGCAAATCTGTCCGATTTCCCGCGTGCCGGCCGGCCGCACATAGTTGTGACTCCTGCGGTGTTGGAACGTGCGGACACTCGTATTCGAGATGATCGATGGGTCACAGTCAAACACCGCACAGCTCTACTGGACGCCTATGTAGTGCTGACACATTCTGCCACCAGTTGGGGTACTCAAAGATGTGCGCACACTCGGTTCAAAAATGGTTCAAATGGCTCTGACCACTGTGGGACTTAACATCTGAAGTCATCAGTCCCCTAGAACTTAGAACTACTTAAACCTAACTAACCTAAGGACATCACACACACCCATGCCCGAGGCAGGATTCGAACCTGCGACCGTAACGGTCACGCTGTTGCAGACTAAAGTGCCTAGAACCGCACGGCCACACCGGCCGAGGCTACTGGGTTCCTCGCCGCCTAATATAAGACCGTGAAGAGCAACGAAGGACCATCCGAGCGGAATTGCTTCGCGTTACAAGGAAGATAGTGACAATTTTTTGTCGAAATCGCGCAAGAGACAGAACATGGGTTCATCACTTCGAATCGGCAACAAAACGGCAATCCATTGAATAGCGCCACGCCGTACCACATCGAAAGAAAAGTTCAAAGACGCACCTGTCGTTGGTAAAGTCATGGCGACCGTCTTCTGGAACTCTTATTGGGTTCTTCTGTTTGATGACCTCCATCATTCTGCAACAACCAGCACTGAAGCATATTGTGCTATCCCAGGAAATTGAAGAAACGACTTCAGCGTGCTGGTCGCCACAAAAATGCAACGAACTTCTTGTTCTCCATCACAACGCAAGGCCTCACACAAGTTGCACTCGCGAGAGGAGCTCACAACTTTTCATTGGACTTATCCACCCTGCAGTACCTTCCGACTTCCGTCTGTTTGGCCGGATGAACGATGCACAACTCGAGAAGTAGCGCGTGGATGATGGGGAAGTTACTGACACTGCAAGACATTGGCTCTGACGTCGACCCATATAATGGTACCATGCGGGATAGAGGCCCTCCCAGTAAGGTGGCGTAAGGCCGTCGCATTGAACGGAGATTAAGTTGAAAAATTGGGTTTTGTAATCGAAAGAGTGGAGAATAGTATGGTATATTGGAATCCTGAATAAAACAGACCTGATTTCAGAAAAAAATTGTGTTGTATTACTTATATGACCCGTAGCAAGCAGACAGAGGCGGAGATATCGGATTATTAAAAAAAAAATTTATAGGGTTCCAGGATCAGAAATAGAAGATATGATAGAGGAGATTCGTGCTCTCCAGACCTTACAAGTGATGAATCACGTAAGTTTATGTTTCGTTTGTCTGTAAAACGAGTAGTTCATTTTGTTTCGTGACTGAAGTCTCTGTCTTCATTTCCATTTCTGACTTCCAAGTCCTGATCTAAATGTTCTTTCTATGTTCAAAGATTGGTACACAATATCAGTCACCGTCTGTAGTCGCATGTTTGTGTCTAAGGGAAGTGAGCAAGAATTATGGGAAATGGACGATCAGCCACAACAGCCAATGTCCCAGGAAGAGGTGGGTATATCCTCTCAGTTTTCGGGCTTTGATGACAGTATAATTCGTCACATTAAACGCGAAAAGAATCGGCATGCTGGTAACTTTACTGCAACAATGAAATGTTAAGACAACCTAACAGTAAACTATGTGTAGTGTAAACGGTCTGCAGCAAAATTAAGTGAACTTCACTGATTTTTCAATATTACTATGCATATGTGCTTCCTTAGATTCCCAAAAGTCACTGATTACTGCTCAGCAGTCTCGTTTTGGGGTGCGGATTTGAATAAGTTGATGCCTTAGCGTCCTGCAAGTCTTCCAGGATTACCATACTAAAATTAATTCTATCTGAAGCATAAAAAATAAATGCTTTGTGGTAATAGGGGAGAGACTCATGTTGTCACTTGAGTCTGAAAAAAGATGCGCTGTTCATGGCAGGTTGGAGTCTCTGTTGGAAGGAATCCTTGTCATTTGACCGCAGTGGTTCGTAATTTTGCAATTGGTGAATAGGACTGCTAACGGCAAAGGAATAGGCGGAGCGTAAGTGAACGCCACGAGGGAAGCAGATCGGGGTAGGACGCGAGAGTGCCCACATCGAATTGGGGCTAGCAGCAGATCTGTCCTTATCGACTTGGCATAGTAGCGCAATAGAGGCTGCCACGCCTTGGAGTCCCACAAAGGTGCTGACGACTCCGTCGTAATGAAGGGAGCAGCACATCTGCAGTGCCACAGCTCGGCGCATCGCAGTCATACTTACGGTGAGCGTAAATCGCAGCACCTTCAGAGCAGTTCAATTCGATTTCGTGCTTGAGGAATCCAGGACGATCGCCTGTGTCATCATTTGCACTGGTAATGAATGTGTGGACTTCTGGTATTTAGTTACTAACTTCCAGTCACTGTTCTGACCGAGAATTACAGGATGTAGTCAGAGTGAAATTTTTTGCAAATTCCCCACTTTAAGAGCTATTACTAGGGCGGCAATTTTCGCATTATCCATGTAACTTTGTACACAAAAATTTAGAGGTTAGTTCTCCAAGAGGTGGTCTGTCGACCGTTAGTTTTGGAAGGTTAAGGGAGAGTCGACACTGTGGGGTTTTCCAACGTTTCAGTACTATTTCTGTGAGTGCAGACAGGAACTTAACAGTACCACTGAAGAGAGAAAGAGAGTAAATAAAATTTCCTTTTACGTGATTTTCGTATTTCTTATTCTCGTTATATCGTCTATTTGAATTGTGTACACTAAAATAAACACACATTTCTATAACGTACATATTTTTCCCTTTCAATTGATGCAAGAATCATATTCCTGTCGAATTTTTGCATTTTGAAGTATAATTTAAAAGCACCTCAGCGACCCGCCCATACAGCCGAGCGCATCAATGAACCACTTCCAGTATTTGAGGGGGCGAGCTGCCTCCGAATCTGCCACGCAGACAAACGACGAGGGTTGATGAGCCAGCTAGCCCGGAAGAGATTTTCAGGCAGTGTCACCATATCCAGTTAGATAAGTGGTGGCCAAGAGTACGGCTCGCAAGTCGTGTCCTGACACAAGTGCCATAGGGCTGCACACTTCCCCCACTGCCACACTTCACTGTCTGAGTGTGAGGAGGGGAAGAGGGGAAAACAGCGAACGTGCCACGTTGAAGTGACTGTGCAGTTGCAGTGTGTAGTAGTGTAGGACTTGGTTTTGTATTTCACACTATGTACAGCATAGATTACGAACAAAACGACTTTCCAGCATTATTCAATTATTTTTGGCGCATTCAAAAGATAATATACATGGTGATTATAATTAAACTTTCAAAATGCTGCAGAAATAACGCCACTGGTCAAAATGACGTCAAATTGCAACGGAATATTATCGGAGAAGGGGGAAAACATATCGCAGAAGCGCGGGGTAGCCGCGTGGTCTGTAGCGCGTTGCACGGCTCATACGGCTACCCCCGTGGAGGTTCGAGTCCTCCCTCTCGCGTGGGTATGTGTGTTGTCCTTAGCGTAAGTTAAAGTTAGATTAAGTAGTGTGTAAGCTTAGGGAACGATGACCTCAGCAGTTTGGTCCCATAAGACTTTACAACAAATTAAAAGAAAAAAAAGGCAGAAGAAAAACAATAACGTGAAAATTGATCAATAGATGGTGCTGTATGAGTCAGAATACGTAAATGGAAACACCTGTCATGCCCACTACCCGTTGAAGATTGTACAAACACGCCGGGTAGACGGCTTTTCCTCCTTTCGCGTCTGCGACGTTCACCATGACTGTCTCAATGCAGGATCGCGCTCTGCTTGTAAAGCTGTATTACAAGAATGATGACTATGCACACGTCGCTCATCAGAAGTTCCGGACACTGAAAGCTTTGAAAAAAGGCATTGGTCCGATGACTGCCGTGGATGTGGAGAAAATGATTCGGAAATCCGAAAAGATGGGTTCTTTTGGTGTGCAACCTGGTAGAGGGAGGGAACGAATTGATTCGACATCAGTGGAACCAGTGGCCACAACAATGCAGGAGGAGACGAATGGTGGTGTGCAAACGTGTAGTGCACGAAGAATTACTCGAACATTGGAGATAACAATTAGCACGGTGCGTAAAATCCTACGAAACACCCTTCTTTGCTATCCATTCAAAATTACCCATGTGGACGAGTTGCTTCCTGTTGACCAGCCAGCAAGACAGACCTTTGCTTTGGAATTTCTTACTCGCATGGAAGTGGACAATGATTGGCTGTGGAAGATTTTGTGGACAGACGAAGCCCACTTCCATCTGACAGGATATGTCAATACACAGAATTGTCGAATATGGGCAACGGAAAATCCACACGCAGATCAACCAGTACCACTTCATGCTGAAAAGGTTACTGTGTGGTGCGGGTTTACGGCATCATTTACCATAGGACCATATTTTTTCGAAGAGACAGGTGCTTCAAGTCCTGTTACCTGTACCGTCACTGGTAAGCGTTATGAGTGTCTTTTGTGCAACCACCTCATTTCAGCTCTCCAACAGCGTGGATGGGATCATTTTTATCCAAGATGGCGCGCCTCCGCACATTGCAAATCCAGTTAAGCAGCTGGTGAAGTGCCATTTCGGAAGTGCTAGAATTATCAGCCGCCATTTCCCTACAGCATGATCGTCCCGATCACCTGACCTTAATCCGTGCGACTTCTGGCTGTGGGGCTATCTGAAAGATGTTGTGTTCAGTGTTCCAATTGCAAACTCAGCTGCATTGAGGGCACGCGTTGCGCAACACATTCTGAACGTACCCCGGAAACACTTCGATCAGTTGTGGAATATGCTGTTCCTCGATTTCAGCTTGTTGCAGACGACAGTGGACAGCATATTGAACATGTCAATCGGAAATTAATAATCCGATTTGATTTTGATTGATGCTTTTTATGCGGTTTTTGGCATCAGGACAATTAAAAACCGATTTTTCCCATCCGACGTGATACGACCTTGCCGTGGTGGATGGGCTTACGTAACTAACAGTACCAAATCTGTACACCCATGCACACTGAGTAGTACAGTTCGTTTAACGTCAAACGTACACCTTAGGCATTGTTGTATGATTCATTTGTCATTTGTAGTCGACCACTATTAAATCATGATGCTTACAGCGCCACCTATTGCTACATTTTGTAACTATTTATTTTTCTTCTACCATACGTTTTCCCCCTTCTCCGATAATATTCCATTGCAATTTGGCGTCATTCTGACCTGTGGTGCTATTTCTACAGAGGTTTGAAAGTTTAATTATAATCACCCAGTAATTGTCACCCGGTACACATTGTCGGCATGCAGGCACACGAAAGTAGTTTCACAGATTTTCGCACTCAGGTTGCCACGCAATCATGACTTATTTAGTTTCATAATCTAAAAAAGCTCTTTCATACAAGTATGTCGATCGAAATATTGTATCACTTTTACAACCTCGTTGTGGAGACGTGCAAACTCTACCGAAGGAAAGCAATGTAAATGGGCTGGATAGTCTTAACGTAAAAGGATTTGTCGCTAAAACGGGAATCACCTTGCAGGTCAGTCATTTACATCTGTATATGCACAGTGGCACTTTCAACGAAATTGCAAACGGTCTCCAAAACAGCTCGAAAACAGTTGTACGATTGGCAGTGTCCTCAAAACGTTTAGGAAACTACCCTGTAATTCTTTCAAGCTGCAATGAATTCTTCAAACATCGCGTTTTCTTTAACGGCGATGAGCTAGGGGAACTGGACTGTGTGTGTCAGAATTTGTCCCTTCTATAAACCAATTTCCTTTTTAAATGCATCCCCATCAAAACAGAAAGGAGCTGTTTCTCGCTTTGCAGTGTGCAGACATGTCCACTTAAAATGAGAGGTCTGCAATCCAGTCTGGATGTTCTAATTTTTGTTCATGTACTCATTTTCTTCTTTATAAATTCAATAATAGCCAGTTTGAAACAAAAAAATCGTTCCAGGTATACCACGTGACTTAATCAGCGTACCTTGCAACAGTACATAAGTCTCCGTACTCTCCGTTGATTTCCATCGAAAATTGTTGCATGTGACAGTGGATTAATAAGTGCAACTTCAGGAATTTTACTATTCAAAACACTAATTTCTTCACACGCTGCGGCCTGGAAATTTTGCGTAAAGTGCTTCTTGATGTACAGAACAATGAATCCCGTCTGTCGATTGTCGTAACTTTTTGCACTTTTTCATTGTCAACTAAATCTTTCAATTCTTTCTGAACGGTGCTGTAATATCGTTTCATAGCAAATTTGAAGTACCCGTTCCTTATGCGTTTGCATAATATATGTTGAGAATTCTCATCTCTCTCTTCTGTCATTCCCATTCATTTTTAAAGGCTCATGACGTTAAATCGATAGACTGCCTCTTTTTTTGCAGCCACTAGACCTGTGAACTTCCTTGATACCGCGAACAAACAGCAAAGCGTAAATAGTGCTGACAACGATCTACTAAACTGAAGTGTGCCGAACAAAAAATATCACACAGCAACGTTTATTGAACCGAAAAGTAACCGACTATTCTGCTGCATGCATTTTCAAATAAGAACTAAGAAAATGTAGCAGTAATCCTGGCTCTTTCAAGTCCAAACAGAAGAATTCCCTCATGGTTCACTCCTATTCTATTGGGGAGTTCCTGGTAAAGAATTAAGTTAATTCCTGTGCTACATTGTTGATTATGCTAATTTAAAGTATGATTCAAAAGTCACGTCCAATACGACAAATAGGGTGATAGTATGGACCAAACAAAAAAAAAGTCTAGTAAACATGGGGTCTAAAATACGTACCTTAAGATAAGAGCACATCTTCATCTTTGTTGCTGTGAAACAAATCTCTTTTCCTGCAAACTCTTTGCTTTCCATATTTTGAGGTATGGCCGTATGAACCAAAACAAGGAAAAAATATTCAGCAAACAAGAGCTTTAAAGCGCATACTTTAAGAGTTATAAGCACTTGTTCGATAGATGAAATGTTTTTCACAGTAGCCAAGATGAACAAGTGCTCATAGCTCGTAAGGTACGCATTTTATAGTACTTATTTCAAAAATGGCTCTGAGCACTATGGGACTTAACAGCTGAGGTCATCAGTCCCCTAGAACTTAAAACTACTTAGACCTAACTAACCTAATGACATCACACACATCCATGCCCGAGGCAGGATTCGAACCTGCGACCGTAGCGGTCCAGCAGTTCCAGACTGAAGCGCCTAGAACCGCTCGGCCACACCGGCCGGCAGCACTTATTTACTGGAATTTTTTTTTCTTGTTTTGGTCCATACTACCACCTCTAAGAGTTTGTCGATGGAGTTCTGTTTCATCCTGTCAGTCCTGTGGGACACGCTTTTTGTATCACCCAGTATACTTGCTTAGGATTTGTTTTTCTGCTTAGGATTTGTGTACAGTGTGGTTCTAATCAAACGTTTGCTACTTGAGCCAGTGTCGACGGAGATCAAGCGTCATTGGAATGATATTAAGACTGCGCTGCAGGATTTGCGTTGTTAGTAGTGTTAAAGTCATGAGTTGCCGTTAGGCGCCGGTACTGATGCGGCGACGTAGGATTGAATCACAAGCATCAGTGTGCATCACAGTTGCAGACAGTCAACATGGATCTCGAAAAGGTGAGGAGTTCTTTGGTGATAAAGCGTTTTTATCAAAATAACAGCAACATTGCTGCTGCTCTTCGCGAATATCTACGCGATAAAAGGAGGTCCTCTTTCCGCGCTGGGATTGAGGAACATGATTCGGAAGTTCGAATTAAATAGTGATTTGGGAATTGCTCCTGGGAGAGGCAGAAGGCCGGTTGTGTGTGGCTGAGAATGTTGGACTCAGTGTGCGACATTCAAGCAGTGCGTGAGCTGAACATTGTATAGACGACTGTTCGAAAAGTGCTGCGAACAACTGTGAAGTGATATCCCTAGTGCGACTCCATGCTGTTTTGGATGCGTATAGTCGTCAGATTGAGCAAGGTGTGTAGTCCTTAAAGTGAACATGGTACGTAATTAAGAAGTGTTATGTGTGTGAAATCTTATCGGACTTAACTGCTAAGGTCATCAGTCCCTAAGCTTATCCTAAGGACAAACACACACACCCATGCCCGAGGGAAGACTCTAACCTTCGCCGGGACCTGCCGCACAGTCCATGACTGCAGCGCCCAGACCACTCGGCTAATCCCGCGCGGCCTGTTATTATCTCATGTGGACATTAAAATGAGTTTGTTTCAACAGTTTATCCGTTATTTCTCTTCCGCGTCTTCTTACATACTCGTATGTTTTTAAAAGTTCATTGTATTACTATCAAAAAATATATTTTTGTGTCTACAGTCGCAGTTTATTTGTTTTGCCTGCTGGCGACCGGTTTCAGTAAACAGTACCACCCTTAGGCTATCAAAAAATTCTATTACAACGTTAGAACAGTAGTTCTAGTGCAACTTACAAAAATACGGGGGTTGCGTAGTATACCGTTAGCAGAGCCTGTTCTGTTGATGGTGCGAATGGAGCGGTCTAAAGTTATGGTGATTCTCGTGTACGACTGTGACGGTATTATCCTAACGCATTACGTTCCTCCACGGCAGACTGTCACTGCACAATATTACTGTTCTTTTTTCGAGCATCACCTGCGACCAGCTTTGCGAAGGAAGCGGCGACACTTTCTGCGCAACCCACCCATCATTTTGCACGACAATGCGAGGGCGCATACAGCGCAAGCTGCGCCTGCTCTGTTCGATCGATGGGACTGGTAAGTACTGTACCATCCACCATACACCCCGGACTTAAGACGTTGTGGCTGTGATTTGATTCCGAAGATGAACGAACCACTTCGTGGCATTCGCTTCAGAACTGTTCCAGAGATTCGACAGGCAGTACACCGCTCCATTCCCACCATCAACAGAACAGGCTCTGCTAATAATATACTACGCCTTCCACATCGCTGGCAACGGGTTCTACACTACGCTGGTGACTGCTCTGAAGTACAGTAACAGGTGCAGACGTGTAACTCTTTTGTATCGGTTGTGAATAAATAGTTGCCTCTATTTAAGTTCCAGCCCTCATATTATACATTATGGCAGCAGACGCTTGATATATAGGGACCTTAAAACGTACAGGTAGCATCTTAGCCATGGCACACAGTCGTCACGCTTGCTTCCCAAGTAAGTGTGGTCAAATGCTAAAAGAAACTTTAAAAATATATAAATATATGTAAATTGAGGCCAGCAGTGATAAGAGTGCCTCATATACACAGAGTTCACTATTATTACTATTATTATTGTTATATTTATGTCTTTTACCTCGTCAGAAAGTCGCAACGTAAAAGGTATCTAAGAATAGCAAAAATCTGAAAATAATAAATTAGTTAATAAAATAGTCCCTCCCCCTGTAATAAAAGATTGATGCAAAATCGCAAACGTATTCAGCTAGGCTTTGGGTTGTTTGGGGGAAGAGACCAAACTGCAAGGTCATCGGTCTCATCGGATTAGGGAAGGATAGGGAAGGAAGTCGGCCGTGCCCTTTCAAAGGAACCATCCCGGAATTAGCATGTAGTGATTTAGGGTATTCACGGAAAACCTAAATCAGGATGGCCGGACGCGGGATTGAAGTATTCAGCTAAGATCACATTTTACCATTAGATAAAGTTTATGCCACTATCAAACATCGATGTGACCACGTTTCTTTAAAATAACGCAAGTGCCGTCGTAATAATGGCGTTACACAGTAAAAATACAAAATTAATTTTTATTGAAAAGAAATCGCGCGTCCAGATGGAATAGTGACATACTGCAGCTACGGTGTACAGGTGATTTACAGTACTGGCCATTAAAATTGCTACACCAAGAAGAAATGCAGATGATAAACAGGTATTCATTGGACAAATATATTATACTAGAACTGACATGTGATTACATTTTCACACAATCTGGGTGCATAGATCCTGAGAAATCAGTACCCAGAACAACCACCTCTGGCCGTAATAACGGCCTTGATACGCCTGGGCGTTGAGTCAAACAGAGCTTGGATGGCGTGTACAGGTACAGCTGCCCATGCAGCTTCAACACGATACCACAGCTCATCAAGAGTAGTGACTGGCGTCTTGTGACGAGCCAGTTGCTCGGCCACCATTGACCAGACGTTTTCAATTGGTGAGAGATCTGGAGAAAGTGCTGGCCAGGGCAGCACTCGAACATTTTCTGTATCCAGAAAGGCCCGTACATGAGCTGCAACATGCGGTCGTGCATTATCCTGCTGAAATGTAGGGTTTCGCAGGGATCGAATGAAAGGTAGAGCTACGGGTCGTAAGACATCTGAAATGTAACGTCCACTGTTCAAAGTGTCGTCAATGCGAACAAGAGGTGACCGAGACGTGTGACCAATGGCACCCCCTACAATCACGCCGGGTGGCACGCCAATATGGCGATGACGAATACACGCTTGCAATGTGCGTTCACCGCGATGTCGCCAAACACGTATGCGACCACCATGATGCTGTAAACAGAACCTGGATTCATCCAATAAAATGACGTTTTGCCATTCGTGCACCCATTTTCGTCGTTGAGTACACCATCGCAGGCGCTCCTGTCTGTGATGCAGCGTCAAGGGTAACCGCAGCCATGGTCTCCGAGCTGATAGTCCATGCTGCTGCAAACGTCGTCGAACTGTTCGTGCAGATGGTTGATGTCTTGCAAACGTCCCCATCTGTTGACTCAGGGATCGAGACGTGGCTGCACGATCCGTTACAGCCATGCAGATATAATGCCTGTCATCTCGACTGCTAGTGATATGAGGGGGATCAAGCACGGCGTTCCGTATTAACCTCCTGAACCCACCGATTCAATATTCTGCTAACAGTCATTGGATCTCGACCAACGCGAGCAGCAATGTCGAGATACACTAAACCGCAATTGCGATAGGCTACAATCCGACCTTTATCAGAGTCAGAAACGTGATGGTACGCATTTCTCCTCCTTACACGAGGCATCACAACAACGTTTCACCAGGCAACGCCGGTCAACTGCTGTTTGTGTATGAGAAATCGGTTGGAAACTTTCCTCATGTCAGCACGTTGTAGGTGTCGCCACCGGCGCCAACCTTGTGTGAATGGTCTGAAAAGCTAATCATTTGCATATCACAGCATCTTCTTCCTGTCGATTGAATTTCGCGTCTGTAGCACGTCATCTTCGTGGTGTTCAAAATGGTTCAAATGACTCTGAGCACTATGGGACTTAACTTCTGAGGTGATCAGTACCCTAGTACTTAGAACTGCTTAAACCTAACTAACCTAAGGACATCACACACACCCATGCCCGAGGCAGGATTCGAACCTGCGACCGTAGCGGTCGTGCGGTTCCAGACTTAAGGGCCTAGAACCGCTCGGCCACTCCGGCCGGCCATCTTCGTGGTGTAGCAATTTTAATGGCCAGTTGTGTACTTTGCAATAGTCAGTTGACGATCTACAGCTCATGTTTGTCCAAGTTCCATTTTTCATGGAGGCCCCCTTAAGCAGTGTACGTTTAATTATTACTACCCTATACACTTTATTTTATCTGCTATTAATTTCCTGGCGTTGATTTCATGTACTGCCCCTCAATTTGGTCCTACATTGCTAGTTGTACAAAATAATTTAAAAAAATACGCCAGTTCAAACCGGGTATAAGGAGGCCGGTGTTTACTGTCGTAACTCATCCGACGGCAGCCAGCAAGGCAGTGTTTCGCCGTCCGGGACAAAAGAGAACGTTTGAAAACTATGCCTTACCACTGTGCGGCAGTTGCTGTTTGGGGATTCCGAGCGGCTTCAGGTCGTGAGTGGAAGGCGGCCGGTCGGGGCACTCGCAGCTGACGAACGCCGGCTGCTGAGGTTTGTCGCGCGGGGCCGCCTCCACCTTGGGACGCTTCTCCGGCGGCTGCGGTGGCGGCGGCGGCTTCGGCTGCGGGGACGGCGGCCGCAGTCTGCGCAGATTGTCCCTCTCGCGCCTGCGGAACTCCTCGAGGAACTGCCTGGTGAAGACCATGCGGGCGGCGCCGCGCGCCACCAGCAGTGTGCCCAGGCCGGGGAAGACTAGCGAGGCGCTGCCGGCGGCGAGGCGGCGGTCGAGCGCCCGCTGCACCGCCCCCAGGCACGCGTCCGCTCCCCGCAGGCCGCGCTCGCTCGCGCTCGCCATCGTGGCGGCGGTCATCAGCCGCGGCGCAGACTTCGGGCACCACTTCTTCTCGGCGCGGACGCCGAACTTCTGCAGCGCGCGGCCGTACAGCGTGAACGCCGGCGAGCTCTCGAACGTGTTCTTGCCGATCTGCCACTTGGACACCGAGAAAGTGCCCACATTCTTCAGCAGAGTGGCCTTCCCGTCCAGTAAATTCTTCCTAATCTCTGCGGTGACAGCGCTCCAAAATTTTGTCAGACCTTCCTGACCGGCAATTTTCTCGTCCTTTGGCCAGAGGTTCTTGCGCGCCTCTTCTATAACGTCGCACGAACACATCTCGGTTTTCATCCTGGAACAGGATATCTCTGCAACTGGAGTCCGTACGGTGAGCGGTACGACCACTTATATAGAAACGTACCAGGAACTACCACAGAGACACTACAAGAAACGCTCACGGACGGAGACAAATAGGAACTATTAAACAAACACAAAGATCAAACCTCCAAAATTGGTCGTCCTATCTAGAAGCCACCCGTCATTTAGGCGTGGGGTCTTTGATTACCAATCAAAGCGTCCTCGGTTCCGGGTTCGAAAAGCGGCACCGCTTAAATTTTGAAATAAAATCAGCAGCAATGACGGCCGAAGACTTCCAGCACAAGAAGTCTCCCTCATTGTACCAACAGCCTTGTCAAAGAGGGCGGAGGGGGGGACAGAGTTCCAGCACACTCTCCTGTGCTTGGGGTGGCAAACTGTTTCTAAAGACGCTAAAGACGGAGGAAACCATTGCATTAAAGACACGGAATGTGTATCCACATGACATGTGGCCTGTAACTGAAAAGTGTCATGATGATCTCTCCACTGGCAAAAGATTCCTGAATAGCCCCCATTCGGGTCTCCGGGAGGGGACTGCCAGAGGAGACGACCATTAGAAAAAGATTGAATGACCAACGAAAGGATAACGTTTTACGAGTCTGGGCGTTGAAAGTCAGAAGTTTGAACGTGGTAGTGAAGTTAGAAAATCTGAAAAGGGAAATGTTAAGGTTCAATCTAGATATAGTTGGGGTCAGTGTAGTGAAATGGAAAGAAGACAAGGACTTCTGATCAAGTGAGTGCACAATTTCAACAACAGCAGAAGAGTGAGTTGCTGTGAACAGTTCAGTGATAGGGTTGTTCTCATCGGAATCGACAGCAAATCAAAACATCGGCAGCAATAGTTCAGGTATACATGCCAACCTCGCAAGCAGAAGATGATGACATGGAGAAAGTATATGAGGATATTGAAAGGATAATTAAGTACGTAAAGTGTGATGAAAATCTAATTGTCATGGGAGACTGGAATTCGTTAGTAGAAGCGGTTATGGGAGAATAGGAGTTTGCGACTAGAAAGGAGAGAGTAGAAAGAGTAATTGGGTTCTGCAATAAATTTCAGCTAGTAATAGCGAATAATCTGTTGAAGAATAACAAGAGCAGGACGTATACCTGGAAAAGTCCGGGAGATACGAGAAGATCTCAGTTAGATTACATCGTGGCCAGGTGAGATTCTGAAATCATAAACTGGATTGTCAGGCGTACCCTGAAGCAGATATAGGCTCAGATTACACTTTAGTAGTGATGAAGTGGAGGCTGAAGTTCGAGTGACTAGTCAGGAAGAGTCAATAGGCAAAGAAGAGGGATACTGAAGTACTAAAGAATGAAGAGGTACGCTTGAAATTCTCTAAGGCTATAGATACAGTAATAAGGAATAGATCAGTGTCCAGTTCTGTTGAAGTAGAATGGACATCTCTAAAAACGGCAATCACAGAAGCTGGAAAGAAAAACATAGGTACAAAGAAGGTAACTGCAAAGAAACCAAGAATACTCCAGTTGGTCAAGAAAAGAAGAAAGTATAAAAATGTTCAGAGAAATTCAGGAATACAGAAATACTAGTCGCTGAGGAATGAAATAAATAGGAGGTGCAGAGAAGCTAAGGCGAAATGGTTGCATGAAAAATGTGAAGAAATCGAAAAAGAAATCGTTGTCGGAAGAATTGACTCAGCGTATAGAAAAGTCAAAACAACTTTCGACAAAATTAAAAGTAAGGATGATAACATTAATAGTGCAATGGGAATTCCACTGTTAAATGCAGAGGAGAGGGCGGATATATGGAAAGAGTACATTGAAGACCTCTACAAGAGCAAAGACTTGTCTGACGACGTGATAGGGGAGAAAATAGGAGTCGATTTAGAATAGACAGGGGATCTAGTATTGGAACCAGAATTTAGAAGAGCTTTGGAAGATTTAATATCGAAACAGTCAGTATGGATAGAACATATTTCATCAGAATTTCTAAAATCATTGGGAGAAGTGGCAACAAAACGGCTATTCACATTGGTGTGTAGAATGTATGAGTCTGGCAATATACCATCTGACTTTCGGAGAACCATCATCCACACAGTCCCGAAGACTGCAAGCGCCGACAAGTGCAAGAGTTATCGTACCATCGGCTTAGCGGTTCATGTATTCAAGTTGCTGACAAGGATAATATGCAGAAGAGAGGAAAATGAAGTTGAGGATTTGTTAGATGACTGTTTGGCTTTAGGAAAGGCAAAGGCACCAGACAGGTCAATTCTGACGTTGCGGTTGATAATGGAAGCAAGATTAAAGAAAAATCAAGGAACGTTCATGGGATCTGTCGACCTGGAAAAGGCGTTTGACAATGTAGAATGGTGCAAGATGTCCGAAATTCTGAGAAAAATAACGGTAAGCTGCAGGGAAAGACGCATAATGTACAATATGTCCAAGAAACGAGAGGGAACAATAAGAGTGGAAGACCAAGAACGAAATTCTCGGATTAAGAAGAGTGTAAGACAGAGGTGTAGTCTTTCGCTCCTATTGTTCAATCTATACATCGAAGAAGCAATTACGGAAGTAAAAGAAAAGTTCAGGAGTTAACTTAAAACTCAAGGTGAAAGGATATCAACGATAAGACTTGCTGATGACATTGCTGTGCTCAGTGAAAGTGATGCATAATTACAGGATCTGTTGACTGGAATGAACAGTTTAATGATTACAGAATATGGAGTGAGAGTAAATTGAAGAAAGGCGAAAGTAATGAGAAGTAGCAGAAATGAGGACTGCGAGAAACTTAACATCAGGATTGGTCATCACAAAGTAGATGAAGTTAAGGAATTCTGATACCTAGGCAGCAAAATAGCCCACGACGGACGGAGCAGGGAGAACATCAGAAGTGGACTAGATCTGGCAAAAAGGGGATTCCTGGGCAAGAGAAGTCTACTAGTGTTAAACATAGGCCTTAATTTGAGGAAGAAATTTCTGAGAAGGCACGGTGGTAGTGAAACATGGACTGTGGGAAAACCAGTGCTGAAGAGAGTCGAAACATTTGAGATGTGGTGCTATAAGGTGGACTAATAAGATAAGGAATGAGGGGATTCTCCGGAGAATCGTCGAGGAAAGGAAGATATGAAATACAATGACAAGAAGAAGGGCCAGAATGGTTGGGCATCTGTGAAGACACCACCTCCGTGGTACTAGAGGGTAAAAACTGTAGAGGAAAACAGAGATTGGATTACATATAGCAATTAATAGACGGCGTAGGCTGCAAGTACTACTCTGAGATTAAGATGCTAACGCAGGCGAGGAATTGGTGATGAGCCGCATCAAACCAGTCAGGACACTGTTGAGAAAAAGGAAAAAAAGTCTAGAAGGAAATGAGAATATACCCATATCGATTTAGATGAGCGCGATGCGAGTGGATTAGCTCAGATGAAGACTCCGGCACAACGGATTCCTCTGACATTAACACCAACCACGAGACAAATGAACAGTAACATGTACATGACCCATACATGACACTAAATCACTAAACGACGAAGTAGTAATACACAGACATAGACGAAGTAAATATTCCAGAATTCGAATGAAGTACAACTGCCAACATGAATAACTGAGAAGTAGGTATCCTCGGTGTAGCGAAGCAGCTTATGTTACTTAATAAGGGCAAGGCCTCCAGTCCAGATTATATGCCAGTCAGATTCATTTCAGAGTATGCTGATACAATAGCTTAACCCTTAGCAATCATATATAACCGCTCGCTCGTCGAAATATCCATACACGAAGACTAGAAGGCTGCGCAAGTTACACCAACACCCAGAAAGGAAATAGGAGTAATCCGCTGAATTACGGACCCATATCATTAACCTCGATTTGTAGTAGGATTTTGGAACGTACACTGTGTTAGAACAATATGAAGTGCCGCGAAGAAAACGATTTGTTGACAAATAGACAGCTCGGATTCAGAAAATGTCGCTCTTGTGAAACACAACTAGCTTTTTAATCTCACGAAGTAATGAGTGCTATCGACTAGGGATGTGAAACTGATTCCATATTTTTAGATTTCCAGAAAACGTTTGGCACCGTTTCTCACAAGAGATTTCTAATAAAATAGCGTGCCTTTCGAGTATCATCTCTGTTGTACGACTGGATTCGTGATTTCCTACCAGAAAGGTCGCAGTTCGAAGTTATAGACGGAAAGTCATTGAGTAAAACAGAAGTAATAAATGGCGATTTCCAAGGAAGTGTTATAGGCCCTCTTCTGTTCCTCATCCATATAAACGACGTATCAGACTATCTGAGCAGCCGTCTTATGTTGTATGCAGATGATGATGTCATTTAGCATCTGGAGATAACCAAATCCAATTGGAAAAGATTTAGACGAGATATCTGTATCGTGCGTAAAATCCGCATTACTACTAAAAGAAATCCGCTAAATTTCTGTTACACGGTAAACCACACAAATCTAAAGGTTGTAAATTCAAATAAATACTTAGGGATTAAAATTACGAATAACTTAAATCGTGGGGAAAGCAGACCAAAGACTAACTGTTCTGCCAATAATTCACAAAGTGCAGCAGGTCTACGAAAGAGACTGCTTACATAACGCTTGTCCGCCCTCTCTTTGAGCATTGCTGTGCAGCGTGGGATCTACAACAAAGTGGACTGAAGCAGGTTATTGAAAAGGTTCAAAGAAGGACAGCTCGTCTGTAATATCGTGAAACAGGGGAGAGAATGCCACGGACAAGTACGTGAAGGGGGGTAGTAACCATTAAAACGAAGGCTTTTCTCGTTGCTGCAGGAGCTTCTAGTGAAATATCAGTTATCAACTTTCTCCTCCGAATGCTAAAATATATTTTTGACGCCGATCTACATAGGGAGGAATGATCACCATAATAAAATAAGGGAAATCAGAGATCGCACGGAAAAATATAGCCGGCCGAAGTGGCCGTGCGGTTAAAGGCGCTGCAGTCTGGAACCGCAGGACCGCTACGGTCGCAGGTTCGAATCCTGCCTCGGGCATGGATGTTTGTGATGTCCTTAGATCAGTTAGGTTTAACTAGTTCTAAGTTCTAGGGGACTAATGACCTCAGCAGTTGAGTCCCATAGTGCTCAGAGCCATTTGAACCATTTGGAAAAATATAGGTGTTCGTTTCCCCCCGCGCCGTTAGAGTGTGTAACTGTACAGAAATAGCTCAGGTCGGAACCAATGATGTGTGTCACTTTGGATCGGAAGAGATTCTCTCTGGTTTCGAGCGGCTAACAGAAGTGGTAAAGGTTGCCAGTCTTGCTTGCGAGAGGAAACCTAAGCTGACCATTTGCAACATAGTCGACGGAACCGATGGCGGACCTCTGGTACAGAGCCGAGTGGAGGATCTGAATCAGAGGCACAAACGGTTCTGCGTCCGTGTACGCTGCAGATTCCTCGACTTGAGCCTTAGGGTATTTGGGTTTCGGGTTCCGCCGAATAGGACAGAGTCCACTACACGCAGGAGGCGGATAAACGAGTAGCAGGGGTTATATGGCGTGGACTGGGAGGTTTTTTACGTTAGAGGGTCTCGAGAAAACACAAAAAGGGCTTCACTCACAAAGGGTGCACGCCGATTACTGGAAGAACGTAGATACAGGAACTGTCGGTATAACAGTTGTAAATAGTCGTAGCTGTGTTGGGGAACTACCAGAGCTCCAAGCACTAATAGAAAACAATGATGCTCAAATCGTTATAGCACTGAGAGAAGTTCAGCCGAAATTATTGCGAAGAAGCTAACGGTGTTCCGAAAGGATAGGGTAAATATCGTTGGCGGTGGCGTATTTGTTGCTGTTAGAAGTAGTTTACCTTGTCGCGAAACTGAAGTAGAGAGTTCCTGTGAGTTAGTATGGGCAGAGATCATTCCTGGTAACCGGAATAAAATAATAATTGGATCAATTTACCAACCTCCCAATTCAAATGATACAATTGCTGAAAGGTTCAAAGAAAAATTGAGTTTGATTTCAAACACCTACAGGACTCATACAATTATAGTTGGTGGTGACTTTAATTTACCCTCGATATATTGGCGAAAATACATGTTTAATTCCGGAGGTACGCGTAAAAAATCATCCGAAATTGTACTAAACGCATTCTCCGAAAATTCTTTCGAGCAGTTAGTTCATAGCCCACGTGAATAGTAAACGGTTGTGAAAACACGTTTGACATCTTAGCAACAAATAATCCTGAGCTAATAACGAGCATCATAACGGATACAGGGATTAGAGAACACAGGACTGACATAGCGAGATTGAATATTGTAACTCCCAAAACCTACAAAACTACAAGAAAAATATACCTACTCAAAAAAGCAGATAAAAATTCACTTGATGCGTCGCTGAGAGACAATCTCCACTCCTTCCAAATTAACAAAGTAAAGGTAGACCAGATGCGGCTTGAATTCAAAGAAACAGTATCGGCGGCAATTGAGAAATTTACACCAAATAAATTAACAAACGCAGAGCTGATCCTCCTTGGTACACTAAACGGGTCAGAACACTGTTGCAGGAACAACGAAAAAAAAGTGCCAAATTTAAAGGGAAACAAGATATCCAAGATTGGCGATCTTTTACAGAAGCTCGAAATTTCGCGTGGACTTCAATGCGAGATGCTTATAATAGTTTCCACAACGAAACTTTGTCTCGACTCCTGGCAGAAAATCCAAGGACATTCTGGTCGCATGTGAAGTATGCTTGCGGCAAGACACAATCAATGCCTTCTCTGCGCAATAGCAGTGGAGATATTATCGAAGAAAGTGCTGCCAAAGTAGAGTTACTAAACACAGCCTTCCAAAATTCCTTCACCAATGAAGACGAAGTAAATATTCCAGAATTCGAATCAAGAACAGCTGCCAACATGAGTAACGTAGAAGTAGAGATGCTCGGAGTAGTGAAGCAACTTAAATCACTTAATAAAAGCAGGCAAGCCTTCTGGTCCAGACTGTGTACCAACTAGGTTCCTTTCAGAGTATGTTGATGCAATATCTCCCTACTTAACAATCATATACAACCGTTCGCTCGACGAAAGATCCGTACCGAAAGACTGGAAAGTTACACAGTCACACCAGTATTCAAATAAGGTAGTAAAAGTAATCCACTAAATTACAGGCCCTTATCATTAACGTCGATATGCAACAGGATTTTTGAACATATATTGTGTTCGAATATTATGAATTACCTCGTAGAAAACAGTCTATTGACACGCAGTCAACACGGATTTAGAAATCATCGTTCTGATGAACCACAACTAGCGCTTTACTCGCGCGAAGTGTTGAGTGCTATTGATAAGGGATTTCAAATTGATTCCGTATTTCTGGATTTCCGGAAGGCTTTTGACACGGTACCACACAAGCGGCTTGTAATGAAATTGCGTGTTTATGGAATATCGTCTCAGTTATGCGACTCGATTCGTGACTTCCTGTCAGAGAGGTCACAGTTCGTAGTAATTGACGGAAAGTCATCGGGTAAAATAGAAGTGATTTCTGGCGTTTCCCAAGGTAGTGTTATAGACTTTTGCTGTTTCTTATCTACATAAACGATTTGGGAGACAATCTGAGCAGCCATATTTCGTCGTTTGCAGATGACGCTGTCGTTTATCGACTAGTAAAGTCATCAGAAGATCAAAACAAAATTGCAAAACGATTTAGAAAAGATTTCTGCTTGGTGCGAAAATCGACAGTTAACCCTAAATAACGAAAAGTGTGAGGTCATGCACATTAGTGCTAAAAGGAAGCCGTTAAAGTTCGGTTACACGATAAATCAGTCAAATCTAAAGACCGTAAATTCAACTAAATACCCAGGAATTACAGTTCCTAACAACTTAAACTGGAAGGAACACACAGAAAATGTTGTGAGAAAGGCTAACCAGAGACTGCGTTTCTTGGCAGGACACTTAGAAAATGTAACAGATCTACTAAAGAGACTGGCCACACTACGCTTGTCCGTCATCTTCTAGAGTACTGCTGCGCGGTATGGGATCCTTATCAGATAGGATTAACGAAGTACATCGGAAAAGTTCAAAGAAGGGCAGCACGTTTTGTATTATCGCGAAATAGGAGAGAGAGAGCCACTGAAAGGATGTGGGGCGGACATCACTAAAACAAAGGCGTTTTTCGTTGCGGTGGAATCTTCTCACGAAACTTCAATCTCCTCCGAATGCGAAAATATTTTGTTGACGCCGACCTAGGAGAAAACGATCACCATAATAAAATAAGGGAAATCAGAACTCGCACGGAAAGATATAGGAGTTCGCTTTTTCCACTCGCTGTAAGAGATTGGAATAATAGAGAATTGTGATTGTGATTCGATGAACCCTCTGCCATGTACTTAAATGTGATTTGCAGAGTATCCATGTTGATGTAGATGTAGGTGGTTCGATGATCCCTCTGCCAGGCACTTAATTGTGAATTGCAGCGTAATCGTATAGATGTGTATGTAGATTAGAATAGAAAGTTGTTAATACATGAAGTTGGATACATGGCGGCCGATTATTGTACTAGGCGCCACGCAAAATGTATAACTGACTACGCTGACGTAGAAAAACTGCAACACACGTAATCTAGCTAACCTGCATACAGAAAGTATAAAACACTAACGAAACTTAGGTATTTGAACAGTTATACGAGAGATGAACCGAATCGTGACATCCGAGACGTGAATTATCTCTTGTAACGAACTAACACGGCGACGCGCTGCTCAGAGACGTCCGCCTCGAGAATACATTCCGAGACCACCTTCCTGAGCAGCGCCGGTTAAGGAACGACTATCGCCGGCACTGATGTTTTTTAACTTCTTTTTTTCTCTTCTTAAAAGTTAATATGTTTTAACTTTCCGTTTTGTACTTTCACGTACTAAAATTTCTAGAAGTAATCACAGCACAAAAGAGAACTAAAAACCTGCATGGAGTCCCACCTCCACGAGGTGCTGCACGGGCAACGGTGCCTACGGCTTTAGTTGCGCAGTCAAATTTCAGTGTGCGGCGGGGGGGCCTGAGTACCGGCTAAGTGGACAGAGTGGGAAACTACGGACAGCACAAGCCATGTCAGGTGATGGGCCGTAGTTGTCTAAATGAAATGCAGCCTTAGGGGGAAAAAAATGTAGCGTCTCACTTGCCCTCAGAAATACGCAGTACGGCGCTACTCAGAAGTACTTCTGTGGTTTCAGAAGACGACTACGCGACAGCTGCCAAGACATACAGAAAACGGACACAAATCAGTGGATAGAGCATCTGTCCAATTCTCGATTCGCAATACGCGCCGAGGTGTAGTTGCAGTAGGGGGGCGGTATACGAATTATTTTCTTCCACTCTAGTGTTTGCGAATACTGCAACCCCCATAATTAATGCTCTGAATCACTCCCAAACCGGTAGATGTGTACAACAGTGGAATCATAATAAGTGATTAAGATTTCAGAGTGATGGCACGCACGTAGGCCCAGCAATGCTTCCTTTTGTGTGTCCAGACAGGTAAGTGTTATGCCAAGCTCAGTTGGTGCAAAGCTGTCGAACAAAGTAGAAATGTCCAGTCAAGTTCCGGTACGCCTCGTAATGTCAAACTCTGAAATAAAAGCATGTGAGCGAGCTCGAACGGGGTAGAATGATTTGTCTCCGGGAAACGAATTTGTCGCACTGTGACACTGCAGCTTGTACGGAGCACATTGGTGTGAGAGCAATGCCTGTGTGGAACCACTGGACAGAGAAGGGTCGCATACACCAACAAGTGGTTACTGGACCACGCAATATTACCATAGCGCCGGATGACAGCCGTCTTGTTCGTGTGGCCGTAACTTACTTCCATAGCACTGACTCGATGTTAGAGTGCTGCAACGGGAGTGGACGTGTCTGTGTCGACGGTTTGACACCTTCCGCTGACTGGGCTGGAGGCACACATGTCATTGCGTCGGCTTCCATTGTCGAGAAACCACAAACGCCTCACACTGCTATGGCCGCGTAAATGCCACCTCTGGAGTGCTGAGTGGCAAAAGTCAGTAATTTCAGATGGATAGTGCTTCTACATGTTCTACAGTGATGGTAGCATATACGTTACATGCTACCGTGTTGACAGCTGTCTGTTCATTGAGCGGTGTAACCGACAACACCAAATGTGATGGTTCCGGGCGTCATTGACTACAATGTGCAATCTCGTCTCCTATGTACTGAGGGCAATCTGAACAGCACTCACAGCATCAGAGACATGCTAGAGCCCGGGGCACTGCCCCTTTTGCAGGCAGCTCCACATGCCATGTACGAATACGACAGAGGCTAGCTACGTGTGGGGAGGAATGTGCAAACCTCCTCCAGAGAATGACGTGTACGACTAATTCCCAATCGTGCACTTCAGCCTGACCAAGTCGTCCATCAAATTTGTCTGGAAAACGGTCTTCCAGCAGCTTGTTCGTTTTGGTTCTCATGCAACCACTGCCCATGGTTTGTGGCTGCTCCTACAAATAACGTGGCAGTGTTTCCCCCAATAGCATGAGGAGATCCTCTTTGATTCCATACCACGAAATCTGGAGGCTCTGATTGCAGCATATGGCAGCTTCAAACCGTTGTTAAACTGCATGTACAATTCTGTAATTCTAATCATTTGCGCGTTGTCATTTCCCTAACCTGAGGAATCAGTATCAATGAACCCACATGTCTCCTTCTTGATGTTGCAATTTTCACGAACAGTAATATAACTGTAGCACCAAACTTGTTCGTGTCTTCAGATGGGCATCCCTTTAGACAGATTTACAAAGTGAGCTGCAGTTCCGCCTTGCCGGTCAATTTCCCAGGCAATTTCCAAGCTGTTGTTGACGTCTGAAACACCACAAAGTGAGCCCATACTTACCATCCGTAATGTGAGTTAAAAACTTTGAGACATGCTCTACCCATTGATCCCGTTTTTCTGTACGTCTTGTAGATTTCACACAGTCGCCTTCTGAAACCCGAGAGGTACTAATGGAAAAAAACCTATACGTTCTGCTCTGTAAGCTTGTGTCCTGCCTTGCGGCAGGTCTTGTCATGGGGGAAGCCTCGTCAGAGAGGTCCACCGCATGAGCGTCTAGGGAAGTGATTGCAGAGGTGGTTTCCCGTTGCCTTCCATTGGTGGTGAGGAAATGATAATGAAGAGACATCTTAAAAATTCGGCACAAAAGTCTAAAAACGTTGGTATGGAAGTCTAGAAAGTGATACTGACAGGACCTACAAACTTTCAAAGAGAAGTGCACTATGCAAGGCTATAGAAGCATGCACGACAACGGGAAAGATAGATGTATACAGGAAAGTTCAAGAACCTTTTGTAAAAAGAGAAGCACCAGTACGAATATTAAGAGCTCAGGTGTCAAGTTTGTAATAAGAAAATAAGGGAAGAAGATGGGTCGAAGGAATACCTAGGGGATAGACAGAAGGGGGACAAATTTGAAGATACTGTTATAGCAAGACAAGAGGAAGGAAATGAAGATGAGATGAGAGATATGATACTGCGAGAAAAATTTGACACAAATCTGAAGGATCTGAAAGATCTAAGATGAAACGAGACGACGTTCTCTCAGAATTACTGAAGTCTTTCAGAGTGCCAGCCATGACAAAACTATTCCACTTTGTATGCGAAATATATAAGGCAGGTACAATGTAACTATCTAACTAACTCTCCGACTTCGTGAAAAGTAACATCATTCCTATTCCACAGAAGGCACATGCTGGCAGATCTGAACAGTCTTGGATACAAAATACTGACACGAATTATTTACAGAAGAATGGAGAAACTGGTTAGCAGCGAATCTCGGGGAACATCATTTTGGTTTCAGGAGAAATGTAGGAACACGCGTGGCGTTACTGGCGCTACAGCATTTCTTAGACTGAAGAAAGATAAGCCTACTTTTATCGAACTTGTAGATTTAGGGGAAGCTTTTGTCAATGTTAACTGGAACACATTCTTTGAAATTCTGAAGATGGCAAGGATAAAATATGGAGAGCGAAAGGCTATTTACAACTTGTACAGAAACCAGACAGCAGTTACAGGTATCGAGGGGCATGAAAGTGAAGCAGTGGTTAAGGAGGGAGATAGGTTTGTAGCTTATTGCCGATGTTATTCAATATGTACATTCATCAAGCAGTAAAGGAAACCAAAGCAAAATTTGGAGAAGGAATTAAAGTTCAGGGAGAAGAAACATAAACTTTGAGGTTTGCGGATGACATTGTAGTTCTGTCAAGGACAGCAAAAGACTTGGAAGAGTAGTTGAACGGAACGGATAGTGCCTTGAAAGGAGGATATAAGATGAATGTCAACAAAAGCAAAACAAGGATAATAAAATGTAGTTGAATGAAATCAGGTGATGCTGAGGGAATTCGATTAGCAATAGTCTAAGTGTTATGCTATTTGGGCATCAGAATAACTGATGATGGCCGAAGTAGAGAGGGCGTAAAATGTAGACTGGCATTAGCAAGAAAAGTGTTTGTGGAATGTAGAATTTTGTTAACATCGAATACAAAACTGTTATGAAGTTTTTGTTGTGTGTAGCCTTGTCCGGAACTTATACGTGGACCATAAACGGCTCAGAAGGAAAGATCAGAAGCATCTTAAGTGTGGTACAACAGCACAATGTTGAAGTTCGGGTGGGTCGATCCGATAACTAATGAGAAGCTAATGTATAGAATTGGGGAGAAAAGAAATTTGTGGCACAACTAACGAAATGAAGGGATCGGTTGATAGAAAAAATCCGGAGGCACCAGATAATAGTTAATCTGGTAATGGCGGAATGTGTGGGGGTTAAAAATTGCAGAGGGAGACAAGCATGAACACACGAAGTGGCTTCAAATGTATATAGATTGCAATTGTAATACAGCGTTGGAGAGGCTTGCACAGAATAGTGAGGAGAGCTGCATAAAACCAGTCTTCCGACTGAAGATTACAACAACGGAAGAGTGAAGATAGGTTAAGCAACTGTAGGAAAAAAAATAAGAAAATAAATAGGCGCATGGAACCCCGAAAAGCTGTTGTTATACACTATGTGATCAAAAGTATACGGACTCACCCCCCCCCCCCAAAAAAAAAATACGTTTTTCATATTAGGTGCATTGTGCTGCCACCTACTGCCAGATACTCCGTATCAGCTACTTCAGAAGTCATTAGACATCGTGAGAGGGCAGAATGGGGCGCTATGCAGAACTCACGGACTTCGAACGTCGTCAGGTGACTGGGTGTCACTTGTGTCATACGTCTGTACGCGAGATTTCCACACTCCTAAACATCCCTAGGTCCACTGTTTCCGATGTGATAGTGAAATGGAAACGTGAAGGGACACGTACGCCGTAAAAACGTATAGGCCGACATCGTCTGTTGACTGACAGAGACAGCCGACAGTTGAAGAGGTTCGTAATGTGTAATAGGCAGACATCTATCCAGATCATCACACAGGAAATCCAAACTGCATCAGGATCCACTGCAAGTACTATGACAGTTAGAGGGGAGGTGAAAAAACTTGGATTTCATGGTCGAGCGGCTGCTCATAAGCCACACATCACGCCGGTAAATGCCAAACGACGCCTTGCTTGGTGTAAGGAGCGTAAACATTGGACGACTGAACAGTGGAAAAACGTTTCGTGGAGTGACAAATCACGGTATACAACGTGGCGATCAGATGGGAGGGTGTGGGTATGGCGAATGCCCGGTGAACGTCGTCTGCCAACGCGTGTAGTGCCAACAGCAAAATTCGGAGGCGGTGGTGTTATGGTGTGGTCGTGTTTTTCATGGAGGGGGGCTTGCACCCCTTGTTGTTTTGCGCGGTACTATCATAGCACAGGCCTACATTGATGTTTTAAGCACCTTCTTGCTTCCCACTGTTGAAGAGCAATTCGGGGATAGCGATTGCATCTTTCAACACGATCGAGCACCTGTTCATAATGCACGGCTTGTGGCGGCGTAGTTACACGACAATAACACCCCTGTAATGGACTGGCCTGCACAGATTCCTGGACGTGTTGGAACGCCGACTTCGTGCCAGGCCTCAGAGACCGACATCGATACCTCTCAGTGCAGCACTCCGTGAGGAATGAGCTGCCATTCCCCAAGAGACCTTTCAGCACCTGATTGAACATTGGCTGCAAGAGTGGAAGCCGTCATCAAGGCTAGGGGTGGGCCAACACCATACTGAATTTCAGCATTACCGATGAAGGGCGCCACGAAATTGTAAGTCATTTTCAGCAAGGTGCCGGGTACTTTTGATCAAATAGTGTATGTATTTATTCACAGACAACCACTTTAGCTCAAGCAAGTATCTTGAAGTCCTCTGCATATTAATAATACTGCAAAGGAATATTTCACGCCAAAAAAATTATGGTGAACCATTATATACAGCAAAGTCTCTAATAATATATATCTATATACCTGTAACGTATATACATATACTGGGCGTCTGCCGTAGTCCAGTGAGCAGCTCTTGAGCAATGGTTGTGTTACCAACTTATACCTTCATCCTCCACTAGTCAAGTACACAACACATATCATTACATCCCCGTTAATTTACACAGCAAGAACTGAAAAATCGAACGTATGTCCGAAAGAGTTGAAACAATCATTCATCCCATCATCGTACTTTTTATTGGACTTTGAGAGCTTCAATAACGTGTGTACCCCCTATGACCGTTGATCACCGCCTGACACCTACATGGCATGCTCCGTATAAGTCTACAGATGTAACTCTGTAGTATCTGTTCCCGCTCTTCAGTGAGAGTCCTTGAGAGCTCATGGAGAGTCTGTGGTGGAACAGGGCGACCATGGAAATGTCTGTCAAACACGTCCCACAAATGCCTGATGGGGCTTCGGTCGGGAGTCACCGGTAGCCATTCCATTGCTTCAGTGTCCAGGTTTTGCAAGACATCCCTTTTTTCACACGCCACTTGGACCCTGGCATTATCACGTATGAAAAGAAATTCAGGGCCACCAACGTATTCAACAGCCACCACATGGCCCAACAGGATCTGTTCTATGTACTGTCTTACGGTAAGGTGAGAGCTTGGACATTGACTAGATCTATATGGCTGTCAACACTGATGTCTCCCCGCACCATCACAGAGCCTTGGTCGAATCTGCGGATTTCCTGGACAACAGTTGCCACCATGGCGTCTCCACCCATGAACACAGCCATCAGCTTGTGTCAGAGGAAATTTCGACTCGTCTGTATATAACACTTTTCGCAACTGATGAAATTGTTAGTTGAAATGTGAACGACAGTAGTGAAAGCGAACAGTCGTGGTGTCAAGCGGGGTACTCGAACAAGTCTTCAGGGACGTAAGGTCCTTTGACGTAACCTGTTCCATACAGTTTCATAGGACACACCGGCTCCAGTGGCGCTTCTGGAGATGGTCTAGCAGAGCCCTGGTAATAGCTGTAATGCTGAGATGGCCATACATTGGTCTTCATGTAGGTTTGTAATGTGTCGCAAACTTGTGCAATTCGCCTTCTGTACTGACGTGTCTCCCTGTAGCCTGGCCAGACCTATCAATCACGGATGGAGAGACATTGGCACCTGCAGCAAAATGACTGACATTCCATCTTTCTGGTATCAAACGGATCGCCCTTACAACCTACACTGAAGTAAGATGTTGCATTACATGCGTTTGGTTGAATAGAAGTTCCACAATTGACAACTGTCATCAGTGTACCTCACCATAGAGCACTGGGACACCGGTACTCACTTCCTTCTGAGGGGTCATCTGATACTGTAATGTATAAAGCAGTCAATACATGCAGAATGAGTTTAATTATTGCATATGCTGAAAGCGAAGATCTCTAGCTATGCAAGAAGACCACAGGTACAGCACATACCGAAATAGATTTAACATACCGGACGTTGATATAGATATTCCCCCATTTATTCTGAGCAGTGTATTTTGGCATGTAATATTTCTTATGCAGTTTTATTAATATGTAGATGGCTTAAAGATGGTCACTTGAGAGGAATTTTCAAGTGGTTAAGCTGCTGAAACCACAGTAGTTGCTAGTATTACTAAATTATTTAAAAAGCTTCTCAGCCTACGTGGTTAATATGAGCCATTTAGAAATTTGCCATTTATCAACTTTTCGAAGATGTTATTCACATAATTGTTATTAAATGACTAAAGTTTCATTCCATCTGTAACTGGTTTCCATTTTCAACATGTGCCCCCTGCCCGATGCACTCGAATACACTCTTGTATTCGTTGTGGTATGCAATTAAATACCCTTCTAATGTCATCTTGAGGAATTTCGTATCATCCCTGAAACACATTTTATGTCAGTCCATGAAGATCGCTAGCAGGACGCTGGTATGAAAGTACGAGTAAACGTCTTCCCATCGCATCCCAGACACGTTTTATGGGTGACAAATGAGAGGACCATGCAGATCAGCCAGTGGCCCGTAAATTCGTCAAGGCATACGTATGTGGTGTGAACTGTAGTGTGGGCTCTTGTATTATCCTGCCGGAATATGCATTGCTCCGTGGCCATAAGTGGCATCATGTTGTCGGGCTTTCACCCTCCTTTCAGCTACGAAACCAGTCCTTTTGTCGTATCTAATAGCTCCCCACACCATGATATCAGGATTTGGAGAAGCATGGGTCTTGAGAATCGTTGCTGCCTCTGACCCCTGTCTAGGTCGTCTAAGGGCAATTTGGCCGCCACAAACAGAACCAGATTCGTTGGTGACCACGACAAAATTCCACTTAACGTCCCAATTGACTCTGGCTCTTCTAGGCGCGCAGTCCGGAACCGCGGGACTGCTACGGTCGCAGGTTCGAATCCTGCCTCGGGCATGGACGTGTGTGATGTCCTTAGGTTAGTTAGGTTTAAGTAGTTCTAAGTTCTAGGGGACTGATGACCACAGAAGTTAAGTCCCATAGTGCTCAGAGCCATTTGAACCATTTGACTCTGGCTCTGCGTCGTGCTACTCTCTGTAGCTTGTATACCACAAGTGGTGCCAGATCGCATCAGCGGTAAACGATGCATGACAACTCAGGTTCTCAATCCAGTTTACAGCAATCCATTCTCGATGGATCTCGCCTCGTGAAGGGCGGGATAGTGGTCTGCGGTGCTGGTATCTTGTTACTGTTTCATCAAGTTCCACACATGTCATGACCATGAAGCCCTCTTCGAAAGCTCTTTCTAATGCGACAAAGATGTACCCAGTTCCATTTTAAAAGATGTCATATTTCGGTAGCCATAGATGTTAAAAATTATGTAGCATATTTAAGAAAATTCTCCGCTATAACTGAGTAAAAATCGTATCTCGCTGCATCCACTGGTTTTGGATATTTTTGGGACGGCCTGTCGTACATTTCTCAACCTGTATACGAAACAGAGAGTAGCCGTGATAAAGATCTGTAAAAAACATTTGTATAAACCAAAACATTAAACTTTCCAACACGTAAATACGACATTACTGAAACGCCTATTCAAGGGGACTTTCGAAAAACTTCTTTGGACATCTTCATTAACACCAGAATCACCTGAGTTTAACGACTTAGGTCAGTCATCCTGTTTAGTTAAATAACATTATGATCCTCGGCATACGATGTGATAAGCGTTTAGTTTTAGTTAGTTTCATGTTGCATGAATCATTTGCACGATAAATTGTTATGATGTGGAGTGAGTTATTTTACATTAACATAGCAAATTTGTAAACATGGTTTCATGTTGAAAATTTATAAGGCTTTTTTTAAAAATATACAGATGCGAGTTAGTAATTCCTACCCACTACCTTTCACACGTTACAATAACAGAAATCTTTCTATCAAATAGAAGACGTCGTCAAGGCGAATCTTTTTCGGTTTGTTTTACAACTTTACTTTGCTGTCTGTCGGACATTTTATATCTCTGGTTAAGTTATCAAAAAGTTTTGCTGCGGCATTGTACAACGCTCTTTGTGCTAAAGACAGCCTGAATGTGGAGTAATTGACGTCATTTTTTCTTCGTGTGCTCTACTTACGTAAGTCATTGTCGCTTTTGAAATGTAATGTATTATTTTCAACAAACATCATGAGGGAGTAAATACACTGTAAAGCAGTAGTGAGAATACCCAACTCCTAATACAGACGTAGAAGATAATCAAGGAAGAGCATCCATATTATTCTTCCAGCACGTTTTTCAGCAATGAAGACTTTTAAAGATGACTTACCCTGCAACATTATTCCACATGACATTACTGAATGAAAATTTGCATAATGTGTCAACTTCCTAACTTGTCTCTCCCCTTTGCAATGATTCTAAGTGCAAAAGCGGCTAAACTGTTTTTAGGAGTTCCAAGAAGTGCATTCTCTAGTTTAAATTCTCATCAATATGGACACCTATTTTTTTGGAGTTTCCTCCCTATTTATTCTTTCCGCATCATCTGTTACATTTATCACTGGTGTAGTACCTCTAGATGTGCGGAACTTTTTAAAGCTGACGGTGAGACCACTCGCAGAAAACCAGCCAATGATACTTAGCATGTATGCTTGGATTGATTGTAATACTAGTGCCATCTGCAAAAAGGACTAATTATGCTCCTTACATATTCAACGGAAGACCGTACACATATATAAGGAACAACAGTGAGCTTAAGATTGAGCCTTGGGAAACACCATGTGTAACTTATCTCCAGTCAGAATCATGTTCAAGGGCTACATCGGTTTTACTACTCAGTACAACTTTCTGCATTGTTTTGGTTAGATATGACATTATACATTGTTTGGTTATACCATCAGCCCCATAAAATTCAATTTATTGAGGAGAATGCTGTGAGTCACACAGCTATATGTCTTACATAGGTCACAGAAAATACCAACCGGCACTGTTTTATTATTTACTGTTGTAAAATTTAGTGAATAAACATGTACATGGCATCCTCAGTACCGTAACTCTTCTGAGATCCATACTGTGATTTGCTGAGGATATTGTTGTTGCTCAGATGAGGTTCTGTTCTAGAACACATCACCATCTCAAAAAATTTGGGAAATTACGTCAGGAACGAAACAGGTCCATAGTTATTGATATCTCCCCCGTCATCTATCTGATGGAAGGGTCTCTCTAGAAAACTGCCTTGAATTAGTGAAGCATTACATATTTCAGGTAAGACAGAGCATATTAAACAGGAACAAATCTGTAGTACTCTATTGGTAACACTATCAAAACCAGATGAGGTATTATTCTTGATAGAATACATCATTTTCTTAATTTCAGAAGGAGAAGTTGGTGATATATTGATATGACAATTTCATGAGAGTCGTTTCTTTAACATACTGCAGTGATTTTTCTCTTGAACTGTTGGTCCCTATAGTTCCTGCTGTACTTAAGAATGATAATTAAATACATTTGCTACCTGTGACACATCATTTATAGTCCTTCCAGTCAGTTCAATAGTAATGGTACACTGTCCTGCGGTTGGTTGTCCTGTCTTTCGTCGCAGTGGTTGTAACGTGGAGTGATATTCAACACAGCCATAAGATGTATTCACCCTTCGCCTTTATGACGGCTTGACCTCTGCTGGGGACATTTTCAGTGAGATACACTGTGTGATCAAAAGTATCCGGACACCCGCAAAAACATTCGTTCTTCATGTTAGGTGTATTGTGCTGCCACCTACTGCCTAGTACACCATACCAGCGACCTTAGCGGTCATTGGACATTGTGAGAGAGCAGAATGGGGTGGTTCGTGGAACTCACGGGCTTCCAATGTGGTCAGGTGATTGGGTGTTCTTTGTGTCATACGTCTGTACGCGGGATTTACACACTGCTAAATATCCATAGGCCCACTGTTTCTGAGGTGATAGTGAAGTGGAAACGTGAAGGGACACGTCCAGCACAAAAACGTGTAGGCCGAACTCGTCTGTTGACCGACAGTGAGCGCCGACAGTTGAACAGGGTCGTAATGTGTAATAGGCAGACATTTATCCAGATCATCACACAGGAATTCCAAACTTCATCAGGATCCACTGCAAGTACTGTGACGGTTAGGCGGGAGGTGAGAAAACTTGGATTTCATGGTCGAGTGGCAGCTCATAAGCCACACATCACGGCGTTAAATGCGAAATGACGCCTCGCTTGGTGTAAGGAGCGTAAACACTGGACGATTGAACAGTGGAAAAACGTTGTGTGGAGTGGCGATCCAATGGGCGGGGGGGGGGGGGGGGGTATGGGTATGGCCAATGCCCCGTGAACGTCATCTGCCAGCGTGTGTAGTGATAACAGTAAAATTCGGAGGTGGTGGTGTTATGGAAGCACGGGCCTACATTGATGTTTTATGCATCTTCTAGCTTCCCACTGTTGAAGAGCAATTCAGGGATGGCGACTGCATCTTTAAACACGATGGAGCACCTGTTCATAACGCACGGCCTGTGGCGGCGTGGTTACACGACATTAACTGTAATGGACTGGCCTGCACAGATTCCTGACCGGAATCTTGTGGAATACCTTAGGGATGGTTTGGAACAAAGACTTCGTGCCAGATCTCACCGACCTACATCGATACCTCTCCTCAGTTCAGTACTCCGTGAAGAACGGACTGCCATTCCCCAAGTAACATTCCAGCACCTGATTGAACGTATGCCTGCTAGAGTGGAAGCTGTCATCAAGCCTAAGTGGGGCCAACACCATATTGAATTCTAGCATTACCAATGGTGGCCCCACAAACTTGTAAGTTATAGCCGGCCGGAGTGGCAGGCGGTTCTAGGCGCTACAGTCTGGAACCGCGTGACCGCTACGGTCGAAGGTTCGAATCCTGCATCGGGCATGGATGTGTGTGATGTCCTTAGGTTAGTTAGGTTTAAGTAGTTCTAAGTTCTAGGGGACTGATGACCTCAGAAGTTAAGTCCCATAGTGCTCAGAGCCATTTGAACCATTTTTTTGTAAGTTATTTTCAGCCAGGTGTCCTGATACTTTTGATAACATAGTGTATCTGAAAGTCTATGGAAGAATAGCGGCCCATTATTGCTCAAGACAATGCTGTAAAACCTTAAGCGCAATAAGTGACCCACACCCTAACCACGAAAAAAACCCACACCTTAACATCATCTCTTCCGTGCTTCACTGTTGGCACTACACGCGATAGCAGGTAATGTTGTCCAGGCATCCACCAAACCTAACCCCTTCCATTGGATTGCCACATGGTATAGTGTGATTCACCACTTCAAATCACTTGTTTCCTGTTATCTACTTTCCAGTGACGTAGCTCTTTACGCCATCTGAAGCGTCGCTTAGGCACAATCACCATATTAGCTGCACAGTTAGTAGCTCTTTGAAACTCAGCAGTGATTCCTTCCGCTGATTTTACGCGAATTTTGTACAACCATACTCCACAATGTTCGACGGTATCTGTTCATCAGTATGTGAGGTCTGCCTGGTTTTTGCTTAGTCGTGGATGCCCTTCGCGTTTCCACTTCATAATCACTTCACAGTCGACATGGCAGCTTTGGAAGAACTGAATCGTTCGTGATGCATTTGTTACTCAGATGTCATTCAATACGTAGTCCACGTTCCAAGACATGGATCTCTCCCGCCTCTTTTCATACTGGCGGGTCGGCTTCTCGTAAGATTTTACAGTCAATTCCGCATAACGTAGCAGTGTCCAAATACTGATTAGATGATGTATATTCGCTAAGGCTAAAGTTAGTACCTCACTTCTAAAATGCCGTGAAAGAATCTAAACAGGTAATGTAACCAAATGATTCTGAAATTATGTTAACTACTTAGCTCATTCACACATACCTGATAATTTTATGCAATCGCTGGCTCCGTGACGAAACAAAGTTCGTTTCCCAGAAACGACTAATAATGTGTCTCTTTGTATCCCATTGTTATTGCCTCGCTTTCGCGAAGCTTAAAGCTGAACCCGATTGCAAAAGCATAGTCAGTTTTTAAGAAGTAAAATGACCCATAACTTTGTACCTGGTTTGTCAGAGAACAAATACAAAGAAATTGGCCAGGTGTGAGTACAAACTTTCCGTACAAACTTTATTATGTATATAGACAGTTCATCCATTCAGGGAACCGAGAATCTCGAAGATCTTTGCCTGTTATCGACATTGATACTGTCAAGATATCGGTCCCTGTGATTCCAAGATTTTCGAGAATGTTTTAATTTAAAGCTTGAACTCGGATAAGAAATGACAAAAGAATATTTTTCCGTGTGATAAGAGTACTAAGAAGCTCCATTTTTTTTTACATCGTCAAGGGTTCATAGACCTTAATATGTGACATAAGTTTCAACTTCATACGTCTACCCGTTCCTGAGAAAAAGACGGACAGACAGACAGCCTGATAACAAATGTAAAAAAAAAAAATTTTTTTTCGTCTGATAATTTTTTTCCTTCGGCTGTGCTCTGAAACCTTACTCGTTGGCAAATTTCACGATTCTAAGTCAACGGGAAGTGTCCTGTAGGCTTTGATGACTAAGTTTTCGAGTATCAAGATATGATATAAATGGCCGTATCTTTTGATTGGTGTGACTTAGAAGCTTAAAATTCTTACACCGCCAAGAGACCATATACCTTAGAAAGTGATGCAAATTTGAACTCGTTACGCCAATCTGCTCACAAGTAAAGAGGTCGTATCAGACCGACAGAAACAGACAGACGGATGAAAAACAATAAAAAATATTTTTTCGTGTTATGTAATTATAAATAAACAATTTTCAGATTTTTTACTTTATTTGTACTGTGAAACCTTGCTTCTTGCCTAATTTTATGATTCTAGGTCAAAAGAACGTAACCTATACGTTATGAGAGTGAGTTTTCGAGTATCAAAATAAGTCACATAAATGGCCGAATCTTTTGATTGAACTGACTTAGAAGCTTAAAATTTATACACTGCCAAGGGAATACAAAACTTAGTATGTGACATAAATTTCAATTTGCTACGCCTACTCGTTTTAGTGCACGAAGGATATTAATTAGCTTTAATGAATAGCCTCAAAGAGCAAGGCACAAAAATACCTTGGTACGCTGTTCGTTATGGTATCACCCAACAAAAATTTGTGCAGTATGTTACATAGTATCCGCTATGGACGTATTACGGCACATAAAAGTTGTGCCATACTAAATTCTACTGGAGTCAATGTCACGTGTATTTTATTTTAAATATTTACGACCAAGCTCTACAGTATTGGCTACTACCTTCAATTATGCGTTTCAGTTGTTTATATTTGTGGGTGACATGCACATTGCACTAGGTGATTTTGTGATTTTGTGTGTCCATTTTCCTTCTGAAGAAGACAAAATTAAATTTGTCGAAACCATGGTGAAGGGTTAAAACCTTGCGCAACTGGTTGGCTGTTATTTTCTAATCCTATTAAGTTTCTACGTTCACCATTGCTGAAGCACAGCCATGTTTAATTGTAAGACTTCATATTCTTAGATTTTCGTTAAACGTTTGACTCGGAGCCCCAGTGCAAGCTGTTAAAGGTGGTCGCAGCATACGGTTTAGGTTTCGTGGTATGTGAGTGGCTCGAATACTAAAGTACCAGAAGCCGATACGTGGTCCTCGAAGGTGAGTTTTATCAAAGCCACGGGTATCGTCAGGATTGCCCTAGGGAAGTGTGGTAGGACCGTTCTTATTCTCTCTCTCTCTACGGGCACAGCTATCAGCAGCCGTTTGTTGACGACGCTGAGGAGTACGGGAAGGTGTCGTCGTTGAGTGGCTGTAGGGGGATACATGATGGCTTCAAAAAAATTTCTAGTCAGTATGATGAGTAGCAGGTTGCTCCAAATGTAGAAAATATAATTTAATGCAGATAAGAAGGATAAACAATCCCTTGATGTTCGAATACAGAGTACTAGTGTGCTGCTTGGCACAGTCACGTCGATTAAGTCGAAAGATGGCCGTTGCTTTTTCTATAATATTTACTTTACGCACTGGTACTATCTGTCACCTCATCATGGCCTAACTGACGATTTTAGTATAATAAGGGATACATCTTTCGCCATTTCATAAAACCATCATGGCCGGCTGGAGTGGCCGAGCGGTTCTAGGCGCTACAGTCTGGAACCGCGCGACCACTACGGTCGCAGGTTCGAATCCTGCCTCGGACATGGATGTGTGTGATGTCCTTAGGTTAGTTAGGTTTAAGTAGTTCTAAGTTCTAGGGGACTGATGACCTCAGAAGTTAAGTCCCATAGTACTCAGAGCCATTTTTTGAAAACTATCATGAACAACCAGTGCCTCTATATTTGCGACCTACAGTGAAGTCATTAAGAGATTTTAAAGCAATTTGGCCTTAAGACTTAACTGTAAAGCGCAACAGAACGTAACTAAGCGACTTCAGCACGACTGATCAGAGAATGAATGACATTAATCATGTGTAAAGACATTGCTCAACCAGGTCAGCTACTGTCAACCACAGGAGGTGGAAGGGTGTGGTGGATTGCATGTAGGAGAAAAGACTAACGGACTATAACCCATGAAAGAGTACATTTATTACGAGTGAGATACTCTCTGCTGGATTTTAGCAATCTTTTAACAAAGCGAAGTCATTTCTCTCTTGATATACACTCCTGGAAATGGAAAAAAGAACACATTGACACCGGTGTGTCAGACCCACCATACTTGCTCCGGACACTGCGAGAGGGCTGTACAAGCAATGATCACACGCACGGCACAGCGGACACACCAGGAACCGCGGTGTTGGCCGTCGAATGGCGCTAGCTGCGCAGCATTTGTGCACCGCCGCCGTCAGTGTCAGCCAGTTTGCCATGGCATACGGAGCTCCATCGCAGTCTTTAACACTGGTAGCATGCCGCGACAGCGTGGACGTGAACCGTATGTGCAGTTGACGGACTTTGAGCGAGGGCATATAGTGGGCATGCGGGAGGCCGGGTGGACGTACCGCCGAATTGCTCAACACGTGGGGCGTGAGGTCTCCACAGTACATCGATGTTGTCGCCAGTGGTCGGCGGAAGGTGCACGTGCCCGTCGACCTGGGACCAGACCGCAGCGACGCACGGATGCACGCCAAGACCGTAGGATCGTACGCAGTGCCGTAGGGGACCGCACCGCCACTTCCCAGCAAATTAGGGACACTGTTGCTCCTGGGGTATCGGAGAGGACCATTCGCAACCGTCTCCATGAAGCTGGGCTACGGTCCCGCACACCGTTAGGCCGTCTTCCGCTCACGCCCCAACATCGTGCAGCCCGCCTCCAGTGGTGTCGCGACAGGCGTGAATGGAGGGACGAATGGAGACGTGTCGTCTTCAGCGATGAGAGTCGCTTCTGCCTTGGTGCCAATGATGGTCGTATGCGTGTTTGGCGCCGTGCAGGTGAGCGCCACAATCAGGATTGCATACGACCGAGGCACACAGGGCCAACACCCGGCATCATGGTGTGGGGAGTGATCTCCTACACTGGCCGTACACCACTGGTGATCGTCGAGGGGACACTGAATAGTGCACAGTACATCCAAACCGTCATCGAACCCATCGTTCTACCATTCCTAGACCGGCAAGGGAACTTGCTGTTCCAACAGGACAATGCACGTCCGCATGTATCCCGTGCCACCCAACGTGCTCTAGAAGGTGTAAGTCAACTACCCTGGCCAGCATGATCTCCGGATCTGTCCCCCATTGAGCATGTTTGGGACTGAATGAAGCGTCGTCTCACGCGGTCTGCACGTCCAGCACGAACGCTGGTCCAACTGAGGCGCCAGGTGGAAATGGCATGGCAAGCCGTTCCACAGGACTACATCCAGCATCTCTACGATCGTCTCCATGGGAGAATAGCAGCCTGCATTGCTGCGAAAGGTGGATATACACTGTACTAGTGCCGACATTGTGCATGCTCTGTTGCCTGTGTCTATGTGCCTGTGGTTGTGTCAGTGTGATCATGTGATGTATCTGACCCCAGGAATGTGTCAATAAAGTTTCCCCTTCCTGGGACAATGAATTCACGGTGTTCTTATTTCAATTTCCAGGAGTGTAATTCTCTCAGCGAAGGATAGTGTCATGAGAAGGATGGAAGACAGGAGCTCTTGTGAACGCACTAAGACTCAAGCACTCGCTACAGGTGGGGAAGAAAGTTACTAGAAGATAA
Organism: Schistocerca serialis cubense; assembly: GCF_023864345.2. Lineage (NCBI taxonomy): Eukaryota > Metazoa > Arthropoda > Insecta > Orthoptera > Acrididae > Schistocerca > Schistocerca serialis. The sequence continues at coordinate 448,830,945 of NC_064641.1, read as the reverse complement.
GTTAAACAAATAACAGAGAAACCATCTGCCAACCTAAATGAAACCAAGTTAATCATTACAAGTAATAATTTCCTGAAAGCTGGCAGAAACAGACGCCTATCTAAACATTTCGGCATAACATTGCAAGCTATGTGAAATGAAATTAGCCCTTAAGGACAGTAGTAGGGAAGGCGAGTAGGCACTTAGGCTTATTGGAAGAATTTAGGAAAGTGTTCCTCACCTATAAAGGAGAGCATGTGTGCCAGCACTAGAACGACTTTCTTTAATACAGCTCGATTGTTTGGGATCCCAACTAAGCCAGATTAAACGAACACGTCGAAGCAATTTAGAGGGGTGGTGCAAGATTTGTTATCCAGAAGTCTGATCAACTCGCAATCATTACGGAAATGCGTCATAAACTCAAGTAGCAATCACTGGAGGGAAGACAAAGTTCTTTTTGCGAAACACAATTGTAATACCTCAGAGAACTGACATTTGAAGTTGACTGAAGAACGATTACAACCAATGTACATTTCGCGTAAGGACCACGAAGATGAGAAAAAGTAGGGTTCGTAGGGGGAGGCATATAAATATTGTTTTTCCTCGCTCTGTTTGCGAATAGAACAGGAAATGAAAAAAGTGGTGATTCCACGTAACCTCCGCTACGCAGCGTACGGCGGCTAGCGAAGTATTTATGTTGGTGTGGATAAAAAATTAGCGAAAAATGGCGATAGATACTGACTGAAGTTCATTCTGAGACACACTGGAATCTTATTTCTTCTGTTGTCCATCCATTTGCGGTCTTTAAAAGCCCTACATAGAAAAACTCGTTACTTAGTTCTTTGAAGTCATTTTTAATTTATTTATAGTGAGGGTAATATCTCTTTTATAAAAGACGGTAGGTCTTAAAAGAAATCTAACAAACTACTGCAGTGCTACGTCCTTTCATTCTTGCTTTCAGTGGTACTGTAGGGAACAAGCAAAATCTGAACATGATTAGCGATAGGTGTCTTGAGTACAATCCAAAATGAAATCAATATTGAAATCACCACATTCAGTGACTTCTCAGTTATTTGTACTGAGTCTTATTATTACTCTTCTTAAATGGCTGCGGAGTTTAAAACGTTTTCAGTTACAGGTCTACACACTGTCGGAATCTCTATTTTGCATATCCTTTCTCGAGTGTCACTGAAGCACAGCACTGAAAAAAGCTGTTCAGTTCTATACTAATTTAGCTCTATTACCAGGGACTTCGTTCCACGTTTGTATACATTACTACTTTTTCTCTTCCTTATATTATCTTTATAGTATTGCAATAGGTCTACTTATAAAAAATAAGCAATAAGAGTGTCAAGGAAACAAAATGAAACGTTTTCGCTGGATACCACATTTCTTTAGTTGAAATGACAGACGACACAATAACTAACAACAGTAAGAAAGTTACATAACAGTTCGAAAAATTCTTTGAATATTTTTATATTTCAAGGGAAAGGTCAGAAATATTGTTGTTTAATAACGAAAATAGTTACATCTCACCAGTAATGAGAGGTGATATGGATAAAGACGTATGAGGTATGGAAAAAGGAGAAGCTACTGGAAGTAATTGGTATTTCAATGGAAATGGTTCAAGCTGGAGTAAAGACGATAAAAAAGGAAATTGGAAAATTATTTATACAATATCAGTAATAAAATTCCTCCATAAGAAAGGAAAGGACAAGTCAAAACTATAGACATAGATGCCTATTATAAGCCATACAGGAAAGTCATTGGAAATTAATCAAGCAAAGCAACAAGCGGTCTGTAGAAGCGAACACAGCGTAAGTTAACACTTACATGGCAATGCTACAACTGTCATTATACTTCAGAAGCACAGCGGGAAAATCAAAATTATGACAGTCAGGTAACGAGATTCCACGTTACCAACATTATTCTCAGGCGGCACTAATTTTCTTCGTCCTTATTATGTGAAAACAGACAAAGATTATAGAAATGTTGGTTAATGAATCATAATTGAACCACCTTTGTTTTGGTGGTGCAATTCTTATCTTTTTGTACACATTGAACGTTGAAGCTCTAGTTTTAAGTCTAGACGCCTAGTAACTTCACTCATGGTGTCCCATCCAATGTGCCTATTGACCTCTGTTTCTGGTATGTGTAAGTATTCTTTGACCACAGTGTTTTCGATCTAAAACGGATCTCTGTCACCTAATTTTGTTAATTTCAGAAGAAGAAATTTGTGATACATTTGTATGATACGATTGAGCCTACGTGATTGTTCCATTTAAAATCCCTAAATGTTGTTTCATCCAGATATTTGTAAGAGTTCAAAAAATGGTTCGAATGGCTCTGAGCACTATGCGACTTAAACTTCTGAGGTCATCAGTCGCCTAGAACTTATAACTACTTAAACCTAACTAACCTAAGGACATCACACACATCCATGCCCGAGGCAGGATTCGAACCTGCGACCGTAGCGGTCGCTCGGTTCCAGACTGCAGCGCCTAGAACCGCACAGCCACTCCGTCCGGCTTTGTAAGAGTTGACTGACTGCAATTTGACTCCTCGATACTGTCATTTTTAATTATTTGGAGCTGCATAATACGAGGTTTCATAATATTAAAGGGTTACACTGTTCGATGTGAACTAGTTGTAAGCCAGTTCCATTATTCTCCCAGTTGTGTCTGCAATGGATTCTTTTGGGTCCTGTACCAGTACACTTGTGTCATTATTAAACATGACAGTTTTTATGAGTTCTCCATTGTCCCTGGTAAATCATTTTTGGAGCTCAAGAAGACGAATGCACCAAGCACCAAACTTTGTGAAACAGCGTATTTAATGTTTCTGCACTACAACTTAGTATTATTTTCGTGAATGCATTACTTCATTTGACTCTCCTCTTTCTGTTGTTAAAATATGACTGTCCTTGTAAAGGGAATGCCTTTAATGCTCTTGTAAACACTACAACTTTCATTATACTTCAGAAGCACGGCGGGAAAATCAAAATTATGAGAGTTAGTCAGGTAACGAGGTTCCACGTTACCAACATTATTCTCAGGCAGCACTGTTTCTCTTAGTCCTCGTAATGTGAAAACAGACAAAGATTATCTGGCCTTTGTGGCCGAGCGGTTCTAGGCACTTCAGTCTGAAACCGCGTGACCGCTACGGTCACAGGTTCGAACCCTGCCTCGGGCATGAATGTATGTGATGTCCTTAGGTTAGTTAGTTTTTAGTAGTTCTAAGTTCTAGGGGACTGATGACTTCAGATGTTAAGTCCCACAGTGCTCAGAGCCATTTAACCAATTATATATATATATATTAGTAGGCCACCAGTTGCCTTTGCTATGTCTGCAGTTATTAAGCAGGTCTGTCATTTGGAAATATTTATCCCGTAAAGACCTAGAAAAACAATGGAAATCACAGTACGGTATAACAAAGCACATGCGTTGGTTGCACTGAATACTTTTGAATATTCTTTCAGGAACTATTGCATGACTCTTCAACGGTTTACAAAAGCGTGGACGCTGTCATACTTATATCAAGACAAGGTTTTAGTACGATGCCTGAAATACCATTTGAAGATTTCATAATTGACCGTATGTCTCAAGAAACTGTTAGAACAGGAAACCGTGATCTCTTTTCGTATACTGAATGAAAACACCGCCTGGATCACTGAGGGATGGGCAAGATCCAATCAATGCCTTCCCTGCACGATAGCTAAGGAAATACTATCAATGACAGTGCTGCTAAAGCAAAGTTACTAAACACAGCCTTCCGAAATTCCTACACCAAAGAAGACGAAGTAAATGTTCCAAAATCCGAATCAAGAACTGCTGCCAACAGAGCGACTTAGAAGCAAATATCCTTGTAGCTCGCCGCAAATGGCTTCCAGCTCCAAATATGCCATTTCTACGAGCTAATAACCATTAAAATACCTCGTGCTTTTAGCGCCCTAGAACCCTACCAGACTCCATCAACGTCTGCTCAGGCTGTTAACTTTCTAGAGACTCGCTCAAGGTACATCAGGTTGTAATAAAATCTTTAATAATTTTCCGTATATGAAAAATAGATGAGAGAGTAACTTGTTCTCTCTCAATATCTTCCCGGTTGACACTGCTGTGGGCAATGTCAGCTTTCTTCCTCTTTGTCGTTCTTAGTGCGACAAAGAGCGCTGGCCTGGCTTGTGTTGGCTTGGTGCTGACTAGAGAAGACTTTGAGAAAACTTTACATTTGCCCATAATACATTTCTGCTGCCACTGCTAGAACGGTTCGAAACTTCACCGGCGCACGGAACAAACATAAAATGTGAAGCACCAACGAGGACGTTTGTCTATGCATAACAATGCCTTTTTTAAAAAAAATGTAGGGCATTACTTATTGAATGATCCCGCATATTTAATCACGACAGCAGGCACTGGAGTTTTGTAATGCTCTAGCGCCGACTAAGTGAGACCTTGTCAAATCGCGTCACTCTTTCTCATAGTTTCTCTATGTCTTCTATTAATCCATCTTGGAAAGACACCCAGACTCACTGTATCGTTTAGTGAGGTCTGTTTTATTCCTGATGGCTTGTATTTTCCAGTGAGCGTCCTCTGACAACGGTTTCGAAATGTTTTGGATCAAATATCATGGGTACGACCTATCTGTGAGATGAGGAAGTTGATGTATATGGTTAGCAGTAAAATGTGTAAGACTTTCCTTTTTGCTGCAGTATTTGGCTAGTTATTAAAACGACTCTTCTGCGAAGGCTACATATCACCGTCTAAATCTTCACTCCGTACGCGGACAAACATGTTGCGACATCGCTGATGGCGAACAGTGATGTTTTTGTTTTGAGTTAGGGATGTTTTTGTGGCCAGTGATGCAGGAGAAGAGGGACCAAGGACACTACTTCAGACGTACTGGCGGTGACACCCAGCCACCTTTCAAGAATGAATAAGTGATATTAAATTTAAGGTATGAGAGAGATTTGCCATGCCTAATAACACAAACTAACCCATCGCATAATCTACAATTTTCTTTTCCATTACAGTCGTCAGTACTCCTGCACTGTCTCGCAGTGATGTCAATGGATGTACTTCCATATCTTCACAACATAGAAGAAATGCAGCTTTTAAAATAAAGTAATCCTTAAGAAGAGGAGAGTTATTTACTAACTTTGTGTGATAGTAAATATTATTTTTTCCAGAGACAGAGAACGAGAAGTTTAGCCTGTCTACTTCTCATAGTCATATTCAAACCCACTTAAGGGGAAACTTTCATGAAACTGGCCAAAATAACAATTTTCAATTTACTTTTTATTTATTATAGCTGGAGTTACGAACGATGGCGATAGAATTTAGGCTCGTTCTGAGCACCTAAGTCACGTATTCTCCGTCAGCCAGTGAGCGTTCAGTAATGTTCTGATCGCTCTGCCGTGAAATTCATAGCTAGTGCGAGCATAAAACGTGATCGTAGCGAATTATTTAGTGATTTTTTATTTCATTTGTTGCTAGTTATCATCGCTGATGGTGGAGGTAAGTGACAAATTCTACATTAACAAGAAAGAAACATAACTTGCAGGTTATACGCTTTCTTCAAGCGCAAAGTATGTGTATTTGCGTACCGCAACTGTCGCATGCAACCAGCAGCAATTCAATCCTCATCCGTGCCTCGGCTTGCGCAAACCGCCATTGTTAATGAATCGGACTATAGTACTCGTAGAACTCATGGAAAATACGTTCCCAAGTTACAGTGATGAAACCGCATCTGAAGTGCCTGAAAAATAATGAAATGTGTGACGCTATCTTCCTGCCACGCCCACTTTTTAAAGCAATACTTCATACTAGCTCGGTGACCAATGATTCTGCGGATTCCTTTCAAGAAAAATTGCACAGGATACATCTAAAAGACTATGATATATGCTCTATGGCTTTATAGATAATTTGTAACTCAGCTCCGTATCTTAGAAACAATATGAAGCTAGCTGCTTTGTTTATAAAGATGCCGTGTTCCCTTAATTTCGGAAGGCATTCGACACAGTTCTGCATGGCTGTTTTGTGAATAAAATACGAACTTACCGAGTACCGGACTAGATCTATGAGTGGATTTGGGATTTCCTTTCAGACACAACTCAACAGGTAACGGAACAAAACTGTTTTCGGTAGTCGTCTAAGAGAGAGAAAAAAAGAGCCGTTATCACTTACTATATATATATATATATATATATATATATATATATATATATATATATATATATATCCACCAGTCTTCTGATTGATTTGATGCGGCCCGCCACTAATTCCTCTCCTGTGCTAACCTCTTCATCTCAGAGTAGCACTTGCAACCTACGTCCTTTGTTACTTGCCTTCTACAACTCCCTCTAGTACCATAGAAGTCATTCCCTCACATCTTAAGACATGTCTTATCATCCTGTCCCTTCTCCTTATCAGTGTTTTTCATTATAATTCTTTCCTCTCCGATTCTGCACAGAACCTCCTCATTCCTTACCTTAACAGTTCACCTAATTTTCAACATTCGTCTGTAGCACCACATCTCAAATGCTTCGATTCCCTTCTGTTCCGGTTTTCCCACAGTCCATGTTTCACTACCATACAATGCTGTACTCCAGACGTACATTTCCAAAAAATTCTTCCTCAAATTAAGGCCGATATTTGATATTAGTAGCCTTCTCTTGGCCAGGAATGCCCTTTCTGTCATTGCTAGTCTGCTTTTGATATCCCCTTTGTTCCGTCCGTCACTCGTTATTTTACTGCCTAGGTAGCAGAATTCCTTAACCTCATCTACTTCGTGACCATCAATCCTGATTTAAGTTTCTCGCTGTTCTCATTTCTGCTACTTCTCATTACTTTCGTCTTTCTTCGATTTACTTTCAGTCCATATTCTGCAATCATTAGACGATTAATTCCCTTCAGCAGATCATGTAATTCTTCTTGACTTTCACTCAGGATAGCAATGTCATCAGCGAATTGTATCATTGATATCCTTTCATCTTGAATTTTAATTACACTCCTAAACAAACCTTTATTTTCTTTCCGTTATTACCTCTTGTATATACAGATTGAACAGTAGGGGCGAAAGACTACATCCTTGCCTTACACCCTTTTTAATTCGAGCACTTCGTTCTTGGTCGTCCACTCTTACTATTCCGTCTTGGCTGTTGTACGTATTGCATTTGAGCCGTCTCTCCCTCTAGCTTACCCCTATTTTCCTCAGAATTTCGAACATCTTGCATCATCTTACATTTTCGAACTTTTTTCCAGGTCGACAATCCTATGAACGTGTCTTGATTTTTCTTTAGGCTTGCTTCCATTATTAAGAACTGCCTCTCTCGTGCCTTTACCTTTCCTAAAGCCATCTGACCGTCATCTACCGCATCCTCAGTTTTCTTTTCCATTCTTCTGTATATTATTCTTGTCAGCAACTTGGATGCATGAGCTGTTAAGCTGATTGTGCAATAATTCTCGCACTTGTTAGCTCTTGCCGTCTTCGGAATTGTGTGGATGATGTTTTTCCGAAAGTCAGATGGCATGTCGCCAGACTCATACATTCTACACAACAAAGTGAATTGTCGTTATGTTGCCATTTGCCCCAAAGCTTTAGATATTCTGATGAAATGTTACCTACCCCTTCTGCTTTATTTGATCTTAAGTCCTCCGAAGCGCTTTTAAATCCTAATACCAGGTCCCCTATCTCTTCTAAATCTACTCCTGTTTCTTCTTCTATCACATCAGACAAATCTTCCCCCTCATAGAGGCTTTCAATGTATCCTTTCCACCTATCCGCTCTCTCGTCTGCATTTAACAGGGGAATTCCCAATGCACTCTTAATGTTATCATCCTTGCTTCTAATGTCACCGAAGGTTGTTTTGACTTTTCTGTATGGTGAGTGTATCCTACAGAAAATACTTTCTTCTTCGATTTCATCTCATTTTTCATGCAGCCATTTCGTCTTAGTTTCGCTGCACTTACTATTTATTTCATTCCTCAGCGACTTTTATTTCTTTATTCCCGAGTCTACCGCAACATTTTTGTACGTCCTCCTTTCATCGATCAGTTGAAGTATATCTTCTGTTACCAATGGTTTCTTCGCCTTTACCATCTTTGTACCTATGTTTTCCTTCCCAGCTTCTGTTATCGTCCGTTTTAGGGATGTCCACTCCTCTTCAACTGTACTGCTTACTGAGCTATTCCTTATTGCTGTACCTATAGCCTTAGAGAACTTCAAGCGTATCTCCTCATTCCTTAGTACTCCCGTATCCCACTTCTTTGCGTATTGATTCTTCCTGACTAATTGTCTTAGCCGGCCAGGGTGGCCGAGCGGTTCTAGGCGCTACAATCTGGAACCGCGCGACAGCTACGGTCGCAGGTTCCAATCCTGCTTCGGGCATGGATGTGTGTGATGTCCTTAGATTAGTTGGATTTAAGTAGTTCTAAGTTCTAGGGGACTGATGATCTCAGAAGTTAAGTCCCATAGTGCTCAGAGCCATTTTGAACTAATTGTCTTAAACTTCAGCCTACTCTTCATCACTACTGTATTGTGATCTGAGTCCGCCTGCTTAGCTGGTTGGTAATGCGCTTGATTCCCATGCAGCGGGCCCGGGTTCGATTCCCGGCCGGCGCGCAAGTCGCCCAATGTGGCGTCGACTGAAATAAGACTTGCACTCGGCGGCCGAACTTTCCCGCATGGGGCCTCCCGTCGAACTATGCCATACGCTCATTTCATTTCATATTGTGATGTGGGTCTATATCTGCTCCTGGGTATACTTTAAAATCCAGTATCTGATTTCGGAATCTCTGTCTGACCATGATGTAATCGAATAGAAATCTTCCTGTATCACCCGGCCTTCTCCTGCTCTTGTGATTCCTGGTATTACTAGCTGAAGTTTATTGCAGAACTCAATTAATCTTTCTCCTCTTTCATTCCTTGTCCCAAGCCCATATTCTCCTGTAACCATTCCTTCTACTCCTTCCCCTACAACTGCGTTCCAGTCCCCATGACTACTATATTTTCGTCTGTATTACCCTTTCAATATCCTCATACACTTTCTCTATCTCTTCATCTTCAACTTGCGATGTCGGCATGCATACTTGAAATATCGTTGTCGGTGCTGGTTTGCTGTCGATTCTGATAAGAATAACACTGTCACTCAACTATTCACAGTAACACACTCTCTGCCCTACCTTCCTATTCATAACGAATCCTTCTCCAGTTATACCATTTTCTGCTGCCGTTGATATTACCCTACACTCATCTGACCAGAAACCCTTGTCTTCTTTTCACATTACTTCACTGACCCCTCCTATATCTAGAGTCAGCCTTTGCATTTCCTTTTTCAGATTTTCTAGTTCCAAAAATGGTTCACATGGGTCTGAGCACTATGGGACTTAACTTCTGAGATCATCAGTCCCCTAGAATATAGAACTACTTAAACCTAACTAACCTAAGGACATCACACACATCCATGCTCGAGGCAGGATTCGAACCTGCGACCGTAACGCTCGCGCGGTTCCAGACTGTAGCGCCTAGAAACGCTCGGCCACCCCGGCCTGCTTTCTAGTTTCCCTACAACGTTCAAGCTTCTGAAATTCACGCCACGACTCGTAGACTGCTATTATTTCGTTGATTATTTAACCTTTTTCTCATGGTAACCTCCCCCTTGGCAGTCCCCTTCCGGAGATCCGAATGGGGGACTATTCCGGAATCTTTTGCTAAAGGAGGTATCATCGTGAAACTTCTTCAGTTACAGGCCACATGTCTTGTGGATACACTTTAAGTGTCTTTAATGCAGCGGTCTCCATTTCCTTCTACATCCTCATGCCGTTGATCTTTGTTGATTCTTCCGCCTTCAGGGGCAGTTTCCCACCCCTAGGACAAGAGAGTGCCCTGAACCTCTGTGCAGTCCTCCGCCCTCTTTGACAAGACCGTTGGCAGAATGAGGGTGACTTCTTACGCCAGAAGTCTTCGGTCGCCAATGCTGATTATTAATCAGAATTTAAACAGCGGCGGGATTCGAACTCGGGACCGAAGATGTTTTGAATAGGTATGAAAGACGCTACCCCAAGACCACATGAAACAATTAGTGAACTATAAGAAATAAAATCGTCATAACTAAGACGTGGTATTTACTGGAATTAACGAAAGCGTGGAAGGGAGGACCCACCAATGTAACTTTAGAAGAACCTGTTTACTTAATAATATATAATCATAAATTTTACTCTTATTTACAAAAGTAACGAATTTGTGAAATGAATAAGCTTCTGCAAGAGAAATCAAAACAAGAACAACATGACAATAATTATAAACTGCGATTTCTCGAGAAGACCTGGCGCAGCACCCCCAAATCGCTCTCCCGACCCATCCGCTGCCAGCCGCTTCAAGGGACGCAGGAAGGCGCGCCGATCTCCCGTTTCACGGCGTCGCAGCTCGCACCGGCCAGACTGATATCGTGGGTTGACTCCTGTTGCTCTCGTGTCGACCGCGAAGTCACTCCCCTCGCTATATGCCGCGGCCCACTGGACTCACGTGGCGACCTCACATGCGCCGACGCTCAAGACGGACAAGTCATCTTGTGTCTCAGTGTGCGACCGACCAACCGATCGATCCAACCGCCAATGACCATTGCCTGAGCAAATTCGAGCAGACTGGCGGCCTAATGCGCAAACTCAGATGCAGGAACTAAGCCCCGACCGGGCGACCACTCGCTGAGTTCTCTTATGCCTAACAAATGCGGACGAGAGACTGACCCAGACTGACCGACTGGCGAGCATGCATAGCGCCCCTTAAATGTACGTGAACAGGCAACCTTCCCCCTTTCCCACCAGAGGGAGACACCAAAGCTGCGATTGCCACAGCGGCGCCACCGCCAAAAAGGGAGGGCGAATGCTTCACACTACGCGCTGCGGCGCGCTCTTCAAAACAGCAGTTTTTACCACGGCTCAGTTGGCTATTAATATTTGAAAAGTTAAACTTATTGTCTGTTATGAAGGAACGCTTTAAAACATTACATATGTACAAAGAGAACTCACTCGGTGGAACCACAAGATCCAATTAAAAATACACCAGTAATGACCCATTCTTTCAAAGACAGCAACGCACAGCTTAGTACAACAGGTTGTTCAGATTATAACTAACGCAACTACAACCAAAGAAGTGAATTGGTTAACATCTAAATCTAACCACAAGACCCCAGTTTGTTTAACGGCATCCTGTGCCTTGGTACAACTGTTCTGGCTGTATTTCCGACCAGGAGCTGATTCATTAAAACATTAATGATCGGGTATAAACCAGAAAGGAAAGGCAATATCATATCAGAACAAATTTTCAAACGACAACTAGTGTCTAGTATAATACTACGGCCTATATTTACGGCTAAAGAGCCGACCGAGTAAAACTCTGAGGGTCGGGTACAAACCAGAAAATAATTAAGAGGTCAGGTAGACAATGACACAAATCACCGTGAGGATTACAGAATGTTACTCCCCTTTATCAGCAAGCAGTTCATGGATCCACGGTGCATCGCTATAGTTACTGAGTGGTGCCGATGACAGCCAGGTAGAAGAGGGCTTCCAAGCCACGAGCGGTCGTCCGACACGAATGTTGCCAATCAACCGTCGGGATGTCGGTCTGCTGCTTGTAGTCGACGCTGACGCCGGTGAAGTACTCCGGTATCTTTCCTCTGCGCAGGCCCTCCTTGCGCCGCTCGTGACTTCGACCGCTCGGACCCCGTGGCCGCGTCTTATCGCGCCGCTACGCCAATCCCCAAACTTGGTGCCTCCAGCTCTCGGGCCAGCGAACCCATGTACGAGGCCTGTTCAGAAAGTAAGCTCCGATTGATTGCCAAATTGAAACCACAGTGAACATCAGAAATGTTTTACTTGTAACAATTAGCTACACCTTTCAGCTACTTCTCTACGTAGTCGCCGTTCTGACAGACTTTTGTCATAGCGTTGTACCAACTTTTCAATAGCCTCATCATAGAAGGCAGCCGCCAGTGCTTTCAGCCAATTCTCCACGCTGGCCTACACCTCGTTGTCTGTGTCAAAATTTTGTCTTCAAAGACAGCGGTTCATGTGACCAGAGATGAAACTCAGGGGGAAACAATTGCGGACTGTATTGTGGGTAATCTAACATTTCCATTTGAAAACGATGCAGGAGCATCTTCATTGCCCCTGCAGAATGCGGCTGAGAATTGTCGTGAAGACGAAACAGCACGACAGTTATGTAATGTTAGCTGCATAGCTTCAGGGGAAATTTCTCACCAGGCCCTCGTACTTGGCGGCAGACACTATTTTCTAGACATCTTTACGCACTCACTGCGAGCTCAGAAATGAGAAGAGCGACGTGATGCTAACTGGGGTTATACTAGAGACACTACCCAACACATCTGTGCAAAGCTTTATTGGATTTTCATAGTCGTTTCCATTTCGCGACCGATCGGAGCTTACTTTCTGAACGCCCCTCGTATATATCGGCAAGCAAAGACGGACACAACCTACAGATACCAAATCTTCCTAATAGATATTGGCAAGAGGGACAGTCGATACTACCCTTGACCTAGTGGCGCCAGACAGAACAGTCTACTAACTTAAAGGCGCCACGGCTCAGTAAAATCTGTACGGTTTACCTTGGGGCGTTCAAACTGCACGGTTGGCAGCGGGCCGTTATGGGCATTAATATGAATCTGTATGGTTTGCTTTAGCGACGAAGCCCACTTTCATTTGGATGGGTTCATCAATAAGCAAAACTGGCACATTTGGGGAACTGAGAATCCGCATTTCGCGATCGAGAAGTCTCTTCACCCTGAAACAGGTGATAGTGTGGTGCGCAAAGTCTAGCCACGGAATAACTGGTGCCATATTCCTTGAACGGTACGTCGAGCTTTTGGAAGATGATTTCATCCCCGTTATCCAAAGTGTGCCTGATTTGGACAGATGTGGTTTCATGCAAGACGGAGCTCGACCCCATCGAAGCAGAAAAGTGTTTGATGTTCTGGAGAAGCACACATCGATGTTCTGACACTTCAGCAGGTCATGCAGAATTTCGCTATTCGTCTGCGCCACGTAAATGTCAGCGATAGCAGGTATATGGAACAAATCATAACCTAAATTCGAATATCTGGGTACGTTCATACGTTGTATAAAGTGTGTGCACGCTATAGTTTGTAACTAATTTACGTTTTTCTTCATATAGTTCAGTAATTGTCACCCTGTATAAATTAATTAGTGGAGGATGTTGACAGGAACGCGAGGCTGATTGGCTGATCTTTAAGAAGGTTGCAACGGGCTGTGATGAAATGTGGGGAAACCTGCAAAGGAGCGACATTTGGTGCAACTGGAACTGGCAGCTGATCCGCTGAAGGAGGAGAAAAACACTCATTGCTCATAAGCACTTCAATAGGTACGCTGTTGTCTTATTACACTATTGACAGTGAAGTCCCGGAAAAACACTACTGAAAAATACCTAGAAGCGGCCTAAACTGCTATGACCACATAAAACCACGTGCACGGAAAACATGCGAGGCTTTCTTTGGGAGACTCCACATGAAGTGTAATTCAACCACGAAAGAAGTACTTTAAAAAATATTTGTAAGACCTACTATCAGTATAAAGAACGAACAAAATGTATCCTTTGAGAGCGTTGATGCAGCGTATATGTAAGGTAGCGCGTCTCCAATGCGCGTATACAAGCACCGACATGTAGGCAACGGGTTAGTGTGGCATTCGTGTCTTCCCAATGTGCGTGCGGTAAATGCGGAAACGTGAACTATGGTGACATTATTAGCAAATGTTTCCAAACAGAACCAACGCGCTGTTATTCTTTTCTTGGCTGCCGAGGGATAACCACCGGTACATATCTATCGGAGAATGAGGGTGTGTATGTCGGAAACCAGCGTTGTGGAATGATACGCCAAGTGGCTCTGTTGCTTCATGATAACGCACGTCCCCGTATCGCAAATGTCGTACCGCCGAAGTTACGTTAACTCATGTGGGAGCCAGTCGAGTACCCGCCCTATAGTAATGATATCTCCCCATGCGATTACCACGCCTTCGGTCCCTCAAAAGAGGCCTTGAAGGGTCGACGATTGCTGTCGGACGAGGATGGGCAGCAGGTCGTTACGGATCTCTCCAGGCGCAGGATACGGCGTTTTACCAAATGGGTACCTCAGCCAGGTGCGCCGGTTGGATAATTGCCTCAATGTTCACGGCGATTTCGTCCGATTGGCGTATCGATTCTGGACTGTACGGCCTTCGAACAGAAACTTTCATGTCTCCTTCTGTTTTTCATCAGTCTGGATTCCAAGTGAGATTGATGTAATGAGTGCTCACACTTCGAAATATTTCAGGGCAGACTTAATTGGAAATATAACCTAGATCTGAAGGTGCAGTCAAAGTAGATCAAGATGAAATGTTATTACTGTCGATTTTAGCCATATCAGTAGTGTGACAGCTGTATGACAGTAATTTCATTATTCTGTATTCTCGAGTACACTTAGAACCTTTGGATCAGAGCCGCCCAAATATTGAAGTGCTAGTATCCACTTGAAACATCTACGGTGAGTTATAAGTTTTTTGTGTGCGTGGTCTACAACAGAATTTTGTTGAAGAAACACATACTACGACGGACTTTAAGTTAATAATTTTTAACGGTTAAGATTCTTATTATGAAGACATATATAGGAGAGACCACCACGACGGATATAAGAGTGATATCACTTCGCCGCCACTCGTTACCAAATGTAAGCCACACTTCCAAAATTTTATTTTTATTTCATTTATCTTTGTTACAAGATGCTCTTTCTGTTGTCATAAACGTCAGTTACATTAAGGTAGCAAAGTTGCTTGACCGTCTGCCTGTGATTAGTTGATATTTGTGCACTGTGTTTTTTTTGTTTCAAATGTTTGCGTGTTGTACTTCTCATATATAAGAGACCAGCCAAGTATTGGTTTAGACGGAGGTGATAAACAATCCAACAACAACTATTAGGCAGGCAGAGAAAAATGTTCTCAACCCGGCATCCGGATTCGATACGGAAGTGGATTGCCTTGATGCATGTTAAGCGATACGAACATTTTTTGA
Source organism: Schistocerca serialis cubense (assembly GCF_023864345.2). Taxonomy (NCBI): domain Eukaryota; kingdom Metazoa; phylum Arthropoda; class Insecta; order Orthoptera; family Acrididae; genus Schistocerca; species Schistocerca serialis. Next base: position 448,815,891 of record NC_064641.1, on the reverse strand, counting down.
AGGACATCAACTTTACGGCAGTGACTGTTATAAGTTTTTATTACACTACTGCAATTTCGGCCTTAGGCCACTATCAAGTGCTGATATTATGGCTTTAAGCCATGTCAACGTAATGTAAACTGACGCATTTGTGTGTCGTTGTCAATCCTGCCATAATATCAGCACTTGATATGGCCTAAGACCAAAATTGCAATAGTGTAATAAAACCTTGTAACAGTGACTGGTGTAAAGATAATGTCCTTAAAAAAAAATTTTTACGACTGTGAATCCCAGCTACAACAAGTGCGATACGAACATCTTTTTGGTTTGTAATCTTAAATTACTCCACTTGGTCTGCTCTCTAGCTTCTATCGTTTTGTCGTTATATCATACAGACACGCTGTATCCATTGTCCGTAATAACAAAGAAGTGGAGTTCTTGGCTTATTCTTCATTCATTTCATAATGTTAACTTTCCAGATATTCTAAACACTCGCCAAAATTAGTAGTCGGGCCACTGTACGATCGCAGTGCACCAGAAAGAAGTTTTCTCCAGGAGTGTAATGGTAACGGACAAGAAATTAGTCACCGCCAAATGTCATCCCGCTGATATACCATATAGAGTCACGACATTCCTGATCATTTTTGTTATACACTGTGACAACAGCGTTCCAGCCGGATATTAAAATGGCACTGACTAAAAATTTCACCTCATTTGATTTTCTTTAGATTTCTAAGGACTGTGGGAAGTATTGAACGGTACGTAAAAGAAAGCTTGTCTACAATTCTCTTCTAACATACAGGTACACTACTGGCCATTAAAATTGCTACACCACGAAGATGACGTGCTACAGAAGCGAAATTTAACCAATAAGAAGAAGATGCTGTGATATGCAAATGATTAGCTTTTCAGACCATTCACACAAGGTTGGCGCCGGTGGCAACACCTAAACCTTGCTGACATGAGGAAAGTTTCCAACCGATTTCTCATACACAAACAGCAGTTTACCGGCGTTGCCTGGTGAAACGTTGTTGTAATGCCTCGTGTAAGGAGGAGAAATGCGTACCATCACGTTTCCGACTTTGATAAATGTCGGATTGTAGCCTATCGCGATTGCGGTTTATCGTATCGCCACATTGCTGCTCGCGTTGGTCGAGATCCAATGACTGTTAGCAGAATATGGAATCGGTGGGTTCAGGAGGGTAGTACGGATCGCTGTGCTGGATCCCAACGGCCTCGTATCACTAGCAGTCGAGATGAGAGGCATCTTATCCGCATGGCTGTAACGGATCGTGCAGCCACGTCTCGATCCCTGAGTCAACAGACGGGGACGTTTGCAAGACAACAACCATCTGCACGAACAGTTCGACTACGTTTGCAGCAGCATGGAGTATCAGCTCGGAGACCATGGCTGCGGTTACCCTTGACGCTGCATCACAGACAGGAGCGCCTGCGATGGTGTACTCAACGACGAACCTGCGTGCACGAATGGCGAAACGTCATTTTTTCTTCGGATGAATCCAGGTTCTGTTTACAGCATCATGATGGTCGTATCCGTGTTTGGCGGCATCGCGGTGAACGCGCATTAGAAGCGTGTAATCGTCTTCGCCATACTGGCTTATCACCCGGCGTGATGGTATGGGGTGCCAATGGTTACACGTCTCGGTCATCTCTTGTTCGCATTGACGACACTTTGAACAGTGGACGTTACATTTCAGATGTCTTACGACCCGTAGCTCTACCTTTCAAATGGTTCAAATGGCTCTAAGCACTATGGGACTCAACTGCTGAGGTCATTAGTCCCCTAGAACTTAGAACTAGTTAAACCTAACTAACCTAAGGACATCACAAACATCCATGCCCGAGGCAGGATTCGAACCTGCGACCGTAGCGGTCTTGCAGTTCCAGGCTGCAGCGCCTTTAACCGCACGGCCACTTCGGCCGGCTCTACCTTTCATTCGATCCCTGCGAAACCCTACATTTGAGCAGGATAATTCACGACCGCATGTTGTAGGTCCTGTACGGGCCTTTCTGGATACAGAAAATGTTCGAGTGCTGCCCTAGCCAGCACATTCTCCAGATCTCTCACCAACTGAAAACGTCTGGTCAATGGTGGCCGAGCAACTGGCTCGTCACAATACGTCAGTCACTATTCTTGATGAACTGTGGTATCGTGTTGAAGATGCATGGGCAGCTGTACCTGTGCACGCCATCCAAGCTCTGTTTAACTCAATGCCCAGCCATATCAAGCCCGTTATTACCACCAGAGGTGGTTGTTTTGGGTACTGATTTCTCAGGATCTGTGCACACAAATTGCTTGAAAATGTATCACATGTCAGTTCTAGTATAATATATTTGTCCAATGAATACTCGTTTATCATCTGCATTTCTTCTTGGTGTAGCTATTTTAATGGCCAGTAGTGTATTTACTGATGAATGTGGCCTTCTTTTACGAGGAAAAAAATGGCTAGGAAACCACAGGAGAGCTGATGTTTTGCAGAAAGACGTCATATATCTATTCTACAAGTGAAGTTTTCTTCAGTAGATTTGTGTTCAAATTAGTGAATGTGGAAAGTAAAAAATTATAATGAAATGCAACATCTACATCACTGACCGCACCGAACAAGTCACCATAGCTGTAATTGAGAGTAAAACCACACAGAGGTGATATTAAAACATCAAAAACAATAAACGTGTTTCCCGACACAGAAACAACCAATTAGTGGCTGGGCATTATGATGTACACTTCTCACGTCGGAGTCTACTTCTGCATTTTGGTTTTAATGGGAGCCCTTTCACTGCAGTAATTTTCCTTGATATACTGCTACTATGGCGCGAAAATCTTTTAGTTAGTTGACTGTTCACCTCTACATGTTGACATTCGGTTTTAAGGAAACGTACTCCACCATACCTTATTACTTCTGGAACATACCCCATTTTTGCAGGTAATCTGTTGCATGGGACTGACTATGAACGCTGGGTCTTTCCGTAATATGTATATTGTAACTTAACAGGAAACTACACCTGAAGATGCAACTGCAAGGGCTGTGAAAACAGTAACAATAAAAGGATTTTGCAGTTGAAGTGGTTTTATTTCTCAACATATTTCCACAATTGTTGCCACATCTGAGACACAAACAACAAGAATCCTCAACACATTAGCTTTTAATGCAAAAATAATAACATTTACAAAAATATTCGTGTATTAGACAGTCGAGCGAAGTTGTGAAAATATACGAATAATTAGACTCCATACAAAATTATTACGTATCAAGGAAAATGCTTATCACAATAAAAAAAGGCAACAGAGATGCTTCTCATGCATGAAACATGTTTTTATATCTTTTGATTACAGTCGAAAAAGCTGCAGTTATACATATATTCGAAAGTATTTCTTGGTGAGTAACTTATAGCATAGACCACTGTATCAGAGATTGAGCTGCTTTTACATTCATTCCGCTATCATTCATGTCTCTTCATAATTTATTAATGCTAGGAAGGCAAAAATATAATTTCTATTTCGTTAATTAAGTATGCCGGCCGGAGAGGCCGAGCGGTTCTAGGCGCTTCAGTTTGGAACCGCGCGACCGCTACGATGGCAGATTCGAATCATGCCTCGGGCATGGATGTGTGTGATGTCCTTAGGTTAGTTAGGTTTAATTAGTTCTAAGTTCTAGGGGACTGATGACCTCAGCTGTTAAGTCCCATAGTGCTCAGAGCCATTTAATTAAGTATAAAAATAATTAAAAACGAAAGTTAAATCTACAGTTAGTTTTCTCGCTGCTAGGGGCGCTATTGCTATCCCACCAGCTAGACGGTAACAATTTTCACAGCAGTGAGTGTTAGGAGTGTATATGCGTTATGACCTGATGAAAGTACAATCGCCTGGTCATAAATTTGACGTCTTTGATTGTTCTGGGAGATGGCTGATCGGTACTACAACGTATGAAACATTATCTTACTTTATTACAAGAACGATAAAACGATTTACTTATCTCTGTGTAGTCCATAGCCACAGGATTTTGTCGAATATTTACAACTGCCTGAACAGTATAGCATGATTTGACTCATACGATTAGAAACCCTTCTCTGAAAGCACAAGTTCAACATTTACAAAAGTACAATTCCAGCTGAGACTTTATTAGCACTGGTGTCTGATGAGTGATTGCAGAGCACATAGCTGCGGGACTAGGAGGACCAGACCCATTTAAGGATACAATATAACAATGCCCTTTTCAATTCCTTTATTTGCCTCAACATAATAGCATAACAGCATGGCACACTAGTATCGCCATAGATATTCAAGACTATATTCAGCACTACAGTAACCGATTATTAGCCGGTAAACTTTACTTAAATAAAATGTAATAATGAAATGTAAAAATAAAAATCACAATAAGGGAATTTATAGATTGGAGCCACTGGCGATTAGCCCGTGAAAGACAACACACACAATAACCAAAAGAGCAAATTCTTGAGAAAAACAGAATGTTTATCTCCACTGTAAAACTAAATCACTCCTAGGCACGGTTAGTGGCACAGCTAGTGAAATTATATCTCAGCTGAACTTCAACTGCGGAGTCAAATATCGCAGTTCCGTAAAATATTACAAGAATACAATCAAACCCTTGTCAAGGGGACTTGGGGCAAGACACAATTTTACAGCATTTAAACAAACTTATTTTAGAGAAATATGGAGAAAAAAATACAAAATCCTTCAAGCAGCAATTTCAGTATGTCTATTCTACTTCCTCTTACTTAAGATGGCATGATTTACAACTAAAAATTGTTTTTAAAAAAAGTATTTTCTGATCAACATAGTGTTGTTGCACCACCGCACACTTGAGAGAGGGTAGGCGCCGCCGACTGCGCCCAACGGCGGCAGCACCTAGGGCAGCCCTGGACGATACAGGGAAACAAGTTGCACTCTACAACATATGGAAAAACCAATAAATTTGTAACCAAGCGTTGTGGCTCTTGTGAAGGCGTGAGCCTTTTACGCAGCACTAATTTAAGGTAGTGAACACTGAATTAACCGATCAGAGGAAGCAATTATTTCGGTAAATACCACACAGCTCGTATTGTGACTCATATAGACCAACTTTCAGGCAAGGACGTGAAAATTAACTGCAACAAGTTGGATTCAACCTTTCCTCTTTAGGTAGTCGCAGCGCAAACTCACAGCTTATTAGTATTTAATTACACAAGTTACTGAAGCAGTGGGCGACTACGATGCTTATTTAACCTAAATAATAGCGAATACCAGTAACGTTCAGCAGAGAGATTTGAAATTTACATCACACTTCCCAGATTGAACGTGGTTTAAGAATGACTAACAGAACTACAGGCGCTTAGACTTTTCGCTGGATTCACATTAAAACATTGTCAATGTCACGTGCCTGGCGCAACTACAGAAACTCATTTATAAGGCACCACTGTTAACAATTATCACATGAACATTTAGAAGAAACTGATTTAAATATGAGTAGCAGCACAGAAAGGGCAGAGCTCGGGCACCCAGCACGGCTTCAGGGCTGACTGCTCGGGGCGACCGCCGTAGTCGTAGCCGTACCGCGTTCCGTACACGATGGTATTGCCCTCTGCCGAATATGCTCGTAATTGCCTCCAACCTCGCTGGAAACTCCGACCTGACAGCCCTTCTTACCTGCTCCTTTTAAAATTCACGTGGCCAATCACGCCACGCAAAGCAAGCTAAGGTGAAGAGCCGACACACAGCTGGCGCCAGAGATGAAGGGAAAGCGTCATGGCTCAGTGTCCTAACTAGTTGACGTCGACTGCTTCATCAGAGGTCGCGAACAGGGTGGAGCGAGTCCATGCCCGGCTCTATATTGACCTCCGCGTGGTGGCACGGCGGTGCTGAGAGAGATAGGGCATTTTTTTAGGTGCGCCTCACATTCGTCGTTGCGGACAGCAGCGAGACATCGCTACTGTCTGTGGTATCGATGAACATTGCCGACTTTGGTATTACATCACGTCCTTGGACGATACGACAATATGTCAGACTGTGCTAATGATGTGTAACATCCCCTCTAGGTTTCGTAATGGTCTCACATCGGCGAGGAAGGAAGTCCGTAAGTTTCTTCGGGATTCTTTACCTAGCTGAAGACACCGGTTGATTTTGAGATCCCTTAAAACTACCTTATTGTGGGATACTGATTGCAGCGTATCACCTACTGTTACCGATAGTGCTGACATTTCTTATGAAATTAGGATCTGCTGATTTGGCGGAACAGTAGACGTACGATAGAGTATGTAGGAATGAATGCATGCAGCAATCTGAACATGACTGTGATCATCCTGGGAGAAGGTAATGTCTACAGTATGGTCATCATGAATATGTAGAAGAAAACACAACAGTTGGTCGTGCAGAGTCCTGAAATAAACAAAGTGCTCCAGGTTCACGGTAAACTGAATGTACAAAGAACACTTACCAAAACACCAGAGAATTACCTGCAGCCTGAGTCACACACACTGTGAGTTACCCACCTCACTGGGCTGTCGATGCACTCGACGCCTTTTATCATTTGAGAAGACGCAAAAATCACACCTTGTTGGATCGCTTTACACGCCTCCAGTCAGCTACCGTCCAGTTTCTGTGCTGGGAAGTGTCTCACTGCACAGCCAATTACGTGCAGTCCTCATCGCAATGTTCGCTCGGAATTTGGTTGTGATGGACCAGAGTTCACCGACAGCAGCATACACATCTGCATCCACTTCTTACTCCTCAAGCCACATAACGATGTGTGGCGGAGGTTACTTCTGGTACAACTAAAGCATCGCCTCTACCTGTTCCACTCGCGAATGGCGCGTGGGAAGAATGATTCTTGGCAAGACTCTGTATTAACTCTAATTTCTCGAATTTTTCTCGTCTTGGTCATTTTGCGAGATGTATGTGGGAGGAAGTAATATATTCTGCTTCTCCCCGGAAAGCGTTCTCCCGAAATTTCAGTAGCAAACCTCTCCAGGATGCACAACGCCTTTCTTCAAACGGCTGCCACTGGACTTTGTTGAGCATGTCTGTAATGCTCTTGCGCCGACTAAACGAACCGGTGACGAAACGCGCTACTCTTTGTTGGATCTTCTCTCTCTTTTCTGTCAGTCCTACCACGTCAGGGTCCCAGATACATGAACAAAACTCATGAATCGGTCGAACAAGCGCTTTGTATGCCTCTTTCTTCGTGGATGAGTTTCATTTCCTTAAGACCCTTCCTATAAATCTCATTCTCGCATTTACTTTTCCTACTGTTTTTTTGAGTGGTCGTTCCAATTAAGGTCGCTCTGAATAATTACTTCTAGATATTTTACTATATATACTATTTCTAGCAATTTGTCATCAGTAGCGTATTTGTGCAGTAGTGGATTTCTTTTCCTTTGTATGCACAATATCTTACATTTATTTACGTTCAGGATCAACTTTCAGAGTCTACACCATTCGTTAATCCTCAGCAGTCAATTCTGCAAATCGATACTATTTTCTGTCGTTGCCACTTTCTTATAGACAAACGCTTCATCTGCGAACTGCCTTAAAGATCTGCCGACGCTTTCTACTACACAGTTTACGTAAATTGTAAACACTTCCTTAGCATACTCCGAAAATTACATTTATACCTGTCGGATTTGTTCTGTTAAGAGCGACATTTTGTGGAAGTCTTGAATCCTGTGGGAAATCTGGTCCAATAATCGGTAAGCCTGTATTTTTTTTTCAGTAAACGGCAATTCCTGTCGGGTCTGTAATCAAGGCGTCACACTCTTTACAGATTTCTATCGTTTAGGAGTTTTTGTGACTACTGTTCTTACGTCGTGTGCAGACCTTTTGGACGTCCGTGTAGATACACCAACAAATCGGATAACTTGATTCACGGTGTGGTCATGGGCACGTCCAGAAACGATAGCTTCTTTTTGCCATTCTGTCACGGCTCCATGTGGCCCCATCCTGCTGCACTGTCTTGTAAACCAATTGACATACATTTACCCCTCCACAGCCGTGATTTGCGTAAACCGTTCAACGTCTGGTACCAGTACTACACCATTAAAGCGCTCCGTTATGCTCTTTGGTGCTAATATATTGTCACGTGGGAGTATGTATGAGCTAGTAACTATAAATATCTGTCAATGTGACTGCCTGGATGCCAATAAATTTCCAGCAGCATACGTAATACTGTCATATAACTACAGCAACGGACTGTTGTTTTGTTTTAACAAGTGGCCGTCAAGTATACGTTCTTGACGGATAGGTTCTTTTATTTCAGCTCCGTTTTTTCCTGTTGGTGTCGGATGAGGTCGCAGCACAGCGGAGCTTCTTTTGCGCATCTTATTCAGAGCTGCGGTTGAGTTTGTGACTTGCCGTGATGGCCTGCCCGCTCGACACGGATGTGTTTCTGGTTGCCTTCACTCGAGGCGCTTGCTGCTGTCAATATGAAACACCACTCAATTCTTCGATAAGTATCATCGCACGAAAGAAGTAACTTTCCGATTGGAGTCTGCGTCCACCTCGTCAACGTTTCTACAGTAAAATCAACATAAAAACTGAACCATTCCAGATTAGCAGTAATTTCGCAATGCGATCTTATGTAACAAGAAACCACTGAATACTTTATTCCTTCGTCTTGTTCTTCACACAGCACTGTTGGACACTGGTGCAGAGGTACTGCGGCAACGGATACAAAGAGTAATAGAGTCTCTTGATCCCATTTTCGGGAATTATAAGCAGCTGGCAATTAAAACTGCAATATCTCGGAGGAAGCGTGCAACAAACGTTAAACAGGCATGTATTTTACCACATGGTGGAATTCGCAAATGTTTAACATTTTAGCGCAGCGGCACGAAGTGTATAGGAGTATTCCTTATATAAAAAAGATTATGCAGCAGGTTTCTCATTTACAAATAGGATTTATGCGTTGTTTATATGAGTTCAAATTCAGATGGTTCAAATGGCTCTGAGCACTATGGGACTCAACTGCTGTGGTCATAAGTCCCCTAGAACTTAGAACTACTTAAACCTAACTAACCTAAGGACATCACACACATCCATGCCCGAGGCAGGATTCGAACCTGCGACCGTAGTGGTCGTGCGGTTCCAGACTGTAGCGCCTTTATCCGCTCGGCCATTCCGGCCGGCTATATGAGTTCATGTTATGCCTCGTGTGAAGGATAAATGTCTACTATACTGCTTTCATCAAAAGGTTAAACTTGATGTAAACATTGCTGTATGTATTCTTTCTCGTTTGCATGACTCTCATTGGATTTCGTTTCACGTGGCGCGCAAGCCAAGCTGTCTTGAGTACATTCACGTACGTTAATAACAACAGAATCCACGAAGTCATCCAAGCATCATATATTCTCCTCTTCTGTTCTACATCCCATCAGCGTTCGGCAGCGACGTGTGACGGAGCTTCATGCATTAGTTTCAGTAAGTCCGGAAGCTTAAATTTCCTGCTATTTGTCGGACGAATTCTTCAACCTGGCTCGACATAAATTCTGTTGTGCTCAGATTGCTGTGGTACGGTAACAATTGTGAACATGCAGCATTTGTACCTGTGTGCTAGATGCCGTGAAAATTGTTCTTCGTGATTCTACTATCCTTATCTCTCTTGTTCGTGCCAGACCACATCTGTGGTGTAAAGTAATGGACATAGTCCAAATAAACATTGCGCATCTTCATATTATCGTGGCGTAATGACTGTCCCATAAAATTTCGGGCGCGTAGCCGCACAAATTTCACTTCTTCTTCTAATATGTCGGATGTATATTGTTCAGCCGAAATATTAGAAAATGATGTGAAATTTACGCGGCTGGACGCCCGGAATTTTGTGGAAAAAATGAAGATTATTGGAGTTTCATTTTTGTCTCAAAACGTAATTTTTAACGTTTTCTTAATTTTAATAAACTTAATTAATAATATTTTGTAAAATATCGATGGTAAAGATTTCAATTTTCTAATGAAAACCGTAATTTTAATGGTATTAGAAACAGGGTGATGTACATTTCCATAAAAAATTGATGATTAGATATGTGTTGATGAATGTTAGATTTCAATGGTGTACGTATTGCTTCACTGCGGAGTAGGAAGCAGCGTCAGCCATTTTTCCAGTACCAGTACCGACAAACAGCGCGACAATCAACGCACAAAGCGTTTACAGACTGCGACTGTCATGAACATAAAAACTTCATACCTAAAGTATGATTAAGAATATCTTTGATGGATGTTAATATATTAGAATGTCTTAAGGTTTCATTTACAGTAACACAATAATGAGATATCTAGTACATAAGTAGGACCTACCTCCAAGAGCGTAACAACACCAGCGTACGTGTGTTACTGTTACCAATCATCACGTTTGTGACATGTCAGGTTTATACTTATGATGAGGGAAGTGTCACAATTCGACAGCGGTGGGATACTGCACTGTCGAAAAGGCAATTTACACGTGGGCCAGCTACACTAATGTTACCACCGTCTATGTTCGACCTCGGCGTGCAATAATCACTCACAGGCGGCAGATCCCGGCACTATCAGTGCCGGGCGACCGCGGTAAATGGTTCAAATGGCTCTGAGCACTATGCGACTTAACTTCTAAGGTCATCAGTCACCTAGAGCTTAGAACTAATTAAACCTAACTAACCTAAGGACATCACACAACACCCATGCCCGAGGCAGGATTCGAACCTGCGACCGTAGCGGTCGCTTGCTTCCAGACTGTAGCGCCTAGAACGCGGTAAACAGCGCAGTCGTTATCGCAATGCGGAAATGAAGCGGTTAGTCTGATGTCCAAAAGGGTATTTTCATTGACTTTCCGGACAAGGGTGGAAGCATCTCCGAAACGGCTAAGTTTGTAATCTGGCTACAGTATACCCTGTATGGCAAAAAAACCGGCGCCGAGTCAACTGTGGTGAACTACGGACCGTAGATGACAGCGTGAAACGACGGCTGCGGAGATCTGTTCGGCCGGATGGACGTGCAACTATTGAGCAACTGATCATCAGACGAACCAAGGAGCTGCCAACAACCTCTCCACAACGACCGTTCAGCGTAAAGGCCTCCGCATCAGGCACCTGGTTCACGCATCCATGCTTGACTGCTGTTAATCGGTCATGAAGGCCTTTTCAGACCAATCGTGTTGAAATGGTTCAGATGGCTCTGAGCACTATGGGACTTAACATCTGAGGCCATCAGTCCCATAATCCTAGAACTACTTAAACCTAACTAACCTAAGGACAGCACACACATCCATGCCCGTGGCAGGATTCGAACCTGCGACCGTAGCAGCAGCGCGGTTCCGGACTGAAGCGCCTAGAATCGCTCGGCCACAACGGCCGGCACCAATCGTGTCTTATGGTCCATCGGACTGAAAGGAGACACCCTGAAACAATCATCGGAAGCGTCCAGTACAGAGGAGGGAGCATTACGGTTTGAAGAACGTTTCCGTGGCATTCTATGGGTGATCTTGTCTCCTTGAAGGCACAGTGGATCAACACAAGTACACAGCTATCCCCGGGGACCCTGTTCACCTCTATACGCAGTTTGCAGTTTGTTTTTCCTCTTCACTATGGCATCTACCAGCAGGACAACGCAACGCATCGCACAGCTCACAGGCTACGTGCGTGGTTCGAAGAGCTCCATGATTAGTTTACCGTACTCCCATCGCCACGAGGCGTGGTCCTATTTTGTGCTGCTATGGCGGGTCTGCTGGTGTGCTTAAGGTCACATGCAATAATCGTTGAAATTTTTCCGCCTACTTCTTGTACCATGTTGATGGAATACTGGCGGTTTTCTTTTCTTTTAACGAGGTCCACTTCCCATTTTATATGTTTTGTGATGGATGGGTTGTATACCCATTTACTCTTGCGTCCATTGTCCATTTCATGCGGCTTTGTGACGGATGGGTTACATATCTAGATACTTCTAAATAAGTTTCTATTAATTTTTGTTTATTTTACCAGCGTTGTCATACAAGGTAGTATCACATCGCTTCCTCTGCCTTTTTTTTTGTTAAGTATCAACAACGCGTTTCACACTTTTGGGGCACTATCAGTGTGTCTACAATAGAAGGAACCAAGATGTGAAACGCGTTATTGATATTAAACAATTTGGCAATCAAAACTGTTGTTATTCTGAAGCCCTCCTGATTTGCACCCAGTCGAGAATCTGGCTGTTCGCGGTATGGATTCTCAGCCGAGAAATCTAACGTAGCTGACAACGGCGCTGGAGTCGGTACGGCTCCACATCCCTGTCGATACTGTCCAGGACCTCACTGACTCTCTTCCTACACGTCTCGCAGCGGTACGTGCTGTGATGATATTCAGGCTTTTGACAGGTGGTCACATTTATGTCCTTCGACATTGTAGTATCGAGATGTTGCTGCACGCGTTTATCTAGGAACTATGCTCTGCAAATACGCTTTGATGGTTCAGGACGACCATTTTCAACGACATGCAAGATCTCAACGACCACACGCCACCAGAGCTCGTGAGGTCAGACACATTGTTGGTTCTGACATGCAGGATCGTACAGCCACACAATGTACTTGGAGTCAGGAAATGAGCTTATTTTCCGCAATATCTGCAGTATCCATATTTAGCCGGCCGGAGTGGCCGAGCGGTTCTAGGCGCTACAGTCTGTACCTAAGCGTACCTCATGGCACCACTTCGGATGCTGGGCCCGTATGAGGATGACGAATTCAATTTGGTAACGCTCGTTCTTCTCGGAGACTCCTCATACGGAAACTTCAGTAATGAGGCGCACGCAAAACGGGTACGTGTTTGAAAATACGACGTGGCGCCGGCCTTGTGTGCAGTGCTGTTTTTGCAATCGCCACTCTCTCTGTTGCCTTGTCAAGGGAAGCAGCTGAAATTGTCACCGTGCTGAGATCCTCTGTCTTTGTTCTTCTTATATGTCCCACTACAGTTTAATTTTTCTTCCTGATTCTACATTAGTACATACCTGTCTTTTTCAACAAATCATCTAACTTTCATGTTTTCTCATCAGCATTAGTGATTTGTCATCCTCTGCTGGATAACGATTCCTGTGGGCTTTTTCATGTGTTGCAGTCTTTAGCTGTATGTATCCATGTTGCTCCTACGTGTTTCGCGATGTCACTCTATAATCTACTATTAGTCTGCTGCTAAATCTTCCCGGTTGTATGGTCGAGGTTCATGAAACAGTTTTGTTCCTAACGCCTCGTTCAGTGCTGCGTCGGACGCCGTCAGAGGTGCTCCTGTTTACATCGAGTCTTGCCGACTGATGCCTCGATCATCGGAGAGCGGTGTAAATGCCGTGAAGATGGGACGTGATCGGTAGAGATAATCGTTGTCAAACGTGAAACTTATCAAACTGTCAGCGGCCAAAGATCAAACTTACCTATTGATTCTGTAGAAGTAGTGCCCATCATTAAGTGTGACGGCTTCTCCTTTTCTGTTACAGTAATGAAATATTAGGAAGAAGAATTTTCATCGACGACGATCACACCTCCCAGAAGATTCCTCGAGAAATTCTTCATTGAACTGCCATTAGGGCATGTTGGTAATTTCTTATCTCTTGAAAACGAGATGGGAATTTCCTTGGCCAACCTTGCATTCAGCTTCGCTACACGTTCCATCCACCTCTACCGTATATTTGTCGTGGTCACAATTACAGTGTGTACCCTGATCGATTTATGTGACTTACAGCCTCTGATGGTAATTCCCAACAACATCTCTCCATTGTTCGATGAACAACCTTCAGCCTTTTACTGATTTTTGCATAAAGTCAACGTCTTATTACCGCAATTAAAAGCTGCAAGTACACAGTGATTGTAAATTTTCCTATTCAGACACAACACATGCTTGGTTTTGAAAACATTGTTTACTTTACCAAAACCATGTCAACACATTCTGTTTCTCTTGCCATCCATCAAGTCACTGTCGTCCACTGCCTACATACCATCTGTCATCAATTGGTTCTGTGACTTCATTCGTATGATTTTCTTGCCGAGAAGTTGATTATACACTGATGAGCTCGAATATTACGATTATGCTCTTAAAAACGTGTTGGTCCACTTTAGAACAACAGCGATCCTGCGCTGTATGCATTTGACATCTCCTTGTAGGCTGCCGGAATTGTGTGCCACCAGTTGTCTACGCACAGGTCACGCAATTCCCATAAATTACTGCCCGGTGATTTTAGACGCCCGATAACGTCCCAAGTGTGTGCCATGGGGATCGGATCAGGTCAATTCGTTGATCAAGACATCAGCGCGAGTCCACTACCAAGCGTCTCAAGTCACTGTAGCACAATTCTGGCCTTTTGACGCGGACAGCTAGACTGCTGGAGGATGCCATCGTCGTCGTCGACGACATCAAGCATCAGAGAGGATGCAGTTGGCCTGCAGTAATGTTTAAGTAGTCCATAGCTCTCGTGGTGTCTTCGATTACTAGCACAAATCCTATGGAAGTCCAGGTCAGAGTAGCTTGGTACAGGCCCCAGTGGTGCGCTGCATGTTTCGAGCAACCGTTCTCCTGGATGACGGCGTATCCTGACACGACCACCTGGTATAACAAGAAACGTGATTCATCCAACCGGGTGACCTGTTTACAATGTCACTCAGTCCAGTCTCGATGATGCAATGTCCACTGCAGTCGTAACTGACGATGTCGTTGGGTGAACACTGGAAGACGTACAGTTTCAAAAATGGTTCAAATGGCTCTGAGCACTATGGGACAACTTCTGAGGTCATCAGTCCCCTAGAACTTAGAATTATTTAAACCTATCTAACCTAAGGACATCACACGCATCCATGCCCGAGGCAGGCTTCGAACCTGCGACCGTAGCGATCACGCGGTTCCAGAATGTAGCGCCGGCCGGCGACGTACAGGTCATCTGCTGCTTAGATCAACAAAGTGCCCTGAAATATGTCCTCCGAAAACTTGTGCCTTCACCAGCATTGTACTCAATCGTCAGCTCTGTAACAGATCGCCGCCTTCCTGCTCTACAGAGCAGGCAAGCCTTGAATGTTCAACATCCTATCGCCTATTCGTGGTTTCTCAGCCACTTTCCATTCACGTTCAAGAAAGTACCACACGAATAGTACACCAGCTTGCCGCTACCAGGATGTTCGTTCCCAGGACCGGGCCCTAGCAGAGTCGCTTATATCAGTGGATTTCCCCATTTGTGGCTCGTATAGTTGCTAAAAAGATTCCTCATCCGTGGCTACTCAGGTTATATCTTTTCTTACCGCGACACGCGCCCGCAACGCAACCAGTGAAGGTGGACAGTGGGCATAACCTTTTGGGTCGTGACTGTCTACTATTTTAGACTCATTGTGATTAATTTTCATGACAACTTTTAAAGTTATTCTTTTAATATGAACTTCAAGTTTTCGGACGTGTGAAATACTCTAATAACTCGCAAAAATGAAGCCACACAATTTCATCATAATCTGTTGGTATTTAGAGATGTATTCCTGCCCCCCCCCCTTTTTCCTGCCTCCGCAGTATACAATGATCAGCCAGAACAATATAACCACTGACCTACAACCGATATAAACCAGTCCAGGCGACAACAGCGTCACCTGGCAAGGAATGATTGCTAGTCAGACACACGCGCTTCATGTAGTATCGGTGAGCGTGTTGTCCGTGTGCAGTATGGGGAAGGCCCGCGAACTATCTGAGTTTGACCGAGGCAATTGTGTTGGCCCGGAGACTCGGGCACGAGCATTTCAGAAACTGCACGACTTGTCTTCAGTAGGTGGCGAACCCAGGAGAAACCATGTCCAGATGTCGTGGTGCTTGGCAGCCACTGCTTTTTACAGATGTCGGATGTCGGTGTCTGGACACACTGGTAAAACAGGATAGGCGGCGAGCTGTGGCATCAATAACATGGGACTCTAATGCTGTGCAGAGTACACGTGTGTCGGAAAACACAGTGCACTGAACACTCCTACGATGGGCCTCCACAGCCGACGACCCATGTGTGTGCCAATGTCAACACCACGATATCGGCAAACTACGACTGAAATGGGCACATGACCTTCGGCACTGGACGTTGGCGCAGTGGCAGAGCTTGCATGGTCTGACGAATCCCGATACCATCACGCCGATGGAAGTGCGCGAATCCGTCGTCTTCCAGGGGAACAATTCCTTGACACCTGTACTGCGGGAAGGAAACTAGCTGGCGGCGGCTCCATTATGCTATGGGCATCCATGATTCCTGAGTGTCTCGTACAAGGTACCAAGACGGCCAAGGAGTATCGTACACTGGTTGCAGACCGCGCACACCCCTTCGTGACGATCATGTTTCCCGACGTCAGTGGCATTTTTCGACCACATAATGCGGCATGTCACAAGGCCAAGAGTGTGATGGAGTGATTAGAGGAACATATCGGCGAGTTCCAATTTGTGCTAGCCCCCCAACTTGCCAGATATGAACCCGATCGAAATATCTGTGAAGTGATTGAACGTAACGTCAGAGCTCATCGACCACGTCCCCGGAATTTACGGGAATTAGGCGACTTGCGTGGGCAGATGCGGTGTCAACTCCCTCCAATGACCTACCAAGGCAAGATTGCTCCCATGCTATGACGCGTCACCGCTGTTATACGTGCCAAAGTTGGACATACCGGCTGTTAGGTAGGTGGTCGTAATGTTCCGGCTGAACAGTGTAAGTGAAAAAGCAGTCAACGAAGTGTAACAGTGACACTGAGGAGGATTTAAGCAACTGCCTTAATTTAGCTTGATCCATAAAATGCAATCGATAGACGAGTCGCAGTCTTCCGAACCCAGAAAAGGCAGGCGTTTTGGGAGAACCATTTGCCTGTTGCTAGTCACGTTGATGGTTTGCAGGAACTAACAATCAAGAGATCACTTTTCAGCAAAACTTATAGTACCCCGTCACAAAATATGGACTGTGATCGTGTTAAGGATGGTTAGTTTACGCAGTCGGACACAGAGCTATTTTCTCTTATCTGAAATATACTATAATCAGAATATAAAATAACGTGGATTGTAAATCGTTTCTATTAGGTCACACAAGACTGCAATTAACAGTTCTAGCAAGACAAAATTACGATCTGTAGTCCAATTAGTAACGATGATTAACCCAAATATCAATGAGTAGTTAAGAGTCATCATCAGCCATTTCATGAGAAAGCTATCGAGTCAAGTTGTGTCCGTAATATTTATTATGTACTTTACAGTGAGACTTTAATTACTGAGATATTCACTGCTTCATATTAACGGCTAGGAAAATACTGTGCATGGTTCTGACGAAAACAAAGAAATTAATCTGCAGCTATACTTTCTTACAGTCCAAGATAGCCTTTATAACTGTTCAAATTGTAACAATTCTCATCAACGGATGCTACTAGAATGACGATATTGATTTAGTGTACAATTACGCGCAATCTCCACGAATAAACTGCATAATGACTCGTTGCTGCCCTGTCAATCGACGGAATACTTCGAAACTCATATTTCTTCACATCAGCGAGCAGCAAAAAAAAAAAAATTTGTTGCGACTCAAGTGTACGCTACAATTCCGCGCGAAATGCGGACGACGACTCCCTCCTCGCATGCGGCACGTGACTGTTGTGGTTCGGCATTGTGGAACGTGAAACAGCAAGAGAATGCCCCTGGTGGAGAAAAGTCACGCTCAGCTCCGAAAGTCCCAGAGAATCAGCAGTGCGTAAAGAATACAATTTGCCACATCACACCTTTGTCGATAGTAGTACCCTTTCTACACTTAGTAAACAGTGAAATGCTACACAAAAGTTAATCATTTAACTTCAATATTTGTTGAGTAATTCTGTTAGAACAAAGTCGCTTTTAGACTACAGGTTGCCTTGTCTTGAAATTCTATTTCTATTGCAGCACTGTGCAACAATTATATTTAGAACAGTTTTCAACTAGATTCATTCGGTAAAGTTTTTTTCGAGATAATACGAATTTCTAACAGTCGTTTTTAAGGACATAAGATAGTTTTCTCTATATAAAGTAAAATTCAGGATTTGAGACAAGAACCTACCACATATACTATGACTTGGGTCAATAACAGTTCCTACGCATACGTAATTTAAATTATGCTGAAAAAGCAACACCCAATAAATGCTGGACCACGTGATTTATAACACTAAAGAAAACGGTAAGTTGCCTGGACGCTGTGATTCGAAACGCTGCATCAGCGTCAAGTGTTACGTGATTTTACATCTACATCTACGTGATTACTCTGCTATTCACAATAAAGTGCCTAGCAGAGGGTTCAATGAACCACCTCTAAGCTGTCTCTCTACCGTTACACTCTCGAACGGTACGCGGGGAAAACGAGCACTTAAATTTTTTTGTGCGATCCCTGATTTCTCATATTTTATCGTGATGATCATTTCTCCCTATGTAGGTGGGTGCCAACAGAATGTCTTCACCATCGCAGGAGAAAACTGGTGAATGAAATTTCATGAGAAGATCCCGTCGCAACGAAAAACGCCTTTGTTTTAATGATTGCCACTCCAATTCACGTATCATGTCTGTAGCACTATCTCCTCTATTTGGCGATAATACAAAATTAGCTGCCCTTCTTTGTACTTTTTCGATGTCATCCGTCAGTCCCATCTGATGCGGACCCCACACCACACAGCAATACTCCAGAATAGGGCGGACAAGCATGGTGTAAGCAGTCTCTTTAGTAGACCTGTTGCACCTTCTAAGTGTTCTGCCAATGAATCGCAGTCTTTGGTTTGCTCTACCCACAGTATTATCTATGTGATCGTTCCAATTTAGGTTATTTGTAATTGTAATCCTTAAGTATTTACCTGAATTTACAGCCTTCATATTTGTGTGACTTACCGCGTAATCGAAATTTAGCAGATTTCTTTTAGTACTCGTGTGAATAACCTCACACTTTTCTTTATTCAGGGTCAATTGCCACTTTTCGCATATCTTATCTAAATGATTTTGCAAGGCGTTTTGATCATCTGATGACTTTACAAGACGGTAAATGACAGCATCATCTGCAAACAATCGAAGACGGGTACTCAGATTGTCTCCTGTGTCGTTAATGTAGATCAGAAACAATAGAGGACCTGTAACGCTTCCTTGGGGAAAGCCTCAGCCTTTACGTGGCTAGCACGTGCCTATCCTTCTAGTTAAGAACTGCCATGGAGCAATTTTTAAACATTCCATATTTTTACCAGCAGAGCCAACGACCAGCAGAGAGAATAATTCCATGTAACTGTACAAATTTTAGCCTTGTTTTCAAACCGGTAATTGCTCACTGTTGTCACTGATTGGTGACTGTAGCATGGTACCCAGTTGCGCCTTGTAACTTTTCCACACGCGTGCTTTTGCCTCCTTGACGTGGAGGGACTTCCCTCCGGCTATTCCTATCATATCGCTACAATTGTGAATACCGACGCTATGCACAACGGCCGGACACAGCGTGCCGAAGTTCACGCGTGCAGAGTGTGCGTGCGGGCCGCGGGCGGGCCGAGGCGCGGCCCGTCACTCGGCTTCGCTCGGTCCTTCTCGGAAGGACTCGGAACAGCGCGACATTCCATGTGGCACTGCAGTGTGGCATTTTTCGGTCGTCAGCACTCTATATTCGTCAGAATCGTGCTGTCAATGCTGTTTAACCTCCACTATTTGTTCGTGGTATGAAGAGTGTTCACAGATTCAAAGGCTTTTTGCACAAAAAGAGGGAGTCTAGCGATTTAGCGTCGCAGTTGCTTAAAATGTATGGGTATGATGGAAGACAGGGATTAGAATTCTCAATTCGGTTTAGCGACTGCTACTGCATGTTTGCTATGAAACGACATTACAATATCATGCAGAAAGAATTTAAATATTTAGTTGACAATGAATGAGCAGAAAATAACAGCAATCGACAGATGGGGTTTATTGTTCTGTACATAAAATAGCACTTTATGCTGAATCTGAAGGCCTGGATCACGTGAAGAAATCGGTGATACGAAAAGAAAAATTTCTGAAGACTCAAGCACTATTATATTTTCAACTGCAACCGTCTTCAATGGATCAGAAAGAAGAGTATGGAGACTTCATATATCACTGTGAAGTACGTTAGCTAAGTCAAAAGACATGGCGAGCAATTTTTCGATATAAAACTCGCTATTGTTGGATTTATGAAGGAAAAAAGTGCAAGAACTAAAATTAGAACATCCGGAATGCACTGAAGACTTTGCATTTTAAGTGGTCTTGACTGCACACTGTCCACAGTAAGACTTTGCAAGATAACTTCTTTCTGATTTGATGGGGATGCATTTAAAAAGAAAATCGAACTGTAGAAGGGATAACTTCTGACAAAGACAGTCTAATTCCCTAGGCTCACTGGCGTTACAGCTACCGTGAGATTTGAAGAATTCATTGTGGTGGTGAAAGAATACCAAGAATAATTTTATAAAGATTTTGAGGACACTGTCAGTTTGTTTTCTAGACCGTTTGTCATTTCAGTTGAGAGCACCCCCTGTGCATGTGCATTCCAGTTTTGGAGGTTCAAATGGCTCTGAGCACTATGGGACTTAACATCTGAGGTCATCAGTCCTCTAGAACTTAGAACTACTTAAACCTAACTAACATAAGGACATCACACACATCCATGCCCGAGGCAGGATTCGAACCTGCGACCATAGCAGCAGCGCAGTTCCGGACTGAAGCGCCTAGAACCGCTCGGCCACATCGGCCGGCACAATTCCAGTTTTAATGACAAAACTTTTTACTTTAAAACTGTCCAGGACGTCTACATTGCTTTCTTCATTTAGAGTTTCTAAGTCTCCATAATGATATTTCAAAAGTGCTACAGTATTTCTATCGACATATTTGTGTGAAACACCTTTCTCCGGTTATGCTACAAAATAAGTCATGATTATGTGACAACTTGAGTGGAAAACCCTGTGAAACTGTCTACATCTATTCGTATGCCGACAGTCTGTATCACATAAAAATTATGTTACGTCTTCAGTGCACCAAAAATAATCAAAATAATACTGAAAATTTGTTTTGTTTGTGACCTATGTTGCTGAGAAATGTGAAATATAAAACAATTAGTTTGCAGCGTGACTTGCACTGCCTTTTAAGTGCGGCACGTTCGCTGTTTCCCCCTCTCCATCCTCCTCGCGTTCAGACAGTGCGGCGTGGCGGTGGGGGAAATGAAAAGCGAGGCTGTGCGCCTTTGCACTCTTTCCAGGGCATGGCTCGCTAATCGAAATCTTGGCCACCTCTGCTATACACGGACCAGTACATCATACATTTTCAAAGATTAAATACATAAAAACGGTTCATATTCGGTCCAAAAATTAGAAATGAACATAAATAATAACAAAATATCCACAAAATACACGTAATACATAAATAGACCTAATAAACAATTAAATATTACGAATGACATAAAGGGTTGATGAATAAGCTCAACGTTTGAATTTGTGGAACCTAGAATCTTGGAAGCGAAAGTGTTTTGTGCCATTTTTAGTTTGTCCCACTTTTAATTCTCAGGACAAGTATCAAAGGAAACATATTCCTGGACAAGGTGGATCATTGATGAGTGTGAAACAATGTTGGTGGAGGAATAGCTGTTAATTTCTCAATGAGATGGAGCAGCAAATAGTCAAATCTATCCGCGTACCCTCATTGCCCACCTTGCAAGTGTGGCATACCACTACATTCCTACTCTGGTTTCCATATTTTAAACATATTTTCTGCATGTGTTGGTGGAATAGCGCTTCTGGGGGAAAGGGTATGCCTGCAACGGCTTAGCAGAAGCTTAAGGGCTGTCCCCATAATTAATCTTTTATTACATCTTCCATTAACCTTCCTTAGAGATTAAATCAGGGTTATAGACTGGGATTAGGAGCTGTGGACAATTACCCTATATGAGCAAAACTCCTAGATGGAGCCTGACACATGCCTCGGGAGCTTCGCTGACAGTCCAAGTAGTATAAGAACCCGGGTTCGATTAATAGTTCACCAGACACTTTTAATCAATCATGAAAATTGACACAGTTGGTTCGAGTTCGCTAGAAAGTGATGTGTTCAGTCGGCTTAAGTACTAAACTTAATACTTAGACATTTATCCAAACAGTTTGACGCTTAAAGAAGATACAACAGTCCAATTATTTATTGACATAGTAGATATATAGGATACAGCTGAGCTCTATGATCCCAGTTTCACTGATAACATTAAAATTCAAAGATACTTTTCCCCAGGGCCACAAAATTTTGAAAGACCACGCAACTGTCATCGTTTTTCCATGTTTGATAGATGAAAATGTATTTTTTGGCAGGCTGATAGTTATCTTAACCGTTGCTTTCCTCTGTAGCTGCAGACAGTCCACTTTAACTACATTCATCACTATCGAAGTTAATTCACCGACACTTTCTGTAAATGATGCCAACGCGCTTGTTTGGGGCACGACTACTACACTCCTGGAAATGGAAAAAAGAACACATTGACACCGGTGTGTCAGACCCACCATACTTGCTCCGGACACTGCGAGAGGGCTGTACAAGCAATGATCACACGCACGACAGCGGACACACCAGGAACCGCGGTGTTGGCCGTCGAATGGCGCTAGCTGCGCAGCATTTGTGCACCGCCGCCGTCAGTGTCAGCCAGTTTGCCGTGGCATACGGAGCTCCATCGCAGTCTTTAACACTGGTAGCATGCCGCGACAGCGTGGACGTGAACCGTATGTGCAGTTGACGGACTTTGAGCTAGGGCGTATAGTGGGCATGCGGGAGGCCGGGTGGACGTACCGCCGAATTGCTCAACACGTGGGGCGTGAGTTCTCCACAGTACATCGATGTTGTCGCCAGTGGTCGGCGGAAGGTGCACGTGCCCGTCGACCAGGGACCGGACCGCAGCGACGCACGGATACACACCAAGACCGTAGGATCCTACGCAGTGCCGTAGGGGACCGCACCGCCGCTTCCCAGCAAATTAGGGACACTGTTGCTCCTGGGGTATCGGCGAGGACCATTCGCAACCGTCTCCATGAAGCTGGGCTACGGTCCCGCACACCGTTAGGCCGTGTTCCGCTCACGCCCCAACATCGTGCAGCCCGCCTCCAGTGGTGTCGCGACAGGCGTGAATGGAGGGACGAATGGAGACGTGTCGTCTTCAGCGATGAGAGTCGCTTCTGCCTTGGTGCCAATGTTGGTAGTATGCGTGTTTGGCGCCGTGCAGGTGAGCGCCACAATCAGGACTGCATACGACCGAGGCACACAGGGCCAACACCCGGCATCACGGTGTGGGGAGCGATCTCCTACACTGGCCGTACACCACTGGTGATCGTCGAGGGGACACTGAATAGTGCACGGTACATCCAAACCGTCATCGAACCCATCGTTCTACCATTCCTAGACTGGCAAGGGAACTTGCTGTTCCAACAGGACAATGCACGTCCGCATGTATCCCGTGCCACCCAACGTGCTCTAGAAGGTGTAAGTCAACTACCCTGGCCAGCAAGATCTCCGGATCTGTCCCCCATTGAGCATGTTTGGGACTGGATGAAGCGTCGTCTCACGCGGTCTGCACGTCCAGCACGAACGCTGGTCCAACTGAGGCGCCAGGTGGAAATGACATGGCAAGTCGTTCCACAGGACTACATCCAGCATCTCTACGATCGTTTCCATGGGAGAACAGCAGCCTGCATTGCTGCGAAAGGTGGATATACACTGTACTAGTGCCGACATTGTGCATGCTCTGTTGCCTGTGTCTATGTGCCTGTGGTTCTGTCAGTGTGATCATGTGATGTATCTGACCCCAGGAATGTGTCAATAAAGTTTCCCCTTCCTGGGACAATGAATTCACGGTGTTCTTATTTCAATTTCCAGGAGTGTAGGTCCTTGGTGGCTGTATTACAATTTTTGGAGGTTTTTGTGAGAAAAGGGGCAGAATAGTAAAACTTCAATAACAATTAAAAATCCTTTGCGTAAAAAGGGATACTCGACATTGCGACACGTTACGTCAGATATTGCAAAACATTTTAAAAGCTTTACCACGCTCATCCATGCGCTAACATATCTGTAGTTGTCAGATCTCCACTTATATTGGCTTCGCCCTCTCGTCATAATAAATTCATTAATAAAACGCACAAACTGCAAGGATGGATTCCTGACTGAACACGTGTCCGGAATTTAATCGTTGCCACGGTAGATGGCACTGATGAATGAAAGTTCCCCTGACCACGTGCCGTATCTGTAGTCCATAGACGACAATTACGCAGATTGATGATGCCAGTTCTGGTAAAGGTTGCTTCTGGTAAAGGACTGATTACAGAAATCCCGTAACTGTGATGGTCTGGTGCAAAAACCATCAAAAAGTCCCTCCCGTAGACGGAAATTCTTTGCTGATAATCGTTGTACTCGTTGCAGATGATAGGGATACTAGCGGTTGTCATACATGATACAAGTAATCGTACTTTGGCTTACAGCACATTGGCGGGCCACTTGCCTGGAGCTTGTACTAAGGTTCGTCTCACTATCCTGTAGAAACCGATCCTCCAAATCTGGTGTGGGCACAGTGCGCCGCCTTCCAGCACGTACGTCTGGTTGAATGAAACCATTATGACACAAAAGTCCAGAAAGGCCCTGCAATGTCGTGTAATGTGGGCGGTGTACGTGAGGGGACTTGTTTTTATATAGTCGTGCTGCCTCTCGACCTTTTCCATCTGCTTGACGTACACAAACACTATCTCAACGTGTTCCCGACATGAATACCGGGCCGTACTGCTCACAGTACGCTGACAATCACACGGACTGCAACACGCAAGGGACACACGGTACATAATCACAGGAAGGGATTAGTGAACACAGGGTTGTCGTAGCGAGACTGAATAATGTAACTACAAGATCTTCCAAAAATAAACAAGAAAGATACCTATTCACAAAAGCAGATAAAAATTCACTTGACGCATTCCTGAGAGACAATCTCCACTACTTCCAAATTAACGGAGTAACTGCAGACCAGATGTAGCTTGAATTCAAAGAAATAGTATCGGCAGTAATCGAGAGATTTATACCAAATAAATTAACAAACGACGGAGCTGATCCTCCTTGGTACACTGTTACAGAAACAACGAAAAAAACATGCCAAATTAAAACGGAAACAAAATCTCCAAGATTAGCGATATTTTAAAGAAACTCGAAATTTAGCGCGGACTTCAATGCGAGATGCTTACAACAGTTTCCACAACGAAAGTTTGTCTGGAAACCTGGCAGAAAATACAGATAGATTTTGGTCGTAAGTGAAGTATGTTAGCGGCAAGAAACAATCAATGCCTTCTCTGCGCGATAGCAATGGAGATACTATCGAAGACAGTGCTATGTAACATCCACGAGATAAATTTTAGCTACAGTGCGACGAGAGGAAATTATACTTCTAACAGTTATAAACATTATCTATCCGACACAAAGAAAAACACTGAAATAAAACAAAACGATGATAAATATTAATTATTTACATAATATTTTATGATATAATTGTACATATCGATGTGTATCAATGATAATTGTAAATTCCTTTTATGATCTGCGTTCGTTTTTCTTTCTTTTTACCTTTTTTGGTTGGCTTTTGTAGGTTGCGGACGCAAGGTGCATATCAAACTGAGGTCTGTTAAGAAATTGTAATTATTTGTTAATTATTACTTGAGAATAGAGTTCATTATTATTATAAATATGACTGAATAATTATTTGTAGCTTTAATTGCTCTCTCAATAAGCATTATCTGTGTTAATTATTTCCTTCCGCTGCGAGGAGCGCAGCCATTGATGATAGCAATTTGTATCGCATTTTTATCTGTGTTTCTTACGAAAATATCAAAGGTTTGCTGGATGAAAATTAGTCTAAATAGTGTAAAATATAAAAGTAAAGTTTAATAAGCATTAATTCAAATACTTATCCTGTTAAAAGGAAATTTGCTTTAACAATAGAAAGTCTCTGTCAATTGTCTGCCTCCCTCTTAACAATTATCTCAGCGGCAAATTCAAATTACGCAACTCTGCAGACATAAATGCCGAAAGTAATAAAAATGTGTAAAAATAAATGTGCGCCGGTGGTTCCGAACTAATTTTAATGAAATTAATTCGAATCAGATTGGTTCTTTAAAAAACAGTGCTCATAGCACGATCCATATAACAAACTTTTCTTGCTGATGTATGGAGCATGAATTGCGAAGAAATTTATTTCGGGTAAAATACGTCAGTATTTTGCGCGGCTGATATTCGGTGGTTTTAATGATCATTTTGCTGAAGATAACTGTTTCCATCATAATCAGCAGTTGTATAGAATCTGTTGTATGAACTGTAATTTAGTGACTTACACAACTTACAGACAACACTTTAACACAACGTTAACTTGGATTTCTTTAGCAACTTGACCAAATCTTTAGCCGGGAGAAAAAATTATTATGTAATTACTCATTGTAATGAAATAACATTATCATTTTCATTTAAAAATTAGTTAAATACCAAACCACTGAATAACATAGCGAACGCCACAGCTGCGAAAGCAGAGTTACTAAACACAGCCTTCCGAAATGCCTTCACAAAAGACGACGAAGTAAATATTCCATAATTCGAATCAAGAACAGCTGCCAACAAGAGTAACGTAGAAGTACATATCCTCGGAGTAGTGAAGTAGCTTAATTCAGTTAATAAAAGCAAGTCATCTTGTCCAGACTATATACCAATTAGGTTCCTTTCAAAGTATGCTGATGCATTAGCTTCATACTTAACAATCATATACGAACGTTCGCTGGACGAAAGATCTGTATCCAAAGACTGGAAACTTGCACAGGTCACTCCAATATTCAAGAAAGATAGTAGGAGTTGGTTCAAATGGCTCTGAGCACTATGGGACTTTACATCTGAGGTCATCAGTTCGACAGTAGGAGTAATCCACTTAATTACAGGCCATATCATTTTTCGATGTACTCCGTCAGTCCTATCTGGTAAAGATCCCACACTGCGCAGATTTGGGAGACAATCTGAGCAGTCGTCTTAGGTTGTTTGCAGATGACGCTGTCGTTTGTCGACTAATAATGTAGCAGGATTTTGAAACATATATTGTATTCGAACATTATGAATTATCTCGAAGAAAACGGTCTATTGACACACAATCAACAAGGGTTTAGAAAACATCGTTCTTGTGAAACACAACTAGCTCTTTATTCACATGATGTGTTGAGTGCTATTGACAAGGGATTTCAGATATATTCCGTATTTCTGGATTTTCGGAAGGCTTTTGACACACAAGCGGCTTTTAGTGAAATTACGTGTTTATGGAATAGCATCTCAGTTATGTGACTGGATTTGTGATTTCCTGTCAGAGAGGTCACAGTTCGTAGTAACTGACGGACAGTCTTCAAGTAAAACAGAAGTAATTTCTGGCGTTCCCCAAGGTACTGTTATAGGCCCTATGCTGTTCCTTATCTATATAAACGATTTGGGAGACAATCTGAGCAGTCGTTTTAGGTTGTTTGCAGATGACGCTGTCGTTTGTCGACTAATAAAGTCATCAGAAGATCAGAAAAAATCGCAAAACGATTTAGAAGAAATATCCGAATGGTGCGAAAATTGGTAGTTGGCCCTAAATAAGGAAAAGTGTGAGGTCATCCACATGAGTGCTAAAATGAATCTGTTAAACTTGGGTTAAACGATATCTGTCAGCCGTAAATTCAACTAAATACCTAGGAAATACAATTACGAACAATTGGAAGGAACACATAGTAAATGTTGTGGGGAAGGCTAACCAATGATTGCGTTTTGTTGCCAGGACGTTTAGAAAATGCAACAGATCTGCTAAGGAGACTGCCTACACTACGCTTGTCCGTCCTCTTTTAGGATACTGCTGCGCGGTGTGGGATCTTTACCAGATAGGACTGACGGAGTACATCGATAAAGTTCAAAGAAGGTCAGCACGTTTTGTATTATCGCGAAATACGAGAGAGAGTTTCACGGAAATGATATAGGATTTGGGCTGGACATCATTAAAAGAAAGGCGTTTATCGTTGCGACGGAATCCTTTCACGAAATTCTAATCACCAAATTTCTCCTCCGAATGCGAAAGTCTTTTGTTGACACCGATCTACATAGGATGAAATGATTACCACCATGAAATAAGGGAAATCAGAGCTCGTACGGAAAGATATAGGTGTTCGTTCTTTCCGCGCGCTATACGGGATTGGAATAAAAGAGAATTGTGAAGGTAGTTCGATGAATCCTCCGTCAGACACTTAAATGTCATTTGCAAAGTATCCATGTAGATGTAGATATAGAACTCTCATTCGTAAGCGCTATCTTCTATGGCATCGATGCATTTCCGGACACATGTTCATAGTACTTTTTTCCTGCATTTCCAATCAGGAATCCTTATTAATGTTCACCCTGCATAATGCACTCAGTAAAAATGTGGCGTACAGTGATTTGAACGCCACAGGCACCATAGACTGGAGGCTACTGTCGCCGGAGTATGAGGCCGTGTGTCAGCGGACAGTGCCCTCTTCAGAGGCGGGTCACGGTTACTTCTTCCCACTACAGAGATCAGTATGACTCGCCTCGGCGGGATAGTTGGCTTCACCGATCGTAGTTCTATACTTGCTTAAGACC
This sequence comes from Schistocerca serialis cubense, assembly GCF_023864345.2. Taxonomy (NCBI): domain Eukaryota; kingdom Metazoa; phylum Arthropoda; class Insecta; order Orthoptera; family Acrididae; genus Schistocerca; species Schistocerca serialis. The sequence continues at coordinate 448,787,310 of NC_064641.1, read as the reverse complement.
AGATACTCTTCGTCCCCCAGCTGCAAGGCTCTCTGAATAGGGCAATCACAGCCTGCAAGGGAATGGCATATTGTGTCGCATTTCCCTTTCTGTTTCCTTGGTTGCTGTGTCTGCTCGTTCGGCCCACAGATTCTCACGCACTCTGGTACCCATCAGAAAAGAAGGGTTCCTAAAATGTTTCGCTTCTTTTCTACACAGGGTACATATGCCGTAGCTCCAGTAGAACACGAAGGGGGTAGGAGCAGATGAGAAATTTTTAATATTGAAGACGCTTCATCTGTTCCATCACTTTCAGGATTGCATTTAACTCTGCAATGAATACAGCGTATTAATTGGAAACGCGAATTTTGAAGATATTTACGTAGTATGGCTGAAAACTTAAAGGAATCTTGTTTGGAAACCTTTGTGCCCGTCTGAACTGTTACAAATCGAAGATTTAAAGGTTAAATATAAAATACGCTCTTTCTTAAAATTTGACACATCTGAAATAATCCTGTACCTCTTTAGCAATCAAAGTGGAGGCGTGCTCCAATCCTGCTACAAAATTATATAATCAATCACATCCATCTGTAAAAGGCAGTCATTCGCATGGACCCCACAGATCCTCGTCGACTCACTGTAGATGACTAAAAAGTCTTCTTGCTGGCGGGTGAGGAACTATATGGTATGCAGCCTTCTCGTGCGGTGAGTTGTCGTTGCCAGATGTTAAGCGGCACTCCCCAACGTCAGAGCAGGGGATCCGCATGGGGCTCGTTTTAAGGCATCGGTGCCAGCGTAATTCCTTCATGGAGCGTTTTTTAACAGGAGGGTCTTGCAGACCCATACACGGTGCATCCAAAACCAAACCGAGATCGCAAGAAGATTCTGTAAACTATGACCAGAGAGATTCAGTCTGCTCCCAGTGAACCATGCCTAATAAGTTTTAAAACACACTCTAAAGAGAAATTATTCGAATGGACCGACAATCGGCAAGTGTGACATACATGTACAAACAATTCATTACAATTTTAGGAAAACTAGATAATTAATTCGACAGAAACAGCTTCGCAAATTGAGCAGTTCAATAACGTGTCGGTCCACCTATGACCCTTATACAAGTAATTATTCGGCTTGGCATTGATTGATAGAGTTGTTGGTTGTCCTTCTGAGGGATATCGTGCCAAATTCTTTACAATTGGTGCTTTAGATCGCCAAAGTCTCTTGGTAATTAGAGGACACTGTCCAAAATACTTCAAAAGTTCTCAACTGTGAAGAGATGCGGCGACCTTGCTGGGCAAGATAGTCTTTCACAAGCACGAAGGCAAATAGTAGAAGCTGTCACCGTTTGCGGACGGACGTTATCTAGCTGAGATGTAAGTCCAGGATGCCTTGCCATGAAGGACAACAAAACGAGGCGTAGAATATCGTCGACGTACTTCTGTATTGTAAGAGTGCCGCGAATGACAAGCAAAGGGGTTCTGCTATGAAATGAAATGGCACCCCAGATCAATAATCCTGGTTGTCGGCCTATATGGCGGGATATAGTCGGGTTGATGTCCCCTTGCTGTCTGGGGCGTCTCCAGGTGCGTCTCCTCTGGTACTGAAGCTCAGTTCGAAGCAGGACTCATCAATGAAGACAACGCTACTCCAGTCGACGAGATTCCAGGCCGAAAACGAGTGTGGAGACGCCCCGCACAGCGTTGGGATACCAACCTGATTGTGACTCACCATACGGCCCGACAAACAGGAGTGATGGTCTGAGGTGCCATTTCATTTCATAGCAGAACCTTTACAGCACAGTAGTACGATGAGGATATTCTACGCCCCCTTCGTGCCAAGCCATTCTGGGCTTATATTTCAGCAAGATAATGTCCATCCTCAAAAGGTGTGAGTTCCAGTCAATGCCAAGCCGAATAAGCGCGTGGACAAGATTCTGAGGTGGACCAACGCGTTATTGACCTTCTCAATTTGTGAAGCAGTTTCTCTTGAATAAATCATCCAGTTTTTCTGAAATTGTTACAATTTATGTACATGTACGAATAATTTGTTCGTGGTGTCTTTTTATTGTCTTAGAGTGTATTTAGCACTTTTAGTGACTGTACTTTGACGTTCCTGACGTGCGGCAACCAATTAACCTTAAAGACAAATTTGAATAGTCCTTCTCATTCCCAATTCAAGGAAGTTAAAAACAAAACGTGGACGTTTAAAAGGTACTCACACAGTGACTGCAACTGACGGGTAATAGTTGCAAAGTGGTAGAGGAGACAAAAATCGGAGAAGTCCAAAAACGCTGTCGAAGACTTTGTGCTGTTGCCGTTAAACTATTAATTGCTAAGAGCAAGACAGTTACACTTAAAGCACTATATTGAAGGACACCCATGCCTTGTTCAGAACGTCGATAAAAGATTTATCGTGTAGATTTTTAAAATAATGTGTGGAGGGGAGGGAGCTGAATAAAGACAGGAAGAGCCATCCGGTGAGAACGCATTTTTGGAGATGTCAGAATATATTGTCCCGCCAAATAGTACCGTAGGCCCTCTATATGAAAAAAATGATGTCAGCACAATTTAGGTATTGCGTATAGACGCTTCCAGGAGAAACACGTTATCTCAATGGAGAGAAATCTTCAGACGTCAACGTAACTTCAAGTGTGACCCATGGAGTGCTATAGGCCATTACTGCACACAATATGCATAATCTTCTAGTCGGTAAAGTCGGAATGTCCATGACGCTGTTTTGGGATGCTGCTGTTGAGTATAGAGAAACTGCAACGCTTGAAAATCGTAACGAAATTTGGCGAGATATGCAAAGGACCCACGCTTAAAGCACGCATTAAAATGCATATGAAGCCTCCATACACGTAAGAACTGTCCAACATTTTAAAGAGTATTCTACCTATGAAGAAGGTAGCTAGCAAACATCTACATCATACTCCGCAAGCCACCTAATGGTGTGTGGCGGAGAGGAATTCTGGTACCCCTAATTGATCCCTCCTACCATACTCCATTCGCAAGTGCCGCGTGGGACGAATGGTTGTCGGTGAGTCTCTGTATCACTCATAATTGAAATCTGATAGCCAAGGGAAAGCAGAATTCGTTTACGATTGTTACGGGGTAATCAGTTACTATCGGTTGCCATTTACAGTTACACACTTTTTTTTTTGAACTGTAATGTCAGACTCAAAAATAAATAAAAAAATACCACACGTTATTAATGAAGGAATAAACAACTGTGTAAATAATAGTGTTTTCAGTGCGTTGAAATTTAGCAAATCACCATAAAATACAGACACAGATAATGTTTAAAAGAAAAAAAAGCCACTCTGATCATGGCTGAAGGCCTTACACGCCAAGAATGGCAATAATTTAAGAATGTTTAAGAACCCGAAAAAAATGGCTCTGAGCACTATGGGACTTAACATCTGTGGTCATCAGTCCGCTAGAAATTAGAACTACTTAAACCTAACTAACCTAAGGACATCACACACATCCACGCCCGAGGCAGGATTCGAACCTGCGGCCGTAGCGGTCACGCGGTTCCAGACTGAAGCGCCTAGAACCGCACGGCCACACCCGCCGGCTTAAGAACTCGCTGCAATTACAGCTTACAGGTATTGAAATATTAAAAAGTAAGTGGCGACAAACACAGCAGAAGGTATCACATGCCAGGAATGGCATTAAATAAGGTTTTAAGGCTTACTGCTAAAATGCAAATATCGAAACATGTTTTTTTCAAAGTCAATGACCACAATCATGGCTGAAGGCCGTAAATAACATAAAAGAATTTGAAACTTGCTGTAAAACAGCAAATACAATAGCAAAAGTTACTTAAAAGAACAAGCAACTGATCCAGACGGTGCTCCAGGAATCGACTCCTTAGTAGGTCCGGCAACAAACGCTTTCGCGAGCGATGAGATAGGCAGCCAAGAGTTGCATTCACTTCACAAGATGGTAACTCAGACTAGTGGCAGTCTAACGAATGACTAATGATAATATTGCCGAAGCTGTCTGACGTCCGATAAACCAAATGCAACCATGGAACGATACGTCAAAGCCGGAACCGACGGTCTGTATTACGTCCCCAGAATACTATGTTTAGAGCGCCCGGAACGAGAAAGGAATCACTACCAGATTTCCATCCGATTCCACAAACCCGAAAATCTGAACAAACAAGTCACATCACAGAACACCAGACAAACTAACAGTAACCAAGCCCCCACTTTATTTGCGTGCGAGGGAAAACCGAAATTTAACCAACCAGAATCCGCAATCACACGTCATTGCGGAAACAATCGCAAAGCCAGCCAAAACGAAGTACTAAATGAGTGACATCAAATTCATATGGCACACAAACGCACACTGAACTCACTGTGAAAACTCTGATGATGGTTGGCAGAATGAAACAAATCTCTTCACTGCTTTATTAATTCGCAGTTGAGTAACCACACTGTCTAATCACTGAGCCAAGTGCTTTTAACACAGTACGGTCTTCAAGTACTAAGCGGTACGCAGATCCACCAAACTGAACATGAAAGCGCGATGATAATCTGTCACAAAATCACATACGTACTACGGGGCCCACACGGGCGACTGACTCCGCTCTACTTGGATTGAAATGCACTCATCTTAAAGCTTGCTGGATCCGGTTTACGACGAGGTCGCGTACTGTCCCAGTGTGTTCTCGCACTGCGCGGACCTGGGTCCTCGTGAGTCCCCTACCGAACTGCCACACTCACACGACACAGAAAAACGACCACCTCGTCCCAAAGATAGGATATAAGTTACTACATATCGATACCTCCGCTGCTGCCACTAGTGGATAGGCAACGCTTGCGAGACCGAGTGGAGCCAGTCAACACGAGAAGAAGACAAATAACCGTAACCATGTCAACTAAACGGTACGGTCTGCCCTCCAACAGAGGGCGGAACCCTATAAACAGCACAAACGCGAGCCGCAGCACGGCTGAATAATTTCTCGAACTGTCTACTCGTGGTCATTACGCGGGATGTATCTAGGAGGAAATACTACGTTGTCCGACTTTTTCCGGAAATTTCAATAGTATACCTCTCTGTGATGCACAACCCCTTCCTTGTAACGTCTGCCACTGCAGTTTGATGTGTGTCTCTGAAATGCTCTCGCACCGACTGTACGATCCAGTGACGAAACGCACCACTCTTCGTTGGGTCTTCTCTAGCTCTTCTATCAATCATACCTTGAAAGGGTCCCAGATTTATGAACAATACTCAATAATCGATCGAACAAGCGCCGTATAAGCCATTTCCTTCGTGGATATTTCCGTAAGATTCTTCATATAGATCTCAGTCTGGCATCTGCTTTTCCAACTGTTTGTTTATGTGGTCATTCCACTTAAGGTCGCTCTAGGTAGTTACTCCTAGATATTTTAGGGTACACACTGTTTCCAGCAGTTTCTCATCAACAGTGTCATTATTCATATGTTAAACTTATTTACTGCATTTTACGGACTATAAGACGCACTTATACGTAAAAAAAATTCCTCCAAAATTCAGATGCGTCTCATACTCGAAATTAATATAAAAATTTCCAGTGTCTGATTTAAAATTCCCGACATGTTCGATGTCGCGGGAAACCTATCTCTGTCTGGCAACATTGAATTCAGTTGGCAGCAGCAGTGCACCGATGCGAGGAACATGTGAGTTTCGGGAATTCACAAGCTTACTAACACTGATTACCTCCCCCCCTCCCAAATCACAAACCCAGAACACTTCTAGCCTATGATGCGTTAGTGAACTTGAATTGAAAGTGATTAGTGTTACCGGTAACAGCGCAATATTTTTGTTAGTAAGTACAATATTTTTGTTAGCAGCTAGTTTCATAATGAAAAAAAAGGTATTCATATGATGCGTGGTATAAACTGAAAGTAGTAGCATATGCAGAAAAACATGGAAACGGAGCGGCTGAGCGGTATTTCGGCCTTCCAATAAGAGAAAAAACTATTCGCTGTTGGCGGGCTAGTAAAGAAGAACTAAAAAAAGAAAAGGAAGACTAAACGTACAAATAGAGGACTGAATTCAAAATGGCCAAAACTAGAAGAGGACGATTTTCAGGGATTTTAAAGGTCAGTACGGTTTTATAAACTAAGAATTTTTTTAGTCTGGTTTTGAAATCCAATAATTAATATGGTAAAAATGTTCTTTTTTTAAAAAAATTGCGTACGAATTATGATGATTCTTATAGTCCATAACTTCTTATAGTCCGAAAAATACGGTACGTTCAGGGTCAACTGCCAGAGCCTGCACCATTCGTCAATCCTCTGTAGCTCATTCTGCCAAACGATATTCAAGTAATGCTCGTCATTCTGAGGCCGTTTCCAAATAGGATAGATGGAGTAAATAGAGAAAATTCAAAAATCAGCAGCACGTTTTGTCACAGGTTGTTTCAGCAAGCGTGAAAGCGTCACGGAGATGCTCATCCGAGTCCAGCGGCAGACGCTACAGGAGAGGCACGGTCCGCCACGGCATGGTTTAATGAAGAAACTACGAAAGCGTACGTTCCTAGAAGAGCCAACAAATACGTTACTTTCTCCGTCTATCTCGTGAAAATACTGTTAAGGTAAATTTAGAGAGATTCGAGAGCACACGGAGGCTCACCAAAAATAGCTCCTCCCCCTCACTATTCGTCACTGCAATAGGAAATGGGAGAAAATGGTCACGTTGATAGGCGGAAGAGCTGCGTTTTTTAAGGGATGAAGTCATTACTTATATGCAATCCTTTTCGAAGTCCAGCTGTAAAAACAAAACATGTCCTTGGTAGCGGAGAATGAAAATTGGTAGAGAGCTAGTCCTGGGTCTTCTTCGGTTGCAGACACGAATTAATTTCTTGTGCCATAGAAAGACGCACTGCGAACCCTTGCATACAAAAACGAACGATTGTCTATAGACCTCGTAGAGGGACTGTCTATAGACATTTATCTAGACAATGTATGTAGGCAATCTAAAACAGTGGTTCCCCACCTGTGGGTTATTACCCCCTGAGGGATAAAATAAAATTTTCTGAGGGGAAAAACTGTACGATTTGATTCCGTTTCAGTCATGAAACTAAATTTTTTCAAAATATCATTACTATTATCGTAGTTGACTGTAATAATAATTATATAAGTTATCAAAAATTACTTTTTCTCAATCATCAGCATTAATGCGGTGGAGGTTACAGGTTCCTCACGCAGTCCACCCACTACAGACATATGTTGTGCGTTGTACCGTACATCGCTAATGGTAAAAGTGAGACATATACGTGACAAATACTAAATATCTCAGGAAAATATCTACCTGCAGTAGTCCACAAATTGCTTCATTACTCGCTTCGAAAAAGATAAATGAATTAATTGACAGAGCGACACAGCAGTAACTACGTAAGAGCTACTATAGTAATGTACACAGCATTATTATTATTGTTGTTGTTATGATGATGACTAACGAGTCGTCGCCATTGCTGACTGGTGGCCAATACTAAATAGAAACACATAAATCACAGGTTTATCAGTAACGTCGATAAGCTTCTGGCTGCATGGTCTGGATCTGCAACGACTAAAATAATTAGTAGTCGTTGGTAAAAAATAATATATGTTGTACTTAACTGGTTGTACAGGATTCTTCTTGGCTGCATACATGTAACTGTAAACAGATAGCTATTGAGGCCTCACTTAGGTCATACGTTACTAAGCGCCTTGTTAGAGGTTGCTTCCTATCAGCTGAAGGCTATGCTACTTTACCACTTGTCGTTCCGAGCAAGAGTGGACGAGAGCTCGCTAGAAACTTGATACAATCTGCGGAGCGGTGCTGGTCGTGACCCGCGGGTCCAACGATACTAATACGGACCGTGGTCGATAACTGCAACCCCTATCAAGTGTGGTATCGAACGTTGATACCACAATTATTATTACTATTACTATTAGTGGCTGTGGTCAAACACGAAGCATTAAAATGCTGAAGTTTTCCAATTTCTGCCAGTTCAGAAGTATGGAGTGCAGCAATCAGGTGATTTACGATCGGTAAGTATAATGCACACAATTTAACTTGGTTGATTTTAAACGGCGTACAGGCGTACAGGTCAAGCAAGTGGTGCAGTGGAGAGGAGTAATGCAGGGGAAGTATGTTTTGTAGAAAATGTCTACCCTCACTGTGGATAGTTAGCTTTCTTATCTCAGAAGGAGTTGTGGGTAGCAGCCGCAATGCGCCATAAATTCCTTCGTTATTCATTCGAACACACAACAAACTATGTATCACTCATCTTTAGTTATTTTAAAAATACAAGTGTTCCAAGAAAAGTCCTTCTGCCTACAGAGTCTACAGTTTAGTTAGGGGCTAAGGTTGGTGATAATGTGAGGGGGAGGAGGGGAGTGACAGACGGTAGGGCGGGGGGGGGGGGGGGCGGGGGTACTAGTTAATGTCTAACTGCACTCGAGACTGACGGTCTAAGAAATTGTTGGGAACCACTGGTCTAGATGCTTTGTTTTGTGTACACATTTGAATGATTCGTGCCTCTATAAGTGCCAAATATGGCTGGACTTACTTGGTTTGCGGCTTGTGCAAGTTAGTTAGCTACATGTTCCATAGATCATTTGAACGAGTCTTTTATCGAGATTATGTGTAATGAATCAGTTTGCAAGCTATGTACACATGGTTAGTGTTAACATTAATGAATATATATATATATATTTTTAATTCTACTCATGAAACAACAATTAACAAGGCTTTTTTTTACAGGCTATTAGTTTTGAATTAGAAATTTAACATTGGAACAGGAGGAGTTGTCCTGAAGAAACTATTTTAAGTTAGATTTAAAACTTTGTCTTGCTACCTGTCAGGCATGTTATTGGGCATATGATCAAAACTTCTTGTTTCTGCATGTCGAACTCCTTTCTGAGCCACTGACAGTTTTAATAATGGGCAAAGAGGGACTTTTTGGGCATTACTGTTCTTCTCCAATTGTGAAGGATTACTTGCGACGAATTTAGTTGGCGAATATATGGATTGTGACGGCGGACTTAAAATGTGTAGCTTCTTGAAGAGGTACCTTCATGACGTCCATGAGTGAACAGCACATATTATTCTCACTACTCCTTTTTGCACAATCAAGACTTCCTTTTTAAGTGATGAGTTACCTCAGAAAAATATTCCATAAGAGATTATTGAGTGGAATTGTGTAAGATATCTCTGAAGGTTGATTCACTTGTTTCCAGGATTAGCAATAACAGGAAGCTCAAAAGCATCTACATTTGAAAAGCTCAGTAATCTGCTTCTTCCTGTTTTAAGTTTTCATAAATATGTTCACTAAAATTTTGGAGCATTCTGCCCCATTTACTGACTCCTGTTCATGAACTACATCAACTGTTGGTATGACTATATTTGCAGAGTGGGATTCGTTTTGTAAGTAGGCTGTTTAGGTTTTTATGTTGGTAACGCCATGTAGTGCTCTACATGAAAATCACTGGCTGTGCTGTGTGCAGTCTGTGGCTGGTTGGCATTGTTGGAATATTTGCTATTGTAGTGTTGGGCAGTTGGATGCGAACAGTGCGTAGAATTGTGCAGTTGAGTAAATACATAAAATATCAGAATAACTTTCGAAAATAATGTCTAAACATCTTTACAAAGTAAATAACATGTTATTAATGCAAATTATATTTGAGGATAACAGTATTCCTCATATAGTGATTGTAGCTTAGTATTAGAAAAATTCTACAACATAAATCCAATTAGCTAAACACATAAAGACAGGAAAAACACAAATACACAATGGTATATAAACACATAGCGGAATAACACTAAAGGAAAGGACAGGGTTCGTTTTCAATGTAACATTTGGTGCTGCAGTCCAACCCAAATCTTCATTCCATAGATCTTTCTTCTGATTTCAACATTTGTTCCCTCAAAAAAAAAAAAAAAAATCCTATCCAAAGCTGTTGTCCCGTAAAGCCTACTGTTTTGTTCATATCCTCTTTCAAAATAATTATTTCTCATTGTACAATACTCATTTTGGGCCAAATCTTTTTCATATAACTTCTCAATGTATTCTTTTCCTATTCTTCATAGCTCATTCTCTCATATAGCCTACCCCCTCTTAAGTTAAATCTACTGAGCTCAGATATATATACTAAGGGACAATGCAATGCAACAGCAAAAAAATTAACACAAACAGCAATGACAAAAAAATGCAAATTGGCAAAGCAAGCAGCAGTATATCTAAATTAGCAAAGCAAATGCAATATTACAACTAATATAAGACAATGTGCAGCAGACAAGAAATATAAATCAGTAGTAACACTGGCTTAACAGAGTAATACAAAGTGAAATTCAATAGCACTATGCCTGGCAAATAGCAGCAGCAAATGCAGTAACTTATATGACAAACCCACAAGCAGAAAAAATAGTACTCTAAAGACAATAAAAGACAGATAAAGGAAATTTCTATTCACATCTTAATATCTATGTCATTAACGTGGTGCACCACAACAATTTATTCTACAAAAAAAAAAAAAAAAAAAAAAAAAAATTACCAAGTACTTGAAAAGAAAATTATATATGCAGTTACTGTTATTAGTCCCTTCTTATTGTTCTTTCCTTTCCAAGTGCCCCTTTTTAGAAGAACGTGGATCATAAAATTATTATTTAATAGATCTGTTGACAGAAAGTGTTCACATTATCAAATGCATTTAATTTTATTTTACTAAACCAATGCTGCAACACAGCTGGAAACCAGATATTAAATGAAATAAGCAACTATGTACAAAGCAAAGCATAAAAACATCATTCAATAGCCATGTGGTATTTCAGAAGTCAGTAGAAATTCTCTCAACTCACGTAGAAAGACAGTTGTCATAATAGGTGTCAGATGTAAGAATATTTCTCATCAGTTCATAAGCATTTCAGGAAATAGCACAAAGTACGAACTCCAAAGTGTAATCACATGTTTCCAAGTAATGAGCGTATTTGCGATGCTTTCTACAAGGGAATGTCAATAGCGAGGTTAATGGCCTCTTTTTTCTCCACCTAATGGCTTTTTCTCCAGGCGACTGGCGCAGCTGGGCGCCAACAACGCAATATGTCAAGGTCACTTGGCTTTCTTAATGAAATATTTGTGACAGCGGGTTGCGCTACAGTGACAGTCTCATATAAAAAAATTTCACACGTCCAGAATTTGCATTAAAAATTTGTCGAAACAAAATCCTATAAATATAACAGTGTCCAAAAAATGTTCGCCGCCATTATGATACGTTCACACATGTACACACATTCCATAACTCTTAAAGTACGATTCTTGGTTTCCAACATCCTTTTTCACAAATCAGAGTCCCTAACCACTATTCATTATTCATTAACTTATTACACATAGACATATTCGTCGACAATTTTTCAATATTACATCATAATAAATATGTATCATAATCAAATTCCTCATATAGCATCAGCTTATAGATCATAAACATACCTCAACAGCATAATACACATCGTCATCATAATAATAACATCATAACAGATCAATCACATCTCAAAATCGTCGCAGCTACTTTCAGTAATTTCAAAACCTTCACTAAAGTCATCTACCTCAAATGTACTTCAAAAATCATGATCCCTTACCAAATACGACATTCAAAGCTCTCATAGTGTCACAATGGTTTCAAAAAAATATGAACAGTTCACAAAGTACAGACAAAATACAATTTCGTAAGTGTGTAGTTATCCAACTGTGTAATTGCATAAAAACATCTGTCACTGATGTAGTAAAAAAATGTTTATTTCTCTGTTAGATAACCAGATAGCTGGGTAACTCTGTGTTAGAGAAATATAGTACCAATGTGTAAAGCTGTATAAGCAAATACCATATTAGCGCTCGCCACACACTTAGCACACAAAGTAGGCATGTACCCCCAGAGGATTAATGTAATCATACCATCAAGTGTTACAGGTGACAGCAACGGAATGAAATGTATCATGGAAAACCTTTGTATCTTTGTAATTCGAAAATCTTTAAAAATAACTGTTTTAAGTATCAATAAGTGTGTGCATTTGATATCTTTGTCTTGTAGTTATGAAAAATTTTTCAAATCATTATTGGCCACTGCCCAAAACAATTTGCAAAATTTTTTGTGGGGAGCATAGGGGGCTATGTAAGTAGGCTGTTTAGTTTTTTATGTTGGTAGCGCCACATAGCGCTCTATATGAAAATCACTGGCTGTGCTGTGTGCAGTCTGTGGCTGGTTGGAATTGTTGGAATATTCGCTATTGTAGTGTTAGGCAGTTGGATGTGAAGAGCGGGTAGTGTTGTGCAGTATATATACATATATATACATATACATATACATACATATATATATATATATATATATATATATATATATATAATGAGTTTTGAACGTTATTAAGGTAAATACATTGTTTGTTCTTTATCAAAATCTTTCATTTGCTAACTATGCTTATCAGTAGTTAGTGCCTTCAGTAGTTAGAATCTTTTATTTAGCTGGCAGTATTGGCGCTCGCTGTATTGCAGTAGTTCGAGTAACGAAGATTTTTGTGAGGTAAGTGATTCATGAAAGGTAGAGGTTATTGTTAGTGAGTACCACTCTTTTGTAGAGATTATTGAAAGTCAGATTGCGTTGCGCTAAAAAAAAATATTGTGTGTCAGTTTAGTGATGATCAGAATAAGTAAAGAGCGAAATGTCTGAGTACGTTCAGATCCGCTCAGCTGTTTGAAAATCAAATAACGTAGAGGTTTTCCAGAACAGTAAAAATATAAATTTTTCTAAGGGGACGTTACAGTTTCATCTGTAAGTTACTTTCGACTCTGAAAATAGAAGACAGCATGTTTTTTCAATATTAGTCAGTGATACTTAATTTCTTTAGCCAGTTCTTCGATAGTTAAGTTCTTCTCGTTGCAATTTTTATATTCAGAATTCACAACTTGCCACAAGCATGAAGCTGCGTGAAAATCTTCAATCAGCTACAACACTTTCTCCGTTGGCCACATGTTGATAAGGAGAAACGATAATAGAAAACCGCTGAAATAGTTTCCACGGTGCAAAGAGAATAACTGGAACTATGTCTGCCAACACTATGAAATATTGCGCTACATTGTCTAGGAATTGACTCATGTCTTCCATCTCAAACGGGAGTCAAAGATTCTGCGATTTTGTTGCAAAAGCGTGTCTATAGATAAGAAACTTCTCTCAGTTGTCTACATACAAATTAGATCGAGTGTCTATAGACAGTGTCTAGATACAAAAATCGGTCAACGTTTTACACTACTGTGTACAAGGCCTTAAACGCATGCAAATTTCAGCTGAAAGTCTCCCTTATTTTTGGGACAAAGCCGGCTGTATCGTCGCACAGATGTGTATCACATCCAGGAGTCGAGACAAGTCGACACATGGAGACACACGATGCTGAGAAACGAAACCCGCAGACTAGCGCCCTGGCAGCACGGACTGAGACGAGGGGCGAAGGAAAACTATTCGTACCGCGACAGTTCACAGTTTCGAAGATCGCGTTTCGTTACGTGGAATACCCGTAGAAGAAAAAAGTACCTCTTGTGCTACACACGAAGTACTTGAATACTGATAATCGAAATCAACAACCGTATTGTAATCCAACGACATTTTATCAAAACATGCCACCAGTTTCAGCGCCGAAGAGCGTCATCTTCAGGCCGCAAGCGCAATCTTTCGTCAACGTACGGACAACAATGTCAAAGACTTCGTTGGCCTTTGTCGCTGTGGTTCGTACATTGATTGCAGATTACGCTTGGGGGCCAGACGATGACTTTTTGGCGCTGAAACTGGTAGCATGTGTTGAACAAACGTCGTTGGATTACAATACAACTACTGGTTTCAATTATCATTATACAAGTACTACAGGAATGGTATTTCCATTGTCCTCGGCGGCAGCGCCTGAGGCTGCGACCGCGGACGCGGCTCCACGGCGCCGGGCGTCAACTGGCTGCTGATTGGCTGGGCTCCGCCGCTTACGTCACGTGTGTCCCGTTCGCGACCTCAGCAGTCCGCATGACGTAAACAGGGGCACTTAACACCAGCAATCCACAAACGATACTCTTTTTTGCGACCTCATATTACTCCCTGGCTTTGGTTCGATGACGGAGTTGTTTCTTCAGATAATTAGTGACAACTTGAAAGCTTAGCATGACTTGTGCTTTCTGCAAGAGGAAGCAATTAACTCCTTTATGCTGATAGTATTCGAGACTTTAACTTAGTAGGGTGAAGAGAGTGTAGAAAAACTAATGCAACCAGCGTAATCATTACATAGGGTGTGGCAACCAAACTCGCTTATTTGAAAGCCAAGTATACCCTGTTTTAAGAAAAGTGTTCGATATTTTGAGTAGTGGTATTATGCACCAAAAAGAGATAAATAAAGCGTGCAGTGAACGTGGACTCTAACGTGCATGCCTCAAGAGCTATGAGCACTTTTTGATCTTCTCTGCTGTGGAAAGCACCTCTTGTACTACAGGCTCATAGCTATTACAAACGACCTACGGAATGTGGTAAACAATGCTGTTTAGTGAAAAGATGGAACTGCAATGTAAAAGCATTTCACAAACTTGTGAAAACAAAAACTGGCTCCATTAGAACTAATGTATGGGCTGCACTTACCCAGAACTGTCAACACACTTTTTGTAACGACGGTAACAGGTGCTTACTTCATGCTGTATCGATAGACAATAACAGAGGAATGTGTCCTCATTTGCCAACTACATTCTTTAGGTCGTTCGTGGTAGCAAAGACATTGCGGTAGAAGAGATGTGTTACAGATTAGTGAAGATGAAAGACGAGCAAGCGCTCATTGAACTACACATTTTATAGCATATGTTTACTGGGCATTTTTTTCCTTGTTTTATCTGCACCGGGTCTATACGGGGTGGTCAGAAACAGTCTGAAAAGGTTGTAATGTTTTTTTAGGACAGGGTGTAGTGGGAAATAATTGTTAATAAAAAAATCGACACATTGCACCGTTCCCGACTTACTTATCATTGAAGTTAGCCAGTCAGGCCGTCGCTCGCACACATTCAAACGGCCCGCCAGAGACGGTATTGCCAAACTTGTTCTTCATTTGGTTTCCTCAAACCGAACAAGAGAGCGATACAAAATTTGGATATGGGACGGTAGTAAAGATCGAACCGGAGCCAAAGGCTGAGCAGTCTCGTGCGATATCGTCTGCGCTTTGAGAACAACTGACACTAACAGTTTCTAGCGGGCGGTTTCAATTTGCTGGCGCAACGGCTTGATTGGCTAACTTAAGTGCTAACTAATTGGGAAACGGAGCAACGTATAGAATTTTTTTCTTAATTTATTTTCAGGACAACGTACCCAGTAGCATCCTTACGAGGTTTCTGACCACCCTATAATATTTTTATTCCTCTCTTGTGTGTCTACATAATTGGAAATTTAAAATTACAGTTTTTAAAATGATATTCGGAGTATGACGCCCCATATTTCAATACACTAATTCTCTCGAAATCTTACGTTTCGGTCTACTCTTTGATCATAGCGAAAGGTAAGCAGGGTATTGCTGGGCGAATATTCTCGTTCAAGTGAGCATGGGACCTTAGATGATCCTGGATCCCAGACTTTTCATACAAAGGGATAACGAGGAGCTAAATGTGGCGAACGCAACAGCCAGGAAATATTGCCCGTCAACAACTTCAGATACCAGGCGCAATGTTATGGTAATCACGTATTGCAGTTTGCGCTCTGTATGCCAGCTTTTTATCAAACCACACACTCCCAACGTCAGTTTGTTGAACATTCGGTAAAAAAAGTTCTGAATCATGTTAACAAATTTCTGAGAATTCACATTAACTGCATGCTCGTTTTCTTCAAAAAATGGACTAATGATGGCAACTTTGACAACGCATATCAAACAGCTACACATTCTGAATTATGGGGCCCCTCATGACGTTCTCTGTAATTGTTAGAACTCTACCAGCACTATACGAGAATAAAAGAAACCTTCAAAGAAAAGGGAAAGGGGAGCACCTGTATGAATACTAAGAGCTCAGATGGCAATGCTACAGTAAGTGAAGAAGGGTGGATGAAAAATGTAGAGCGTCTATATAACAGAAAAACTTGAATACAGTATTACAGATACAGAAGAATTAGATGGAAATGAGACAGAAGACAAAATACATCGAGAAGAATTTGACAACTAATCCAGGTGGTATACTAGACATTAGTGTAGAAATACACCATACACACAACCCCGAAGATAGAAAGGGCAAATAAGTACGACCACCGTCGCACAATCACTGTAACAGTTCACACATCCAATTTGCTGACCAGAATAACATAATAAAGAATGGAAAACAAGGTTAAAGTTTTATTAAAAGTGATCAGTTTGGCGTCAGCAAAGGTAAAGGAATCATGTTGTTGTTGTTGTTGTGGTCTTCAGTCCTGAGACTGGTTTGATGCAGCTCTCCATGCTACTCTATCCTGTGCAAGCTTTTTCATCTCCCAGTACCTACTGCAACCTACATCCTTCTGAATCTGCTTAGTGTATTCATCTCTTGGTCTCCCTCTACGATTTTTACCCTCCACGCTGCCCTCCAATACTAAATTGGTGATCCCTTGATGCCTCAGAACATGTCCTACCAACCGATCCCTTCTTCTGGTCAAGTTGTGCCACAAAAGGAATCATAGACTGGCGAAATATCAAGGAAGTCCATAGGCTTTCTTATCCCAGAAAATCCGGTATCCAATGGAAATTGGTGCACTACTATCGAAATTCTCAGGAAAATTGTTGTAAAATATAGCGAAAGACGGATAATGTAAAATATGTACAAGAACCAAGATGGAAGAATAAGACTGGAAAACCAAGAACGAAGTATTCGGGTTGGAGAGGATGTAAGACAGGAACATAGTCTTTCAACCTTTCTGTTCAATTTATACATCCCAGAAGCACTGACAGAAATGAAATAAATGTTCCGAGTTGGATAAAACAAAATGTCGTGTGACTAGGGCCTCCCGTCGGGCTTACCGTTCGCCAGGTGCAGGTCTTTCGATTTGACGCCACTTCGGCGACCTGCGCGTCGAGGGGGATGACATGATGGTGATTAGGACAACACAACACCTAGTCTCTGAGCGGAGAAACTATCCGACCCAGCCGCGAATCGAACCCGGGCACTTAACATTGACATGCTGTTGCGCTGATCACTCAGCTACCGGGGGTGGACTCCGAGTTGGATTATAGCCCAATACGAAAGAATATCTGTGATAAGATTCGCTGATGACACTGCTGTACTCAGTGAAAGTGAAGAAGACTTGCAGGATGTGTCAAATGGAATGACCAGTCTAATGAGTACAGAATGTGGATTGAGAGTAAATCGAAGATAGTAATGGGGCTTAGCAGAAATAGGATTAGCAATAAATTTAGCATTAAAATTGGGGACCACATGACGCAGGAAGTAAGGAGGAACTGAGAATAGCTCTATCAAAGAGGGCATTCCTGGTCAAAACGAGTCCATTATAGAGTACTAGTACCAAACACGTTTTAGCTTGAGGAAGAAATTTCAGAGAATGTGCTTTTGGAGCACAATATTGTAGGGTAGTGAGTCCATGGACTGTGGGGAAACCAGAAGAGAATCCAGGCGTTTAAGAAGTGCTGCTATAGTAGGATGTTGAAAATTTTGTGGACAGGTAAGATAAGAAATGAACAGTTTCTCCACAGAATCGACAAAGAGAGGAAGCTGTGGAAAACATCGACAAAAAGAAGGGGCAGGATGGTAGGACTATGTTAAGACATCAGGTAATAAGTTTCGTAGTAATTGAGGGAGCTGTAAAGGGTACAAACTGTAGGAGAAGACAAAGATTGGAATACACGCACCAGAAAACTGAAGGCGTTTGGTCTAAGTCTTACTCTGAGATAAAGATGTTGACACAGGAGCGGAATTAGTTGTGGCCCCATGAAACCAGTGAGCAGACCGATAATCTCAAAAAAGTGCAAGATATATCAGACAGGCCAAATACCTTGAGACTTCAAGAAGAGCTTGATATTTCCGATTCCAAAGAAGGCAGGTGCTGACAAGTATGAATATTGCAGAACCTTCAGTACAATAAGTCATGCTTGCAAAATACTGACACGAATTATTAACAGAAGAATAGAAAAACTAGATGAAGCCAACCCCAGGAAAGATCATTTTGGGTTCACGAGCAATGTGGGAAGACCCGAGCCAGTGCTGATCCCATATGATATACAACAGTTTAAAGGAAGACAAATTAACTTGCAGCATTTGTGGATTTGGACAAAAGCATTTTCCAATGTTGACTGGACTACACTTTGTAAAATTATGAAGGTAGCAGGAATAAAATGCAGGTAGCGAGTCGTTATCTAGAACTTACACAGAAACCAGATTACAGTGGTAGGAGGCGAATGAAATGAAAGGGAAGCAGTAGTTGAGAAAGGAGAGATGCTATTCAGTCTGTACATAGAGCAAGCAGTAAAGGAAATAGCGTGGAAATTTGGAAAGGGAATTACAGCTCAAAAAGAAGAAACTAAAACTTCGATATTCGCCGATGCAATTGTCAGAGATGGCAAAGGACTTGGAAGAGCCGGTGAATGGAATGGATAGTGTCTTGAATATCGTTTATACTAACAAAGGATTATAGCTATAGCCGATATATCCATCTTGTAAGAAACAGCAGCTTGTAACACCAAAAATGCAGATAACTTCAGCATCATCCTGAATTTTTTGATGTATAATATCCGTTGATAACTTGCAATATTTCTCAGTCTATAAGCTGTATTACAGAAATTATATTTAATACGTAATGAATGTAATAGTGTATTTATTTGTGAATGTATAGCCGGCCGGTGTGGCCGAGCGGTTCTAGGCGCTTCAGTCTGGAACCGCGCGACCGCTACGGTCGCAGGTTCGAATCCTGCCACGGGCATGGATGTGTGTGATGTCCTTAGGTTGGTTAGGCTTAAGTAGTTCTAAGTTCTACGGGACTGATGACCTAAGATGTTATGTCCTATAGTGTTCAGAGCCATTTGAACCATTTTTTTGTTGTTGAATGTATATAATTGAGTGTAATTATAATGTAAATATTGTAAACTGCTGGTTAATCATCAACGGAACTTTATTTAAATGTATTGATAGCACCGACGAAATGGTAGTAGCTGTGCCGTTATTTATCTTTGCGTATGGAGAGTCTCTGTCTTGCAGCGAGCAGAGAGGAGACACAGTAACTTGAGTCTTTCATGCAGAAGTGTTTGTTGGGGTCTCCCGCACGCGCGGTGTGCAGTTATGACCGTGCTAATGTAGGTGGACCTACCTTATTAAATAGCGAATATTGAGAGCACAGTCGGAGTGGACAGTCGGAGGAGGCTACAATTCTATTGTGTGTCCCATAACTATCTGTTGTTCTGGAAACGACTCGTGGCTCTCAACCAGCAAAAGCAGCAGCTCAGCACTGTCGTTGGCTACATTCTTCGTCGTCTGCACAGCTATAACATCGTAAGACTGTAAGATTATTAATTTGCAAGCCGTCGCTTGCTTTAATCATAAATATATATCTGACTGACGCTAAATGTTATTTTTGCATAAAGAAATGTATTATCTTTTTACTAACCTTCAAATCGTGAGCTACACTCTTAATTTTTATAAATGAATTAGTGAATTTACTCATGGAATTTTTGTTTCCTATGGTTGTGGTCACTTTCAGACCCCAAATTAATAATCAAATTAATTAATTTAATAAGACTGAATCTTCAAATGCTGGTGCAGCATGTACCACCACAATAAAAACGGTGACTAGTTGAAATGGTGCGAGTGAGAACAGTGGCGTATTTAAGTTTACAACGACAACTAGCTGATAAATCTTACCCAAAAATGAGAAACACATATCAGAGGAGGGAAGGTATTTGATTGGCAGAGCATACATTAGAGTGGGAGCTCTTCTGAATTAATCCGTTTTACAACACGATCTGACTTGGTTTATAAGAACCCATAGTGAGGCGCAAATCTATTCAAATGGAATCAACTATACCACATACTATGGTTCACCTGAGGACAAGGGGCTGTGAATACCATTTAACAATCCCAGGCCATGGCAGCAGTATATCACCCTTTCACCCTGATTCGGGCGGCAGCATGAAACGGTGCACTGTGGTCGAGGAGCGGTGCGCTGCGGCAGATATAATGTTCTGACGCGTCTACGAAAATTTGCAAACTACGCGATCTCGCGTTCAGATTATCAGAATGCGGGAAACTTCCCTACCAGAGCCCTGAAATTCCGACAGATTTCAGTGTGAAGTGCACCCGTTCGGTGGACTGGTCAAACCAATTTGACACACAGGCACGGCGCTGCATGCTGGAATTTTCAGACATCAGACGCCTTACTCAGGACGATTGAGTTCATCCTTGTGACACTCGATATGTCCGAAATGATGCGCAGTGCCACTGTTGGTACATCTGGAAACTGTGGCTGGCTCTTAGTCCACCACAAGATACAGGCCACAAGTCTCACCCACTAGGGAGTGACCTGAGGTTCTCCACCAGGGTAGGACCAGAAGACGCAGAACGCAAAGAATCACAACCACTTTCTACCAAGCCTCGCCACAGGAGTCGAATTAGCAAAAACGAAACCGTCCCAACATTGCACAAAGCATTAATTTTTATAAATGAATTAGTGAATTTACTCATAGCATTTTTGTTTCCTATGGTTGTGGTCACTTTCAGACCCCAAATTAATAATCAAATTAATTAATTTAATAAGACTGAACCTTCAAATGCTGGTGCAGCATGTACCACCACAATAAAAACGGTGACTAGTTGAAAGGGTGCGAGTGAGAACAGTGGCGTATTTAAGTTTACAACGACAACTAGCTGATAAATCTTACCCAAAAATGACAAACACATATCAGAGGAGGGAAGGTATTTGATTGGCAGAGCATTGAATCTCCCCTCTTGACTGTTCTGTTGGCCTGGTAGCCAATCTAGACATAGCACCGGCGTTCCCACGCTGTGCAAACAAGCCTGTACTTTGCATATCCTTAGAGGAGCCAACCAACAACTCCAAATCCCTCTTGCCTGCAAAAAGATTTTAGACTAGGGAGGAGTCGTTCTCACGGTAATAATGGCCATGTTTCGGCAAAAAACATGTACCTAGATGAGACCACAATCCACCGTTTATGGAGAGATCTAATCTTCCCGGGCCGACTATTTCCAGTTTCAGAAAGAAGGCTGTTAAGCTTCCCAAACAGTCGTATCCGTGAAATATATGTTTTTGCCGCTCGCTAAAAGAACATAGCGTGAGGGAGGGGTGACAGTTTTACCTCTACTAAACACGTACACCAGCCACTCCGTACGTATCGTCCCAGCTTCTTATATGAGAATGCATGGAGTTTTGTTATCTTCCCACCGTTTGCACAAAAGCTCAGTTTTCAGCAGTCTCTCCTAAATTTCTTCCTCCACCCACTTTCCGCTAACTTTACGCCTTCGTGACAGACTGCCGCTGGGACCAGGTAAAATGTTTTGTGCACCGGTGCCCATCTGGCGGATCCTAAGAGGAATGAGGAGGGGGCTTTGGCCGGAAGTCTCTCTGCAGGTAGGATACACTGAGCGCTGCTTCCCAGAGTCACCCACACAACCAAGTCGCTGCACTCAGCCTCTATGGCGCCCAATTCGTCTCTCTCCCTGTTCTCCATCGCCTACACTATGGCTCCTCAGGTACAAGTTCTCTACAAGTTACACATGCAGTTATAAGAACATTCTGCCCAAATTTCCCCATGTAAAAAGTCATAAATCACACATACCAAATGTAGTACTGGGGAACAATGAGATCATGACCTAAAATAATGAACGTTAATCTCACTGACAATGTTGTTAAAGTGAGAGAGTGGCGTCACAGAGTATTAACTAATGTTGTACAGACATTATCCAGTGGCATTTCTTTAAGGGTATACGGAACGCCCTATGCTTACAATGTTAAATTGACCTAAAAGTTAGGAACATTTTCTCATTTGTTATTTGGACGATACTCTTGATTTTTTCACAGAACGCAGAGATATGTTCTGCTTTTATGCTAAATTATTAATTTTGAAAAAATAATGTATAGTTTTTCAGATATTTTATTTTTTGTAAATGTTAAAGAAAGTTATACATTTTAACAAGTATTTTAAAATTTACATCCATTAATACAAAATAATTCCACATATCTTTTAATTCAGATGTATTAGAAGGTCTTAAGGAACAACTACAGAAAATTTCATCTTTCTACTATAAATAGGCCCTGAGAAAATGTACCTTATACGCAAAACAACTAAAGTTACGGGAAATTAGCTTCAAAGTTTTTACTTCAGTACAAGCCTGCTCCATAGCTTGTATCATCAGAATCGTCCAACAGCTTCCCCTTGATGGCTCTGCTATGCTGTCTAGCCATCTTTGAATATACTTTTATGGCATTATCTGAAGACCTGAGCCGTTCCTTGTACAAACACAGCATAGCTGCGGCAGTTCGTAGTCCTACACAGAGCCCCAACTTCTGCACTTTGTTATATTGCCCTGACTGAATGATGAAACAGCATCATAAACGCCAAAGTGAAGTGTGTTTATACCCACAAACACAGTTTTAGGTAGTCTATTCCATATCACATGGTTCACACACTCATTTGGATTTTGAGTCCGGCCATGAAGACATTTCTTTAGTAGACTAATATCTGCGAGGTCTCGGAATATTGGTTTTATTTGATCCATTATGGCAGGTGGCATGTGATGAGGGTGATTGCATTGTTTCTTAGTTACCTTGCCTCTGTTGTACTTGCACCAACTATCGTCTCCTTTTGGACATAGCCCATCTTGGGGATTCTCATTGTTTGAAGCTGTATGAAAAAACAGAGCCCAGACTGCTCTCCTCATTAATTCTGCATGTGCTGTATTCTGTCTTATTGCTAGACCATAGCACTTCTGAATATGATCTATTGTAGCATCTGTCGGCCTATTTTTCCCATCTAAAGTTTTTCCATCGCTCAATTTCTTGCCTTTCATGCTAGCCTTGAGCCGTCGAAGTCTTGATCCCATCCTTTTCTGAACATGGCCAACACACTCCAGTTTGGAAATTTTCACATCGTTACCATAGGGTCTCAGTTCCTCAATTTCTTTGAAAGCCTTTGAGTCACCATCTCCAAGATAATTTATGTATCTAACGTTGTACCATTTTACTGAGCGTTGATAAATACTTCTTACACCAGCAACTTCCATACCACCACTTGACCCATAGTAATTTGCATGCACTCATCTTCACGTTTATTTTTCATTTTCTCCTTGCATCTGCAATGCTTGGAAAGTATTGCCACATCAACTACCTTACCAGTGTCCACACTTGTATCTGTTACTACACCATTCAGAGATGTGTGGCCTCTCTTCTGCCAGCTTCCATCAAAAGCTATGGACAAGTCTCTGCTATTATTATTTTCAACAACTGCTTCCTCAACAGCATCTTTCATGTTTTCCTGTGCCACATCTTCTACAGCGGAGCCTATTGCAATTATGTGTTTGTTAAATTTTGAAGGCACCTGCAGCCCTGCCCTTTCCTATACAACGTAATCCATAAACCAGTCTAATGTTTATATCGTATAATTTACCTGTATCTGCAGTAACATGTAAGGAATTGAAGAAAGTAACACTGTGTTTGCAATAACTGCACATCAACCCTAATTCACAAGCAAGTCCTACATGTAAGTTTGTTTTCAATGAAACACCACATTTTCCACATTGTTTGCAGCACACATTGTTATCCAAAACGTCTGACAATAAAGATACGTTAATTACCTCATATTTTGTAGTCCCAGCATTTAGTTTCTTGTATTCTTCTTCAATTCCAGCTAGTTTTCTTCTTGAAGCACTTTCTGGTGTAGTGGCAGCAGCATCACTCAATGTATCACTACCAGTGTTGAGGTTAGTCGCTACTGGGACATCAGATACTGATGAAGATGAATCAGACGAATTTTTAGTACACTTTACTTTCTTGCGCCAATGTACACGCTTTCTAAATACCTTCAGACTAGGTCTTGGCGTGTTGAAGGAAAGAAAACTCAATGACTTCTCCACATACGACTTTTACAACAATGACATGGATGTACTCACAAAGGAAGCAATACAAATGGTGCAGAATCTATTGTCAACCGTCTAGCAGTGTGGCCAACAGAAAAGCTAACTCTCTTGTGTTCAATTATATATCTGGCAAGGCTGTCTATATAATGTATATTTCGCGTCTCATATACGAGGTGCGGAACATCGTGTGTCGAAATTATTTTAAAAAATTATTTAAAATAGTTCTATTCACGTCATCCAAATATTTTATACATGGTATTAAACGGGAGAGTCTAAATGTTTCACCAGCATTTACCCAAAAATCGATTTTTTCATCGAAAAACTCATTCTGTATACCCTTAACTAACTTTAATGACTGTCTTTCTTGAATAACAACCTGTAGTAGTTAAAATTTGTAAAGCAGCTTTGCTGTCATTGGCCTCAGACATTGTTACCAAACAGGGTCCCTTTCTTTCCCATGGAGTCACCAAGTGTCGTAAAAATATGAAAACTGATTGGTTATCACTGTTAGCATTCAACCGCAATTCTTATACATATATTTTAACAACGCGTTTCAAGAGACAATGCTCTCATCATCTGATGATGAGAGCATTGTCTCTTGAAACGCGTTGTTAAAATATATGTATAAGAATCGTGGTTGAATGCTAACAGTGATAACCAGTATAACGACAACTGCTACCTCGACTCCATAATGGATTATATTAAAATGAAAACCGATTAACTATTTTGTTTGCTAATGACCACTTTCAGTCTATATTTTGCTGCCTCAGTAGCTGTTCATTCATGTATTAACTAATCTGTAGTTTTGAGTATTACCTTCACTCGCTTGAAGTGACGTTAAATTTCACTGGCAAAACTAATAACTAAATATACAGCACAAAATAAGAGTGTGCAATTTTATTTATTCTGTATTCAGCGTAGCGAGTGACCTCTGCTGGCTTGGTACGTATTTCATTCTTTTTATGTTAAAAGTAAATCAATTGCTCATTTGCTTAAAGTAAATCCAATTCAGTCTGTCAATAATTACAAGCGCCTGATATATGGACTGTGGCGCTACAGAATCGATGAGAAGTTTTAATCTTTGACGTACTATAATCGATAGTTAAAATTTTTTTATCTTTGACAAGGTTTATCTCTGGTATCACGTGAAATCCAGACCACGCCCACTTTCCACAGTATTTAGGCCGCTCTTCGACCACCGACTCGTTAGTCAGCAAGACTCAGCACAACCAGGAGCACCTCTGAAGATGTCCAACATAGCCTTGGACGAAATGTCAGGGATTAAAGAGTTCCATGGACCACGGCCATACAACCCGGAAAAGTTCTCCGTAGTTCCATTTGAAATATTTCAGTCCTTCTAAAGCTGTCCAAGTCGGCTGCTTTTGATGTGACTGTATAGAGGAAACAACAAGGAACAATCATGGGTAAACCAAGAGCACGCATTCCCAATATTGACGCATAGGGATTGTCGTGCATTGCGGAGGGTGGTTGTAAAAAATTGCATTAAGTCAGCGGAAAGAATCACTTGTGAATTCCGAAGCTCTACAAACAGTCCAGCGTGACAGTATGTAGGGAACTGCAAAGAACTGAGCACAATCGTCCAGCAGCTCCTCATAAGCTACTCATTTCTGTAGTCAGTGGCAAGCGACACTTGAAGAGATCCAAAGAGCAACGTCACTCTACGTTGGATAACTGGAAATGAGTGATTCGCAATGATAAAACACACTATTCCCTGTGGTATGATTAGAGTATGGTTCACGTATTGCGCTTAAGAAGACGTTAAATGAAGAAGCACATGAATATATTTTATAGCATTTTGTACTGCATACAGCAGAGGAACAGTTCCGAAGTGATGACTGATTACGTCAGCATGATAATGCACGCTGTCATAAAGCAACGTCTGTGAGGCCTTTCCCTCAAAGTCCCTTCCCGCATCTAGTGCCTAACGTCACATCTATCAGCTAAGAAAGGGTGCTTTCACTTCACTGTATATAATGTACAATAATAACTCTCACGAAATATTGAATTAAATTATTACATTCTAGCGGTGGCTGTGTCTTGTACTGTCACAATACCCCTCAAAATTTTAAAATGAATACATCGTGATACGTGAGGAGGCGCTAGTGCCAGTCGCTTTCTCCGTTCGATTCACCCGGATCGATTGTTTCCCTCTGGCTTTGCTTATCTTTGCCTTGTTGGCCGGTGGTGGTGCTGGTGGGCTGGCGGGGAGACTGGGTTTTGGCTTTGCAACGGCCGTTGCGTGTCGCTGCTCAGAGTTGCGTGGAGTTAGCTGGATTTGACCGGTGTATGTGGCTCGGAGTGCGGAACTGGGCCTGTTATGGCAAGTTCTTGAGGCGTAACTGGGCCATGGTCTTTTGCACAGGACGCTGAGCAATGTGTTATTCATTTTGGCTAGTGGAGTTGAACTATGTATCACGCAGCTGTCTATTGAAGAAGTAGACATTCAAGCTTTCTAGTTTTGCACACGGGCCTACCTATGTTATCACTAGCTTCTACCTTTTCTTATGAGTGGCAATATTATATTGGAACTGCGACGTACTGGTGTAATAATATTATGCTTTGTCTTATCGTTGCCCTTTTAAAACTAGTCTGTTTGTGCTGGGGCAGTTTTACATATTTTGAAATTTGAGGTCTACAGTTAATTCTTTCAACCATTTTTAATTTGCCTTTGTCTTGATGTGATCTATCTTTGCAGAATTTTATCTTACTATGTTCTGGGGCTGTTAACATTGTTTCTTTTGGCTGTGGCTGTGTGTTTGTGCTTTTCGGTTGCAGCACTGCAGCGGGCACCTAGTCCATGTCTAAATCGATGTCCAGCGTACGACACCTTGGCCGACCAGTACCAGAGGGAACGGGAGGTTCTTTTGGCCGCGGGGAAAATGGCAACCGATACGGCGGCCACTGAGTTCTTCGGGTTGCAGTAAGTGGTGATCTTGCATTAAGTTAAGTTTTCTCTGCACTGTGGCACCAAGGCGTCTGTTCCGTTTGCTATACTGCTTACATATTTACCTTCAAAATCATAAAGGAAGGAGACTAGTGTTCTGAATTATACCTTACGTGCAGCGGGAGTTGAACTTATGTACATGTTAAAGAGAAATACTTGATGGATAGCAGAAATTGGAAATTATGTGAATTGTCCTATTCCGCTTGCCCAGGTGACCTATTTAAAAGAAACTTATTTCACCTTTATTATTCAAGTGCCCTTTGTTAATTGAAACTGATTTTACCTTTTATTATTGAAGTGGTTACAGTTAGCGTAGAAGTTATAAGAAGTTCTTGTTTGCAAGTAATTCAATCAGAAAGGTTTAGTGTAATGTACTTTTCTGACTTGTGTATCCTGTTCAAAAGAAACTTATTTCACCTTTATTATTCAAGTGCCCTTGTTAAATGAAACTGTTTTTACCTTTTATTATGGAAGTGCTTACAGTTAGTATAGAAGTTATAAGAAGTTTTTGTTTGCACCTAATTCAATTAGAAAGGTATTTATTATGTAATGTATTTTTCTGACGTGTGAATAAGAGACACTTGTAGAAAATGTTTGGTAAATACTGTGCCCTTTGGGTTAAACTGGTGATCTGTAATAAATTAGTTGTATCTTGCAAGTCCTCTGTACTTAATATTATTTCACTTGTCACAGGTTTGCACGTAAACTCCACGTTGCATATTGAATAGCAATATTTTAAGTATATGGCTGTTTCTCATAATATAATTAGTGTTGAAACAACAGATAAAATAAAATTGTCAGCAACGTTCTGAGGGAACCAATCGACATTTATCATACTAAAATAATAATAATAATCTACATCTACATCCATACTCCGCAAGCCACCTGATGGTGTGTGGCGGAGGGTCATAATAATAATAATAATAATAATAATAAATATTTAGTGGTGGAATACCCAGCTCACATGTGCACTAACAGAAATGGAGAACGACTTGTGGGACTCTGTAAAGCATTTAATCTCGTAATGAAATCAACGACCTTTAAGCATCTACCAAGAAGACAGAAGACATGAACTTCACCCAATAAACTCCTAGGAGAGTTTCAAATAGATCATGTTGTCATTTCAAGAAAGTCCTGTAGAGAAGTCCAGAATCAGAGAGTGTTAAGAGGGGCGACCTTGGACTCAGACCACTACCCCTCAAAAATAAAGTTCCGATTTCTACCTAGGAATACAAGGAAGTTTCAAACTTCCAAACTTACCAAGTTTTACTGGAAAAACTGAAAACCTGCTATATGCTTACAGAGAGAATGCAAGCACTAGATCATGAATGCAACAACTAGGACCAACTAAGGGACTAATTAGTAAAAGCCGCAACAGAATTCGCCCCACTAAAGAGACAGAAGAAAAATGAGTGGTGGACAAGTACCTGCGACCAAGCGATCGCAAAGAAAGAAGCAGCTTGGCTAAGATAGAGCTCACAGAAGTCCGAAAAAAAGAAGGAGAAGTTCATAGAACAGCGCCAGCTAACTGCCAAAACCATCAGGCACGTTTAACGCCATATCACTCAGGACCAATTTACTCAATTAGATGATAATTTAAAGAAGAATAACACTAGAAACTTTTACCAAACTTTCAAACGAAACCTTAGAAGCTTTGCCCCACCTGGATTACACTTCAGAGGACCATATGGAAACAAAGCCTATAATGACAAAGACAACTGCCGCATATTGGCCAAATATTTTGAGAATATTCTCAACTGTGAGTCCCCTAAAACCTCCTTTATCTATCAAGACAGTCCCAGACAATCAAACTCTCACCCTCCAACAGAAGAAGAAGTGAGAAATATCATTCAGTCCCTGAAGAATAACAAAGCACCAGGAGAAGACGCTATAGAATGAGATTTTTCACTCTGCAGCGGAGTGTACGCTAATATGAAACTTCCTGGCAAATTAAAACTGTGTGCCGAGCCGAGACTCGAACTCGGGACCTTTGCCTTTCGCGGGCAAGTGCTCTACCAACTGAGCTACCTAAGCACGACTCACGCCCCGTCCTCACAGCTTTACTTCTGCCAGTAGCTCGTCTCCTACCTTCCAAACTTTACAGAAGCTCACCTGCGAACCTTGCAGAACTAGCACTCCTGAAAGAAAGGATATTGCGGAGACATGACTTAGCCACAGCCTGGGGGATGTTTTCAGAATGAGATTTTCACTCTGCAGCGGAGTGTGCGCTGATATGAAACTTACTGGCAGATTAAAACTGTGTGCCGGACCGAGACTCGAACTCGGGACCTTTGCCTTTCGCGGGCAAGTGCTCTACCCGGAAGGTAGGAGACGAGGTACTGGCAGAAGTAAAGCTGTGAGGACGGGGCGTGAGTCGTGCTTGGGTAGCTCAGTTGGTAGAGCACTTGCTCGCGAAAGGCAAAGGTCCCGAGTTTCTGAAGGTATTTGTATGGAGTGTAGCCTTGTATGGAAGTGAAACGTGGACGATAAATAGTTTAGACAAGAAGAGAATATAAGCTTTCGAAATGTGGTGCTACAGAAGAATGCTGAAGATTAGATGGGTAGATTACATAACTAACGAGGAGGTATTGAATAGAATTGGAGAGAAGAAAAATTTGTAGCACAACTTGACTAGAAGAAGGGATCGGTTAGTAGGGCATATTCTGAGGCATCAAGGGATCACCAATTTAGTATTGGTGGTCAGCGTGGAGAGTAAAAATCGTAGAGGGAGACCAAGAGATGAATACACTAAACAGATTCAAAAGGATGTAGATTGCAGTAGGTACTGGGAGATGAAGAAGCTTGCACAGGATAGAGTAGCATGGAGAGCTGCATCAAACCAGTCTCTGGACTGAAGACAACAACAACAACAACAACAAAAACAAAACTTCCTACTCAAACAAGTAAATTTTTCAAGGAAAGTTCTGGTTGAAACAACGATAGCAATAAGTTCTTCAGAAGGGGACGTATTGCAGTCGTAACAGAAATTAACAATTCACTTTAAATTTATCGTGGAATTACTTTCACCACACTCACTTAACATGTTCGTAAGTACAATATCACAAATTTCCAGATGACTGGTTGCAAATAGAATTTAAAATTCTTTAACTAGTTTTCGTCGCCAACTAGAAGCGCCTTCTTCAGAAGAAACTGTTACCTTACATGTGGATAAAAGGAAATTTGAGCGGCATCGCTCTAGTCAAAACATTAAAACCACAATAAAAACATTTTCCACCTGAATACATAACAGGTACAGTCAAAATTTTAAAACAATATATAAATATGCCGCCATGGGCACTAGAGCAACGCTATTATTATCTCGTGTCCTATACCACTATAGTGCTCTTACTGGCATTTTTATGTATTGTTTTAAAATTTTGACTACACCTGTTATGTAATCAGGTGGAAAATGTTTTAATTGTGGTTTTAATGTTTTGACTAGAGCTATATCGCTCAAATTTCCTTTTAACCACATGTAAGGTAACAGTTTCTTCTGAAGAAGGCGCTTCTAGTTGGCCTTCAAACTAGTTAAAGAATTTTAAATTCTATTTGCAACTGGTTGGCTGGAAATTTGTGACATTGTAATTAAATATGATTGCTGATCAGAGCCGTGTTCAAAACATTATGTTCTTAAGTTCTTGGTTGTACTGTCAAAACATACTGTTCTCTGTTTCCTTGCAGCCCATCACCAACACCGAACCTCCTCTGATACCTCTAGCACTGAGGCTCAGGACAGCTTCAAATTCCTGGATGAACAAAAGGGTCCAAATTAGCATACAGTCTAGTGGCCACACACTCATCACATTTATCCATATCAGCCTCTCTGACATATCTTGAAAAATAAGCTGCCAAGTTCAGGTGAACTCCTGTAACAAAAAATATTGAAAACTATACAGAGCTTATAAAATAATTAAATTCATAAATATGAATGCTCAGTTAAATGCCTTAC
Source organism: Schistocerca serialis cubense (assembly GCF_023864345.2). NCBI lineage: Eukaryota > Metazoa > Arthropoda > Insecta > Orthoptera > Acrididae > Schistocerca > Schistocerca serialis. The sequence goes on along the minus strand of NC_064641.1, from coordinate 448,756,324 downwards.
TTTAGAATTTGATCTAAATAATGATGCAAATGGTGATGTATGTAATTTATCCAGTTTATATACTGATCAAAATAAACAAATGTACTGTAATTTAAAAATATTATCCCACCCTCCCTGTATTGCATCAGTCATCACTCAGAAGCCATGTATTCTACTTTCACTTCCCATTAATCAGTACCTTCTATGTAACTGCAGAGTAAAAAATTATCATAACCTTTAAAACTATGGAAGCAATAAATGTTATCCCCTGAAATTCTCAGATGCAGCAATACGAGATGTGATTTGTAAATTTTAAGAATGGATCTGCTACTGCTTACTGGTTTGGCGGGCAGGTACACGAAGGGTAAGGAGTGAGTCATTACCTTGTCCTTGAACGCCCTCTGACAGGAAACTGCGTTTCCTTTATTCAATTCGTTGTGGCAGCTGGTTGAGTGCCTGTCTGTTAGGGCTTGTTGCCATATTCTGTCTGTGTGAAAATGGACGTAAAAACGGAGCCAAGAGTTTGTGTGAAAATTTGTTTTAAAACCGAGAAATCCGCTTCTGAGACTTACGAGCTATTAAAAACAGCTTTCGGAGATAATTATATGAGCCAGTCAGATGTTTTTGTTTGGTTTAACTGATTTAAAAATGTCCGCGAATCATCTGAAGATGAACCATGGTCCGGCAGTCGTCCCACCTCAAAAACGAATGAAAATTTTGTGGAAGTTCGGGAAATAGTGCACACTGACCGTATACTTACAATTAGGGAGATGGCTGATGAACTTAATTTAAATTTCTATGGAGTTCAGTGAATTTTAACAGAAGATCTGAACATGCGTCGAGTGTCCGCAAAATTCATCCAAAAGTGTTGTCAAGTGACCAGAGACAATATCGACTTGAAATATGCCAAGAACTGATTAATCGGACTAAAAATGACTCAGATTTGTTAAATAGGGTAATTACAGGTGAATAATCGAGGGGATGTGTATATGATCCCGAAAGCAAAGTGCAGTCTTCGCAGTGGAAGACTCCAGGTTCACCACGACCAAAAGAAGCATGACAAAGTTGGTCGAAGTTGAAGACAATTTCGGTGATTTTTTTCGATTCTACCGGTATTGTGCATCATGAATTTACCCCTGGAGGACAGAAAATGAACCAGGAATACTACAAATGTATCCTTGAGCGCTTGCGCGAAAAGGTGCGGAAGAAAAGGCCTTGTGGAAAGACAGGAGTTGGGTGCTACACCATGACAATGCTCCGGCTCATCATGACCAAATTCAGAATTCCTGTGCTTCCACAACCGCCATATTCCCCTGATTTGGCCCCTGCGGACTTCTCTTTTCTAAACTGAAATTTTCACTGAAAGGGAAACGATTTGACTCGATCGAAGACATCCAGGCAAATACGGAGAGCGTCCTTAACATACTTCAGAAAAAAACGTTCCAGGAATTTTTCCAAAAGTGGAAACATCGTTGGAGTCGGTGTGTTCAGTCAGAAGGGGATTATTTTGAAGGAGATGCACCACAGTAGCATGTAAGTACCGCCATTGCACAATTACAAGCCCATTCTTAAAACTTTACAATCCCACCTCGTATAATTTCACTTAACAAAACTAAAATTAAGACAAACAAATACAAATAATTTGAAAACTGACAATCATAATTCTTACACACTTCACACGCACTGAGGCACTTCATCATACACTCATCTTTCATATATCCTCAAAATTCTGAACCTTCGGGTGAAGTTCTTCTAATAATTCAGTGAGTTTCTCCCTCTGTTCTTTATTTATCCCCTCAATCTCAATAATTGTATCATCAACTGCACAAAGTACCTTTTGCTTTTATAGCTCAAGCTGATCCCATTGTGCATAGTTAGCTGATTCATGGCACTGCTAGAATGAAGCTTCAAGTTTCTTGATAAAATCTTGTTAAATGAAACTGTAAAACTGTTATCACTTACTTTTAATTCAAACAGATGCCTGCTGGAGTTAATCATAGCACCTGCTTTTGCCATTTATTCCATATCCATACAAAATTCAGACTCACATCTGGGATCACTAAACAAGCTTGACTAAATTCAATATCATCTTTTCTGAATGTTAGCAAAATCTGCTTTCTTACCGGCTTACTTAGCTTATTTGGTGCTACTTGAATGTCCACCCCAGTGACTGAAGACTAAATTAACTTAGTGTGCTCTTATGTATACTCTACAAACATATCTGGTTCACCACAAACCTGACTCCCCCTATCCAGTAAAGATCTCTTATTTTTCCGTACACCGCTGCTTGTATTCTAGCACTAATTCTCTCCTCAGGCTTTTCTTCCTTTAACAAATCCCTCTGTAGTTCTTCAAAATTATCTTTAGAAGCAACTGACGGCATGGTTGCTATATTCCTCTCCTCCTCAAAAGGCTATTTCGAAATCACCATCAACAATTTATAATGTCATTTTCCAAGAAATATCCTATCTTACATTCTATAACAACTCCCTTGCGAACATGAATTTATTCTCTTTCCAGTAATTTACATATGTCTGATGGCATAGGAAAGCAAACTCATCCCAGTCTCTCTGACTTTTATATTTCTATGTTTATAATGCCAGGCATTCTTCCCTATAGTGTATCATGTCCTTCCAATAATTTATTAACTGCTACACTTAAGTCATTTCTCATATCATGAAATTCTTCCGCATCACCGTATTACGTGTTACATATTTTATTATTGAATTTATGTTTGACCTTAATCCCCTTGGTTTCAAAGTATCGTCTTCATTCGTCACAACTGTTGCGTTCGATTTCCTCACTTGAAAGGTTTCAGCCCCAGTAAGACTTTCTGCACTATCAACAATATGAACTGAATCATCAATAGTTACAGCACTGTGCAAACCAACTCTAGCATTAATAGCTTCATTGCCATTCATTTCATCATTTACAGAAATAAAACCACCAACCTCATAAACACGAAAATCAGCAACATTGCTTATAAAAGGTATTTTTACTTGTGTAACTAGAGTCTTTTGAGCTCCATCAATATGCACATCACTAATATCAACATGTACTCTCTCACATTCATTCACACTATTTGGCCGCTGCAAACTTTTATCAATATCACTTCCTTCCAATGGTGCCACTGGAATAAACACTTCATTCTGCCCATTTAAAAATACCACTAATATCGTCACTCAACCACTACATTCTGCCCACTTAAACAAACGAATTTACATAATACACTAGCTTCTGCTATTATAAACAATTAAAGCAACTTATCATTATTTTCTATTACTTGGTCAGCTGATAAATAAACAGAATATTGATATGGAAACCAATGAGGCAGTTACGACAAACTTTTATAAGCATGCCTGGGTCTTAATTCGTGTAACTGTGAGAGTAGTCTTATTTGATGATGACCTTTTTATTTTACTGTGTCTTTTCGATCTACTTTTCCATTTATATACGAGGTTAAGTCAATTACTATCCGCAAAGTAGTTATAAAATCATTTTTCGACATAGTCTCCTTGTGTTTGAACGAACTTGGTCCATCGTTGTACAAGTTTCCTGATGCCCTGATAAAAGAAAGTCCTCGGTTGAACTGCGAGCCATGAATGCACCGCTTCTTTCACTGCTTCGTCCGAGACAAAGGGACTTAATGCCTGTTTGAGTGGACCAAACAAGTGATACAAGAGGCGAGATTGGGACTATATGGAAGATGATCCAGTATTTCAAATTTGAGATACTGGAGCGTTTCAGCAGTGTGGGCAGCAGCATGCGGACGGGAACTGTCGTGGAACAACGCAACACCTTTTGACAGCAATCCTCGGCCTTTGCTTCGAATTGCAGGCTTTAGCCTGGCAGTAAGCATCTCACTGTAACGTCCACTGTTTATTGTTGAGCCTCTTTCCCCATAATCTTCCAGTACTGGACCTTGTGAGTCCCAAAAAACCATAAGCATCAGTTTTCCTGCGGACGGTTAGGTATTGAACTTTTTCTTGCACTGTGAATTTGGATGTTTCCATTCCATACTGTGCCGTTTACTCTCCGGCTCATAATGAAGGATCCATGTTTTGTCACGAGTAATGATCCTGTCTAAGAAGTTGTCCCTTTCGTTACCATAGCGATCCAAATGTTTCTTGCAGATGTCCAAGCGCGTTTGTTTATGCAACTGTGTGGGTTGTTTTGGGAGCCATCTTGCACAAACTTTATGAAACCCAAGTTTGTTGTGGATGATTTCGAAGGCAGAACCGTGACTAATTTGCAGATAATGTGCCACTTCGTCAATAGTTAATCGTCTGCCTAAGAGAATCTATCACGTGAACTCTCAATGGTTTATTCATTTATGACGGTAAACGGTCGTCCGGCGCCTTCATCGTGCGTAACACTTACCCGACCATTTCGGAATTTTTCAATCCATTCGCAGATACTCCGTTGTGGCAAAACACTGTTCCCGCACTGTGCCGAAAGTCTCCGACGAATTTCGGTCGCTGATACGCCTTCCGACCGCAAAAAACGGATCACTGAATGCTGCTCTTCTTTGGTGCAAATAGACAGCGGAGCAACCGCGATTAACAGCACTACAGCGATTACGAAACTAGCGCAGCAGCTTGAAAATTGCAAACATATAACAACAAATAAACAAAGCATGCATCATAAACGTAAAACGACAGTACTACCAAAATAAACATAAATATAACTAAATTGCGGATAATAACTGACTTACCCTAGTAATAATTCGCGTTTTTAATATTTTTTGGTTTGCTACATGTTGTAATTGATTGGCTGGTTGGTTGGTTGGTTGATTCTGGGGAGGGGACCAAACAGCAAGGTCGTTGGTCCCATCGGATTAGGGACCGATGGGGAAGGAAGGCGGCCGTTCCCTTTCACGGGAACCATCCCAGCATTTATCTGTACCGATTTAGGAAAATCATGGAAAACCGAAATCAGGATGACCGGACGCGAGTTTGAACTGTAGTCCTCCCGAATGCGAGTCCAGTGTGCTAACCACTGCGCCTCCTCGCTCGGTCATGTTTCAATTGCTTACATAGTTGTGTGTCAGCATAGTAACAATAATGTTTTTAATAATGCTGTGTAATGGTAAAAAATGAATATGCGTGTGTGTATTACGTATCAGTAACAACGTTAGTTGAGGGGATACATGCGCGTGTTTTGACCCAAAGTACAGATACTAAAAGTTTAAAAAGAAAATACGATATTAGACACACAATAGTAAGAGTCATTTTACACAACGTTCCAAAAAAAATGTTTGAAATCTTATGGGACTTAGCTGCTAAGGTCATCAGGCCCTAAGCTTACACACTACTTAACCTAAATTATCCTAAGGACAACACACACACCCATGCCCGAGGGAGGACTCGAACCTCCGCCGGGACCAGCCGCACAGTCCATGACTGCAGCGCCTTGGATCGTTCGGCTAATCCCGCGCGGCACTACGTTCCAAATAAGGGGGTTATGGGCAGAGAGTAACAATTAGAATAACATCACCTTATATAAATATGAGTGCATTTATATATAAATGTGTATATGCTCTGGAATGGCGTCAGTGCATGGTACCATTCTCTCTCTGCCGTAACAACTACTTTTTTTTCTTTGAAAGGAGTCTCGGGATCTAATCGCAACTGTTTACTGCTCGGTATTACACTTGAGGTGTTATGCACCAGCTTCTGGCATTTGATGATAATGTCCGAACAGCTGTTAAGGCAAATGTGACAAGTTACGTTGCAAGCAGATGAAAGTGAAGTGCTGGAAGAAGAAAAAAAAATTAGGCGACGAATGATTTTTCTTCCTTTACAAATATCGAGTTCCCATATTTGTTACTATTGGTACAAAAAATAAGGTTTAAAAAGAAAGTATGATCCTCGATACGAAAGTTGAGTTTAGATAGAGATATCACACTTAGCCAATATTGGAATACCATTCTCGTAATAATAATAATAAAAAAACTGTTAAATTCTCTTTACTAATTGTTTCTGGAGACGATTAAAAATATACCCAAGTGTTAGAAACTCCTTTCCTAGGAAAAAAAATAGTATTCGCTGTCAGTCCGCTTATGTCATGTTTCTGTTCATTAGAGGTTGTAAATAAAAACGAGTTTCTCTTACATATTTGGTACAGTTGGAGAACAACACTTCATAACACATGTAACAATCCTTTGGCTATGTTATTAGATGGTGTCGTTCATCATGCGCTCTTTTTGTGTACATATATATGTAAAAAGCTTTGTTAGACGTTATGTTGAACGGTATGACAACGTAAGTGCTTTCTGCGTTGCGAGGCTTCTTATATTTAGTGATATGATACTTAAACCTTTTCCTCTCATAATGTTTTTGTTGATTTTGGTTTTTAGCTTTGCTTGGTTCTGTGCTTTTATTTTATTTAATATTTGAAGATGGCTGTAGACCGCAGCTGAAACCACTAGCTGTAAAAATAAACCTAGTACGTTTAGTCCAGTGTAATAACAAGAAGAAAAGAGATTTATCAGATGACCTTTGCCTCTCCATTCGCAGCGTAGGGGACGTTTTGTAGAAGGTAGCATGTATTAGTGGTTAAGCCAAGCACCAGGATTCATTAATAGTTTTACAAAAACAATAAACTATGTTTAAATCAGGCAGATAGTGGGGTACTTAACTCTGGAAAGAAAAGACGCTGGGCAGGTTTAGATATTCTATTTCCTTGTGAGTTGCACCATGTAATATATTGGAACAGGTATGTTATATCAACACCGAGAAGGTCACTGAGGCACAGCTGAGTCCTGTCTGAAAATTTAGTGAACTTGGACGCAAAACAAATGTGGGAACATCCAGCAGAATTGTAAACTACGCCCGCGTACAAGTGTGACTCCAACTAAAGAACTGAGCAACAAACAGCAGATCCTACACAAATGCCTGAGGCGCGTAATAACCAATGCTAAAATTTGGGGAAAGTCGTAGAGAGAAGGTGTAGATGAACTGGAACACTTTCGGAATTCGCATGAAAATAGGCCTCTAAGTGGAGGTCGGAGGAACCGAGGCCGAAATCGTATTACTCCTAGTACGCCGGGAACTGGCAGCCGCCGAAAAGATCAGAAAAGCTATAAGCATACAGCTACCGACAGAGTACTGCGGAGATCTCATGTGGACGAGAATGTTACTCTGGGAATTAAAGCCTCTACCATATTTCTACGAATAGTTCTACAGAACAGCTGATGTAATTTACGACTACTGCAAATATCAAAAGTCGTGTAATCGCGTCGACTGGCAGCAGCACTGTGAACGACCTTGAATTGCTCCTGGAAGACTTTCTCCAGCAGCTCGCGGGGATGGGAAGGCCCCAACTGTTCCAGGAATGGCATCGGCTGAAAACAATGTTTTCCAGGTCGCAGCCCAGCTCGTGGAAACAGTTTCTTTTTCGCGATCGCAACCGTCGCATTTCCCTGCGTTACGCAATGCGTGGTTGTCACAAGTGAACCTCCCCATCGCACCCCCCTCAGATTTAGTTATAAGTTGGCACAGTGGATAGGCCTTGAAAAACTGAACACAGATCAATCGAGAAAACAGGAAGAAGTTGCGTGGAACTATGAAAAAAATAAGCAAAATATACAAACTGAGTAGTCCATGTGCAGGATAGGCAACATCAAGGACGATGAATGACCCGGAGTGTCGTGGTCCCGTGGTAAGCGTGAGGAGCTGTGGAATGAGAGGTCCTGGATTCAAGTCTCCCCTCGAGTGAAAAGTTTAATTTTTTATTTTCAGACAATTATTATCTGTTCGTCCGATGCGAGGTAACTGCGCCGTAGTATGGGGACGTTGTATGAAAACGTTAAAAACATATGTTTTGACAGAGCACAAGGAAAACTGTGCGACTGTGAAACTGTTGCATTCATTTGTTGCAGTTTATGTGACAAACTCTTATGTTTTCATCACTTTTTTGTGAGTGATTGTCACATCCACAAGAAAAGCTAAATCGGGCAAGGCAGAAGAATTTTTTACCCATTCGCCAAGTGTACAAGTTAGGTGGGTCGACAACATATTCCTGTCATGTGACGCACATGCCGTTACCAGTGTCGTATAGAATATATCAGACGTGTTTTCGTGTGGTGGAATCGGTTGACCTATGACCTTGCGATCAAATGTTTTCGGTTCCCATTGGAGAGGCACGTCCTTTCGTCTACTACTCGCACGGTTTTGCGGTGCGGTCGCAAAACACAGACTCTAAACTTATTACAGTGAACAGAGACGTCAGTGAACGAACGGACAGATCATAACTTTGCGAAAATGAAGAAAGTAAATTTTTCACTCGAGGGAAGACTTGAACCAAGTACCTCTCGTTCCGCAGCTCCTCACGTTAACCACGGGACCACGGCACTCCTGAGCTCACGTAATCATTGATGTTGCCTATCCTGCACATGGACTACTCAGTTTCTATATTTTGCTTATTTTTTTCATCGTTCCACACAACTTCTTCCTGTTTTCTCGATTGATCTGTGTTCAGTTTTTCAAGGCCTATCCACTGTGCCAACTTATAACTAAATCTGAGGGGGGTGCGATGGGGAGGTTCCCTTGTCAGCTGTGTAGCGACCTCATACGGCCAGTGGACGGCGTCGGGATGCTTCTGTCTGACGACATATATTCCACGAATATACGCAATCCAGACTCGCGTTTACCACAACCTTCTTCATTTATATACATCCGTTCCCTTTTTTTTTTTGGTCGTTGTCCCGGCCGATTAAATACAGTTACCAGCTCTTTATATGTACATTGTCGACTATATCCATACCACAAGCTACAATACATAGGAAAGTACCATTATTGGTCACTTAATTTTCTGTGCCATTTATGCAGAGGGCAGGAGGGAATGGCTCCCTAAAAGCCCTGTTGTCTCTTGTTTTATACTTACGGCTTTGCTATGAAACGCATCATATGAACAATTAACATTTTTTGGTTTTCTAGATTTATTCAACAGTATTCAAATCTGCATCCATCTTCAACTGAGAACGAGTATGAAGAGTGTGGTGTCTCGCGAGAGAAAAGTTGCCACTCTTTTTACTATTCCAGACGAAAGCCTGGTTTACACCGAAGCCAACACAAGCGAACGAGCATCAAGCAACGAGAATTTTTGCTGGTGTAAACGATAGGGAGCATGAGCGAACTACATTCGCCACAAGTTTTAATTCCACTCTTGAACCTTTCTCTCCCTCTCCGCCACCCTCTTCTAACAACCACTAAATACATTCACAGACAATTCCCTGAAATTGTATACCTTATTCTTCGTCCCTCTCCCCCGGTTGTTCCAACTTTCAGGACTAATGTCACATGTTCCGTGTGTTGTAATTGTATTAAGTAGGATAATTGTGAGGACATTGAAAAGATTATGGAAAAAATAAGATAAAAATAAAAATAGCGGCGCACGCACCGAGTGCCGAATGTATGTATTCCGTAATATACTATAACATAAAACACTAATCTACGACTTATGAATAAAATTTTTTGAAGTAAATTACAAAAATTTAGAAACAGCATAAAAAAATCAGTATGGTTCTCAAACGTTATATTATTAAATAAATATTTATATTTAATTTTTTTGTTTATTTTGTAAGTAAAGAGGAAGAAAATATGAACAGATTTTCAGAACACTTGCATGAGAGCCCTCTAGGGGCTTTAGTTATTTATATGCCTTATTTTTGCACCATGCTATTCAGATAAAATGTGCCAGCCGGTGTGGCCGTGCGGTTCTAGGCGCTACAGTCTGGAACCGCGTGACCGCTAAGGTCGCAGGTTCGAATCCTGCCTCGGGCATGGATGTGTGTGATGTCCTTAGGTTAGTTAGGTTTAAGTAGTTCTAAGTTCTAGGAGGCTGATGACCACAGATGTTAAGTCCCATAGCGCTCAGAGCCATTTGAACCATTTTTGAGATAAACTGTGGTATTTCGAGTGAGAAGGTTCCAAGATGTGCTTCACTCGTCAGTAAATGTAAACATTGGGACATACGTGCACTTTTAACACATGTTGCGGCTTTTAACAATTGACAAGCATCTAAGGAGTGCTACATATGTACACAAGCGAAGTTCCATTAGGTGTATTTTAGCTTTTGTATATATTTTTGCCTGTGGCAGATTTGTCTACTTTTATTTTTGACAGTTGTGCGGAATGTGAAACATACCATCCACTAAGATGTTAACGTGGCATGAATACTGAATGCACAGTGGAACATGACGCAGAACCAAACAAGTTTTTGGATGTGTGTAATTGTATAATTGGCATTTCCTCAAGTTTATTGATACAAAAATAATGGTGGTAGATGTAGTTTATGTAAATTCGTAATATTACAGATCTGAAGACGACAGTCGTACCTGTCGAAACCGGTTCATAAAAACAGTTTTGAACGCCATCTTGAATATAAAAAATTCTTTAACGTACATACAGTTTGCTCCTTCCCATGTCTCATTATGAGAAACTTCTATCGAACTGCCTTCGGTCGTTTTTGGTTCTCATTCGCTAGTGCCTACTAGTGTTGTGCTGGTTGTCGGTCATTTAGGAAACCATCAAACGAAGTGCGCTTCCTTTCCGCTTTGCCGCTAGCAATACGGAAATCTTTGCTCTGCTAACTACGAACTTTTTTATCAACATGAATTGAGCGATGGAATGGTTTGAAGAGGAGGAAATGATGCTAATGGAAGAATATAGATACCAAAGGTACTTCTCGGATTCAACAAATCCACAACAGAAATGCCGAAGGAAAATAAATATGAATAGTAGAGAACTGGCGAAAGACGAAAGTTCTACCTGGAGACGAGAGAAAGACGACACATTCATTTGATGGTTGTATCAAGCGGAAATAGAGTTAACAAGCACAGTCTTCGTATTTCTTTAATTAAAACAGTAAATTTTCATGAAAGAAAGCAAATGCAAATATGTATCTATGGTGATGATTAAAACTATACCAAAAACCTACTCATTCACGTTTCTTACGTCACGGTAAATGTAATAACGAGGCTGGCGTTTCACTGTCACGATTATCGTACACTGATCACAAGTGTACGAACTGCTCTCTGTAAAGAGGAATTGAGTTCTAGAAGTCACGAAAGGCGAACCCTCCAATATGGAGGGAGGCGGCGGGTTTTGCATTGTCACTAGAGAGGCAGTAACCCCGGAAAGTGTCGGTTAGAAGACCTCAGTGATGAAGAACTTGGACTACTCAATGGATGTCACTTGAGTAACAAATACATCAGGGATATTAATTTTCAACCCTTCTAAATTTGCCCAAGTCGGCTGTTTGTGATGTGATTCTGAAGAGGAAACGCCAAGTCACAACGACGGCGAAACCAAAGCAGGGCAGACCCCATGTACTAACGAACAGGAACTGTCGAGCGTTGCGGAAGGTGGTTGTAAAAAGTCGCATGAAATCAACGGAAGGAATCAGTCGTGCGTCTCAAAATGCTACAAGCAGTCCAGCTAGAATAATAATAGTGCGTAGGGAATTAAAAAGCTAGAGTAGTCAACCAGATGCTCATAAGCCACACGTTTCTGCAGTCAGTGCTGTGTGACGCTTGAGATGGCATAAAGAACGACATCACTGGACGGTGTATAACTGGGAACGAGTGATCTGGCGTGTTGGATCACGCTGTACCCCGTGGCAATCCGATGGAACGGTCTGAGAGTGACGTCTGCCTCGAGAAATTTATCTGTCACCATGTCTAGTGCTAACAGCGCAGTATGGGGGTATGGAGGTTTTTTTCGTGGTTGGGTTGCTGTTCCCTTATTGCGCCTAAGAAAACGCTAAATGCAGAAGGATATGAACACACCGTACGGCATTGTGTACTGGGTACAACAGAGGAACAGTTTGGAGGCGATGACTATAGTAGCACGACACTGCGTCCTGATGTAAAGCAGGGTCTGTGAGGCAATGGTTCTGGAAATAAAATACCCAAAATGGACTGGCCTGCGGAGAGCTCCGGCCTCAACCCAATGCAACAACATTGAGATGAATTAGAAAATCAACTTCGCTCCGGACCCCAGCGTCACTACCTTCTCTAGTTTCGGCTCTTGGGGGATATAGACTGCCATTGTTACACACCTCATTCAAACAGTCCTCAGCGTAGTTCAATCCATCATAAAGGCAAAGGGCGGACACACTTAATGTTAATTTCCGGATAATTTTGATCAGTTAGTGTAGAAGTGGTTTACCCCGGATCCCACTATCCGCCCTTTACAAACTATATGACAGATTTTATCAAGTAGCCTATGTGACAGGTCATATGTATATTTCACAGTTCATTAACCATATTTTATGAACATTATCTTCTTTACACGTTAACAAAATCCGAGGATTGCTTTGCATTTGTTACCGCAGGTATCAGAAACTATTTGTGGTACAGAAGTTATCGAAATGCGAAAAATCACTTACGCAAATGTCCCCAGTGAGCCGTGAGCCTTCATTTAATTTTTTCTGCCTCTTCATTTGCTGGCTCCCTGGCAGGTGTCATAAATTACCCTTAGTTCCTGTGTGTTACCGCTGGCGCGGATTTTTGAAACACGCCGGAGCATGTGGAGTTGGGAAGTGACTGGGTACGTGGCGAGAGGGCCGTTGGCGCTATGTTTGCGGAGACTGATTAGTTGCGAGTGTACCGTTAGTGGCTGCATCGAAGTTCTCACCTTGCCCTTCGATGTGCTTCAGCTGAATTCACTTCCTCTATGTCCATGCTGTGCGCTATCGGATGCTGGCGATTTGCATCGAGCTGAGGTTATGGAATGAGGACTTCTTGATGTAGCAGTGGTTGGTATCGCTCGCGCTGTGATATGCCCGCCTCTGTGACTCTCGCTTTATGGATCTCAGTTTTTCACCCATTGTAATTATTACTAACCACAATGGGTCTGTTTGAGTTTGATCCATTTAACGGCTACTTGCCATGATAGGTGCTACTTGAAGATTTGTCTTACTGTTACTTGTTTACGCTGCAAGCTGTCTGGTACTTCAAATATGATGGCCTTCAAATAAGTATTATTTTTCTGCGAGCCGTCGGGTCGTTTGTTACCCCAGTGTTTAATGAAATTGCGGATTTAGTGCTGTTAAATTGCTCATAACCTCTGAGGTAAATCTGGTTTATTAAGTGGCTGTTTTTAACGCCTTGGAATATTTTCTCGGATTTACTATTTAACCGTTTAATTATTTTAAGAAAATTTGTCGAGCTAATGTATGCTATTCAAATTGTGTTTTAGATCGTTCTGAAATCAAAGTGCCATGGAAGAGAGTCTAAATGCTAGCATTTAAGTATCACCTCTTAGAAGTAAGCTTTTGTATCTAACATAAATTTTTTGGCGCAAACAAATCCCTAGCTGTGTAGCCTAGGTGGCTTACTGTTGATTTTTCTGTATGAAGTAACTTTCTATTGACTAAAGTTGTTTTGGAGGAGACCTTTACCACGACACCATTTAATCGTTTTATGCTATTAAGTGGTCTTTTCTCTGTGCAATTTTGAGTAATGTTACTGTTTATGATGGCAGATTTGGGGTTTTTATGCCGTTAAGTTAAAGCGTGGGCAAATTACATTTGTTTTAGCTTGCATCTTTTAGCTCATGTTTCACCTGAGTGGTGTTTAACAGCCCTTGGTTTCACGAGTTGCAGGTCCGCTGTTTGGGGCGGCGCTTGGCTGCGGGGGCCTGTTGCTGTTGCGCACCAGCTTGGCGTTTATGGGGAGTGTTAGTGGCTGCCCGACAATACCTCTCTGGAGCTGTTCGCGCTAGCAACTAATATTTGGCAACTTTGAGCTCACTTTCTCTGGTGGTCAGTATCTGAGATGTTTTTCTAATCATTCTGCCGTCACTTCCGTATTGTACTTATGCCATTAAAGTAAAAGAAAATCTTGCTGGATCATAACTGTTGGCACTTAACTTAGCTTTCAGGATATGTCTGTCTTGAAAATTGAATATTTGGACTTGTGATTTGGTAATTTGTAATAACAGCTGCACATGTTCCTTCAAAGGCTAGTCTCATTAGTACCGAAATTAATTTAAATTTCTTTAAAACTCCTTTATGAGCTGTAAGTGGCGATTTGTTCTTAAAGTTTTGGGACAGTAATTCTCTTAATTATTCCAAGTCCAAATTGCTTTAATATCTTCCCTTATCTTGAAATTTTGTATTTATTACTGATTACTTGCTTGTGGCTCGGGGCCTTTGATCAGTGGCTTAAACCGATTACTTGTAAAAACAAAAACAAAAAAAAAAACCGTTGCTCATTCTTTGGCATGGCTAATACTGTATTCGGTATATTAGTGTACTATGTTATGTAAACACATGTGAACTGTCAAAGAAAAAATGATTCAAGTATCATAAGTCCTTCCATGTTTACTTTTCTTTTCCCATCTTATTTAAGGGGATTTAACTCGTTTCCTGATAATATCAATACTGTAAATGCTACTTTTCTTCAGGTTATGTTGGTCGTCGGTAATTACGGTTCTGCTTTAATTTCCTCCAATTGCAATCATAATTTAGCGAAAAGCGTCAAGCGATATCATGTGCAAAGTATTGGCCTATGGCTAAGGAAAGGTGGGGCTGCAATTCAGTTTAAGTGTACGATCTGCAAGTATTTCACGCTTACTGCAAATTTAGACACCTAAATTCCTCTTTCCCTATGCATTTTTGATTACTTCGTCGAAACTAGTGCGTTCACCTTTCGAAATAATCCTCTCTGCACACCAGTTTCGCGCCATGGCACCCTGTGTGTCGATTCTCAATGACGGAAGTCCATAAAGCTGCGATCATAGACTATGCTCGTTATCTCGTGCAGTCTCCCGTTCCCTCAAGTGTAAACGCTTGTTCACAGACAGAAGTGAGTGGCAGTGAGCACTGGCAAAGTGTCTGCGAGTGCTCGTTCGCTTGTGCGCTCCGGTGCAAACCAGGCTTAACACGCCGATTCAGAGATGCTCGTTCCCAGTTTGTCCTTTGTCAGAGTCGGTTATCTAGATGGATTTCCCGTTTGTGGCTCCTACTGATGCTACGATGATTCTCATTCGTCTTTGTTCCACTTCCGTATTTTTTTCCCCTGCGTCACGTATCCGCAACGTCACAAGGCATTCATCACGGAGAAGGGCAGTAATAACATTTCGGCTTATCAGTGATGTGTGTGTGTGTGTGTGTGTGTGTGTGTGCCTAAAACACATAATGTCACATTTAATTAGAACTGTAACGGCCCACTTGTAGCGACCATATTAAATTACTTTATTGGCCAATACAAAGGTCTATTTGTCTAGGGATGTTGTTTAATGTAGAGGCAGCTGAGAAGATAACCGTGGCCCTTCATGAGAAGAATTTCTTTGTCTATTCCTAGTAGAAAAATGTTGCAGAAACACCGATGTAAATAACTTGTCGCCCCTGTGTGCAGTCCGACAGGTGGAACAGGCCGGTAACTTCGGGCGTCAGACAGCGCGACGAGGCCGAGACAGCCGACAAAGAGAACACAACCTCACCGGCCGTATGAGTTTATTTGAAGTATTGTAAAGTAAACTAGTCCTGTACTGTACTTAATCTTGTAACGATACAAGTGCCAAGCTCGAATACATTTCTACTGGGCATAATTGTAACTTGATTCATTTCAAATTAGGTAATAGTAAGAGCGCTCTGTTGTGTAAATACATCCAAATATAGGGTGATACAAAAACAAAGAATAGGTTTTAGTTGTTTACTACAGACGAGCTATGAAAGATAGAAACACATTGCTCATGTCAATGGGTCGAGGAAGGTTCAAAGTTTTATGATGGCACAAACACTACACCATACACCCGAAACGAGCACCATGCGTTGCTCAAGATTCATCGAAGCGGTAGCCCACTTCATTTCACAGAAAAATAAACAGGTCTCTGTTTATTGCATAGACAGTTTCAACAATTCGATTTCTCAGTTTTAGAAGAGTAGTCGTCATAGTTGGGAGAAAGACTCGTCTTTTATGTACCTCCATAGGACACACAACACCGTTGTCGGGTAAGTTGTAGTTCCTGGCCTGCCCGTCTAGCGGATTTCCGAGAGCTCTGTGTGAATGTGAACGCATCTCGGATACGTCTGATATTGCCCCTCCCTCTGCATATGAAACAATCTTCCGAGAATTGTGTAAGCCAGTCATAAAACTGCTTATACAAAGGAGTCTTCTTGCTGAATCGATAGCGGAATGCACGTTGCACTTGAACAAGGGATTGACTTCACCCAAATTTCAACACACAATGATTTCTCTTGTGGTGTAATAGCCACGTTGCTACAAACAGCGCGCATGCTTCAAAACTTTGTACCTTCATCCATCAAATGAATTGCGCAATGAGTTTCTATCTTTTATAGTTTGTCTCTAATACCTCACTGAAATCTGTTCTTTCTTCCTGAACCACCTGGTACAGTATAATTATGTGTATCTGAAGCAATTTTGACTGTGATTCGCATTCTGAGTTTCTCTAAACTTTTAGATGAGTTGGTAGGACGGGTTTCTACCGTATGAATGCAGAACTAGCCTGTGACATATTTAATAGGTAGTTGAAAGCATTTTTTATATAGAAAGTGTCAAGCTGTTTATTCGGTGGAAGACTGTTAGTATGTCGTTTTGATGACTTTTGACCAGTGCTTTTGACAATATTAAAACTTCTGTAGGTACTATCGTCTTTCGACTCTAAGTGCGCAGTTAAATATTAAATAACTCAGGGGCTGATAAGCTTCTATTAGGTGAAAATCCTACAGAGGATTTCATTATGTTTTCAGGTAGTGGTACCCCTCAGCTCGTAGATATATGAAAAATGTCATGATTATCGCTCTGACTTGCTGATAAAATTGTCTTGACCCGACGTGTTTCGATCGGCTGACTGCCGACAGGTTCCTATACACCAACTAAAACATTACATAAGTGACTTTAGAGTCTTAAACTGTTACGAATCTGTTAACAGATGCAAATGTTAACACGCACATAAAAAGTCACGTACTCGCATAAAAGTAATCATACTATCAAAAAAATGGTTCAAATGGCTCTGAGCACTTTCGGACTTAACATCTGAAGTCATCAGTCCCCTAGAACTTAGAACTACTTAAACCTAACTAACCTAAGGACATCACATACAACCATGCCCGAGGCAGGACTCGAACCTGCGACCGTAGCGGTCGCGCGGTTCCGGACTGAAGCGCCTAGAACCGCTCGGCCACAACAGCCGGCTAATCATACTATCGTGATAGGCGAAATATAAAATCATTAACGTCAGATGATAAAACCATGAATTAAACGTGGGAAATAAAAGTATGCCGTTACACAGTGATGTGGATAATCGAGACCACAATCTTAATTGCTTCGCATTTGCACAGAGTTACGTTATCATATCGTAATATTAATTATATTGTTTATTAAAATGGTTCAAATGGCTCTGAGCACTATGGGACTTAACATCTGTGGTCATCAGTCCCATAGAACTTAGAACTACTTAAACCTAACTAACCTAAGAACATCACACACATCCATGCCCGAGGCAGGATTCGAACCTGCGACCGTAGCGGTCACGCGGTTCCAAACTGAAGTGCCTAGAATCGCACGGCCACACCGGCCGGCCTATTGAAATCTGTGCTATGCTGTACTCTCATTACTCTCATTTATTTTATAGCTGCAGTTGGCGTTAACGCTGTGAATAGATTTCTATCACATAGATCGACTGCACAACTGATCACTGTTTACTGGTAGAGCCAGGAAAGGTCATAGAAGCCTTCATACATAGTGAAAAGTATCTTACGGTCAACAAGCTACGTGTCGTCTACTGCGGTTACTACATACGAGGTGCGGCTAGAAAAAAACCGGACTGATGCTGGAAAAAACATTTATTTACAATTATTTACAATTTCATGTTATCTCCTTCAATGTACTCTCCTCCTCGGTCTCTACACCGCTCCATACGAATTTTCCACTGTTCATAGCAATGCTGCAGATCATTTTCGGTAAGTCCATACATTACTTCCGTCGCTTTTTCTTTTACTGCTTCAACAGTCTCAAATCTAGTTCCTTTCAAAGCTGACTTGACTTTAGGGAAAAGAAAAAAGTCACAGGGGGCCAAATCAGGTGAGTAGGGTGGATGATCTAAGCTGGGAATGTTGTGTTTTGCCAAAAACGTCTTCACTGACAACGCACTGTGAGCTGGGGCATTGTCTTGGTGAAGGATCCATGACTTTTTTCTCCACAAATCGTTCCGTTTTCTCCGTACTCGCTCACGTAGGGTAGCCAGGACGCTAATGTAGTAATGCTGATTCACTGTATGTCCCTCTGGTACCCAATCAATGTGCACAATCCCTTTGATGTAAAAAAAACAATCATCATTGCCTTGAATTTCGATTTTGACATTCGTGCTTTTTTTTGTCGTGGAGAACCAGGAGTTTTCCAATGTATCGATTGGCGTTTAGTTTCGGGATCGTAAGTAAAAAACCACGATTCATCGCAAGTAATAACATTTTGTAAGAAGGTGGGATCACTTTCAATATTTTCCAGGATGTCAGAACAAATCATTCTTCGGCGTTCCTTCTGTTCAATTGTGAGACACTTTGGAACCATTTTTGAACACACTTTGTTCATGTTGAAACTTTCATGAAGAATCTGCCTAACACTTTCCTTGTTAACTCCTGTTAACTAAGACACTGCTCTGATTGTTAAACGGCGATCTTGTCGAACAAGTTTACCGATTTTTTCAATGTTTGCATCAGTTTTTGCTGACAATGGTCTGCCAGTGCGAGTGTCATCACTGGTGTCTTCGCGGCCATCTTTAAATCGTTTAAACCACTCAAACACTTGTGTTCGCGATAAACAATCATCGCCGTACACTTGTTGTAACATTACAAACGTTTCACTTGCAGATTTTCCTAGTTTGAAACAAAATTTGATGTTAACACGCTGTTCTTTCTGTACACTCAACATTTTCCGACGCACAGACAAAACGTCAACTACTTAAAACAGACGCCATGGGCAGACTGAGTGCAGGAGGCAGATGAAACTCAAGCAGTAGGCGGAGCGAGAGTCACGTGACAGGCCACGCGACTTTCAGCCTTATTGCATTCGTTTTATTGTTTCACCAGTACTAGTCCGGTTTTTTTCTAGGCACACCTCGTATGACAGTCACGACAGATGTTCTGTATGTTGCATGTAATAGCAGCTTCCGCGACAGCGACAGTCACAGTTGCGGTGACAGAAAACAAAATACACACAAGTAACACCTCACATGCATTCATAGGCACTAGTGTGAAACAAGCTACTGCCTCATTCATATTCCATCACACAGTGACGTTTGTCTCAGGCGTACAGATAAACAGATTCTCACAGAAACGGAGACTACGTTGACTGAAAATTATATTGTATGAAGTATGCACCTAATGGAAGTTTGCTGATTGCTCATATTACAACATATACAATTTAAACTCTTACTTAGACGGACACTGGCGCTAGAATGACCGCGTCAACAGAACGTCAGGCACAGTAAGTGACTAAGTCTACCTATGTTTAATTTGTATTCACTGAGTTAACAGATACGGCAGATATGTTTACAGGTGTTTAAAAAGAATAAATACAGTTGTGCAGCTATTTAACAGATATGAACATCTATTTGCAGACGTTATGACACATATAATGACATGTTACGCTTAACACAGATAACTGAACATACAATGTGGAAAAGTAGTTGGTAAGTTGATAACAATGTAGAATAAAGACCAGAGGTATTGATGTCGCTATTGGAAAAAATTACATGGTCTGCGGGTTGTCGTTAAAACCTTCGATGAAATTCCGATTTTTAGATCAGTTTTTTTCTTTTAAAGCAGTACAGGCCTTTTTTGCGAATGGAAGTAAATTTCCAGCTCATCTAGAATAATTATATGGTGCCCTTTGTCATTTCTGTAGAATAATTCTAAATTGTCCTGTATTTGAAACTGAATGTTTTCATTTTTCAGGTGTAGAGAGAGAGAATGTGGACTGATTGTTCTCACTTCTGCATACCTGTTCTATATATCTGATACATATTTTTCTTAAAGTTTCTGCCACATGATGGTTATCACAATCGCTGCACTCCATTTTATATACTCCAGGCTGGTCCAACTGGCTTGTCGTATTGGTGGAGTGCACTGTTATTTCTGATGGTGTTGCTGATACAAAAAAACCACTGTGGCGTTAGTTTTACGAAAAATATACGTTCTCTGTATACGGAAGTGTGACACATTCTTCTCTCTACACTTATTAGAGAAATTTCAAAATGGCTCAAATGGCTCTGAGCACTATGGGACTTAACATCTGAGGTCATCAGTCCCCTAGAACTTAGAAGTACTTAAACCTAACTAACCTAAGGACATCACATACATCCATGCCCGAGGCAGGATTCGAACCTGCGACCGTAGCGGTCGCGCGGTTCCAGACTGTAGCGCCTAGAACCGCTCGGCCACTCCGGCCGGCATTAGAGAAATTTCCTTTCGTTTTAGTTTCCTGTTAAATAATCTGTCTGCTATGTCAGAAGTACGACCGTTGCGTGTTGCTATACATCGTAATTTAACTCTTTTAGCCCATTTTCCTCTGAGACAGGCACTTGAATTACTCGTTCAATCATTGCATTAAAAGGCGTGTTTGCGTCTTTCAGGGTGGCCAGAAGACAGATGTATGATAGCATCCGTGGTTATTCCTTTGAGGAACATACTGAAATCATGTTTACCTTTAGCATTTTTAATGCTCATATCAAAAAAGTTAATTCCTTTTGTTTTCCTCAATTTCAATCGCATAAGTTGTTACGCATATTATTAAAAATGTCACGCAAGCCTCTAATTTTTCATATTTCCATTTATAAAAATTACGGCATGGTGCACGTATCTTCTGTAGTGTACTACGTTTTTGCAACTTGAGTATTATTTAAATTTATTCTGTAAATGATCTAAAAATGTGTTGGTGCGCCTGCTAGGCAACAACCCATCGCCAGACACATATTTTGTTTGCAAATCTTGTTATCGGAAAACAAACATGCGCAGCATAAGTTCCAGTAACTCAGTTTGTTCTAGTTTTAACACTTAGTAAACTTATATTATCTGTACACCTCATACAGTATGATTTTAAATCAACAAACGTCTGTTTCTGTGGAAGACAGAACTGCAGCTTTAGGTTCTTAAGCGAGATATTGATATAACTATTTATCTATTAAATCGAGCGTGTTATATGAGTTATACTGTAATGTATTAGACTGTTCAGGTAGGCATACATTTTATATAATTGTATGGTCTGTTTCATAAAAGTTAACTACGTAGCTTGTTTAACCCTATTTTCTATGAGCGCATGTACGCTATTGCTTCCGTGTATTTTGCTTTCATTGCAGCTGTACTTGTAAGACGCGTAAGTGGCAATTACACTGAGGCGACAAAAGCCATGGGATAGCGACATGCCCATACCAGATGACGGTAGTGTCGTCTACACAAGACCAGTACATAGGCGGAACTGTCAGTTGCACTCAGGTGAATCACGTGGAGTGGTTTCCGACGAGGTCATGGCCGCACGACGGGAATTAACAGGCACTGAACGCAGAATGGTAGTTGGAGCCTCACGTATGGGACATTCCGCTTCGGAAATCGTTAGGGAATTCAATATTACAAGATTCACAGTGTGCCGAGAATAGAAAATTTCAGGCATTACCTCCCACCACGGACAAAGCAGTGGCAGACGGCCGTCAATTACCGACCGAGAGCAGCAGCGTGTGCGTAGAATTGTCGGTGCTAACAGACAAGCAACACTGAGTGGAATAACCGTAGAAATCAATGCGAGACGTACAACGAGCGTTTCTGTCATGACAGTGCGGCCAAGTTTGGCGTTAATGGCATATGGCAGCAGACGAACTTTTGCGATTGCCTTTGCTAACAGCACGACAAACCGTGGCCTGGTCAGATGAGACCCAATTTCAGTTGGTAAGAACTGACTGTGTGATCAGTGTGGCGCAGACCCCACGAAACCGTGGACCCAAGTTGTCAACAAGGCACTGTGCCAGCTGCTGGTGTCTCCATGATGGTGTGGGCTGCGTTTATATGGAATGGCTCTGAGCACTATGGGACTTAACAGCTGAGGTCATCAGTCCCCTAGAACTTAGAACTACTTAAACACACACATCCGTGCCCGAGGCAGGATTCGAACCTGCGATCGTAGCAGTCGCGCGGTTCCTGACTGAAGGGCCTAGAACCGCTCGGTCACCGCGGCCGGCCTTTACATGGAATGGACTGGGTCCTTTGGCCCAGCTGAACGAATCATTGACTGGAAATGTTTATGTTCGGCTACTTGGAGATAATGTTCTCAAATAACGAATAAATTTTTATGGGTGACAGTGCACCATGTTACCGGGCCACATTGGTTCGCGATTGATTTGAAGAACATTCTGAACAATTCGAGCAAACGATTTGGCCACCCAAATCACTTGACATGAATCGCATCGAACATTTATGGGACTTAATCGAGAGGTCAATTCGTGCAGAAACGTCTGCACCACCAACACTTCCGCAGTTATGGACGACTATAGAGGCAGCAACTCTTAATATTTTTGCAGGGGACTTCCAACGACTTGTTGAGTCCATGTCACGTCAAGATGCTGCACTATGCCGGCCAAAGGAGGTCCGACCGATATCAGGAGGTATCTCATGACTTTTGTCACCTCAGTGTAGATGCCACACACAAAACACCTACGAAGGTTGGAACTTAAATAGTGGGAACTATTTCTTCACAACCGATACAAAAGAGTTACATGTTTATATTAAAAAACTAAACACCCGCCTCGATTGCGAAAAAAGCACCTAGTGTTAAATGTTAACCCAGGTTTCGACGTAGATAACTACACTGAGGCGTAGCGCCGTATAACGATCCTGCCTTGGAGGCGGTTAAGTGGGAGATGTGTCTCAGAGCTGGATAGTGACAGATGGTGACGCGAGACTGGACGCGCTCGTAGTTTATGTATCATCCGATAGAAGACAATATTGGATACGGGGACTGTGATTTTAGTTTCGATTGTGCCCACTAGAGTGCACTAAAGTAATAGAATGTTTTTCATAAACTGTTCTAGTATTTTCATAAAGTGTTATTATTTCTTTTTGTGTATGTAAAATGTTATAAATGTGTTTTAGCAGTATGAATGATGCGTGAGTGTGGTTTAAGGTTAATATGAAGATAATTGTTTAACGAGTTATGTAGTAGTATTTAGTGTGGGAACATTTCGAAGAAGTATGGATATGGACAAAGAGGATTTTTGTAGAATACATTTGTAAAGTAAGTTTATGGTAAAGGGAAAGTTAATTCAGGTATAGATAACAATAGTAAATAACATTATGCATAAGCAAAACTTCAGCGTATTAGATAATTAAATCGGTAAAAAGTGCGGTCGTCAGGTTTACTATTTTACAATTGGTTATTGGTGCAAAGCGCGTATTGACGCGAGAGAATGTTGTTTTGCTATTGGCTGTTGAGTAAACTGACCAATGGTAAAGCAATATTCTTCGCGCGACTTTCTCTGCTGGTGGAGAAGACTTAGAGTATTCTATGGAAGAGTCGGAGCCTAGCCAGGAAACAGTTCAGACGTGTGTAGTAGTAGTTCCGATGGAAATGAGAAGTTGCCGGATCTAGCAGTGTTTCGTTCATCAAAAGTGTTGTAAAGTGACGTCATAATTATTCCGATGGGCGTGTATAAATTTCGGAGTTTTTAAGTGAATTTTGTGACGAGAAAAGACATATATTCCGCGTGGCGTGTTGAGCAGGTCGGTGGCTAAAAACTGTGACTGCATTTGGTACCGACAGACTTAATATTTGGTGAGCATTCTCAATAAAAAACAATCAGTATTTTTTTAGCTATTAGGTTTTCGGGAAATGCAACACCATAAACTTGCTAAGGTGAGTGAAAGGGATTGTGAGTGACTGTGTTAAGACTAGCATGGGCTTGGCAGTGATACTTGTTCACCTAAGTTTCAGAATATATTAATTGAGGACAAAATTTCCAAACTTTCATTTGTGTGAAAACTTTCCCCCGAAACGTAGATTAGTGACTTAAATTGCAGCTTGGTCCACGTCGAAGAACAGTAGGTTTCACTCGGCTTTCCTACTGATGATCTGCTGAGACAATGTTCACAGGTAGGTGCAGGTCCGCTCATGCGCCGAGCCCTCCAGTTAATATCGAGTTACTTCATGCCAAGTTTAAGGGCTTAAAACTGGATGTTTTGGAAGAAATGCAGATCTTTAAGCATCTGCAACATGTTAAAGACAATAGCCTCAGTGACCAACTCTTACTAAGAAATAGAAACTTTTTGAAGGTTTCGCGCCTTTACTTTGTTTTTCATACTTGTAAATCTGATGACCTGGCGATTATCACATGCGCGCGCTGATTGGCGAGCGCGATTGGTCAAGCTGTTCATTTCTTTATTTTTATCCTCATTTTCCTTTTACGATGAAGGTGATTTTAGCCCGTTGAACACCACACGTTTTATCCTTATATCTTTATTACCACGACGTCTTTAGATTACGTCCCCTCAGCCTCCCCCCCCCCCCCCCCCCCCCCGCCCCCTAGGCTAACTACTGGCTTTAGGTATAGTTTTTAAGAGTTCCTCCTGTTGTCATAGGTAGCTTCATATTTAAGTTTCTTTACTAGCATAAGCAACCGTGTGCGGTTATTTTTAGCTTTCATCTCCTATTTAACTCGTCTCTTGTTCAACTCATTTCATTTTTTGATATACGTTGATCCACGGTTGGGAATATATGGGCTATTTAGGCCCGACCCATGTATAAACTTCCTCGTATTCGAATGCGCATGCGCATTCAAGTAACTTCCCTTGTCTAGCGCATAGATAGCATGTCAGGCTTGTAAGTGAGCGACCGTTTGTAGCTGCAGTTTATGGCGGGTCATAGCCCATCGAACATAGGCCGGTGTGAGGTGGAGCGTACGCCATTAAGTGAAGTAGTGGTTTTGACTTTGTACATATGTACTGTTTGTGTTTTCCTTTTCTTTTTCGCAATTGAGGCGGGTTTTTAGTTTTTTAATATATTAACCAACGATTGCTGACGCGCTGCGATGTTGAAGGTTCTTAGTTACATGTTTGCACCTGTTACTGTCCTTCGGAGTAGTCACCGGCGTTGTGTAGAACCCGTTGCCAGCGATGTGGAGGGCATAGTATACCATTAGCAGAGCCTGTTCTGTTGATCGTGCGAATGGAGCGGTCTAAAGTTATGGTGATTCTCGTGTAAGACTGTGACGGTGTTATCCTAACGCATTACCATCCTGCACGGTAGACTATCAATGTACAGTATTCCTGTTGGTTTTTGGAGCATCACATGCGTGCAGCTTTGCCAAAGAGGCGGCGACACTTTCTGAGCAACCCACCCATCATTTTGCACGACAATGCGCGGGCGCATACAGCGCCATCTGTGGCTCCTCTGTTCGGTCGATGGAACTGGGAAGCACTGTTCCATCCACCATACTCCCCGGACTTAAGACGTTGTGGCTGTGATTTTATTCCGAAGATGAAGGAACCAATTCGTGGCATTCGCTTCAGAACTGTTCCAGAGATTCGACAAACAGTAGACCGCTCCATTCGCACCATCAACAGAACAGACTCTGCTTACGGTATACTACGACTTCCACATCGCTGGCAACGGGTTCTACACAACGCTGGTGTCTACTTTGACGGACAGTAACAGGTGCAGACATGTAACTCTTTTGTATCGGTTGTGAATAAATAGTTACCTCTATTTAAGTTCCAACCCATGTATTACGACTATCACATGTATTTATAGCAGGAGACATTTAAGATTGTCTTTGCATTTCTCTACCGGTAAACAGGGATCAGCCTTGCAGTAGTCTCCGTGTGGTATGAATCTGTTCAGAGCATTAACGCCGAATGCACTCCTTTTATGGAATGACGATAATTTATTTTGCGATATAAAAACAGATAACTCTGTACAAGTACGAAACATTTACGTTCTTAAGTGTTCGTAATGAATCACATCACTTTGTCATAATATACTTTTGTTTCCAGTGTGTAGTACATGGTTTTATCGTTTGACGTTAATGATCTTATATTTCGCTTAACATGATGCTGTGAATACTTTCATAGAGTACCTGAAATTTTGTTGCGTGTTGTGGTTAACAGTTACATCAGTTAACAGATTCATGTTACTTGTTATTTTAATTGGTATACAGGTACCTGTTTGTGGTCAGTCGACCGATACTGATTACGTAAATATTTTTTTTCAGCAACTTAAGGCGGTAATCATAGCATTTTTCAAATACGGAGAATTTGTCCTGGCCCTTTTACTCTGTGACATCTCCCTAGGCTAAATACCCATAACCACGGCTCCTAGGTTCCGGTGGGTCAGTTGGTCGATCAGATAGCTTCCAGCCAAGTATACTAAGCGCTCCGAGGATAGGAACACTGCAACAGTGTTCATCATTTTATCCGGAGGTTCCTCCATTGGCCCTGCTCGATAAGTAAGAAGACTGTAACCGCATTGCATAATTTTTATTATAGGGTACAAAATTGTCTTGAGAAAAAACCTTTGTTACACTTAATTATCATTTTAACCACTCCTAATTACGATGTTGTCTGTTATTTCTATGTTAAATTGTAGATCTCTTCCAGTTAACTTTGCGCATGGAAAAAACACCGATCCGTTCCCTTCCTCCAATTCATACATTACACTCTCACTTTTGTAGGTTATGTTATCTGATCCACACAAAACATATGTTGCAGTTCAGGCTTACCCCTGATCAATTAGCTGTGGGGCAGTGCTGCGCACAGTCCAGTACGCTCACAGGCTCTTAAGTGACATATTACGTCACTAGACAATAAGCACTCGGCGTCAGGGTGTAATTTCTAACTCGCATCAATGTGGTACACCCCGGGCAACGCTGTCAAGCGGCTAAAGAGTTAGAAACCTAGGCAATCCGGACTATCTTACGACCTCCAGGATATCCGGACACAATGCAAGCGAAACAAGTGAATGGTCTTCCCCAAAGCCCTAGGGCAAAGACCGTGTCTGCCAGTTTAATATAGAAAACATAAACAGATCAAAGAGTGAATGTTTATCAAAGCTTCTTTTAGACCATGAGATTGACATCCTTTAACACAAGAAATATACACTGCAGACGAAGCACAGCTCCAGTCGATAGGAAAAATCCCATGGTACAGATTGATTGGCGCAACATACCACCCAAACTATGGCACCGCTACCTACGTAAAGACAAATATTGCTAATGTGCAGCTTGTCTCTAAATCTGACAGCGATAATATCCATAACACTACCATAAAAGCGGAAGATTTAACTATCATTAACATCTACAAACCCCCCGCCGTTTCCTGGCCAGAAAATCAGCCTCCACTCGTCGGCCACCCTGCCCTAAGTGCAGGTGATTTTTAATGGAAGTACAGGGAAAACGACGCAAACGGGCTCAGGATTATGGAATGGGCTGAGATGCAGAACATGCACGTAATCTATAGCCATAAAGACATGACAACCTTCAAATCAGCCAGATGAGGGTCGGAGACAAACTCCGGCCTTTGTTTTGTTTCCACCGACCCGAGGACCAAGCCAATCCCAGTTAATCGTCACATCGTTAAACACTTCCCGCTCAGCCAGCACAGACCAATCTTTCTTGTGGATGGCATACAGATCCCCGTGATCCTTACGTCTCCACTGCCCTGGTGGAATTTCTCCAAAGCTGACTGGTCTGGCTTTTCAACAGATCTGGACTCTAATATTCGATTCATACCCTCTCATCCTCAGTATTACCAAAAATTTGCTGACACTATTAAAAAGATCGCTAAAAAACACATTTCTAGTGGTATTAGAAAGCAGTATATACCAGGATGGAATGAAGCTAGTGAACGGCTGAATGAGGACTAAGAGAAGAGCGGAAGATCTGAAGTCGCAGATGACATCCTGCATAGCTTGGACGAAACTAGGAGGGTCAAGTGGAGGAACCCCATTGAATAACTGGATTTTAGACGCTCTAGCAGAAAAGCATGAAGCATTCTAAAGAAACTAGGAGCTAATTCACATGTACAACAAATTAACCAAGTATTACACTAGAGTAAATTGCCAACAATAGAGTCAAAACGTCTAGAGCATATGTCGATAAAGAACACTCAAGTAAAATAAAGAAGGAACTAAATACATTAAAGAAAAACAGTCGTGAACAACAACAATTGACTAAATCGTTCAGTCACAGAAACGCTATAGGCCCCACAAGGCATAAGAAACGGCAAGGCCCCTGGTCTCGACAACATACACCTAGAGTTCCTGACACACTGTGGACCAAAAACAAAGGAATGGCTGACCAAATTTTACTCCCAGATACTCCAGTCAAGAGTTTTGCCAAAAGAATTCAAGAGGGCAAAGATCATTGCCATCCTCAAACGAGGAAAGCCAGACGATAAACCAGAAAGCTATAGAACCATCACTCTCTAAGTGTAGTATATAAACTGCTTGAGCGTCTTCTTTATGAAAGATTAAATCCAATCATACTGGAATCTCTGCCTATCGACCAAGCCGGCTTCAGACCCAATCGAAACTGCGAGGATCAGGTCCTCGCATTAACATTCATTGAGTGGGGCTATGAACAACGCCTAAAAACTGGTGCGGTTTTCCTCGATTTGACAGCAGCATATGATACCGTCTGGAGAGAGGGTCTAACATATACACTCCTGGAAATGGAAAAAAGAACACATTGACACCGGTGTGTCAGACCCACCATACTTGCTCCGGATACTGCGAGAGGGCTGTACAAGCAATGATCACACACACGGCACAGCGGACACACCAGGAACCGCGGTGTTGGCCGTCGAATGGCGCTAGCTGCGCAGCATTTGTGCACCGCCGCCGTCAGTGTCAGCCAGTTTGCCGTGGCATACGGAGCTCCATCGCAGTCTTTAACACTGGTAGCATGCCGCGACAGCGTGGACGTGAACCGTATGTGCAGTTGACGGACTTTGAGCGAGGGCGTATAGTGGGCATGCGGGAGGCCGGGTGGACGTACCGCCGAATTGCTCAACACGTGGGGCGTGAGGTCTCCACAGTACATCGATGTTGTCGCCAGTGGTCGGCGGAAGGTGCACGTGCCCGTCGACCTGGGACCGGACCGCAGCGACGCACGGATGCACGCCAAGACCGTAGGATCCTACGCAGTGCCGTAGGGGACCGCACCGCCACTTCCCAGCAAATTAGGGACACTGTTGCTCCTGGGGTATCGGCGAGGACCATTCGCAACCGTCTCCATGAAGCTGGGCTACGGTCCCGCACACCGTTAGGCCGTCTTCCGCTCACGCCCCAACATCGTGCAGCCCGCCTCCAGTGGTGTCGCGACAGGCGTGAATGGAGGGACGAATGGAGACGTGTCGTCTTCAGCGATGAGAGTCGCTTCTGCCTTGGTGCCAATGATGGTCGTATGCGTGTTTGGCGCCGTGCAGGTGAGCGCCACAATCAGGACTGCATACGACCGAGGCACACAGGGCCAACACCCGGCATCATGGTGTGGGGAGCGATCTCCTACACTGGCCGTACACCACTGGTGATCGTCGAGGGGACACTGAATAGTGCACGGTACATCCAAACCGTCATCGAACCCATCGTTCTACCATTCCTAGGCCGGCAAGGGAACTTGCTGTTCCAACAGGACAATGCACGTCCGCATGTATCCCGTGCCACCCAACGTGCTCTAGAAGGTGTAAGTCAACTACCCTGGCCAGCAAGATCTCCGGATCTGTCCCTCATTGAGCATGTTTGGGACTGGATGAAGCGTCGTCTCACGCGGTCTGCACGTCCAGCACGAACGCTGGTCCAACTGAGGCGCCAGGTGAAAATGGCATGGCAAGCTGTTCCACAGGACTACATCCAGCATCTCTACGATCGTCTCCATGGGAGAATAGCAGCCTGCATTGCTTCGAAAGGTGGATATACACTGTACTAGTGCCGACATTGTGCATGCTCTGTTGCCTGTGTCTATGTGCCTGTGGTTCTGTCAGTGTGATCATGTGATGTATCTGACCCCAGGAATGTGTCAATAAAGTTTCCCCTTCCTGGGACAATTAATTCACGGTGTTCTTATTTCAATTTCCAGGAGTGTAAGTTCCTAAAAGCTACTAGATGTAAAACGATGACGTCTCTTTTAGAGAACACGTTGTCAAATAGAGTCTTGCATATCTCAATGGGTGGCTCTTTCAGCAAATCAAAACTTCTGAGTAATGGTCCCCCCAAGGATCAGTGCTTGCGCCTCTGCTGTTCAATCTCTAAGTAGCCGACCTACCAACTACAGCATCCAGAAAATTTATTTACGCAGATGACATTAATCTTGCATGCCAACATACTAATATAACTGCTCTTGAACAGACTCTCACCAAAGATCTGGTATCGATGATTGAATACTTCAGGAAATGGCGACTAATCCCAAGTACACTTAAAACGGAGATCTCATGCTTCCACCTAAATAATAGGCTGGCTGGAACACCTATACAGATATCTCTGAATGGTACTGCGCTTCCTTACAATTCCCATCCAAAATATTAGGGCGTAACATTGGATCGCATTCTCTCTTGTAAAAAATACCTATCAAATCTGGCCGCAAAACTGAAATCCCGGAACAAAATCCTCCACAAATTAACGGGAACTACCTGGGGAGCTGGTGCAGAAACACTCCGTACCACTGCACTAAGCTTGGTCTACTCAAAAGCTGAATACTGCGCATTGGTGTGGCTAAACAACCCGCATGTGGGAAAAGCAGACACGGTGCTAAATCAGACGATGCGAATAATTGCTGGAGCTATCAGAGCCACTCCACTCTACCCAGTAATATAGCCCTGCCAATCCACAGGACCTGTATTTAGAAGACTCAAATCCAGAAATTCTCCTGTGAAGACTACACAGCAACTTCTGAGCCAAAACTACATTGGTGTTGAAATCTGGCGAACGGATTGGAGAAACAGAGCCAATCCAATAAAGCATACTCTATTTGAGACTCCCAATCATCCACTGGGCTTTCACCTCCCAAGGAACACCTGGGTAACACTGAACAGAATACGGACAGGTAATGGCCGATGCGGATGCTCGATGTACAGATGAAGCTTGAGAACTGATCCTGGGCACGACTGTGGTGCCAAATAGCAAACCATCCACCACATCGTCTGCGAGTGTCCACTGAGGGCGTTCACCGGCACGGATGACGACTTCTTGAGGGCAACAACTCAAGCTGTTGAATGGCTGCAGAATCTGTGGAATTGTAATCACTAAAAATACTGAAATCTGAACTTTATGTAAGCTTATTTTTTTGTAATGTAGTTATACATTTGTTGTTATCTGCCAATGTTCAATTTACATTATGTTGTTGTGTTTGTATCCCATATTTTAACGATGTATATTCTCTTCTTTGCTGTTTCCATTGTAGTGTGTCATGCCATAGGCTAAATAAATAAACTCGGCGTCGTGTTGTTAATCGTCCTGTTATGTGGTCAAATACTGATTTAGAATAAGTTGTCATTTATTGTATGCCCACTTTTTTAATTTCACTTGTGTTTGTTTTTATTGTGTATTAGGACTGCTCCTTAGGGTCTTGCGAATGTGACCGCGACCCAAGTATTTCAATCTGATGACTTATACTATGTAAGTCTTTAGATTACGCAACAAATGATTGTTTTATATTTGTTTTAACTTACTTACACCTGATAGGTATCTTAATGATTTGAAAACGACTGCGCAGCCGAAATTGCGTAATACTGAATGCGAAACGAGATATGTCAACTCATCCACTGGAAAACAGTGTGAAAGAATTGAATAACTCAGAATTTTTTCAAATATCGTTAGAACTGGTCAGCATAGAGCAGAAATAAAGACAAGAAGAGAAATAAAGATACCAAGACGGAGCCTGCGCGCAAGATTGGCTTGTGACTTGGAAGAACCTTGATGGGCAGGGAAAAAGAGCATGAGCATGAACATAGAGAGAAAGAGAGAGAGAGAGAGGGGGAGAGAGAGAGGGGGAGAGAGAGAGAGAGAGGGGGAGAGAGAGAGAGAGAGAGGGGGAGAGGCCGGGGGGGGGGGAACGTTGAGGCACGCAATACTTTCCAGCTGATTGGCTGTGATAATTCACACAAGAAGAAACTGTCAGAGATCTATGATCCATCCTGCTTGTACGTCCCACACGCAGAATGCAGTTTTTTCCTCCACCGTAATTTTTTACCGCCTTTCACGTTGACAGCTACGACTTGAAAAACATTTGTACACATAGCTCATGGCCTGTTGTGTCATCTGATGATCGAAGTTGCTGATCAGTCTCAACATGTTGTCTGTTACTGCGTTGAGTGTTATCAGAAGATTTCTAAATTCACTAATTTACTTCCAATTTATTCGTAGTACACTGTTCTTTACATATTTTCTGAGGCCGAGTCAAATACTCACCGCAAGTTAGCTTTAATACTGTCCAACGTGAATTAAACTGACTAGATTACACTAGAATTGTACAGTTCCGTCCATTAGGACTCAACGTCCATATTTGCTCTAAATCAGTGGCACAAATGTTATAGGTTTACGAATCTGCTGTCAATTATCATCATCGAGTAGTCACACTTTTCTAACACAGAATGTCGTGTTAATCGACACGGTCTTTAGTTTTATTAAGAGCTAGCTACAGATTTTTTGAGTTAGTTTTTCTTGAAAATTGGACGTCTATGATTCTGCTGTGTGCATACACAAAGTCTTACTTAGTCTGAGGTATTAATACCGCGAGTAGTAGCGAGCGGTTGGAAGTGAGCAAACGCAGCGTACGGTGGGGAGAAGCCGCGCGATATGAGAGATCGCAGCCCGCCATGATCGAATATCGAGGAGCACACTGGACATTGGGCGCTCTTCTCTCATGGGGTTGACATATTTTTAGTTAGCTGCCCATTGAGCGTCATTTATGTTACGCTATGACTTGGTATTCTGTTCTATTCAATTGACACATTGAAGTTAAGTCCTTACCTTGCATATTGTATGGGTACTGGTGAATTACTTTGTCAAATGTCTTTCTAAAACCTTAGAGACTGAAATACACGCTAAATTTTTCTAGGCTTCTGAAGTCGCTGTTAAATCTCTATAATCGATTGTTTGGCAATAGTGTTTTACCTCGGCAGCACTTGCTCGGTACAGCAGCTCTGATAGCCCCTAAACCTCAATAAATTTATATTTGACAGAAAAAAATAAAAAAATTATTTTTAGCAATCATAATGAAGCGTTATAAAACACATAAAGTTAAATCGAAGGAATGTTGTTCCCGTCAGTTATAATTGGGTACGTCACATATTTGCGACGACTAACCTTTTGAAAAACTTACAACACTTCATTTAACAACAGACTTTTATTTAATGTATTGATGATGCACTGATAGGATTTACATGATTAAGAATGAAAAACATGGTAGTGTACTTTTTGGAATACAATGGGCGGTCAAATGAAAACGGACAAATGGGAAAAAAGTCAGTAAACTGATTATTTCAAAGTACTCGCCATAATTGTGAGATAAGACGGTCAAGAATGTTTGCGGTTACATTACATTAGTACTTGTTCCATAGATGATGAATACAACACTTTGTAATGATGTGGAATGTGTCAGATCAACGTAAAGTTTCTTTACAAGATATAACTAATTTTTTTTGCAATTACTGCTTCATATCTAGAAATTCATCTACTGAGTAGAAGCAGTTGTCATTCAGAAATCCTTTTAATTTGTTTTTAAATGCTAGTTGACTATATGTCAGGCTTTTAATGCTCCTTGGTAAGTGACCAAAGACTTTTGTGTCGGTGTAATTCACCTCTTTTTGTGCCAAAGTCAGGTTTAATCCAGAATAGTGAACATCATCCAAGTGTTGTAGCTATACACTTTGCTATTATTTTTAAATTGGGATGCGTTATTAATAACAAATTTCATAAGTGAATATATGTATTGCGAAGGTACTGTGAATATCCAACGTTCCTTAAATTGTACACAGTGATCTTGAGTGTGTTCCATCAATTATTTTGATTACACGCCTGTGTGCAATGAATACTTTTTCTCTTAATTACGAATTACCTCAAAATATGATGCCATGTGAAACCAGTGAATGAAAATAGGCATAGACTAATTTACTGCAACAACTAATAGCATAATTAACTGAACTCAAACGTTTCAATCAATCATTAATGCGCTTTCTCTAATACAATTTCGCATCAGGCACCTTCCCAGAAATTTTGAATATTCTGCCTTAGCAACAGACTGTTGTTCAAAACCTATCAATGGTGTTATGCCGCTTACTATACAGAACTGTACATACGCATTTCCTCAGAATTTAGTGAGAGTGCATTTGCAGATAATCATCTAATAATATTCTGAAAGACATTATTTACAATTTCCCCAGCTAATTCTTGTATGTTGGGCGTAATTACTATACTTGTATCATCAACAAAAAGAACTAACTTTGCATCTTCGTGAATATACAGTGGCAAGCCATTAACGTATATTAAGAACAATGAGGGACCCAAGACTGAACCCTTGGGACAACATTCTTGACACCTCCCCAATTACAGCACTCTGCTGAGTTTAGCAGACTATCTGTACTGTTAATTTCAATATTCTGTATTCTTTCATTCATGCACTGTCTCACTCATACCATAATACTTAAGCTCAACTGGAATTTCAAACTACTCTTGAATATATTACTTTTTCAAGAATTTTGGATAAATCTGTGAGAAGTGAGATTGGACGGTAGTTGTTAGCATCAGACCTATCTCCCTTTTTACGCAATGATTTAACAATATCATATTTCAGTTTATTTGGGAAAATGTCCTTTTTCAGTGTGGTACCAAATATGTGTCTGAGAATTCTGCTTACCTGTTGGAAACAAGCTTTTAGTACCCTGTTGGAAATACCATCAATTCCATGAGAGCTTT
Source organism: Schistocerca serialis cubense (assembly GCF_023864345.2). NCBI lineage: Eukaryota > Metazoa > Arthropoda > Insecta > Orthoptera > Acrididae > Schistocerca > Schistocerca serialis. The sequence continues at coordinate 448,721,430 of NC_064641.1, read as the reverse complement.
TACTTTTGAGTGAATTTGTTATTTTCCTAATTTCAGTAGGACATATATGGAAACTCCTTCTCCCTCCATAGTGTCTCTGCTTGCAAGTGCTGAAAGCTTATATCCATCTACAATTATCTTTCCCATATGTGACCATATGATATTCAGACCGCCATAGTACATATATTCTACGCTCAGCTTTTAAGTCTTATAACCAAACAAGGTAGTCATCCATTTTGTTTTTTAATACCCTGATATTCAGATGCAATACATTGAGATTATTTTTCACTGTACTTTTATGAGATTCTTGTGGTATTTTAATACATTTTAGCTGCTCATTAAGCTTAATTATATTCAATGTTGAATCGTTGGGCACTTATTTTAGCTTACATAAACATGACTGTACCCAGTCGTGCACCTGTTCGTCCAAAGGAAATCTAAGGGCACGAAAGAAGAAAGTCTGTCTTCAGGGCCCAAAAATATGGAAATCGCATGCGAAGAGATCCGGACTGTACGGAGGGTGCGTAACTGCTTCCCAGCGAAACCTCTGCAGATTAGTCGAAACAATCTTGGCAACATGTTAATAGTCCAATGACATAGTAAATTAGTTCTGGTAGACTCCTCTGGAACTGGTTTGTTGGATCCTGAAGTTCCTCGCATAGTAGTTTTGCTTCTATACTGGCTGAAAGCCTACCTCAGTTTCTTTGACAAGTATTTTCCCTATTTTCAGACAGTCTCAACTTTTACAAATTTGAATTTCAGTATATAATTCGTTTAGCATGGGGGATTTTGATACTGTCAGTCTCCCTCCGTGGGTGGTACACGACCTTTCAAATGTGCATTTGCATTGCTTGGAGCATAAAACCTGGGGTATTTTTAATAAAGTAAAAGCTCCAGAGTATTAGCAGATCATTAAAATTTTCACATCACAATAGAAGTGAAATGTAATCAGTCAAAACAGTATTGTGTTCCACTTGATTTCACCTAATTGTGAGACATGATCCTACAAAGCTACACAAATGATGCGTATTTTACACTATCAGTATTTTCCAGGTCCCTTACAGCTGCAACTGGTTTATCACATCAAAATATGATTTAAGTCACACCATTGATATGTTATACTAACAAATAACTATCGAAACTGAACTTACCTCTGTATCTAGATGTAATTCTCCAGAGAATGATGATAACATCTTGTGTGTGTGTGTGTGTGTGTGTGTGTGTGTGTGTGTGTGTGTGTCTGTGTCTCGAGAACAAAGGCGCGAACAGCAAGTGACTCTTGAAGTACCAAAAACGCTCGAGAAATGACAGCACGTGTTAGAGGCGTTGGTAGCTTCGTATAAAAGTTGCACCTACCGTCAGGAGCCCTTAAAACAATTAACTTTCCGTTTATTGATGTCCCTTTAGTATGATGCGAATTCACGGTAAACGGCACTAGGGGGTCAACATTTTTATCAGCGATTTTTACCTTTGTTCGACAATCCGTGCTATTATTTTACAATCGATGTTCACGTAGGTGATTCGTGTTAGGTTCCCAATTACTTTATTTCCTGAGCTTTTAAGAACCAAGATCATTATCCCTTCTGCAATGTCCTTTTGTATATTACTATCCAGATTTGCCGGTTTATTGTATTTACATAAAAGTTTATTTTTCATCTGTGCAAGGAAAATCGGGTGATCCTCTACGGGGATGCCGTCTGGTATGGGATATTTACTTTTAAAGCTTTGTGTGATCACATATTACAGCTCTTCTTCGACAATTTCTGTTATTACATTCTCTTTTTCTTTCTAAGCTTGAAGAAATGGAGCAGCAGGTTGTCAAGATTTACAAGATGAGCCAGGCATGTTTGAAATAATTCGTAACTCATTGCAGAGATGAAGGCAGTTTTGCGTCTAGATGAGAAGACGACATGTAGGGCACCTCTGATAGGTGCCAGAGTACAGTAAATTGCAACCAAAGACATGCTGGGATAGTGCTGTACCTCGTGTTAAGATACACCGTGTTGAAATTTGAGTCCATTTCGGCGGGAGCTTGATCTGAAAGCCTACATCCCAAATACATTTGTACCAAGTAAGACAATACTTCATACTGAAGTTAAGGGCAGGTCGTATCCAAATATTTACAATTACGTCGCAAATGGATAGTTTACACACACATGTGTACTATCATGAATCTGGTTTGACTGTTAATTATGATGCATACTGCATATCACTTTTTAATTTCTTTCCTTTTTTGTTGCTATTGTCCTATCGTCAGTTATTTTTTAAAAAAATTCTGGTCCCTCCTTAATTCACCAACATCTCATACTGCGCTGATTCTTGATTTTTGTTCTTATTTAGCACCCTTGCCCTTTCCCTCTCTCCAGTTAATTAATTTGGTCAATAGTTTTTCTTCTTTAGGTCCAGTAGCATAATATGTGCCAGATAATGATATGATTATTAGAAAGATGCTATTTTCGGAGCAAAGTAATTGATGATGGTCGAAGTAGAGAGGATATAAAATGTAGACTGGCAATGGCAAGGAAAGTGTTTCTGAAGAAGAGAAATTTGTTAACATCGAGTATAGATTTAAGTGTCAGGAAGTCATTTCCGAAAGTATTTGTATGGAGTGTAGCCATGTATGGAAGTGAAACATGGACGATAAATAGTTTGGACAAGAAGAGAATAGAAGCTTTCGAAAAGTGGTGCTACAGAAGAATGCTGAAGATTAGATGGGTAGATCACATAACTAACGAGGAGGTACTGAATAGGATTGGGGAGAAGAGAAGTTTGTGGCACAACATGACTAGAAGAAGGGATCGATTGGTAGGACATGTTCAGAGACATCAAGGGATCACCAACTTAGTAATGGAGGGCAGCGTGGATGGTAAAAATCGTAGAGGGAGACCAAGACATGAATACAATAAGCAGATTCAGAGGGATGTAGGTTGCAGTAGGTACTGAGAGATGAAGAAGCTTGCACAGGATAGACTAGCATGGGGAGCTGTATCAACCAGTCTCAGGACTGAAGACCACGACAACAACAGCACCAGAATAGCTACTTATAATAACTAACCTTTATTAATGTTTTCGCATTTATCGCCATTACCAATTACTTCTGCAACACAATCTCGAACATGAGTGCGACTTCTAGAATAATGTGACGTCCATATTTTGTCGTTAGTGAACTGCCTCATAATTGTCAGTGTTTTGATTAGACGGTAAATAACGTAGATATACTGAAAATTAATTATGGCTTGACTAAAGTTTGACAGTTCCATCCTTACGACCAGCAAGAATGTCTCTGGAGAAGTCACAGACAGTGGTGGTATAACAACCTGTGATGTGCCATATGGCCCGACAACCAGTAATGATGGTGTGGGGTGCCACTTCATTTCATAGCAGGACCCCTTCGGATGTCATCATCTGCAACCTTACAACACAGCGGAACGTCGACAATATTCTACGTCCCGTTTTGATGCCCTCTATGACAAGCTATCTTGGGCTTACATTTCAGCAAGATAATCCCGCCTGCACACGGCGAGAGTTTCTATTGCTTGTCTTTGTGCTTGAAAAACCCTATCTTGGCCAACAAGGTCGCCAGTTCTCTCCCAAACTGAGAACATTTAGAGCATTATGGGCAGGACCCTCTAACCATTTTGAGATTTTCACGATCTAACGCGCTAATTGGATAGAATTTTGGACGATATCCCTCAGGAGGACATCTAACAACTCTATCAATCAGTGTAAAGCCGAATAACTGCTTTCGTAAGGGCCAGAGAGGGATCAACATGTTATTGACCTGCTCAATTTGTGAAGCTCTTTCTCTTTAATAAATCATCCAGTTTTTCTGAAATTGTAATCTTTTGGTTGTCTGTTCATGTACATCACATCTATCGATTTCTGTCTCATTCGGATAATTCCTACAGCCAATTATTATCTGTATGGTCATTAACGCCGTATATTGACGGCATTTGTTTTCCTTCTACTTTTTTTGACGTACGGTCGGTGTGTCACCAGGCTCCACATATGTGAGAGCTACATTTTCAGTATCTTGTGTGCCCACTTTGGGTGTTCCGAGGAACATTTTGTAATGTAGTTCTTTGTTCTTGCCACAGCTGTTGTCTGATGATGACGCTGTATCTAAACGCATCAGTGAACTATTTTGCGACCAAGGCCTTCCACAGTTCATTGTATCCCAACAATTCATTTTGGTATACCAACATTTTTCAAGTATGTACTGTGTGCTAGTACGTGGTCAGTTGTTCCACATGCTGTCTACGCTCGGGGCTGTAACGTTTCCCTGGTATCGAGACACAATTATGTATCAGGGTATGTGCATTTTTTTAATTCTTCCTCAGTTATCTCAGTTTCATACAGGTAAATTTTTAGCGTTACATCATTTTTCAAAAACGGCTTCGCATAAGTGGATGTTATTGGGTTAACCTAATCTGCACGTTTCTTACCAATATTATAAATGTTTAGAGACCAAGGTCAGCATGCGTTACAGTCCTAATGTTCCCATCGCTGTGCTTAAATTTAATTCAGACAGGACACACTGAAATGAAACACAGAGGTTAATGGTGGTTGTACTACCAGCGTTATCTACATTGATTGTAGGAATTTAAGATTTGTCTTGATATCATTATCTTCTTTTATTTATTTATTGAACGTGATCTGATTTAGGGCCATCAGCCTATCTCTTACATCGGACAAGAGTTTCACACATTCAGTACATTTTTACGTCATAGTTACCTAAGAAATATCAATTTTAAAATGACAACAGCTTTAAAATGATCTGTGTGTCTATAGTAACAATGTGAGTAAATAGTACGGACTGTGAACTAATTAAGTTAATACTGGCAGTGATACTCTTGCTGTTTCCACTAATAATGATAACTGTAATAATGATGACAATAATAACAATAATGATAGTGTCAGATATAAAAAGTATTTATAGGTGTGCAAGATAGATGTTTCTGATACAGCGAGTTCTGGGGATACGAAGTTTACGGAGACTGTACCAGGTAAGAATTCTGAGAAAAGAGGAAAGATCAGGTTGGTTCAAAATGGTTCAAATGGCTCTGAGCACTATGGGACTTAACTTCTAAGGTCATAAGTCCCCTAGAACTTAGAACTACTTAAACCTAACCAACCTAAGGACATCACACACATCCATGCCCGAGGCAGGATTCGAACCTGCGACCGTAGCGGTCGCGCGGTTCCAGAGTGTAGCGCCTTTAACCGCTTGGCCACCCCGGCCGGCGATCAGGTTGGGAAGAAAGATGTACAAAGGTAACGAGTGCCTACAGGGACAATGATAATCCTTTTTGTTGCTTTAATAAATATGTCAATAACTGTCTTTTGAAGCTGGAGATGTCACTGAATTCCATAATATAATGCTGTAGATTATTCCAGAGTCGAGTTCCTGCTACTGGGAAGGGTTTCTGAGAAAGTGGCTGAACGATTGGGTGAGACAGCAAGGATTTTGCTTTGACGTGAATGGGTGTTTCTGTTTTGCTGTTCAGACAAGAGTGTTAACGTCGAGAAAGGATATAACGACTGCGTTCGTTGATAAGACAGCAGTGAAGATATAGGGTACGGAAATCTCTGCGTCTGTCTGCACGCAACCAGGAAAGCTGGGCGTATTATGGTGACATATGAGCGAATTATCGAATATAACGAACAAAGGCACTTAAAACCAGTTCTAGGCGCCTTGAGATTTTCCTGAAAAGAACTTGCAGTAAACGTCTCTGTAATCAATAATTGGAAGTGTAAGTGTTTGTACAAGTTTCTTTTTCTGGTCAAGAAGGAATAGCTTTTTATAGTATTGTAGGGCATGGAGAGATGCTGATACCTTCTTGCACATTTCAGTTATGTGCTCACTCCAGTATAGATTTTCATCTATTATTTCTCACGCTATTAGCTTGAGCTAATTCAACCAGTTGCTGCGGTCTTCACAATAATAGGTATTAGCTGGAGGAGTTAGGTTAAGGGGAGTTGGAACCTTTTATCCCGACAATGTTAAATTTAGGGAGTTGGCTTCCCTGTATTTCAGGAACCACTGTAGCCATTGCCATGAAACTTTTACAGGACATTAAACTGTATGTTCTGAGTCCACTGAACTACAATAATTGCATTTCAGCCACTGCTTTCGGAAATACTTTTTTTAACTACACGATTAAAATGTTGAGTACTTTTTTCTACGTTATCCTAAATAATTTTAATTATACCTAAAATTCTGTTCTTCTTTTACTTCAGTAGACTCAGGATACGTATGTTATTACTCCTTGAAAATTTGAATACTCTAAGTGGTTTCTGAGATTTAGGGAAAAATGTAACAGAAAATGTAAATTTTCAGGAACGCCTTCTCAGAAGCACCCTGCACCATACTGTATATCATCCTCTTGATCTTTTTCCAGGTTCTTTCTTCTTTTTCTTCTTTCTGGACTCTTTAGTGGCCTACTGTGCTGCATTCTCCGCTTTATCAATGCTAACCTTTCCCATCCGTTCAAGTTCTCTGATGCAGGTTGCTCCAGGATTAATTCCCGTATGCTGTAGCACTTTCATCCAACCAATGTTGCCATCATTAAAAGAGATAACAGCCTCACTGAACCCCCACTTTAGTATCTTCATTCCAACAAAAACATTTTTAGGTAAGCGAGACCATATAAGATTATTGAACGACCCATTGGGATTTTGAGTCTGACCATGCAGACACTTCTTCAGCAATTCAGGATTTGCCAGGTCTCTGTAAATAGGTTTTATGATATCCATGACTGCTCATGCGATGGAATGTTTATGGCTGTATGAACTGTTCGAGTACTGGGAATTGCCGTAATTGCAACATGAATCAGGTTCAGGAGGGCAAAGGTGGTGGACTGGTTTTTCATCACTTAACAGCCTATGGAAGAAGGTAGCCCACACTGTCTGCTTCATTTTCAACAAATCCTCTGTTTTATTTCTAATGGCCATCCCATAATACTGCTGTAGTTCATTCTTTTTGTCTGTCAACCTGCCTCTTATGGTTTTACCATCAGAAAGTTTCTTGTCTCTCAAACTTTGTTTCAACTTCCGCAACCTGGTGCCCATCCTCTTCTGGACATGACCAACACATTCCAGTTTTGTGATAATCTTCTCAACATAAGGCTGAGCGGCTACTACACTGTTATATGATTTTGAGCCTCCATCTCCTAAGAACTTAGTGTAACACACTCCACTTTCGTTGACAGCTCGACTAAAAATTTCAATACTGCAGAGGCCTCCATACCACCACTTGTTCCTTTATAATTTCTGTCACAGATATGCCCTTGATTCCCTGATTTACACTTATAACAATGTTTGGTGAAGATCTAGAAATCTATTACCTTTCCAGTATCCACATTAGTCACCATAGCAACAGAATTCTTAGAACTGTAGCTGCACTTCTGCCAAGTGCCATAAAACGCTTCTGGTATGTCAGTCATACCATCATTATTTTCAACAACTTCTGTTGCAGCACACTCCATTTACTCACATGCAACAGATTCCACAGCAGCTCCAATAAATCCTGCATACTTGTCGATTTAACAAGGCGGGCGTGGCATATCCATCACGGCACACACTGTTTTTGCTGCAGTGTGTCCTTTGCCAATAGCTCTCAATCTATAAAACCACTCATCATTTACTTCAAAATAATTATCTTTACACTTATCAGAATTCCAAAATGAATGAGTATATTTACAACTGGCACAATCAATGATAAGTTTCCTGGCTAGTCCATTTGATACCTCACTGTCTTCATGTAAACTAACTAGCCCTCCACATATTTTACAACACACACACTCACCTAACACCCTTGTTAGGATGTGTAAATCTATCAGAATATAACCTAACCTACGATTTACATCACTTTCGTTTTGAGAAAACTGTCTATCACAAGGTTTTATTGTAATCTTCGAAGCACTAATGGGCGTTTCTCTAGATACTGACGGGTTTGCTTGTATTTCATTCTCTCTAACTTCACACGCCGCATTTTGAACATAATGTTTCCCTTTATTTGAAAATCTATTACCATGAAACCCACATTTCTTAAAAACACTTCGTTTTGGCGTCATACTTTACTTTTTGAGAGATTTACCAATCTAGTCGTCACTTTTCCTCGAAAAACGTTAACACTTCGACATACAACGCGTTTTTATACTATGAAAAGATATGATACTGTTTTTGACAGTGTTACTAATACAAACACGTAATTTAAGCTTTATAACACAGCATTCCAGAGCCTTCTATATAAAACATTTCCGATTTTATTAGATCTTGAAGTAATGCACGTAAAAATTTTAACATTTTCAACAGGTGTAGATTATTTTTAAAAAATACTTCCCATGTGAGTTTATAAGTGATATAGATGTCATTTTATTAGGAGAATAGAAAATTCTATAATGAGATAAAAATCCGCAAAATGCGAAAAAATCCTTTTTCCGTTCTAACTTCCCTTAAGTGTACATACTTTTGCTAACTGACTTCTGTTTTGTGGAACTATGGTACACAACCGAGCTATGGATAAGCAGTAAATTCTGCTCGAATCAACATCACACTACTGATCTGATCATGTTTTCTGCTAAACCCGTTGTATGCGGCGATTAAATTAAAATTTTAGCATTCCCCTTCTAAAAATGCTACTCTGTCTGCGATTTATATATAAGAAACCTGTTTTGACTGTAATATACGCTCCAGGCGGTGTTCGACCATAGCTGATTTGCTTGGCGATTTCAGCGAGTGCTGAGGTGACGTTCCTTGCTCTTATCCTTGTCTAGTCGGGTAGTATGGTATATATTAAATGAAACTCTAGCACTTAATGTCGTATACAACCGACAGTAATAAGGTTTGTTTGGTCATTATCCTTTGTTACACCGATTGTCAGTATGTATCTGTCTTGCGACCAGCAAAGCATTATTCCATTCAGCTGCCTGTTCAACATATGGCGCAGAAAAGTCAACAGAATTGCTATTTTTATTTCAGTGCAGCTTATAGTAGGTACATGCCGCACAGTAATCAATATATATTATAAAAGTAAGTATACAATGTGCGTGACGCTAAAACTCAGAACGAGTCGCGGTACGATCAACGATATGGTGTGGTAGCCCTACGCCCAGTCCATGAAGGAGGTTCCCGCTTTTACCCGATGGGCGTGTTTTTGAAAATATAAGTGTTGGGATGTTTCACCCTCTAGAAATTTCTAGAACATTCCAGAGCATTCGAGAGTGCTCAAGAACACTCCACAACATTCCAGAATATTCTGGAATATTCCACAATAACCTGAAATGTTCTGGAATGTTTGGGAATTGTCTAGAAGATTCGGGAAGATTCCAGAATGTTCGGTAACATCCCAGAACATTCCAGATCATTATGGAACATTCCAGAACACTTTCGAATATTGTGGAATGTTCTGGAACATTGTGGACCATTCTAAGCCTTTTTGGTGTGTTCTGGAATTCGCCACTGGTGGGGCTACCCTTTGGTAGGGGTGTATAATGGCAAGACCCAGCGTGGCTTCGACGTCCGTTTCTTATCAGTGCGAAGGGAAAAACCGAAATAGTAGTGCAGTTGAGTGAATAAAAACAAACAGTGAAGTGAACAATGACTGAATATGAATCGAAAATAAAACGTGAAAAGGGTGTAAAGTGTAGTTAGTGTAATAAAGAGTTGATTTGATTTATACTTTAGACAATGCCCAAACGTAAAAGAGGAGGAGATCTTGCCGCCGCGCGGAAAGGCCGTACGGTTTGAGGCGCCGTGTCACGGATTGCGCATCCCTTTCCACCGGAGGTTCGAGTCCTCCCTCGAGCATGGGTATGTGTGTTGTTCTTAGCATAAGATAGTTTAAGTTAGTTTAAGTAGAGTGTAAGTCTAAGGCCCGATGGCCTCAGCAGTTTGGTCCCTTAAGAATTTACACACTTTTGAACGTTTTTTTGAGACCTTAACAGTTTTGAAGCAAAACGGCAAAAACAAAAATACAGCGCAAAAACGTAACAGACGAAGAGCGCAAGCACGTTTAAGTCCCCAACGAACGAGAATGAGCACTGTGAGAAGCAGAGAAACCGAAGAAAAAGAAATGAACGAACTGAAGAATCAGGAATTGCAACACAATCTTATAATAGAAGGCTGCGAAACTCAAGCCACCCATGAAAATATCACCTTACTAGAAGTGCGGAAGAGGACGAGCCCATTGCAAAGCCATCTGGCTGCTGATGTGTCTCATTATTGAAGCAGAAGTAATTATATATGAAAGGAATAGCTGCGAAAGTTATGTAAGCTCCTCCAAAGCTCCTACTGACAAGCATTTGTGTTACTTTTTATAATATTAACAGTATCCTTGATGGGGATATTAGTCTAGAGATCCTTGACATATAGTGATATCCATTTGTAGTTACCTGGAATGCTAATATTTTCTATTTTAGAAACTAATTCATATGTATGCTTAACTGAGAACTGCCTATTACATACACACATAAAAAAGAATTAAATAAATAAATAAATAAAAAATTGCATCGCCTCGTTTCCGAGAGTTCGGTAACCTGTACAGAAAATTGGAATATAGATCAACAAAAACATCATTTCCGCTCTTTTTATTGCTCATGAAAACCACACATTGCATGTTATACCACCATACAGAGAGACCTTCAGAGGTGGTGGTCCAGATTGCTGTACACACTGGTACCTCTAATACCCAGTAGCACGTCCTCTTGCATTGACGCATGCCTGCATTCGTCGTGGCATACTATCCATCAAGTTCATCAAGGGAATGTTGGTCGAGATTGCCCGACTCCTCAACGCCGATTCGGCTTAGATCCCTCAGAATGGTTCGTGGATCACGTCCTCTATAATCAGCCCTTTTCAAAATGGTTCAAATGGCTCTGAGCACTATGGGACTCAACTGCTGTGGTCATAAGTCCCCTAGAACTTAGAACTACTTAAACCTAACTAACCTAAGGACAGCACACGACACCCAGCCATCACGAGGCAGAGAAAATCCCTGACCCCGACGGGAATCGAACCCGGGAACCCGGGCGTGGGAAGCGAGAACGCTACCGCACGACCACGAGATGCGGGCAGCCCTTTTCAATCTATCCCAGGCATGTGCGATAGGGTTCATGTCTGGAGAATATGCTGGCCGCTCTAGTCGAGCGATGTCGTTATCCTGAAGGAAGTCATTCACAAGATGTGCACGATGGGGGCGCGAATTGTCGTCCATGAAGACGGATGCCTCGCCAATATGCTGCATTCGCTGGATAGTATGTCTAAGGTGTTCAACCTGACCTGGTTGCCTCCAAACACGTCTCCGACGATCGCCTGATTGAAGGCATTGCGCCGGCCGGAGTGGCTGAGTGGTTCTAGGCGCTACAGTCTGGAACCGCGCGACCGCTACGGTCGCAGGTTAGAATCCTGCCTCGGGCATGGATGTGTGTTATGTCCTTAGGTTAATTAGGTTTAAGTAGTTCTAAGTTCTAGGGGGCTGATGACCTCAGAAGTTAAGTCCCATAGTGCTCAGAGCCATTTGAACCATTTTGAAGGCATTGCGACACTCATCGGTGAAGAGAAAATGATGCCAATCTTTAGTGGTCCATTCGACATGTTGTTGAGCCCATCTCTACCGCGCTGCATGGTGTTGTGGTAGCAAAGATGGCCCTCACCATGGACATCGGGAGTGAAGTTGCGCATCATGTAGACTATTGCGCACAGTTTGAGTCGTAATGCGAGGTCCTGTGGCTGCACGAAAAGCATTATTCAATATGGTGGCGTTGCTGTCAGGGTTCCTCCAAGACATAATCCGTAGATAGCGGTCATCCCCTGCAGTAGTAGCCCTTGGGCGGCCTGAGCGAGGCCTGTCATCGACAGTTCCTGTCTCTCTGTATCTCCTCCATTTCCGAACAACATCGCTTTGGTTCACTCAGAGTCGCCTGAACACGTCCCTTGTTGACAACCCTTCCTGGCACAAAGATCAATGCGGTCGCGATCGAATCGCGGTATTGACCGTCTAGGCTTGGTTGAACTACAGACAACACGAGCACTGTACCTCCTTCCTGGCGGAATGACTGGAACTGATCGGCTGTCTTATCCCCTCCGTCTAATAGGCGATGCTCATGCATGGTTGTTTACATCTTTGGGCGGATTTAGTTACATCTCTGTACAGTCAAAGGGACTGTCTCTGTGATGCAATATTCACAGTCAAAGCCTATCTTCAGGAATTCCTGGAACCGGGGTGTTGCAAAACGTTTTTTGATGTGTGTACATAGTATTTAAACAATGCCTCATTTAGTTTGTGGGAGTGTCTATATGATGAAATTCCTACATAATTAACTATTAGTCTCATGGGTCTGTCTGATTTACGTACTTTTGGCTGAGCCCTCAGGCGTGTGGCTTGCATGTTCATAATCTCTATGGTCTTAGTAGTCTTCTCATCAAATAGAAAGGAAATATTTTTTAAAGAGCTTTTACTTTGTTTTGTAAAGTATTTTGTCGCATGTTTGAGCTTAACAATGCCATTCGTTTCACTAACATAAAGTATAACTAACGTATTACCTTCATCTGGCTTTAAGATAATAGTATCATTACTTTTTGTTTCTTATTAATATTGATTGCATACAAGCAATTCTTCATTATCTATTCTGTTTGTCTTATTGCAGCTGACGTTTTTGCTGTTTTTCGACAAAGCAATTGCTTCAGCAACTTTCCCACCAAGGATTATCTGTCTAGATCTATCAACTTTAAGAACGTCAGCTGCTCTCTTAACATCTACAATTAAAGATTTTGTGTCATTTCTGCACAATGGTTTGTCTATTCCATATTTATTGCCTTTCAGAAAAAAAATCAGGTTCTTTGTTATTAAAAGCAATCTCAGTACAATTAACAACTATGTCGAAATCTCCCACTGAACCTCGTCGTGTGGCTGTTAGGAACTTTCTGCTGATGTTTAAGGATACAAATGATCCTATTGTGTGTATTAACAATTTCATTTCATTATTTTCTGTTATATAATCTGCATATGATAAAAAAACCATCAGACTGACTAAGACGTACATGCTCAAGGTGACATTGCTTAGATAATTCATCTTGTTCTCTTTATAGGCTCCTCAACTCCAGCGTCATCCATTGCAATTCACTTCTTGAATTATCCTTGCCACTAACATAATCCCGCTTCTTTTTTATTGTAATCTGTGCAAACCTTGGTGCAAAACGTTCTGCTAAACATCTCTTAATGAAGCTGACAGCAGCAGTTGTAGCCAATAGCTTGGTTTTCTTGGATATAAATCCACAGGGCCTTCCATAACGTGGTACACTATGTTCAGTTTGTGAAAGTCCATCCTTCTAGTGAATGTGGGACAGCGGCTGACAATATAAATAATGGAAATGAAACATCATAGCCGTATCTTCAAACTATTTGTTATTCAGACGACTAGTTTCAACGCTACATTTGCATCCGGTCCTGTTTATCAAAAAACAATTCATATTGTTACAGTGCTTTTGTCTAATGACGTAATTGATGTAAACATTAAGATACAACTGCTTCAACATCATACAACCAAAGTACCCTGCGAGAGTACACATTAGTACATGGAAATACTTTGTATGTTATGTAATTCTTTTTTTATTAAACACAGGCAGAGTAATTTGATAAGTTGTATGTTGATGACCAGGACCTGATGATGCAAATATAGCTTTGAAACTAGTTGTCTGGGTAATAAATATTTTGAAAACACGACTGTAGCGTTCCGTTATGATTATTTATATTGTCAGCCGTAGTTCCACGTTCACAAGAAGATGGACTTTCACAAGCTGTACATTATCTCTCCCTGCTCTTGAATTGAATATGCTGCCATGTATGAAAGGAGCACTTTCCATTAGCTCACTACTTTAGTACATGTGCACAATATACTCGTTGAAGACAGGTGAACGACGAACATAAACAAAGCTCTCTGGCAACACAATGCCATATAGGATACGACTTAAATTTGGCGCAAATATTTTGTTGTCGGGTTGTACCTGGAAAGCCAATGAACGTCAGCTTTCATTAATAACTCGAAAAGGAAGGGTTTTCGGACATACGTTTATATGAACTTTTTTTCTTGTTTTGGAGTAAGAAATCTGTTCCAAAAGTTTCTAAACGACTTTTCAAACATCCTGCATATTCACTTTTCAGTGTGACACATTTTTGTCAACGGATGATGACTTGGCCGAGACCTTGTTGTAGAAGTCTGCACTTTGTTTGTTCAGGAAATGTTCTACAAAATGAGGCCCTTTGTACCTCCTCGCCAGACGGCTGATCGTATCGGGTTGGATTGTAAAAGTTATTGTCTCTGTCACATAACTTTTTATTACAACTGGTTTCCGGTTTCGGCTTTTCATCCGTCCCCAGATCCATTCTTGAAATGCATGAGGTGCAGTGCCTTCCTTTAGCAAAAGAAAGGGTAGCAAGTCGTGGGGGTGTTGCTAGGAGAATCCGGTTGGGAGGGTTGGAAGCGGGGGAGGGGGGAGGTGAGAGGCAAAATTAGATAGCTAAATAGAATGTCCTGTGTAGAATTGACAGAGGCGTTGCCGTGGTGGAGGAACACACATTGTGACAATTTTGCGCAACGCTTTGTATTGCCAGCCACCCATAACCCTGTCAGGAGACTTTAGAAGTATGCTCCTAGTGTGACGTGTTCCCCTTACGAGCATACTCTGTTAGCGTCATACCATGGCAGTCCCAAGAAACACTCAGCATCACGTTGTCCGATGACCGTTGGGTCTTCGGCTTTTTCGGCGGTGATGAAGCCATACGTTTCCACTGTTTGCGTTGCCCTTTTCTCTCGGGGTCATGACACTCCCAGCAATCGTCTATGGTGATTAGGTGGCTAAAGAAGTCATTTGAATTGGCCTCACACAACTGCCACGTTTCAGATGCTGTCTCGGTTTGGCGAACTTTTTCAGTAGGTGTGAACTGTGGGGAAACCCGCCGGACGCTGACCTCTATAATGTTCAAAATGTTGCGCAGGACGTTGAAAATTAATTCATTACTGATTTCCAATGTTTCCCCTATCACCTCTATTGTGATACGCAGATCTTTGAGCACCAGGATTGTGTGATTCCCTGTTATTGATGGAGAGGTTATCTGCACTTCGTTCTTCGTAGTTCAGAATGCCGTGACCACGCTAGCGTCTGCGACACCTCACCATTATGGCATATGATGGTGCGTTGCTGCCGTACACTTTCGCCAACTCTACTTGGATTGTTGCAGCGCTGTTCCGCTTCAAATGCCGAAAACGGCTTACCTTTTTAGGGATTCGTCATTTCACTGTGGCTCCTCTAACCGAGTGCTACGGTAATGTATTCCAGGACTGCAGCCATATATACGCTAATAAGCAGAGAGTAATTATGTAACTTCATACTGTCGACATGATAATTTTTTCCTCGTCCACTCACAGTAAGGTAGTTCACTCATTCTTTTCTTGATTCTCTAGCACGGTTTTGCTACATTATCTCACTTGGAGAGCAGTAAATGACAGTGAGAGACACTGTAAGCTTACTACTTAGACGGGGCGGACAAAAATATGGAAACGCCAAAAATACATTGCCATGCCTAATATGGTGTACGAAAACCCTTGGCGTTCAAAGCAGCGTCCAGTCGTCACAGAACGGATAAATACTGGAGCTGTATGGTTTTAATGGAATCTTACACCAGTCTTCCAGCAAAATATTGGCATCGTCAGGTAACAATAATGGATGTGGATAGCGATCAAGGAAGATTCTTTTCAATGTAGACCACAAAGGATCAACAATATTAAGGTGTCAGTGCTGAAGTGGCCAGGGGAGATATTTTATCTTCGTACTCACAGAACCATTCCTGGACGATGCGAACTGTCTTCTTGGAACAGAGCACCGCCACTGGGGAACAAAAAATTGTATCACAGCACGAACCTAATGAGCCAAAATGGTCACTGAAACATCGGCAGTAAAGCGACCTCGGCAGATTAACCAAGGGCCCATGGAACAAACCACATGGTGAACACCCGCCATGTTTCACTCTTGGCAGCAAGAAGTCTGCATGCTAGGATCGAACGACGTGCGCGAGAAGTAAACTAAGACGGAAGTTGGAAAGAGTGCGAAACAGGACTCACCCGACCAAATGAATTTCTTCCACTGCTCCATAGTGGCTCCGGACCACGTTATCTGTTACGGGCGTTTCCCTCACAGACGAGTGGTTTTGGGATTCCAGCTCGCCCTGCAACTCGCAGCTCATGAAGCTCCTTTCGTGTTTTTTGATGCTGACGGGGTTCGCGAGATCATCATTTAGTCGTTCAGTGACTTTGCAGCTGTCGTCCTCTCATTGTTCGCCACAATCCTCTTCAATGACCGTTCGCACGAACACTGAACATACACTTTTGACCGCGTTATGAGTTAGCGGATGATGTTTTTCTCCTTTCCCTGTAAGTGGTATAAATCTTCGACACGGTGCCTCTTGGAATGCCGAGTACTTCGCCTCCGTTGGTTAGTGCAGCAACAACCACACCATCACCAACAAGTTGCCCACGTTCGAGTTCACTTAGCTCCTAGATAATGCACCCACAACTACACACAACACTGTTCTGACCGCGAGTCACACTTGTAGTGTATTGAGGAACAGCACATCCTGCTTGCTTGGCTGACATCTTCATTTCTGTTCAGGCTTGCATTTCTGGCGGTGTTTCCACGCTTTAGTGCAACGTGTGTAATTCTATCGGTAGACATTTCGTTGAAATGGCAGATGAGTATTGCATTCTATGGAAATGATTTAAGTTAATACAACATGGCATCACCAGAGTAATTTTTGCTCTCAAGTTATCGGTTTCTAGTGTAAGACTGACGTGCGCGAGAAATGACGTCAATGAGCGCAACCGTGGCGCATCGATTTCTTCCTACCCGTCCGACCACCTGTCGAATGAGCGGGTAGGCAGGCAGCCCTTGCGGTCAGACGTCAGTGTGTGACGTGAGACGTAAGCCAGAGGCCACGTCCCGGCAGGGCTGCATGTAATTTACCTGCAGGATCTGACTGTCTCACAAGTGAACAGCTGACGCAAGTCACACTTACGTTTCGTTCTTCTCCGATGATAGATGGTTCCCTTCACGTTGACATATCCATACCAAACGGTCAAAAATTTTTTTGATTGAATTGTGTAAGATCCTTTGATATTTCGTTTTTGGCTCTCTACATAGTAGCTGAGACGGTTTTATGATCTGATGTGCAAATAAAAAATGTTTTATCCGTGATTATTGCACTTCTTTATCTTTGATACTACCAGAAAATTATGTCACTGGAAGAAAGAGAAAATGTGATAAATTGTTACACATTTTTTCTGTCGGTCTTCTGATTTATTTAATGCTCTTCGCCACGCTCTCCTGTGGAAATATCCTCATTTCAGACTAATACATACATCCATAGCCCTAAATTAGTCGCGGCATAAAGAGTACATATTCTAATTTCTGCCATCGCTTACAGGTGCTTCCCTCGTACCATGGAAGTAACTCTCTGGTTTCTTAACACTTCCTCTCATCCTACACATAAATATAGCCATAGAAATGGGTGTGAAGCAATATGATATTTCGTTTCATGGCTGGAAGAGGAAAAAATAATTCTGTGTGGCCGTCAGTATTTCGTCATGGCATTTCCACACCTGAAAAACTTCACGAAGATGTAAGGTGCAATGTTCACCACATAAATCCTAAAGAGAATGTTGTTGTTGGGTCTTCAGTCCAGAGACTGGTTTGATGCAGCTCTCCATACCACTCTATCCTGTGCAATCTTCTTCATCTCCCAATACTTACTGTAACCTACATCCTTCTGAATCTGTTTAGTGTATTCATCTCTTGGTCTCCCTCTACGATTTTTACACTCCACGCTGCCCTCCAATACCAAATTGGTGATCCCTTGATGCCTCAGAATATGCCCTACCAACCGATCCCTTCTTCTAGTCAAGTTGTGCCACAAATTTCTCTACTCACCAATTCTGTTCTACATCTCCTCATAGTTATGTGATCTACCCACCTAATCTTCAGCATTCTTCTGTAGCACCATATTTCGAAAGCTTCTGTTCTCTTCTTGTCTAAACTATTTATCGTCCACGTTTCACTTCCATACATGACTACACTCCATACAAATACTTTCAGAAACGACTTCCTGACACTTAAATCTATACTCGATGTTAACAAATTTCTCTTCTTCAGAAACACTTTCCTTGCCATTGCCAGTCTACATTTTATATCCTCTCTACTTCAACCATCATCAGTTATTTTGCTCCCCAAATAGCAGAACTCATTTACTACTTTAAGCGTCTTTCTCTGGTTACAGTTAATCAATGCAATTGTTGACTTGTATTCGGAACAAACATGTAAAAAAACACTCACAAAAGCAATTAAAATGCGAGTGGAATAAAACCAGTACTAAGACGCGCAACGAAAGGATAACTCACAATTTTGGCAGAGGATAAGTGACATTCAAATGAAAGCAAACTCCAAGAGAAAAAAAAAACGACGCACCACGAATGAATTATCCGAATAGGACGGAAATCTATGGATGTGATTTACATGTACAGGCAAACAAATAATAACTATTTCAAAAAATTGGATGATTTATTCAGGGGAAGGAGATTCACAAACTGAGTAATTGAATAACTCATTGGTCACCTCTGGCCATTATGAAAGCAGTTATCTGGCTTGGCACTGATTGACAGAGATGTTGAATGTCCTCCTGAGGGATGTCGTGCTAAATTATGTCCAGTTGGTGCGTTAGATCATCAAAATCCCGAGATGGTCGGAAGGTTCTGCCCATAATGTTCCAAACGCTGTCAGTTGGGGAGGGAACGCAACTTTACTGACCAAGGTAGGGTTTGGCAAGCACGAAGATAAGCAGTACAAACTTTCGCCACTTGCGATCGCTGTTATCTTGCTGAAATGTAAGCACAGGATGGCTTGCCATGAAGGGTAACACAAGGGCACGCGGAATTTCGTTGACGTACCACTGTGCTGTTAGGGTGCCGCGGATGACAACTAAAGGGGTCCCACCATGAAAAGAAATGCAGCTCAGACCATGACTTTTGGTTGTCGGGCCGTATGGCGACCGAGAGTCAGGTTAGTATCCGATTGCTATCAGGATCCCCTCCAGACATGTCTTCGATGGTCATCGGGGCTCGAGTCAAAGCGGCACTCATCACTGAAGACAGTTCTAATACAATGAGATTCCAGGCCGAAGACTTGTCTGGAGACGTTCCGGACAGCGATGGGATACCAATTTGAATGTCGGCTGCCATAAGGTCCCAGGAGTGAAGGTGTGAGACCCATTTTAGTGTCATCCGCAGCAACATTACAGTACAGCAGTAAGTCAACGATATTGTACACTCCGTTTTACTCCCCTTCATGGTAAGCCATCCTGAGCTTACATTTCAGCAAGATAATACCCATCCGCACACTGCGAGGGTTTCTGCTGTTTGTCTTCGTGCTTGCTAAACCCTGCCTTTGCCAGCAAAATCTCTGGATCTCTCGTCAATTGACAACGTTTGGAGCGTTACTTGCAGAGCCCTCCAACCAGTTCCTGATTTTGACGATATAACGCGCTAATTGGACAGAGTTTGGTGCAGTATCCTTCAGGAGGACATCAAATAACTCTACAATAAATGCCAAGCCGAATAACTGTTTGCGTAAGGGCCAGAGATGCATCAACGCTTAATTGACTTGCTCAACTGGTGGAGTTCTTTCTATTGAATAGATCATCCAACTGCTCTGAAATTGTAAGTATTTGTTTGCCTGTACATGTACATCACATCTATCGATTTCCATCCCATTCCGACATTTACTTCGTAGTCCGCCCATTTTCTTCATCTTAGAGTGTATTAAAGAAGTCTAACAGCGATTTGTTGCACATCAGAAATGAGCAGCAGAAAGTTAAATAATTCTCCTGTTTTGAAAACGAGATTATTCAGGAAGCCTAAAGCAGAAAAGACCGCCTCCGTAGCTGAGCGGTCAGCGCGACTGACTACCTCGAGGAGGACCCGGTCTCGAATCCCGGTTCAGCAAGGGATTTTTCCTTGGTGGGTGTACTGGCACGAATTATACTCTGCCTCGTGAGACCAATTAAAGACTTTTTTCTATTCTCTTTTGGCTCATCAGTTTTATGACTGGTTTGAAGGGGTCCGCTACTTATTCCTCTCCTGTGCCAAACTTTTCATCTCAGAGTAGCAGTTGAACACTGCGTCCTCAATTATTTGCTAGATATATTCCGATCTCTGTCTTCCCACAGTTTTACTTTCTACAGCCCCCTCTCCCTAGTACGATGGAAGATATTCCCTTATGCCTTAACAGATGTCCTATCATTCTGTCCCTTCTTCTTGTCAGTGTTTTCCACATGTTCGGTTCCTGATTCTACGGAGAACCTCCTCATTTCTTATCAGTCCATTTAATTTTCAACATTTGCCTCTAGCACCACATCTCAAATACCTCGATTCTCTTCTGTTCCGGTTTTCCCACCGTCTATGTTCGCTACTGTACAATGCTGTGAGCCAAACGTGCATTCTCAGAAATTTCTTCCTCAAGCTAAGATCTATGCTTGATACTAGTAAATTTCTGCTAGCGATCACCCGCTATAGATTATTTTGCTGTGTAGGTAGCAGAGTTCCTTAACTTCGTCTACTTAGTGATAACCAGTTGTAATGTTTGTCGCTGTCCTCATTACTATCGTTTTTCTTCAATTTACTCTCAGTCCATATTCTGCACACATTAGACTGTTCACTCCATTCAACACATCCTGGAATCCTTCACTTTCACTGAGGATAACTATGTCATCAGCGAATCGTATGATTGGTACCCTTTCACTATGAACCTAGGAAATTTGTGGTAAGATCCTGTGGGACCAAACTGCTGAGGTCATCGGTCCCTAGGCTTACACACTACTTAGTCTGACTTAAACTAACATACGCTAAGGGCAACACACACACACACACACACACACACACACACACAAAACATGCCCGAGGGAGGACTCGAACCTCCGACGGAGGCAACCTCGTGAACCGTACAAGACGCCCCAGACCGCGCGGCTACCAAACGTGGCATGAATTTTAGTCACTCTCTTGAAACGTTCTTTTATTTCCTTCATTGCTTCTTTGTTGTATAGATTGAACAGCAGGGGTGAAATACTACCTCCCTGTCTTCCAACGTTTTTAATCCTAGCGCTTCGTTCTTGGTCTTCCAGTCTTATTGTTCCCTTTTGGTTCTTGTACACATTGTATATTACCCGCCTTTACTTGTAGCTTACCTCTATTCTTCCCAGAATTTCGAACATCTTTCACCATTTGCCATTGTCGAACGCCTTTTCAGGGTCGACAAATCCTATGAACGTGTCTTGATTTTCCTTCAGTATTGCTTCCATTATCAACGTCAGAACTGCCTCTCTGGTGCCTTTTCCTGTCCTAAAGCCACACTGAGCCTCATCTAATAGATCCTCAATTTTCTTCTCTATTGTTCTGTATATTATCCTTATAAGCAACTTCAATGCCTGAACGATTAAACCGATTGTACAGTAATTCGCGCAACTGTCGGGTCTTCCTATCTTCGGAATTGTGTGGATGATGTTTTCCGGAAAGTCTGATGCTATATAGCCAATCTCATACATTCTACACGCCAACGTGAATATTCGTTTCGTTGTCAGTTCCCTCAACGATTTTCGAAATTTCAATGGGATGTTCTCTATCACTTGATCTTAAGTCTTCCAAATCTCGTTTAAATTTTGATTCTCATACTGGATCCCGTATCTCTTCAACATCGAGTCCTGTTTCTTCTTCTATCACGTCATCAGACAAGTCTACCCCAACGTAGAGACCTTCAGTGTACTCTTTCCACAGTGGAATTCCCACTGAACTCCTAATATTACTGTCCTTGCTTTTGATTTTGTGGTGTCACCGCCAGACACCACACTTGCTAGGTGGTAGCCTTTAAATCGGCCGCGGTCCGTTAGTATACGTCGGACCCGCGTGTCGCCACTGTCAGTGATTGCAGACCGAACGCCACCACACGGCAGGTCTAGAGAGACGTCCTAGCACTTGCCCCAGTTGTACAGCAGACTTTGCTAGCGATGCTACACTGACAAATACGCTCTCATTTGCCGAGACGATAGTTAGCATAGCCTTCAGCTACGTCATTTGCTGTGACCTAGCAAGGCGCCATTACCAGTTTATATTGAGATTGTAATTATGTATCAAGAGCGATGTTCTCCAATTATGGATTAAAGTTAAGTATTCCCAGAGCTATGTACTATTTTTGGCTACTATAATTACTTTACCTTGTTCCAGACCTCACGCCAGTCTGCATGAGCTTAAACGCATGCCTTTCGGCTACCCGTCACTGTGGATTGGCTGTCTTGCCAGTCCACAACAGTTTGGCGATGAGTATAGAAACGGTCTTCTTCTTTATACTTGCTTAAATTACTTGTGTCATGGCTTCGCCACAATCTCCAGATGTACTGTCCGAATTTTAGCGCTTACAGAATCAGCAGACGCAGGCCTTATTGGATGCCCTTGGACAGCTCGTTCAGGGTCAACGTGCAATGCAAAACGATGCGGCCGCCGCTGCTCCACCGCTACCGCAGCCACAAAACGCTGTTGCACCACCTTTTCGTCCTTTTGATGCGGCACTGGAAAGCTGGACGGAGTGGTCACGCCAATTTGGATTCCATCTCGCCGCCTACAGAATTCAAGGTAACGAGCGGCAGCCTTTCTTATTATCGTGTGTAGGCGTCCAGACGTACCGAGTGATAGTGAAATTGTTTCCCCGACACGACGTAGCAACTCTGTCCTACGAAGAAATTTTGTCTGCATTAGATGTATATTTCAAAGAATCAGTCAATGTCGTTGCAAAAAGGTATACGTTCTTTTGTACAAAACGTACGGCCGGTCAGACTAATAGGGAGTGGGTTGCAACCTTGCAAGGCCTTACAAGGGATTGTGCTTTTGAGTGTGAATGTGGACTCCCTTATTCAGATACTATGGTACGTGATGCAATTGCACAGAACGTTTCTGATGTTCGTATAAGGGAACATATTTTGAAACTAGTCAATCCCTCCCTTCAACAAGTGATGGACATATTAGATAGGCAAGACACACTTGACTTTGCTCAGAAATCATTTGAAACTTCGCCAGCTGTGTGTCACATTAACCGGCCCGCCGGGCGAGCTGCACGGAACAGTAAACAGCCCTCGCGCCTGTCCGCGCAACTGCCGCCAAGCTCTCCTCTACGGGTGCCGCGCCAGCAAGCAAATGCAATGCTAAAGTCATGTCCGCGGTGTGCTACTAGACATTCGCATGAGAATTGCCCCCCACGCCAAGCTATATGCTTTTTCTGTAATAAAAAAGGACATGTTCAGAGTGTTTGCCAGAAAAAGCTTAGATCGGACACTCACAACCATTCCAGGCCCTTTGCTTCGCGCTGGAATCGAACCATGAATACTCAGGTTCGTGAACCTTCGCCCATGGAAATTCATGTAGTTAATTCCACTCCACCCAGTGTCACTCTCTCTAACAGTGACTGTGTTCGTCCCACAAATAGTGTGCGTCATCGCCGGAAATCGCGTCAAGTCGCAAGTGCTTCTGTACCAGTGTCTGTTCACGTTGCACGAGACGGTCGCTCTTGTCGTCAGCAGGACAATAAACTTTTTGTAGATTTGGACATTTGCAGCACAGTGGTACCATTCCAGCTCGATACCGGAGCTGCAGTTTCACTGATCAATAAAGACACGTACAAACAACTGGGCACACCTCCGCTGCATGTCGCAAATGTTACGTTAAATAGTTAATCAGGACAAGCTATCTCTGTGTTAGGACAGTGCAGCCTTATTGCAACATACAAGGGACAAACAAAACTTGTGTCATTTTACGTCCTTTGTTCTTCTTCTGCAGTGAACGTGTTTGGTTTAGATTTATTTCAGTTTTTTAACTTGTCTATAGTCAATCAGGTCCTCTTGGTGAACCAGACTGTGCCTTCAGACAGTGTTTCTCGTCTATGTGCAGAATTTGCAGACATTTTTGCACCGAGCCTTGGTTGCGCTAAGAACTATGAAGCACATTTGGAACTGAAAGTAAACGCACAACCGAAATTTTTCAGAGCGCGTAATGTTCCCCACGCATTGCGTGATGAGGGCAGAAGAACGTTAAACGATTTGGAATCACAAGGTGTGATTGAACGTGTGAAGGCTTCTCTCTGGGCCTCACCCTTAGTAATTTTGCCAAAACCTTCCGGAAAATTGAGACTTTGTGTGGACTTCAAGGCAACTGTGAATCCACAACTAGTGATTGCAACTTTTCCTTTACCCCGCCCGGAAGATCTTTTTGACAAACTGTGCCCAGGTAAATATTTTTCGAAGTTGGACCTCGCAGATGCGTACTTGCAAATACCGGTGGACGAAGGATCCCAGCGCGTTTTGGTGGTTAACACGCATCTTGGTTTGTACTGATTCAAAAGACTGCCATTCGGGTGTGCATCTGCCCCCGCATTGTTTCAGCAATATCTGCAAACTGTTTGTGCGTCGGTCCCTACTGCAGCAAACTATCTCGACGATATTGTGAGCTCCGGAAAGACAGAAGAAGAACATTTAGCCAATCTCAGAACGTTATTTCAGGTCTTGCGACAAAATGGTCTTCGCTTCAGGAAGGACAAATGTGTGTTTTTTGCTCGTGACTTACCCTATCTGGGCCATGTACTCAATGCCCAAGGCATACATCCGAGTCCAGAGCACCTCCGTGCCATACAGGACTTGCCTTCGCCGCGGAATTTGAAGCAGCTACAGAGTGTGCTGGGAAAAATCAATTACTATAACAGATATGTGCGCCACGCCTCTTCCATTTCAGCTCTGCTTCATCGCTTACGCCGTAAAGGTGTTCCGTTCGTCTGGACGACGGAACGCGAACGCACCTTTCGCCAGTTGAAATCGGCGTTGCTTTCCAATACTTGCCTTATGCCATTCGATCCCCAGAAACCCCTTTTGTTGATGGTAGATGCATCGGATTTCGGGATCGGTGCTGTGCTTGCGCACAAAGATGGTTCACACGATCGCCCTATTGCCTTTGCGTCCAAATTGCTCTCGTCTGCGCAAAGAAATTATTCACAGATAGAGAAAGAAGCTTTGGCTCTCGTATTTGGTGTTACTAAGTTTCATGATTTCTTGTATGGTCGTCACTTTACCATCATCACAGACCACAAACCTTTGACGTCGCTTTTTCATCCGAACAAGCCTGTACCTCCACGTACAGTGCAGAAATTCATTCGCTGGTCTATTTTCCTCTCGCACTACCGCTACAATATCTTGTATCGGTCCACTGCTAAGCACGGAAACGCCAATGCGTTGTCCCGTTTGCCTGTTGCTGAGGATAGAGCGTTCGATTCTTCCGAACTTGCTTGCATGTTCATTGATGCGGAAACTGATGACGTGGTCGAATCGTTTCCGATTGATTTTCGTCGTGTAGCTACGGCCACAGCTGCTGACCCTCTCCTTGCTACCGTTTTGCGTTTTGTTGCTACTCAATGGCCCTTGTCAAAGTCACGGATCGAGGATCCGTTGGTTCGCCGATTTTTTGCTCACAAGGAGAGACTTTTTGTACGACGTGGTGTTTTGCTGTTGCGTTCTGATAATGATCAGTCCCGGGTCGTGGTCCCACGTTCGTTACAGTCCTCTGTCTTACGGCTTCTCCACCAAGGACATTGGGGTATAGTGCGAACGAAACAACTTGCTCGTCAGCACTGTACTTGGTTCGGAATCGATGCTGCGATTACGAATATGTGCTCTTCTTTCATGGCGTGTGCCGAACAACAATCCGCACCACCGCGGAAATTCTTTGCATGGCCGAAAGCCACTACCCCTTGGCAACGCTTCCACATCGATTTTGCTGGTCCATTCTGGAATGCTCGATGGTTGGTTGTGGTAGATTCATTCAGTAATTTTCCTTTTGTTGTCCGGATGTCTTCCACGACGTCATCTGCCACCATCCAAGCGTTATCCGCTATCTTTTGCATTGAAGGTCTTCCACAGACTATTGTTTCCGACAATGGCCCACAATTCATGTCTTCAGAATTTCAGTCATTCTGCCAGGCCAATGGTATTCAACATCTGACATCCGCGCCGTTTTCGCCTCAGTCAGACGGTGCCGCTGAACGATTGGTCCGGACTTTCAAGTCACAGATGTTGAAGTTACAAGAGTCGCATTCTCGGGAGGACGCGTTATTGCTCTTTTTGTCTTCGTATCGCTCTCAGCCCCGAGAAGGTCGCTCGCCGGCTGAGTTGCTCCACGGTCGTCCTCATCGAACCTTGATGTCTTTGCTTCATCCGCCGTATCAGGTTCCTGTGCAGCGGCAGACGCCTGCTTTTGCTCCGGGCGACGTTGTATACTATCGCAACTATCGAGGTTCACGGCGTTGGCTCGCAGGGCGCATTCTTCGCTGCCTCGGCCGCGCTATGTATCTGGTTTTGAGGGCCTCTGGTGAGGTGCGTCGGCATCTCAATCAGCTGCGCCTCTGGCGTCGCACGGGTTCTGCTGCTCCCCGTCTGCTTTCAGCGACGGTGCCGTCCGGTCAGCGCCCTGGGGACCCATCTACTGGCTCGCCTCATCCCCAGGTGTTACCGACGCTGCCTTCCATTTTGCCCCATGGCGACGCGCCGCCGCCGCCGCCTGTTCTCCCGCCGGCGACGCCCGCAGTTGACGCTTCGCTGCAGCCGCCAAACGCCTCCCTGTATCACGCGCCGCCGATCGCTTCCCGTGACCAGCTGTCCTCCGACATGGAACTCTTGCCCGCTCCGGACCAGATGTCTTCGCCCGTCGGGTGCCCCGACGCGATGGAGGTCGACCCTTCGGCCCCTCCTGTCTCTCTACGGGCGCATACATCGCATGTTGGCGTGCAACCTGGACTAGGTTTTCAGGCGTTTCCTAGCTCCCCTCGGACCGAATGGCAGGGTGCGGGTGGCACAGCCTCGCCTGTTGTTAGGCTCCCCACCTCGTCGCATACGTCAACATGGGGTCCTCCCCACGGCGGGCGGAAGCCTTATAACACAACCGCACGCCGATTTGCGAGGGAGGAATGTGGTGTCACCGCCAGACACCACACTTGCTAGGTGGTAGCCTTTAAATCGGCCGCGGTCCGTTAGTATACGTCGAACCCGCGTGTCGCCACTGTCAGTGATTGCAGACCGAGCGCCACCACACGGCAGGTCTAGAGAGACGTCCTAGCACTCGCCCCAGTTGTACAGCAGACTTTGCTAGCGATGCTACACTGACTAATACGCTCTCATTTGCCGAGACGATAGTTAGCATAGCCTTCAGCTACGTCATTTGCTGTGACCTAGCAAGGCGCCATTACCAGTTTATATTGAGATTGTAATTATGTATCAAGAGCAATGTTCTCCAATTATGGATTAAAGTTAAGTATTCCAAGAGCTATGTACTATTTTTGGCTACTATAATTACTTTACCTTGTTCCAGACCTCACGCCAGTCTGCGTGAGCTTAAACGCGTGCCTTTCGGCTACCCGTCACTGTGGATTGGCTGTCTTGCCAGTCCACAACAGATTTCACCGAAATCTGTTTTGTCTTTCCTATATGCTGTATTCGTCCTCCCGATAATCATTTCTTTTTCGATTTCTTCACATTTTTCATGCAGCCATTTTGCCTTAGCTTCCCTGTACCTTCTATTTATTTCGTTCCTAAGTGACTTGTATTTCTGTACTCCTCAATTTCTCTGAACATTTTTGTACTTACTTTCTTCATCAATCAGCTGAAGCATTTCATCCGTTATCCACGGTTTTTTCGCATTTGTCTTCCCTGTGCCTACGCGTTTCAACTTCTGCGATTGCACTTTTTGAGATGTCCATTCCTCTTCAACCGTACTGCCTACTAAGCGATTAGTTATCGCAGTGTCTGTAGCCTCAGAGAACTTCAACCGTATCTCAGTATTCCTTTGTACTTTTGTAACCCACTTCTTTGTGCATTGATTCTTCCCGACTAGTCTCTTGAACTTCAGCCTACTCTTTATCATAACTAAATTGTGGTCTGAGTCTACATCAGATAATAGTTACGCCTTACAATCCAATATGTGATTTCAGAGTCTCTGCCTGACCTTGGTGTAATCTAGCTGAAATCTTCACGTACTTACCGGTCGTTTCAAAGTATACCTGATCAACTACACGACGGATTATTAGCGGTTCCAAGATCAAGAAATACGACAAAGAGCGGGAAAACAGTATGTCGATCACAGGCCCCTCCATGCCGTATAAAATGACGTAATTGTCTGTGTATGACATGGCGGTCAGTCTGACCTGACTGGCACACCCAGGGCCAGAACGAGGAACTAAAGCAAGACAACGTAAGAAGCAGATTGTAGCAGGTGAAGAAACCAGTTCGGCGAGGAATTCTACTGGCGAGTAAGGACCTTAGTAGTTTAGTCCCTTTAACCAACCAACCAATTCTACTGGCTACAGATAGTATAAGGAACTGAGGAAGAAGTTCCTAAAACCGTAAACCGTATATCTGGGGAACAGCTTTTTTTATTACTATAACATGGATCGTGTGCAAACTGCGGAGGAAGGAACTGGAAATTCAGTCACGGTATGGAATAAAGACTACTAGAAAATACAAGAGTCTATTGCAAACACTAGCAACAGAACTTACTGCTTAATGGAACGTTCGCTAATTCATCACGTAATAGTCAACTTAGTAGGAGACGGAACGGCAGAGACGAAATACTACGTACAAACTAAAATTAGAATCCACAAGTCGATTAAGGTGGATGTTGTAGACTTTAAATGTCAGGAAAGAACGGATAAACGTCGACACCAAAGCCAGCCGAAATGCTAGTGGCTCCGGCTCTCCATCGGATCAATACTAAAATTAACAGTAGAACTGCCCCTGTGTTATGGAAGGAAACAAATTGTAACACGATAATCAACATTTATGCAGTAGGATGGCTTGCCTAATCTCGTCAACAAAGTATTTTGCTATTTTTCTGCGATATAATTATGACGTTCAGATACTCAGGGGAATGTAAAGAGTCCTTATATATCAATTCATCCTTCAATTCTTTGCTAAATTTCACCAGATAGTCATTATCCTTCTGAAAATCTTAAGGCAACAACGATTTTGGCTGGGATACAACAGATTTTGAAGTAAACTTCGTTCTCATAATGTCGACAATCTCGGGCGTTCGCCTGAGTGGAAAAACTACTAAGTTGTCCATAGCCCGATGGCTGGAGTGGAAACTAGAGTGATCTCAAATGAAGGTCGTATGCCCTTGCTTTCTTCCGATCTTTTAACTGATCTACCCAGTCAGTAATTGGAGAAGTGGACTCCGGACCAGAGTGCAAATCGTCATGTTTCACACTAAGTCATCGGCAGAAGTGAAAGAAGCGAAAACTGGCGGAAAAATCCTTGGATCTATTGGACATCAATCCCTGGACCTTTGCATGTGTAATCTCGCTCTCACAACTTGAGCCACCGCACCGCACGTGATACTGTTAAGAAGAGGGAAAAGTAATTATGCGGAGCACAGACATTTAGTTTTGCCTTTCATTAAACTAGGGGAGATTTTCTTGAATTGGTTCACATAAATGTGTGGCTGGTACGTCACGATTTCCAGCAGTAACAAGTAATACTTTTATTTGCTATAAGCCAATTTCAACCTCATGGTCAGTATCGAGCATTTGCATGTAAATGGTCGTATATCTACTATCTGCAGAATATCCACTAAACTTTAAGTGTGCTATACGACCAATTACATGCAAATTCTTGATAATGACCATGAGGGTGAAATTGGCCAATAGCAAATAAAAGTGTTACGTAAAGCTGCAGCCTGAGCGGAAAAATGTCCTCTTTTTATCAGTATTCGATCATTGTGGACTCAGTTTCGAACATCACGATTTAAACACGTAATATCAAAGACGATGATGTAATTTTGTCATAAACACTTAGTTAATTGTGCCAGAGAAGTGCATGGGAGGTACGATGAAACACCTCATGGTAGACGATATTACGTTGAAGTTGACTTCAGATTCTGCTTTCAAATATTTAAAACACTCACCGTCAAAATTTACTACAAGAAATATCACTTTGAATTCAAATCCTATCATAAGCTATAAAATTATGTCTCATTGCTCCCTTTTCTGGCAATCCTTACTGATTTTTGTCACAGTTCCCGTAACGGGTGATATATGTATATTCCCGTTACGGGACCAAGAAATTTGACCATTTTTGGTGTTATTGGTAATACTAAGATGTCGGTCCCAGATCTCCAAAATTTTCGAAAATGTTTTAATTTCCACAGTGCAAGAGGCAGGCGACCATTTTTATACTGATCAATAGTACTCCATTCAGGCTGACCGTGTCACAATATATATATATCACCCGTTACGGGAATCAAGAAACTCGACCACTTTATATAATTACTAATAACACCAAAAATGATCGAATTTCTTGATTCCCGTAACGGGTAAACTGTATATATTTATAATTAGGTTTTCACGGAACTGTCAATGCGAAAGACCTACAGGCAGATTTCTTCCCAGACTTTTTGTTGAGAAATTTTTAGAGTTATGCTTTGAAGCCACTTTTTCAATGTTTTGTTTTTGGTAGTATAAGTACATATTTTAGACCGTAGCGATTTCTTCTGTTAAGTCTCTCTCAGTTTGAATCACGGTTATATTTATGTTTGTTGCTGAAAAGTGTAATTTGTGAAAAGTTTCGCTTCGTGCGAGTTACGAAAGTACTCTCTGGTTCAGCTTCGTTATTTACGGATTTTAATACGTGCAATTGTTGAAGTTCTACGATTTTATATCTGAGGCTGATTGGCTTAAAAATACTAGACTGCGTTTCTAACAACAGTTAAACAATTTTCATGAAAAAGTTAACTTCCGATCTCAACACAAAGCGGTCGGCTGACTGTCATTTATTTGAAGAATTTCACTGACTACATTGCGGCAACCTCTCTGACTTTCAGCGTGTAATCTGGCGCGAAAACTTAATTACGACAAATATAAGGTGTCAATACATTTACTTTCAATTCCGAGTTCTTGAAATTAATTCTAATCGAAAACAAATAGTATTTGTTCTTCGACTTAGATTGAGTTTGTTTGATAACAGGGCTTGTGAATAAATAATTTACGACGATGTCAAGCTACGTTACGTCAGCTATTACTGTTTTAAGAGATTTTAATGAAGTTTGTGACTCGTTCTCCCAGCTTTAAATAAAAATAAACTGAACACGACCCTGGAGATCGAAGACATCTTCACTTGCCAACTCAATAAACTAAAATTTAGCACCCATGGAAGACTACAAAAAGGGGGAGGAGCCACAGTTTTTTTTAGTTTGGCTTCTTCGATCCTACATCGATTTTCACTTCTGAATTCGAATGGTCCTTTTAATTCATACATATCTTCGTCATATGATGAATCTTTTTTTAATATCTCCCTTTAGCCGTCTTTGAACGCAGTGTTCGTTCCTGTGTTTCATCTTCAAATTCTGAATATCCCTTGTTGATGGCCTGAGCTGCAGACCGCTTTGGTTTGTTGTTGGGAATAGGCACTCCAGAATTTTTGTGCTCTAAAAAAACTTAAGATTCTCTCTACAGTTTCGTCATGTTTTTAGTTTTCTTCACGTCTAAAATACAACAAATAGTTTTCAAGACACTCACTTCCTTCTTACCCGGAATGTGTTCCTTCTCTTATACTGATCATACCTTTTGTCAAAATGAAACC
This sequence comes from Schistocerca serialis cubense, assembly GCF_023864345.2. Taxonomy (NCBI): domain Eukaryota; kingdom Metazoa; phylum Arthropoda; class Insecta; order Orthoptera; family Acrididae; genus Schistocerca; species Schistocerca serialis. Next base: position 448,689,701 of record NC_064641.1, on the reverse strand, counting down.
CACAGAATTTCCGTGTGTTGTTTCTTAGAAGAGTGACCTTTCCGTCTTTGTTGAGCAGAACTCTGTGTAGTGACCTTACAGCCTCAGCCTTTAATTTCTTGAGAAGTGCGTCAATTCTTGATATTTCACCAGAGGAAGTTACTTTTCTTTCGGTTTTTCGGTTCTGGAAAGGAAAACGCAGAGGTTCAGTCAAGATGTGGTGGTCAAGGAAGTGAAATGAAAAAAAAATAACGATTTCTGGCCAGACTAAAATGAGGCAACACCAACAGCAGAAGAAAATAGTAAAACTGGTGTAGCAGTTACTTTGAACAGTTGAGTGGTAGGGTAGTTCTCATCCGAATCGACGGCAAACCGAGGATAACAGAAATTCTCCAGAAATATATGCCAACATTACAAGCGGAAAAAGAGATAGATAAAATATATGAGGGTATTGAAAATTGATGAAAATGGTGGTGACAATCATGGGGGACAGGAGCGCTATAGTAGGAGGAAGAATAAGACACAGTTACGGGAGATTGTGGCCTAGACAATAACAATAAGAGAGAGGAAAAACTGAGTTCTGCAAGAAATTTTAGCTAGTAGTAGCGAATGCGCTATCCAAGAAGCAGTGGAGGTAGCCTATAATTGGAAAAATCCCGGAGACATGGGAAGATCCCAGATTCATTACATCACGGTCAGACAGAGATTACGAAATCAGATATTGGACTGTGAGGTGTACCCAGGAGCAGATATAGACTCAAATAACAGTTTAGTGATGATGAAATGTAGACTGGAGTTCAAGAGAATCCACCGGAGGAATCAATGTGGAAAGAAATAGAATACTGAAGTACTAAGGAATGAAGAGATGCGTTTGAAGTTCTCTGAGGATTTAGATGTCGCGATAATGGAAACCACAGTAGACAGTTCAGCTGAAGTCGAATGGATATCTCTAACAAGGGCAATCACAGAAGCTGGACACACAACTGCGACATATCTAAAAAGAACAACCACAGAATCTCGACAGACAAATGTAGGCAAAATACAGGTAACTGTGAAGTATACAGAAAAAAAATCCTTAAACAGATCTACGAAAGAAGTAAATACAAAAATGTTCATCAAAATTTAGAAACCTAGAAATATAAGTCACTTACGAATGAAATAAGTATGAAGTGTCGGTAAGCCAAGACGATTCTCAAACAAATGTGAAGAAATAGAAAAAGAAATTGTCGTACGACGGATTCATTATATACTCCTAGAAGCGTAAAAACAGCTTTCGCTAAAATTAAATGCTGAGGCGTTAACTTTAAGAGTGCAACTCGAATTTCACTGTTAAACGCAGATGAGAGAGCGAATAAGTGGAAAGGTTGCAACAAAGGCCTCTACGAGTGCGAGGAATATTCTAATGATGTGATAGGAGATGGAAGGAGAATCAATGTGGATGATATTCCGGTTTCAGTATCAGAATCAGAGTTTGACAAAGTTTTGAACGACTTGTGGTTTTGAGTCAGAAGCGATAGTTATCAGTCCACCACAATTTATAAAATTAGGCGGTAAAGTGACTAACAAATATTCGGGTTAGTGTGTAGAATCTATGAGTCTGAAGACATATGATCAGCTTTTCGAAAAAATACTATCCACGCAATACCGAAGATAGCAATGGTAGATAAGTGTGAGAGCTATACCATATTCTACTTAACAGCTCATACATCAGTTAATGACAAGAATAATATACGGAGAAATGGAAAAGGAAATTGAGGATCTGTTAGATGATGATCGATTAGGGTTTGGGGAAGATAAAAACACCAGAGAGGCATTTCTGACGTTACGACTGATAATGGAAGCAACAGTCTACTTTAGAAAAATCAAAACACTATTCTTCATAGAATATGTCAGCCTACAAAAAGTATTCGACAAGTGTTAGAACCTCATGTCAGTGTACTGCGGATTCCAACTGCGCTCATCGTTGTATTTATTGGAGGTAGAGGAGGGGGTTGAAGAGGGAAATGGGAAAAGTAGAGCGAGGATGATTGGGAGAGGGGAAGCATGGAAGGGGGAGTGGTCTTAGGCTAAAATTATGAAAAATATAATTATGTAAAAAAATCTCATTTAAATATTAATAGCTTGAACAATGGGTGTGTAAACAGTAAACAGCATAAAAGAGTAAAATTGAGATTTGGGGAAGAAGGGAGGGACCGGGAGGTGGAGGGGAGTTGTAGGGTTGTCATGAGTTTAACAAGAGAGGAGGGTTATATTAAAATTGCAGAAGTTCAGTTAGGTGACAATTTTCCATTAAAATATTAAAGGTGTAGGTCAATACATATGTAAAATGTGAAAGCCATAAAACATTAAGTTATAAACATGGAAACATATTAAGTAGCATCTTAAAATATTAAAAGTACCAACAATGAAAGTATAAAATCATAGGGGTCTTGCTCTGAAAGTATAAAAACTAAAATTTTACAATAATTCTTACTAAGATACTGAAAGTGTACAGCAATGTAAGTATAAACAGAAGAAGACAATAAGATTGTGAAATTAAAAAAGTGGAATTATGTTTAGTATCTAGAACTAAATTAAGTGTTATTAAATATTAAAAGATTTCAAACACTGAAAGTATAGAACTGTGAAAAGTATAAGACAATCAATAATTCAATACTAATTTTATAAACATGAAAGTAAATCTGCCCAATAAGCTTTTATGACCAAACCTCTTAGCTGATCTTGATGAAATTTGGCATGGAGACAGCATAAACGATGAGGAAGAACATAGGCTACTTTAGAAACTGTGAAGGACAACATATTTATTGACTTGAAGAATATAACTCGAAATATGGAACAATAATTACTTTTTGAAAAAGCTATTTACTGTTTCAATTTTGAACTTCATTATATTTATGGAGATGCTTTTGTTGTTTGAAATGATCTGCGTAATACTATTTGACGTAATGATTACAATGCTTTTACACATCATCTACGTGTTTAGTCCATACTTTCATATTAATATCAGTCACAAGCCGATTGCATTATAGCCACTCAGCATCACACGTATCGTAACTTTAGAGACATGTATGATTTGCATCAACAACCCGTGGTCATTTAATTAGTGCTGCACGCTAACTGTCATGAGGTCCCTGCTTCGATTTATGGCCAGGTCAGGTTTTTTTTGACTTGTGACTGGGTGCATGTGTTGTTTTCATCATTTCATCATCACCCATGCGCAAGCCACTGAAGTGGCGTCAAATAACACTTACATCAAGTACCTGAACATCCCGACCAGTCTTTCCCGGACAATAAACCCATTACGCACATTTAGTTTCATTTTACTGACATGTAAGTGAAGCCACAGGTAACAGCTAGTAAATTATGAAAGTGAAACTATTTGCAGCAACTAAAGTAACAGCGAATAGGATGTGACAGTTATGACTAATTGCATTTGCTGTTGTGTGGTGGGGCTGCACAGCATACAGTTATACAGTATGTAAGGAAGCCAGTTTGCACACCACCCTGCTGTTAGGACTGTGTGGTGTGATGTATTTTACAGAAATTTTAGAATGCTGTGACGTCTTAGATGTCGAAAATAATTAATTTACGACTCAGTTGCGTTTTCTAACCTTGCAGCAATATATTGGTAGCAGTAAGAAGTTGTGGTTCACAGCTCGAACTTAGCTCATTTTACAATGCAGCCATCTGCTGGTGGCAGTAAGCACTGATTTGCAACTCTGCTGCCACAAGAGAGTGACAGAAGCAAGCGGGATGTGAAACAGAACTTATTTTTATTTCATGTTTCGGGGTTTCTGTAATAGTATTTCAGGTGAAACTCATTTTCGACAAATATGAATTCCTACTTCGTTATTTATATTTTACAAGCAAATGTTGGATTTTAATTATTTATAGAGAAGTGTGCTATCTATTCTCTCCAATATTCCATGGGAAATGATATAGAACTTCAAATGAGATTCACCGTTGTGACATCGCTGTACATCCTCCACTGAACAGGTAACCCACTCCCTATGGCCTGAGGCAGAGTTACTGTTGGCCACGATCCATCAACAGTGACCACATCATCCAATCCCATACGAATTTCTCACCGACATAGACCCTAAATTTTCAACTAATATTATTGCCACTGACCTTAACATCAATAGCCAGTCCCACGCTGAACTCCAGCTGTGGCGTCGGTTTACTAACTTCCTCCATGGGGAGACAGTTCCTCTCCCACTACATACCCATCCTGAAAGTAGTTTCATTCCTGATGCTATCTTCACCTCTCCTAACCTCCTTGGGTGCATTATCACAGCAGTCCTCGACTCCATTAGAAGTGACCATCTCCATGGACTACGCACCATCCCGTACACCACTCACCCCGCCTGTGCACCCACTTCTCCTGCCTCTCCCAAACACATCCAGGACTGCTCCCACACCAACTGGGATGCCTACGAGGAATTCATTCCTATCCAACTCGGAAGCCATCCAGTATCCTTCCAACACCCCAGTGACATCCACCATGCTGCCACCTTCCTACAACAGGCCTTGTCAAACATCATAACTCACCACATTTCAACGAATGCCATCTATCCACAGCATCACACACTCCCTCCACGTTCTCCATGAATCCTGTCACCTGTACTAATCTTTTTTGCAGACCTTTGAACGAGACACACACATATACCACCGACAACTACAATGACACATTAAAAATGAACCTCACCACCACACTGCCATAAGCTCTTTAAGATACTGACAGGTATTTAACGTCTTACTGGCAAAAACGCTGCTCCCTCCTATCTCCTCCTGTACGATAATCTCCCCGACAACCTAAGCAAAGCCAACCACTTTTCGTCTTATCGCTGACACGTTCACAATCCCAGACGACTCCCACTTCCCGACGGTCCAGGTGCATACTAATACCTCCCTCCCACCTCTCGCTCCTAGCTTCTAGTACCTCAACAACATCCACAGTCACAACTCAGTACTCCAGTAACGATACAAGACACTCAATAAATACTCCATAACAAACGCAACACTGTTCCCAGTCACAACTGCATAAACTAGAGACACCTGAAAGAGTGCCTCTTGTCCTGCCCAGTAATCCTAACAACCCTTTATTATATAATCCTTCACACGGGTTTCTATCCATGGAAAATCTCTCGAATTCTCAAACCTAACAGACCTGCCACTGACGCCTCCTCCTAGCTTCCCGTCAGCCTCATCTCTGTGTTTAGCTTAGTTTTTGAGTCCATCCTATCCCAATGTATCCATAAATCCCCAGAACAACTCCTACCAATTCCTGTCCATCAATATGGATTCCGTCTCAGTTTCTCCTACGATGATCAATTCCTGTATCTTAATCTCTTATCCCACAAAATTAACAAACGCAAATCCGTCATTTTTGACTCCCTTGATCTCGACAAAGCATATGAACATGTATGGCATTCCAGCTTCCTCTTTAACCTCCCGAACTATGCGCTTCCCATAAATTATGTCTACCTTATCACATCCTTTCTCTCTAAGCGCCCATGTTATGTCACCGTCTACATCTACCTAAATACTCCGCAAGCCACCGCACAGTGCGTAGCGGAGGTTACCCTGTACCATCACTTGCCATTTCCTTTCGTGTTCCACTCGGAAATAGGGCGAGGGAAATATGACTATTTATATGCCTCTGTACGAGCCTCAAGTTATTGTATCTTATCATCATGGTTCTTACGCGCAATGTGTTGGCGGTAGTAGAACCGTTCGGCAGTCAGCTTCAAATACTAGTTCTCTAATTTCCTTAACAGCGTTTCTCGAAAAGAAAGTCGTCTTCCCTCCAGGGATTCCCATTTGAGCTCCAGAAGCATCTCCGTAACGCTTACGTGTTGTTCGAACCTACCGGTAACAAATCTAGCAACCCGCATCTGAACTGCTTCGATATCTTCCTTCAATCTGAACTGGTGTGGATCCCAAACACTCGAGCAGTACAGAATAGGTCGTACTAGCGTTTAGCGTTTTGTATGCGGTATTCTTTACAGGTGAACCACTCTTTCCTAAAATTCTCCAAATGAACCGACCATTTGCCTTCCCTACCACAGTGCTCACATGCTGTTTCCACCTCATACTGCTTTGCAGCGTTACACCCAGATATTTAAGCAACTTGACTGGGTCAAGGACACTAGTAATAATGTACCCGAGAATTAGAGGTTCGATATTTCTACTCATCCGCATTAACTTACATTTTTCCCCATTTAGGGATAGCTGCCATTCATCACATCAACTGTAAATTTTGTCTAAGACATCTTGTACCTTCCTACAGTCACTCAACTTCGACACCTTACCGTGCATCATGGCATCATCAGCAAACAACCGCAGATTGCTGCCCACCCTGTCCACCAAGTTATTTATGTATACAGGGAGCAACACCGGTCCTATAACACTTCCCTGGGGCACTGCTGAAGATATCCTTATCTCTGATGAACACTCGTCGTCGAGGATTGCACACCGGATCCTATTATTTAAGAAGTCTTCGAGCCACTCACATATCTGTGAACTTATTCCATTCGCACGTACCTTCGTTAACAACCTGCAAAGGGGCACCGTGTCAAATGCTTTCCGGAAATCTAGAAATATGGAATCTGCCTGTTGTCCTCCATCCGTAGTTTTCAATATATCAGGTGAGAAAAGGGCAAGCTGAGTTTCGCACGGTAAATGGACATAAGCATCTCAATCTCAAGAAAGTTTATTGTATTCGAACTGTGAATATGTTCAAGGATTCTGCAGTAAACAGAAGTGAGAGATATTGGTCTGTAATTTTGCGGGTCCCTCCTTCTATCCTTCTTATATATCAGTGCGCTTTTTTCCAGTCGCTTAGGACTTCGTGCTTGTCTAGAAACTCACAATAAATGCAACCTAGGTGAGGGGCCGATGCTGTAGAGTACTCTTTGTAAAATTGAACTGGGATTCCACCCGGACCTGGTGATTTATTTGCTTCCAAATTTTTCAGTTATTTCTCTACCCCAGGTATGCGTATTACTACACTCCTGGAAATTGAAATAAGAACACCGTGAATTCATTGTCCCAGGAAGGGGAAACTTTATTGACACATTCCTGGGGTCAGATACATCACATGATCACACTGACAGAACCACAGGCACATAGACACAGGCAACAGAGCATGCACAATGTCGGCACTAGTACAGTGTATATCCACCTTTCGCAGCAATGCAGGCTGCTATTCTCCCATGGAGACGATCGTAGAGGTGCTGGATGTAGTCCTGTGGAACGGCTTGCCATGCCATTTCCACCTGGCGCCTCAGTTGGACCAGCGTTCGTGCTGGACGTGCAGACCGCGTGAGACGACCCTTCATCCAGTCCCAAACATGCTCAATGGGGGACAGATCCGGAGATCTTGCTGGCCAGGGTAGTTGACTTACACCTTCTAGAGCACGTTGGGTGGCACGGGATACATGTGGACGTGCATTGTCCTGTTGGAACAGCAAGTTCCCTTGCCGGTCTAGGAATGGTAGAACGATGGGTTCGATGACGGTTTGGATGTACCGTGCACTATTCAGTGTCCCCTCGACGATCACCAGTGGTGTACGGCCAGTGTAGGAGATCGCTCCCCACACCATGATGCCGGGTGTCGGCCCTGTGTGCCTCGGTCGTATGCAGTCCTGATTGTGGCGCTCACCTGCACGGCGCCAAACACGCATACGACCATCATTGGCACCAAGGCAGAAGCAACTCTCATCGCTGAAGACGACACGTCTCCATTCGTCCCTCCATTCACGCCTGTCGCGACACCACTGGAGGCGGGCTGCACGATGTTGGGGCGTGAGCGGAAGACGGCCTAACGGTGTGCGGGGCCGTAGCCCAGCTTCATGGAGACGGTTGCGAATGGTCCTCGCCGATACCCCAGGAGCAACAGTGTCCCTAATTTGCTGGGAAGTGGCGGTGCGGTCCCCTACGGCACTGCGTAGGATCCTATGGTCTTGGCGTGCATCCGTGCGTCGCTGCGGTCCGGTCCCAGGTCGACGGGCACGTGCACCTTCCGCCGACCACTGGCGACAACATCGATGTACTGTGGAGACCTCACGCCCCACGTGTTGAGCAACTCGGCGGTACGTCCACCCGGCCTCCCGCATGCCCACTATACGCCCTCGCTCAAAGTCCGTCAACTGCACATACGGTTCACGTCCACGCTGTCGCGGCATGCTACCAGTGTTAAAGACTGCGATGGAGCTCCGTATGCCACGGCAAACTGGCTGACACTGACGGCGGCGGTGCACAAATGCTGCGCAGCTAGCGCCATTCGACGGCCAACACCGCGGTTCCTGGTGTGTCCGCTGTGCCGTGCGTGTGATCATTGCTTGTACAGCCCTCTCGCAGTGTCCGGAGCAAGTATGGTGGGTCTGACACACCGGTGTCAATGTGTTCTTTTTTCCATTTCCAGGAGTGTATGTCGTGCATACTGGAGTCTGTCCGATATTGAAATGACGGTATGTTTGTACGATTCTCCGGTGTGAACGATTTATTGAATGTGAAATTTAATAATTCGACTTTCGTTTTGCTGTCTTCAACTGTCATAGCAGACTGGGCAACAAGGGACTAAATGGAAGCCTTAGACACGCTTGGTGATTTTACATACGACCAGAATTTTCTCCGGTTCTCTGCCAGATCTATTGCTAAGGTGTGACGGTGATAGTTGTTGTATGCTTCGGGCATAGATATATTCACAAACGCATTAATCTCAGCTAATCTTCGCTTGTTGTCATTTGTGCGTTCCCTTTTGAATCGAGAGTGCAACAGCCTCTGCTTTCTTAGCATCCGCCGAATATCGTTATTAAATCATGGTAGGTCTTTTTCTTCCTTTATCCACTTACTAGGCATGTAACTCTCCAGACCACGATTTACAATCTGCTTAAACTTTGCGCATAATTCCTCTACATCCGTCTGACTGGAACTAAGTGATGTCAATCACTGTCTAAGTTAGATGTTTATAACAATCTCCTAGTCTTCTTGATTGATTTATTAACTTTCGTAATCAGTTTGCTATAAAGACATTATGATCGCTAATCCCCCTTTCTGTAATGACATTGTCGATAAGGTCCGGCTTGATTGTAGCTACAAAATCTAAGATATTTCCCATTGCTTGTGGGCTACCAGATAGCTGCTCAAGACAATTTTCAGAAAACAATTTCAAAAGTATTTCGCATGATTGTCTGTCTGTACTCTGTGCAATGATTCCATAGACATCGCAGTCTATAATCGGCAGCTAAAGTCGCCTCCAATTAGTATTGCATGACGTGGGTAGTTACGCCCTATTGACCGTAGTCTTTCTTTGAACAACTCTAGAAGTGTCACAGAAGAATCGGGTGACGGTAAAAACATCCAACAACTAACTTGGTTCCACCTACACATGATATACTCAACCAGATGACTTCATTGTCACACTCGTCTTCGGCCTCAATAGAGACAATAGTTTTGTCAACTGCAATGAACATTCCCCCTCCTCTGTTCCCGATGTAAGTTCGACAACTCGCTAAATTTCTCAGAGCTGGCTTCAGCCAGCTCCCGCTCCCAAGATAATTTGAGCGCGAGAACTTTCTTGGAGAGCAGTAAATCCGGGAACTTATTACGAATACTTCGACATTTTATTGATAAAATTGTGACAGTCGAAGTGTCTTTATTCTGAACGCCGTTTGACTTCCCTTGCTGCACATAGACTGGCGAGCGTTCATCAGAGCACCTCAAACTACTGCCTAGCCTAAAAATCCCACATGTGCGCTCCACAAGTACTCTGCTACCCGAGTAGCTGCTTCCTTTGTGTAGTACACCCGTGACCTACCGAAGGGAGACCTGCAGACACCACACGATAACGCAGGTCTAGGAATCTGCAGCCAAGACCGTCATAGGGTCGACGAAGCCTTTGGTTGAGACGCTACATTCGGCTCCAAACCAAAGCACCCCGATCACCTCTGAGAACGATGCTGCAACTTGCGAGCTCTGCTTACAGCACGCACTCGAGGCCAGCAGTCGTCAAAACCTCCGCCAGCAATCTGTACGAACTGAGGATAGCCTCAGAACCCGTGCAACAGGCGTCGTTGGTGATGATGTGAGCCGCAACATGCAGACGACTGCATCCTGCACACTAGCAACACCGACTCCTGTATCTTCCTTCCCACTGCAGGTGCGCCCTAGGGTGCGGTAATGCCAAAGTCCTCTCCCTCTGTGTATTTCCCCCGGTACGCCGATGACTGCATTCCTCGCCATCCTCCCTACCCTCCAGAAACCCCAACGATCCCTTTAGCTCCATCTCAATCAGTTCACTTCCTTTTAAAAGCTGTGCTCCTCAGATCAACCCTACCACTAATGACTGTGATGCTGTATGCTCCATATCCAAAATCATCATCTCCGATGCCACGCCCAACAAATTGTAATTGCTCAGTGTTGGTAATAAGTTGCAATTTGACTACAGTATTTTTTAGCAGAGCATCCCATGACAAGCTAGGCAAACTAACGTAATGGGCAGGACCCAGTTCACATGTGTTAAGTCAAGGACAACGAAAGTTTTCGAATACACCACCAAGGAGTACCACATCAACTTTCAGGTGTGTAACAGAATGATCTGCAAGTGTTATACACTTAAGTACGTTACATACAATGCAGTCTCTCTGATATTTGGCTTCTGTACTCATTTCACCTGTTAGCAAGCTATTAAACTTTTCGATTGAGCGTAGGCAAGGTTCCAGTAAAGTCGATTCGTTGCTCACATACCCGTATAGAAAAACGCACCTTATGTAACTAGGTTAAACTCTCGATCATCAGGACGATTATGTCCTCACTGTGTTCAGTTAATCGGATTTCAGGTAAGATGCGCACTTTTTGAGGGATAGCGAACAGACAAGTTGGAAATTTGTATTATAGTATCGCTCTAGGTGTCATACTTCAATACTTCTCGTAAAATATTTTTGTTCTTCGATGTTTGATGGTAGAATAGAAATGTGGCCTAGATATAATTTAATTTCTTCATCTCCAGCTGACCTCTTTTGTTCGGAAATGTTCGTGATTAAAAAATGCACTTCATAATTGCTAAGACTGTGGAACACGACAGGCCCCATATAGTGGGGCCTGTAGCATGTGCTGCGCCTCGGTACGCACTGGTGAAATGATAGTGATCTCTGCGTTTTACCTCACCTTCCTCAAAATGCTGATTTTTACGAAAATAAAAAATAATCCGCCTTCAATCGCAGATGGTGATTGTTATTCCAATGCACGATCCATTGCGAGCTCTGGGGAGTCATCCTCAAATGCCTTCATACTTCGTAGTTAAGGATACATAGGTATGCTGCAAAGTGACGTATTGTGACTACAATTTTTGCAAAACTAGGTCAATACCGAAAAATTACGCACTATTTCCAGTAATGGTTACATGGTTTTTAAGCACAGTATGAGTAGACATATTTATCTACATATAACACTTTTCATCCTACAGCATATTTGTAAACACGTTTCATAAAAGCGGAGAATATCTAAATGTAATTTTCTACTCACAGTGTCGAATATTGCACTCCGTCTTCAGGCCACAAGCGGTCCATCGGGACCATCCGATCGCCGTCTCATCCTCGGCTGAGGATGCGGATAGAAGGGGCGTGTGGTCAGCACACCGCTCTCCTGGTCTTTATGATGGTTTTATATGACCGTAGTCGCTACTATTCGGTCGAGTAGCTACTCAATTGGCAGCACGAGGCTGAGTGCACCCCGAAAAATGGCAACAGCGCATGGCGGCACAGATGGTCACCCATCCAAGTGCCGGCCACGCCCGACAATGCTTAACTTCGGTGATCTGGCGGGAACCGGGGTATCCATTGCGGCAAGGCCGTTGCCCAGTGTCGAATATGACCTCTCAATTATTTCTCGTTGTTCTAGTAAATCTTGATTTCTACCATTATTTTCTGTATGGAGTACAGTTTGGCATTTCTGGTGTACAGAAGTGCTATTTCTAAGATTTCACAATGACATTACAATATTGTTTATATGTAGATGTCGTTTGTAAAACAATTATTTGTGTAGATAGCAGATGGGACCTGACCTTATGAAATGGTTGCAGTATTAAATATTTGATTGTATAGAAAAAAACTTCGAAAATAGCTGAAAAAACTGTGGCTGTTCAACACTGTTTATTTAACATGTTTTCGGAAAATGTTTCGTTGTGCAATATTTCCCCTTCTACCTTACGACTCTATCATCACACAGAAAGCTCTATTTTATGATATGAAGCTTGGAATTGTTACCACTGGAATGTACTATCCCTGATAAGTGCACAGAAAATATGACTTGTGAATGTACTCGTATCTTTGCACCAACGGCCTCAGTTCACGTGTAAAAAGTGTGTTAGAACATTGATGTTACTGATTTGTCTTAAAAATGGCAACACTGTTTAACAGTTTACGTAATTTACATCTTTTCACGATGTACAGAGTTTCGCGCTCTTGGAAATTAATATACTCCTACAGTGGACATGACGTGTATATTAACAGAAGAATTTTAAAAGTCTGACATGTGCTGAAGCAAAATGTAAGTCATGTTATAATCACATTTTTTTGTAATGTACTATGACTGATGTCATGTCATGTTTGTGTGACGCTGTATATACACCCTGTGCTTCATTTTCTGCATATTTGTTTTAGCTTTTGCAGTACCGCTTGATAATGGCTCAAGGACCAAAATTGCAAAAGTGATGTGAAATATTGGGTTAGTGCATAAATTCGATGCGTTTTTCCATAAATTTAATAAACACAACATATACACATAACAGGATATTAGTCTACAATAACAAACTCTCCTTAATTACTTACAACAGCCTGCCAACGCCTCGTAACTTTTCGATTCCACGACGATAGAAATGGCAGTTCTGTTTCGAAGAACTCGTCGAACCATGTTCGGAGCGCATCTGGAAAGGAAGTTCCTAGGCGGCTAGTCGACAGTGGGTAGGAAAAGGTGAAAATCGGGGGGTGCAAGGTCATGCGAATAAGATGGGTGCGGAATGACGTCCCAACCCAACTCCTGGTAGTGTTTCTTGCCATTCTAGCAGTATGTGGCCGGGCGTTATCGTGGAGCATCACTTCACGCGGTCTTCCTGGTTGTTGTTCTCGGATTTCGTGTGCAAGACGTCTCAATTGTTGACAAAAGTCGGCAGCAACGGTTATATCTCACTGAAGCAATTCATAGAAAGCCATACCATCGCTGTTCCACCAGATGCCTAATATTATCTTTTGTGGATGCGCACCGGTCTTTGTGCGACTTAATTCGACTACATTCCATTATCCTCGTTTTGCTTTTGTTGATGTTCATCTTATATCCTCCTTTCAAGACACTATCCATTCCGTTCAACTGCTCTTCAAAGTCCTTTGCTGTCTCTGACAGAATTACAATGTCATCGGCTAACCTCAAAGTTTTTACTTCTATTCCATGTATTTTAATACCTACTCCGAATTTTTTGTTTTTTTTTGTTTTTGATTCCTTCACTGCTTGCTCAATATACAGATTGAGTAACATCGGGGAAAGGCTACAACCCTGCCTACTCCCTTCCCAACCACTGCTTCCCTTTCATGTCCCTCGACTCTTATAACTGCCATCTGGTTTCTGTACAAATTGTAAGTAGCTTTTCGCTCCCTGTATTTTACGCCTGCCACCTTCAGAATTTGAAAGAGAATATTCCAGTCAACATTGTCAAAAGCTTTCTCTAAGTCTACAAATGCTAGAAACGTAGGCTTGCCTTTCCTTAATCTAGCTCCTAAGATAAGTCGTAGGGTCAGTATTGCCTCACGTGATCCGATATTACTACGGAATCCAAACTGATCTTCCACGAGGTCAGCTTCTACTAGTTTTTCCATTCGTCTGTAAAGAATTCGTGTTAGTATTTTGCAGCTATGACTTATTAAACTGATGGTTCGGTAATTTTCACATCTGTCAATACCTGCTTTCTTTGGGATTGGAATTATTATATTCTTCTTGAAGTCTGAGGGTATTTCATCTGTCTCATATGTCTTGCTCACCAGATGGTAGAGTTTTGTCAGGACTGGCTCTCTCAAGGCTGTCAGTAGTTGTAATGGAATGTTGTCTACTCCCGGGGCTTTGTTTCGACTCAGGTCTTTCAGTGCTCTGTCAAACTCTTCACGCAGCATCATATCTCCCATTTCATCTTCATCTACATCCTCTTCCATTTCCAAAATATTGTCCTCAAGTACATCGCCCTTGTGTAGACTCTCTATATACTCCTTCCACCTTTCTGCTTTCCCTTCTTTGCTTAGAACTGGGTTTCCATCTGAGCTCTTGATATTCATACAAGTGGTTCTTTTTTCTCCAAAGGTCTCTTTAATTTTCCTGTAGGCAGTATCTATCTTACCCCTAGTGAAATATGCCTCTACATCCTTACATTTGTCCTCCAGCCATCCCTGCTTAGCCATTTTGCACTTCCTGTCGATCTCATTTTTGAGACGTTTGTATTCCTTTTTGCCTGCTTCATTTACTGCATTTTTATATTTTCTCCTTTCATCAATTAAATTCAGTATTTCTTCTGTTACCCAAGGATTTCTACTAGCCCTCGTCTTTTTACCTACTTGATCCTCTGCTGCCTTCACTACTTCATCCCTCAAAGCTACCTATTCTTCTTCAACTGTATTTCTTTCCCCAATTCTTGTCAATTGTTCTCCCTGAAACTCTGTACAACCTGTGATACTTTCAGTTTATCCAGGTCCCATCGCCTTAAATTCCCACGTTTTTGCAGTTTCTTCAGTTTTAGTCTACAGTTCATAACCAATATATTGTGGTCAGAGTCCACATCTGCCCCTGGAAATGTCTTACAATTTAAAACCTGATTCCTAAATCTCTGTCTTACCATTATATAATCTATCTGAAACCTGTCAGTATCTCCAGGATTCTTCCATGTATACAACCTTCTTTTATGATTCTTGAACCAAGTGTTAGCTATGATTAAATTGTGCTCTGTGCAAAATTCTACCAGGCGGCTTCCTCTTTTGTTTCTTACTCCCAATCCATATTCACGTACTATGTTTCCTTCTCTCCCTTTTCCTACTACCGAATTCCAGTCACCCATGACTATTAAATTTTTGTCTCCTTTCACTATCTGAATAATTTCTTTTATTTTATCATACATTTCTTCAATTTCTTCGTCATCTGCGGAGCTAGTTGGCATATAAACTTGTACTACTGTGGTAGGCGTGGGCTTCGTATCTATCTTGGCCACAATAATACGTTCACTATGCTGTTTGTAGTAGCTTAACCGCATTCCTGTTTTCCTATTTATTATTAAACCTACTCCTGCATTACCCCTATTTGATTTTGTGTTTATAACCCTGTAGTCACCTGACCAGAAGTCTTGTTCATCCTGCCACCGAACTTCACTAATTCCCACTATATTTAACTTTAACCTATCCCTTTTTAAATTTTCTAACCTACCTGCCCGATTAAGGGATCTGACATTCCACGCTCCAATCCGTAGAACGCCAGTTTTCTTTCTCCTGATAATGACATCCTCTTGAGTAGTCCCCGCCCGGAGATCCGAATGGGGCACTATTTTACCTCCGGAATATTTTACCCAAGAGGACGTCATCATCATTTAACCATACAGTAAAGCTGCATGCCCTCGGGAAAAATTACGCCTGTAGTTTCCCCTTGCTTTCAGCCGTTCGCAGTACCAGCACAGCATGGCCGTTTTGGTTAGTGTTACAAGGCCAGATCAATCAATCATCCAGACTGGCCCTCCCCACCAACGGCAAGGTCCATGGTTCATGGGGGAGGGGGGGGGGGCTGATGTTAAATGTAGCTACCGGGCATTTGCTTTGTTTTTCAATGAAAACTACTCCCTGTCATTTGGGCGACTCAGGTAGATGCATGCCGCTTGTGTGAAGAATTAAAAGTTAAGATTCGAAATCCCCATATTAATGACGCGGCAAAACGGTGTGCAGTGGCTGAGTTGATGGTGCACAAGAGATGGGCTGAAAAATTCTATAATAAACTTGAAGCGGAAACTGAAATGAAAGATGAACACCATGTATTATCTCTGGCAATAGTTTTATCCAGAACATTCAGATACCTGTGACCCCTGTAGAGGAAACTTTTTACATGCGCCAGCTGACTACTAACGTGTTTTGCATTCATGATATCGAGAAAAATAAAGCTAAAATACATATTTATCACGAGGGAATTGCCAGGAAAGGGTGTAATGGGGTATGCTCTTTCTTGTATAATTACCTGCAGGACATTCCTGCTGAAATTACATAGCTACATTTGTATTCCGATAACTGTGCAGGGCAGAATAAGAACCATGCTTTAGTAAGGCTGCTTCTATTTTTAACAGCCACTGGCCGATTTAAACAAATCGAGCAATTCTTTCCAGTCAGAGGTCATTCTTTTCTGCCCTATGACAGGGATTTTGCTACAATCAAGCGCACCCTTAGAAGACTATATTGTGTATATGAAATAACCAAACTGATCGTAGAAAGTAGTACATCTGTGAAATTTGAAGTATGTGAAGTGAAAACAGAGGATATCTTGGATTTCAAGAACTGGTGGCCAATTCTTTATAAAAGAAACTGAATATCAGAAGAAACTATACCGGAGTCAGTACTACGAGACCAGAAAATAGATTTGGGAATCAGTACAATGATGCACTTTTCATACAGTAGCCAACACTGTTGATTTATAATAACATCCCAGTGTATTGATGCTATTGTGAAACACACATTCCGTCTGTCTCAACCTGGCCGTATGTCTCATTCTACTTTTCCACCCAACTGTGCATATCCCATGGGGAAAGTTCCAATAAAAGCAGCAAATATAAAGGACATTTCTAGATTACTACCTTATATACCGGATGAGTATGAAGAAGTCTACCACGAACTGACACATTGGCCCACAAGTGACGTTGTTAACAGAGAAGAGCAAGATGACTAAAGAAACTCAAAATGATGCATTGAATTGTTTTCCTTCACAGTTATTTTCTTAATAAATATTGATTGAAGACCAGTTGTTTTGCTTTATCTAATGCCTAAACTATAAGCATATCCTCAAAGTAATAATCATTATATTATTTTCCTCAAGAAACTACTAAAAGCGTGAAAATCTATTTTGGTCCATGCAGAAAGGACTTTCAGTCCATCACCAAAAAACATCTTTTTTTCCTAAGCTAAAACGCTTTAAATGAATGGAAACTCTGTAAGGACCTTGATACTCGGTCAATAAACAACATATATTTTTCCTCTGAGCTTTGATCTCATACTCTATAGTGTCTAGATTTTTTTTTTAATATTTCCGTCCGCTTCACAATATTCGAATCACATTAAAATAAAGTATTAGTCGGAATATCACCACTTCCTGCGTAGCATGTTACGGCGATACAACATTGTCTATTTGCTCACGCGGGTCCCAACGCACGCTGACCATCTAGTGATCGTGCTGGCGACAATGACCAGTTCCGGCGACAATGCCTCAAATCAAATGACGTGCGCCGGCGCGATAATTCAACGTTCAGACATCGAGTAAGATGGGGATGACAATACGCTCACATTGATGAAGAGTGAACGACTGAACAGTTTCCGTATGTTTTGTTTCAACTCCAACAACTGGACGAGTTGGGATTCCCAGAGTATCTGCGTTGTGTGCTACCACATTAAAAGCAAAGTCACTGTTACACTCCTAATAACCTCATGTTTACGCCAATGGTACAATGTGATTGTAAACAGCTATTGAGTAAAAGTGAATTACCGAATAAAGAATGTAGGGCGAGTGGAACTTACGCACCGATGGTTCCGTGCAAACGTAATTATGTATATGTAGTTCATCCGTCCCGGAAATCGAGGATCTGCACTATATTTACCTATTATTGGCATTATGCACGCTTGGTCTACGGGTAACGTCTTTGATCGGTAGGCAAAACGTTATCGTTCCCATTTTCGAAACCCGCCCCTGTTCAAATTTCGATAAATTATCAGCGCTAGCGGCGAAGACTCCAACATAAGAAGTCACCCTCATTCTGCCAACGACCTCGTCAAAGATGGCGCAGACAGAGTTTCAGGGCACTATCTTGTCCCTGGGGTGGGAAACCGCCCCTAAAGGCGGAAAGATTAGCATTAATCAGCGGCATGAGGATTCGGAAGGCAATGGAAATCACTGTACTAAAGACACAGAACTTGTACACACAGGACATGTGGCCTGTAACTGAAAAAGTGTCAAGATGATTTCTCCACTGGCAAAAGTTTCCGGAATAATCTGCCATTCAGATCTCCGGGAGGGAACTGCTAAAGGGGACGTGACCGTGAAAAAAAGACTGAATAAGCAACGGAAGGATAACGTTCTACGATTCGGGGCGTGGAATGTCAGAAAATTGAATGTGGTAGGGAAGTATGAAAGTTTGAAAAGGGAAATGTAAAAGCTCAGTCTAGATATAGTAGGGGTCATGAAGTGAAATGGAAAGAAGACAAGGCTTTCTGGTCAGATGAGTATAGCGTAATATGAACAGCAGCAGAAAATGGCTCAAATGGCTCTGAGCACTATGGCACTTAACATCTGAGGTCATCAGTCTCCTAGAACTTACAACTACGTAAACCTAACTAACCTAACGACATCACACACATCCATGCCCGAGGCAGGACTCTAAGCTGCGACCGTAGCAGTCGCGCGGTTCCGTACTGAACCGCCTAGAACTGCTCGGCCACCGCGACTGGCAGCAGAAAATGGTGTAACAGGAGTAGGATACGTTATGAATAGGTTGCTAGGGCAGAGAATGTGTTACTTTGAACAGTTCAGTGATAGGGTTGTTGTTGTCAGAATCGACAGCAAACCAACACTGACAACGACAGTTCAGATATACATGCCGACGTCCCAAGCTGAAGAAGAAGAGATAGAGAAAGTATATTGGGATATTAAAAGGGCAATGCAGCACGTAAGGGGAGATGAAAATCTAATAGTCATGGGATACTGGAACGCAGTTGTAGGGGAAGGAGTAGAATAAAATGTTGCAAGAGAATATAGGCTTGGGACAAGGAATGAGAGAGGAGAACGACCAACTGAGTTCTGGAATATATTTCAACCAGTAATAGTGAATCCTCTGTTCAAGAATCACAAAAGGAGGAGGTATACTCGGAAATAGCCGGATGATGCGGGAAGATTTCAGTTAGATTACCTCATGGTCAGGCACAGATTACGAAATCAGATATCGGGTTGTAACGCGTATCCAGGAGGAGATATAGACTCAGATCACAACGTAGTAGTGATGAAGAATAGGTTTATTTAAGAGATTAGTCAGGAAGAATCAATAGGAATGGAATGATGATACACGCTTGAAGTTCTATAGATACAACAATAAGGAATATCTCAGTCGTCAGTACAGTTCAAGAGGAAAGGATATCTCTAAAAAGGGCAATCACAGAAATTGGAAAGTTACAAAGAAGTTAGCTGCGAAGAAACCATGGGTAACAGAAGAAATACTTCAGTTGATCGATGAAAGAAGGATGTATAAAAATTTTCAGGGAAACTCAGGAATACAGAAATACAAGTCGCCGAGGAGTGATACAAATAGTAAGTGCAGGGAAGCCTAGACGAAATGGTTGCATGAAAAATATGAAGAAGTCGGAAAAGAAATGATTGTCGAAAGGACACCTTCGGTGAAATTAAAGGCAAGGGTGGTTACATTAAGAGTGCAACGGGAATTCTACTGTTAAACGCCGAGGAGAGAGCGGATAGGTGGAAACATTGAAGGCCTCTATAGGGTGAAGATTTGTCTGATGTGATAGAAGAGGACACCGGAGTCGATTTAGAAGAGATAGGGAATCCAATATTAGAATCAGAATTTAAGAGAGCTTTGGAGGACTTAAGATCAAATAAGGCAGAAGGTATAGACAACATTCCATCAGACTTTCTAAAATCATTGGGGGGAGTGGCAACAAAACGACTAGTCAACAAGGTGTGTAGCATGTGTGAGTCTGTCGACATACCATCTGACTTCCAGAAAAATATCATCCACACAATTCCAAAGACTGTAAGAACTGAAAAGTGCGAGAATTATCGCAGAATCAGCTTTACAACTCATGCATCGAAGTTGCAAAGAAAAATAGTACACAGAGGAATTTAAATGAAGTCCCATGCTTCTTGACAGAGCATAGAGGAACGGTGCGGGAGGTCCGTACCGGCGTACTAGGCAAGGTCCTAATAGAAGTGGTTTGCCGTTGCCTTCCTCCGAGCGTAATGTAGATGAATGATGATGATGCAGACGACACAACAGCACCCACTCATCTCGTGGCAGGTGAAAATCCCTAACACCGCCGGAAATCGAACCCGGGACCCCGTGCTCGGGAAGCGAGAAGACTACCGCGAGACCACGAGTTGCGGACACACAAAAGAATGGAGAAGAAAACTGAGGAGGTGTTAGATGACGATGAGTTTGGTTTTAGGAAAGGTAAAGGTACAGAGAGGCAATTCTGACGTTGCGGTTTATAATGAAAGCAAGACCAAAGATAAATCAAGACACGTTCATAGGATTTGTGACCTGGAAAAAGCGTACGACAATGTAAAATGGTGCAACATGTTCAGAATTCTGAGCAAAATAGGGGTAAGCTAATGGGAGAGACGGGTGATATACAATACGTACAAGAGCCAAGAGGGAATAATAAGAGCGGACGACCAAGAAAGAAGTGCGAGGATTAAAACGGATGTAAGACAGCGATGTCTTTCGCCCCTACTGTTCAGTCTGTACATCGAAGAAGCAATGGTGAAAATGACATTGCTATCCTGAGTGAAAGTGAAGAAGGTTTACATGATCTGCTGAACGGAATGGACAATCTAATGTGTACGGAATGTGGATTGAGAGTAAATCGAAAAAAGATGACAGTAATGAGAAGTAGCAGAACTGAGAACGGGGAGAAACTTAACATCAGGATTGATGGTCACGAAGTAGATGTAAAGGAATTCTGCTACCTAGGCAGCAAAATAACCAGTGACGTACCGAGCAAGGAGGACATCAAAAGCAGACTAGCACTGACCAAAAGGCATTCCTGGCAAACAGGAGTCTACTAGTATCAAACATGGGCCTTAATTTCAGAAAGAAATTTCTGAGAATGTACCTTTGGAGTGCAGCATTATACGGTAGTGAAACATGGACTGTGGGAAAACTGGAACAGAGGAGGATCGAAGCATTTGAAATGTGGTGCTACAGACGAATGTTGAAAATTAGGTGGACTGATAAGGTAAGGAATGAGGAGGTCCTGCGCAGAACAGGAGAGGAAAGGAATATGTGGGAAACACTGACAAGGAGAAGGGACAGGAAGATAAGACATCTGTTAAGACATCAGGGAATGATTTACATGGTACTAGAGGGAACTGTAGAGGGCAAAAGCGGTAGACGAAGACAGAGACTGGAATACATCCAGCAAATAACTGAGGAGGTAGGCTGCAAGTGCCACTCTGAGATGAAGAGGCTGGCACAGGAGAGGAAGTCGTGGCGGGCCGCATCGAACCAATCAGAAGACAGTTGACTAAAAAAAAAAAAGACTCTCATGGTATTAGTCCGGGATTTCAAGATTTTCGAGAACATTTTAATGTTAAGTTATAAGTTTCTATTTTTTGTGTACTTTAACATTTGATATTGTAACTTTCCATTTATTTTATTAATGTTTGAAGCTATATTAATGTCCTATGCCAGTTGACAATTGCGGTTGTGTTGACTTCGTCTACGCTCGTCCCAGTTGTGATTACTGGTAAGATTTGACGGAAGTGTTCAGAGAAGAATACGGTACAGTCGGCCACGGGGCTACTGTTGGTTCGTGAATGTAGAACTGCTGTGTCGAGCAGTTCAGACGACTCCTTTACGGGCTATCGGAATCTCATCCCAAACAATGGAAGCGCAATCCTGCATCGATTACCGGTATTGCTTGCTCTGAAACATGACAGACGCTATGCGTGCCGCAGGCGTAGACTGTCGGCGTGGTGGTCGGCCGGCCTTATGCGTGTCACCGCCAGAACACAGAGGCATCGTTTCCGCAGGCACTTCGTTGTAGATTGACCAATTAGCACGAAGTATTTGTAAATTACGGACACAAACCTTCCTCGTGACTCACTCTACCAATAACTGAAATCCCTACTGCATTTCCTAGACTTTGACAGATTACGAATGCAAGGCAAGTTTATAATGGCAAAAAAAAAAAAAAAAAAAATAAAAAAATAAAAAAATAAAAAAATAAAAAAATAAAAAAAAAATTACGTGCTGTGATACAATTTAACAGTTTTCGGATTACTTACACTGTGGAACCTTGCTTGTTGCCAAATTTCTAAATTCTAGGTCAAAGGGAAGTACTCTATAGGTTTTGATGAGTGAGTTTGTGAGTATCAAAATTTAGCTGTATCTTTTGATTGCACTGACTTGGAAGCGTAATTTTTTTGCCGCCGAGGAACTGTAGACCCTAGTATGTGACACATTTTTTGACTTGACAAGTCTAGCAGTTCCTGAGAAAAAGGATTCTTGACAGTCAGACAGACAGACAGGCAACAAAGTAAGTCTATAAAGGTTTCCGTTTTTGCCGACGGAGGCATGTCAAATGTGTGTGAAATCTTATGGGACTTAACTGCTAAGGTCATCAGTCAAATGTTTCAAATGGCTCTGAGCACTATGGGACTCAACTGCTGAGGTCATTAGTCCCCTAGAACTTAGAACTAGTTAAACCTAACTAACCTAAGGACATCACAAACATCCATGCCCGAGGCAGGATTCGAACCTGCGACCGTAGCGGTCTTGCGGTTCCAGACTGCAGCGCCTTTAACCGCACGGCCACTTCGGCCGGCTAAGGTCATCAGTCCCTAAGCTTACACACTACTTAACCTAAATCATCCTAAGGACAAACACACACACCCATGCCCGAGGGAGGACTCGAACCTCCGCCGGGACCAGCTGCACAGTCCATGACTGCAGCGATGAAGGCATGGAACCCTAAAAAGACGTACCGCAGTTCATATTTCCACAACGAATCATAATAATAATAATAACAATAATTACAATAAACGAAATCATGCTATTTAAAGTTCCTTTGGAAGCTAACAACATTTACTACATACTTTTTTATTTATTTTGCTTGTGGGCAATAGGTTATTTCGGGTGGTGAAGTAGATCAGACACTCTGCTCTCGAGTGTGTCGTAGGGATGGCGGCTATCACAAAACCACTGGTTTCCGGTTATAG
Source organism: Schistocerca serialis cubense (assembly GCF_023864345.2). Lineage (NCBI taxonomy): Eukaryota > Metazoa > Arthropoda > Insecta > Orthoptera > Acrididae > Schistocerca > Schistocerca serialis. The sequence goes on along the minus strand of NC_064641.1, from coordinate 448,666,499 downwards.
CTTTTTTTTTTTTTTTCAAGCCAGGTTAATGTGACTGAAGGGTTTCTGAAATAACCAATTTTCGGTTTTTTATTACCATTATTTCCTGCAATAAACATAGAAATCGAACAAAGACTGAAATATTTTGACTCTCTCAGGTTCAATATGCATGGAATCAAAATATTAAATTAAATAGGCAAATGAAAGGATATTTAGTCCGGCCAAAATCCGCTACTTTTGTTGAAAGTGGTTGAATACTACAAAAAATTAGCAGTATTGTCCTATATATTCTAATTTTTTGAAACTCTGCTCAAAGATCATGTACTCCGGGATCATACCATTATTTGGGCATTACAAATAGTCATATCTAAAGCGTGAAAACTGAGATTGAAGGACTCTGTTTTACGTGCTGATTTGTCCGTTTTCGAGGGCGACAGGTGGATAAAGGCGTATTACGTAGACACAGGCAGCAGATCAACTTTTTTTTGTTGTGTACTATGAATGAAATGTTCTTAAATTTTTCGTTTATTACTGTCATAATTTACTTCCATTTTATTATTTCATGCCAACGACCTTGCCACAGTGGTAACACCGGTTCCCGTCAAATCACCGAAGCGCTGTCGGGCTGGGCTAGCACCTGGATGGGTGACCATCCAGTCTGCCGAGCGCTGTTGGCAAGCAGGGTGGACTCATGTGAGGCAGACTGAGGAGTTACTTGATCTAGAAGTAGCTGCTCCAGTCTCGTAAACTGGCATACTGTCGGGAGAGCGATGTGCTGACCACATGACCCTCCATATCCGCTTCCAGTGACCCTGTGGGCTGCGGTTGACACGGCGGCCCATCGGTACCGTTGGGCCTTTCAAGATCTGTTCAGACGGAGTTCAGTAGTTTATTAGTTCATAGAAATGGCAGACACTGGTTCAAGTGGCTCTGAGCACTATGGGACTTAATTTCTCAGGTCATATGTCCCCTAGAGCTTAGAACTACTTAAACCTAACTAACCTAAGGACATCACACACACCCATGCCCGAGGCAGGATTCGAACCTGCGACCGCAGTGGTCGTGCGGTTCCAGACTGTAGCGCCTAGGACCGATCGGCCACTCCGGCCGGCGGCAGACACTGCTTTAATCTTTTAAGGCAAATGAAGCATTGTACTTCATTGCTATGTCACTTTGTAACAATGCTTTCAGACAAGGGATGATATCATTCAGCAGTACGAAGGATGTCCGGCGACGACAGCAAAAAGCTACCGTATAGGCCAGGTGGGGGCAAGTGTTATACATTGAAGATACGCACGTACCTTAAGCCACGACACTCAGCAACAGAGACATAATTGTCCCAACAATACTGTCAGTTCGTGTGCCATATTTCAAACCAATCAATTTGTGCGAATAAAAATATTTGTTTTTTAAAAAAAAGATTTATTTAAAACTGAAAAATTTTAGCACTGCAGCTATGCCTCATTGATATTTCGGTTTTTTACTAGGTCATTAATGAAAAAATAAAAGAAACATCTGTTATAACAGAGACCAACAATTACCGAAAATTACCGGTTATTCGGAACTAAAGTACCGGTATCGGTTTTAACCGGTTGGTTTTTCCCATCCCCATTGTGTCGTATGGGGTACGCTGCAAGCGGGCGTCATTAAGAGCGCTGCGTGCGCGACGTTTCCCTGGCAGTGTGTGCGCGAGGCGCGCCCCGGCCGCCTGTGACGTCGCGTCGCCCCTCGCCTCCGCCGCCGCCGCCGCCGCCGCCTACTCCTCCGCCAGTACCCGCCGCGAGCGCGCCCGGCACAGTCAAGCAACGCAACGTCACTCAGCGCGCTCGTCACGCCGCCATACGGTGAGTACAGTACTAAAAACAACAGCGCTCTACTCGCTTGCCGTTTTTATCCTCTTTGTCACGTCCAGAGCTGCGACATACAAGGCGAATCGCAACAGGCATAGCACTCCTGTTGTTCACAACAGCTGTAAACACACAAAATGCCGTTTAGACACTCTGTGGCAGGGTAGTCCATCTTTTTCACCTACCGCCCACATTTGTATCTCTTTTAACCCCAGTGATACGAACATATTTTCTATAACGTACGTCACCAACGGGGGAAGGGGTTACTTTTTGCCCACCTTAAAAAATTAAAAGAGCAAAATTCGTCATTATTGTTGGTGAATTATATTAACAATATTATTGGACGATAAATAATTTGTACAGGAAGAGAATAGAAGCTTTCGAAATGTGGTGCTACAGAAGAATGCTGAAGGGTAGATTAGATAACTAATGAGGAGGTATTGAATAGAATTGGGGAGAAGAGGAGTTTGTGGTACAACTTGACGAGAAGAAGGGACCGGTTGGTAGGACATGTTCTGAGGCATCAAGGGCTCACAAATTTAGCATTGGAGGGCAGCGTGGAGGGTAAAAATCGTAGAGGGAGATCAAGAGATGAATACACTAAGCAGATTCAGAAGGATGTAGGTTGTAGTAGATACTGGGAGATGAAGAAACTTGCACAGGATAGGGTAGCATGGAGAGCTGCATCAAACCAGTCTCAGGACTGAAGACCACAACAACAACAACATTATTTGTAAAGAGATAATGATGAGTAAGTTGGTTCTAGAACGTGAAAGCATGTTTAAGCACTCTGTTGGTAATATCAACATACTTTACGTATCGCGTAATACTAGCTTTATGTCTATCACAAAAAATAATTAAAAATGCAAAATTCGTTGATTGTTGTTGATTTGTAGTCTCAAAACACTTTTTAAAGAGATACTGATGTGTAAATAAGGCCCTGAGCCTGAAATTGTACAATATGACATTCATTGTGGATTAAAACATATATGGAATATAAGAATTCATTAAAAACAATAAATACTTTTTTCGAAATTTTAAAATATAAAGTACGTGACTATTTCGAATATTGGGCATTAAGTATCCCCTCTCCGTAGTACTGCATGGGTTAACAGCAAAATTTTCTAACTGCCCACCGATACCACAATAACAGTCATTTGTAACGTATAGAAGTAATTTCACTTTATAAAATTTATAAAGCAGAAATATAGTAAGTTAAAGCACATAATAATAAATACTTATCAAATACTTTATTCAAAATTTTATAACAACATAAAGGCCGGCTGCTGTGGCCGAGCGGTTCTAGGCGCTTCACTCAGGAACCACGCGATCGCTACGGTCGCAGGTTCGAATCCTGCCTCGGGCATGGATGTGTGTGATGTCATTAGGTTAGTTAAGTTTAAGTAGTTCTAAGTTCTAGGGGACTGGTGACTTCAGCTGTTAAGTCCCATAGTGCTCAGAGCCATTTAAACCATTTGACAACATAATGAAAATGATTTTCAAACCGGTACCGCCTGCCGCTCAACATGATAGCTGGAACGTTCACTAGTGAACATTAGGAACCAGGTTAGCTACCACTGATCTATGGTATAGACGGAACCGAGGGCGCCCATACACGGGGTCGATGGGGGCAGTGCCCACGCCCCACCCCCTCCCACTTTAACTCTCAGGGATAGAAATAAAATATAGTTGAGTGAGGTGGTTTTCTTTCACAAAAATGGTTTAGAAGCCGTTATTACGCAGTTTCGCAACTGGAACTTTTTATGGCTACTTACAAGTAGCCATTCGTCTGCAAAATATCAAGAATACTCCCCACCCTCACTTCTAGGACGCCTCCTTCCCTCTCGCTACAAACTATCGTAAGGACGCCCTTGACTAGAGCTTCGTTCTTACGTCGAATTATAACTACTCATTTCATTATGATAGTATTGCTTCAATTTCGCTGCCTCAAAGACATAACCGTCTGTTGTGCTCCCAAGTATCACAAATGGCTGAAGAATATTTACGTACACAGAGCGATTCGCGTAAGACGGAATATTCCTTTTCATTTCGTGAACTGTTCAACATACTGTAACAACGTTTCTGGCAAATAGTAACATGCAGAGGAGAGCACAATTTTGCAGCATTATTGACATTATTGACTCAACTGAGAAATTGAAGCATTTTTGTAATAGTTCGATATACTTTCTTATCAGCATCCGAAACCTCTTGAAAAAGCGAGTACGATGATATAACGCTTGTTAGTATTGCCGTTGGAACATTCCGCAAAGGAATGTGCTAACACTGAAAGGCAACGACGTCAGAATATACTGTTGCGGTGTAAACACAGCCAATCGTGACTCTAGCGACGGTCTTCGTCGTCGTATCGAGTCTTCCGACTGTTGTTTCCGCAAAAAATGTTCGTCTACATACGAGTAAATGAATAATCTAAAATACCAGAGGCATTCAATAAGTAATGCAACACTTTTTGTCGGTCTGTTTCGCGTGAAAAAAAGAGGACTTAACATCTGAGGTCATCTGAGGTCATCATCCGCTAGACCTAGAACTACTTAAACCTAATTAACCTAAGGACTTAACACACATCCATGCCCGATGCAGGATTCCAACCGGCGACCATAGCAGCCGCGTGGTTCCGGACTTGAAGTGCCTAGGACCGCTCGGCCACAGCGGCCGGCTCATGTCATCACGCACATGTATGTTCCATAGTCTTTTAACGAAATTCTCGTATTGATACACTCCAGCTACATACACGCTTCAAAATCAAAATGAATACACCAAAGCAACGGAAGAATTATTGTAATGATTTACGTTATCAATTTAATCATACCAATGCCGTGGAAGAAGGGCGCATCCCCTGCATATGTACTTCACTTCAACAGTGTCAGCTTTAAAGCCCAAAGAAAATAACGCACAAGAGCGATGTTAATAGCCGAATAGCGCTAAGCTACTTCTTTAAAGTCAGATTGATTCGTTTCGTTCACTTTCACTGCATTTGTGAATCGCAAAATAGAAACGCGGCGCCGTCTACAGGTTAGAAACCGCGCACTTTGACTCAAAAAACAAGGCATGTTATCAATCTCAGAACAGTATTTTACAAACCCGTCGCTCACTCGACTGTGCGGAACTTCGTGATCAGGCATTAGACGTCTGTAGTAGGGCGGAGCGAGTGAGCACCGGAGAGCGGAACATTAAAAGCTGTACATTCAGAAGGTTATAACTGCATATGATCAGGATTATGGCCCAAATTCTCGCGCGGGATCGATTGCTGAGGCTTAGTGCTTAGTACATTGCTTCATCAGACCGTCCAATAAATCGCAAATCAGAGGAATATAGCGTCCGAAAATCGTATGTCCAATAATTTGAGAAGATGCGTAGTAAATATGTGCTATGTGCTATAACAGCAACAACTTCTCAAAACATTGATGAAGTTAAAATTTATGGGCGCTTGCAAATGAAGGGAATGCTTTTGCTTCAGTTCGTTTCCGCCTACGCTCGCGTAGTGAATCTTCCCGCCATTTTGTTTTTCTTGTTGGAGGGTCTTTCCTATTTTGTTTTCCCTTATTCAGTGTCCCATGGTTTTCCAGTTCTACCTATGCAATCACTATCCGTGTCGGATTTGTTGTCGATGACTGGCACGATAAGTTTGTGAACATGCGTCTTAACCAAGCTGTAATGTTTTCCGGTGAAGCCGCAAGCCCAACCAAGTGGGCAAGCAATGGAGAGAAACCTGTGTTAAATGTAGCTCGTAATTTCTAGAATCCCTTGCCATATTGGAGAATATGCTACTGAGTTATTCCAAAGTTAGTAGCGAAATTTGTCAATTTCTATATCTAAAAATCCTCCTCATTTCTTATCCTGTCTTGCCTCAATAGCTACAGACATCTTCTCATACAGTCCATGTCTACTGTTCTAAATTTCCTCCCCAGCTTTCTTTCTTTATGGGGATATCTCAGCTCCATATAAAACAATGTTCTCAAACACAGTCTGAAATATGCTTTTTTAAGTGCCCTGACGAATATTATTATTTCATATTATCCCATGCAAAGCTTTACTAACTCTTTTCCCAATGATATTCTGGAAGTAATATCTTTGTCACGTGTACCGGAGGTATCGACTATCGTTACCAAATAATTTTAGCTTTTGCAGGATTTAATTTCTCCTCCTCCTTGTCAGTTTTCAAGAAATGCTGTCCCATACACATACATCCTGTCTCGTCCAGTTTATTCTGAAACCAATTTGCTATACTCATCTATAAGATGTCTCAGCGTGAACACCATAGCCTCTTCGTCTTGAGAGAACTTTATCTGGTTGTCCGCAAATGAAAGAGGGTGAAGAGTGTGGAGGTGAACGGAGATAACATGCTCCATAACAAAACCTTTGGAAAGTAGAGCACTTCAATGGTATGGGTGGGTACAGAGAATGCCCATCCGTAGATCGCCAACGAAGATTTTAAACTGGGAATCGCCCAGCAGAATGAGCGGAAGGATAGCGCTAAGATGGTACTAATTCATTCAGGAAGCTAGGAAGCAATGGAAGACAGAAATCTCTGACCGGGTGACTGGAACGAAAGAGGCTTGTGGAGGTCGAAAACGGCTAAATGCTGGGGAAAAACGCCGAAGAAGAAGAAGATATATCTAAAAACGTAAAATCCTCTAAAATCTTAAACATGGCTGCAACTTCAGTAATTATCTGACAATAAACCTGGGGAGGTTGAAAAAAATCAGCCAGCCAGCTGGAAATATTTTATTGGAACCTTTGACCCAGGTTTGGACAGTTTTAAAATTGTCTTCTTCAGAAGGTGTAATAGGCCTTATTACATCAGATGTTGAGTACTTAATCAGCACATGATGTTGAGTACATCAACACATTCTGAAGAAGGAAATTTTAAAATTGTCGAAATCTGGGCCAATGATTCCAATGAATCTTTATTTGCAACTGGTTGGCTGATTTTTTCAACCTTCCCAAGTTTATAAAAGCTTCTGTTTAAATGATTGTGGTGGATCACGACCCATTTGATCCGCGCAATTTTCCACCGTACTATGTATGGAACACTAACAAAGTCAAAACGCGTAACTTTGCACTAACAACGAAAACATTGCTCGATGGATTCGTCAGATTTCGTGAACTATGCCGTACCCCAGTCGATGTTTCACAATATTAAAAACCTTTCGCCGCAAAGGTTACCTCGCACGTGGCATTATTGGCTGGCCAGCTTTCTGGAACCAGCTGTACGTCGCTAGCTGGCCGCAATCCTCTCCGTCCACAGTTAGAAGACACTGGTGGTTACGGCGGGTGGATCGCCAGAATAGCGACCGGGGACGTGGGCCTGTACAGCGGCCCTCTCGGCTAATGACTTGATAAGTGCGCGGCCGATACGGCAGGCACACGTCAGCCCCGCCGGGCACTAGACTCCATGGGGCGTCGGCTGCTCCAGCTGGATTGAGGCAGACGCCTGTGAAGTAAGAGTCGTCAGAGAGGAAAGGAGAGGAGGTCTTACGGAATATCAGCTGGCCGGAGCATTACGTGGCGTCCCTGGAGAAAGCGCGCGCCCGACGGTAAACAGGCCGAGACAAGAGCGGACGCCCAGTTAGAGCCCTGCGCGGAAAACTCATGCCGAGCGCTGGCGGAGCGCTACAGCGCCGCACACGTGCGGTCGCGACCGAACCACCAGGTGTCGGAACTTCGGCACAACCGCCTTTGGAGGACTTCAAGCGAGTTCCATCTCCAAACGGGCTCACGTGTCGTGTGACCTTCCTCTAACACAGGTTAACCGTGAATCGTTGCGTGCCATGAATCCGTGTACGGCGGTACACATGCCTTATTGCACGATCTCCTCGTTTCAGAAAGTCTTTCCGTAGCGCAGGAGAACCTCAGCTCCTGCCCACACCGCTCGCGAATGCCTTTACCAAACAATATAAAGTAAGCGACTGCCTATCTACATTACTGGCCATCAAAATTGCTACACCAAGAAGAAATGCAGATGATAAACGGGTATTCATTGGACAAATATATTATATTAGAACTGACATGTGATTACATTTTCACGTAGTTTGGGAGCATAGATCCTGAGAAATCAGTACCCAGAACAACCACCTCTGGCCGTAATAACGGCCTTGATATGGCTGGGCATTGAGTCAGACAGAGCTTGGATGGCGTGTACATGTATAGCTGCCCATGCAGCATCAACACGATACCACAGTTCATCAAGAGTATTGACTGGCGTATTGTGACGAGCCAGTTGCTCGGCCATCATTGACCAGACGTTTCCAATTGGTGAGAGATCTGGAGAATGTGCTGACAAGGGCAGCAGTAAAACATTTTCCGTATCCAGAAAGGACCCTACAGGACCTGCAACATGCGGTCGTGCATTATCCTGCTGAAATATAGGGTTTCGCAGGGATCGAATGAAGAGGCACGGGTCTTAACACATCTGAAATGTAACGTCTACTGTTCAAAGTGCCGTCAATGCGAACAAGAGGTGACCGAGACGCGTAACAAAAGGCACCCCATACCATCACACCAGGTGATACGCCAGTATGGCGATGACGAATACACGCTTGCCATGTGCGTTCACCGCGATGTCGCCAAACACGGATGCGACCATCATGATGTTGTAAACAGAACCTGGATTCATCCGAAAAAATGACGTTTTGCCATTCGTGCACCCAGGTTCGTCGTTGAGTACACCATCGCAGGCGCTCCTGTCTGTGATGCAGCGTCAAGGGTAACCGCAGCCCGGTCTCCGAACTGATAGTCCATGCTGCTGCAAACGTCATCGAACTGTTCGTGCAGATGGTTGTTATCTTGCAAACGTCCCCATCTGTTGACTCAGGTATCGAGACGTGGCTGCACGATCCGTTACAGCCATGCGGATAAGATGCCTGTCATCTCGACTGCTAATGATACGAGGCCGTTGGGATCCAGCACGGCGTTCCGTATTACCCTCCTGAACCCACCGATTCCATATTCTGCTAACAGGCATTGGATTTCGACCAACGCGAGCAGCAATGTCGCGATACGATAAACCGCAATCGGGATAGGCTACAATCCGACCTTTATCAAAGTCGGAAACGTGATGGTACGCATTTCTCCTCCTTACACGAGGCATCACAACAACGTTTCACCAGGCAACGCCGGTCAACTGCTGTTTGAGTATGAGAAATCGGTTGGAAACTTCCCTCATGTCAGCACGTTGTGGGCATCGCCACCGGCGCCAACCTTGAGTGAATGCTCTGAAAAGCTAATCATTTGCGTATCACAGCATCTTCTTCCTGTCTGTTAAATTTCGCGTCTGTAGCACGTCACCTTCGTGGTGTAGCAATTTTAATGGCCAGTAGTGTATAACGTAGACTATCAGCAGACCGTAGTCAAAGGACCGTGCCTGGCACGACTGGGATGCAAAGTCTTCTTGCTGCCAATATCTGGGTGCAATCAAAAGCACTGACGCCGCGCGTCTTGTCCATAGCAAGCTCCAGTATCACGGCAGTTCACTGTAATGCACTATCTGATCAAGAGTATCCGGACACTCACACGCAATGCCGAAATGAACACTAGGCGTCACGACAGGGGGACCCGCCATTATAAAAGGAGGCAGGGAGTGTTGCGCTGTCGGTAGAGAAGCAGAAACAGCAGAATGTGTGAGTCAGGAGGGGTCAGTGACCGTGAACATGCACTAGTCATTGGATATTACATGAGTAACAAATCCTTCAGGGACGTTTCAGCAATTCTCAAGCTGCTCAAGTTGATTGTTCCTGATGTGACCTCATGTACTGATGGGTGTTTGTGTTGTCCTCATCATTTATCATCATCATCATCATCATCATCACCATTCGTGACAGTGACTAAATTGGACTGAGTAAAAAAAGAAGTTAGACTGTGTAAAATTGGGACTTTATACGGGCGTTGATGACAGCGTAGCTGAGCGCCCCACAAAACATCATTATGTACTGACGGGCAGGGACCATCGAGCATTTGGGAGGATCGTCGAGCATTTGGGAGGATGGTTGTAAAAAAATCGCCTAAAATAAGCGTAAGGAATTATTCGTGAGTTCCAGAGTGCTACTAGCAGTCCAGCTTATACAATGACTGAGCATAGGGAATTAAAAGGAATGCGATACAATGGTCGAGTACCTCCTTGTAAGCCACGCATTTCTGTTATCAATAATAAGCGACGCTTGAGGTGTCGTAAACAGGTACGCCACTCAATAATCGATGACTGGAAACAAGTAATTTGCATTGTTGAATCACGTCACAGCGTGTGGCAATCGTATGGAAGGGTTTAGGCTTGGCGAATGCCTGGTGAATGTTACCTGCCATCAGGTGTAGTGACAACACTGAAATACAGGACAAGTGAAGTAAGGTACGGAGCGGCTTTTGGTGGTTAGGAAGTGGTCCCCTCAATGTTCTTAGGAAAACCCTAAATGCTGAACAATATGGACGAATTTTACACCATTGCGTGCTGTGTGCAGTCGAGGAATATTTTGTGGACGATGACTGTTTGTATCAGAGTGACAGTTCACCATTTAATAAAGTAATATATATGAGGCAATGGTCTGTGGATAATAAAATTCCACATATGAGCTGCCCTGACCAGCATCTCGACATGAATCCAATGGAAGACGTATGGGATGAGGCAGAATGTTAACTTGGCTCCAGACACCAGCGCCCAACATCACTATCATCTCTGGTTTTGGCTGTCGAGGTTGAATGGGATGCCATTCCTCCACAGACATTCGGACACCTCATTAAAAGTATCACCACCAGAGATTCAAGCCATTATAAAAGCGAAGGGTGGACACAGGTCGACATTGGTATCTGGCGGATACTTTTGATCAGAGGGGGCTTGTACTCGTTAACATTTTACGCTTAACTATTATGGATGGAAGTTTTTAGTTTGACTTCCTGTCGAGGTAAAAAGTGTCAACTGTTCCTACTCCAGCTTTCCAGAATACAAGATCAGAGCTCTGACCACTGCGGCATCACGTACGTTGATGTCTCATCTGGCTCGATACAAACCAACAGCCGATCAGGCAATTCGAAACTACCCCTTTATACACTGCGCCGCCTTGCCTCGTAACACCTATACGGAGTTGTCTACGTAAAACATGTAATCGCAAACGCAAGTACGTGAGCAACAGTCACGGGTCCAGCGCAAAAAACAGCTGGTCAAGGTATATGACGGAATAATTATCGACCTTGGGCCTCTAGAACCGGATCCTGCAACTAAGTGCCTCTGATGGGTGTACCCTATAATGTCACCGGTTGGGTGTCCGCAGTTGCGCACAGCGGCGCTTTACGTGTCATCCGAGTCTTTTTGCCTGTAGTCCGGCGGCTCCTTCTTACTGAGGTCAGAGGTTGTTATACGGTACCTAGCAGAATACACGCCACGCCACCGTTTTCTTTTCGAAACAAAAAAATCGAATTTAGGACAACCAGTAGCTGCTGAGGAAATAAATTTTTACACACTACCAGTTTCGACTAACCGGTCATCAACCGTTACAATAAAATTATTTACATCAGTCTGCATGACATCGTTCCTTCCTGTGGGGTCAAAAACAAAAAATAAAATTCATCTACTTTCATTAAAGGTGCTGATAGCAGTAAATTTCATTGACAAAGTCAACCGTACAATCTATTAATATAGTCAAATAATAATAATAAAAGGCACGCGTCTTAAATTCATCAAGAATTTACTTAAAACATTAATCATCAGTATAATTGATAATACGGATTGGCTTGTTGTTCGCTTCATAATCGGAAATCTCTAAATCGAACTGGCTACAGGAGTCCTTATTTCCTTCCTTAATTTTCGCACAACCTTTTCCCTTTGTTACAGTAATGGCCGCAAACACAGCTTCGCAAAATAATGATGGTGCAAGTGGAGTTAACATCCGTTAACTTTTATTGCAAAGAAGCTGATATTCTTCTGTTCCTGACATTCAGAATTCTTGAAGTTTTATGCTTCCAATCTTTGTTTTCAATGCTCTATCGCAAGACATTTTAATAAGATTTTATTTTTCGAAAGAAGTAAATTCAAATTAAGTTATGTCTCGAAATGGGTTTTGAATCCACGTGATTTCTCGATACTATGTTCTTGAAAGTAGTTTTCGAACCATTTTATAAGCTGTGGCAGATTATCTTAGAAGTAAAATCTATACATGAAGACAAATAAACTTCATCAGAGAACAGAAACTGGTGGAACAAGGAAAAACAACCATGAATAATATCCACATACACTTTGCCTTTTTTACAGTTATAATTCTTTTTTATTGAAGCTAAAATATTCACAGTTAATTTTGAAATTTTCTACCCTTGTAGGATATTTACACAAACTCTTTGGTAGACTCGTACTTATTTCTTGATGTAATTGGAACGTTTGGAACAGTACAGTGCCACAAGAAAGCCATCAAGAGTGGCAGCAGTACAAGAAAGACGCTTATTTGGCTCATGTGTCCCCAGACAAGTTTCTGAAAAACGTTGCTTTCTCTGTCAAAGTTTTTATATTAATAGTTTTCTACACAGCCACACATACTAAGACTAGCTTCAGTGTAGGACTCAAATATTTTCTGGAAAATAATTCTGTATTGGCTGTGCAGCAGGTCCATGCTGAATCCGAACCTTTGTTTCGAATTAAGGTCTGCAGTCGTCCATAACTGTCGAACTCCGCACTGCAATTGTCTACGAACTCACTTTGTCCACTCCAGTGTCTCGAACTTGTGCCTTTGTACTTGCGGAGATACTTCTAAAAAAGAAAAGGTCCTCCACAGTACAACTATCACATACGTATCGTACATAAAAAATGCTTATTACTGTCGGCGACATGACCAAGCTGCAACCCAAATTTATTTCTTTAGAATTGGTTTATTGAATATTTAGTGAGAACCTCCGTTTCGTGTTGAATTCTGAGACTGATGGTACCATTATTCAAATACGCGTTTCAAAGCAGTGTCCGCACATGTTTTACCGATCTTACTAACTCTATAACAGCTGGCAATTTCAATAGTTCTGCGATGATACAGGGCTGTTTATACTTCGGAATGGTATATGTATCCATGTATGTGCTGTTTTACTTCACTTAAATTTAGGTAAGCAAGCCGCGAGGTTTACTAACAGAGTATAAACTGCACGGTACATACCTTATAACGGAATGCAAACCTATGACAATGGATTTTTATTATTTTTTTTTTCAGTAGCCTCTAGCGTTGCAGAGAGTATCGTGTCCAATATTGGAACACTTCGCGGCGTCATTCCACAACAGTTTGGAACCCTTTGGGTTAGAGAGGAAACTGGACTCACAATTACTTGGAACCGAATTCAGATCTCCATCCAGCCGTCCAGGTTTAAGTGGTTTCTCTACATAGAATGAGAGACAGCGAGTGTTACTTGGAAGAAGACAGACGATTTCTTTCTCCATCCGGGTACCATCCGAGCACGCGATTTGTCTCTAGTGATTTGTTGGTAAACACGACTTCAAACCCTAACCCACTTGCCTTGTATCCCTTGCTCGCACGGCAATCAGTTATTCAGTGCCGGCTGACACAGATCAAAATCCATATTTTAGTAAGTCTCGGTACCTTTCCCGGTATGGGCACCACAAAAGATATAAACTGTGGTGGCTGGGTAGCGAAGTGTTTTTGTCATTTTAAAAGTTTAACCCTAGGTTTTAACTGACAACTTCTAAAATAATGCAAGTTAGTAGCTTCGTACGGATAAGGATAGTGTCAAGATGATCTGCAGGGGATCTTCACAAAGACGATGACAGTGTCAGTTTTACAGTTGATTTAGTGCTCCAAAAAGAATTTGCCTAATGCCCAAAACATTTCTGCTCTTAAAATAACGTTAATATTCGTCGTAGCTGAAATCTGGTTCAATAAGCTCTGTATTAGTAATTCTATCTTTCGTTACTCGACCAAATTTTTTCAATAAACAAATTTCATGATTATAGTCAGTTCTAGAACTTTCTGCACTTATTTTCCTATGGCACCACAATGCTACGATATTCGGGTGCGGCGACTGTGGTGTTCAACTATGAAGCAGTCAGTATGCTGAAACTTCCTGGCAGATTAAAACAGTGTGCCGGACTGACACTCGAACTCGGGACCTTTGCCTTTCGCGGGCAAGTGCTCTACCGCAGGAGAGCTTCTGTAAAGTTTGGAAGGTAGGAGACGAGGTACTGGCAGAAGTACAGCTGTGAGGACGGGGCGTGAGTCGTGCTTGGGTAGCTCAGTCGGTAACCACTTGCCCGCGAAAGTCAAAGGTCCCGAGTTCGAGTCTCGGTCCGACACACAGTTTTAATCTGCCAGGAAGTTTCATATCAGCGCACACTCCGCTGTAGAGTGAAAATTTCATTCTAGTCAGTATGCTGTTTAATAGCTGTCCGGTGCTACTTCAAAAAAAATCACTGTTGATATTGATTTATGAAGTGTCGTGCATGTGTTTTTTTGCTGCGTGGTAAGGAGTAGACTTAGGCGTTGCGTCATGTCAAGTTGGAGGCCACGCATAAGAGGATGACGTGGGCTATTCAGTGACCAGCAACCATATGCAAAAAAATCTTGGAAGTTGCCTGTTCGCTTAGCACCTTCATTTCTACCCATTAGATTTTGATTTTAGTACGAGTGTTTAATGCCTATGAATTTTTATGTGAAAATTCTTATAGCTCTCAAAATAAAACAAACGTTAACATTCTAACATCTTTATTCTTTATGTTTACATATATATTTCTCGACATAGTCACTCTGGCGACAAATACATTTCTCCGAACGAGAGACGTTTCGTGATACTGTCATAGCAGAATGTGTGACTGTTGCCGGACCCACAACGTCACCTCTGCTTGCACCACTTCATATCAAAGCGAAGTCCTCGAAGGTATACTTTAAGCTTTGGAAAAAGATGAAAATCGGATGGGGCTAAGTCGGGACTGTATGGAGGACGGTCGATGGCAGTCAACCCACGACGTCGAATTCTTCAGACGTCGCAGCGGTCGCGTACGTTGTGCATTGTCATGCTGAAGAGGACGGTGCTCCTTGCGTAGACGAACTCTTCGAATTCGAAACTGGATTACTGTTCGCTGACCGATATAGTAGCACACCACCATGTTACAGGCTACAATATTTTTTTTGTTCGATGTAGTTCGTTGCGTTTGATCTGGACGGACGTCACAAGACAGCCGTTCAAGTTGATCGTTGGTTCCTGGACTCGGTTTTTTTGTTACAGAGAGCACGTCGCCCTCTGACCGAACATGCTGAGCTACCGTGCCGGCTGAATTCGGCGCTCTCTAGCGGCAGAGGGCTGCAAATATGTAGACATGAAGAATAAAGATGTAGAATGTTATAAGGTTTATTCTGTTCGCTTTTCACATAAAAGTTTCGGAGGCATTACTTTTCAGAACGCATTTGTAGAACGCGACATTTATATTTGCAATGCTTTACCAGTATCCGTTCTTCTCAGCTTCGATTAATAATTGTAAGCACTGTGAGCAACCTCCTTGTATTGTCGCAGAGGCAGTTTCGCATCTTTGGGGATTTAGATTATTTTCCGAACAACGGGAAGCTTTCGCGAGTTTGAAGCCCCTAGGTTGTCCTTGTCTGAAATAGCATTCGCAAATCTGTTTCTGATTCTGTTCCTGTTCTGTCCTGCTGCCTGTATTTTGATGTGAAGGGTCCTGTTTTGTGTTCCGGCTTGGGACGAAGACTAATTTTTTCTGGTAGCGATCTCTGCTGGTGTGGAGATTCTGCAGTGAGGAAAGAATTGAATGAGACGATTTCAATTACTTGCCGTGGTGAAGCTTAGCTAAAATGGTCAGATTGTTTCGGCATTGTTTTCTCACGATTATTTTTCGGTTAGGAATGCTGGAGTATTCTTGCGAGTGATAAAATGCAAATTTGTATCGATAGCATTGGTAAAATGCAAACTTGTATCGATAGCATTTTCTCGGTTTACAACCTGCGAAACTTGAAATAAAATACTGGAGGTTTCGATAGTTGCCTCCGCCAACATCATCAGGAGTTAAAATCAGCCAAAATACAGGCGTTAACAAAAATATGGAAACACCAAAACACATTACTATGCTTAATACGGAGTAGGAAAATCATTGGCGTTCAAAACAGCTCTCAGTCATCTCGGAATGAATATGTGCAGGACATGTATGATTTTCTTATACTATTCTTCCTGCAAAGTAGTGGAAAGCTCAGGAAATGATTATGGAGGTGGATAGCGATCACACACCCTTCCCTCCATAGCAGACCACAAAGGGGTCAATATGCTGAGCTCTGGCGACTGTGGTGACTAGGGGAGACGCGCCAATTCGTCCTCGTGCTCAAAAAACCAGTCCTGGACTACGCGATCTGTGTGAACAGGGGCCCTATCGTCTTGGAACACAGCATAAACTTTGGAAAACAAACACTGGACCATGGAATGGATCACGCAAAACAGCCATATAATCCTTGCCCTACAGTGCGACCCAAAGACTGGAAAGTTGCACAGGTCACACCAATATTCAAGAAAGGTAGTAGGAGTAATCCACTAAATTACAGGTCGGTAGCATTAATGTCGATATGCAGCAATATTTGGAACATACACTACTGGCCATTAAAATTGCTACAACAAGAAGAAATGCAGATGATAAAGGGGTATTCATTGGACAAATATATTATACTAGAACTGGCATGTGATTACATTTTCACGCAATTTGGGTATATAGATCCTGAGAAATTAGTACCCAGAACAACCACCTCTGGCCGTAATAACGGCCTTGATACGCCTGGACGTTGAGTCAAACAGATCTTGGTTGGCGTGTAGAGGTACAGTTGCCCATGTAACTTCAACACGATACCACAGCTCATCAAGAGTAGCGACTGGTGTATTGTGACGAGCTAGTTGCTCGGCCACCATTGACCAGACGTTTTCAATTGGTGAGAGATCTGGAGAATGTGCTGGCCAGGGCAGCAGTCGAACATTTTCTGTATCCAGAAAGGCCCGTACAGGACCTGCAACATGCGGTCGTGCATTATCCTACTGAAATGTAGAGTTTCGCAGGGATCGAATGAAGGGTAGAGCCACGGGTCGTAACACATCTGAAATGTAACGTCCACTGTTCAAAGCGCCGCCAATGCGAACAAGAGGTGACCCAGACGTGTAACCAATTGCACCCCATACCATCACGCCTGGTGATACGCCAGTATGGCGATGACGAATACACGCTTCCAATGTGCGTTCACCGCGATGTCACCAAACACGGATGCGACCATCATGATGCTGTAAACAGAAATTGTATTCTTCCGAAAAAATGACGTTTTGCCATTCCTGCACCCAGGTTCGTCGTTGAGTACACCATCGCAGGCGCTCCTGTCTGTGATGCAGCGTCAAGGGTAACCGCAGCCATGATCTCCGAGCCGATAGTCCATGCTGCTGCAAACGTCGTCGAACTGTTGGTACAGATGCTTGTGTCTTGCAAACGTCCCCATATGTTGACTCAGGGATCGATTCGTGGCTGCACAATCCGTTACAGCCATGCGGATAAGATGCCTGTCATCTCGACTGCTAGTGATACGATGCCGCTGGGATCCAGCACGGCGTTCCGTATTACCCTCCCGAAGCCACCGATTCCATATTCTGCTCATAGTCATTGGATCTCGACCAACGCGAGCAGCAATGTCGCGATACGATAAACCGCAATCGGGATAGGCTACAATCCGACCTTTATCAAAGTCGGAAACGTAATGGTACGCATTTCTCCTCTTTACACGAGACATCACAACAACGTTTCACCAGGCAACGCCGGTCAACTGCTGTTTGTGTTTGAGAAATCGGTTGGAAACTTTCCTCATGTCAGCACGTTGTAGGTGTCGCCACCGGCGGCAACCTTGTGTGAATGCTCTGAAAAGCTAATCATTTGCACATCACAGCATCTTCTTCCTGTCGGTTAAATTTCGCGTCTGTAGCAAGTCATCTTCGTGGTGTAGCAATTTTAATGGCTAGGAGTGTATATTGTGTTCGAACATTATGAATTACCTCGAAGAAAACGGTCTATTGACACAAAGGCAACATGGATTTAGAAAACATCTTTCTTGTGAAACGCAACTAGCTCTTTACTCGCATGAAGTTCTGAGTACTGTTGCGAAGGGATCTCAGACTGATTCTGTGTTTCCGGATTTCCGGAAGGCTTTTGACACTGTACCACACAAGCTTGTAGTGAAATTAAGTGCTTATGGAAAACCATCTCAGTTATGCGACTGGATTCGTGATTTCCTGTCAGAGAGTTCGTAGTAATTGACGCAAAGTCATCAAGTAAAACAAGTGATTTCTGGCGTTTCGCAAGGTAGTGTTATAAGCTCTTTGCTGTTCCTTATCTATATAAACGATTTGGGATACAATCTGCCGCTCGGGATTAGCCGAGCGGTCTGGGGCGCTGCAGTCATCGACTGTGCCGCTGGTCCCGGCGGAGGTTCGAGTCCTCCCTTGGGCATGGGTGTGTATGTTTGTCCTTAGGATAATTTAGGTTAAGTAGTGTGTAAGCTTAGGGACTGATGACCTTAGCAGTTAAGTCCCATAAGATTTTACACACATTTGTATATTTGGAGACAATCTGAGTAGCCGTCTTAGGTTATTTGCAAATGACGCTGTCGTTTATCGACTGGTGAAGTCATCAGAAAATCAAAACAAATTGCAAAACGGTTTAGAAAAGATATCTGTATGGTGCGAAAATTGGCACTTGGCCCTAAATATCGAAAAGTGTGTGATCATCCACATGAGTGCTAAAAGAAATCAGTCAAAACTAAAGGCCTTAGATTCAACTAAATACCTAGGAATTACATTTACGAACAACTTAAATCGGAAGGAACACATAGAAAATGTTGTGGGGAACGCTAACCAAAGACTGCGTTTTACTGGCAGGACAGTTAGAAAATGTTACAGATCTACTGAGGAGACTGTCTACACTACGCTTGTCCGTCCTCTTTTAGAATACTGCTGCGTGGTCTGGGATCCTTACCAGAGAGCATTGATGGAGTAATTCGAAAAAGTTCAAAGAAGGGCAGCACGTTCTGTATTATCATGGAATAGGGGAGAGTGTGTCACAGAAATGATACAGGATTTGGGGTGGACATAATTAAAACAAAGGCGTTTTTCGTTGCTGCGGAATCTTCTCACTAAATTCCAATGACGAACTTTCTCCTCCGAATGCGAAAATATTTTGTTGACACCGACTTACATAGGGAGAAACGACCACGATGATAAAATAAGGGAAATCAGAGCTCATACGGAAAGTTATATGCGTTTGTTCTTTCCGAGCGCTTACGAGATTGGAACAATAGAGAATTGTGAAGGTGGTTCGATGAACCTTCTGCCAGACACTTACATGTGATTTGCAGAGTATCCATGTAGATGTAGATGTAGGCCTTGCAGATAAAGAATGCGCTTGTATTATACCCCGATATGGGTGCCCGAATCATCACCGAATCCCCGTCAATGTTTCCGTCTTGGGACGCAAACTCGATCAGAAGTTGAAAACAGTGTTAAACAAAACTCATCCGACCAAATGACTTTCTTCCGTTGCTTCATAGTCTAAGCTTCATGGCCTTGGCAGGACGTTTTCCTGTTGCGGACATTTACATCACTGATGAGTGGTTTTCGAATTCCAGCTCGGCCTCAATTCCTTGCGTGTGGAGCTCCCTTAACGCACTGTGAGTGCGAAATTCAGTTCTGCATTGACTTCAGCAGCTGTTGTCCTCTTATTTTGCGTCACAGTCTCCTTCAATGACCGTCTGTCTATCGCTCAACAGAAATGGTTCAACGGCTCTGAGCACTATGGGACTTAACATCTGAGGCCATCAGTCCCATAGAACTTAGAACTACTTAAACCTAACTAACCTAAGGACATCACACACATCCATGCCCGAGGCAGAAATCGAACCTGCGACCGTAGCGGTCTCACGGTTCCAGACTGAAGCGCCTAGAACCGCACGGCCACAGCGGCCGGCTATAGCTCAACACACACTTTCGTCTGTGTTGTGACTTAGTTGATGATGGTTTTCCGCTTTCCCTGCACGCAGTATAAATCTCCCATATGGTCCCTCTTGAAGCACCAAACCCTTCGACTACCTTCAGTACATAAGCATCCATCATACGACCACCAACAATTTGTCCACAACTGAATTCACTTAGCTCCTACATACTGCACTTTACAACTACACGGAACGCTGTTCTGACCACGACTGACATTTGCAAGGTATTGAGCGCATTGAACACGTGCCGTTCGTGGTGAAATACAACAGTGCAATCTGCAGACTTGGCTAACATCTTCATTTATGTTCCAACACGCATTTCGTTACGTCTTTCCACCTTTTTTTTCAATCACTGTAGGTCGTAAGATACTAAAAATAAGCTGCTATTCTGCTAGCTTAATTCCCATGATAATTTTTGTTTTGGCTGAAACCACAGTCATGACAAATATTTTGAATGATGCTGCCACCATTTGACGGTAATAATTTTTATTTTATCGTTATCCGATCTAGATTTCGGTCTTAGACCATTTCCAAGTATAAATCTAATTTATGTGTCAAAAAACATCCAGTTCTCAAGGTCACGGCGACATACGCTATCAATAGACGCTTCACAGAATGTGCGTGCACAGAATCTCGTAAAATTTTACTAGATATATTTTGAAATGATTAAGACGGATTGGTTTTTACATTTTTAGGAGGCACAGTGGTAAAGACACCGGAATCGCGGTCTCATGAGCAGGCTTCAGCCCTAAATATCCCTGAAGAATTTATGGACTGTTTCCTTCAACAAACCGCTATTCTTTCCTATTAACCTAACACTCAAACCTCGATGTCGACGCGTCGGGAATCTAACCATGTTTCCTCCTAGTTCATTATTAATGGAACGGTATACTGAAATTGGGATCGCGTTTGGAAGACTCTGTTCCTACGATAATTGACCGGTAGTAAAGAAGTACTCAATAACAATTGCGATTATGTATCAATAATTAGTCGATGACATTCCTAGCATGGGAAACGGTATTATAGGTAGCATCGAACAATGGAAATGGTCCTGCCTAACACGGCAGAAATTCCCAGCAACAAAGAAGGAAATGATTCACAATGCTACGAAGACTGGCGCTGGTAAGGAAAGTGGAAATATGATCCTAAATGTCACCGATGAACCGAAAGCAAGGAATCGGAAAATTACGCCAGCCGTAATGGGCTGTCTCGTCGTCGGTGTGTCTATTTCCACGCTACTGCGACTCGAATGCGCAAGACGAAGTGGCAATGTGTGCGGTTCGTGTTTATGTGGAAGCTTCGCAGAAAAATCTGGAATTTTGCCGATTTCGTTAGTACCCGTTGCAGCCTTGTTAAACGATGTTTACCTAACACTGAGAACTCTGATTCGGTGTCAGTTGTGATTCCTGTCTTTGGCATATCTCCCGGAAAGTTTTAAACGTTAGCGAGCTTTTTAATTGTTGACTCTGATTACAAGAGCCATCGAATACATCAAATACTTTACTGTTAGATACTATCGTATAAGGCTTAGAAAATGGTGTTGCACTCTGTTGTGCATAAACCACGTTCGTTGTTTTTCTGCAAGGGCAGCGTATAATAGGATTTTGTTTCACTGTTTTCGCTATTTCACACTGCACAGAATGACTGATCTTGTTGTGTTGCCAGCGCAACCTCACAATGATATGTACAAAATGGCTGACCTAGGAGACGGATGTAAACGCTATATTTGACAACAGCGTCAGAGTGTAACGTTCAGAGACAAACCATCCAATAACAAATGAGATGAACGTCAACAGGACAGTCTATTCTAAGCCACTGAGTTCCGCTCGTTCTAAAACCAAACACAATAACCCAGGTATCAGCAAGCACTTGCGATTATATGTTTGTATGACGTACGTTTCTTGTTTTTAGCAGTATTAACTGTCGTGATGTGCTGCAACGTCACATTTATTTAAACATAGACACAGGAACAGTTAATAGACACAAGAACAGTTACAAACGTACAAGTTCAATATACAAAATGACATCCACGCGTAGTTGGTAAACAGCAAGCGTGCACCGGGCCAACACAATATTCTGTAGTTGAATATGCAAGAGTCACCATTGGTGATGCATCCGGAAATTAGCGAAGTAACATCGAGCGACCAAACACACGAATCTGCTTGTGCCTCTTGTTTTCTCGCATGTGTGTTACGTAGGTCCAGCGCTCTGCCAAAACTGTTTTCAGGAAGTGATCTTTAAGATTAAGAGATTTTTAAGATTCTCTTTATTTTCTCTTTGAAGGGAGGGGAGTTTCTTTTTCTTGCATCGCTGTCTTTTTCACCGTTCGGTTTTGTCAGGACTTGACTTAACCTGCATACACAATAACAATAAAAATATAAACAGTACGAAAACTTTAATAAATAAAACGCTTCTTTTGCCATTGGATTTTGTACTCTGTCCGATTTCGTCAACTTTGTCTGTTTTCTGTGACCAGACACAAGCAAATTTCAGAGCGATCTCGTTCAGATGGCACTCATCGGTAAAGTTGTTGCACCAGGGATACATAATCCAATAGGAGAGTAATGTTATTGAGTAATTATGGGGCAGTAACTTCTATGATTGTCTTTACTATTTTCACTTGCGGAACTTAGTGCATGGCTGTAAACAGTAAGCTTCCACGGCCATTGTCACAGTCAATAAAATTCTTCTGGGTTTGTGACCGCATTGTCAACTACAAAATTCTGACGTTTCGGCGACTACAGCTAACGCCTTCCTCAGGGTGCGTCCCCACGGTCTTTGTTTGGATTCTGAGGCTATGCCAAAGGCTGAGCAGCCATACAGCGTCGCTGGCAGCACCGTGGCTTTATAAGGCATAAGTCTGGTTTCGTTTGTAAGCCGGAACTTAAGAACAAAGGCACTAAGGCTTTTGCCATGACTATACATTTTTGTCCTTCTTAGTATGTGATGGTTAGAATAGAGTCCTATATCGAGCGTCACTACGACCTGTTTAACTGTTTCACAATTACTGTCAGGAGTACGGAGTTGTTGCCAGAGATTTGTTTTACTGGAGAAATGTATTGATTTCTGTCTTATCTTGATTAAAATAAGACAGTTTGATTGTTTTTACAGCACCACCGGGCAGTTAACTATATAGTATCTGACTAAAAGTGTCCACACACCCCCATGTAACACAGAACTGATCACCAGATGTCACAAGAGGTGAACCCGTCATTATAAGAAGAGGTAGTGTATATTGTCAGTTGAGAAACAGTAAAAGCAGAATGGGTCGATCAGAGGACAGTATCTTCTAAGATGCACTACTCATTGGATGTCACCTTAGTCATAACTCCATCAGGCTCACTTCAGTCCTTCTGAAATTAGCGAAGTGGACTGTTGGTGAAATGATAGTGGAATGGAAACGCGAAGTCACAAACATAGCGAAACCAACACCAGGCAGACCTCATATACTGACGGAAAGGGACCATCGAGTACTGCAGAGGGCTGTTCTTAAAAATTACATGAAATCAGCAGAAGGAATCACTCGTGTGTTCCAAAGTGCTACCAGCAGCCCACCAAGCACAATGGCTATGTATGGAGTTAGAACGAATGTGGTAGACCGGTCGAACAGTTCCTCATAAGCCACACATTTCTGTAGTTAGTGCTAAGTGACGTTTGAGGTGGTGTAAAGAGCAATCACTGAACACTCGGTGATTGGAAACGAGTGATTTGGAGTGATGAACCATGCTGTACCTTGTGGAAGGGTTTGGATTTCTCGAATAGCTGGAGGACGTTACCTGTCATCACGTGTACCGCCAGCGTCCCAGCAGTGAAGTGCGGAGGAGATGGTGTTACAGTATATGGAGGTTTTTTGTGGTTAGGGTTTGGTCCCCTCATTGCGCTTGAGGGAAAGGTAAAAGTGGAAGGATTTGAACACATTTTGCAGCACTGTGTACTTCGTACAGTAGACAAACAGTTTGGAGACGATGACTGTATCGGCATGACAACGTACTTTGTCACAAAGCAGCATCTGTGAGGCAATGCGTTGTGAAATATAACATTCCTGAAAGGCACTGGCCTTCCTAGAGTCCCGACCTCAACCCGGCGGAACACCTTCGGGATGAGTTAGAATCTCGACTTCGCTGCAGACCACAGCGTCTAAAATCACAAATTTTTTTTTGGTTTCGGCTCCTGAGGAAGAATGGGCTGTCATTCCTTTACAGATATTCAGACATCTTGTTGAAAGTGTCCCCAACAGAGATCAAACCCCCGCAAACAAAAAGCATGGAAGGTGTGCGGAAACCTTTCATCAAACAGTGTAACTGCCTTTGGAGTCTTATATCACAAAACGAATGTTGTCTCGAACTTATGTACATGGCCGTATGATTTGCAGCTGGGCAGTTTGCATATTATAGTGCAGAGGTATGACACAGCCGTTGTTTGATGCATGTGCCCAGAGCTGCCGTCCCGGAGACCACTGGTTCAAATGGCTCTGAGCACTATGCGACTTCTGAGGTCATAAGTCCCTTAGAACTTAGAGCTACTTAAACCTAACTAACCTACGGACATCACACACATCCATGCCCGAGGCAGGATTCGAACCTGCTACCGTAGCGGTCGCTCGGTTCCAGACTGTAGCGCCTAGAACCGCACGGCCACTCCGGCCTGCTCGGAGACCACTGTTTGGGCCTACTTGAAGCTGGCGCTGGAGGTTGGGGGAGATGGGTGTCTACTGCTCGGAGCGCTGCGGTGTTCAGTCACCAGACTGTCACTTGTGGTGTGACTTGACAGACCTCGTCACCTGTGTCGATAACGCTGTCGTTAGCGATACACTGCTGTCCCCTGTAAGAATATGAGGTCTTTTAAACATCCTGGATAGTAATTTTTTAACGAATCATTCCTTCAGTAGAAACGACACAGAAAATCGCTGTCACATTCTGCATACAAACTACTGTATAATCTCTTCTGATGTCTCTAAACACAGGCTCGGGTAAAGCTTCTCTGACAGTGTTCCCTCTCAAGTCGCAATGAATGTCTGTAGTAATTGGAAAAATCTTTATAAGTGTTAGGTAAGTGGTGTTTAGTTACACTTTCCAGTCACATTAATGTGACCACCTGTCAAGTCTGAATAATCACCTTCCGTAGCGCGGACCGCTACAAGACGTGCAGGAAGAGTCAAGGAGATTCTGGAAAATACCGACAGGGATGTGAAGCTATGCCGACACCAACGTCGTGTACAGTTGTACTAGGTGTCTCGGTTGAGGACCCATGGCACGAACGGACCGAGAGAGGTGATCTCACAGATTTGAAAATGGGTTTAAATCCGTTGAATTTGGTAGCGGGGGGAGTATGGTAAATTCATCCTGGTGCTCTTCGAACCACGCACGTATACTGCCAGCTGTGTGACAAGTTGCTTTGTCCTGTTTCTCGATGCCATTGTGCCGAGGGAAAACATACTGCACGTAGCATTGGACATGGTCCCCAAGGATAGATGCTTACTGGTATTGATTCATTGCATCTTCCAGATGACGAGATCGCCCAGGAGTTGGCACGAAAATATTCCTCAGGCCATAACGCTCCCTCCTCTAGTCTGGACCTTTTGCTTTCAGGCGTTTCGCGCCGTACTTGACAACGGCAGTCCGTCCGATGAAGCATAAAACGTGGTTTATCTGAAAAGGCCACTTGTCACCACTCAATGGACATCCAGTTGCGAGCCTTATTGTCGTGCAAATACCAGCCTCTGTCGCTGATGAACGGCAGTTAGCATGGGTGCATGAACCAGGCACCTACTGCGATGTCCCATACGCAGCAACGTTCACCGAAAGGTCGTTGACGAGACACTTTTGGTAGCCCCTTGGTTCATCTGGGCGGTCAGTTGCTCGACAGTTTTCTTCTGCGCACATTTCGGGAGCCATTGTTCATCCCTGTCACCTACGTCCCGTAACGCACCACAGTTGCCGTGGCGCCGGTTTTGAATAGCACCATTTTACCATGCTCAGTATACTTTAACGACGACGCCGCGCGAACATTCTACAAACTGAGAAGTTTCGGAAATGCTTCCACCGTTGGTACGAAAGCCAACGAGCAGCCCTTTTGGACGTCAGAGAAATCGCTCCTTTTCCGCACTACGATAACGACTGTATCATTTCCCGCGTCGCCTCGACATGGTTTATATACCCTATACTGTTAGTGCTGCCACCTGCCGTCTGTGAATGGTTATTCCACGTTGATGTTGAACAGAGGTGGTGGCCACATTAATGTGACTTGACAGTGTGTTTGGACGGCTCCGCAGTGTTATACATACACTCAAGTCAGTGATGACGTGCTTGGTCGGCTGTGGAAGCAAAGATTTTTTTTCTTTTTCAATTTATTATCTTTCGGGAAGTGTCCATTCAGCCAACTCAACAGGCGAATGTCAATTATGACAATACGAAAGTAAGGACAACACAACACACGCGGAGAAAATCTCGGGCCTCACCGGGAATCGAACCCGGGCGCCTCCGCATGGTAATGCACAGCGCTGACCGCGCAGCTACCGAGGCGGACAAGCAACGACCATGCGTTCCCTGGGCAGACGCTTACTTCTCCTCGAGAAGGGAAGGCGAGCTGGTAGTCTCTTTCGCCGTCACGGCTACCCCTACCTCTATGCTTCTCCCCGCCGGCTACAACGCGGCAGCAGTAAACAGACTGGCTATTTGCTAAAACTGTTGGCAAGTGGCAATAGTCTTCATCACTTACAGGTACGAGGACTTTGTTCCAGAAGGTGATCAGGCTGACATAAATGCACAACACAAAAGGTGGCAGTACGAGCTTAGCGGGTTCAGCAAACTAGCATAGTAAGTAACAGTGCACAAGCAAACAACACGTTTTCTTCAGTTAAAACAATGAGAATTCCACAGAAAGGGGCATATGGCATAATGTAGTAATACTGTAAAAAATTGGTGCTGCCTCTTAAGGATACACGGGAATCGTTTAACAGAAACTTTAATTATAAACTGGGAATAGATTCCGCTCCTATCCATAGGTACATAGTTAACAAAACATTATCATTTCTGACCGCAGCCTACCTGTCCCACGGAGAAAACCTGAACATACTGCAAGTCTAATTACCAGTGACACAGCACTGGTATATGGTTGGAAAGAGCAACGATAAGCGTATCGATGATTCGCTATATACATGAAAGGAAATGTCCTATCTGATTCGCTGACTTATCATCGCCCAGCCCAAACCGCTAAGGATAAAAATTTGAAATTTGGGGAGGGTCTTGATCTTATACATTAGGCGTCGTTTAAGAAGAATATTTTCACAGTACCGCCCCTAAGGGGATGAAATAGCGGCTGAAATGTTTTATGAAAATATTTTTAAAGCTAATGATATGAAACTTTCTATTTGGCGCCTCGGGTAGAAATTAAAAAAATACTTTTTTCAGTGCTGGTGGAAATTCAATCCCAACGGGATAAAATAGGGGATGCAATGTTTTATGGGAATATTTCATTATGAAAGCATGTTTTAAACAAAGTCTATGAAAAATTGTGTTTGGCTTCTCGGTCAGAAATAATATAATACGTGTTTTACTGTTTTTGGAAATTAATTCCCTAAGGGGGTGAAATAGGGCATAAAATTTGTTTTTAAAATATTTCATTATATTAAAACATTTTTAAAGCTAAATCTATTAAAAGAAATGTTTGACTTCTGGGTTACAAATAAAGAAATATATGTTAGGGGATGAAAGTTTCTACGGAAATATGTATTACCACAAGAGCTCAATACGCAGGATTAACGAAAACCTCCGACTCCAGCTACTAGAATCGCTTTTTGGTCGTAAGATATTCGGGAAAGATCGTGATTCTGTAGCCACAGTTGGGGTGAAAACTTTAGGTGTTGCAGGTTGTGAACTAAATCAAAGAAAGCTTATCAACAATCACCACAACAAATCGGCCTTGTCAGAATAGCATAGAAAAAGAAACGGTTCTTTAATACATTGAACTTTTAGTATGTCAAATATATGTTTATGAATTTTTATCTCTCTCTCTCCCCCCCTTTTTTTCTGGAAACGGGAACGAAGCAGCGGGCGCTAAGCTAGTTACCATAGTTACCAATAAGACCGAGACGGAACATCAGGGGCTAACCATTTTAACTGCGTCGTCACAGTACATATATTTGGTATTGCAATTCGTTATAAATAATCCTCCACAATTTAAAAAGAATAGTGAGGTCCTTACAAACTAGAGGGAAAAAATGGCTGTCAGTGGCTCAAGAATTCAATATGCAGCTACAAAAATCTTTGATATCTGCCCAATAACATTGAAATGTCTGACTGGTAGCAAGTCAAATTTTAAGTGTAGCCTAAAATTATTCCTGTTGGACAACATAATTTATTTCATGGACGAGTTTCTTTTTAAAGGCTGCTGTGTTTTATATATATATATATATATATATATATATATATATATATATAAAAGACAAAAATCCGACAGTTCCTGCGTAGATGAGTCTTAAAGCCACGCGTCTTTCAGTCGGAAGTCGCTCGGGAAACCTAGTCAATCATAAACTTGACGAAAGCGAAATTCCGACTTCAGCTGCAATCGGGCATCGAAATATCTCAATTGGTGACAAATGTAAATTTGTGCCGAACCGGCAGTCGAACGCTAGCGGTCGCCTTAACCACTTCGGCTGTCCGAGAGCACTTCTCCTCCAAATCAAATCGCTGTATGTCGCACTCTACATACTAGTGTTCCTTGTCCATTATCCTCATTGTTTCCAGCCTCACCTGATTCCCGCAAGAGGTCGAACGAAGAATGTATCCACATTGAACTTATTATTTACTGTCAAGGCACATATAAAAAAGGTGAAACACTTCTCGACAGCTCGTGCTTACTAGAATATAATATTCTCTATGAATTTACGTTCCCTACAGGCACCTTTTTTAGGATATGCTTGGATTTTAACTTTATGCCATCCATGTTGGTCGATATTTTAAGGAAACTGCGACTGTGTACTAGTTGGATGCAGCTAGTTGTTTGTTTTGGTTGTATTTTGCTACAAAAAGTATAACAGGCGTTTGTTATCATCGTATGGCACTAAAATTACACATTTGAAATGGTGATGAAGTTACTTACAATCTGTTCCAGTGCACAGAACCCTACAGTTCGTCACAAATGAACATTTTTGACTTGATTTTTCACGCACAAACACGAACCATTAACATAAACACACCAAAGATTGTAGCGATGTAGAAATATGCTATTTTGCCTCAGACATGATTCATAGCTAAAAAATTTGTGGATCAGAGATAAAGAGAGCAAATATAAAATTATTTCTTTCTTTACAACATCTTGTTAAAAGTATTAAGTTGCAAAATATATGACAGTAACATAAAATAAAATAGAAAACCCATATATATATATATTGCAGAGTCAGTATGAACATGCTGTTCCTCCACAGTGCTTTGGGATTCTTTTTATTTATTTGTAACTGACTCAGGAATCAGAAGGTAGAATTATAATGCAGCATCTAGTTAACCTGCAAAGCTCTTAAACAAGCTCATTGCCACTGTCTCAGCTTTTTCATTTAATGTGTTCCGTCCGTGTTTTCTGTTGTGAATGCAAAAATTCCAGCTCTTCATAAAGTTTGAGTTTGTGGCCTTTGTTCATTTTGTGAAGTAATATTAGATTGTCCTCTATTTATCAAAGGTATGTTCTGTGTCCTGAACATGTGTAGTTATGGCAGACTTTTTGGTTGTTTTGTATCTAAATGCATTAATGTGTTCTTTGAATCAAGTTTGAAAGCTTCGTCCGGTCTAACCTACATACTGTACAGAGAATTTATTGCATTTATCTTGTATACACCTAAGTTGGAGAATTTATCCTTATTGGTTTTTGTATTGTGTGGCAGTCTGTTACCTAATTTACTGTTTGTGGAGAAATCTGCCATGGCTACACAAATTTAGGACACTGTACATGCCTTTGACAACATAGAGGACAATCTAATAATACTTTACAAACGCCGGCCGAAGTGGCCGTGCGGTTAAAGGCGCTGCAGTCCTGAACCGCAAGACCGCTACGGTCGCAGGTTCGAATCCTGCCTCGGGCATGGATGTTTGTGATGTCCTTAGGTTAGTTAGGTTTAACTGGTTCTAAGTTCTAGGGGACTAATGACCTCAGCAGTTGAGTCCCATAGTGCTCAGAGCCATTTGAACCATTTGAACTTTACAAACTGTTTCTCTCATATATTTTGCAGTGTAAGATGTTGTAAAGAAAGAAACGATTTTATAATTGCTATATGTATTTCTGATCAACAATTTTTTTGGGGTATGAATGATCTGTGAGGTAAAGTACCATATCATTACATCGCTACAGTCATGATGTATTTATATTAGTGGGTCGTGTTTCTGTGTGCAAAATTTATGACGAACTGCAGGGTTCTGGTCACTGGAACACTTTGTAAGTAACTCCATCACCATTTCAAATGTATAATCTTAGTACCATATGTCGATAACAAGTGCCTGATATACTTTTCGTAGCAAAGTGAACGAAAACAAACAACTGGCACATCTTTAACAAGATATCGCTGTTTTCCGTCTGAAGATGAGAGTTTCAACTCTCGAAACGCGTCGTGGGAAAAAATAAAGAGTGACTGACACGGATAAATTGTTTTATTTGAACTTTTATGTACATGGATACTGTAACTCTAAACGAGGACGGTTATAGAACTAGCTGACTAGCTAAAGTGATCTCTGTTGTAACTCCTTCACGCTGACCTCTTTCACAACAAAGCATCGGCTCTCTAGCTGGCTGTGTGGTAGCTTTAGTTAGCTGGCACTGAGAACTAATTAGCCTTACATAACTGCTGTACTGTGGCTCACATTGCGGCTTTGTTACTTTATGGGCTGTTGATCTTACTGTAGATCGTCAGTTTAAGATACACAGCACTGTATCTACCAGTATACTGACCTCGTTCCGACAAGCCAGACTAAGAAGAAGAAAAGCGTGGCAGACGGCTACATTATAATGGCCCCGTTCGTCCTTGACTTTTCGTAGCAAAGTGAGTGAAAACAAACAAGTGGCACATTTTTAACAAGATTACTTTCTGGGATAAAAAACCGTCTTAACTTATATTCTATCTCAGACAGACACTGACTATACCAAGGGAATCGCAGTCTTCATTAGGGCACCTACGCTGACATCGAGGAAGTCTTAGTCATCACGCAGGTGGAAAATGCCACGTTTTCAAGTTTTATAAACTTACAGTGACACTCGTCTGGTGGCCCTTATGGTTACTTAAAATCACCGCTTAGCGACTGTGTCCACTTGTATCATTCCTATACAAAATAAACAGACAAGTCGAACTACTCAGTAAGTGATTAGAACTACAATGAAAACAATTCGTTTTAGAGTACACTAACTGTTTTCATACTAATTTTCCACTCGATTATACTTTAGCTGAGTCAATTTCAAAGTCTGTTGTTGCTTCATCTTTAGACTCTTAGGCACAGTCGTATAAATTAAATACTGCAGCAAGTGTATCTTGTTCTCGTGCTACAGCACTCTCTATTTATTTCATTAGAGGAAGTTGTACAGGAGATACACTTGCGCCCGTATTTCGCTTCGATTACTGTGCCTAAGAGCCCTACAATAAAGCCATAAAAAGCTTCAAAATCGATTGCAAATAAAATAAACCGTAAAGACAGCCGAGTGGAAAACTAGTATGAAAGCAGCTCGTGCAATCTAAAACAAAATAATTGCAAGCTTATTTTTGAATTATCCAGTGTCATTGAAGGAACAAGAGAATGGAAGTGGTGTATTAGTAATCGACTGGTTTTGGACTTGACATTATCCAAGCGCCTACCACGAAGCGAAACTAAGGAAGATAAGAAGTTTCGCGTTTAGCGTCCTACCGGAGATGACGTCAAGAATGACGGAGCACAATCTCGGATTGGAAAACATTGGCGAAGGAAATCAGCCACGTTCTTTTCAGATTGCCTCTCCCAACCGCTACCCACGACCCACCGACAGTTAAGCGATTGACAGGAACGACGATAAACTGAAATATATACTGGCAGACGGGAATTTGATCAGCAGTCCTCTTGGAAGTAGGACCAGTTTCTTGGCAGTGCACCAACTCGCTCGGAGCGACACTGGATGGGTACATTTAATTTAGTCACAATTCTCTGCAATTACAGACAAAGCGACGTGAAGCAAAAAAAAAAAAAAAAAAAAGGCGAATGGAGACTACGTCTGATTCATCGCATTCTTGCGTGAAGTAATTTTTCTAAGAGGAAGCCTTCTTCTCCCCCCCCCCCCCGACCCCCTCCATACCGAGTTCAGAAACATCATTGTAGCTGGTGAACCCGCCAGAATTGGTATAGCATAGTGAACGACTACATTCAGAGTTGTATGAATGACAAGTTTAGAAGCACTGTTACTACGGTCTGTTATTCCATTAACTATTTTTGAGTATGAAGGAAAACTGTTGAAAATAGCCGGCCGGTGTGGCCGAGCGGTTCTAGGCGCTTCAGTCTGGAACCGCGCGACCGCTACGGTCACAGGTTCGAATCCTGCCTCGGGCATGGATGTGTGTGATGTCCTCAGGTTAGTTAGGTTTAAGTAGTTCTAAGTTCTAGGGGACTGATGACCTCAGATGTTAAATCCCATAGTGCTCAGAGCCATTTGAACCATATTTGTTGAAAATATCTCTAAAACGCCCAAAGAAAGAAAAATAGAAAATATGTAAATAGAAATAAAGCAATAATCCAGTCATCAGTTAGGTTAGAAAAACAAGCGGGCCACTTAAATAATCTGGGAGGGGTTTGAAAAAAGAGATCACATACAGAAAAAATTTTACAGTTTAAAAACCGTCCTCCTATCTCGCAAAACCAACCAAACATTAATTATGACTTCCTATGCGTTTACAGAAGAATAACTCTAGAAACTCTTCTCGAGTTTGCAGCTAGATCTTCAAACTGACATGGTATTTCGACAATCAACCTGGTTATCATCTTCAGGTGAGGCACTCTTATTCCTGAGTATCGTCGAACTGATGCAAACTATGGTGGACCAAACTCACTTTTGGAGTTACAGTGTGGCACTTGCCCATTGATGCTAAACTGGAGCTAGCACTCTTATACAGGCCAGGAGAGAATACCAAGAGCGCGTGTTCCAAATAGGTTGAATCCTTTCCCTTCAGAAAAAAATAGAAGTAGGGCCGCCGGTAGTGAAGGCAAACAGAAACATTCTTAAAGATGATCGGGGGCTAAGGTAGCGCTGTTTTTACAAAACTCCACGCCACCGTGGCATATCATACATTCGTTAAACAATTCGTACCTGCTAGCTATTTCTCTACCGTTCACTCTCGAATAGCCCACTGCAAAAACGAACACTTAAATCTTTCCGTGCGAGCTCTGATTTCTCTTATGATGACCATTTCTCGCTATATAGGTGGGCGCCAATAAAATCTTTTCACACTGTGAGGAGAAGGTTGGTGATTGAAATTTTATGGGAAAGTCCTGCTGCAGTGAATAACATCTTCGTTTTAATGACTGCTGCGTCAATTCGTGTGTCATATTGTAGCACTCTCTTCCTTATGTCACGACAATACAAAATGAGCTGCTTTTTCTTGAAATTTTTTCGATGTCCTCCGTCAGTCCTATCTGACGCGGACCCCTCACGGCATAGCAGTTCTCCAGAAGAGGGAGGACAAGCGTCATGTAAGGTCTCTCTTTAGTAGACCTGTTACGTTTTGTAAGTGTTCTGTCAGTAAGTCGCAGTCTTCGGTTGCTTTCCGCGCAACATTATCTATGTTATCGTTCCAATGCAAGTTATTCGTAGCTGCAATCTCTAAGTATTTACTTGAGTTTATAGCCATTAGACTAGTGTGATTTATCGTGCGATCGAAATTTAGCGGATTCCTTTTACTAGGCATGTGGATGACTTCATACATTTCATGATTTAGACTCAATTGCCACTTTGCACCCTACAGATATGTTGTCTAAATCAATTTTACAATTTGTTTTGATCATCTGGCGACTTTACAAAAAGGTAAATTACAGCATTCATCAGCAAACAATCTAACAAGGCTGTTCAGATTGTTTCCCAAACCGTTCATATAGATCACGAGCAACAGAGGGCCTATTTTCCAGATATTACTTGTGTTTTGCTCAATGACTTCTACATCTACATCTACATCTACGTGATTACTCTGCTATTCACAATAAAGTGCCTAGCAGAGGGTTCAATGAACCACCTTCTTGCTGTCTCTCTACCGTTCCACTCGCGAACGGCACGCGGGAAAAACGAGCACTTAAATTTTTCTGTACGAGCCCTGATTTCTCTTATTTTATCGTGATGATCATTTCTCCCTATGTAGGTTGGTGCCAACAGAATGTTTTCGCAATCGGAGGAGAAAACTGGTGATTGAAATTTCATGAAAAGATCCCGTCGCAACGAAAAACTCCTTTGTTTTAATGATTGCCACTCCAATTCACGTATCATGTCTGTGACACTATCTCCCCTATTCCGCGATAATACAAAACGAGCTGCCTTCCTTTGTACTTTCTCGATGTCATCCGTCAGTCCCACCTGATGCGAATCCCATACCGCACAGCAATACTCCAGAATAGGGCGGACAAGCGTAGTGTCTTTGGTAAACCTGTTGCACCTTCTAAGTGTTCTGCCAATCAATCGCAGTCTTTGGTTTGGTCTACACACAATATTATCTATGTGATCGTTCCAATTTAGGTTATTTCTAATTGTAATTCCTAAGTATTTAGTTGAATTTACAGCCCTCAGATTTGTGTGACTTATCGCGTAATCGAAATTTAGCTGATTTCTTTTAGTACTCATGTGAATA
Organism: Schistocerca serialis cubense; assembly: GCF_023864345.2. Classification (NCBI taxonomy): domain Eukaryota; kingdom Metazoa; phylum Arthropoda; class Insecta; order Orthoptera; family Acrididae; genus Schistocerca; species Schistocerca serialis. Next base: position 448,631,847 of record NC_064641.1, on the reverse strand, counting down.
ACTTCACACTTTTCTTTATTCAGGATCAATTGCCACGTTTCGCACCATATAGATATCTTATCTAAATCATTTTGCAAGTCGTTTTGATCATTTAACTTTCCGTCAGTTATTCCGAACTGTGACCTTTCTGACAGCGAATCACGAATCCAGTCACACAACTGAAACGATGCTTCATTTTAATTAGAAGTCGCTTGTGAGAAACAGTGTCAAAAGCATTCCGGAGATATAAAGATATGGAATTCATCTGTAGTCTCTTGTCGATAGCACTCATTAATTCGCCAGAGTAAGCAGCTAATTGGGTTTCACAAGAACGATATTTTCTGAATCTGTGTTAAGAGATTTTCAATAAATTGTTTTCTTCGAAGTGAATCATAATGTTCAAACACAATATATGTCCCATACTCATACTGCAAATCGCCGTCAGTGATATGGGTCCGTAATTCAGCAGATTACTCCTATTTGCTTTCTCGGGCATTGGTGTGACCTGTGCAACATTCCAGCCTTCGGGTATGAATATTTAGACGGACGAGCGGTTGTATATGATAGTTAAGTGTGGAGCTACTGTATCAGCATACTTTCAAAGGAACCTAACTGGTCGTCGTCCTCATCGTCGCCCTCGTCGTGACGTCATTTCAACGAGACTCAGCAAGAGAGGATGAAACACGAGGTGGGCAGCCGAAATATTGTGTCAACCTGACTTGAAAATCCAGCTACAAATAGTGTCACAAATATTAGTACTCATGCGAATAACTTCACACTTTAAGCAATTAGAAAGGTATATGATCCCGTAGATAGACAGCCACTGTCTAAGCTACTACAGGAATTCACATTCACGTGACGAAACTGATGGTTTAGCGATATGCACATATACATATGACTGTAGTATCGCATAGCAAGGTACAAAAGGACAGAGCGTTGGTGTAGCTGCCATTTGTGTTCAGGTGTATCTGTGTTCAAATGACGGCTCCGCCAATGTGAAAAGGTTTCCGACGTGATAATGGCCGCACGACGGAAATTAACAGACTTTGAACGCGGTTTGATAGTTGGAGCTAGAAAAAATAGTTCAGATAGCTCTAAGCACTATGGGACTTAACGTCTGAGGTCATCAGTCCCCTAGAACTTAGAACTACTTAAACCTAACTAACCTAAGGACATCACACACATCCATGCCCGAGGCAGGTTTCGAACCTGCGACCGTAGCAGCAGCGCGGTTCCGGACTGAAGCGTCTAGAACCGCTCGGCCACAGCGGCCGGCTAGTTGGAGCTAGACACATGGGACATTCCATTTCGGAAATCGTTAGGGAATTCAGTATTCCGAGATCCACAGTGTCGAGAGCGTGTCGAGAATATCAGATTTCAGGCATTATCTCTCACCATGGACAACGCAGTGGCCGACGACCTTCATTTAACAACCGAGAACAGCGGCGTTTGCGTAGTGTTGACAGTGCTAACAGACAAGCAACATTGTGTGAAATAACAGCAGAAATCAATGTGGGACGTACGACTAACGTATCCGTTAGGACAGTGCGCGAAATTTGGCATTAATGGCCTATGGCAGCAGAGGACCGACGCGAGTGCCTTTGCTAACAGCACGACATCGCCTGCAGCGCCTCTCCTGGGCTCGTGATCATATTGGTTGGACCATTGACTGGAAAACTGTGGCCTGGTCAGATGATTCCCGATCTCAGTTGGTAAGAGTTGATGGTAGGCTTCGAGCCATGAAACCAAATTGTCAACAAGGCACTGTGTAAGCTGGCGGTGGTTGTGGGCTGTGTTCAAATAGAATGGACTGGGTCCTCTGGTCCAGGTGAACCGAGCATTGACTGGAAATGGTTATGTTCGGCTACTTGGAGACCATTTGTAGCTATTCATGGAATTCATGTACGAACAAACGTCACTGGCTTACAACTGTTCTTGACTGGTTTGAAGAATATTCTAGACAATTCAAGTAACTGATTTGGCCTCCCATATCACCCCGCATGAATCTCATCGAAAATTTATGAGACACAATCGAGACTTCAGTTTGTACGTAAAATCTTGCACTTTTGCAGTCATGGACTGCTGTAGAGGCAGCATGGTTCGATGTCTCTGCTGGGGACTTCCAGCGATTTATTGAGTCGAAGCCATTTGGAATTGCTGCACTACGTGGGGCAAAAGGACGTCTGACACGCTGTTAGGAGATATCCTATGACTTTCGTCACCTCAGAAAAAAGCTAACGACAACAAAGGAACTGATCAAACAAATTCTGTCGGATACAACAGCTAATAAATTATGTTCTTCCGGCTGTTCTGATGAGTTGTTTTCTACATTTTAAGCACAAATAATGGAAACAAGTATGCAGAACACCGGGAAGCACACCATTAATCGATCGGGTCGAAAAACTCGGAGAAATCACGCAACAGCAGGTATTAAATTTTTTGGTGAATTTTCTCAGCCGTTCCAAGCCAAACGATTGTGGCCAGACAAATGGATAGATTATCACTATTAATTTAATTCAGCTCTGGAAAAAGTGATCACAAAACAGAAAAACAATACTATAGGTAAGTGTTGACAGGAGTCTTCAAAACACCATTTGTCTTCCTTGTCTGTCATTTGCTGCTTACATTGGAATCCTTCCAATAAAAGACCAGAATCAGTCCTATCTGTAGACAAACTCCATTAAATAGCGGCAAAATTAGGCTCCACGTTTAATACGAGAAGACCCTGTGTGGAAGGGGCCAGATCAAATCTCGACAACCATCCTTTAGTCATAAAGTTCGCAAAATCTCCCAAGGAGAGAGAGTCGAGGAGCTAGGACAAATAATTCAACTGACGGAGTTAATATAAAAATTAGGAAACTACAAGCCTTGGCTTCCCCCGTGGGAAGTTCGAGTCCTTCCTCGGGCATGGGTGTGTGTGTAGTCCTTAGCGTAAGTTACTTTAAGTTAGATTAAGTAGTGTGTAAGCTTAGGGACCGATGATCTCAGCGGTTTGATCCTATAAGACCTTACCACAAATTTACCAAAAACTACAAGCAGCATATGATACAACAAAACTTCTGTACCACAAAAGGCAACACAAGCTCTTCACACGTTTGAAACCGTGGTACGTGGTGGCGGATCCCAAATAAAAATCATTGAAAAATAAGAAAAGATGATTCTCAGAAGTATTTTAGGATTCGACGAAAATAAATCACCGGAGATCTATCAACGTACAGAAAAGAAATCACAGATACTACCATAGTTCACAAAGAAAATTCTAAACTAATATTAACTACAACTGACTAACAGAAAATACTGAAGACCTGAAAGAAGTCGATATTCATTAAGAAATCGTTGAGGATAGAATGAAATTTATAACCCTAATTGACGAACACGAATATGTGGAGTTGCCTACCAGACAAAATTCAAGATGGATGGAAGAACTTAAATAGCAACACAGTGAACAAATCAAGAGCTACAGGGAGGAAAAAAAAGTGCTAAATAAATTCAAGCGCTCTCCTTGGATGGGTACTACGTAACAACGAAAAAATATTCAGTTAGTTGCCACAAATACCGAGCAGCTTCGTAATTGCTGCAGGAATAGCGAAAGCAAAATCACACCATTCTGAGTTCAGTCCGTGCAGAGACCAACAGTGTCCTCAGTTGCTTTCCAGGTTAGTACTGTAGCTGTACGTTTCTTCTTCCGCCTGCATATATGAGAGACTCGTACAGGAATTTATATGAACACTGATAGTTGCCTCATCCTGCAGCTTTAGAAACAAGCAGATTTCCTACAGTAGGTTGATGGGAAACGTGATTTACACGAGGAATATCAGTTCCTTCACAAACATGTCCAACCTGATAATGGGCCAGAGAGATGAGCTGCTAGGAATAGCGGCGGGAAAAGGAAGCCACAGTTTCGTGAATCACATTGTTGATCTCACACGAGAGAGATCAGAAATCGCATTGCGAAGGTACCGCGAGGAAAGATTGCTTCTGAATCATTGTATCAACTAGGAAAATAATTAAAATGACGACAAAAATGAATAGAAACATAATATTGTTCATAGCCCTTATTTTTTCAACAACTCTGGTATATATTTTTTCAACAATAAAATTCAGTCTTCAGCTGCACAACTGGAATATTTTACTGCATTTAACCGTTTTCGACAGACTGATCTGTCATCTTCATAAGTTTACTGTTGTTGTTGTGGTCTGGAATCCGAAGACTGGTTTGATGCAGCTCTCCATGTTACCTTAACCTATGCAAGCCTGAACACCTCCAAATAACTACCGCAACCTACATTCTTCTGAGCCTGCTTACTATATTCATCTCTTGGTCTCCCTCTACGATATCGAATACTAAACTGGTGATCCCTTAATGTCTCAGAATGTGTCGTCTCAACAGATACATTTTTCCAGTTAGGTAGTGCCACAGATTTCTTTTCTCCCCTATTCTGTACAGTACCTCCTCATTAGTTACGTGATCTACCAGTCTAATCTTCTGAAGAACCACATTTCAAAAGCTTATACCTTCTTCTTGTCTACACTGTTCATCATCCATGTTTCACTTCCATACATGGCTACACTCCATACAAACACTTTCAGAAAAGCCTTCCTAAAACTTAAATCTACATTCGACGTTAACAGATTTCTCTTCTGTATAACGCTTTTCTTACCGTTGCTAGTCTACATTTTATATCCTTTCTAATTCCACCATTATCAGTTATTTTTCTGACCAAATAGCAAAACCCGTCTACTACTTTAAATGTCTCATTTCCTAACCTGATTTCCTCAGCTTTACCTTATTTAATTCGACTGCACACCAACATTCTTTCTTTGATTTTGTTGGTGTTTCGCGGGACAGCGGCGCGATCTGAGACGCCTTGCCACGGTTCGCCCGATCCCCTCCTCCCCCCCCCCCCTTCTCCCCCCGTGGGAGGTTCGAGTCCTCCCTCGGGCATGGGTGCACAAGTTCGTTTAAGTTAGATTAAGTAGTGTGTAAGCCTAGGGACCGTTGACCTCAGCAGTTTGGGCCCACAGAAACTTACCACAAATTTCAAAATTTCAAGACACTGTCCATTCCGTTAAGCTGCTCTTCCAAGTCATTTTCTGTCTCTGAAAGAACTACAGTGTCATCAACCAACTTCAATGTTTTTATTTCTTCTCCTTGAACTTCAATTACTACTCCAAATTTTTCTTTTGTTTCCTTTACGGCCTGCAAAACGTGCAGATTGAATAACATCGGCGATAGCCTACAGCACTGTCTCACTCTCTTCTTAAACACTGCTTCCCTTTCTTGACCCTCGACTCTCACAACTGCCATCTGGTTTCTGTACAAGATGTTAAATAGTCTTTCACTGTGTGCATTTTACTCCTGCTACCTTCAGCATTTCATATAGAGTATACCAGTCATCATTGTCAAAATGCTATAAACGTAGGTTTGCCTTTTCTTTACCTATCTGGGAAGATAAGTCATAATGAGGAATTCCAGTTAGTATTTTTCATCTGTGCCTTATTAAACTGATAGTTCGGTAATTTTCATTCCTGTCAGCAACTGGTTTCCTTGAAACTGGAATTATAACTTTCTTCGCCTATCTCATATATCTTGCACGCTAAATGGAAGTGTTTTGTCATGGCTGGCTCAGCCAAGGCTATCAGTGGTTCTGAAGGAATGTCGTCTCATCCTGGGGTATTGTTTAGACATAGGTGTGTTATTGCTCTGTCAAACTCTTCTCGCTGTATCATATCTCCTATCTCATCTTCATTTACGTCTTTTTCCATTTCTATAATATTGCCTTCAAAGTTATGTTCCTGGTACAGAACCTGTATATACTCCTTCCACCTTTCAGTTCTCCCTTCTTTTCTTAGGACTGGTTTACATCTAAGTTTTCTGCAAAGGCCTCCTTTACATTCATACAGGCGGTATCTGTCTTTCGCTAAGTGAAATATGCTTCTAAATGCTTACATTTGTTCTGTAGCCATTACTGTTAAGCGATTTTGCGCTTTCTGTCAATACCCTTTTTTAAACGGTTATATTCCCTTTCGCCTGCTTCATTTCCTGCATGTTTTTAACTTCTCCTTACATCAATTAAATTAGTATCTTCTGTGTTATCCAAGGATTTCTATACGGCCTTGCCTTTTTGCCTATTTGATCTTTTGCTGCCTTAAAGTTTAATATTAGATTATAGCATAGAAAGCAGACATCAATACCCTATTATGCTTCATTGATGAATTTTGACAACATAAAAAAATCAATAAGTATATTTCGTAGACATCTCATAAAAGTAAATGACATCTTATTAAGTGGAAATAGTGCTATTTATGAACCTAATGGTACAACCACATATTTTCTGTGCCCACATTTAACGGCATTAAGCGAAGCATTCGGAAGCAGATAGAATTTCCGTTTTATTTTTTGTTTCAAAGGACAAGTCTCGTGACACTAGTTACCTTTTGTATGTGTAATTATATCAACATGTGGACAAATAATCCACTAGGCAGCCACCATCGCATGGCGGAGCAAGTTTCGTACTTTCCACACGCCTTCTCTACTTTTCTTTTCAGTGATCGTTCCATTTCATGTCGCTTCGTAGTATTACCCCCAGATATTCAAGCCATGCAATCTTACTACTGATCCTGTCGGATGCTATCCGATTCTTTCTCTTTATCATAGGAATATAGCCTTTATCGACATTGAAAAAGAGCCATTTAGTACACTAAGTGGAAAAACTGTCCAAGCTGTTTTGCTTGCTATCTTCGAGAAACGATACTTCTGTGTAGTTAGCGCCATTATCAGTGAATAGCCTGATAGTGCTGCTGAAGCTGCCTTATAAACAATTGGAGGGAACGAGGAAATTAGTGTTAAACGTTCTGTCGATAACGAGGTCATTAGAGACGGAGTACAAGCTCGGATTAGGGAAATATGAAGAAGGAAATCTGTCGGACACTTTCAAAGGAACCATGCCGGCATTTGCTTGAAGCGATTTAGGGAAATCACGGGAAACACAAATCAGGATGGTCGGACGCGAGTTCGAACTGTCGTCCTTCAGAAAGCGAGTCCAGTGTGCTAACCACAGCAACACTTCGCTCGATATATAAACAAAAAATGGCTCTGAGCACTATGGGACTCAACTGCTGAGGTTATTAGCCCCGAGAACTTAGAACTAGTTAAACCTAACTAACCTAAGGACATCACAAACATCCATGCCCGAGGCAGGATTCGAACCTGCGACCGTAGCGGTCTTGCGGTTCCAGACTGCAGCGCCTTTAACCGCACGGCCTCTTCGGCCGGCGATATATAAACAACTGCCTGAGAACATTACCTAGCGCCGTGAACAGTGGCTAGCAGTCTGGACTCGCATTCGGGAGGGCGACAGTCCTCCCTCGGGCATGGGTGTGTGTGTTTGTCCTTAGGATAATTTAGGTTGAGTAGTGTGTAAGCTTAGGGACTGATGACCTTAGCAGTTAAGTCCCATAAGATTTCACACACATTTGAACATTTTTGAGGACGACAGTTCAAACCCGCGTCTGGCAATCCTGAAATAGCTTTTCCGTGATTTTCCTATATCGCTTCAGGAAAATGCCGAAATGGTTCCTCTGAATGGGCACGGCCGGTTTCCTTCCCCATTTTTCCTTAATCCCGTGGGGCCGATGACTGCTGTTTGGTCCCCTCCCCACCAGAGAACATTACAGGTACATTACTCTTCCTTGAGACGCACCAGACGTTACTTTGAGACTGAGCTCTATTAGTCGAAAATTTCTCGACTCAGACACTTGTGAGGCTTCTACTTATGACCAAATCTTGTTTGTCTGTGAACAATATGCTACAGTGTGCAACGCCTTTCGGAAATGTAGAAAGACGAATCTGCGAGTTCACCTGTCATTACAATTTACTCGTTTCTGAATAAAGCGATTTGCCTCTTACACGCGTGTTCTTCTTTCTTACAACGGGGCTGATTCTTTGAGAGAAATGACTTAATGTTCAAAGTTAGAACTTGCCCTAGGATTCTGCAAAGAAACGGCTTTGCGGTCTTCAGCAATCACAAGAAACTATACGCTGATAGAGAGTTTTTTGTCAGATATGAGGAAATGTGCTAATTCTACAGCGTATTTCATCTGAAGCGTAATAGAAATTCAATGAGGGTCTGGTGCCTTGGTCACTATGGACGCCAACAAAGCAGAATGGAACAGAACGACTCTTTATTTTCACAGAAGTACATCCTCTGTTGATTTGTGCAATTTACTCCCAAAATTACCAACTAATATTGAATATTTAGTTTCTTGAGTACAGTATGTTAATTTTTTTGTTTTTGCCTCGAAACATCCTCTAAATTACAATAGAGAGTTAATAAAGCGCAAATGTTGTAACTACAACCGAGGCATTGCAGATGAGTCGTGTTTAACTCTAATAAGTGGTGCATTTATTGTGGAGTAATTCCATGATTACAGGACGATATTTAAATTTTCTGAGGAAGCAAGCTACCCACGAATCAACTCAAAAAACCTCGAATCAGATACGTCCCAGTCAAAAGCCATCGGGTTATAACAGCCGTGAAGTAACTAATGAGAGTTTAAACTACATAGAACTGGGTGACAATTTAGATCTACCTCAAGCCAAGGGGAGATACCTTTCGGTTCCACCATCTATTTTCTCCCTTCCCAAGTGCACTTGCGAATGGTGTGTGGGAAAAATGGCTGTCGGAAAGCCTCGTACGAGATAATTCTCTAATTTTCTCGACATGAGCATTTCGTGACAAATATGTAGGAGGAGGTAACATGTTGCTGCTCTTGGAACGCACGCTCTTGGAATATCAACAGTAAATCTTTCCGTGAGACACAACGCCGCTGTAGTAGCGCATGTTGCTGGAGTTTGTTGACCATCTTAGTAACGCTCGCCGGCCAGTGTGGTCGAGCGGATCTAGGCGCTTCAGTCTGGAAGCGGGCGACCGCTACGGTCGCAGGTTCGAATCCTGCCTCGGGCATGGATGTGTGTGATGTCCTTAGGTTAGTTAGGTTTAATTAGTTCTAAGTTCTAGGGGACTGATGACCTCAGATGTTAAGTCCCATAGTGCTCAGAGCCATTTGAACCATTTAGTAACGCTCCTGTGCTTACCAAATGAATACGAGACGGATCGTACTACTCTTCATTGGATCTTGTCTCTTTCTTCAATTAATACAATACTCTAGAAGCTGTCGAACAAGTATTTTCTAGAGCACTTCATTTGTGGTTGAATCAATTTTCCTTAAGATTCTTCCAATGAATCTCAGCCTACTACCTGCTTCTCCTACAATTAGTTTTATCTGATCACTCTATGTAGATCTGGACGATTACTTCTAGCTACACTCCTGGAAATTGAAATAAGAACACCGTGAATTCATTGTCCCAGGAAGGGGAAACGCCGGCCGAAGTGGCCGTGCGGTTAAAGGCGCTGCAGTCTGGAACCGCAAGACCGCTACGGTCGCAGGTTCGAATCCTGCCTCGGGCATGGATGTTTGTGATGTCCTTAGGTTAGTTAGGTTTAACTAGTTCTAAGTTCTAGGGGACTAATGACCTCAGCAGTTGAGTCCCATAGTGCTCAGAGCCATTTGAAGGGGAAACTTTATTGACACATTCCTGGGGTCAGATACATCACATGATCACACTGACAGAACCACAGGCACATAGACACAGGCAACAGAGCATGCACAATGTCGGCACTAGTACAGTGTATATCCACCTTTCGCAGCAATGCAGGCTGCTATTCTCCCATGGAGACGATCGTAGAGATGCTGGATGTAGTCCTGTGGAACGGCTTGCCATGCCATTTCCACCTGGCGCCTCAGTTGGACCAGCGTTCGTGCTGGACGTGCAGACCGCGTGAGACGACGCTTCATCCAGTCCCAAACATGCTCAATGGGGGACAGATCCGGAGATCTTGCTGGCCAGGGTAGTTGACTTACACCTTCTAGAGCACGTTGGGTGGCACGGGATACATGCGGACGTGCATTGTCCTGTTGGAACAGCAAGTTCCCTTGCCGGTCTAGGAATGGTAGAACGATGGGTTCGATGACGGTTTGGATGTACCGTGCACTATTCAGTGTCCCCTAGACGATCACCAGTGGTGTACGGCCAGTGTAGGAGATCGCTCCCCACACCTTGATGCCGGGTGTTGGCCCTGTGTGCCTCGGTCGTATGCAGTCCTGATTGTAGCGCTCACCTGCACGGCGCCAAACACGCATACGACCATCATTGGCACCAAGGCAGAAGCGACTCTCATCGCTGAAGACGACACGTCTCCATTCGTCCCTCCATTCACGCCTGTCGCGACACCACTGGAGGCGGGCTGCACGATGTTGGGGCGTGAGCGGAAGACGGCCTAACGGTGTGCGGGACCGTAGCCCAGCTTCATGGAGACGGTTGCGAATGGTCCTCGCCGATACCCCAGGAGCAACAGTGCCCCTAATTTGCTGGGAAGTGGCGGTGCGGTCCCCTACGGCACTGCGTAGGATCCTACGGTCTTGGCGTGCATCCGTGCGTCGCTGCGGTCCGGTCCCAGGTCGACGGGCACGTGCACCTTCCGCCGACCACTGGCGACAACATCGATGTACTGTGGAGACCTCACGCCCCACGTGTTGAGCAATTCGGCGGTACGTCCACCCGGCCTCCGCATGCCCACTATACGCCCTCGCTCAAAGTCCGTCAACTGCACATACGGGTCACGTCCACGCTGTCGCGGCATGCTACCAGTGTTAAAGACTGCGATGGAGCTCCGTATGCCACGGCAAACTGGCTGACACTGACGGCGGCGGTGCACAAATGCTGCGCAGCTATCGCCATTCGACGGCCAACACCGTGGTTCCTGGTGTGTCCGCTGTGCCGTGCGTGTGATCATTGCTTGTACGGCCCTGTCGCAGTGTCCGGAACAAGTATGGTGGGTCTGACACACCGGTGTCAATGTGTTCTTTTTTCCATTTCCAGGAGTGTATATTGCGGTTGCTACACTCTTCAGTTACACTCGAACAGTTATTGATCCCATTACCTCTTTATGCGCACAACGTAGGTTTTGTCACGACGTGTTAAAATTAAGTTCCCTACGCGAAAGATATACACACTTGAACCGGATTCTTGTGGCCTCGTGTCGCTTTCCTTCAATTTGCGATGTGTAGAGTAACGTTGTGTCTGTGCTGGTACTGGTTTGACAATGTGGAATGAAAGAAGCAAGAGGTTGTAGTCGGCTGTCACGCAGGCCACAAGCCTCGAATACCACTACAGCGTCTGCAGTTCTTAACTACCGCCTGTACTGCCATTTCCTATCAAATACTAACAAGGAACATTTTATCGTACCACCACAACTCGAACTGGCTGCTTCTGATGTGCTGCTTCGAGGGTCGTCGGCTATGGAGGAACGACCACCTTTCGTGTACGAGGAGCGCTACAACCTAACGGAATGACGCAAGAGACCAGAGACAGGTGCGCGCGTCGCGCTAGATCACAGCCGGTTCCCGGAGAGACGGCGTGTCGATATGTAGGTCATTACCGCCGACCGCCTCGCCGGTTGGCCGTGACCGCGCACCTTGTTTACGGGGCTCGTCTCACTAACCCCACAACAGCACCAGACGCGGCACCGCCTTTGTCACCTTTCCATCCAAAAGGTCTGTTTCCGGGACCATGCATGGCGGTTTCCATGGTATGAATGTACACTGGTGAGCGGTGGACTGCTGCGGCCTGTTGTGGGGTTGTGAACCACTGAGGGCTACGGCGGGACGTCCGTCGTTTCGAGGTCCCCGGTTTAATACACAGTACACACTGATGAGCAAAAACATTATGACCACCTTCTTAATAGAGTTGGTAGGTCTGTGGAGGTATGTGACATTAGATGTTTACGCACACGTCATGTAAGTCGAATAAATAACGAGCCGTTGATTTTCGTACGTGGTGATGGTGCCCGATAGCTACCCAGATGGGTCCCATACGACTTACATCAGGCGAATTTGGTCGCTGAGAAATTGTGAAATTCGCTACCATACAAGACTTTGGCAAAGCACGCACTGCTATGACCCGCGATCTGAGAACGAGCGTCTCGGATATGGCGAAGTGAGTCGGTTGTTCGCGTGCCACTGTCGTGGGCATCCACTACAAATGGTTTGTAAACGGTGAAACGACGAAACGAGCGATATGTTGTTGGACGTCCACGCCTCGTTGGCGTTGAAAATCGGGCTCTGCAGCCAACGACCCGTAGGTGTTCCCTTGTGAGCCCGAGCACATCGTCAGTTACGATTGCAGTGAGCACAGGGTCATCGGGGTTAGACTGTCAGTCAATATAAGGCGTTAAGGGTAAAAGTGCAGGTACTGACGTAACTGAGGACAGTATAATGAACAACAGTACATCAGTATTTACTTCATTTGCAGATTAATAATTATTACTATTAGAAGTAGTACGTTTTTAGGTTGGTTATTACTTGCAAGTACATGTGGCAAGAGTAAGCCATTAATGCTTACTTTCTCCTGGGGAACAGGACAGGTGGATGTATGGACGCAAAACGGTTAGTCTATACTCACAGGCATAATCCACTTATTGGTGCACTTACGACGGTGCAGAAAACATCACCTAGTAAATTATGTGATGTTTTTGTGGGAATACTGTTGGACACAGAAAAAGCAATTAGCACACTATAGTGGGTACATATTAAGGTACTAACGATCACAATATCTGCACATGTACCTCTAAAACCCCGTATATTGCGATCAATATAAAGTTGTCGCCATGTCGAATGAATCACATTTCTTGTTACGTCAGGTCGCTGATCACGTCTAGATATGCCGTCACGGCTTGAAGGCAGGCCACTGGAGAGGGGGGAGGGTGGGCAGGGGAGCAGGGGAGAGGAGGGGGGGGGGGCGCAGCATTATGCTATAGGCGACATTTATCTGGGCTCTATGGCACCTGCTGCGATCATTGAAGGCACCATGACAGCTATGCACTACGTGAACATTATTTTGACCATCTGCATCACTTCATATATAATTTCACCGACGGCCTACACATCTTCCAGCAGAACAACTGTCCCTGTACCAAGGCCAGAATCGTGCTACAGTGGTTTCGGGAGCATGATAGTGAACTCACTTTGATATCTTGGGCACCAAATTCTCCTGATCTGAACCTGACGGATCACATCTGGGACACTATCGGGCGTCAGCTTCGCGTCCTCAAACAATCGGCCCAAAATTTACTGGAATTTTGTGACCCGACCTGCGCGTAGACATCTGGTGCTGCATACCTCCGAAACCTATCAAACACTTGTCGAACTGAGATCACGCAGAATCGCTGCTATAGAATCGCCGAAATGGACCAGCACCCTGTCAGGCTGGTGGTTATAAAGTTTTAATTCGTCAGTGTGTTTAAGTTAATGTTTCATCGAATTCCAAGCAAAATGAATCTCTCGCTGTTTGCAGTAGGTGGTTTTCCAAATTCTGAGCAAAACTTGAGAGCTTACACGCGGCGGTTCTGGCTTTTCTTCAGGAAACCCTTTCCGTTCCCGGGAGGCACAGCTGCGTCGTTACGTGTGTCCTTGCTGGCAGTAATTCTGCCGTGCCGGAGACGCTGGCCGTGTGTAATGACGGCCGTTGCCGTAATGACAGCGCCGTGTCCGTGTTTACCCGCTGCTGATCACACTGCACAGTCCGGCGCACGGCAGCCTGGCTTCACGCCTGCGCAGTGCGTGCCCCAGGGGACTGTCGCCAGCGGCGGAACTCCGTGCCAGTCTGCTCACACTAGGTTACCCAAGATATTATCCACGAAACTTTTCCGTCACTGACTGTTACGAAGTTCACAGTTTACTTGTTGTTATCTATACTGCAGCGCTTTGGCCTTAATTTGAGGAAGAAATGCTTCGATTCTAATTTTTCCCGGTTTCTCCATGGTCTATGATTCATTACCATACAGTGCTCTGCTCCGAGCGTACATTGTCAGAAATTTCGTCCTCAGATTAAGGTCTATGCTTCATATCAGTAGACCTTCTGACCAGAAATGCCCTTTTTGCGTGTGCTAGTCTGCTTTTTATGTTCTCCTTGATTTGTCATCATGTGTTATTTTGCTTCCTGTGTGACGGAATTCCTTCACTTCATCTACTTCGCCCCCCAGTCGTAATGTTAAGTTCTTAATCTCATTTCTGTCAACCCTCATCACTTTTTAAATATTTCAGTGTCTTTCGGGACGTGCCCATAGAGAGATCTCAAAAGTGGAATGTCAATTATAACGATATGAACATAAGGACAAGACAACACCCAGTCTCCGAACAGAGAAAATCTCCGATCCGGGCAGCAGTCGAACCCGTGCCCTGTCGGTTAGGAATACGCCGCGCTGTCCGCGCAGCTACCGAGGCAGACACTTCTCAGTACTTCGTCTTGTTTCTGTTTACTGTCGGTCCACAGTGTGTGTTCATTAGACTGTTGTTTCCATTCAACAGATCTTGAAATTATTCCTTATTTTCTCTGAGGATAGCAGACACCAACGACTCTTATTGATGAAATTCTGTTCAAAAAATGGTTCTGAGCACTATGGGACTTAACATCAATGGTCATCAGTCCCCTAGAACTTAGAACTACTTAAACCTAACTAACCTAAGGACATCACACAACACCCAGCCATCACGAGGCAGAGAAAATTCCTGACCCCGCCGGGAATCGAACCCGGGAACCCGTGCGTGGGAAGCGAGAACGCTACCGCACGACCACGAGACGCGGGCGAAATTCTGTTACTTTCAGTTTTAACCCCAGTCTGTAACATTATTTTATTTTCGCCATTGCTTCTTCGACGTACAGATTTAACAGCAAGGGCGAAAGACAATATACCTGTCTGTTTCTCTTTGTAATCCAAGCACTTAGTTCTACATCCACATACATACTCCGCAATCCACCATACGGTGCGTGGCGGAGGGTACCTCGTACCACAACTAGCATCTTCTCTCCCTGTTCCACTCAAACAGAGCGATGGAAAAATGACTGCCTATATGCCTCTGTACGAGCCGTAATCTCTCTTATCTTATCTTTGTGGCCTTTCCGCGAAATGTAAGTTGGCGGCAGTAAAATTGAGCTGCAGTCAGCCTCAAATGCTGGTTCTCTAAATTTCCTCCGTAGCGATTCACGAAAAGAGCGCATCCTTTCCTCTAGAGACTTCCACCCGAGTTCCTGAAGCATTTCCGTAACACTCGCGTGATGATCAAACCTACCAGTAACAAATCTAGCAGCCCGCCTCTGAATTGCTTCTATGTCCTCCCTCAATTCGACCTGATAGGGATCCCAAACGCTCGAGCAGTACTCAAGAATAGGTCGTATTAGTGTTTTGTAAGCGGTCTCCTTTACAGATGAACCACATCTTCCCAAAATTCTACCAATGAACCGAAGACGACTATCCGCCTTCCCCACAACTGCCATTACATGCTTGTCCCACTTCATATCGCCCTGTAATGTTACGCCCAAATATTTAATCGACGTGACTGTGTCAAGCGCTACACTTCTAATGGAGTATTCAAACATTACAGGATTCTTTTTCCTATTCATCAGCATTAATTTACATTTATCTATATTTACAGTTAGCTGCCATTCTTTACACCAATCACAAATCCTGTCCAAGTCATCTTGTATCCTCCTACAGTCACTCAACGACGACACCTTCCCGTACACCACATCATCATCAGCAAACAGCCGCACATTGCTATCCACCCTATCCAAAAGATCATTTATGTAGAGAGAAAACAACAGCGGACCTACCACACTTCCCTGGGGCACTCCAGATGATACCCTCACCTTCGATGAACGCTCACCATCGAGGACAACGTACTGGGTTCTATTACTTAAGAAGTCTTCGAGCCACTCACATACTTGGGAACCAATCCCATATGCTCGTACCTTAGTTAGGAGTCTGCAGTGGGGCACCGAGTCAAACGCTTTCCGGAAGTCAAGGAATATGGCATCCGTCTGATACCCTTCATCCATGGTTCGCAAGATATCATGTGAAAAAAGGGCGAGTTGCGTTTCGCAGGAGCGATGCTTTCTAAAGCCGTGCTGGTGCATGGACAGCAACTTCTCTGTCTCAAGGAAATTCATTATATTCGAACTGAGAATATGTTCGAGAATCCTGCTACAAATCGTTGTTAAAGACATTGGTCTGTAATTTCGAGGATCCGTCCTTCTACCCTTCTTATATACAGGCGTCACCTACGCTTTTTTCCAGTCGCTCGGGACTTTACGTTAGGCAAGAGATTCGCGATAAATGCAAGCTAAGTAAGGAGCAAATGCAGTAGAGTACTCTCTGTAAAGCCGAATTGGAATCCCATGAGGACCTGGCGATTTATTTATTTTCAACCCATTCAGCTGCTTCACAACCCCAGGGGTGTCTATCACTACGTCCTCCATACGGGAATCTGTACGAGACTCAAACGGCGGTATGTTTGTACGATCCTATTACGTGAAGGATTTCTCAAATGCTGAATTTAAAATTTCAGCTTTCGTTTTGCTGTCTCCCGTTGCCAGGCCAGACTGTTCTTAATTTTCTCTTCTCAGTTTTACTTCTTGGTTCTTGTACGTATTGTACCTTACGTCTTTCCATATCGCTTACACCTGTTTTCCTGAGAATATCGATCTTGCACCATTTTACACTGTCCAAAGGTTTATATATGTAGACCAATACTGCGAAGGTACTGTCGTTTTTCTTTACTATTATTACATTATCACACCAAACGTTAGAATTTAATGCTCACGGCTTCGAGACCCGGTGCGGCGCACTGTTTCCAACCGCCGGGAAGTTTCAGCATCTATAATCTAGATGAAGCGTGAATTCAAAAATGAAATATGACATTAACCGGAAATTTCAAGATGGTCGTAGTGGTCAAAATACTTGCACACTCACTAGGGATTCGCTCTCCCACAGCATTAGTCTTCGTACATAATCACTTACTATGCGAGTGGATCTCGTCGCATCCCACACCAGATATCTTGTGTACGTTGATCGTTGCTATGTAAGCTGCAATCAGTTACTATTTCTTAATTCTGAGATTGGTCTCACTATTCTCTCAACTTCGTCTGACCATTTAAATGATACAATACTAAACAGAAATAAAATTTAGAGTCGGACATAACAGAAATACAACAACCGGAAACATATGATAATGGGCGCTGCAAACGAAGAGTGGAATTAGTATCTGGCTTCAAAAAGTGCAGGAAAGCTGAAAATAATTTGGAGGACGTACCTACCTTAAACTATTTCCATAAATTTCATTTCTCCTGTCTATGAGTCCCTTGATATTTTCGAGGGGGTGTTCAATAAGTAATGCAACACTTTTTTTGTCGTACAATTTTTGTTGAAAAGCGCGGAATTTGTCGTGGGGAAGTGTGGAATATTCCTGCTTCAGGCCCTATAGTCCCATGAAGTTTCGATAGGTAGCGGCGCTATACATACCCTTCAAAATGGCGTCTGCAACCGAGGTGCGTTCCAGGCAGAGAGCTGTCGTTTGTTTTGGCTGAAAACCAGATTCATAAGTGCTTGCAGAATGTCTACGGACCCCTAGCAGTGAACAAAAGCACGGTGTGTCGTTGGGCGAGGCGTCTGGCATCATTGCACCAAGGTCGCGCAGACCTGTCCGACCTCACGCATGCCGGTCGGTCGCAATAAGCTGTGACTTTTGAAATGTTGGACTGCAGCGTCTTCGTAGCCACAAAAATTCAAATGAACTTCTTCTTCCCCATGACAACGCAAGTTCTCACACAAGTCAGTGCACACGAGAGGAGCTCACAAACCTTCATTGGATTGTTCTTCTCTACAGCTCAGATCTTGCACCTTCCGACTTCCATCCGTTTGGCCCAATGAAGGAAGCTTCCGTGGGAGGAAGTACGTGGATGATGGGGAGATTATTGATACGGTAAGACGTTGGCTCCGACGTCGATCAGCAGAGTGGTACCATGCTGGCACACTGGCCATCCTAGCAAGGTGGCGTAAGGCCCTTGCATTGAACGGAGATTATGTTGTAAAACAGGGATTTTAGCCCAAAGAGTGAGGAATAAGATGGTGTATTGTAGTTCTGAATAAAATCAACGTGCTTTCATAAATAATTGTGTTGCATTAATTTCTGAACGTCCCTCTACATAAGAGAGGATTCTTTAATTAATGTAGAAGAAGAGAATAAAAAAAATCATTTTCCATGCTATCGAACGAATTGGTGAACTAGCCACGCATTCAGGAACGAAATATTTCAGATTTAATTTTCCTACAGGTTCCCTATGTAGCTTAAGGAGTGGTTCCTCGGAAAAGAACAGGACCGATTCCCTCCCCTATCCTTTCTCAATGCGAGCTCCGTCTCTAATGACCGCATCTTCGATGGAACGTTAAACCTTAATCTTTCTACCTTCCTTCGTTCTTTCCTAGTAAGATACGAGTAAAAATTAGGTTAAAGCACTTCTGCTAATTAAGAGCACTCTTTCTGTTGCAACTTTCTTTTTTATATAATAAAATCACTCTTTTTCTCAGATTGCTAGTTAACTAACGGTCCACATGGCGAAAAAGTCCAACGAAGAAGGCGAAGCCTACATTTAAGAAGAAGCGAAGCATCCTAGCCTAACGTATTCCACATAAACTTTCTTCCTTGGCTGAACGAATGTTAATGAGACTGTAATCACGTGAAACGAGTGGTCAGGAATTGATATTCGTATCTCAACATAATCTGACTTGATTATTTTGTTCTTACTTTCATGTTCTGAGGCATCAAGGGATCACCAATTTAGTATTGGAGGGCAGCGTGGAGGGTACAAATCGTAGAGGGAGACCAAGAGATGAATACACTAAGCAGATTCAGAAGGATGTAGGTTGCAGTAGGTACTGGGAGATGAAGAAGCTTGCACAGGATAGAGCAGCATGGAGAGCTGCATCAAACCAGTCTCAGGACTGAACACCACAACAACAATAACTTTCATTTTCGTATAACAGCGGAGTTAGGAATGCGACCAGTTACCTGAAATGCTGCTAACATTGGAATAAGGCCACCAAAGCGGTTGGACCGCATTTGTTAATGAAGGAACCATTAAGTACACTCTTCCTGATTCGCTTTTGGGGCTGCCAGTTTACCTCAATAACCAGTAACACGCGAAAGCAGTCACTGCTAAACTTACCTGTTGCAGAGGAATGTTACTCGCAAGCTGCTGTGGTCATAACATTCAGCAACAGTTGCAAATGGTGAATGTCTTTTCTTTGACATGTTCTGTGCTTCTTCAACGAAATGATGTGGTAAATATAAAATCGATAAACGTGTACCGTGAACAATTAAAGATACTGTAGTATTCATAACAGTCTTCTATTCCAAGTGTTTTTAATTCCTTCGTATCGGAAACATGGCCCCATCTTGATGAAGAGTGACATCGTTACGATGAAGATCCAAATCCTCGAAATTGCGAGCAGTTATATCAGTCTGCCACCAGGCTCTTAAAAACTCTTGGGATTATCAACAAGTAACGATCCAAGCGTTTGGCACTGCAGTAATTGTATCGATGTTTTATCGGTTTCTTAGAACCACTTACGGTTATCAACAAGTAGCTATCAAAATGGTGGAACTGTAATGTTTTAGTAGCATATCAAAGAATGGTACAAATATTACTGCTTCAAACATGTAGATCGCTGAAACATCATTGATACGATGTAATACTCCATTTAGGGCAATATGTTTATCGTCTTCTAAAAATATTTACATCTTGAAGATGAAACCCACAAAAACTTCGCAGTTTCACTGTAGAGCTCTAACAGCCTGTGATAACGGAATATTAGGCCAGCTTTATGATTGGATCATGGTAAATAGAACACAGTTTTTTTATTCTGAAAGGAGAGAAATTTTCAGACGTAAAAGTAATCCATGCCGTACCCTATGTTGCAGTGTTATGCTATCTTTACTGTTCATAATATATATAACAAAGCAGGTAATATCGTAAGTTTCATTTGGCTGTTTGCAGATGGTGCTCTTGTATATGGTGAAGTTGCAGTCAAAAAAATTGTAGCAATATGCCGGAAGATCTACGTTTGGTGCAAGTATTGGCAGTTGACCATCATATGAACAAGTATAATGTAACGCGGATAACTAGCAGAAATATCCGTTATTTTGTGACTACACAATCACTGCAAGCAGTCACATCTGTTAAATATCTGCCGGCCACTGTGACCTATCGGTCACCTAACTAACCTAAGGACATCACACACATCCATTTCCGAAGCAGGATTCGAACCTGCGACCGTAGCGGTCGCGCGGGTCCAGACTGTAGCGCCTAGAACCGCTCGGCCACCCCGGCCGGCGGAAATCCTTAGAACGGGCGTTCGGAGTCGTATCTTAAAGCTTTGTTTTTCTTGTAGCAACAGTATGTGTATTAATTTAAACCATTAACGTTTCTTATTTGTGTGTTCGCGCTGCTTAAGAGTGATCTTGATATTGGCTGACTACATCACTTGCCCTATGCTGTCATCAGCTGGCAATCACGTCACATGAGCTATGACTGGCTTACAAAAGCGCGTCGCAATCTCGATTTCTATGCTTCGGAAAGTAACATGCAGTGTTTGGCGGAATTCGAATTTATATCTTCGTAACACGAAAATATGCAGCGTACATGTTGCTGCACACAAAGATCTTTCCAAAACGTGATTTTTCCCCCTAAGTTTAGTTCTCTAAAGTGCCAGAAAATTCCACGTCGGTGTATAAATTCATAAACATGCAAAGTATTGATAAGTTTTACAGTGGCGAGCAAATGTATACTGTCACTTACCTCGGGCATAGGTGTGTGTGTTTGTCCTTAGGATAATTTAGGTTAAGTAGTGTGTAAGCTTAGGGATTGATGACCTTAGCAGTTAAGTTCCATAAGATTTCACACAAATTATTATACTGTCACTTAACACAAAAAGTGTATTTTCACCCTGGAGAAAGTGTATTTTCAAGCGGGAAATCCGGGAAAAATCCGGGAATTTTTTTTCCTTGTCCATGTATACACCCATCATCTGCTGTTGCAGCGAAGCGTTCCTGTTGTTATGACAAACTGTATAGTTCACATTGCAACGAACAGGTACGGGCCAGTGCCGCTATGGTGAAACTCTGCAAGACGCTCGATTTCAGCGATTATGAACATGGCTCGATAGGGGGCGCTTTCACGTATGACATAGCGTCTCTGAGGTCGTGTAGGTGCTGGACTTCACAAGTGCAACTGTGTTCGGAGAAACCGCCACCACTAATGCCAAACACCGAGGACAGCAATGGGTACATGACACAGGAGGCCGTCGACTAGTGAAATGCAGCAGCGGATTGAGGAATCATAATGCACTCACCTGTTACTCATTAAAACGAACTGTAACTAACCATACCACCCTGTACCATCTCTTCGCTACGAGAAACGAAAGCAACTGAGTCACACGTGTGGTTCTGCACACTCCACTGTACGAAATAGGGTGTTCAACATATCTATCGACCTCTTTCCCCTAGGAAAGAGATCGGGATCTACTGACGGACCACATTTAAGTTCACCAGACATAATTTTAATTTCCTTAAAAGAGCACATGAGTGGATTTGAAGCGCAGTACATTGTGTACAACTGTAATCAGGCGGTCATGTGACATACATCATGATAGCGAATTGGTGTACCAGTGGATCGTATGGAACTAGCACAGTAAAATGGATTAACGCGCGGACGTGACAGAATGGCAGGCAGGACCTAGCGTTCTTCGACGTGCCCGTAACCACATCGGAAAGGAAGTTACCTAGTTTGTTAATGTAGCATGCCGGACCATTCAGCGCATCTACTCGGATAAAAAATACCACTCACAGCTACACAATCCAACGCAAGAACAGTGTTCATAAAACAGTTCGGAAACGAACGTCGTGCTTTGTTAATGACAGTCGACTTCTAGCCTAACAGAAATTGCTGCTCTTAGCGAATGCAGGTCCATCTCAACAAGTTTCTGAGCGAACTTTGCGAAGGAAACCATTGGAACGGGCGTTCGGAGTCATATACCTCACAAAAGGCTATTACTCGCAGCAGCACATAACACTAGACGTCTCCAGTGGACCAAACAACAGGCACAAGCTGACGAGCGGCAGGTAATATTGCCTAACAAGTCGCCATTTTGTCTCATTTCAAGTGTCGAGTGCCAATGAGATGCTCAACTTGCAATGTGTGCAAGGTGTAGTTCAAGGCAATAGTGGTTATGTGGTATCTTGTTGTTGTTTCTTGTACCCTGAATTGGATCCAGTCTTTCAAGTTACTGTGAACATGAATCAGGATGTTAACTGGATTTTCCTTCGCTTCTTGGTAGAACAAATTCATCATTATAGAGGGAAAGGTTGGTTCAAATGGCTCTGAGCACTATGCGACTTAACTTTGAAACTTCCTCTTTGAACAATTATACATGACTGTGCTTAAATTGAAACACAATATTTTGTTAGCACAACGCAATCTGACTTTCAAAATTCCCTACAAAAGAATGGCCCTGACTAACAGTAAACTATACCTTTCACAAATCACTTACCTCACAAAAATCTTCGCTACTCAAGCTACTGCAATCCAGCGAGCGCCACTACTGCCAGTTAAATAAAAGATTCAAACTACTGAAGGCACTAACTACTGATAGGGATAGTTAGCAAATGAAAGATATTAATAGAGAACAAACAATGTATTTACCTTGATATCATCATATATAAATATAGCAGTTCATGAAAAATTACAAAACTCCGCCATCTCTCTCCCCACATCCACCACTGCTGGCGGCTCACCTCCAACTGCGCAACGCTACGCGCTGTTCACAGCCAGCTGCCTAACACTACAATGGCGAGTATTACAACAATGCAAAGCAGCCACAGACTGCACACAGCACAGCCAGTGATTTTCATACAGAGGTGGCGTTACCAATAAAAAAACGTAAACAGCCTACTTACAACTTCTGAGGTCATCAGTCCCCTAGAACTTAGAACTAATTAAACCTAACTAACCTAAGGACATCACACACACCCATGCCCGAGGCAGGATTCGAACCTGCGACCGTAGCGGTCGCCCGCTTCCAGACTGAAGCGCCTAGAACCGCACGACCATACTGGCCGGCGAGCGTTGGCCAACAAACTCCAGCAACATGCGCTACTACAGCGGCGTTGTGTCTCACGGAAAGGTTTACTGTTGATATTCCAAGAGCGTGCGTTCCAAGAGGAGCAACATGTTACTTCCTCCTACATATTTGTCACGAAATGCTCATGTCGAGAAAATTAGAGAATTATCTCGTACGAAGCTTTCCGACAGCCATTTTTCCCACACACCATTCGCAAGTGCACTTGGGAAGGGAGAAAATAGATGGTGGAACGGAAAGGTATCTCCCCTTGGCTTGAGGTAGATCTAAATTGTCACCCAGTTCTATGTAGTTTAAACTCTCATTAGTTACTTCACGGCTGTTATGACCCGTTGGCTTTTGACTGGGACGTATCTGATTCGAGATTTTTTGAGTTGATTCGTGGGTTGCTTGCTTCCTCAGAAAATTTAAATATCGTCCTGTAATCATGGAATTACTCCACAATAAATGCAGCACTTATTAGAGTTAAACACGACTCATCTGCAATGCCTCGGTTGTAGTTACAACATTTGCGCTTTATTATCTCTCTATTGTGATTTAGAGGATGTTTTGAGGCAAAAACAAAAAAATTAACATACTGTACTCAAAAAACTAAATATTCAATATTAGTTGGTAATTTTGGGCGTAAATTGCACAAATCAAAAGAGGATGTACTTCTGTGCAAATAAAGAGTCGTTCTGTTCCATTCTGCTTTGTTGGCGTCCATAGTGACCAAGGCACCAGACCCTCATTGAATTTCTGTTACGCTTCAGATGAAATACGCTGTAGAATTAGCACATTTCCTCATATCTGACAAAAAACTCTCTATCAGCGTATAGTTTCTTGTGATTGCTGAAGACCGCAAAGCCCTTTCTTTGCAGAATCGAAATAAGGTCTTTCACATACCCACACGCACACACACACACACACACACACACACACACACACACACACAATGTTGGTAGAAATATTGTTGCGCTTTTGCAAACTCATTATGAAGAAGTGGAAACTCATCTAAGGAAAACAGTGTAGACATCTTGGACAATTTTGACGAAAAAGGATTTGTCTTTAAAATGAGAATTGCAGTCTAGACCATTCAGTTACATCTGTACATGAACAGGGACACTTTAAACTGAAACGGTAAACGATCTCGAAAACAGATGTAAGACTGGCAGTGTCCTCAAAAAGTTAAGAAAACTATCATTGTGATTCTTCCAAGGCCAAATTTCGCATTTTCTTTACCGTCATTGAGTTTATCGAAATGCACGATGTTTTTTGTCATAATTTTTTCCTTTCACAAAGCGATTTTCTTTTCTAATGTATCCCCATCAAATCAGAAGTTATTTGCTTGTCATTTTGCAGGGTCTTACAGTTGTCAGGGTGCAGTCGAGTTCACTTAAAATTCAAGGCGTGCCGCCCATTGTGGATATACTAATTTTCGTCCCTTCACTCCTTTTCCCTTCATAAATTCTACAGTTGTGTGTTTGAAATCGCAAAATCGTTCCAGGCGTGCCCCTTGACTTAACCATCGCACTTTGCAGTATTATGCAGGGTGATTTTTTTCCCACCGTCAACAAACTTTAGGGATTGATCGACGAGAGAATACGGAACAATAAACGTCTAATGACCTTATGTCCGGAAATGCATGGGTTCCATGCTAGAGACCATTATTCAATCATACACAGTTACAGAGACGGGCTGTACCATGCAGCCACAGTTATGGTATGTGTTGGAAATGGTTTCCATGTGCCTGAACGCATGCGTGTACGCGCCGTAGCATGTTCTGTCTCAGACGTTCACATCGGCCAGGCTGCATCCGAACTGTGTCAAAGGGAGCATGAATACGCTGCTCTGCCGGCCGCGGTGGCCGTGCGGTTCTGGCGCTGCAGTCCGGAACCGCGGGACTGCTACGGTCGCAGGTTCGAATCCTGCCTCGGGTTAGGTTTAAGTAGTTCTAAGTTCTAGGGGACTTATGACCTAAGATGTTGAGTCCCATAGTGCTCAGAGCCATTTGAACCAATTGCTCTAGTGACTGCACATCTGGAATGGTTTCTGCATACGGGATACTTCTGAGATGGCCCCGTAACCAGAAATCGCGCGGGCTGAGATCCGGTGGACGAGCAGACCACGCAACTGGACCCCCTCGTCCGATCCTTCGACCAGCGAAGATACGATTCAGATGCGTCCGGACGTTAATGGCAAAATGTACTGGAGCACCATCATGTGGCAGCCACATGACCCTTCGAATCATCAATGGTACTTCCTCTAGCAGGAGAGGGAAAGTCACCCGCAAGAAACGCCGATAGTTCCGGCCTGTTAGGCGACGTGGAAGGAAGACTGGTCCCAAAATACAGTCGCCAATTATTCCTGCCCACACATTCCGGCTGCACCGATGCTGATGATTCGCTGTCAGCATACCATGGTGCTCCTGCATACTATCCCACAGACTGTTATGAAAGTTGAAGATACCACTCCAAATAAAGATGGCCTCATCTGTTAAAATGGTTCAAATGGCTCTGAGCACTATGGGACTTAACTTCTAAGGTCATCAGTCCCCTAGAACTTAGTACTACTTAAACCTAACTAACCTAAGGAAATCACACACATCCATGCCCGAGGCAGGATTCGAACCTGCGACCGTAGCGGTCACGCGGTTCCAGGCTGAAGCGCCTTTAACCGCACGGCCACACCGGCCGGCTGGCCTCATCTGTGAATGGGGTGGATGACGCAAATCCAAGAATCGTGGTTGCCTGGTGAAAAAACCAGTGACAAAACTGCCCCCGATGTGGAAATTCTGTTGCTTATAAGCCTTGCACACGCAGTAAGTAATAAGGGTAGCAACATTTGTCACGGAGAATGTTACACGCTATCGTTTGGTTTACCGTGTACTGGCGGCCAACTGCCTGGTACTGACACACCTTCGCTTTCCAGAGTGTTAATCACATTTTCTCTAAGTCTGGTGTCCGATCATTTCGGGTACATCATTCATGATTTCCCGATTTCAGAAACGAGCCTGTCTCAGACACCAGAGTGATTGCCCATTAATTTCCGCTTCATTAGCAGGCGGCATTCGGTCTGGTGCTGGGCATTAGTCATAATGGTTTGCCTAATCACTTCAAACTGTTCTGCGTGCTTACTTAGCTGCTCTGCCATAAAGTCTTGCACTACCTCGCGATAGTTTCGAAGCAGTGCAGTTCTTCAGAAGTCCACCAACGGGGAAAGCGTGAAGGGAGTGCCCTTAATCTCCTTTTTGTCCCCACGCTACCTTCTATTACTAATGAAACTATTCTTGATCTCTCGGGATCCGACTTATGTCTTCCTTTACTCATTTCTTGCGATTCATTTCACTACTACTCATTAGTTAACCAATCTACCAATTTAATCCTCAGCATTCCTCTGTAGTCTGTGGTAGTGTTTATCAAACGCTTCTTTCTTTGTCTGTGCTATTTATCGCCATCGTATCACTTCTGTACTAAGCTACACCTCCTAACACTATGTTATTTTCTAAGCAACAAATTTCGTTTTTCGAGAAATGAATTTCTTGCTTTTGTCTATCGACATTTTTTTATCCTCTTCACTTTTGCCCTCTTCAGTTATTTTGTTGTCCAAATAGCAAAATTCTTCTACTAACCCAATGCCCTAACGCGATTTAATTGGACTTGTTTCCATTATCCTTGTTTTACTATTGATGCTCATTTTATAATCTCTTTACGAGACACCATTCATTTCCTTATCTGCCAACATGCAATGTAGTGGTGTCGGTGACAGACTCGGTGCTCGGTTTTTATTTATTTATTTTATTTTATTTTTTTACAAGTTTGCTAGGACATATGTGTGTCTAAAAGATAACAGGAATAATTTTGAATTTTTACTTGTTATTTTCATTCGAACTGTAATAGTAGGATCGACAAGAAGTGTGTCTGCTGTGTGTCGATATAGGAGGAGCTAGTCCCAGTTCGCGAAAGGCTGACGAAGTTGTTGGCGACAATAAGCAGTCCTCGAGCTGCCACCCCGTGGTGCAGCGGCGGCGGGGAAACAGGTGAGTTGCAAGGGGTACCTCAAGTATCGCTGTTTCGCCCATGGACCGCGTCGTCGAGGTACCTTCCAGCGTAACCGATGCCTCGGAGAGGAGAACGAATGTGGGCACTGACTGTTTGGCCTTGCCCGTTCACGCTGTGTGTGGATAAGTGGCCGCTCTTTCAGCAGATTCCGAGCAGGCAGACGGGCGGCGGTCTAGTGTTAGACGTGTTATTTAGACCCTGAGGGAAATAGCGTTGAGGACAGGTAAGAAGTCCATAGTGCGCCAGGAATATCTGGTGGGAATGGAAATTTGTGGTAAGGTCTTATGGGACCAAACTGCTGAGGTCATCGGTCCCTAAGCCTACACACTACTTAATCTAACTCAAACTAACTTACACTATAGACAACACACACACACCCATGCCCGAGGGAGGACTCGAACCTCCTACGTGGGGAGCCGCATGGACCGTGACAAGACGCACAGACCGCGCGGCTACCCTGCGCGTCTGTCTGGTGGGGAGGGGGATGAGAGGAGGGTTGCATCCAAGATGCCGGGGAAGCCCTGTCTGGGGCTATTGAGGATGCAGTGATCTACAGTGGAAGTGGTGAAGACTGCTGGCCTTGCTCGAGGGCTGAAAGCGGAGCTTACAGTTTACAGTGTCGTACCCGAAACTCTTTGGTTTGGAGCCGTGGCCAATCCATCCAACTCTCAATCTCCAGAGGAAATCAGAAATGAGGATCAAGTTGCAGAAACCGTTCAAAACATTAGCAACAAAGCTGAGGATATTACCCGTGGTCTAGGGGTAGCGTCTTTGATTCATAATCAAAACGTCTTCGGCCGAAAGACTTCCGGCATAAGAAGTCAGCCTCATTCTGCCAGCGGCCTTGTCAAAGAGGCGGAGGAGCGGATAGAGGTTCAGGGCACTCTCTTGTCCTAGGGGTGGGAAATTGCCCCTAAAGGCGGAAGAATCAGCAATGATCAACGACATGAGGATGCAGAAGGCAATGGAAACCACTGTATTAAAGACACGTAACGTGTATCCACAGGACATGTGGCCGGTAATTGAAGAAGTGTCATGATGATCTCTCCATTGGCAAAAGATTCCGGGAGGGGACTGCCAAGGGGGAGGTTACCATGAGAAAAAGATTGAATAATCAACAAAAGGATAACGTTCTACGAGTCGGGGCGTGGAATGTCAGAAGCTTGAACGTGGTAGGGAAACTAGAAAATCTAAAAAGGGAAATGCAAAGGCTCAATCTAGATATAGTAGGGGTCAGAGAAGTGAAGTGGAAGGAAGACAAGGATTTCTGGTCAGATGAGTATCGGGTAATATCAACAGCAGCAGAAATTGGTATAACAGGTGTAGGATTCGTTATGAATAGGAAGGTAGGGCAGAGGGTGTGTTACTGTGAACAGTTCAGTGACCGGGTTGTTCTAATCAGAATCGACAGCAGACCAACACCGACAACGATAGTTCAGCTATACATGCCGACGTCGCAAGCTGAAGATGAACAGATAGAGAAAGTGTATGAGGATATTGAAAGGGTAATGCAGTATGTAAAGGGGGACGAAAATCTAATAGTCATGGGCGACTGGAATGCAGTTGTAGGGGAAGGAATAGAAGAAAAGGTTACACGAGAATATGGGCTTGGGACAAGGAATGAAAGAGGAGAAAGACTAATTGAGTTCTGTAACAAGTTTCAGCTAGTAATAGCGAATACCCTGTTCAAGAATCACAAGAGGAGGAGGTATACTTGGAAAAGGCCGGGAGATACGGGAAGATTTCAATTAGATTACATCATGGTCAGACAGAGATTCCGAAATCAGATACTTGATTGTAAGGCGTACCCATGATCAGATATAGACTAAGATCACAATATAGTAGTGATGAAGAGTAGGCTGAAGGTCAAGACATTAGTCAGGAAGAATCAATACGCAAAGAAGTGGGATACGGAAGTACTAAGGAATGACGAGATACGTTTGAAAGTCTCTAACGCTATAGATACAGCAATAAGGAATAGCGCAGTAGGCAGTACAGTTGAAGAGGAATGGACATCTCCAAAAAGGGCCATCACAGAAGTTGGGAAGGAAAACATAGGTACAAAGAAGGTAGCTGCGAAGAAACCATGGGTAACAGAAGAAATACTTCAGTTGATTGATGAAATGAGGAAGCACAAACATGTTCCGGGAAAATCAGAATACAGAAATACAAGTCGCTGAGGAATGAAATAAATTGGAAGCGCAGGGAAGCTAAGACGAAAAGGCTCCAGGAAAAATGTGAAGACATCGAAAAAGATATGATTGACGGAAGGACAGACTCAGCATACAGGAAAGTCAAAACAACCTTTGGTGACATTAAAAGCAACGGTGGTAACATTAAGAGTGCAACGGGAATTCCACTGTTAAATGCAGAGGAGAGAGCAGATAGGTGGAAAAAATACATTGAAAGCCTCTATGAGGGTGAAGATTTGTCTGATGTGACAGAAGAAGAAACAGGAGTCGATTTAGAAGAGATAGGGGATCCAGTATTAGAATCGGAATTTAAAAGAGCTTTGGAGGACTTAAGGTCAAATAAGGCAGAAGGGATAGATAACATTCCATCAGAATTTCTAAAATCATTGGGGGAAGTGGCAACAAAACGACTATTCACTTTGGTGTGTAGAGTATATGAGTCTGGCGATATACCATCTGACTTTCGGAAAAGCATCATCCACACAATTCCGAAGACGGCAAGAGCTGACAAGTGCGAGAATTATCGCACAATCAGCTTAACAGCTCATGCATCGAAGCTGCTTACAAGAATAATATACAGAAGAATGGAAAAGAAAATTGAGAATGCGTTAGGTGACGATCAGTTTGGCTTTAGGAAAAGTAAAGGGACGAGAGAGGCAATTCTGACGTTACGGCTAATAATGGAAGCAAGGCTAAAGAAAAATCAACACACTTTCATAGGATTTGTCGACCTGGAAAAAGCGTTCGACAATATAAAATGGCGCAAGTTGTTCGAGATTCTGAAATAAGTAGGGGTAAGCTATAGGGAGAGACGGGTCATTTACAATATCTACAACAACCAAGAAAGAATAATAAGAGTGGACGATCAAGAACGAAGTGCTCGTATTAAGAAGGGTGTAAGACAAGGCTGTAGCCTTTCGCCCCTACTCTTCAATCTGTACATCGAGGAAGCAATGATGGAAATAAAAGAAAGGTTCAGGAGTGGAATTAAAATACAAGGTGAAAGGATATCAATGATACGATTCGCTGATGACATTGCTATCCTGAGTGAAAGTGAAGAAGAATTAAATGATCTGCTGAACGGAATGAACAGTCTAATAAGTACACAGTATGGTTTGAGAGTAAATCGGAGAAAGACGAAGGTAATGAGAAGTAGCAGAAATGAGAACAGCGAGAAACTTAACATCAGAATTGATGGTCGCGAAGTCAACGAAGTTAAGGAATTCTGCTACCTAGGCAGTAAAATAACCAATGACGGACGGAGCAAGGAGGACATCAAAAGCAGACTCGCTATGGCAAAAAAGGCATTTCTGGCCAAGAGAAGTCTATTAATATCAAATACCGGCCTTAATTTGAGGAAGAAATTTCTGAGGATGTACGTCTGGAGTGCAGCATTGTATGGTAGTGAAACATGGACTGTGGGAAAACCGGAACAGAAGAGAATCGAAGCATTTGAGATGTGGTGCTATAGACGCATGTTAAAAATTAGGTGGACTGATAAGATAAGGAATGAGGAGGTTCTACGCAGAATCGGAGAGGAAAGGGATATG
Source organism: Schistocerca serialis cubense (assembly GCF_023864345.2). Lineage (NCBI taxonomy): Eukaryota > Metazoa > Arthropoda > Insecta > Orthoptera > Acrididae > Schistocerca > Schistocerca serialis. The sequence continues at coordinate 448,600,996 of NC_064641.1, read as the reverse complement.
TGGAAAACACTGATAAGGAGAAGGGACAGGATGATAGGACATCTGCTAAGACGTGAGGGAATGAGTTCCATGGTACTAGGGGGAGCTGTAGAGGGCAAAAACTGTAGAGGAAGACAGAGATTGGAATACGTCAAGCAAATAATTGAGGACGTAGGTTGCAAGTGCTACTCTGAGATGAAGAGGTTAGCACAGGAAAGGAACGCGTGGTGGGCCGCATCAAACCAGTCAGGAGACTGATGACAAAAAAAAAAAAAAGTTCTAGCGGAGTGATGACCTCAGATGTTGTCCCATAGTGCTCAGACCCATATGAGCCATGAAAATCAAAATATGTCCGTTAGTACTTAAATGTGGACAAATGGAAGGAATACAAAATCCGTTCCAGAGATAGTGACAGCAGTTCCGAGGAAACTCTATTATCATTCCATTCCGGAAAACAGAAACGTCGGGGGAAGACAAAAAATTAATTACCGGGTTAAAAAAAGAACATGTGACTGCTCAGTCTGAAAAAAAGGCGACATGTCACGGAATATTACAAACAATATCATAGGTGAGCCCGTGAAAGATGAAGCATTGACTACAATGCAAAACTATCTTTCAGCAACACTAAGCAAGCAGCAACGCTAGATAAGCAGGATGAGATCCGGGATGCAATGAGGAAGGTGCTAGGTAATAAATTCCCCAGCAGTGAAGGTCCGCCAGTTGACTTTTATAATCAATTTTGATATTTGCGGGAATATTGCTTTGTACGCATATGCAATGAACTTGCCCAAATATCGGCCGGCCAGGATGGCCGAGCGGTTGTAGGCGCTACAGTCTGTAACCGCGCGACCGCTACGGTCGCAGGTTCGAATCCTGCCTCGGGCATGGCTGTGTGTGCTGTCCTTAGGTTAGTTAGGTTTAAGTAGTTCTAAGTTCTAGGGGACTGATGATCTAAGAAGTTAAGTCCCATAGTGCTAAGAGCCATTTGAACCATTTTGAACCCAAATTCCGATTGGCTTCACTGGCAGCCTCATAGTGTTCATTCCGAAAGAATGCACAGATGAAGATATAAATAAATTTCGGTCCATTTCCCTCATGAATTCTGATTACAAGCTTGTGCCACGCGTTACAGCAGTTGGAATAGAGAATGTCATTGAGTAGACCATACGTAACATCCAGACGGCAGCAGTACCGAGATGAACGATCTTTTAAAGTTTAGCTCATAACGAGAGATCATATCTTGCAGCACAGTATCACGACCAGAGGCTGTAGTTTTAGCTTTAGATCAATATAAGGCCTTCGACAGGGTTTCTCACCACTACTTGTTCCACCTAATGAACCATCTCGGATTCGGAGTAAACTTTATTCAAATGTATGGAACTGTGTATAACCGTGTCAGTCACATGATTATCATCAATGGACTACTCACCAGATAAATACCTGCTGAGACGTCGATTCGACAGAACTGCCACATGTCAGACCTACTCTTCGTTATTGCAACTGAGCCCCTAGTCAGAATGATAAATTTCGAACTTCAAGGATAAATCTGTACTCAAGCATAATTAAATACAAAGCATATGCAGATGACGTGGATGTCACCATACAATAGCATCCATGAATATGAAAAAGCGTTATAGTCTAAACCTCAGAAAAATTAGCCTATTGCCAATCGGGAAATGGTTCGAAATAGACTAAAATATTCCATACAGAGTAGGCGAGAATGTCAAACGGTTAGGAATAAGGATGAGTAACTGCCCTCTAAAAACAATGGAAGAATCTTTTGGCTATGACGAGAAGCTGTCTACAACACAACAAAGGCAGAGTATAGAGTTTCATACAGAGGATAGGTTTTCTAAAAGTCTAAATACTATCTAACGTATGGTACGATGGACAGTGAAGCACGTCCGTAGATGTGCTGGCTACCTCTCTTGATATGCTGCGCTTCAGATCAGCACATGTGTGAGTGTTCACCTGGTAAACCTTGTCTTTCAGGTAGCCCCATAACCAGAAATCACAGGAAGTGAGAACAGGTGAGCTTGCCGGCCAAGCGTTTGGAAACGATCGACTGATAATTTGATAGTTTCCAAATGGGTTTCGGAGAAGCAGGAGAACTTCACGTGCGATGTGTAGTGGCGCCCCATCTTGCATGAAAACTGTAGAGTTCAATGAGTCTCTCTCCTGTAGGGCGACTATGATATGTTGGCGAAGCATATCGCAGTAACGCTGGCCAGTCACACTGCACGTCCTTGGTCCTTGCGCGCCAACCTGCTCAACAAAGAATGGGCCAATGATGAACGTAGCCATTAAGCCAGACCACACGGTGACACCTTCACCATACAGAGGAACTTCAGGCACAGCGACTGGGGGCGATGATCTCCACACTCGGCAAATCTGTGTATTCACCTGACCCATCAGAGAAAAATGAGCTTCCACTGTCCATAGGACGGTCGCAGGGCCAGCCCTCGTCAACTTCAAAACTTGCGAGATAGCGGAGAGCGAAGTCAACACGTCGTTGTGCGTCCTGTGGTGCAAGCTGCTGTCCGATATAGATCTTGTACGGATACCATTTAAGAATGGTTCGAAGCACCTTCCGTACAGTGGATCACGGGTTGTTCAACTGTCGTAACACAGCACGCGCACTGTCTGATGATCGGGAATTGCGCGCAACGTTGTCTGCCAGAGCAACGGCGATTTCATCAACCACCTGTGGTGTAACCAGTCGTCGACCTCTTCCTGGAGCGATACCCAGTTGTCCAGTTGATTCGAACTTCTTCATCATGCTCCGCACAGCAAGTGGAGAAAGACGACCTCTGTGTAATACTTTCAGCCGGCGATATCCTCGAAGAGCAGCTACAGCATTACTGTTGTTTGATAATAGAGCTTCACCAATAATGCCCTGATCCTTTTGTTCAAGTTCATGTTGACACATCGTCAAGTGCACTGCGAATGGTCATGCGTGTGAAGCTATGAAACACGATGACTCATCACGGCACCTGGTGGCCATAGCTGGAACCGGACGGTGTCGCTGTGACGCATGGAAATCATGCACCGATAATCTGGACATTAGTGCTACCAAGTTTGGTACTCTTACGGTAATTAGTTTCGTGTTATAACGTGTTAAATAGGGAAAGTTTTATTATAACCATCCGGTAACACACATACATTTAAAATATTTCATAAATACTGGACACATCTGTATCTGTAGCGAACTTCGCCCTGCATTTTCATATGAATTCTGAGAAAATTTGTAATTCTTCCTGGGTAAAAGGCTTAAAAAAGTCATGGACAATTGTTTAACTTTTTAGTTGGAAATCCTACTCCTATTGGAGCCTGATGGCTCTTAACCCTTAATGCTTCTTTCCGGATAATGTTTGTATGAAGTATGACTGAAATTAATCCAGTGGTTTAGGAGATGTGGAACGTACGTAGGTAGATACGTACAATGGCTTATAAATACGTAGACTTAAGTAGTGGCTGAGATCTAAACCATGATCCAGGACATTTTGCTTCGTAGTCAAATAAGCTGACGTAGTCCAAAACGACCTTGCGATAGCATATCACAATGTTATAAGGTTGCTTTCTACGGACCTGCAGTTGGTGAGAAGTATCAGTGTAGAGGAGTTGGTGACGTAATGTGTTATGATTGGTGTTTTAGAACGGGAAATAAGTTCGTGAGGGCAATTGGCGGGTTATCAATGAGTCGATGGTCTGCTTATAAGCGAGTAAGACATTTTTGAAATGCTTTACTTGCCAAGCAGGAGCCGAGGTGGCGTTTCTTCAGGATAACTGGAGCCACTGCAGACCTCACTAGCAGTGGTCACGTACGCCATGCAGGCGCCTCCGCCCCCTCCTCCCTTTTAGTTAATTGGGTTCGCCCACACCGACCAGATCACGGCAGCAGTCAACTCGCAACAGCCTCTCTCTCTCTCTCTTCTCTCTCTCTCTCTCTCTCTCTCTCTCTCTCTCTCGCTGTCTCGTTCCTGATTCTCATACGAGCACACGACCGCAATTTCAATATTTTTAATTTTGATGTTGTGGTTGTGGTCAACAACTTAATACCTCGTTTAATATCTTGTAAGAAATTTCTTCCGTTTTGATAAAAAAGATTATACTCGATATTAAAAAAGAGCTCCCAAACACAAAAAAGTACTAGTTTGTTACAGAATGCTGTTCTAACACAATTTTCATGACTTACAAACGTCACACAACAAACTGGCATGAACTACGCTGTATGACAAAACAAGAAAAGAAAAGAATCGATGCACCACGAATGAATTATACGGATGGGAAGCAAATCGATAAATTCTGTGTACATGCACAGACAAATGCTTACAATGTCAGAAAATATGAATTATTTATTCAAGAGAAAAAGCTTCACAAATTGAGCAAGTCAATAGCGCGCAGGTCCACCTCTTGCCCTCATGCAAGCAGTTAATGGACTATCCATTGATTCTGTTGGATGCCCTTCTGAAGGATATCGTGCCAAATTCTGTCCAATTATCGAGTTAGGCCGTCAAATGCCCGAGCTGATAGGATGGCCCTGCTCATAATGCTACAAACGTTCGCTATTGGAGAGAGATGCAGCGACCTTGTTTGCCAAGGCAGGGTGTGACAAGCAAGGGGACAAGCAGCAGAAACTCTCACCGTGTGTGGGCGGGCATTAACTTGCTGAAATGTAAACCCAGGATGGCTTGCAATGAAGGTCAACAAGACTGGGCGCAGAATATCGTTGTGCTGTAAGGGTTCCGCAGCCGAACGAGTGAAAAAATGGCACACCAGACCACCCACTCCTGTTGTCGGGTCATGTGGCGGGCGACAGTCAGTATGGTCCCCCATCACTGTCTGGGTTGTCTCCAGACGCGTCTCTGCTGTGGCAAGGACTCAATTCGAAGCGAGATTCGCCGCTAAAGACAGTTCTACTCCGGTCAATGAGATTCCAGGCCGAAAACGTTCCTAGAGACTCCCAAATTTTGGATGTTTGGAGCATTGTGGGCAGAGCCATCCAACCGTATGGGGAGATCTAAGGCGCCAATTGTACAGAATTTGCTACGATATCCCTCAGGAGGATATCCAACAACGCTATCAATAAATACCATGCCGAGTAACTGCTTGCATAGGAACCAGAGGTAGACCAACGCGTTGTTGATTTGCTCAATTTGTAAAGTAGTTTCTCTTGAATAAATCATCCCATTTTTCTGAATTTGTAATCATTTGTTTGTTTATACATGCACATCGCATCTACCGATTTCTATTTCATTCGTATAATTCCTTCGTGATGCGTGTTTTTTCCTCTTAAAGTGTATTTAGTACTGTGGGTGCTTCGGAGCACTAAATGCTTTCGAAGAGGTGTCCTTGTTTCACTTAGAGCAAATAGCAAATTCATCAGAATACAGCGAGAAATGTCGTTCTTGAGTGCAATTCAAAATTTATCCAAGCACTATGAGGGAACAGTTCTTTGCGTTGTTTTCTGAAGCCTTCGATTCCAATAAGAGTCAATACACAGTGAGCTGTATGGGGGACGGCAGCTGTGTGAAGCAAGTACACTCTGTCACATATACCATGTTGGCGATAGACGTCTCTTCGGTAGTAGTCGTTTCTTTATGATACTTATTGGAGGAAATTACACTGTAACAACAGCACGTGTTTACAGTCGCGAACGAAGCGAAGGTTTGTCGTTGGCAAAAGGTAGGAACACAAGGGCACGAGAATGCCGGTACTATTCCGGTTAGTTGTGAAACCGTATTTCATTCTCACGTCAGTTTCTGTTCACTATCCATGCGTGTGCGCTTGACCGGTGCCTATCTAGCCAGTCCCTCGTTATGGTTCTGGGTGCAGCGTTCGTACCACAAGGAGCCGTGCAAACTCCTCCCATCTGCCGCCTGGGAGTATCTCTTATCCTCCCCATAGACTCCATACGGACATATCTGTACAACTTGCAGTACTACAGTGGTGTGCAAAATTTAAGGACGAACTTTCACGTAAAGTATCACTGCCAAGTAACTTATCTCAAGGAAACTTGGATGGCACATAGAAAAAACAACTAAGAGACTGGAAGAAATACGCACCGAGACGAACAGAAATACATTTATTCAAAGACAATAATTACATTGAAGTCACTGCTAGTTATGATGGTTCCCTGGACATTACAAAAGGGCGGACATGGTTCTTAATACGGTGTATGCTCACCACAGACAGCAATGCATGCTCTGCAATGGGCTACCATGATGGCCATAAATGTAGTAGAGAGTTCTTGTGGTGGTGCGCGCCATTCCTTCACCAGTGCTGTTGACAACTGGTGGATGGTCGTTGGTGCGTGTGGACCTGCTGCAACACGTCTCCCCAGCGCATCTCACACGTGTTCTGTTGATTTAAGTCGGGAGAATGGGCATGCCAGGCCATCCGTTGGATATCCTCTCGTTCCAACAGCTCTTACACCTGCGTAGTTCGATGCGGTCCGACACTGGCATCCATAAAAATGAAGTCAGAACGGAATGCACCCCTGAAATGACGTGCCTGAAGAAGGAGTACAGAGTCACAATAACGTAGACAGGTGAATGTAACGTGTTCAAAGATCTGGAGGTCAGTGCGACCGTGCTCCATTATACTGCCCCCCGCCATTACACAAAGACCACCAAAATAATCACGATCGACAGTGTTCCTTGGGTGCATTATGTTTTCCTACATCTCGCCATATGAGGGTATGTCCAGATTAGTACTCCGACTGAATCTGCGTTCATCAGAGAAGGCAAGCCACCACACTCCTCACTGGTGCAGCCCCTATGCTCCTGCCACCATCGGAAGCGGTGACAACGAAGTGCGGGTGTCAACGCAACTCAAAGTACTGGGCGTCAGGCAAAGAGACCAACGTAGCGGACATCTGCTTCCTGTGGTTGTTTGTAGTCGACCTCCTCCTCTCCTTCAGCTAGCAGTGCTTGCTGTTCCGAATGCTCCCCATGCACATGAAAAAAATGCTGTGGGCTGTACTAAACTCCTGGCCAACACTCGTTACGTATCGCCCTTCTTCCATTTTTCAAATGATTCTTCCTCCTGTGAAGTAATCAATACGTTGCCTACGGGCCTTTTTGTAATGAAGAAGGTCACCACAGTGCACCGTAATCGCTCGCTGGTTGACGTATACTACTGCTTCCCGTTCCTTCAACGTCAGTCCCACTCGATGCCGTTGAGGCTCGCTTCAAACCTTGTGGTCTAGTGGTTCTAGGCGCGCAGTCCGGAACCGCGGGACTGCTACGGTCGCAGGTTCGAATCCTGCCTCGGGCATGGATGTGTGTGATGTCCTTAGGTTAGTTAGGTTTAAGTAGTTCTAAGTTCTAGGGGACTGATGACCACAGAAGTTAAGTCCCATAGTGCTCAGAGCCATTTGAACCATTTCAAACCTTGTGACGCCCAGCTTTCTGTGCACAGCAGGGAGATCACTGGCAACATGTTCCCGCACTTTCACCCGTTTCCGCTCAGCTGTTAACATGTTATGTTACTTTATATAGCTCGGCTTTAAATTTTGCAGGGCTGTGAATTTACTAAACTTTGAACTATGCTGCGAGGTTCGTCTGGATGACTATGTGGTAAAAGCTATGATCCGAAAACACATTGGTCCATCATGCGCCTGATGAGAAACTAAATAGGGTGATCGTATAGAAATTTGCGTCTACCACTTGCAAAATACGATTGCAGTGTCTTAACCATTCCGTCATGCTACTTCGTTACGTATCAGCTGAGCTGAAGAGGGGATAGCCTGATGATGTTGGAGACTGAATGAGCATATTCGTGGAAGAACTACAGAAGAGCACAGTACCCAGAAATACGACAAGTACACGTCGTCGCGAATTACAAACCGCTTGATAGGAGTACCTCACTGTTGCACGTGTAAAGAGTGATAGAAAATACGGCAAGGAGTGTCACATAAAAAAATCCAATAGCCCAGGTCACGGTTGAATACTATGTGAGCACAGTCGTCCGCAAAGGGAGCAAGAAGGTGATAGGAAATTCTGTTTTTGTTTTTAACTTTATTTTCGTTTCTCTTCTTTGAGAAGCACTAATTTAGCTTTTTTCCAGACTATTTTTGTTGCATTCCAAGAGGATTTTCTCCATCGTTTTGATTTTTTTCTCATTTTTAATTTTCAGTGACAACTTAAAATTATTGCTGTATTAATAAAATTATTTCTTGTGAATAACTCGCTAAATACCCTGGAATTAATAAAAAAGATGTAATTTTAGATCGTTAAATCAAACGGTAGCTTTCATTTCCATATCAATAATGTACTTAGGATACACCAGTGAAATGTGGTTACTGTTTTGCTGTCAAAAGTATTCTACCTAACAACATCCATTGAATAAACGTTGGTCGATTAAGATTCAACAATTCGTGTGCAATTTTTTTCAAAATTTAGTGACTGGGGCAATGTACATTGCCTAGCAAATCGTATCAGTTGTTTAAAAAGCAGCAGTTTCAGAATGTTGCTCGAGCTTGAGAAAACCTCTGCGGACGCTGATGTATATCAGGCAATTTCAACACAGCACGTAAACTAGTGGTTGTGAGTCGTAATGGTCAAGGCTAGTATCGTGGCATTGGCAGTTCTTTCTACGTCGATGGGGCTGTGAGCACAGGATGAACATCTTTCCAATACTAAAGTTTTAAATGTTTTAGACTTCCGTTTGATGATACTTTGCAGAATACTGTTCCTTTCAGTAGGGTCATCAGCTTCAAGATGGGCTTGGTCGAAACTTCTTATAACCATATCGCGTATAATTCATCTCGCAAACTACACAGACCTTTCACGCTTAAATAACTATTGCACTATCACACTGCTCAAACGATTTACTCCGTAAAAGTAATGATACTGCATGGCACTTGCTTAGAGGGTTCCTATTGCCATGTATTGTTTGGAATCGAAAGGACAGTAAAAATAAGCTGAAGAAAACGACTCGTCGCCGCCCCTTCACGAACGCTGTTTTGCAGAGGTCAAGGTACTTGTGAACACTCTGACGTAAGGCGTCGCGTGTGACGACACACGTTGCCGCCGCAGGGCCCTAAAATTTCGCGTCTGCACCAAATGGCAGTTATCTCTCCGCCAACCGTCGTGTCGAGACTGGGGAATGCTCATAGCAGTCCCAGACTACTTGTCACTACGTTTATTCACTCAAAATTGTAGCATTTTACATAATACTTTATAGTAGTACGTATTTTCCGTCTACAGTTGTGACTCTATAGTTAAAAATACAGCAGAAATTAATATTACAATTATTATCACTGTTAATTGTGTTACTACTACCGCTACCACTGTCATGATCCAATTTTATCTGATGCGAAACTAGTGCACCTGATACAGCTATCAAGAATCGCAATACCGAACCTGTGTGCACTATCAAAAGGTGCGTGGGATATAGGGTTAAAGCTCTACTCATCCAAAACCCAAACGGTAGTGGTTGATCATTTTAGGCTTATTAGGTCGATATATCGGGCATCCCTAACATTTTTAATCCTAAAGGACACAAATATTAGGTTCTCTCCTTCAGAAAAGAGTCTAGGAGTATATAAACTGAATTGAGCGCGTAACGGCAATGTGAAAGAAAGCCAGCATCTCTCCAAACCCTATAAAAACATAAAAAGCAGTTCCTTCTTGACCTGAAACAGGAACTTACACATTGATTACAGCGATTTTATCCTACAAGCCCTTTCTCAGGAAAGCTCACGGCGCCTGGAATTGCTTATGAATGCCTGTGTTCGTTATAATTATCATTGTTCATGTACACCCTCTTTACCCTGTACATCCCTTTTTTCAACCTGATATTCCTCAGTGTATAGTATTCTTAGCCAGAGAAATCTCCTCCGATTTCCTTTCCCCAGAACTGACATATCAGAAAATAACTGTTTTGTACACCTGCAAATTTTTTTTATCTACAACTATCGTTATTGTAATTGTTATTATTATTATTATTATTATCACTATTAATGGCAGCAGCTGCACTAATACTGCCAGTACTGACTGTATTTATTCATGTTCAGTATAATTTACTCATACTGCAACTTCAGACACTGAGATCGTTTTAATACCATTTATCCTATTAAATCTGTTTTTCCCTAGGTAATTATTATGTAAAAAAGGTACTGTATGTGAGAAATCCTGGTTCGATGTAAGAGAGGGCCCAATTTCGCTAGTCAGATCGGGTTAAATAAATAAATAAATATTGCTACTACTAAATCTGCATACCTCTACTATTATTACTTCTGCTACTACTAGGAACTATAACCATGGAAAACATTCTTTCTACTCTTTTTGCATTGCAGATTCCTCACCTTTGTGTGTTGTATTTGTGTATTTAAACCGGGGACCTAGAAACGACGGAGAGGCTTCGTCCCGCCATAGCCCTCAGTGACTCACAACCCCACAACAGGCCACAGCAGTCCACCCACCCCGCCGCCGCCGCCCCATACCGTGCGGTTTTGCTCCCAGTGGACCCCCCCCTTCTCCGCCCCCCCTTCTCCGCCCCCCCCCCCCCCCCCCCCGGGAACGTCTCGTACCAGAAGAGAGTAGCCCCAAATATTTGCATGAATGAATGAGTGATAGAGTAATTATGGTGTACGCATACTTGGAGACAGTTTCCGTGCAGCAGTCGCCGACATAGTGTAACTGAAGCGGAATAAGGGGAACCAGCCCGCATTCGCCGAGGCAGATGGAAAATCGCCTTAAACACCATCCACAGGCTGGCCGGCACTCTGGACCTCGATATTAAACCGCCTTCGTGCCGGGGACCGGCACGCCTTCCCGCTCGGGAAGCAGCGTGTTAGGCGGCGCGGCTAGCCAGGCGGGCCTTTCTCACCTTTACTCGGTGATGTCCCGGTCTGTAGGTCCACTACCAGTTACGTGAGCGTTGCAGACGACGTTGTGAAGGAATCAGAAATCTTCGTCCAGTCTAGATAACAGTCTTCGTCTGCATACTTTTGTCTTGTGTTCCCTGGAGCAGAGGCGTTCTCGTGGTCCTATGGCACCTTGCGGTATTCAGTATTGATGGTCGCCGCATTCCGACACATCTCATTACGGTCACTCGGATTCTTTGGGTACGCAAACCAATACTTTGGTGGCACTGCTGTTCCCGCTGTATGGGAGAAACGTATTCGTTCAAATGATGATGTGCCTCCTTTGTGCCTTTGGACACAGCACCTGTAGTGTTGACGAAGATTTGCAGAGTTGTGTCAAGGAGCAGTATCCTCTTAACAGCTCATGTTCCATGCTGAGCCAGTTGTGACTGCCCTGCATCAACCACGCCCGCGTACTGAGGGCATCACAGACACTGTCCTCCGCAGGCACGTCCAATTGTATCTTTCCCTCTAAGTCAGTAAAAATACGTGCTGTGTGGTCTGTGGCCTGTCAGGAAATGGGTCAGCTCTCTTGAGGAATTCAGTTGCAACCAAAGCCTCTGGTTGAAGCCTTGGAAAAATTTGTAGGCTCCTCTTCCAGTTTCGACGTCATCCTAGCGTTCCTTCCAAAGGAGCAGGATACGGTGTTTGTTCTTGTTTCCGGCCTGTAGCCTTCACTCCAGTGAGATTTTGAACTTGATGGTACTCGTTCCTGTTCAACCAGTCCCTAGCCGTTTTTCCCATATTTGTAGGTCATGTGTGTAAAGGTATAGTTCTAGGGATCCCGTATAAGTGTTTCCTTTTATTACCTGGTTTTATTCATTATGTTTATCAATAAATGTCAGTACATTCAAGTATTACCAATAAAAATAAATGTTTCTGTGCAAGGGTGTCCGTGCTATAGTCTGTAGGGGAGGAGGTTAGAACAGAGGTATGGGGTACTTTTTAATATTTTGGAAGACAGATGGTGACATGTAAGTAGCCATAAAAACTTCCTGTTCCGACGCTGTTAAAACCAGCGCAATACCTACTTTTAAATCATTTTCTTGAAATAAAAACACCTGACTGCACTATACTTTTTCCTTTCCCTGAGAGCCGCCGCCTCACCCCTCTCCCGCTCCGAGTGTTTGCGGCCTTGTTTGATAGTGTCCGTGTGTGTGTGTGTGTGTGTGTGTGTGTGTGTGTGTGTGTGTGTGTGTGTGTCGTGCTCTGGTAGCCGAAGCGATTAAGGCGACCTCTAGCGTAAATCGCGAAATCCGGATTAGAGTTCCGGTCCGGCACAAATTTTCACTGCCTTCATTCCCTTATACAGCTGATGGTCGAATGTATCTTCAACTGTGAATACATCTAATGTATTTCTTAACGGCTGTAGCTGTCCCAGTTCCCGTTCCTTCGGACATGTCTTCTCGTCCAGAGGAACGTTGCATCGTTTTTCTTAACAATACAAGCACTGCAATTTCGTATTATCCGCCGATATTGGGCAACGACTTTCAATTAGAATTGCCTCCCCTATACACAAATACATACGTGTGTACGGGTAAAGGTTGTGATGCAAGGACGACGAAATATTGAAGTTTGTGTTTGGCCGTGGGTCGTGCACGTATAGCCAAAGCGGTTAAGGCGACTGCTCAAGAAAAATAAGAAATCTGGTGTCCAGTTCACGTCTGGCAGTAATTTTCACTGTCAGCATTCCCTTATACAGCCGATGGTTGTTCGTATTCACAAATGCGAATATATTTCATGTATGACTTTCGATGTTGTTGCTGTTGTGGTCTTCAGTCGAAAGACTGGTTGGATGCACCTCTCCATGCTACTCTATCTTGTGCAAGCCTCTCCATCACCAGGTATCTACTGCAACTACATTCTTCTGAATCTACTTACTGTATTCATCTCTTGGTCTCCCTCTTCGATTTTTACTCCCCACACTTCCCTCCAGGACTAAATTAGTGATCCCTTGACGCCCCAGAATGTGGCCTGCCAACCGATCCCTTCTTTTGGTCAGGTTGTACCACAAATTTTTCTTTTCCCCAATTCTATTCAGTGCCTTCTCATTAGTTGCATGATCTACCGATCTAATTTCCAGCATTCTTCTATAGCACCACATCTCGAAAGCTTCTGTTCTCTTCTTGTCTAAATTGTTTATCGTCCATGTTTCACTTCCATACATTGCTCCACTCCATACAAATACTTTCAGAAAGGACTTCCTGACACTGAAATCTATACTCGATGTTAATAAATTTTTTCTCCAGAAATATATATATATATATATATATATATATATATATATATATATATATAATGACTTTTGAACACTATTAAAGTAAATACAGTGTTTGTTCTCTATCAAAATCTTTCATTTGCTAACTATGCCTATCAGTAGTTAGCGACTTCAGTAGTTAGAATCTTTTATTTAGCTGGCAGTATTGGCGCTCGCTGTATTGCAGTAGTTCGAGTAACGAAGATTTTTTAGAGGTAAGTGATTCATGAAAGGTATAGGTATTGTCAGTCAGGGCCATTCTTTTTTAGGGATTATTGAAAGTCAGATTGCGTTGCGCTAAAAATATTGTGTGTCAGTTTAGTGTTGATCAGAATAAGCAAAGAGAGAAATGTCTGAGTACGTTCAGTTCTGCTCAGCTGTTTGAAAATCAAATAACGTAAGGGGTTTATCAACACAGTAATTCATAAATTGTTCTAAGTGGACGTTTCGGTAGTTCAAATCTTGCTTCATGTACTGTAAAATAGCCATAGCAAGGCAGATGTTCGAATGGCTATACAAAAAGCCGCTGGTCCGGGCTAAACCAAAAAATTTTCACCCCAAATTCCTAGCCCAAATAGAAGCCGAGTCCTACCCCACCAAATCCCGACTCTGCACACGGCGTTTTCAGTCACTTTTGTTGCAGTGCTTCGGCGCTGTAACGATAAGGAGAGAGCATGCAGCAGATTTCCCATACAGTAATCACGTATGAATGTGGGTTGCTTGTGAGAAGATCGTTTCGTGTCTCGTGTAAGAAGGAGAAATATCTACCAGAACGCGATGGCGTCATTTTCGTAGCCTATGGAGACTGCAGTTTACCGCTGTTCTGTTTTGCTGCTCGCTTGAGTCGGGATCGCACCACCGTCAACAGAACGTAGAACAGATGGGTGTAAGATGGCCAAACCCAATGGACACAGCAGTCAACTGGGCGTCGAATATCATACAGCTATGCCAATTACTGGGATTGGACCAAAGAAAAGGAAACACATTGAGAAATAGATGCTTCAATATAAATGTGGATGCTAGCCAAGCCTGTAGGTTGTATTTGATCATCAACGGCACCTGTACCATGTCCGCAATACGTTGCAAGCGTCAGCCGTGATCAGAACAGTGTTCTGTGTACTTGTGAATGCATTATGTCGTAGCTAACTGAATTCAAACGTGGGCAAGTAGTTGGTGCTTCAGTAACCAAGGTAGCCGAAGTGTTCGGTGTTTGAAGAGGCGCCGTATCGAAGATTTATATCGCATACAGCGACAATGGAAAAACATCATTCGCTAAGTCACAACGCGGACGAAATTGTGTGGTGATCGGTAGTGGGACACATCATTGAAGGAGATTGTGACGAAAAACAAGAGGACGACAGCTGCAAAAGTCACTGGCGTGCCACAGGGGAGGGTTATGGGACCATTGCTTTTCACAATATATATATAAATGACCTAGTAGATAGTGTCGGAAGTTCCATGCGGATGATGCTGTAGTATACAGAGAAGTTGCAGCATTAGAAAATTGTAGCGAAATGCAGGAAGATCTGCAGCGGATAGGCACTTGGTGCAGGGAGTGGCAACTGACCCTTAACATAGACAAATGTAATGTATTGCGAATACATAGAAAGAAGGATCCTTTATTGTATGATTATATGATAGCGGAACAAACACTGGTAGCAGTTACTTCTGCAAAATATCTGGGAGTATGCGTGCGGAACGATTTGAAGTGGAATGATCATATAAAATTAATTGTTGGTAAGGCGGGTACCAGGTTGAGATTCATTGGGAGAGTCCTTAGAAAATGCAGTCCATCAACAAAGGAGGTGGCTTACAAAACACTCGTTCGACCTATACTTGAGTATTGCTCATCAGTGTGGGACCCGTACCAGATCGGGTTGACGGAGGAGATAGAGAAGATCCACAGAAGAGCGGCGCGTTTCGTCACAGGGTTATTTGGTAAGCATGATAGCGTTACGGAGATGTTTAACAAACTCAAGTGGCAGACCCTGCAAGAGAGGCGCTCGGCATCGCGGTGTAGCTTGCTCACCAGGTTTCGAGAGGGTGCGTTTCTGGATGAGGTATCGAATATATTGCTTCCCCCTACTTATACCTCCCGAGAAAATCACGAATGTAAAATTAGAGAGATTAGAGCGCGCACGGAGGCTTTCAGACAGTCGTTCTTCCCGCGAACCATACGCGACTGGAACAGGAAAGGGAGGTAATGACAGTGGCACGTAAAGTTCCCTCCGCCACACACCGTTGGGTGGCTTGCGGAGTATAAATGTAGATGTAGATGTAGATGCAGAAATTAACGTCCCACTTGCGAATCCTGTCAGCACCAAAACCACACGAAGGGTACTTCGTACACAGGGAATTGCAAGACGAGCTGCATTTCCACAACAACTAGTCAGTTATGCAAATGGCCGCAACAGTAAAATGTGGCATGGAAGCCATAAGACCTGCATTATGGAGCGATGGAAGAGAGTTATTTGGCCCGATGAATCCTGTTTGAGTTGTGTACCACGTATGTCAACGACAATGACTCTGACTAACCCTGCTGAATATCGAGTCAAACCATATTCGGATAACGTCATTTCATCCTACTTAAGAGTTTATTAATCGTGGTGTGTGTTCTATATTTGCACCAAAGTCTGTGTACTCTATTTTTCACCTTGTGTTTCGGCAAATTTCGTACAAATTTCATCATGTAATCTTCAAATTACACTGTATACCGTCAGTAAGTAAAATTTCGTTACTTGTTATCTTTCCTGGGATTGCAACTGTAATGGCCAGCGGCATATTTTTGTGCTAGGAATGAGATCAGTCTTTCATCAGACCTATGTTTACAACAATTGTAATAGTTTCTATTTACATTTACTACTTCTTTGTGTACTGCTCAAAGTGATCCGAAATTTACGTTGAAGAAACTAACTCTTTAAATGGAAGGTAACTGGCAGCCACCAGTGAATGTATTTACTTTTTCAGAGAGGGCGTCGTCATGTAGTTCGCTCTTTTTCAGTAACATCAACGTAACCTCCAAGCTTAAAGTCCTCCTGAGAAGGAAGCAATACCATAAACAGCCTCATATGATTTCACTCAAGCCTGAATTCAATCCAAAACACTGGAGCAAGTCACGGAGTTGTGTTACGTTGGACAGAATCAGCCAACCATTTGACCTACGCACAAACATGTGCAATATCTCTGTCATATTGTAGATGTTAGTCAAACGGTGTCCACCGTTATCTGCCTATATTGGGTAAGCGTAGTTTTATCCTTACCTCACAGACGAATATTACCCTTATCTGTGACTGAGGTCGTAGATGGGTTCGATAGACAACATCTCCAAACAGAATTCAAAGCAAGTGCTCTCTTTGAAACTGGATTGAGGTAAGGAAAAATATTAATAGACATTAACTAACAATAAAAATGAAGTCGAAGTGGTGTATCATTGTCAATGAAACGTTTCCAGTATGTAGGAAGCTGCATGCTATTCACCTAGCCGATTCGCCCAACTTTGGAAAACGTAAGAAAGACGACACGTAAAGATAGATTCATGTGTTGCACAGCCAACGAAGTATGGCAATAACTTCAAAGAAATGCTGTCATGGTGATAGAAAACGTGCATACAGCGCCCACAGCTCCACTCACTATCGCCAAATAACAAGATATAAATTCAAATAGCAGCAGAGAACTACAAATAAATTACAATCGATAAATAAACCAATAGCAATTGTAATATCAACATGAAAAACAAAAAGACGGTACGAACTTATGCACCAATCTAATAGAATCGCAACATCTGCATAACGAAGAAGCTAAAATATAAAAAGCTACTTGTTAAGTATGCAGTGGCATGGTATTCTTGTCTTTAGTACTCGTATTTCAACCGTACATTTCCTTGTTATCTGGATGTATTTAAGAACTTTAACATTCAGCCGTAAAGAAACAATGAGAATACATTTATACACTCCTGGAAATTGAAATAAGAACACCGTGAATTCATTGTCCCAGGAAGGGGAAACTTTATTGACACATTCCTGGGGTCAGATACATCACATGATCACACTGACAGAACCACAGGCACATAGACACAGGCAACAGAGCATGCACAATGTCGGCACTAGTACAGTGTATATCCACCTTTCGCAGCAATGCAGGCTGCTATTCTCCCATGGAGACGATCGTAGAGATGCTGGATGTAGTCCTGTGGAACGGCTTGCCATGCCATTTCCACCTGGCGCCTCAGTTGGACCAGCGTTCGTACTGGACGTGCAGACCGCGTGAGACGACGCTTCATCCAGTCCCAAACATGCTCAATGGGGGACAGATCCGGAGATCTTGCTGGCCAGGGTAGTTGACTTACACCTTCTAGAGCACGTTGGGTGGCACGGGATACATGCGGACGTGCATTGTCCTGTTGGAACAGCAAGTTCCCTTGCCGGTCTAGGAATGGTAGAACGATAGGTTCGATGACGGTTTGGATGTACCGTGCACTATTCAGTGTCCCCTCGACGATCACCAGTGGTGTACGGCCAGTGTAGGAGATCGCTCCCCACACCATGATGCCGGGTGTTGGCCCTGTGTGCCTCGGTCGTATGCAGTCCTGATTGTGGCGCTCACCTGCACGGCGCCAAACACGCATACGACCATCATTGGCACCAAGGCAGAAGCGACTCTCATCGCTGAAGACGACACGTCTTCATTCGTACCTCCATTCACGCCTGTCGCGACACCACTGGAGGCGGGCTGCACGGTGTTGGGGCGTGAGCGGAAGACGGCCTAACGGTGTGCGGGACCGTAGCCCAGCTTCATGGAGACGGTTGCGAATGGTCCTCGCCGATACCCCAGGAGCAACAGTGTCCCTAATTTGCTGGGAAGTGGCGGTGCGGTCCCCTACGGCACTGCGTAGGATCCTACGGTCTTGGCGTGCATCCGTGCGTCGCTGCGGTCCGGTCCCAGGTCGACGGGCACGTGCACCTTCCGCCGACCACTGGCGACAACATCGATGTACTGTGGAGACCTCACGCCCCACGTGTTGAGCAATTCGGCGGTACGTCCACCCGGCCTCCGCATGCCCACTATACGCCCTCGCTCAAAGTCCGTCAACTGCACATACGGGTCACGTCCACGCTGTCGCGGCATGCTACCAGTGTTAAAGACTGCGATGGAGCTCCGTATGCCACGGCAAACTGGCTGACACTGACGGCGGCGGTGCACAAATGCTGCGCAGCTAGCGCCATTCGACGGCCAACACCGCGGTTCCTGGTGTGTCCGCTGTGCCGTGCGTGTGATCATTGCTTGTACAGCCCTCTCGCAGTGTCCGGAGCAAGTATGGTGGGTCTGACACACCGGTGTCAATGTGTTCTTTTTTCCATTTCCAGGAGTGTATATCAGCCAACTTCAACTTCAACTGTGAGACAAAACGACAAGAACATTTCCTCTCTCATATGCCGAGTTTTATCTCAAGATGTTCATAACTGACTGAGCGTCATTGTATTTTAATTGTGCTGTAACAGCTCAGTAAAGAATTGATCTTTTTCTTTGTACTTTCTTTCTTACTGTATGATCCTGTTTTGTACTCTTCGTTTATTTACTTATTTTAGCGTAAGATGACTTGATTTGCTGTTTCATAGACACATTTACATGCAAATGAACATGGCAGGGAAACCATTTTATGCACAATAATCTATCAATTGTGTTGCAACAATAACGAAAAAATCGGTTATGCGGGAAGGATACACAAATATGTGAATGTAACTGCTAGGAAAATTATTTTCATAGTTATTTATGAGAAGCGGATAATACGCCTGGCCAAGAGAACTTACTTATATTTCATATATTTCATTCATTTCAAAATAGTAAAGCTCAAGGAGCATGTAGGGAAAAGGTAGCGGCGTCAAGCTCCTTAAGACTTTGCGCTAGTGTCCTGGGTGGTAGCGTTAAGCTCGACTGCTCCCTTGGTGCTATTCGAGAGGGGTAAGCTACGTGCCGGCACCGCGTTTCACCGCATCACTTCCTTTCATCAACGACGCAAATATGGCACCACCCTGTATTACATACCCACTGCTGTCACCTATGCTACTTAACGGACGCAACTGTCACACACCGCAGGATTAACTGAACGTTTAGGCTGCTTCACGGCCAACAATGCTATAACAATGCCATAAGACGCTTTCTTTATTTTTAACAGAAGGTTTTAAGAGGCGAAGAATAAGGTAACATGTTCTGTGTAATCCAAATATGACAGCACGTGATTGTATTTCTTCTTAGGTTCCGCACGTTAACACGTTCGCGTTAATTCTTGAGACTCCAGAACTGAAGCTCACACACGTATTTCCGTGTACAGCTCAGTGCCTTGTGGGTTTTATGGGCAATGATGCACCAACTTTAGCGTGCGGCAGATAATTCCTTTGACACACGGAGAATGCTAACCGTGGCTTTTTTTCTTGGTTTTTGCTGCCAGTGTTAGTCGGCAAACAAACATACCGGCAAGTTCCAGTGAAGTTTCCATGCGGTTTCCCACTCGTTTCACCGTGCGCTGTAGTCTGCGAAGGCATAGCACGCAACAGTAGTGTAGCGAGAAGGTCCAATGTTATCGCACGGAATGCTCATGACAATAACGAGACACGTTCTGTGGGTGGGAGCAGGAAACACTTGCCTACATTCCATCTCTTGAGTGCCTTACTTTCGAATCTAGTAATTGAACAATAATTAATTTATGTTAGCAGTTTAATTCTCAAATTATTCTTTTTTCGAGAATTAGCGTGAGTCTGAATTTCTCATTCCGTCGAAGAAATAGGTTTTATATACCGTTTCGGTTGTTAGATGGCTACCTGCGTTACATTCAGGGACTGTCCAGTGTCATCCTAGAATGTGGCGTCGATAACAACCTGACAACCGAAATAGTAGAGATGCGGAAGACATCACCAGACTCCAACAATTAATCGCACTTAATCGCCCTGAAGAGAACCTCGAAAAAGTCGTTCGAAACGTCGGCTTTTTAGTTGTTTTAGTGTTTCATAATGACGTGGCACAAAAAAAAAATTACTCAAACTGACAGTGGAGCGGAATCAAATTTACACTCAAATACCAGTGCAGACTCCGATAAACCTAAATCAAATCCGCTTTTGATCTGCTCATTTGTTAACCCATTCAAATTAATCACTGCACATTGTATGTATTTGGAACTTCCAATAAATGCGTGACAAAAATCTTGCTTACAAAGCTGGTGGATTTTATCACAATCTCTCATTCTTTCATAGTAACTTACCAGCTGTATGAGTCTAAACTAGTATGTAGACTTTTTCGTTGTAACTATGAAAATCATGAAGATTTGGTGCACATGCATGAAGTAGATCAGCGTAATGTATTGCCTTCAACAAAAAAATGGTTCAAATGGCTCTTAGCACTATGGGACTTAACATCTTAGGTCATCAGTCCCCTAGAACTTAGAACTACTTAAACCTAACTAACCTAAGGACATCACACACATCCATGCCCGAGGCAGGATTCGAACCTGCGACCGTAGCAGTCCCGCGGTTCCGGACTGCAGCGCTAGAACCGCACGACCACCGCGGCCGGCTGCCTTCAACAAACACGTGCAATAGTGATGGGAAGGAGATATATTTTTTTAATTTAAAGAGAAACTATTTAACAGGATAAGTTTGAAATGGAGAAATTCGTGTCGTCCAGAACTACGTCTGTTACGATCGCCGATATTCAGGTAACGACGAAACAAAAATTGTACTCGAAAACCACCACAATACTAAGCTGTTTAGCGTAATGTTTTGACAGTGAGTTTAACATGACATACGTGTCAAAGTCTACACAGTTGTAAGAGTCTTAAAACGGGGAAAATATGTGAAACACCCGAATTTATGTAAATGTATACGTCAAACAATTGTAACGTTAAGTGAAAAATAACACCGTCTTAAGGCCCAGAAGGCTGACCGGCCGCCGCATAGTGCTCTGCCGAATAGCGTAATCTGGATACGGTACGGAGGAGCATGAACTCAACAACACACAATCTCTCAGCAGTTGTCTGCTTTCCAGACACTGGCGCCGCTGCTTCTCATTCAAGTGCTTTCTCAGTTGGTATCACGAGGCTGGCTGGATCCCGTTCCAGTTGTCCCACGAACGAAAAACCCCTGGTAGTACCAGAAGCTCTGACCAATCAGCTATGGTGGTGAAACTTCATGCAGTTGTCAGCTATTTAATAGATCCACTGCTGTAATCGAGAATGTTGAAGCTGGGTAACATCCATCAACGCATTTAAACTTCAAGACCATCAAACACTTGACAGTTATACACATGATTTACAAGGAACTTGTTTCCAATAGAAAAAAATAATGGTGTACTATACCTGTAGTTCGGACTGTGGGCTCATATTTTCTTGAAACAGCAGCGAAGACTACAGTTTCTTTTGGAACGTTTGAAGAATTCTATGCGCAACTGAACACATACGAATTAAAATAATCTCTTAAGAGATACATAACGCAACTTAATAACATGAACATAAAAAGAAAAAGTGTGTCTAGATATTTAGCTGTCTTTCTGGACGAGTGACTCAGTTTCAACGCTCATAGTAAGAGAAGCAGGAACACGATGCAAAGAAAGAAAAACCTTAGTCAGGTGCCATTATAAAGTGCCATTTCATACAATTCGATGGTCTTAACCGCTATCGTGGGTCAGTGTCTCAGGCTGTACTACTTGTAACGTCAGCACAACAAATAAACAAAGTACAACGAAGATTATATCTTAGGCTATCAGGAGCTTATCTGTGGAAGCAATTTAGGTTCAAAAAGTTCAAATGGCTCTAAGCACTACGGGACCTTAACATCTGAGGTCATCAGTCCCCTAGACTTAGAACTACTTAAACCTAATTAACCTAAGGACATCACACACATCCAGGCCAGAGGCAGGATTCGAACCTGCGACCGAAGGAGCAGCGCGTTACCGGACTGAAGCGCCTAGAACCGTTCTTCCACAACGGCCGGCGCAATTTAAGTAATACTTGTAATATAGTCACTTATAACGCAACGCGATTAGTCGACCCAAATCTAAATAGTGTAAATGAGCATGTAAGCAAGTGGTGACCTAATCCCGTTACGTTGCACTGAGTGAAATTACTTGTGTTAGGTATCCGTGATCCGTTCCACGTGTACAATTCTGTCTCAGAAGAATGAAATTAAATTTTCCGTGGAACTCGAAAGCAATAAAACTGTAGTCATGTGCTCGCCCTGTACCTTTACTCAAACATGCAAAAACCGAGATCAAGAAACTTAAATTAATATCATTATTTGGCATTAGATATAGTGCCACAAGTACGAGCTGTAAATAAATAGTTGCCATGTCAAAGTTCCAACCCTAGTATATAGTACCAGTGTTGTTGTTGAATAATAAGTACCAGTGAGTGTGCATGCACCGAGAAATGCACTCAATTATTCGATACACACCGACGCGACCAACCCAAGCAACTCGTGTGATACTGCAATAATATCAGCTCCAAACACGCGTAACAAACTGTCAAATTCGAATACCGTGCGAGCACCAGTTCTCGGCCAGTCAGAATAAAAGCACACTTATGATATATTCGCGAGCCGTATTATGATGGGTTGCAAATTATCATTTCAGAAAAAAATATTTATTTACTGCCTGAGAAATCAGAATCTGCGAATTATGGCTAGTACCGTAAATAAATAGAGCACACGTGACTATTACTGTAGTTTACTGAAAAATGCTTCATTTACAATTTAATAATTTAAACAGTGTTGTCATAGATCAACAAATTAATTGCTTCTGTGACAACATTTTATTTTAAAGAGAAAAGAGATAGTACATTACTTTTGAAACTGAGAGCCATATCTGATTTCGAGGTCTTTATCGAACACGCGAGGCAACACTGACCCTACGAGTTCTCATAGAAGATGGGTTAAGGGAAGATAAACTACGTTTATAACATTTGTAGACTTAGACAAAGCTTTTATCAATGTTGAGTGGAATACTCTCTTCAAGTTCCAAAAGGTGGCAGGAATAAAATACAGGGAGCGAAAGGCTATCTGCAATTTGTACAGAAACCAGATGGCAGTTATAAGAGTCGCGGGGCACGAAAGGGAAGCAGTGGTTGAGAAGGGCGTGAGACAGGATTGTAGCCTATCCCCGATGTTAGTCAATCTCTATATTGAACAAGCAGTAAAGGAAACCAAAGAAAAATTAGGAGCACGAATTTAAGTCCAGGGAGAAGAAATAAAAACTTAGAGGTTCGCCGATGACATTGTAATTCTGTCAGAGACAGCAAAGCACTAGGAAGAGCAGTTGAATGCAATGGACAGTGTCCTGGAAGGAGGATATAAGATTAACATCAACAAAAGCAAAACGAAGGTAATGGAATATAGTCGAATTAAATCAGGTGACGCTGAGGGAAGTAGATTAGGAAATGAGACACTTAAAGCAGTTGACCAGTTTTCCTATTTGGGAAGCAAAATAACTGATGATGGTCGAAGTGACTCTGAGCACTATGGGACTTAACTTCTAAGGTCATCAGTCCCCTAGAACTTAGAACTACTTAAACCTAACTAACCTAAGGACATCACACACATCCAAGCCCGAGGCAGGATTCGAACCTGCGACCGTAGCGGTAGCGCGGTTCCAGACTGTAGCGCCTAGGACCGATCGGCCACCCCGGCCGTCGATGGTCAAAGTAGGGAGGATAGAAAATGTAGACTGTCATTGGCAAGAAAAGCATTTATATATATATATATATATATATATATATATATATATATATATATATATATATATCAGTTCATGACATCCAGTCTTACAAATTTACTCTCTCTAATGGACACACGTCCAGATCATCCGCTCTCAAAACTCCGTCATCTCACTCCCCACATCCACCACTGCTGGCGGCTCACCTCCAGGCTCACCTCCAACTGCGCAACGCTACGCGCTGTTCACATCCAACTGCCCAACACTTACAATAGCGAATGTTCCAACAATGCCAACCAGCCACAGACTGCATACGGCACAGCCAGTGATTTTCATATAGAGCGCTAGGTGACGTTACCAACATAAAAACCTAAACAGCCTACTTACACTACGAACTAGAGCTAGCGTCCAGGCAAATTGTGCGAATTGTTTAATCCATTTTGCAAAACATTTAATTGAGCTGAATTTAATGCTCCGTTAATGGCACCATTTGTTTGTACTCCGTTCGGATTTTACGTACAAACACAGCCACCTTCCATCGGATTTTACTGCAATGACAGTCACTCTAATATAACACCAGACTGGAGCGAGACTGATGGTTCGATCTGGTCCACCGGTGTAACGGACCTTGGTCTAACATAAGTTCTAACCTTTTGAAGAAAAAAAAAGCTTGCTTCGTTTGGATTTTACGTACAAAAGACATTTTTCTGGGAGGTCTATAGAACGCGCCACTTCTATACATTAAACTTGTAGCAATCGGTTCAAACTTAACACAAAGGTTGATAAATGGATAAAGTCTAAACTAAATTCATGTTACCCAATAATCTTTATTCGCTGTCGAGAGACGAAGGTTTAAAGTCGAGCTAAATGTAGCTCGTAAAATTCGTTCTTACGTGAATAAAAATGAATTCTCACGATAAAACTGAAAAATCGCTTTCAAAAATCTAACTTCATTCTGATTTTACGTGCAGAAAACACGTTTTTTCTGAGTTTTTTAATCGCACCGCTTCAGTGTTTGTAACTTGTGCGAATCGGTTCATATATTGTAAAAAGGTAGACAAATAAATGCAATTAACGGTCATCCTGTTATTTTGTGAGCGCTTTATCCTTTGCCACAAAGTAAGCGACATTGTTAGAAAGACATTAAAAAAAAATCTATACCGGATCAGTTGTCGCCTGAGCCAAAAAAGAAAAAAAAATGTGATGATGGCCAAATTTCTGATCGGCGAAATATTGCGCCCGTTGGACACTATGGACCGGCAGCCGACCCGTGGACCATTCGATCAGCAAATACGCTGGAAGAAATTGTAGAATGACAACAAAAATGTACGTCGGTTGCTAAGCTCTGACGATCTGATGTCAAAATTATGGTAGAGTGAAAGTTGGGAACCAGAATGCAAAATTCTCCTATCGTAGCACAAAAAAAGGCGAATACGTCTTGGGAAGAGTTAGAGATGTAAAAAAATGGAACTACCTTTTTGACTAAATCGTCTTGACATATTCACACTGTTTAGGAGTTAACCCTACTTTTCCAGTGCTGTGAGCTAGACACAAATTTATGTCTTCTAGACTGGGATGCACCCACAATAGAAAGTATCCGAGAGTGGAAGTGCATGTATAATAAGAACTATCGCCGAGTGGGGATGCATGCATCGCAAACTGCAATGACACGTTGTGTCATATTGAACAACATGACAAATGCTATGTAAGATGACATATTATACGCGTGGCATCATCTATCATGGAACTTTAGTTGTCACGATACGTTATATTACATGACATGCGTACTGATACTAACTAGTAAAAAATTTCGAATATGCCAAGATGTTTTGGTTCAAGTGTCTTTTAAGTTACCAGGTAAGTCGAAAAGCTAGTTCCCTTCTTTTGAATCCATAACTATGTCCAGGAAATATTCACCTTTTTTGTGCTACGATAGGAGCACTTTTCACTATGGTATACATAATGTAGACAGTGTTACCACTACCTACTTTACGCGTGTGTGCTAAACGCTTATCATTTGCATATCCAAAGAAGTAGCATACTTCATGCCAATGTCTGTTGCATGTCACCTTCAACGATTGTCTATCTTAATGGCCAGTGTAATACTGTGTTTACTGTCATCGTTAGTGGTTTTGACGAGTAATCCATAATTTGACGGCAGTATTTCATCACAGCAGACATTACGAGGGCCACGGAGGTCACTGTTGCAGTAAGCGGAGATTTGCGACCAAAGCTGCTCGATGGACGTTCGCACAAAAAAGAATCTGAAAGCGGCACAAAATGCGAGACGTGCGAGCGTAAGGAGTGACGCTGGAAACGCAAGGACGACGAGTTTGGAAACGGCTGCCGCAGAAGTGGACCACCGCCATTGGGTCAGCGGACCGCGGAATGGACGTTGCGTCGGTGCGTGGCGTAGGATCACGTCACGCTAGGGCACGGCTGGTCGCACGGCACGCGCTTGCGTGAGGCTGTTTAGCTACGACGGCACGCAGACGCGGCGCTCCAAAGGTACAGGTCGCTTTTGTTATCAGTTTTCAAACTGATCTGATGCTACTAACTACGAATTCCTCTCCTGTACTAAACTCCTCAGAGTAGCACTCATACACAAAACCCTGAATTATTTATTGGATTTTTCCAACCTCTCTCTTCCCCTACAGTTTGTACTCTCTACAGGTTCCTCTTGTACCACTGATGTTATTCCCTATTGTCTAATCACACGTCCTTCGTTCCACCCTTCTTATGTCAATATTTTCTAGATGTCGCCTATTCTGCGGAGAACCTCATTTCTTATCAGCCAACCTAATTTTCAGCAATCTCCCATAGCACTATATCTCTCTCTTTTTTCAACTTTTCCTACCGCCTGTAATTCACTTCCATACAACGCTGCGACCCAAACCTAGAATCCAAAAAAAATTCTTCCTCAAACTGTCGTCAATGTTTAGTACCAAGAGTTCACCAATATACAGGGTGGTCCATTGATCGTTATCGGGCCAAATATCTCACGAAATAAGCGTCAAACGAAAAAATACAAAGAACGAAACTCGTCTAGCTTGAAGGGGGAAACCAGATGGCGCTATGGTTGGCCCGCTAGATGGCGCTGCCATATGTCAAACGGATATCAACTACGTTTTTTAAAAAATAGGAACCCCCATTTTTATTGCATATTCGAGTAGTACGTAAAGAAATTTGACTGTTTTATCTGGACCACTTTTTTCGCTTTGTGATAGGTGGCGCTGTAATAGTCACAAACATATGGCTCACAATTTTAGACCACAGTTGGTAACAGGAAGGTTTTTTTAAATTAAAATACAGAACGTAGGTACGTTTGAACATTTTATTTCGGTTGTTCCAATGTGATACATGTACCTTTGTGAACTTATCATTTCTGAGAACGCATGCTGTTACAGCGTGATTACCTGTAAATACCACATTAATGCAATAAATGCTCAAAATGATGTCTGTCAACCTCAATGCATTTGGCAATACGTGTAACGGCATTCCTCTCAACAGCGAGTAGTCCGCCTTCCGTAATGTTCGCACATGCATTGACAATGCGCTGACGCATGTTATCAGGCGTTGTCGATGGATCACGATAGCAAATATCCTTCAACTTTCCCCACAGAAAGAAATCCGGGGACGTCAGATCCAGTGAACGTGCGGGCCATGGTATGGTGCTTCGACGACCAATCCACCTGTCATGAAATATGCTATTCAATACTTCAACCGCACGCGAGCTATGTGCCGCACATCCATCATGTTGGAAGTACATCGCCACCCTGTCATGCAGCGAAACATCTTGTAGTAACATCGGTAGAACATTACGTCGGAAATCAGCATACATGTCATCATTTAGATTGCCATCTATAAAATGGGGGCCAATTATCCTTCCTCCGCCGGCCGCAGTGGACGAGCGGTTCTAGGCGCTACAGTCTGGAACCGCGCGACCGCTACGGTCGCAGGTTCGAATCCTGCCTCGGGCATGGATGTGTGTGATGTCCTTAGGTTAGTTAGGTTTAAGTAGTTCTAAGTTCTAGGGGACTGATGACCTCAGATGCTAAGTCCCATAGTGCTCAGAGCCATTTGAACCATTTTATCCTTCCTCCCATAATGCCGCACCATACATCAAGCCGCCAAGGTCACTGATATTCCACTTGTCGCAGCCACCGTGGATTTTCCGTTGACCAATAGTGCATATTATGCCGGTTTACGTTACCGCGTTTGGTGAATGACGCTTCGTCCCTAAATAGAACGCGCAAAAAATCTGTCATCGTCCCGTAATTTCTCTTGCGCCGAGTGGCAGAACTGTACACGACGTTCAGAGTCGTCGCCATGCAATTCGTGGTGCATAGAAATATGGTACGGGTGCAATCGATGTTGATGTAGCATTCTCAACACCGACGTTTTTGAGATTCCCGATTCTCGCGCAGTTTGTCTGCTACTGATGTGCGGATTAGCCGCGACAGGAGCTCAAACACCTACTTGGGCATCATCATTTGTTGCAGGTCATGGTTGACGTTTCACATGTGGCTGAACACTTCCTGTTTCCTTAAATAAAGTAACTACCCGGCGAACGGTCCGGACACTTGGATGATGTCGTCCAGGATACCGAGCAGCATACATAGCACATGCCCGTTGGGCATTTTGATCACAATAGCCATACATCAACACGATATCGACCTTTTCCGCAATTGGTAAACGGTCCATTTTAACACGGGTAATGTATCACGAAGCAAATACCGTCCGCACTGGCGGAATGACGTGATACCACGTACTTATACGTTTGTGACTATTACAGCGCCATCTATCACAAAGCGAAGAAAGTGGTCCAACTAAAGCATTCATATTTCTTAAAGAACTACACGAATATGTAGTATAAATGGGGGTTCCTATTTTTAAAAAAACGTAGTTGATACCCGTTTGACCTATGGGAGCGCCATCAAGCGGGCCAAGCATAGCGCCATCTGGTTTCCCCCTTCAAGCTAGACGAATTTCGTTCTTTGTAGTTTTTTCGTTTGATGCTTATTTCGTGAGATATTTGGCCCAGTCACTATCAATGGACCACACTGTATATCTTCCTCCAACATATATCTCAGGAGTAGACAATGAAGGTAAATGGCTCACCAAGAGCCATTCTGAAGCATCTACCGCAACGTATCGTATATTACCCGTCTTTACCTATTCCTGTCATTTATATTTCTGAGGATGTCGAACATCTTGCTCCCACTTACATTGTTGAACGCTTAACTTGAATAGTCGTTTGGTTGCCTTTTCTCCCAATGACTTTAGAAATTCCGGATGAGTTTTATCTACGCCTTCGCCCTTCGCAAGTCTCAATGCTCTCTTAAACTCTGTAATAGTGGAGCCATATAAGTCTTCCAAATCGATTTGCACTTCTTCTGTCACGCCAGAAGACAATTCCACCCCCTTGTATTCTTTCCACCTATCCGCTCCCTCTTCTGTGTTTAATAGCGGAATTCCTCACGTAGTCTTAATGTTGACAGCTTTGGTTTCAGTTTCACCGAATGTTTGACTCTTTCATATTCTGAATGCATCCGTCAGACGACCATTTCGTTCTCGATTTTTGTGATTTTTTCCTGCAGTCATTTCGCCTTAGCTTCCTTGCACTTCTTATCTGTTTCATTCCTGATAAAGTGGCTTACACTACTGTATAGCTTTGCTTTCCTGAACATTTTTGTACTTACTATTTTTCGTCAATTTATTGAAGTACTTCTTCTGTTACCAAATGTTTCTTGGCAGCTACTTTCTTTGTACCTATATTTGTTCTACTGTTTCTGTGATTGTCCTTGTTAAAGATGTCCATTCCACTCCAACTGAACTGCCAATTGTGGTCTCAGAGAACTTCAAACGCACAGTATCATTTCTCAGTACTCCAGTATCCCACTTCTTTGCACGTTGATTCCTCCTGACGATCCTCTAAAAAATTAATTCTACGCCTCATCATTATTTAATTGTGGTCTGTTTCTGTATCTGTATCTGGGTACATCTTAAAGTCCAATACGTGATTTCTGTGTCTGTTTTACCGTGATGTAATTCAGCTGGTATCTTCCCGTGTGTCCAGACCAAGTATAACTTCTCCTCTTGAAAATTTCTAACAGCGTATTTCCTATCACCAGCTGCAGATCTTCAATAGTTTTTCTCCTCTGTCATTCCTACTAACGAGTCGGTATGCGCCCTAACACTATCTTCAATTCCTTCCCTTATCACGGCGTTCTAACCACCTATTTTATTAGGTTATTAATTTCCTTTACATACCGAGTTAACCGTTCAGCTGTGTCTTCTACTTCTGACGTCAGAAGGTACGCCTGTATTATTATTTTTAGTGTTGGATCACTGTCGTTTTTGATGAGAATAATACTATCATGGAATTTTTGAGCCGGCCATTGTGGCCGAGCGGTTCTAGGCGCTTCAGTCCGGAACCGCGCTGCTGCTACGGTCGCAGGTTCGAATCCTGCCTCGGGCATTGGTGTGTGTGCTGTCCTTAGGTTAGTTAGGTTCAATTAGTTCTAAGTGTAGGGGACTGATAACCTCAGATGTTGAGTCCCATAGTGCTCAGAGCCATTTGCACCATTTGAATTTTTGAATTATTCAAAGTAGTGCCCTCTCTTACCTACATTCCTGTCCATAACGAATCCTGATCCCGTCACACCATTTTCTGCTGTTGATAATATTACCGTACGCTCGCCTGACCAGAAACCATTGTCTTCTTTCCATTTTTCAATGAGCGTCACTATACCCAGATTTAGCTTTGGCATTTCCTTTTCCAGATGTTCTAGCTCCCGTACCGCATTCAGACAGCTGACACGATCCGACATTCTACGTTACCGTTTCTTTGGTTTTTCAGTCTTTTTTTCAACACTAGTATTTTGACAGTAAAGTCTCGACGGTTGCCCCACAGTCTTTGTTTTAGAGTGAGGACCCAGGACGAGGCTAGGGACGTTAAGACAGGCTACCCCTTTGAAGATCATCGAATGCAGTAGGCAGTTTGTCGACCCTGGCTTTCATTCTCTCCCTTCTCTTCATTCAACAATCATCACTGTAAAACAAACTCAGCGATACACTGTACAACTTCACTGTAGTCGTCATACTTTGGAAGAGTCGCGTTCAAATTCCCTCCGGTCCTTTAGGTTGTATGTTATTTGCCTAAACCATTCAAAGCGAATTTTGGAATGACACTTTTCGGAAGGTAACAGTCCATTTCCTTCCTTTGATTTGTCCAGTGGTTCATCCCAGTTCCCTAATTACTCGTCGCCGACGAGATAATAAATCCTAATGTCACTTTTTCTATTTTGGTACTGAGAGAGAGATGGAGTTGGATTGACAACCTCCGTCTTCCGTCTGACAGAAAATAAAATCTTTTATAATGTACCCGTACTATTGTCACTTGTTGTTTCATATCCCCTCTCTTACGATACGTTGCGGTAGATGCTTCAGGACAAATGACTCTTGGTGAGCCATATACCTTCATTGGCTACTCCTGAGATATGTGTTGGAGGAACATATAATATTGGTAAACTCTTCTAGAAACGTATGTTCTCAGAATTTCAACAACAAACCCAATCACCACATTTCCTTATTCTGTCGCGAATGGACGAGGAACAGACGACTGTTGGTAAGCCCTTTGCTTTCACAGTCTTTTCGTGAGGTACGAGTACTTGCAGGAGAACGATATACACTAACGGAGTCTTATAGGGACGTATGCTCTCGGTATTTCAACTGTAAACTCCATCGTACTGTAATATACTCCTCTTATTAAAACACCAATTTTGAAAATGAGCCGCGCGGAGTGGCCGCGCGGTTTGAAGGGCCATGTCACGGATTGCGCGGCCCCTTCCGCCGCAGGTTCGAGTCCTCCTTCGGGCATGGGTGTGTGTGCTGTTCTTAGCATAAGTTACTTTAAGTAATGTGTAAGTCTAGGGACCAATGACCTCAGCAGTTTGGTCCCTTAGGAGTTCACACACATGTGAACAATTTTTTTTCTTTAATGAAGTGATGGACAACGTCGAAAATTCCTTTGAGTCTGTTTGCGGATGATGTAGTCGGAACGCTAGAAATTTGTAGCATAAGCCACGAAGACTTGCTGTCGACTAGGGATTGTCTGTTACCCTCAGTATAAATAAATGTAACGTTTTTCGAATAAATAGGAGGTAGGACCCATTACACTTCGATTACCGGGGATCTGAAATTTGAGCCTCTCCCGGAGTATAGACTGTTCAGATAAGTTACGGAAATACATCCGTCGATATATCGACAGGTGAACAACCCGTCATTTTCAGGGCGCCAGAGAGATCGCTCTGCATGGCAACTGAAACCTTCGTTGGGCGGGATTACGCCAACTAAAAGACAAAAAGGTGACATATGTAGAAGGACAACACACAGGAAACGATTAGCGCCACCATACAACCAAAATTGACCAACGTCAGGTGTCCATAGTGGAGAACTAACTGTGGTTGAGTAGATTGTGCTAACTGGCCCCCTGTTGTTTGACCCTGGATAGAGCACTTTTCCAGTCATAATTTAAGCGAAAACCTACATCCCTGTTTATAAGGTCTCGTGCTAGTTAATCTCAACCGCTTTCTTCATAAAACTATCCCAGTAATTGCAAATCATCGCCAGAATCTATGTGTTGCTACATTGCGTTGACTGAGCGGTACCAAATTAATGCACTGCAGTTCCAAATATGCTTGTGTGTTTTAAGTGTGTGTGACACTTACGCTGTATACACCGGTTCTCCACAGCCCTGATGGTCTGACCGATGTATGACTCGCCACAACTTCAGGGGATATGGTAGACACCCAAATTACGCACACCGAGATCGTAAGCTACAAACGGAGTTAACAGAGTTGTTCCTGTTACTAACAGTCAGCCAAACGCTGATGAGGGTAGACAAGTTAATATCTGTAGTGTACACTATCCGAAAAATGTATCCGTACGCCTACTAGCGGACGTTAATATGGGGTATGTCCACCCTTCGCCTTAAAGACAGCTTCTACTCTGCTCAGAACACTTTTAATGCGGTACCTGAATGTCTGCCGAAGAAAGGCAGTCCATTTTTCCTCAAGATCGGAAACCAGAGACGCTAGTGATGTTGGACGCTGGGGTCGGGAGCGAAGGCGACGTTCTGTTTCTTGCTAAAGGTATTCCGTTATGTTCAGGTCGGGACTCTGGGCAGACCATTTCAGTTCAGGCATGTTGTTGTCCACAAACCATTGCCTCACACGTTGTTTTATGACAGAGTGTAATACGTAGTGTAGTCGTCAGTTTTGCTTTCCTGCTGCATTTGGCCTGCCATATTGGGAAGATTTCGTATTTGGAGGGGGGGGGGGGGGGGAGGTGAATTCCTATATAGTACGTCAGAATTTTGGCGGATCACTCTTTCCATAAGTAAGAAGTGGAATCTAAATGAACGCGAGTGAAATCTGCAATTTTCACTTTGTTTACTAGGGCCTTAGTAAATTTCTTGCAGCATCAGTAACCATTCGCATACAGTTAGACAGTCTACACTGCTGCCTTGATAGATTTTTACTGAAAATGGTAAAAGTTCTTCAGTACCCTGGAAGATAACAAATCAGCGTAATGCGGCCGACTTCGACAGCCACGAGAGGAACAATTTGTATGTCTGTTTCCACGTCCAGGTCGTGTCATGCAGAAAATAGCAACAGCTCGATGATTCTCTCTGTGGACTTGCATACCACAACGTAATGGTGAGGGCGGCGTCAACGTCTTCAACTTCTTCAAGTCCGCCAGCTGCAGTAAGTTAGAGAGCACTATCTCGTGTGCATTTCGCAGCTTTAGCAAAGCGTTCCCAGCCCACTCAAGCATTTGAAGGCCAGACGCAGCACCTGAAATTGCAGAGTCATGCATTCCATCAGCAGAGCGGATAATAAACGACTTGAGCAGAGATGGTACAGGTTTATAAAACGCTGAGTCAGCCTAAGGCTAGGTAGGGTTTTACGAAGCGAACAAGGAAGGAACTCTAGTTTATTGCCCCATAGATGTAGAGGTCATATGCAAACGAAATAAAACTCAGACTCCTGTCGAAAACCTCGTAGGTCATAGTAAATGATGAAAAGTCGTCTGGTGAAATTGAAGTTATATCTCGGATTCCCCAAGAAAGCATTATAACTCTTCAGCTGTTCTTAATAAACGTACACAATACAGGAAACAATATAAACAGCCCTCTTAGATTTTTTTTCCGGCTGACGATGTCATTTAAGCCTATCGACTATTTAAGTCATAAGATATCAAAACGAATTACAAATTTTTTCAGACAAATTTTCTGCAAGGTGAAAAAAGTGGCAGTTAACCCTAAAATTAATAAAAAGTGAGATCTCCTCCACAAGAATACTAAAAATGTGATGTCTGTCGATTCATCTTGAATTGGAACCATCACATACAAAATGTTGAACGGAAATCTGCCCAAAGACTGCGTTTGTTGGCAGAACATTTTAAAGATGCAACAAATTTGCTTAAGAGACTACCTACACTGCACTTGTCCGTGAACTTCTGGAGTATTGCTGCGCGGTGTGAGATCCTTATTAGATAGGATTGACGGCGGTCATCGAAGAAGTTCATAGACGGGCAGCTCGTTTTGTACTGTCGTGAAATGAGGGAGACAGTGTCGTGGATATGATAAACGAGTAGTGATGGCAAACATTAAAGGAAATACTGTTTTTGTTGCAGTAAGATCTTTTTACAAAATATCAATCACAAACTTTCTCCTCTGAAAACCAAAATATTTTGTTGACTCTCACCTAAATAGGGAGAAGTAATCATCCTAATAAAATAAGAGAAAAGGTTTAGGTGCTCATTTTTTCACTTGCTATACGAAAGTGGAACGGTAGAAAAATAATCTGAAAGTGTTCTATGGAACATCTAGCGAACACTTTTTGTGATTAGAAGAGTAATCGTGTAGCCGTAGGTGTGGAGCAGGGAGGGATATCGCCCTTGGTCTTGTTTAAAGAAATGTTCGCCTCAAGTGATTTGGGAGACTCGCGGAACATCGAATTGAGTACTGTCGGATGGGAATTTGAAACTGGCCTTTGCCAAAGGCTAATTTTTTAAACTAGGGGTGCGCGGTGTTTAATGTACTGCTAAAATATTGTTACTGAGATATAAGTTTTAAGCAGATAATAAGATACACTATAGACAATATTCAATGTTTAATAGTAGGGCAGGGTTCGCCAACATAAAGGTGAGTTTTTCAAGTCACCTCTTCTATTCTTAGTGATTACGAATCAAAAGGTTAGACGGCTGCAGTCTAAACCTCTTCTTTAACAGCAGTACCGGAAGGCTGTGAGATCGGCATAGCGTTCTATCGACAGTTCATTTACATTTGTGAACCTGCACACGCTACTTTTCGTCTCTTGTCCACATGAGATTGCGTGGGCCCTGTTACAACTCCCCTAATGAGGAAATTCCGTATCTATGTCAAATATCTAACCCACGACCCCTCGATACTAAACTGATCGCTCAGGCATAGGGGTAAACCTATGATTAATATGTGACCAAGGATGTTTTATTATTTCGTCTCTTGTCCACATGAGATTGCGTGGGCCCTGTTACAACTCCCCTAATGAGGAAATTCCGTATCTATGTCAAATATCTAACCCACGACCCCTCGATACTAAACTGATCGCTCAGGCATAGGGGTAAACCTATGATTAATATGTGACCAAGGATGTTTTATTATTTTTTAACGTCACAGTTACTTGGTTTCGATTATGATATATTGATATCGGCTGCTCTCTTGTATTGTATCGAGAGATTAGTTCATTGACTTACTTTTGATGCTTCTGCTTATGGGCGTATACTGATTTCTTTTTTTTTTCCCGTTCAGATCCACCACATCAACTCTTTCGTTTCTCGACCATATCTCCATTTCACATGAAACATTTTGCAAGATTCTTGAGACTCATTTTTAGGGTTCCGTGCCTCAGTTGAGAGAACCCTTATAAGGTGCACATCTACATCATACTCCGCAAGCCACATAATTGTGTGTGGCAGAGGGTACTTTTTTTACCACTAACTGAACCCTCCAACCCTCATCCACTCGCGAATAGCGCGTGGGAAGACTGATTGTCGGTAAACCTCTGTATTGGCACTAAATTCTCGAATTTTCTCCTCATGGTCATTACGCAAGACGTATGTAGGTGGAAGTAATATGTTGTCCGACTCTCCCTGAATGTGCTCTCTCGAAATTTCAATAGTAAATCTGTCAGTGATACACAACACCTCTCTTATAACGTCTGCCAATGGAGTCTGTTGAGCGTCCACTTCCTTTGTGGATGAGTTACATTTCCTGAGTCTGGCACATGCTTTTCCCATTATTTGTTTTATATGGTCATTCTACTTAAGGTTGCTCCGGATATTACTCCTAGATATTTTACGGAAGATACTGTTTCAAGCGGTTTGTCATCAATAGTGCAGCTATAAAGCAGTGTATTTCTTTTCCTGAGTATATGTAACATGTTATTTATTTACGTTCTGGGTGAACTGCCAGAGCCTGCAACATTCACCAATTCTCTGGAGGTCATTCTGCAAATCGTTACTATCTTCTGGCGTTGTCACTTTTCTACAGACAATCGCATCATCTGCGAACAGCATTAGACAGTATTCGACGCTTTCTACTGAATCATTTATATAAATTGTAAATACTAACGGCCTTATGACACTTCCTTGGGGTATTCCGGAATTTACCTTTTCATCTGTCGATTTTGTACCGTTAAGTGCGACGTGTTGAGTTCTGTCTGCAAGGATATCTTGAATTCAGTAGCAAATTTGCTTCGATACTCGATAAGCTCATATTTTTTTCACAAAACGGCAGTGCAGGACGACGTCAAATGCCTTCCTGAAGTCAAGGAACGCGGCATCTAACTGAGCCCCATTGTCTACGGCACTGTAGATCTCATCGAGGAACAGAGCGAGCTGAATTTCTCAGGATCTCTGTTTGCGGAATCCATAGAGGAGATTTTCATTCTCCAAAAACGCCATAATTCTTCAACATAAAACAAGTTCCATAATTCTACAACAGATTGACGTCAACGATATAAGTCTATAATTGTGTGCCTATATCCTACGGCCCTGCGCTTTCTTCCAGTCAAGCGATCTACGATATATTACTGCCAGAATGGAGGCAAGTTCTTTCGCATAATCTTTGTACAATCTCACAGGTATTTCATCTCGTCCTGACGCCTTTCCACTATTAAGCGATAGTAGTTGTCCGTCTGTCTGTCCGTGTGTTAAAGTATCTTTTTCTCGGGAACGGGTAGAGGCATCAAGTTGAAATTCACGTCAAATACTAAGGGCTGCGGTCCCATGCCGGTGTAAAAAGTGTAAGCTTCTAAGTCAATGCAATAAAAAAATATGGCCTTTTATATCACATATTTTGATACTCGCAAAATCACTTATCAAAACCTATAGATGGACTATATACACGAGGGTTGGAACTTAAATAGTGGCAACTATTAATTCACAACCGATAAAAAAGAGTTACATGTTTGCACTTGTAGTCACCAGCGCTGTGTAGAGCGCGTTGCCAGCGATGTGGAAGGCGTAGTATACCGTCAGCAGAGCCTGTTCTGTTGATGGTGCGAATGGAGCGGTCTAAAATTATGGTGATTCTCGTGTACGACTGTGGTGGTGTTATCCTATCGCATTACGTTTCTCCACGGCAGACCGTCAATGCACAATATTACCGTTTGTTTTTGGAGCATCACCTAAGTCCAGCTTTGCGAAAGAAGCGGAGACACTTCCTGCGCAACCCACCCAACATTTGGCACGACAATGCGCTGGCGCATACAGCGCAGGCTGTGCCTGCTCTGTTCGGTCGAGGGTCTGGGAAGTACTGTACCATCCACCATACTCCCCGGACTTGTCCTTGTGACTTTGATTTGATTCCGAAGATGAAGGAATCACTTCGTGGCATTCGCTTCAGAACTGTTTCAGAGATTCGACAGGCAACGGGTTCTACACAACGCTGGTGACTGCTTTGAAGGACAGTAATAGGTGCAAACATGTAACTCTATTGTATCGGTTGGGAATAAATAGTTACCACTATTTTAGCTCCAACCCACGTATATGTATAAAGTTTATACGGAATCCTCAGAGCGTGAGTCGTAGTCGCACTTGTACTTTTTTAAAATATATGGGGCTTATGTCTCTCTCTCTCTCTTTCGTTCTAAATGGATTATTGAAGTTCCTGTTATTCTTTTATTTTATCCTTCTATTGTATTCACTAGCAGCGAGTATTTCTTCAGTTAAGGTGGTGGCGCGTCCTGACACTACGTAACGGCTGGTCTCCTATGCGGTGGAATGTAGATTGAGTTCTCGAATTTTTCCAGTTCTAGACTCTTTTATAGGAAGTGCCCTCCTTCCTTTACTACTTAGGAAGAGCTGTTTATTGCTGGAAAATTCTAAGGAAATGTAATTCATCCACAAAAGACCAGGCCTAAAAAGTATTCTTTGGACCGGTTCTCGAATATTTCTCGACAATCAGGAAACGTCACCAAGCAGGATGCATAGAAGACATGGAGAAGCTACAAAGAAGAGCAGCGCCTCGCGCCGCATGTAATAAATGCCACAGTGTTACAGAGATGCCCGTCAAATTCAAGTGGTAGACTCTATAAAAAGAAGCGTTGTTGCAGCAAGGAGAGGTTTACTGCTAAAATTTCCAGAATGTGAGTTCAGAGAGGAGTCAGGTAACATTTTTCTTCCGCTCACACCCCTCTTGCGAAATGGCCACGAAAGGGAAATAAGGATATTTTTACTCGTTCAGAGGGTACCGGCTGTCACATCTCCCACGCAACGTTTATGAATGGAACGGGAAGGGCAGAAATGGTAATGGGACCAGAAGTATATTCCATCACAATCCATCGGGTGGCTTGTGGAGTATAAATGTTGATAGTCTTTGCGTAAGGCCGTACCAATGGAATCATTATAGCGAAAAAATTAATCGACAGCCTATTACAGCAAACAAAATTGAACAATTTTAGTGAACACTGAGTTATATCTTTTTCTAGTAATCAAAATGACCTGCGCCCTGACTTCGAACTTCCACTGCTTAAATTTTGAGTAAAAATCATCAGCAATGGTGGCCGAAGACTTCTGGAATAATAAGTTCTGTCAAAGAAATTAAAACGTCAGGTTTTGTTGAATTGTGTGTTAGAAACCGCAAAAACTGAGTCTTAATGTTATTTAGCGTCAGTTTATTTTCTACAAGCTGTGAACTTATGTCATGAACTGCACTATTTGAAACCGGGCCAATGTAGCACACAACATCCTTCACTACCAAGCTAGTGTCATCAGCAAACAGAAATATTTTAGAGTTACCTGTCGTACTAGAGAGCATATCATTTATATAAATGAGGAACAGGAGTGGGCCCAACATTGATCCCTCGGGCATCTACATCTACATCTACATTCATACTCCGCAAGCCACCTGACGGTGTGTGGCGGAGGGTACCTTGAGTACCTCTATCGGTTCTCCCTTCTATTCCAGTCTCGTATTATTCGTGGAAAGAAGGATTGTCGGTATGCTTCTGTGTGGTCTCTAATCTCTCTGATTTTATCCTCATGGTCTCTTCACGAGATATACGTAGGAGGGAGCAATATACTGCTTGACTCTTCGGTGAAGGTATGTTCTCGAAACTTCAACAAAAGCCCGTACCGAGCTACTGAGCGTCTCTCCTGTAGAGTCTTCCACTGGAGTTTATCTATCATCTCCGTAACGCTTTCGCGATTACTAAATGATCCTGTAGCGAAGCGCGCTGCTCTCCGTTGGATCTTCTCTATCTCTTCTATCATCCCTATCTGGTACGGATCTCACATTGCTGAGCAGTATTCAAACAGTGGGCGAACAAGCGTACTGTAACCTACTTCCTTTGTTTTCGAATTGCATTTCCTTAGGATTCTTCCAATGAATCTCAGTCTGGCATCTGCTTTACCAACGATCAACTTTATATGATCATTCCATTTTAAATCACTCCTAATGCGTACTCCCAGATAATTTATGGAATTAACGGCTTCCAGCTACTGACCTGCTATTTTGTAGCTAAATGTCGAAGCACATTACACTTGTCTACATTGAGATTCAACTGCCATTCCCTGCACCATGCGTCAATTCGTTTCAGACCCTCCTGCATTTCAGTACAATTTTCCATTGTTACAACCTCTCGATACACCACAGCATCATCTGCAAAAAGCCTCAGTGAACTTCCGATGTCATCCACAAGGTCATTTATATACATTGTGAATAGCAATGGTCCTACGACACTCCCCTGCGGCACACCTGAAATCACTCTTACTTCGTAAGACCTCTCTCCATTGAGAATGACATGCTGCGTTCTGTTATCTAGGAACTCTTCAATCCAATCACACAATTGGTCTGACAGTCCATGTGCTCTTACTTTATTCATTAAGCGACTGTGGGGAACTGCACCGAACGCCTTGCGGAAGTCAAGAAACACGGCATCTACCTGTGAACCCGTGTCTATGGCCCTCTGAGTCTCGTGGACGAATAGCGCGAGCTGGGTTTCACACGACCGTCTTTTTCGAAACCCATGCTGATTCCTACGGAGTAGATTTCTAGTCTCCACAAAAGTCATTATACTCGAACATATTACGTGTTCCAAAATTCTACAACTGATCGACGTTAGAGATATAGGTCTATAGTTTTGCACATCTGTTCGACGTCCCTTCTTGAATACGGGGATGACGACCTGTGCCCTTTTCCAATCCTTTGGAACGCTACGCTCTTCTAGAGACCTACGGTACACCGCTGCAAGAAGGGGGGGCAAGTTCCTTCGCGTACTCTATGTAAAATCGAACTGGTATCCCATCAGGTCCAGCGGCCTTTCCTCTTTCGAGCGATTTTAATTGTTTCTCTATCCCTCTGTCGTCTATTTCGATATCTACCATTTTGTCATCTGTGCGACAATCTAGAGAAGGAACTATAGTGCAGCCTTCCTCTGTGAAACATCTTTGGAAAAAGACATTTAGTATTTCGGCCTTTAGTCTGTCATCCTCTGTTTCAGTACCATTTTGGTCACAGAGTGTCAGGACATTTCGTTTTGATCCACCTACCGCGTTGACATAAGACCAAAATCTCTTAGGATTTTCTACTAAGTCAGTACATAGAACTTTACTTTCGAATTCATTGAACGCCTCTCGCATAGCCCTCCTCACACTACATTTCGCTTCGCGTAATTTTTGTTTGTCTGCAAGGCTTTGGCTATGTTTATGTTTGCTGTGAAGTTCCCTTTGATTCCGCAGCAGTTTTCTAACTCGGCTGTTGTACCACGGTGGCTCTTTTCCATCTCTTACGATCTTGCTTGGCACATACTCATCTAACGCATGTTGTACGATGGTTTTGAACTTTGTCTACTAATCCTCAACACTATCTGTACTTGGGACAAAACTTTTGTGTTGAGCTGTCAGGTACTCTGAAATCTGCTTTTTGGCACTTTTACTAAACAGAAAAATCTTCCTACCTTTTTTAATATTTCTATTTACGGCTGAAATCATCGATGCAGTAACCGCTTTATGATCGCTGATTCCCTGTTCTGACCTTGTGGACTTGACTGTACACCACTCAGGCCCCACATCACAACCATTCTCAACATTGTGAATAATGACCTTTTGCTGCCTGTAGCTAAAGTAAGAGGGGAACCAATTGTGAGCTACTTCACGTATTCCGTAATAGTCCAACTTCAGGAGCAATATTTTGTGATCAACACAATCAACGCCTTAGTTAAATCAAAAAATATGCCTAGCGTTCGAAACCTCACAGAAAAAAGAGAATATAGCGTTTTCAGTTCGTAAACGACTTCTAAAGCCCAGCTGTACATTTGATAGCAAATAGTGTGATATAGAATGAGCAATTATCCTTACATACACTGCATTTTCAATAACTTTAGTAAACACTGATATCATAGAAAAAGGTCTAAAATTGTCTACATTATTCTCTTCTCCTTTTCTATAAAGCGGCTTTACTACTGAGTACTCTAATTGTTCAGGAAACTGACCATTCCCAAAAAAAAATTACAAATATGGCTAAATAGAGGGCTAACATGTGCAGCACAGTACTTTAATATTCTGCTAGGCACTCCATCATATCCATGAGAGTCCTTAGTCTTCAGTGATTTAATTATTGACTCAATCTCCCCCATCACAGAGGAGTATTTCAGACATCAATCTCGGAAAGGCACTTGCCAAGAAAGTTATATGATTCCCTGTGGAAACTAAATTTTTATTTAATTCGCCAGCAATGCTCAGAAAATGATTGTTAAATACTGTACATGCATCTCATTTATCAGTAACAGAAATATTTTTACTACGAATTGACTTTATATCGTCGACCTTGTACTGCTAGCGCAAAGATTGTATCTTGGGATGGACTCGATCAGCGAGAATGGCCACATAAATTTTGGTAGTAATGTGATCTTGCAGAGCAACCGTATGTTCCATGGAATATCCCGATATGGCTGTCCCACCGAACCCCCACCGTGTTTCACTCTTGGGGCGTATCGTGACCATTATGTGTGTGCAACAAGACAGTGTGACAACAAGACTTATTTGACCAAATGACTTTATTCCATTGCTTCATAGACCAGGTTTTATGACTTCGGCACCGCGTTTTGCTTACGGACATTTTCATCACTAGTGAGTGCTTGTAGAATTCCAGCTCACCCTCCAATTCCCTCCTTATGGAGCATTCTTCGTGTTGTTTCGGTGGTGACAGGGTTCGAGATTGCGAGATTCATCTCTGTAGTAATTTTTTCAGCTGTCGTACTCTTATTTTTCGTCACAGTCCTCTTCAGTGATCGTCTATCCCGATCACTCAGCATACACTTTCGCCCGCGTTGTGACTTAGTGAATGATGTTCTCCAACGTGTTTCTTTCAAATGTTTATTGGTTAATTCTGTTTCGCATCTCCTTACAAATGTTTTCACGGAGCTTCATTGTCCTACGATTCTCGTGAGAGCCCTCTCAAATAGTGAGAGTTTAATTATAACCACACTGTACAACGGCAATCTGGAGGCTTGGCTAGCAACTACATCTATGTTCAAACGTGTATTTCTCGCGTTGTTTCCGTATTAAATTTATTAGTTTACTCTTACTGAGCTCGAAGGGGCGATCTGTAGTGATTACTTAGGAGAAGAAGAACTTCTTAGCCGAAACCGCTATAAAAAGACTTTTTTATAACGATATAGGCTAAGACGTTCTTCTTCTCCTAAGTAAATGCATGTTAACTTTGTCCAGTTCCTGTACCTAACAATCCTATTAGGCCATGGAAAGTATTATTGTTTTCAACCAGCGTTTAGTTATTTGAAGGCTTAGCAGGAGATATGCTTGACCAATCTGCATTTCTGTGCTAATTACTATATTTCCAGTATAATTATTATGCCATGCTCTGAAAACAAGCCATGAACGTAAACGTGCATCTTAACGTTCACCGTCGCCCGAACACCGGAACAGAAAGTTGGGATCTTGCCAAGTTCTCCCTGACGCAGTGTACTTTCCGTCCTGTGTTTTTCCACATGCTCGACCAATTAAAGAATACAACTAATGGACGCTAATGCACGCACCTTCTTTTTCGCATACATATATTTCCGCCTGTAGAAGGCACCTGTCGACCAACTTTTTTCGCAGTATCGCTTCTCCCCTCGAGGTCTTTGTTTTGGCGACTGACGTGAGAAGACGTAGTTTTTGTTCACGGTAATATCTCTGTTGCTGGCGCACAGCGATTACCTCAAGGTGACTGCGAAGACGAGGCAACTTGTAGCTTTAATTATCATGCTTGCAAGATCAAATGTGTCTCCATAAATGAAAAACTGTCTGACGTTTGCTGAATACACCATTGTCATCGAGGATTACCACCGAACCTGTTTACAGTTCAACTTTATGGCTGAAAAACGTGAGCGGCTTACAAAGGAATATCACCATCGACTCAGAAAGATGATAAATACAAAGTCTGTGTTTACATGCACAAGTTGTGATCTTACGTAAACGTCCATGACAGCAGACACATGAACGGCTGCAGCTGAAAAAGTTGGAACTTGGGACCACGCAGCCGGGAGCATAGATTTATCGATTATAAACAGGTGTCTGAGAACTATTCATTAATTTATGGGGCAAGTCACAGACAAAATTCACTACTCCTCGTGCAAATGCCGCGTGTTATAGCT
Source organism: Schistocerca serialis cubense (assembly GCF_023864345.2). Classification (NCBI taxonomy): domain Eukaryota; kingdom Metazoa; phylum Arthropoda; class Insecta; order Orthoptera; family Acrididae; genus Schistocerca; species Schistocerca serialis. The sequence goes on along the minus strand of NC_064641.1, from coordinate 448,556,991 downwards.
AACAGGCACATCAAACGTTGGTCTGTACACACAATGGAGTGCAAAACTTAAGGACGAAAGTAATTTTCGCATGACGTTTCACTACCAAGTAACATAGCTCGATGAAACTTGGGCCGTATATAGAAAGAACTGGTACAGTATAGTGCAGAAGGTAACGGAAACAAATACGCTGTGAAACGGACAGAAACAACACTTCTATTCAAAAACCATAATTACTGAAGTCTCCTGTGTTTATGAAGGTCAACTGGAATTACAACAGGTGGGTCATGGTTCATAATAGCGTGAGCGATCACCACGGATGGCAATCCCTGTGCTGCAACGTGCAACGCTGGTAAGGCGTTCCTGTGGTAGTGCGTTCCATTCCTCCACCAGCGTGGGTGACAACTACTGGATACTCTTTGGTGCGCAGGATGTGCTGCAAACCGTCTCCTCAACGCGTCCCACATGTGCGCGAAGGGATTTAAGTCGGAGAAGTGGGCAAATCATTTCATTCACCGAATATCATTTCGTTAAAGAGTTTTCGGCCTGGGCTGTTCGACGTGGTCGATCACTGTCACCCATAAAAACGACGTCAGAGCCGAAAGCACCACTGAAATGAGGCACAAATACAGCGTCACAAAAACGTTGACCGTTCAGTGTACCGTATCAAAAGGTTTGGAGGTCATTAACGCCCTGGCAATGTTATGCCTAGCCACACCATAACAATGGACTATCAAAACATGACCTCTCCTTCAATCATCGTACGAACGTGGGAATGGCAGATATTGTGATAAACGATCGGGGAATAGAAAAGTAACTACAGTCACTTAGTCGTGGAAAGGCATCGGACAAAATGAGACACCTGTAACAGTCTACAAAGATTAGGTGAAAGAACTTTCTCCCCTTCTAGAAGACGTTTATCGTAGATCGCTGGAGCAACGAAGCGTTACCTAGGGACTGGTAAAAAGAGCAGGATATTCCTGTATACAGGGTGTTACAAAAAGGTACGGCCAAACTTTCAGGAAACATTCCTCACACACAAATCACATTAATCATGGACTGGAAACACACAGCAACAGAACGTACCAGCGTGACTTTAAACACTTTGTTACAGGAAATGTTCAAAATGTCCTCCATTAGCGAGGATACGTGCATCCACCCTCCGTCGCATGGAATCCGTGATGTGCTGATGCAGCCCTGGAGAATGGCGTATTGTATCACAGCCGTCCACAATACGAGCACAAAGAGTCTCTACATTTGGTACCGGGGTTGCGTTAGACAAGAGCTTTCAAATGCCCCCATAAATGAAAGTCAAGAGGGTTGAGGTCAGGAGAGCTAGGAGGCCATGGAATTGGTCCGCCTCTACCAATCCATCGGTCACCGAATCTGTTGGTGAGAAGCGTACGAACACTTCGACTGAAATGTGCAGGAGCTCCATCGTGCATGAACCACATGTTGTGTCGTACTTGTAAAGGCACATGTTCTAGCAGCACAGGTAGAGTATCCCGTATGAAATCATGATAACGTGCTCCATTGAGCGTAGGTGGAAGAAACTAAAATGAGCTCTAACATGGAAATTAAGCGTTTCCGGACACATGTCCACATAATATCTTTTCTTTATTTGTGTGTGAGGAATGTTTCCTGAAAGTTTGGCCGTACCTTTTTGTAACACCCTGTATAATAAGGGCCATGGTAGAGTCTTGTACCGCAAGGAAGCAAGGGAGAAGATGTTGTTAGGGGTGGCCGGTATCCTCTTTCTACAACACAAGTGCACATGTGGTGTTAACATGGTTCAAAATTTACATGAACTGGAACATTTACTTAACTTGAATAGAGTACATATTTGTGGTACGAGGTCATCAGTAAATAGTTCCACTATAGTCACTAATCGGGTCGCTATGTACTGTCGTAACCTGTGATGAAATAAACCCACTCTGCAAGTAAACTGACAGGCGCCAAACGGATGACTGAGTGAGTGAGCCCCACGGCGGCTGCCTAAATACGTGCTGTCGAGAAGGTGTTGGCGGCGGGTTGCTTGTGGGTGTGTCTCTGACCTCTCTCGTGATAGGCGAACTTGATCCAGCGCTTTCTAATCGATCTTCGTGCTTCATCTTTGCCGACCGGTGTGCTGGCGACAGCTTACGTCAGCACAGTCGTAGGACAGATGCATATTATCATAGTCCTATATCGTTGATGTCAGTCTGTTGTAGAATTACAGAACATACTTTATTATGATGGTTTTGAAGAACTAAAATTTCCTCTGTAAAAATTAACATGGGTTCCGCAAACACGGATCCTGTGAAACTGAGCTCGCCCTGTTCCTCCACGTGATCCACAGATCTGTAGACATCCGCTCTCGGTTTGATGCCGCCTCCCTCGGCTTCAGGAAGCTATTTCGCACCATCCCGCACTGCCGCTTATTGAAACAAAGACGTGCTTACTGAGTACCGGATGAGATTTTCGCATGGATTCAAGACTTCCTTGCATACAGAACTCAACACATCGCTCTTAACGGAACAAAATCGATACATGTGAATTTCCGGAGTGTCCCAAGAAAACGTGATATGACCATTAGTGTTTACACCGTATGTAAATGATCTAGTAGAAAACGTCAGAAGCTCTTTAAGACTGTTTGCAGATGATGCGGTTGTCTACAAGAAAGTAACAACGCCAAGAGACAGTACGACTTACAGAGGCTTGATGATTGGTGTAGGCCCTGGCAGTTAAGCCTGAACGTAAATAAATGGAACATATTGCGCATACATAGGAACAGAAATCCACTACTGTTTTATTCATAGCTGTTATTTTTCAGAAACTGTAGTACATAGCCGGCCACTGCGGTCGAGCTGTTCTAGGCGCTTCACTCCGGAACCACGTGGCTGCTACGGTCGCAGGTTTGACTGCCTCGGACATTGATGTATGTGATGTCCTTAGGTTGGTTAGGTTTAAGTAATTCTAACTCTAGGGGACTCATGACCTCAGATTTAAGTCCCATAGTTCTTAGAGCCATTTGAACTATTTTTAGTATATATTTCAGGATAAAATACTAACCTTCTGAAGATTAAAAATTAATTTTACAAACCAGTAAAGCGAAATAAAAATATCTGTGCATCTGGCGATGAATTTTATTCCGCAGTTCACTACCTTAGGACTATACTGTTAATAACAAATTGCTGGAAACTGTATCTATCGTAAAATATCTAGGAGCAACTATCCAGAGCGACCGTAAGTGGAATGACCACATAAGACAAAGTGTAAGAAAGGCAGATGCCAGACCGCGATTGATACTAAGAATCTTAAGGAAATGTAACTCATCCACGAAAGAAGCGGCTTGCAAGGCACGGTTTCGACATATCCTTGATCATTATTCATGGTGGTAGACAGAAAACATCTTCCAAAATTGTACTAAATGATTTCTCTGAGTAGGGGACTGATGACCATAGATGTTACGTCCCATAGTGCTCAGAGCCATTTGAACCATTTTGATTTCTCTGAGAATTACTTTGAACAATTAGTTCATGAGCCCACACAAACTGTAAACGGTTGCGAAAACACACTTGACCCCTTAGCCACAAATAATCCTGATCTAATAGTGAGCCTCATAACGGAAACAGGGATTAGTGAACATAAGGTCATTGTAGCGAGGCTAAAAACCATGTCAACCAAAACCAATGAAAATAAACGCAAAATAGATCTATTTAAAACAGCAGATAAAAATTCGCTTGATGCCTTCCTAAGAGAGTGTCTCCATTCCTTCCAAGCTAATTATGTAAGTGTAGACCTGATATGGCTCAAATTCAAACATACAGTATCGACGGCAATAGATAGCGTCATACCGCATAAGTTAATAAGAAATGGTACTGATCCACCATGGCACACAAAACACGTCAGAGCACTGTTGCAGAAGCAACAAAAAAAGCATGCCAAATTCAGATGAACGCAAAATGCCGAAGACTGGGTAAGTGTCACGGAAGCTCGAACTTTAGTGCGGACGTCAATGCGAAATGCTTTTAATAGTTTCCACAATGAAACATTGTCTCAAAATATGGTAGAAAACCCAAAAAGGTTTTGGTCGTAAGTAAAGTACACCAGCCGCAAAAAACAGTCAATACCGTCACTGCGCGATAGCGACGGAAATGTTACCGATGATGGTTCCAGTAAAGCAGAGTTACTAAATACAGTTTTCCGTGATTCCTTCACGAGAGAAGACGAAGTAAAAATTCCAGAATTCGAAACTACAACAGCTGTTAACATGAGTGACATAAAAGTAGATAGGTGTTGCGGAACAACTCAAATCACTTAAGAAAGGCAAGTCTTCCGGTCCAGATGGTATACCAGTCAGGTTCCTCTCAGAGTATACAGACAGAATTGCGCCTTTCCTATCAATCATATACAACCGCTCACTTGACGAAAGGTCTGTTCCTAAAGACTGGGAAGTAGCACAACTCACACCAATATTGAAGAAAGGAAATAGGAGTAACCCACTGAATTACAGACTCATATCACTGACCTCAATTTGCAGTAGGAGTTTGTAGAATATACTGTACTTAAACATTATGAATCACCTTGAAAAAAAAAAGACTTATTGATACATAACCAACACGGATTCAGAAAATATCGTTCTTGTGCAACGCAGCTAGCTCTTTGTTCCCATGAAGTAATAAGTGTTGTCGACAAGGCATCTCAGATCGATTCCATATTCCTAGATTTCCAGAAGGTTTTTGATACCGCCCCTCACAAGCGACTATTAATCAAACTGCAGGCATATGGAGTATCGTCTCAGTTGTGTGACTAGATTCGTGATTTCCTCTCAGAGAGTCACAGTTCGTAGTGATAGACGGTAAATCATCGAGTAGGACAGAAGTGATATCTGGCGTTCCGCAAGGCAGTGTCACAAGCCCTCTGCTGTTCCTGATTTATATAAACGATCTAGGTGATAATCTGTGGAGCGCCCATAGACTGTTTGCAGATGACGCTGTAATTTACCGTCTAGTAAAATCATCAGACGATCTATTCCAATTACAAAATGATCTAGAGAGAATTTCTGTATGGTGCGAAAAGTGGAAATTAGCACTAAAGAAAGAAAAGTGCGAGGTCATCATCATGGGTACTAAAAGAAATCCGATAGATATTGGGTACACGATAAATCGCACAAATTTAAGGGCTGTCAATTCGACTAAATACCTAGGAAGTACAATTACGAGCAACTTAAATTGGAAAGACTACATGGATAATATTGCGGGGAAGGCGAAACAAAGACTGCGCTTTGTTGGCAGAACACTTAGAAGATGCGACAAACCCTCTAAGGAGACAGCCTACATTACACTTGCCCGTCCTCTGCTGGAATATTGCTGCGCGGTATGGGATTCTTACAAGGTAGGACTGACGGAGGACTTTGTAAAAGTGCAAATAAGGGCAGCTCGTTTCGTTTAACGCGCAATAGGGGTGAGAGTGTCACTGATATGATACGCGAGATGGAGTGGCAGTCATTGAAAAAAAGGCGGTTTTCTTTGCGGCGGGATCTATTTACGAAATTTTAATCACCAACTTTCTCTTCCGAATGCGTAAATATTTTGTTGACACCCATCTATGTAGGTAGAAGTAGTATGAAAATGGTTCGATGAACCCTCTGCGCCGGCCGAAGTGGCCGTGTGGTTAAAGGCGCTGCAGTCTGGAACCGCAAGACCGCTATGGTCGCAGGTTCGAATCCTGCCTCGGGCATGGATGTTTGTGATGACCTTAGGTTAGTTAGGTTTAACTAGTTCTAAGTTCTAGGGGACTAATGACCTCAGCAGTTGAGTCCCATAGTGCTCAGAGCCATTTGAACCATTTTTTGAACCCTCTGCCAGCCACTTAAGTGTGAATTGCAGAGTAACCATGTACATTTAGATGTAGATGTATAAGAGTCTCATTTCTGTTCGTCTCATTTTGTATTTCTTTCAGTTACCTTTTGTAGTCTACTACAGTAGTTCCTTCTATGTACGGTCCAAGTTACGTCCAGCTATTTTACTTGGCAGTGACACATCACGCGAAAGTTACTTTCGTCCTGAAGTTTGCACATCACTGTATTTTGTTCTTACTGAATGTTGTCCCGAGAGGTCTTATCACATGTGGATAATTTCTGCAAGAAATAGCGATGAGGTTCTTGAGGAGCGTGAAGGGCTGCACAAGAAGACAATTAATTAAAAACTGAAACACTAGTTATGAGTTGGATCTACATTCTGTTCGTGAGGAAATAGCTGCACAAAAAGGTAGGTGGAAATATGAGAATGGATGAGGGCTGAAACACTACACAAGAAAATCCTGATCTACAGTATAAAGCCACTGGTCGACCCAGGAAACGATGGACATTATGAAGGCGGAACAGATAGATGAAGACCACGACAACGACGATATCGTACAGCCTTTCAGCTGTATCAGTTTCAGGTAACACTAGGCAAATTAGAAGCTATAGAAATTAGTCCCCACTCGCATCTAAAATTCTTCGGAGGCCATACGCAGACGCATCTAGGGTGCGAAAATCTTAATTAAATGATAATTAAATCGACACTCTAGCTGCAAACAGGCGTTGATGTATATCATTGGGGACATGTTGAAAGTGTGTGCCCCGACCGGGACTCGAACCCGGGATCTGCTGCTTACATGGCAGACGCTCTATCCATCTGAGCCACTGAGGGCACAGAGGATTGCGTGCCTGCAGGGACTGCTCACCGTGAGACCCACACATTTTCATCATGTCCCAAATGATGTATATCAGCGTCTGTTTGCAGCTAGGGTGACGATTTAATTATCATTTCATTCTAGAGAAGCTGCACGGTCATCAATGGTATCTGTTCTTTCGGGAACAGATACTACCTTCATACATAGTTAAAATCTTAATTATTGATTTTATGCAAATGAAGTAATACAGAAGAAGTGGCTAGGCGTGAGTAGGACTCGCGCTCTGATGGTTCAGAACAAGCTTAATTATGTATCTAGACCGTTGATGCAGTATGGGAATCGAGAATCACAACGATTTTTGCCAGTTATCGACTTTCATACTGGCAATATGTCGGTCCAGGGACTTCCAAGACTTTCGATAATGTTTTACTTTTAAGTCTGAGGTTGCATAACAAACGGTAAAGAAATACGTTTTGCGTGTGCTATTATTACAGATTAACAACTTCGAACTTCTCCCAGTACTTGTACTGTGGAGCCTTTCTTGGCAAATATCATGGTTCTAGGACAACGGAAAGCACCCTATAGGTTTTGAGGAGTGACTTTGCGAGTATCAAAATATATGATATGAATGGCCGTATCTTTCGGCGACTGGAAACTTTAGTATTTGACGTAAATTTCAACTTGATACCTCTACCCTTACATGAGAAAAAGAGGCTCTTAATGGATGGACAGACTGATAGATGGACGGATGATAACGTGATCCCACAACGGTTCCGTTTTTACTGCGTCTGATGACCTCAAATGTTAAGTCCCGTATTGCTCGGAGCCATTTGAATCATTATTTTAGATGTTCATGAATGATGTAAAATAACAAAAGATGGACAAACATTTAGCATTCAGTTATTGATTTTATTCATCAGAAACAAGGAGAATGGTATGGACATGTTAAAAGGATGCGAGAAAAAAGTATTCGAATGAGTGTATACTGGATAGGACTTGAAGAAAACAAAAAGAGGGTGACCACTTAACAAATAAACACAGATAACGTTATCATCAAAAAGGGAGAAGAGTGTTTTGGAAGAATTCTGAAGAGACTAAGAAGAAGGAAAGAAACAGTGACATTGTACAATCATAGGTGCTGGAAAATATCAACATCTTTCTTGGAGTGTCTGCTAATGCAGGATATTAAATATGTATGTAACTACATACACTGGTATACAGGGAGTTTGACTATTACAGATACAAATGAAAGGAGCGAGTAGACCACAATAAAACAAGCGAATAATCCTAATAAACATAGTTTCGGAGACCAATGGTTTCCCCGATTCGACGTATACGCGAGTGCAGTCATGTCAATATTACAACACTATTAACAGTGTATCAGGCGAGGGTTTAGGAGATGTCCCTTACACTGAAAGGAAGCGTATGTGGTACATATAAGATGGTGCAGCCACATAAATTCGTCTGACTGTTCCAGATTACGTAGTACGAAAATTCGACACCACATTTATCGGTCGTGGCTCATCAGTACCGTGGCTTCCAAGATCCTCGGAGTTGAACACGATGGATTTTTTGTGTGGGGTATTTAAACGTTTTGGTGTACACAAGCCCTGTGTGTGTGTGTGTATGTATATGCGTGTGTGTGTGTGTGTGTGGATTGTTCTCATTGAATTCGGAACACATGTTGGATTTTTTAACCTTTATGGCCATCGGCGAGGAGACGTGGTCGAGCCAGCCTTCATATGACTGGTGGCCATGTGGAACAATTGTTGTTAAGTGTTGGTCCTCAACTGCATATCTGCAAGTAACGAGGCCTAGTCGTTTATTAAGGTCCGATCGGTAGGGAATCGGGAACGACAGTGAAAATCAAAAATGTTTTATTTACAACAGTTAGCTACACCTTCCAGCTAGTTCTCTACATAGTCACCGATCCGATTTAAACATCTGTCGTAACGTTGTACAAACTTTCCCATAGTAGTAGAAGGCAGCCGTCTGTTCTTTCCACCAGCTCTCTACGCTTGTCTGCAGTTCGTTGTCTGTGCCATAATGTTATCTACAAAGCCAGCGATTCATGTGAGCTGCGCGGGATTAGACGAGCCGTCTAAGGCGCTGCAGTCATGGACTGTGCAGCTGATCCCGGCGGACGTTCGAGTCCTCCCTCGGGCATGGGTGTGTGTGTTTGTCCTTAGGATAATTTAGGTTAAGTAGTGTGTAAGCTTAGGGACTGATGACCTCAGCAGTTAAGTCCCATAAGATTTCACACACACTTGAACATTTTTTTTTGGTTCATGTGAGCTGAGATGAAGCTCAGAGGGAGCCATGTCCGGGCTGTACGGTGGGTGATCCAATACTTCCCATGGAAAACGTTGCAGGAGCCTCTTTATTGCCCCTGCAGTGTGCGGCTGAGAATTATCTTGAAGAAGGAAACGCATAACATTTATATTACGTGGACTTGCATGAAATCAGGCGAAATCTCTCCGTAGGCACTCACATTTGTCGGCAGACATCATTTTCTAGGCATCTTTACGTGCTCACTGTGTACTTGGAACTGCAAAGTGCGACAGGTATACTAGACATACTCCCAACATATCTGTGCAAAGCTTCATTGCATTTTCGTTGTGGTTCCCAATATGTGACCGATCGGACCTTAATAAACGCACAGCCCTCATAGATCTTCAGGACTCTGTTATAAGGTGTTCAGGCACTCTAACGTAACGAGTGGTATCGGTAAAACAGTTGGTTTCTGAATTTATGCTTGCTTGCTTCACTGCCCTCTACTCTTGTCTTGTTTGTACCTGTAATAGTGAAACACCCTGTACACAAGACCTTGAAATGAATTCCATATTTTGAGAAGTGTCGGTATAGACAAAAAAAGGCAAAATGTCCAGAAACAAGAGCTCTAAAAAGCATACCTAAAGAGCTACTAGCGCTATTTCAACTTCGCTGTTGTGAAACACATATCTTCTACTACAATAAACAAATGAGTACTTTTTTTCCATTTGCCAGACCATAACAGAAGATCATGTCTGCTACTTCCCGTGTAAACAGTAGGCTTCAGTTACGCTCGCAAGTGTAAAGATAAAACTACAACGCATTTCATAAACTTACCAAAACAAAAATTGGTACTATTAGAACTGATGTATGCATTGCACATACCCAGAACTGTGAATACAGTTCATAGCAACAGCTCTGACAGATGTTTACTGCATGCTGTGTCCGTGGACTGTAACAGAGCAATGTGTCGACATTTGTTTATTGCATTTTGTAGGTCGTTCGTAACAGTGAAGAGCCTGTAGTAAAAAAGAAGTGTTTCACAGCAGTGGAGATGAGGACCTGTTCATACCTGTTAAGATATGCGTTTTGGAGTAATTGTTTATTGGACATTTTCTGTTGTTTTGATCCACACCATCAGCTCTCCAAATATGGAATAGTTTCTGTAACAGCCTGCATCTACACTAACACCAGTGTAGCAGACTAAGATTTTTACTTTGTTGTTCACTTGTTTTCGCTTCTAACGCGAGCTGTAACAAAAACAAATATGTGATAATAAATGTATCTCTTGTGTTATTTAGGAATTTGTAAATATCCATACGAAATACAGTAAACACGCCAACATCTGATGAATACATAGATTATAAATTTACTCGCTCCACACAACTTCAGCCGGCCGGCGTGGCCGAGCGGTTCTAGGCGCTTCAGTCTGGAACCGCGCGACCGCTACGGTCGTAGGTTCGAATCCTGTCTCTGGCATGGACGTGTGTGATGTCCTTAGGTTAGTTAGGTTTAAGTAGTTCTAATTTCTGGGGGACTGATGACCTCAGATGTTTGCCCCATAGTGCTCAGAGCCATTTGAACCATTTGAACACAACTTCAGTTGACATCTGGCGGTCGTCAAAGTGATATACGAAAAAGTGATTAACTAGCTAACATCCGCACCGAGCTGAGCTAGTGCTGCTACGATGTCATTGTGGATGGGACGTTGGAGTTTGCGGTAATCCTTCCCAGGCTGTGCGTGCACAAGGTGAAGACTATACTGTCTCCGTGAATTGATCGACTGCCACGTGACATACACGCAGTGAGTGTGTAATAATTTGTAGATTGGGCAGCGAGGACAGTGTGGGCCTAGAACTGCGCCCTGAGGGACGGCTGCAGAGCGCTCTCGCCCCTGGTGTCCCGACGGCCGCGCCGTACCCTTGCGACATCCTGGAATGCGGCCCGTCCTCGGCGCGTCGCCTGCATCGCCAGCAGGTCGCTGAAACCCGCTCTCGTTTCTCCGCGTTGCGAAAACGTTTTGTTTACCAGAGCGGGAGCACGAATTTTACGTGGCATTGGAGTCCATTTGCTGGTTAGAGTGGGCTGTGCTGCCCTGCGAGATATGCCTCAGAAGCGAGCTAACCAGGTAACAGGACCAAGAAGGGGCGGTATTTCACCAAAGTGAAAGACTCGTGAAACAGAAGGGTCGAGTTGCAAAATCTAGTCGGTTAGTCATAACATTCATGTACGTCTTATCTACATATACGTCTTACAAAGCTCTGCGAAGTCCAGGCGAGACTTTAGCGACAAGAGATCTCCTCGTTCCCTCCGCCAAAGGATGAAAGGTTGGACTTCAACTTCCCATCGACATCGAGGTTTGTAATTTATTAAGGTCTCCGGGAGAGTTACAAGTAGTAGTTTTATTAGCGACTACTTTCGAACATTTTCGTTCATTCTCAAACCATGACCTACATTAGAAGGTTCAGTGTTACTAAGAAAACATGGAATTTTCACGCATTTTGTGAGCACAGATTACAGCAGCGCAATAAATCTTTTATGAAATAGCTGTAATTCCAACGTTTCACTGTACATAATACATTCGGTTTTACATCAGATCAGTGTAACAAATGTTACTTGACTGCTTTACGGTTGCCTTGATACACTCGAAATACGGTATATATCGTTAGTTGTTTGTATATAAAAATTTGACAGGCGCCTTCAGCTGTTTACTATGTGTCCTATTACCACATACCAACAAACTTATAGACGCGGTAATAAGGGATGACTCCTACCATCCAAAACAACATAAAAAGGCATATTTCTTTGTTATGGTAGCTCGCCTATATTAGTTTCCGTTAGATGAAACGTAAAAACAACGGGAGTTGTGCATCGTCGAACAAGTAGCGCCGGCCGGTGTGGCCGAGCGGTTCTAGGCGCTTCAGTCTGGAACCGCGTGACCGCTACGGTCGCAGGTTCGAATCCTGCCTCGGGCATGGACGTGTGTGATGTCCTTAGGTTAGTTAGGTTTAAGTAGTTCTAAGTTCTAGGGGACTGATGACCTCAGAAGTTACGTCAAATAGTGCTCAGAGCCATTTTTGAACAAGTAGCAGTAGGCAACGGGTTTTGAGAGAAGCTTAGTTACACACAATTTCCAAAAATACAAAAGCGAAAAAAACTACGGTAAAGAAGAACAGAAGTTTATTACGTTGAAATATTATGGCCGTATTACGGAACATTTAGCGCTCGCTTTACCTAAACGGTACAAAATAGCTTTCCCTACAGCAGCTCAATTAAAGTATAAACTAAGACATAAAATTGTAAAGAGTGAAAAACGTGTTATGCATGTGGTTTGTATAGATTAAAATGTGGAACATGTGATCGTTTTTATATAGGCCAAGGTTATCGGAATTTTGTAATTAGATAAAAGGATTTGGGTTGTTTGGAGGAAGAGACCAAACATCGAGGTCATCGGTCTCATCGGATTAGAGAAGAAGGGGGAAGGAAGTTGGCCGTGCCCTTTCAGAGGAACCATCCCGGCATTTACCTGGAGCGATTTAGGAAAATCACGAAAAACCGAAATCAGGATGGGCGGACGCCGGATTGAACCGTCGTCCTCCCGAATGCGAGTTCAGTGTGCTAACCACTGCGCCACCTCGATAAAAGGAGAATATCATCCCAAACAACAAGAAAGATTTTTGCCCTCATTTGCGGAGCACAAAATAAACAGCAGGTGATATTGAGAGTACTATGAAAATTTTACACGTCACACCTAAAGGAATTAACTTAGACATGCTTGAAGAATGGGGAATATACAGACGGACGATAAAAGAGCCCGACAAATTGATGAACGACCAGGGCTTTCAGTAAATCAGTTAGCTTCTGACATATCAGTAAATTATAAGACAGTGCGATAATGTTTGAGACCTTTATTAACACAGCATTTATAAATGTAATATAAACATAATGATCTCTGAGCGACGGGACATATGAACACGTAATAAACAACTGAAGGCGACTGTCTACTTTTTTTTTATAAACGAGTAAAGAAACCTATCGTTTTTCGTATGTATCAAAACAATCGTAATATAGTCAAGTAACATTTGTTGTATTGATCCGATGTAAAAACAAATGTATCACATACAAATGAAACATTAAAATTGCAGGTATTTCATAAAAGACATATTGCACTGCTGTAATCGGTGCACACAAAATGTTTGAAAATGTATTTCATACTTTATTATCAACATTGTACATTGTAATGTAGGTAATGGTTTGAGAAAGTTCAAAAGTAGTCATTAACAATAATATTATTTGCAACTCTCACGGAAACTGACACTGGACTCAATTCTGTGAGTAAGATGGCCCACAAGTTTCATTAAGTTCGTCATGGACAGGAGAAGCTGCTCATTGATCTAATTCCACAGAGCTACTATATTACGGTGATGTTGATTGCTACGTTTAATCCGCAATTTCGAATCATCCCAGATTTTTTTCCGTCATTTAAGTCCGGTGATTTAGGTGGCAAGTCGAGGTGCCGGAATGTTTGGCAAACACGGTAAGTATACGTGTAGTGATGTAAACACCACCGTTGTCACCACGAGAGACAGTATGCCTGCCATGAACCTGTAGAATGAAGCGCGAAACTTAGCCAGCGGGAAGATACGAGGGTGTGTTGAAAAGTGGTGCCTCCGAATTTTTATGTGAAAAAGTTTAAAGCTTTTTAAATAGAGCAAACGTTATTAACTCTCTGCATCTTTATTCTTCATGTCTCCATATTTATTTATCAACATAGCACCCTGGCATCAAACACATTTTCCCAATGAGAGATCAGTTTCTTGATGCCGATATTGTAGAACGCTTGACTTTCTTCACCGAGTTACAACCGCACCTCTGCTTGCACCACCTCATCACTATCAAAGTCAAATCCTGGAAGGTGTTCTTTAAGCTTTGTAAAGAGGTGCAAATCGGATGTGGCCAAGTCGGGACGTATGGAGGATGATCGATGACAGGGAAGGGGGAAGGAGTGGGAGAAGCATTCAAGCCGTCATGAAGGCGAAGGGTGGACGCACCCACTATTAATGTCCACTAACACCCGTCAGGATATTTTTGAGCATATAATGTAGTTTTACTGTTTTATAAAATCCGTGGAAACATAGTATTCCTAGCTTTGTCAACCTCAAATTTGTGTCGGATTTGATACCTATTTTTATGTTGGAGACTTTTTGTTCAATAGAGATAGCTACATTGGAAGCTAGATAGTCACCCAGACTTGCTTGGTTGCTTACTCATCCAGATTTCTGAGAACATGGAAAAATTATTTATTGCCTCTATAGTTTTCATCGACCTTCTGTGTATCATATTCACTAAACTTGGACTTAAATGACGCTAGTCAGCCCAACGTGACCGAAACTGTGGATTTGCTCCTAATATCGGTTATCGTGAAATATTTTTGTCACTTCTATCCCAACTATACTGCAAAGTACAGGGAAGTCTTGTCTCTTCCCCACAGTATTTTTTTCCTCGTAGTATATCATTGTATCTCAAACACGGAGACAGAGACATAATCTACATCACCTGCAAAACCCAAGTTTGAGTAATAAAAGATGAAGGGCAAGGAAAGACAAGTTCGCGTTAAGAAGGTATGAGCAGAATTGAAACCTATTATGACTGCTGTTCAATTTGATCTTCGAAAAAGCAATGATTGAAATTAAAGAAAAAAATTTGGTAAAAAATAAAATAGCAAGAGTTACAGATACCAACGTTTAGATTCGCAGAAGCCAGGAAGGCTCTTCTGGCACCATTTAAGGAAAATTGAGAACTATGTGAAGGAATGGATATAGCACAGATTATGGCTCAACGATAAACAAAGCAGAGACGAAGGTGTTGAAGAGAAGAAGAAGGAAGAACAACGATTTCCTTAACATTAAAACTGGGAGCGTCACTGTAATCGAAGGTCTGAAAGAGTTCTCCCATCTACGCAGCAAAATTGTACAGGATGATCGAAGCAATGAATATTTCAGAAATAGAATGGCACAGGTGAAGAAATATTTCTTCAATATAAGATCTGCACCGCAGCAAGTACTGAAATGAAAATGAGGTAAACGTTCCAGAAAGTATGTATCTGGAGCGCAGCTATGCATGAAAGTAAAACTTGGACCATTGGAACACTGGAGAAGAAGAAGGCGGGACACTTATGGTGCTATCGAAAACTGTTATAAGCTAAGTGGACATCTAAAGTACGAAATGAAGTAACGAAAGAAGTCTTTAGAACAAGAAAGGGCTAGTGGCAACTCTGCTAAGACATCCAGTAAATGTTGAGTATACGCTGATGGAGGCGAAAAAATATACAGGAAAACACACAAAATTATAGTCTCTACTGGATCGAGTGGTTACGTAAATATGAAGAAATTAGTAAAAGACAGGAAAAGATAGAGCAAATCATCAAACCAATAGGTTAAAGAATTATATGTGTACCAATTTTCCTTGAAGCTAGTGTACTATTAGGCTCAAAGTTTCGCCTGATTTGCGTGCAGCCCATATAACGTAACTCTTTTGCAGGTCCTCGATTCGGTACAGTCGCATGACTATACAAAATAGTTACCACAGGTGACCAATAGAAAGCACTACTCTGTATGGCAATAACTCCAGGTGTAAATTAATACCGTAAGACCCCAAATATCAAGGAACACCCCAGACAGTCCTTGTAAACTCAAATTTGTAAACTTTTACCAATCTAGTTTGTATCTAACACGAATAATGCCAGCAACTGTAACACTTCAATTATTCCGTAATATTTACTGAAAACTACATCTTTTTGCGAGCAAGAGAGTTTTCAACAATGTCTGGTCTTCCAAATCTCTACGATTACGCAAAGTATTCTTGCATTATAAAAGGTTTTCCAACCACTTATTAAACATTTCTCAGTAAGCGAGCCGGCCGAAGTGGCGGCGCGGTTGTGGCGCTGCAGTCTGGAACCGCGACACCGCTACGGTCGCAGGTTCGAATCCTGCCTCGGGCATGAATGTGTGTGATGTCCTTAGGTTAGTTAGGTTTAACTAGTTCTATGTTCTAGGGGACTAATGACCTCAGCAGTTGAGTCCCATAGTGCTCAGAGCCATTTGAGCCATCAGTAAGCGAGTGCTTTTGCATAAACTGAATAATGAAACAACCAGCTACAAAAACCACCATTAATAGCGTCAAGCGCTCTACCAAAACTTCACCATCGACAACGCGCCACTAGTAATTTCACTATCTTTATGATGGAACGTTGATATACCTGCAGTTCGAAAACCACTTACGCACTTGTTATGTAACACAAAGTTACATTAAAAATGAAAGTTATTAATGACCGGATATCTGTGCACACTTTTGGACTTTAAACGACATGACGAACTGTTTTAATCTGGATATGGATTCAGACCCAATACTAAGAAAGCAAAATATTAGTGCCTGATCGAGATTCGACCACAGCACTGATCGTCATTGCTGACTACCTTTAAAGAGAAGTGGTACGACACATTTCTTGCCAGTATCAGTTAGCAAATCTGAACTGTAAATTAGAGGCTGAAAATTTCTGTGCTGGGCTGCGACAGCTATCCAGAAACTGTTGTTCCTCTTAGCTAATCTCGAAAGATGTTGAATGTGGTATCATTCTCAAGTAACACACTGGAAATGATGTAATGTAGGTGTTGATTAGCGATTCGAACACAGCATCTAATCAGATTGGTATGTAAGCACAGACAAAAGCTACATATCGAACTTCCTCAAATGTAGCGAGATGCTTCAAACTGTAGTGATGAGAAAAATTAATAATTTCTGCTTTCCTACGATTCGAACCTTGTACCTATCAACGTTGTTTTCTAGCCACGAATGGGCGTTAAATACACGCTTCTTTCACCAGAAGAGAGATGTGCTCATGTTGGAACTAGAAGAGAACAGTGATGACTGGAAATCGAAGCCTTCACCTTCACTCCTGGATTGCTACCCTGCTCGAAGAACTCTTCGGATGTGGAAATGCACCCATTCCTGCTGCGAGGATGATTGGGACTAGGCGACAATGTAGACTAAGTCTGGCAACCCTACGAAAATCGAAATACTTCCTGGATTGATACAGAATTAGCCTGCTAAATTGATATTGTCTTCGTATTTCAATCAAATACTATGAACGATTTTCTCTTATGGTGTGTCATCTAACTATGAAATGTATGTTTTTAGTCCAGGAAGGTTATTCCACGCAGAAACTACGACTACGACTAATTTCGTTGCGAATTGTGTCTCTTAGCTATCACTACCACTGTAAGGGCGGAATGGAGACTGTAGTAGCTCGGTAGACCAGTGTGAACGCTACCCCAAAACTAAACTGAACATCGTTGGCTCTAATCTCACAACAGACTAACATTTTAACTCTTTATGTGACACAGCCAAACCGGTTTGGCTTGCTGAATGTGGCAAATAATTCAATTTAAAATCATCGTACATGACCGGATGAAGCCAATAACCGACTTCATTTCTTCGACAACAATCATCCTATACAGGCCACGCTTGTTCAAGCTTCCTGCCTTTCCCCTTGCCTTGGTGGAGCTGAAATCGTTCTGGTCGGGACCGATCCACGAGTTCTTCACGGAAACGTTTCCTCAGGATTTTGATATTACTGTTACTTCCAAGAGATTGATACTATTAGCAGACCGATGAGGTTTAGTTTACTAAATTACGAAGAATAGAGTTCTGTAACTTAACTTCTCTTTTGCACTGAGCGACGATCACCATAGAAAGCAGCTTATGTGGAAGCGACACTTAATCTGTGTAGACTTCCGCATCCCACAGTGTTGGCAGTGCGTGAAGGTGGCCGTTACGTAATTTTATTTCAGTGACCACAAAATCAAACTCAATGTACGCACTGGGTAGCGAAGGCAGCTGGTTAATGGCAATTCTATCGAGCTAGAAATGAATATTTTGAACCGGCTGGCCGGCCGATGTGGCCGAGCGGTTCTAGGCGCTTCAGTCTGGAACCGCACGACCACTACGGTCGCGGGTTCGAATCCTGTGTGTGATGTCCTTAGGTTAGTTAGGTTTAAATAGTTCTAAGGTCTAGGGGACTGATGACCTCAGATGTTAAGTCCCATAGTGCTCAGAGCCATTTGAACCATTTTTTGAACCGGCTGTAATTCACTCCAGGCAGTCAGGAAGCTAGAATTCTCAACCTGTCTGGCGTGCCATCACCACGAAAAATCATGAGCGGGCCCTGCGTATAGTTCTGTGGTCTGGGAGTTTGATACTAGGTTAGTATACGTGGGGCCAGGTTTCGATTCCCCCTACCGGCGAAGTTTTTTAATAGGCACTAGTAGATCCTATTAACCCCTGATTATGCCAAGTGAAGAACACACGATTCCACCGTGGGATTTGGTTCTTTTGTGACGACATAGTGCCATCAATTCGTTGTTTGCTCAAGATTCCAAACTCCTCAAGTCCTTCACGTAAAGCATGTGTCAGATTTCGAATCCTGATTCAGCACAAAAATTTTAATAATACCCTTTCAGGCTTTAGCATGAGCGTACCTAACTGTTAATGGAAATTTATTTAGATTCTTAACTTCTCTGCATTCATTGTCAATAAACGATACGTGACGTTTTCGACTCTCAGAGGGACCAGATCTGTTCGTCACATCATTTAAAGTTCAAACATGCCACTTCTCGCTACAGGTGAAAAATAATCCGATAGTTTACGTGTCTTCTTGTGTAGGCAACAGCGATATGTCCGGGGTTCGATTCCGTCATCACTGTACTCTCCGCGACTTCACTTCTAGCTCAAACTTGCACACATCTCGCTTCTGGTAAGAGAAACCAAAATATTCGGTGTAGATTCGTGACTAGAAAACGACAATAGGTGCAAGGTTCCAATCCCAGGAAGGCAGAAATTATTCATTTTTCTCATCACCGCAGCTTCAGACAACTCGCTACTGTTGAGAAAATTTCATGTATGGCCTTCGTCTGTGCTTACAGAATAATCTGATTAGGTGCTGTGTTCGAATCGCCATCCAGCACGAGCATCACATCATTTCAAGTGTGTTACTTTGGAATGATAGCATATTTCACGTATTTCATGGTTAGGTAAGAGGAACAACAGTTTCTGGTACAAAGTTTTCGTCACGTACTTTAAAGTTCAGGTTTGCTAACTGATACTGGCTGGAAATGTGTTATATCCCGTCTCTTAATTGTTAGTCAGCAATGACGATTGGTGTTGTTGTCGAGTCTCACAACGTGTGAATAACTTTCATTTTTAATATCACTCTGTGTTCGATAACCGGTTATTTTCAAACTGCGCATAGATCAACATTCCATCGTGAATATCGTGGCATTACGTAATTGATGAGATGTCGATAGCGCGCTTGACGCTGTTAATCGTGGTTTTTCTAAGCATCTCGTACATTAATCGGTTTATGCAAAAACACTTGCCAAGTGAACAGTGGTTAATAGGTCGCTGGATTATCTTTTACAGAACAAGAATACAAGAATGATTGATGTGTTAGAGTTAAGGTCATTATTTGCGTCAGGTACTAAAGAGGAGTTGTGACACTACGAATATCGCTTACTGTAAAATTTGAGTTTACAGGCATTTAGGATTGTCTCAGGTGTTCCCTGATATTTATATTATTGTGTTGTTGATTTATATCTAGCGTTTTCTAGTGGTCACTTGTGATAATCGTCTTGTATAGTCAAATGACTGAGATTAAGGACTTACAAGACAGTTATATTATGTGAGCTGGATGTAAGTCAGGCGAAACTTAATCAGATCGTTCGTACACTTTTGAGCATAACAGTACGTGTTCCAGTTTTATACATGAACATGCAACATACCTTTATTTTTGTACTGGCTGATGCGAAGGAATTCTGCAGCGGGTAGACGGCGGTAACATATGACGATTATCCTGCAGGTCAGTTTCCTGCTCTCCTTATCTCTTTCCTGCTGCTTTATAATTCAAATTAAATAGCATAGTTCTTCGTGGAATAACAACGCTATTTATTCGTCTCTCTCGCACACAGTTTCATCCAGTGTTAGATATCTGTTACGGAATTATTGGTTGTACTCTCGGTAAAGCGAGACATCTGTTACACCAATATTATTTAATACTCCTGTGATGCTTTATATAACCCTCACGAATAGTCTGTCTTATTATCGCTGCTGTAGCTACACACACAAATATACTAGAATAACGAGAATCGAACGAGTCGAAAAATCGGTGGTGCACGGAATGGGACGTCACAGCGAGTTAACACTGAGCAAAAATCGATCATAGAGCTTCGTCTCGAATCACTATCTTGCCCAAAACAGCAACATCGTGGAAACTTGCTTGTACTATAGTCAGATAGGTTATAAATTCCAAACAGCAACCAGCACAAGTAAAGTGTTGTTGTTTGAGTCATCAGTCTTCTGACTGGCTTGAAGCGGCCCGCCACGAATTCCTCACCTGCGCCAATCTCTTCATCTCAGAGTAGCACTTGCAACCTACATCCTCAAATATTTGCTGGATGTATTCCAATCTCTGTCTTATTCTACAATTTTGGCCCTCTGCAGCTCCCTCTAGTACCATGGAAGTCATTCCCTGATGTCTTAACAGATGTCCTATCACCACGTCCCTTCCCCTTGTTAATGTTTTCCACATATTCCTTTACTCTCAGATACGGCGTAGAAAGATCTCACTCCTTACCATATCAGTCCATCTAATTTTCAACATTCGTCTGTAACACCACATTCAAATGTCTCGATTGTCTTCTGTTCCGGTTTTCCCACAGTCCATGTTCCACCAACATACGAGTACAATGCTGTGATCCAAACGTACATTCTGAGGAATTTCTTCCTCAGATTAAGGCCTATGTTTGATACTACATCACTTCTCTTGGCTAGGAATGCTCTTTTTGCCAGAGCTAGTTTGCTTCTGAGATCCTCCTTGCTCCGTCCGTCATTGTGTATTTTGCTGCCCAGGTAGCAGAATTTGTTAATTTCATCTTCTTCGTAACCATCAGTCCTGATATTAAGTTTCTCGCTGTTCTCATTCCTGCTACTTATCATTACTTTCGCCTTCGCTCGATTTACTCTCAGTCCATATTCTACACTCATTAGACTGTTCATTCCATTCAGCATATCATGTAATTCTTCTTCACTTTCACAAAGGATAGCAGTGTCATCAGCGAATCGTATCACTGATATCCTTTCTCCTTGAATTTTAATTCTACTCCTGAACCTTTCTTTTATTTCCGTCACTGCTTCTTCGATGTACAGATTGAACAGTAGGGGCGAAAGACTATAGCCCTGTCTCGCACCTTTCCCAATCCGAGCACTTCGTTCTTGATCATCTACTTTATTATTCCCTCTTGGCTCTAGTACATATTGTATATTACCCGCCTCTCTCTATAGCTTACCCCTATTTTCCTCGGAATTTCGAACATGTTGCACTATTTTACATTGTCGAACGCTTTTTCCGGGTCGACAAATCCTATGAATGTGTCTTGATTTTTCTTTAGTCTTGCTTCCATTATCAACCGCAGCGTCAGAATTGCCTGTCTGGCACCTTTGTCTTTCCTAAAGCCAAACTGTTCGTCATTTAGCACATCCTCAATTTTCCTTTCCATTCTTCTGTATACTATTATCGTCAGCAACTGGGATGCACGAGCTGTTACGCTGATCGTGAGATAATTCTCGCACTTGTCAGCTCTTGCAGTCTTCGGAATTATGTGGATGATATTTTTTCGAAAGTCATATGGTATGTTGCCAGACTCGTACGTTCTACACACCAAAGTGAATAGTCGTTTTGTTGCCACTTCCCCCAATGATTACAGAAATTCTGATGGAATGTTATGTATACTTCTGCCTTACTTGATCTTAAGGCCTCCAAAGCTCTCTTAAATTCTGATTCTAATACTGGATCCCCTCTCTCATCTAAATCGACTCCTGTTTCTTCTACTACAACATCAGACAAATCTATCCCGTCATAGAGGCATTCAAGGTACTCTTTCAACCTATCTGCTGTCTCCTCTGCTTTTAATAGTGGAAGTCCCGTTGCACTCTCAGTGTTCACACCCTTGCTTTTAATTTCACTAAATGCTGTTTTGACTCTCCTATTTGCTGAGTCAGTCCTTCCGACAATCATTTCTTTTTCGATTTCTTCACATTTTTCATGCAGCCATTTCGTCTTAGCTTCCCTGTACTTCCTATTTATTTCATTCCTCAGCGACTTACTTTTATGTATTCCTGAATTTCCCTGAACATTTTTGCACATCTTTTTATCGTCAATCAACCAATGTATTTCTCCTTTACCCATGGTTTCTTCGAAGTTACCTTATTTGTACCTACGTTTCTCTTTCCAACTTCTTTGATTGCCCTTTCAAGAGATGTCCATTCCTCGTCAACTGTACTGCCAACTGAGCTATTTCTTATTTCTTAATCTATAGCCTTAGAGAACTTCAAGCGTTATCTCATCATTCCTTAGTATTTTCGTATCCCACTTCTTTGCGATTTCACTCCCCGATGACTGTTAGATTTTCATCTCCCTTTACATACTGTGTCACTCTTTCAAAATCCTCAAATACTTTCTTTATCTCTTTACTTTCAGCTTGAGAAGTCAGCATGTATACCCGAATTACAGTTGTCGGCGTCGATTTACTGTCGATTCTGACAAGAACAACTGTATCACTGAACTGTTCATTGTAACACACTATTTGTCCTAACTTCTTATTCATAACAAATCCTACTCCCGTTATACCATATTCTGCTGCTGTTGACATTACCCTATACTCATCCGGCCAGAAATCCTTGTCTTCTTCCCATTTCACTTCACTGACCCTTTTCAGATTTTTTAGCTTCCCCACTACGTTCAAGCTTCTAACATTCCACGTCCCAATGCGCGTAACATTTTCCTTTCGTTGGTCAAAATTTTAAACATGGCTGTGAATCACCAACTGTATAAATTTGAAGAGGTTACAAAATAAAACATAATCCGCCAACCGTTTGCTAACCAAAGGTTTATGTAGAAAATTAAATTTACAAAATAAATTAAAAACAAGAACGATGACTTAAATTTCCTTGATCTGAAATTACGCATACAGAATGGCGGTGTCACTTTCGATATTTATCGTAAGACAAACTACTTTGATAATATTATAAAAAAAAAATAATATACAAAATTTTCGACACCAGATGACAACAAACTGAGGATAAATTCAGAGGGAAATGACAAGTTCTTTTCGATAACATTTTTAGGTAATGTGTCCTGCAGGATTGGCCGTCTTCTGATTAGAAAATACATTTGTAAAGTTACCTTCTCTACTAACAATAGTCTGAAGAACAGTTTAGTACATACATTAAAAACTGAACAAGAGCCTTTCACAAATTCAGGTGTCTATAAAGTCGTCTGTAAAAATTGCCCTGGCTATTATGTAGGCAGACTGGTAGAGCTGTTAAAGACTGATATAAGGAACACCTGTTGAGTGAGAAAGGGACAAATGTTTATAATTCTTCTTTTGCTGAACATTTACTTATTTCAGACCATTCTCCGAGGGAATTAGGAATTAGAAGAAACCGTAATTTTACGTGAGGAAATAAAAGGCTGGAAACTGGATTTATTGGAAGAACATGAAATTTAAAAATACCTTTCTAAGGGACACGGTAACATTTTGAACGATCACGTGCAACTCGCGAGTAAGTACTGCCTTGACGGATTTAAACCGCTGTTCATGGTCACATAGTACGTATTTACCGATCTCCGCTAACGTCGGTGAACGTGCGATTTTCCTCAAAATATTTCCTCTCTACTGTTGAGCTACTGACATTTCATATCACTGGGTTTCGTTTTTTGAGGCCTTTTCAACACACGGTATTCCAAAAAATTGTATTTGTACAGTTCAGCAGAAAGTTCTCATTTTTTAACTTTATCTGTTTTAGTCTTTCCTTCACCTCTTTGTAACAGAAGTACTTTTTTTGTAATAGAATTGTTATCTTCGGCAGACTAAATTTACGTGCAGTACATAAATTTTTTACAGATAATTTTATATTTAATGTACACCACTAAAATTATTGCATTTAATACTGGCCTTCTATAAGAGATAGTCATTTCGCTTTAATGTAAAATTATGTTACTTAATACCAGCAAGACGCAGTACTTACGTGCACATATATAGCTCCCACAGCTTTCCAATTTTCCTTATCGTTTAAGCTTCCGTAGTTTCAAGCGGAAGTGTTTCTTTTTGTGGCGTTGTTTTGAATCAAATGTGCTCTTCTTTCCCGATGCATTTGGAACATTTGCTTCTTTGTAAATATTGCTCTGGCTTCTGCACGCTGAATTTATGTACAGTATTACTCTGTCAGCAAATGTATTACAAATTTTATACGTAATGAATACCTGTAAATTTATTGCAGTTTAGTAGTCTTAATAGAGAGAATCTCTTTCTTACTTTAATGTAAAATGCTGTTATTTAACACAAGCAAGGCGTTGTTCTTACTTGCATGTATTTAGCGCCCTCGGCAGCCCAGTTTCTCCTGGTAGCTTGAGCCTGTATCTTTGAACAGTTGGCCTGGCATGGTGAATAATTAGTTTATGCAAATATTTTATCGTCTGGACTCCTTTTATAATTTTATGATGATAAGAGGCTTTACCAGTGGGCAAATATATTTGTGCATTTATTCTGAAGTATGCTGAATGTAATCTGGCTGCTGTCTTAAGCCATGGCATGTGATGTTTCTGGTTTTTATATCAGTTTTATATATGACAAGAGCCACTCTGCTCCAGCTAATGTAATTTACCACCATGTGATGCAACAAGTGAGTACGCTTACCTCACACACATATTTTTCTATTATTAATATTTTGTTACGTACGTAAAATAATTTTTGTAACCGGTTATATATATAGTACGTGTGTATGCCACTGAACTACTCTTAAACGGCTGGGCCTATTTGAATGAATTTTTTTGTATGTGTTTGGGTGGCGCCCTGGATGGTTTAGATTCACAAATCAGTCCAGCAGATGGCGCTGCAGTCGGTATCTAGGTTATTTATCTATACTGCAACTAAACGGCTGGATCGCCTTGAATGAATTTTTGTGTATGCATTCAAGTGGGGGCCCATATTTCTGACGAATTGTTTTCCATCTCAAGCTTCTCTCCTCTGGGACAAATATAAAGATTCCATGAGCGACGACAGTCTGCATCACATTCGGATCGCTGATCAAGATCCCAAAATCGATTTTTCGCCGGAAGTATATAACGAGGCGCTAATAAAGATTGAAGATATTTGCATTCTGATTTCGAATATGCCACTCATTCATTTTGGTATGCCCTCACCTAACCGCCCAGCAACAGACATAATTAACGGCGAGATTCAGCGCGAACAACAGTTCAATACGGTCTCTTTAGCTACTTTCGTTGAAAATAATGAACAACTACTCACTGATGAACAAAACAATGTATACGATCGAATTAATTTGTCAATTGCAGCAGAACAAGGTGGATTTTTTTTTTTTTTTTTGACGCACTAGGTGGCACTGGAAAAAAGTTTCTCATCTCGCTAATACTTGCGCGCGTTCGATCACAAAATCACATTGCGCTAGCAATTGCTTCATTAGGTATTGCAGCCACTTTGCTTGATGGCGGACGGACTACGCATTCAGCACGCAAGTTGCCGTTAAACATTCACGCAAATCCAGATGCAGTGTGCAACATAAAAAATAATTCCGGTATGGCTAAAGTTTTGCAAAAATGCGAAATTATTATCTGGGATGAATGCACTATGGCCCACAAGCATTCACTTGAAGCTCTCGATAGAATGATAAAAGATCTAAATAATAACACCAGGCTTTTCGGTGATGCCTTATTGCTGTTGTCCGGTAGACAAACACTCCACGCGCTACATATGCGGATGAAATTAACGCATGTATAAAACAATCATATCTATGGCGAAATGTCAGTACAGTACGTCTTAACACAAATACACGTGTTCAACTGCATAATGATCCATTGGCACTATCATTCTCCGAGCAATTGCTCAACATTGAAAATGGAACAATACCATTGCATGAAGACACACAATGCATCAAATAGCCAGACAATTTCGGCGACATGGTAAATACGAAAGCTGCTTTGATTGAAAGCATATTTCCAGATTTACAAGCTAATTATATTAATCATGCGTGTCTTCGTGAACGAGCTATTTTAGCCGCAAAAAATATTGATGTTGACGCTATTAACTTCAAAATACAACAGTCATTGCCCGGCAATGAGATACTGTTCAAATCGATCGACACTGTTACCGATCCTGACGAAGCAGTCAACTATCCTGTTGAATTTTTGAATTCACTGGATTTGCCAGGAATGCCACCACATAACTTGCGATTAAAAATTGGCTCATCTATGATTTTGCTTCGGAATTTAAATGCACCTAAGCTATGCAACGGTACAAGATTTTTCATAAAAAAATTATGGGCAATGTTCTTGAAGCTACAATTTTGACCGGCAAATTTGAAGGTGAAGTTGTTCTCCTGCCGCGAATCCCAATGATCCCTTCAGACTCATCCATTCCTTTCAGACGTCTGCAATTTCCAATTCGCTTTGTATTTGCCATGACTATTAATAAGTCACAAGGTCAACACAATGTCGATTTGTGGGTTGGATCTAAAAAATCCTGTCTTTTCACGTGGCCAATTATATGTGGCGTGTTCTCGCGTTGGAAAACCGTCAAGTTTATTCATTTATACTCCTCAGGAATTGACTAAACATATTGTTCATCAACTCGTATTAAGATAAAATTAAACAAACATTATTGATTATAACGAATTGTTTTTAGAAAAATTGATGTTATTTCAAAATAAAGAATAATTAAATTATTATATTATTTGTCTATCATTTCATACTTTGTTTAATATCCTAATCGCTTGAAATATCGTTTATAGGGCCTACTCTTGCTGAAGAATATATTTTTAGAAATATCACAACATAGGTCATGGGTTAAATAAACCTTTGGCTTGTAAATGGGTGGCTGATTTTTTTCTACATCTTCCTTTCATTGGTTATTCAATCTTTTTCTCATGGTCACCTCCCCCTTCGCAATCTCGTCCAGGAGATCTGAATGGGGAACTACTTTGGAAACTTTGGCCAAGGGAGAGATCGTCATGGCGCTTTTCAATTACAGGTGACATGCCCTGTCGATACACGTTAATATAATGGTTTCCATTGCCTACTCCATCCTCATGCTGTTGATCGTTGCTGGCTCTTCCGCCTTTGGGGGCAGTTGCCCACCCCTAGGACAAGAGAGTGCCCTGAACCTCTATCCGCTCCTCCGCCCGCTTTGAAGAGACCGTTGGCAGAATAAGGGTGACTCCTTATGCCGGAAGTCTTCGGCCGCCAAAGCTAATTACTAATCAAAATTTAAGCGGTGGGGGGGGGGGGGGGGGGGGTCCGAACCCGGGACCGAAAACATAGTGATTACGAATCAAAGACGCCACCTCCAGATGACGGGTAAGTGAGTAAAGTATAAACTTTATATTCGAAAGTCATCATTACGGGTTTCGGATTTAAAGAAAAAGTTATTTTCAGGCGTCTTTTTTGCTGAGGGTTCGATTTGTACCCATTTACTGGTGATACAGTGGCGTACATTCCTGAGCAACAATACACAGTGTGTTTTTATTTCTCGTGTAATGACGTTTGGTGAGCAAGACATGAGAGTGTTTCTTCTTAATAGTACATCGAAAGCACAGCTACAGATTTAGTGCACGAACTCAAAATACATTCTAAGAACAAAACAAAAAAAAAATTACGCACCAGGAAGGAATTACCCAAACTGAACGGAAATCAGTAGGTGTGATATACATGTACAGACAAGCAAATTATCACCATTTCAGAAAAATCGTATGATTTATTCAAGAGAAAGAGCGTCACAAATCGAACAACTCAGTAATGCGTGATCCACCTCCAGCCTTTATGCAAACAGTAATTCGGCTTGGAACTGATTGGCAAAGTCTTCGGATGTCCTCCTGAGGGGTATCGTGCGGAAGTCTGTCCATCTGGCGCCTTAGATCGTCCAAATCCCGAGCTGGTTGGAGGACCCCACCCATAAGGCTCCAAATGTTCTCAATTTGTGAGGGAATTGGCGGCCTCGCTGGCCACGGTATGATTTGGCATGCGGTGGAAACTCTTGTCGTGTGCTGACGGGCATTATATGCATTATATTGCTGAACTGTAAGCCCAGGATGGCTTGTCATGAAGGGCAACAAAACGGGATGTAGGATATCGTCGACGTACCGCTGTACTGTAAGGGTGCCGCGGATGACAACCAAAGAGGTTCTGCTATGAAACAACAAGGTACCCCTGACCATCAGTCCTGGATCTCGGGCCGTATGGCGGGTGATAGTCAATTTGGTATCCCACCATTGTTTTGGAATCTCGTTGTATGGAGTAGGATTGTCTGCAGTGATGAGTCCCGCTTCGAAATGAGACCCGATGACCAGTGAAGACGTGACTGGAGACGCTCCCGACAGTGGTGGAGTACCAACCTTACTGTTGGCCCGACAACCAGGAGTGTTGGTCTGGGGTGCCATTTCATTTTGTAGAAGGACTCCTTTGGTTGTTATCCGTGGCACCCTTGCAGCATAGCGGAACGTCGACGATATTCTGCTCCCCATTTATTGCACTTCGTGACAAGCCATCCTGGGCTTACATTTCAGCAAGATAACGAGCACCGGCACACGGCGAAAGTTTCTACTGCCCGTCTTCGTGCTTGCCAAACCTTATCTTGGCCAGTAGGGTCGCCATATCACTCCCCAATCGAGAACGTTTGGAGTATTATGGGCAGGGCCCTCCAATTAGCTCGGGATTTTGACGATCTAACGCGCCAACTGGACAGAGTCTGGCACGGTATCCCTCTCGAGGACATCCAACAACTCTGTCAGTCAATGCTAAGTCGAATAATTACTTGTAGAAGGGCCAGAGATGGAGCTACATGTTACTGAGCTGTTCAATTCGCGAAGCTCTTTCTCTTGAATAAATCAACCAGTTTTTCTGAAACTATAATAGTTTTATGGCTATACTTTTACATCACTTCTACCGATTTCCGTCTCATTCGGATAATTCGCTCGTGGTACGTGGTCTTCTTTTTTTCTTTTCTTTCTTTGTCTTATAGTGTGGTTCCTGAAAAGCAGCATTCGTAATGTTCTACCTTATGTCCATTAAACGACTTCCTGGAAAGCAACATTCGCAGTATACTGCCGTATGTCATGAAACGACCACAATCAAAGTTCTGAACCAAAAAAGACTGCAGCACTTACATGAAGATGGCATTTTAAATCCTCTGTTGACTTTCGACTAAACGTTTTGTATCCTTCTTATAGACGGTCGCTGTTAAATTATAGTCTTCGTAATTCACCTCCAGTGTTCCACAACCTTGGAGCATTGCTGTAGGTGCGGTTTCGTTTATGACAGTAAGGCGCTGGCGTTTATTACCATGGAAACCACTTCTGTCCCTTGAATAGCTAACACATTCTGTAGTACCATGGTATGTATCGTCACCACAAGATTGCTGCAAGTGTTCCTATCCACACAAAGAAGTAGTAATTGTCTAAATGATGACCAGAAATCTCTCTCAAAGATCCCCGCTGTGAGTTACACAAAGAAGCAGACGGCTAATGCCATAGGAGAGAACTGTTCCACAGTTCCGACTGGAGGTATCGCTTACTAATGATCTGATGTGTTTACATAGCAATATTAGACTGCCAGTTCCAATTAGTGTGTTGATGAGACATGTGTATGCGCTTTATGTTTTCAGTATGTCTGTACAGACTTTATGGAAGCAGTTGTTCTTGTGGTGGTCTTCAGTCACAAGGTTGGTATGATGCAGCTCTCCATACTAGACTGTATTGTGAAAGCCTGTTCATTTGTGTATAGCTCCTGTAAACCCTAACCATTTGAAACTGCTTACTGAAGCTAGACCTTGGTTTAACTGTACATTTTTGACATCCTCCCCCTCCCCCCCCCCCCCTCTTCAAACACAGAAACACACACAAAATTCCCTCTGCTACGAAATTAACTATCCCTTGAAGCATCGACATCTATCCCTTCTTTTAGTCAAGTTACGCCACAAATTTATTTTCTGCCGGAAGCAGAAGATTCCACATGAAATCATTTTTGAGACAATTATTCATTACTGGAACCTTCCACAATATCGAAGCTATTTTGCTATTACCCTAATTATGAACATACGAAAATAATTTCTTTCATCTTGTTTCAGAATCAGTGACGTACGCGGTTGTACAGTGAGAGGACTGACAGCAGAGCAAAACACTTACTCTTGTTACAGGTAACCGACATTTTGATTAAACAAGTAATTTATTGTATTTGTTACTCGAAGCGCTGTTTTGGCAGTATGCTGATTGCAGACTGT
This sequence comes from Schistocerca serialis cubense, assembly GCF_023864345.2. Classification (NCBI taxonomy): domain Eukaryota; kingdom Metazoa; phylum Arthropoda; class Insecta; order Orthoptera; family Acrididae; genus Schistocerca; species Schistocerca serialis. Next base: position 448,526,683 of record NC_064641.1, on the reverse strand, counting down.
GGCTACTGAAACGTATTAACAGACTACATACTACCGTCTGAAGAGACGACTTTCAGAGGCTAAACCTCTGTCTGCAAAATAAGTGTCATATGCTTTAACCTGTCCACCCTTACTCATGTAACACAGACCAGTTAAAAAACACAGTCGTAATCTACAACGTATTTTCACGTTGATAGTAGCGAAATAAGTATTATTGTTAAGTTTCTGCCAAAGAAGAAATTGAAATTCAGCTGGACTGCAATATAATAGCGGAACCAATTAAAACACTGCAGAGTCCCATTTCTGGTGGTTACCGAACTTCAGTTCCCATCCCAAGCATAGTTGCAATATCTCTCCACCGCGGCAATTAGCGGAGCCGGTTATGTTTCAGCAGCCACGAGAAGGCGAAAGTAAAACACTTCACGCCGTAACCTTGCTACCAGAAGCTGGTTTTTGCACGTTCCACACGTGCAGATTTGGGATCGTTAACTGAGACATATTGGGATTGCAGCCTAGTGTATACTGAATCACATATATGTCTTCGTAATCGCTAAAACGACTTAGCGACGTTTTTCTTTCCAAATGTACGTGTGCCAAAGTAATTAAAGAATCAATCAGTCAAAACAAGTTGGAACATTTAACATGTTGTTCACTGAAAACATGTAGCATGTTTCTGTGTGTATTTTCGCAATAGATGAGCATACTACTGAAGACAGGAACCACGAAAAACTAAAGTAATGCAGTAATATAGCGAAGGTCCTACAGAACCCAACAATCTAGAATATCAGACGTGAATAAAAATATTCATTGACGATGTCACAAATGTGCTGAAAAATATCTAGGCAGAAAAAAGAGCAGTTGTTTACATAACAGGCGGACTAGAATTCTACATCTACATCTACATACATACTCCGCAATCCATCATACGGTGCGTGGCGGAGGGTATCTCGGTACCACAACTAGCATCTTCTCTCCCACAACTAGCATCTTCTCTCCCTGTTCCACTCCCAAACAGAACGAGGGAAAAATGACTGCCTATATGCCTCTGTACGAGCCCTAATCTCTCTTATCTTATCTTTGTGGCCTTTCCGCGAAATGTAAGTTGGCAGCAGTAAAATTGTACTGCAGTCAGCCTCAAATGCTGGTTCTCTAAATTTCCTTAGTAGCGATTCACGAAAAGAACGCCTCCTTTCCTCCAGAGACTCCCACCCGAGTTCCTGAAGCATTTCCGTAACACTCGCGTGGTGATCAAACCTACCAGTAACAAATCTAGCAGCCCGCCCCTGAATTGCTTCTATGTCCTCCCTCAATCCGACCTGATAGGGATCCCAAACGCTCGAGCAGTGCTCAAGAATAGGTCGTATTAGTGTTTTATAAGTGGTCCCCTTTACAGATGAACCACATCTTCCCAAAATTTTACCAATCGAAAACGACTACCCGCCTTCCCCACAACTGCCGTTACATGCTTGTCCCACTTCATATCGCTCTGTAATGTTACGCCCAAATATTTAATCGACGTGACTGTATCAAGCGCCACACTACTAATGTAGTATTCAAACATTACAGGATTATTTTTCCTATTCATCTGCATTAATTTACATTTACCTATATTTAGCGTTAGCTGCCATTCTTTACAGCAATCACAAATCCTGTCCAAGTCATCTTGTATCCTCCTACAGTCACTCAACAACGACACCTTCCCGTACACCACATCATCATCAGCAAACAGCCGCACATTGCTATCCACCCTATCCAAAAGCTCATGTAGGTAGATAGAAAACAACATCGGACCTACCATACTTCCCTGGGGCACTCCAGATGATACCCTCACCTCCGATGAACACTCACCATCGAGGACAACGTACTGGGTTCTATTACTTAAGAAGTCTTCGAGCCACTCACATACTTGGGAACCAATCCCATATGCTCGTACCTTAGTTAGGAGTCTGCAGTGGGGCACCGAGTCAAACGCTTTCCGGAAGTCAAGGAATATGGCATCCGTCTGATACCCTTCAGCCATGGTTCGCAAGATATCATGTGAAAAAAGGGCGAGTTGCGTTTCGCAGGAGCGATCTTTCTGATGCATGGACAGCAACTTCTCTGTCTCAAGGAAATTCGTTATATTCTAATTGAGAATATGTTCGAGAATCCTGCAACAAACCGATGTTAAGTATATTGGTCTGTAATTTTGATGATCCCTCCTTCTACCCTTCTTATATACAGGCGTCACCTACGCTTTTTTCCAGTCGCTCGGGACTTAACGTTGGGCCAGAGATTCGCGATAAATGCGAGCTAAGTGAGGAGCCAATGCAGTAGAGTACTCTCTGTAAAACCGAATTGGAATCCCATCAGGACCTGGCGATTTATTTATTTTCAACCCATTCAGCCGCGTCGCAACCCCAGGCATGTCTATCACTGTGTCCTCCATATGGAAATCTGCACGCGACGCAAACGGCGATATGTTTGTACGATCCTCCTGCGTGAAAGATTTCACAAATGCTAAATTTAAAATTCCCTAAATTTAGCGTGCGTTTCTGTTAGAGCTTTAAGCCCAAGTGATTTTGAGTAAAGTATACATTTCTCATTTCGTAAATATTTTCAGTCTTCAGTTATTATTTTTATACCGTACATTTTCAGTTGAATTTCTAGAAATGCAGCAACAAGAAACATTGTAAAATTTGTCGAGAACTGACCACAACCTGTATGTAAATAACGAAGCTACTCATGTCATTGATATCAACCACTCATTATATGACCATCAAAAATGACACAGCCCTACAAGAACGCTATTTTTAACATATTTCTATGCCGTAATATCGAATATTGCCCCCGCAGTACCACAATAAAAGAGTTACAACTAAAAACGAATATGAAATCGTTTAACAAAGTAATTTTATATGCCTATATTAGGAGTGATTTAATTCTGACAAACTTTCAATTATTGTTTCATGGGCATTATACTATTCTTAATAAGATTTTATAGCCAGGCAGGAATTATTTTACTTGTTGATTGCTAATTAGAGTAAATTACTAAAGCCTGTGCTGCTACTGAACGAACATTTCGTGGCACTATTTCAAGTCCGTCTCGTTAAATGAGCGGTCAGCGTAGATGGTGGACGCGGGTTCGATTCCAGGCACTGCCAAGGATTTCTCCTTGGTGAGACGGCTGGTTCGGGGTGCACTCCCTCGTGATGTCAATTGAGGAACTACTTGACCGAACAGTAGCGGCTCCACAGTCTGGAAAGTATACAAAAACGTCGGGAGAGCGATGTGCTGACAACATGCCCCTCCATTCCGTATTCCCGTGACGCTGCAAGACCGAAGATGACTAGGAGGCCAGTAGACATCCCTTGGGCCTTCGCGACCTTGACTAGGAGCTCGTTCTATTTCTATCCAAAGAATGACTCTCATCAATACGTATCATGAAGCCAATTAAAAGTATTTACGTACTGATATTATTTGCGAGGTGTCTTCTGTGTGTCTTTGTCTAGTGTATTTTATCACGTTGGTAAGTGTGGTCGAAAAGATTTCAGTGCGGAGTCGTTAAGCTCCCATTTCGTTGTAGGTGTAGATCACTAACAATTTATTCTCGCGTAATTAATGCTTCAGGTGCTCTATATAATAATCATTATTCCCGCTATCAAAGCTTACTACTTTGGTAGTATTTATTTATATTGTAGTTGACAGAACAGTGGCGTAGTTTTATGTATGCACCACTCGGCTGATAATGACTAGTAACACGCTAGCGTGTAGTCAGATCACCAGACAGTTAAATTGGACTCCTAATCAGGAATGTCACTAGTGGGCGACAGGGTACTGTGTCTGCCGACATCGATGAAGAATCAACTTAGATTAATGCTGACAAATGAGAGCTGGATGCATACTAATGAAAAAATATCATTTCGATAAATTAGAAACGGATTAAAGAATTTGTTGGACTGGAACCTCTCGCGTCGAAGCCATTCGAGCAGACGAAGTCCGAAGACGAAATATGAAAACGGCAGAGAAGGACGAGAAAACAGTAAGAAGACTCTGTCCAGTGGCAATGTTCCTACGACAAAATTAACAGTGCTACCATCTCTCCAGTAGGGGCCTCATGGAAATGTTGACTCCATAACGAGCTCTGGCGCTGCTATCGGCCAAGAAGTATTTACAGGCTATTTATAATGACAGTCGACACCAGTACAGTCATTAAATAATTTACAAGAGGATCGACTGAAGTAAACTTTATAATTTCTTTAGTTCCAGGTATTCAGCATCGTACTGCTAATGTAGATAATGCAAGTGATGAATTGCGTGGTATAAGACAGTTTCGCTGCATATGCACGGTGAAAATGACTTTGAAACGTCCCCTTTGAACAATTATACATGACTGTGCTTAAACTGACACACAATATTTTGTTAGCGCAACGCAATCTGACTTTCAAAATTCCCTACAAAAGAATAGCCCTGACTAACATTAAACTATACCTTTCACAAATCACTTACCTCACAAAAATCTTCGCTGCTCGAGCTACTGCAATACAGCGAGCGCCACTACTGCCAGCTAAATAAAAGATTCAAACTACGGAAAGCACTAACTACTGATAGGGATAGTTAGCAAATGAAAGATATTAATAGAGAACAAACAATGTATTTACCTTGATATCATCATATATAAATATAGCAGTTCATGACAAATTTCAAAACTCCGCCATCTCTCTCCCCACATCCACCACTGCTGGCGGCTCACCTCCAACTGCGCAACGCTACGCGCTGTTCACAGCCAGCTGCCTAACACTACAATGGCGAGTATTACAACAATGCAAAGCAGCCACAGATTTTCATACAGAGGTGGCGTTACCAATAAAAAGACCTAAACAGCCTACTTACATAGCCCCCATGCTCCCCACAAAAAATTTTACAAATTGGTTTGGGCAGTGGCCAATACAGATTTGAAAAAATTTTCATAATTACAATAACAAAGAAATCAAATGCACACACTTATTGATACACTGTTTGTCAAAAGCTAAAATTTTTTCACAGTCCATAAAGACAGTCCTAATCGTTCATCACAGTAAAATAGCAGTGTTTTTCTCAAAGTCTGAGCAGTAAAAGAAAATGCACACAGAAGTAGTGGATTTCCATGCTGTCTTGAAGAAGTAGTGTTGTCCTTCCAATGGAAAGACAGTGCTGACTCTTGACATGCAGACAAGTAATGGGCCACAACAGAGCAAACCCACAGCAGAGTCAATCGACGTTTTGAAGAATATTGGTAGGTAGGTCATCACAGAGTAGACCCACTGTAGTCCTGGTAGAAATAATGGTATTGATGGATCATCAAAGATGTAGACCCACTGTAGTCCTTGAAGAGATGGCCAGCAGCCATCTGTTGTGACTGTGCAGGTGCACAATCACCACTGAAGAGTCTTGTGGATAATGTAGCAAGTCCATAAACCACCACTTGTGCACTCACAAAGTTTTTGGAATTGTCCTTAGAACCAGCAATGCTGTTATCCAGTCCCTTGCTGAATCATTAACACACATGCAAACACTATCAGTCCCTACTTCTCACATATTGTCCATATACTATGACCAACGGAAATGTGTGCAGTGAAATGAATGCTTACAAGTTACTTAGTTTGATAAACTGGTGTCAATTACAATTTTATAACATGAGAATACAATAACAAAGGTACAGAATACATCATTAAAAACATAACAATACAGATAACATTTGTAGTACAGGCTTTACAAAAGAATCGAACTAACATATACATCAGTGGAATTATGACATGAGTACATACATAAAAGATCACAATAACTTTTGAAACATCAACTTCACACATGAGCATTAAACAGAACAGAATTAATAATGTCTAACATCTTTACAAAGTAAATAACATATTATTAATGCCAATTATATTCGAGGATAACAGTATTCCTCATCATAGTGAATGTAGCTTAATATTAAAAGAAGAAAAAATTCTATGAAACTACACAGAGACAGGAAGAAAACAAATACACAAGGGTACACAAACACATAGTGGGATAACACCAATAGGAAAGGACAGGGGTCGTTTTCAGTGTAACATGTGGTACTGCAGTCCAACCCAAAACTTCATATATCTTTCCTCTTATTTCATCCTTTGTTTCCACCAAGAAAAATTCTATCTAAGTATGCTTTCTGTATTTATATGTTCACACATTTCTTACCTCAACATTTATTTCCAAGAAAATCCTACCTAAACCTGTTTTCTGTACTTTTTTCGTATAACTTCTCAATGCATTTCTTCCAATTCATCGCAACTCATTCTCTTAGAGGCTACCCCCTCTTAAGCTAACTTAAATCTACTAAGCTCAGATGCTAAACTAAGGGACGAGGCAATGCAGCAGCACAAAATAAGTAACACAAACAGCAATGACCAAAAAAATGGAAAATTGCAAAGCAAGCTACAGTAAATCTAAATTACCAAGCAATGCAACAGTACAACTAATATGAGCCAATGTGCAGCAACAAGAAAAATAAATCAGTAGTAAACTGGCTTAGCAGAGTAACACAAAGTCAAATTCAGTAACACTATGCCTGGCAAACAGCAGTAACTTACCCGTATACCTAAACATGACATAGCTCAAGCAGAAAAAATATTACAGTAAAAACAACAATGCAGATAAGGGAAATGTATATTCACATCTTAATGTCTATGTAATTAAAGTGGTGCACCACAAATTATTCTACAAAAGAAATTACCAAGTACTTGAAAAGAAAATTATAGATGCAGTTACTGTTATTAGTCCCTTCTTATTGTTCTCTCCATTCCAAGATCTCCTTTTTCGAAGAATGTGGATCAGAAAGTACTTATTTAATAAATCTGTTGACAGAAAGTGTTCACATTAGCAGATGCATTTAAGTTTATTTTATAAAACCAATGCTGCAACACAGCTGGAAACCAGATATTAAACAAAATGAGCAATCTCTTAACTACAAAGTCAATAGATGTAAAATGTTTCTAATCATTTCATTAGGCATTTTAGTAAATATCATAAATTACGAGCTCCACAGTATGCTTTCAACAAGGAAATGTCAATAGCGAGGACAATGGCCTCCCCTTTCTTTTATTCTACCTGTGCTTCTGATGAGGCACTCACTAATGACTTGTTCTCCCGGCGTCTGACACAGCTGTGTGCCCACAACGCATTATGTGCAGGTGGTCACTTAACTTTCTTACGGAAATATTTACGACAGCAGTTTCCGCTACTGTAACAGTCTCATATACAAAATTTCACGGGTCGAGAATTTGCGTTGCAAATGTGTAGAAACAAAACCCTATAAATATAAGTGTCCAAATAAAATATTCGTCAGCATTGTGATACAGTCACGCATTTACGCACATTTCATAACTCTTAAAGTACGCTTCTTGGTTTCCAACATACTTCTTATTCCTCATATACGGTAGCATCATCTTATTGATCATAAACATATCTCAACAGCATAGTACACATCGTCATCGTAATAATATCATAACATCTCAGTCAATTCTCAAAATCGTCGTAGCTTCCTCCAATAATTTCAAAACCTAAAAAAAATTCTCTGCTCATTTCAATAGTGTCATCTACCTCAAACGTACTTTAAAAATCATGATCCCATACCAAATACATCATTCAAAGCTCTCATAGTATCACAATGGTTCCGAAAAAATATGAACAGTTTACAAAGTACAGACAAAATACAATTTCATAAGTGTGAAGTTATCCAACTGTGTAATTGCGTAAACATCTGTCACTGATGTAATAAAAAAAAAGTTTATCTCTCAGTTACATGATCAGATAGCTGTGTAATTTGTGTGTTAGAGAAATATGGTACCGATGGGTAAAGTTGTATAAGCAAATACCATATTAGCTAGGGTTCCTTGTGGTTGCCACACACATGGTACACAAAGTAGGCGTGTACCCCCCTGAGGATTAATGTAATTATACCCTCAGGTGTTACAGATTACAGCAATGAAATGAAATGTATCACTGAAAACTTTCTTTGTAATTCAAAAATCTTTAAAAATAAATGTTTTAAGTACAAAATTAATCACTCAAATACGTGTACTGTAGCGCTAAATGTGCGTCTTGTTGCAACATAATCTGTGTGGAAGTGTCGTAGTTATCGTCCTCCAAAAGCTAAGTTCTGCAGAAGTCAATGTACTTACCTCATGATAAAAAAAAGTGAAATGCTTTGTGTATAGATATCGTAGTTATTACGCTTATTGTTGTGATGAAGAAAGTACTGTACTGTAACGTATTGTTGTGCTACGGAAAAGGCAGTCTCATTGTAGCTATACCACAAAAGTTACTACTAAAACCTGTTTTACTTTCCAGAATAATTCAGAAAAACTGTGCAGATATAAAACAGATATAGCGCAAAAGCAACATTGTAAATTGTCACTCATTAGTAGCGTCATGATAAAATCGTGTATCTGTCACATAAACTAACCACTGTGTCGTCTGGTATCTCACAGAAAGTACTTTAAACCCAGAATGTATTTTCAAGTAAACCAAAATGTTGCATTAAAATCTCATTAGCAGTACCAGTATGTGTCTTAAGTATGTAAGCCTTATAGTCGTTCCATAATCATGCAACTAACAAGCAAGAATGCACACACACAATAACACTGGGTCATCTCTTCACAATAACAATGCATTCGTAATTTCTGTTTAAAATGTTCCCTAGGTTCTTGATTGGATATTTAACTTCAAACATTGTTGCATGGTAACAGTTTCTAAGTCTGACAATGCATACTAGAAATGTGAAGTGAAAAGTTTTATGGCAAAGACAAAGTTAAAAAGCAGATTATCTCTCAATAAACGGTTTTACATGTGAAATGTGGTGTAAACCTTTACTCCTCCTAGTGCACAGAGTTTCAACTTCAAAGCAATTATCATGTGGTATACATCGGTAAAGAATGCTAAAATTTTTCTCAAGGCTAGCGCCTTATGTTATTTTTCTCGGACCCAGCGGGCGCACGCGGCTGCCTGCTGTGCGAGTCATTGTCTGTCTCTTTGTTGGCGCGCGCCGTTATTGGGATTAGGAGACCTAACTTCTACAAATTCACTCTGACGAGAAGGCCCTACCCTGTTTGAATCCCGCCAGTTCTGATGCAATTCAGGTCTGTCGTTACGAATATATCGTCTGTCGTCATGTCGGTAGATTCCGTAGTTTCTTCCTTGTCCATCACGTGGTGGAGAATTTCTCCCTGAATCGTAACTGTGCGCCGAACTGTTGCGTCTGAAGTTATTCTGCCTCCCTTGATAATAATAGTTTTGGTTCCCATATTATCTGTTTCTCTTATTGTCTCTGTGATAGTCATTACCACGGAGAGGTGATCTTTCCCTGTAGTTATTACTACTCTGCCAACGGTTGTCAAACGGGTAGTGTCTGTTTTGGTCACGATTTGTGTTGTGAGAATAGCCTTGTCGTGTCAAGTTATTACTTCTTTCATCGCGGAACTGCGACGGATGTGACCTGTAATTGTTGTGTTCCTGGTTTCGCGTTCCGCGATTGTCAGTGTCAATTTCTAATTCTTGTAAGAGTCCCTGAAATGCTTCAATGTCGTCTTTGCACCGTCCTGCCAAAATAATATGTCGTAAATGTTCAGGCAGTTTGATTAAGCAAATGCGGATGAGTTCTGAGGGGCTGTATGGGTTTGAAAGATACTGATTCTTATGCAACATGTCTTCAAAATATTTCATAAGACTGGAAAATTCAGATTGTTCGAAACGTTTCATCATTATGATGCTATGTTTTACTCGGTCTTGTGTGGCTTGAGACCAATATGCTGAGAGGAAGGCATGGTAAAACTCTCCTTCACTGTGGCAATCGTGAATGACCGATCGCATTCTTACAGCTGGTTCATTCTCTAAGTAGCCACACATAAATTCTAATCTGTGCTCTAATGACCAATTGGGAGGAAAACAATGAGAGAATTGATGAAGCCATGCTTGTGGATGAATGTTGTTGCCAGAATTCTTAAATGTTTTGAATTTACGTGTAGTAATGAACAGCTTATAGTCAAAGTCATCATGTCGGCGAGTCGCATATCGGTCATTGTTACGTCGTTTCGGCGGTTCCATTTCAAAATTCGGTGCACCTTGCCAATTTCTTTCATAATTTCCGAAATGCCCTGTGTTATTATTTTGTGGCTTTTCCGTATTTCTAAGTTCCTCTTCCCGTGTTGGAGCGCGAGTGTCCTCTGAAATATGAAATTTTTGTATTTTTGTGCCAACTGATCTTGTACTTCCCGGATTTCTCTTTTGTATTGCATATTAATTTGATTCTGATTTTGTTTGAATTTCCTAATTTGTTTGCACTCTTCTGTGTCATTCAGATTATCATCTACCTTCGTAGATAAATTATTGAACTGATCCGAAAGTTTGGCTACTTTCTCCGATAGTGAACACATTTCCTCAGTGTGTTTTTCTGAACCAAGTTTCAGAGTGTCCATTTGTGTTGAAATCGAATCTACTGTGTCCTTTAAGTTTTCCTGAGTTCTTGCAAGTTGCGTAACCGAATCGGTAGATGCAACTGAGTCAATTTTAGCTTGCAAGGTCTCATGATTTTCATGAACAATAGTTTGCAGTTCTTTTATGGCTGCTTCGTGATTCTGTAATACATTTTCATGACGCGAAAAAATAGGTTGGAAATGCTCACAAATTTGTGTTTTTACGTCATTACAGACCTTTTGACATTTCGATTCAATGTTATGTAACTCAGTAGTTAAATCTTCACGTGTTTTTTCAAGTGTGGTGTCTAACTTTTCAAGCTTTTGCTGTGTTTGTCTCTGATTTTGTTCCAGTGTGTCTAACTTTTGAAGCTTTTGCTGTGTTTGTCTCTGATTTTGTTCCATTGTGTCTAACTTTTCAAGCTTTTGTCCCATTTGTTGCATTAATTGTAATAACAATGCACTGGTGTCCGAAACATGTTCCTCAGTGCTTTTCGGCAGTGAAGTTGCACCGGCAACATTCACATTTTGACAAGCGGAAAATGTGTCTTGACTTATTTGAGAAAACGGTGAGAACCCAAAACCTGAGTCTACAGTATTTGCAAAATTGTGTCCTGTCATTCCCGATTCCTGAGGCGAGCTGTTGCCGACCGATCTATCGATAATGCGTCCCTCTTCACTAATTGTTTCACTGTCCACGCCATTGTTTGCCGCCCGCTCCATTTCCCTATGCACAATTACCAAATTACTACTTTGAACATCAGTTAATTCATTACTCGGTGGCGCTAACACACTGCTTTCATTTTCACTGTCATTTCTCAGTTTACTTTGGAGCCTAGTATTACGTTTTTCACACGCCATTATTGTCACAGTATTTCACACGACAACACAGAAAAACACAATTTGAAGATCAAAACTAAGAGAACACATTAACATAGCACTGAAAATAATATCTAGTTAACTGCAGCTGCGAAATACTTGGTGCAAATCTACATGCATGCCACAACTGTTTTACTGTACAACAATGAAAGTCTGCAACTACAAAGGAGATTTTCTCTACAATTACGCGCTAGCAATAAACAAAATCTACACTAATTACACAAACTACAACAAAAAATCAGAAGATTCCAGTGAGGTATCCTCGGCTAAGGGTCGACATATGAAACTTCCCCTTTGAACAATTATACATGATTGTGCTTAAACTGACACACAATATTTTGTTAGCGCAACGCAATCTGACTTTCAAAATTCCCTACAAAAGAATAGCCCTGACTAACATTAAACTATACCTTTCACAAATCACTACCTCACAAAAATCTTCGCTGCTCAAGCTACTGCAATACAGAGAGCGCCACTACTGCCAGCTAAATAAAAGATTCAAACTATGGAAGGCACTAACTACTGATAGGGATGGTTAACAAATGAAAGATATTAATAGAGAACAAACAATGTATTTACCTTGATATCATCATATATAAATATAGCAGTTCATGACAAATTTCAAAACTCCGCCATCTCTCTCCCCACATCCACCACTGCTGGCGGCTCACCTCCAACTGCGCAACGCTACGCGCTGTTCACAGCCAGCTGCCTAACACTACAATGGCGAGTATTACAACAATGCCAAGCAGCCACAGATTTTCATACAGAGGTGGCGTTACCAATAAAAAAACCTAAACAGCCTGCTTACAACTTAAATGACAGACTCTGGGAAGTTGCCAGGGACACCAAAACAAACATGTTCCCCTAATGTCATAATTACCTGTGAGCTCTTTGTAATTCGTGGAAAGCGTAATCGGTCTCAGCACTCGTGCATTTGAGGAGGAATGTAAGAAACATCCTTCATGAGCAATTGCTAATCCATTTCACTGGAACCAGATGATTGTCCACTGAGAGCACAGTTTTCGCAGTGGCGCCTGGAACAGTGTCAGATGCATCCTACATTTCCCGCCTCTGTGCTGCTCAGAGACGAAGCAACGGCAGGGTGCGATAGGGTCTTAGGCACCCACAGTTCACATGTTTTAGTGAGGTTGATCCACAAGCCACATTACTCGCACTCGTCAGTTGTGGTTCTACGTCAATGTGAGGGCAGATGTTGATAGTGACTGTTTAAGTGGACTACATCTCCTACCTAGGCCATTTAAAGACAAGCATTGCTACAATTTCCCCGCCAGAGCATTGCCAGAGTTTCTGGATCACGTGCCACTCGCTACAAGAGAGCGCATGCGGTTCCAGCATGACGGGACGCCGTCGCGTTTCAGTCGTCCTTTGCGTTGATTCCAGAAAAAAGGTTTGGCAGTGTTGATCCTCTGCTACTACTCGATTCCCTGATTTTACGCTTCTGGACTTTTTCATGTGATGAGAGATGTCGTACATTGTTCACAAAACCCCTGCTGAATCTCAAGAGGATCTGGTTGCCCGTATAGCAGCAGCATTCTTTGACCGTCTTAGACAGAACACGACCCACTGGTATAACCTCTGTTTATAGGTCAATGTAGGCATTCTTAAACCTGTACTGTAATTGAAGTAATTGTGATGCATTAATGATTTTGTCTCTTGGTCATAAAGAATTAACATTTGTTTGTGTCACTTTCAGCCCTCACAGGAAAACACATCACAAAAAGTGTTTTCATTGCCCAATGCAACGTCCCATGGTTTGTCAGTTTAATTAATTTTCATCCGGAGAAAACTTTCCTCTATGGGTTCGAAAAGTTCTCACAGGAAAGCAGAAAAAATACTTGTTTTCGTTGTCCCGTGCAACCTCCCACTATGTGTCTGTTTAAATAATTTTCACCCTGTATGTGTTTCAAAATAATTTAAATTTGCATATGATGTGCTTTTAAGCGGCGGCGGTTGTCTAGACTCCAGCCATGGAGAAACGGGTTTAAGTCCCAGGTAGAAGCTGCGACTTTTCCACGTTCCAGTCCGCCCAGGACAGCCCCAGGTCCACTCAGCCATCAAATGAGTACGGGGGATTTTTCCCTCCTATTACCGCAGCGAAGAAAGGCTGCACTCTAACCGCAGTCAGGCCAGTACGCCGCACACCTTTACAAGTTTCGTGTACATTTGTATAAAGTCATTAATGTGCGTAGTAAAAATAATAGGTAATACTGGATACCTTGCTCACATTCATTTAGTTGTTAAATTTCATCGGCTTTGTTTTTACCTGCATGTGTTAAACTTTTATACTACTTGTATAGGTTCTTATCAACTTACACAGCAGACTTTGAAGTCAGGGCAGCCACGGCCTATATATATCATTTTGAAAAAATAAGAACAATTTACCTGTCAGTCCTTTATTTATAGGCACGACCGGTTTGGCAGTCTTTTATCTGAATCGACATTGGTAATAGAAATCAAGTTATTCTCGGTCGGAACAAGTCTTGATTTTATTGTACCTGACGAAGCAGTTAAAATTCTGCGAAACCGGTCGTACATATAAGTAAAGGACTCACAGGTAAAGCGGTCTTCTCGTATTTTTCAAAATCTTATCAACTTCCTAGAGGTGCCCACTATTTCAATTACTGTCCAAAGATTCTGTTAACATTACCAAGCGACTGTATGAAGTATACAGTAGCTACACGGTTCCATCGCGTTAATGTGACCACCTGTCAAGAGCCTGAATAACCACATTTTGCGGGCGGACCGCTGTGAGGCGGGCAGGAAGAGAGTCAGTGAGGTTCTGGAAGATAGGTATCGACAGAGATGTGCAGTCATGCCGACCCAAACGCCGCGGCCAGCTGCGCTAGGTTTTTCGGTTGAAGATCCATGCCGCCAACAGCCCGATCGAGGAGGTCTCACAGATTCTTCAAATGGTTCAAATGGCTCTGAGCACTATGGGACTTAACATCGGAGGTCATCAGTCCCCTAGAACTTAGAACTACTTAAAACTGACTAACCTAAGGACATACACACATCCATGTCCGAGGCAGGATTCGAACCTGCGACCGTAGCAGTTGCGCGGTTCCGGACTGAAGCGCCTAGAACCGCTCGGCGACCGCGGCTGGCTTCACCGATTCTCACTTGGTCTGAAGTCCGGGCAATTTGGTGCACTTCGAACTACGCGCGTACACAGCGAGCTGTATGGCACTCTGCATCGTCCTGCTGGCAGATGCCATCGTGCCGAAGAGAAACAAACTGCTTGTAAGGATGTACATGGTCCCCGAGAATAGACATACTGTGTTGATCCACCGTGTCTGCCAGAATGGCGAGATCACCCAGGAAATGCCACGGCAACATTCTGAACACTATAACGCTTCCTTCTCCGGCCTGGACCATTCCGACGATTGTTGCAGGGTCTCTGTTGAGCCATCGTGGATACGGGATGGCGGCCGGTAATACATTTACGAAAGTAAAGTCGCCAAACAGCCGTATGTTTTCAGAAGTTAGTTTGTTTAAACGACCAGTTTCGGCAACTCTTAATACCATCTTCAGGTCCCAATGCACTTCATGTAAGGACAAACAGATCCATTGGGGCAAGCATAACTGGAGCCATCGATATCTGGATTCTATGAACTTTTTGTGGAATGCGTTCTTCGAAGGCCTGACAGCGACTAGGAGTTGTTGAATATGGCGTTAATGAGAAGCCGAAACAGGTCGTCCAAACGAAATAGCTTCTGAAAAGATACGACTGGTGAATTTTCTTTGGTAAACTGTTGCAGGGTGTTGGTCATATGTCCGATGGAGCGTAAATCTGATTCCTCTGAAAACACCGCATGTCGCCACTCAGTGGACATCCAGTTGAAGTACTGGCGTGCAAATTGGAACCTTCGTCGCCGATGAACAGCAGTTAGCGTGGGAGCATGGACGATGCGCCTGCTGTGGAGGCCCATAGGCAGCAAGGTTCGCAGAACGGTCGTTGGACAGAAACTGTTGGTAGCCCCTTGGTCCATCTGGGTAGTCAGTTGCGCAGCAGATCTGCGTCTACTCACCCGTGGTGCACCACAGATATCTCGACGGCGGGTTTTGCATAGTGTCATTTTGCTATGCACCAAGTACTTCAATCACGCGTCACATGAACAGTTAGCCGTTTCGGAAATGCTTCCAGCCTTGGCCCAAAAGCCAATGGTTATGCCCTTTTGGACGTCAGATAAATCGTTCCATTTGCGCAATACGACAACGACTACTCTGTTATCCGCGTCCCTCCCTCCCACCCCCCCCCCCCCCCCGACCCCCGTTACATACCGTCCATGTTGTTGCTGCTACCTGCCGTCTGTGAATGGTTCCTGCATGCCGACGTCGAGCAAAGGCGGTGGTCATATTTAATGTGACTGGGCCGTGCAGCCGCGTATTTGATAACTAAATTCTCACATTTGTCTATCATAACTTCAATGAGCGCAATAAATTCATTCCGTTCTTCACCAGTGAGGATTTATGCAATTATAATAATTAATAATGCTGCTGTTTATTATTATTTCATATAATTTATATACAAAGTATGTCTGTGCATTTTACTATCTTTGAAATTACATATCTTGAAAAGGGTTAATACTTATTGTGTTTACCACGATTCAGATATTTTACTTGTTTGCCAGTAGAGAGTGATTATGTGTGACAACATTTTGTGCAGCCTCATGCTTCAAAATTTTACTGATTCTGCGTTTACTTTTTCTGTTCCTGTAGCCCGTCTATTATCCTCCAGTATATACCTTCAGAGTGTATTAAAAGCTTACCTGTCAGTAATGGTATGCTGTATCTGAATCATCATCATCTTCGTTTCCCCTCTATCCAACATCTGGTCGGGTTGGGGTATCAATGGTACTTTGCCACTTTACTCTGTCTTTCCAACACTCTTCTTCCACAATTTGGTTCCACAGCAGGTTTCTCCTCCTTAAACTCATCTTTACTGTATCAATCCATCTTGTTCTCGGTCTTCCTCTAGTCTTAATCTTGAGCTCCATCATTCTTCCTGGTATTCTTCCCTCTCCCATCCTCTTCACATGCCCAAACCATTTTAATCTATTCTTTTCAGTTTTCTCAGTCAACGTCTCCACTCCAGTTTCCTTCCTAACTTCTTCATTTTTCACTCTGTCTTTCCTCGTCTTCCCTAGCATAATTCTCAGAAACTTCATTTCACTGGATTGTATCCTGTTCTCCTCTCTTCTAGTCACAGTCCACCTCTCCGAACCGTAAATTAGTATGGGTGTGAAGTAAGTCTGGTATAGCACTAGCTTGCACCTCATTGGCACTTCCCTTCCCCACACCAAGCCCCTCACACACTCGTAAAAGTACTACTCTGTTGCATTCTTTCGCTAATTTCTGTCTCCAAACGAGCGTTCCCCATTAATACGCCAGTGCCGGTCCCAAGCCCGGTGCATCACTTTGCAAGTGGTGAGGAAGGAGGAGGGGGAGGAGTAACAAGCTCGTTAAAAAAACTGGGAAAACCTGCGTCCATCTGGCTCCGGATGGTAGTACCCTGTAAGGGTCCCTCGCCAGGGTAACAGGTGAAGACAGACAACGATTGGAAAGCGGAAGAGGATTTTACAAGTCCCAACGGTGAAAAAACCGAAGAACTGTCTTCGTACCTTACTTCCGGTAGCGCCTGTACTCCAGATGGACGGCTAGAAACGGCGTCTGTTCTCCGTGTTCGGAGCGGCCTAAACATATGCTGGCAGCAGCTCTAAAATGCCTTTGGGAGTGGCGACCCCATCGTAATAATAGCCTATAAGTGAAAGGTACTTCAAAACCAGCCTAGGAAAAGGTTAGGGCGTTCCCTGCAGGCGACGCTGTATTTGAAAGCACACTTTATTTAAAATTAGATTTACAATTAATTTGGTGTTATTACGCATCCTGAGGGACGTGAATAGCACCAAATGTATTATAGCGGCAACACTGGTGACAGTGAAACGTGACAATAATAGTTATTAACGAGGTCGGCAGCTTTAGCAGGCTTTCTGCAGTAAGCTAATACGCTAATATGTAACAAGGGCGTCGGGACTGTTTACAAAAGCGTGTTCAAGTTTCCACTTGACTCTGAATGGGAGAAGGCTACAGCGACTAATTAAACTGTGTCGGATTTGCTGTTAATATTCACAAAACTAAGCCAGAAAAATGAAAGAAATAACGATGACCGTTAATGGCTTACTACGTATCCAATCGACCTACATCAGACACGGTTACAAGGTTATCAATCTACCGACTGCTGTGGTTTACGAACTAGTTCACTTGCTATATAAGACTAAAAAGATAGGTGTAACATGATTTTTCGCTTGCTATTCTCTTTTCGAAACACAAATAATTACCACCACCTGCCTAGAAAAAAAACCACACCGATCCGTTTTCTTTTTGCATCGAATCTCACTCTTATAACAGTAAATCTATAGCTTCCCTCTTCGGTAAAGTATTCCATTTAAGTAAAGTACATTATTTAAAAAAGACAAGTTTTTTAACGTTGCTCTATTAAAAGGTATTAATTTACTTCTCAGATTTTGTTAAAACAGATTACTGAAAAATTCGTATTATTTGTGAGAGGCTAAAGCTTGGTATGATTGCACTAATTGTTCGAAATATTTTATCATATTGGTCGTCACCAGTCACTGCCTTGCACTATTGGCAATATCTTTTAGAAAGCAGTAGTCACAGACTGGGCACAACCGCCAACATTTTGAACGGAAATGAGCAGTTCTAGATTAAAATTAATCAGTCATTTTTACCGTAGTGTGTAAAGTAGTCCAGCAGCATCCATGCCAAGCGAATGGTTATTTACCTTCTCTGTTGGAAATCACTGACTTTTTATCAAAGTGTTGAAATGGATTTTGCACTACGTGGAGGAAGATTTAAAATAATGATATTAACACTGAAATTCATTAGACGTGTGCTGGAAGATTGGTAGATGTGTTATTTAAATACCTTGACGTGGCAATCGCACATTTGAAACGTTTTCGATCTGAGGACAATGCAAACATGTCCGTTACGTAACATGAAGGGAAAAAAACTAGAAGTAAAAATAATCCAATTGAAAATACCATGATTTGTCAATCTCTAAAAATAGGTATTTTAAATTTGTAACTTGTTCTCCTCCATGCCTTCCAACCTGACAGAGGGAAGTATAATTTTAAAAAGCCATAGGTGAATGATATTTTCACTCTGGAGTGGACTGTGCACTGATATGAAACTTCGTGCCAGATTAAAACTTCGGGCCAGACTGAGACTCGAACTCGGGACCTTTGCTTTTCACGGGCAAGTGCTATACCGACTGAAATACCCAAGTACGCCTCAGAAGCCGCCCTTACAGCTTAAATTCGGCCAGTAGCTCGTCTCCTGCCTTTCAAACTTCACAAAAGCTCTCCTGCGAAACTTGCGAGCACTCTGGAAGAAAGGATATGTGGAGACGTGGCTTAGCAACAGTCTGTGGGAGCTTTTGTGAAATTTGGAAGGCAGGAGACGAGATACTGGTGGAATTTAAGCTGAGAGAGCGGGTTCTGAGTCGTGCTTGACTAGCTCAGTCGGTAAGCATGTGGCCCAGAAACACGGGCATTAAGAAAGAAGTGTGGCGGGATTGGCAGAAGAATGAAAGGCTGGGACCGACTGATTGAGTTGAATTACAAATTGCTAAAAATTGCATATTTATTTAAATAACAACTGTTGACATATGTAACATATCACAATAACTTGAACAGATCGCTCGTTAGGGCATCTCGGTCAAATACCTTCCAATCCTGAAATTTAACTTGAGCTCAAGTAACGAACGGATTGAACATTTACCAGTTATGTCGCAAAACTTCTCGTAAACAGAAACAGGATCAAACGCACCAACACCTGTAAAAACAAGGTTCAAAAGCCATTTAACTTAAAAGATTAAGTATTTAAAAGCTGCTTAACAACTGTTGAAACATCATGCTTAAAAACCAGGACATTTCTTTCATAATATAACTTAATGGTAGTAAAATCAATAATCAAACAGAACTTCGGAAATATTACGGAAGCCGACAATTACACAACATAATGTTAAAAATCAGACATTTCAAGAAAGACGGCTTGTCTTCGATTATGAACTCCGATGGTTCCGGGTTTGTATCCCACACAATCTTGCTGGAACCTGCTGCTGAAAAGTATCCAACTAGTTCCATTACACATGAGGACTGGCAACATCATCCATGCGTATATTAGCCATTACTCAAAGGTTTACCTGAAACAGTTCAGTTCACTATTAGACACAAGACACAACAGTAAGTTAGCGTACGCCTCTGTTATGTCGGTAAAGCTTAAATATTTGTGAAATAACTGCTTCTGGATAGGTACACGTATTGACGTGCAACGAAAACTGCATTCACTGCTGCATATAACCTGATTACTAATGGAAAGAAACATCTAACAAACAAGTTATGAAAGTTTCGAGGGAAATAAAACAGTTCATTCACTCCGGCTAAGCGATGATAGCATTAGCAAAATCATCGGCACACAGCGCCTGTTCGATAATCTATCCTGCTAGGCACATGCTGATCATATTTACCTGCAGATCATGCACTAACATACTATGTCCAAAGTGTCAGAATTTTCAGACACATCTGCACAACACCGTCGAGCTACACGTGCGGAAACGCCCTGTGTTTACTCTGTCCAACAGGCTGCTGACTGTCGTCGACTCTCGCACTACGCAGTCTGCAGCCCTGAACTCGGCTCACATGAACTGCCGACACGGGTAGGAGCCCCGATACATTACTGCGTCCCCGCGGAAGCATATACCGTCTCTGTCCAGCGACTCACAGACTCAGTGGTGCCAACTTTCTTATATCAACAAAAAATATTGCTACCCTTGGCACAGAAAAGAAATATTTGGAAACCTTTGGATATATAACTGTACAGAAGAATGGAGAAAATTAAATGATTAGACAGAGTAGGGAATGAAGAATTACTCGACAGAGTAAAGGAAGTATATCAGAAAGGGAAAGCGATATGATTCACATACATTCTAAGGAAAAACTGTTGGTAAAAACCTATCATTGAAGCAGAGGTAGAAAAAGAGTTTGTTTATAGATTTGAGGGGAGAAATATCATACCAACAACTAAAGGAAGAAACAAGGAATAAATCATGGAGGACGATGATCAGCTGAAATCTGTCTTTTCACAGTTTTTTTGTTATGATGATTTTTTGTGTAAAAAAGTATTAATGCTATTAAAAGATGATTATCTCGGTATTTAACATGTGTCAGTATTTTATGAGTTCCTCGTGGATATTTGTGTTGGTGGGAACAGATCACAATTATCTTTAACGTGTTAGAAAGATGTTTGAAGTGAAAAAGTTACGTTCATATGTTTTCGGAAAACAACATGTATAAGGAAGTGATTGAGAAAATACATGTAATTTTAACAGTCGAAAGAGCCGTGCAGTTACCGCAACGAGTGAAGGATGGAAATGATCAAGTTTTATTATTCAAGAAAATAAATTTATTCTTCATAAAACAGATTTAGTTGGCAAGAAATATAAAAACAGAAATTAAAATTATGATATTCTTATCACTTGCGGACGCATAATTGTGAAACGACTGCTAGCGTCCTTCAAGATTTCATTTTGTTTCACTGCCGAAAGTACGGCTTTTCGCGTCTTTAGTGTTGGGTGGTCCATGAACTGACATGTCAGTGAACGCTGTATGTGTATTAGTTACGAGGACGCACATCACAGCGCAGTTTGTTACCGAGCTTACTTATCCGTTATGCAGGGCGTCCCAAACGTTTAGGGTCAAAATGAGACAAAGGTAGGAGATACTAAACCGTTTTGAGTTAAGGGGCCAGTGGTTGGAAATGAATACTTCACGAGGTACGAGGTCTTGGTTGAGGAGTACGTGTGAGGCATTTGTTTGTACATAACTGATGTGCCGTAACCAACAACGCGTACCACACTGTTGTTGGTGGTGTTAGCCCGATACACGAAGCACACACAAACTTGAAGTTAGATTTGTCAATAAAACTTCTGCGTTTCTGTGATTTTCCACAATGGAGTTTAACACGAATACAGTCGGTAACTAGTTGTCGAAGATAAAACATTACCTGTAACAATTTGAAGACATGCTTTTAACGCGAGTTGCCAGAAAAGCCCAACAGATTGAAACGTCCCCTTAGAACAATTATACATGACTGTGCTTAAACTGACACACAATATTTTGTTAGCGCAACGCAATCTGACTTTCAAAATTCCCTACAAAAGAATGGCCCTGACTAACATTAAACTATACCTTTCACAAATCACTTACCTCACAAAAATCTTCGCTGCTCAAGCTACTGCAATACAGCGAGCGCCACTACTGCCAGCTAAATAAAAGATTCAAACTATGGAAGGCACTAACTACTGATAGGGATAGTTAGCAAATGAAAGATATTAATAGAGAACAAACAATGTATTTACCTTGATATCATCATATATAAATATAGCAGTTCATGACAAATTTCAAAACTCCGCCATCTCTCTCCCCACATCCACCACTGCTGGCGGCTCACCTCCAACTGCGCAACGCTACGCGCTGTTCACATCCAACTGCCGCTGCCCAACACTACAATGGCGAGTATTACAACAATGCAAAGCAGCCACAGACTGCACACAGCACAGCCAGTGATTTTCATACAGAGGTGGCGTTACCAATAAAAAAACCTAAACATCCTACTTACATAGCCCCCATGCTCCCCACAAAAAAAATTTTACAAATTGGATTGGGCAGTGGCCAATACAGATTTGATAAAATTTTTCATAATTACAGTAACAAAGAAATCAAATGCACACACTTATTGATACTATGTTGGTCAAAAGCTAAAAATTTCTCACAGTCCATAAAGATAGTCCAAATTGTTCATCACAGTAAAAATGCAGAGTTTTTCTCAAAGTCTGAGCAGTAAAAGAAAATGCACACAGAAGTAGTGGATTTCCATGCAGTCTTGAAGAAGTAGTGTTGTTCTTCCAACGGAAAGACAGTGCTGACTCTTGACATGCATACAGGTAATGGGCCACAACAGAGCAAACCCACAGCAGAGTCAGTCGAAATTTTGAAGAGTATTGGTAGGTAGGTCATCACAGAGTAGACCCACTGTAGTCCTGGTAGAGATTACGGTATTGGTGGGCCACCAGAGGTGCAGACCCACTGCAGTCCTTGTAGAAATAATGATATTCATGGATCATCAAAGATGTAGACCCACTGTAGTCCTTGTAGAGATAGCCAGCAGCCATCTGTTGTGACTGTGCAGGTGCACAATCACCATTGAAGAGTCTTGCGGATAATATAGCAAGTCCATCACCACCACTTGTGCACTCACAAAGTTTTTGGAATTGTCCTTAGAACCAGCAATGCTGTTATCCAGTCCCTTGCTGAATCATTAACACCCGTGCAAACACTATCAGTCCCTACTTCTCACATATTGTCCATATACTATGACCAACGGAAATGTGTGCAGTGAAATGAATGCTTACAAGTTACTTAGCTTGATAAACTGGTGTCAATTACAATTTTATAACATAAGAATACAATTACAAAGGTGCAAAATACATCATTAAAGAACATAGCAATATAGATAACAGTTGTAGTAACACAGGCTTTACAAAAGACTAGAAATAAACATATACATCAGTGTTACAGGAATTATGAGATAAGTAGATACGTAAAAGATCAGAATAACTATTGTAACATCAACTTTACACATGAGCATTAAAACAAAACAGAATAAATAATGTCTAAGCATATTTACAAGGTAAATAACATATTATTAATGCCAATTATATTTGAGGATAACAGTATTCCTCATCATAGTGAATGTAGCTTAGTATTAGAAGAAGAAAAAATCCTATGAAACTACACAGAGACAGGAAGAAAACAAATACACAAGGGTACACAAACACATAGTGGGATAACACAAAAGGGAAGGACAGGGTTCGTTTTCAGTGTAACATGTGGTACTGCAGTCCAACCCAAAACTTCATATATCTTTCCTCTTATTTCATCCTTTGTTTCCACCAAAAAAATTCTATCTAAGCATGCTTTCTGTATTTATATGTTGACACATTTCTTACCTCAACATTTATTTCCAAGAAAATCCTACCTAAACCTGTTTTCTGTACTTTTTTTCGTATAACTTCTGAATGCATTTCTTCCAATTCATCGCAACTCATTCTCTTAGAGGCTACCCCCTCTTAAGCTAACTTAAATCTACTGAGCTCAGATGCTAAACTAAGGGACGAAGCAATGCAGCAGCACATAAAACAATTAATATAAACAGCAATGAAAAAAAATGGAAAATCGCAAAGCAAGCTACAGTAAATCTAAATTACCAAGCAATTCAACATTACAACTAATATGAGGCAATGCGCAGCAAACAAAAAAATAAATCTGGCTTAGCAGAGTAACACAAATTAAAATTCAGTAGCACTATGCCTGGCAAACAGCAGCTTATATCTAAACATGACATAGCTCAAGCAGAAAAAATAGTACACTAAAGATAACAATGCAGATAAGGGAAATGTATAATCACATCTTAATGTCTAAGTAATTTAAGTGGTGCACCACAACAACTTATTGTAAAAAAAAAATATTACCATGTACTTGAAAAGAAAATTACGAATGCAGTTCCAGTTACTGTTACTAGTCCCTTCTTATTGTTCTTTCCTTTCCAAGTGCTCCTTTTTTTAAAGAATGTGGATTACAAAATTATCATTTAATAGATCTGTTGACAGAAAGCGTTCACATTAGCAAATGCATCTAAGTTTATTTTATAAAACCAATGCTGTAACACAGCTGGAAAACAGGTATCAAATGAAATAAGCAATTACGCAAACCAAAGCATAAAAATATCATTCAATAGTCATGTGACATTTTATAAGTTAGTAGCTCTCAACTCTCGTAGAAAGACACTTGTCATTATCAGGTTTGCAGATGTAAGAATATTTCCGAGGATAATGGCCTCCCCTTTTTTTTCTACCTGTGCCGCTGAAAGGCTAATGGCTTTTTTTTCGGGTGGCTGTCGCCCAGGTGGGTGCCCGCGACGCATTACGTGCAGGTGGTCACTTAACTTTCTTACAGAAATATCTACGACAGCAGTTTCCGCTACAGTGACAGTCTCATATAAAAATTTCACACGTCGAGAATTTACGTTGCAAATGTGTAGAAACAAAATCCTATGAATATAACAGTGTCCAAAAAAATTTTCACCGGCATTGTGATACATTCACGCATTTCATAACTCTTAAAGTACGATTCTTGGTTTCCAACATCCTGTTTCACAAGTCAAGAGTCCCTAACTTCTATTCATTAATCATATACATATAAACACGTAATCACATTCCTCATATATGGTAGCATCATCTTATTGACATAAACATACCTCAACAGCATAATACACATCGTCGTCGTAAAAACAACATCATAACACCTCAGTCAAATCTCAAAAAGGTCGTAGCTTTCTGCAATAATTTCAAACCATAAAAAATATTCTCTGCTCATTTCAATAGTGTCATCTGCCTCAAACGTACTTTAAAAATCATGATCTCATACCAAATACATCATTCAAAGCTCTCATAGTATCACAATGATTCCGAAAAAATATGAACAGTTTACAAAGTACAGACAAAATACAGTTTCATAAGTGTGAAGTTATCCAACTGTGTAATTGCGTAAACATCTGTCACTGATGTAGTAAAAAGAATGTTTGTTTCTCTGTCAAATAACCAGATAGCTGTGTAATTCTGTGTTAGAGAAATATAGTACCGATGTGTAAAGTTGTATAAGCAAATACCATATTAGCTAGGGCTCCTTGTGCTTGCCAAACACATGGTACACAAAGTAGGCGTGTACCCCCCTGAGGATTAATGTAATTATACCCTCAGGTGTTACAGATTACAGCAATGGAATGAAATGTATCATGGAAAACTTTCTTTGTAATTCAAAAATCTTTAAAAATAAATGTTTTAAGTACAAAATTAATCACTCAAATATGTGTACTGTAGCGCTAAATGTGCGTCTTGTTGCAACATAATCTGTGTGGAAGTGTCGTAGTTATCGTCCTCCGAAAGCTAAGTTCTGCAGAAGTCAATGTACTTACCTCATAATACACAAAAGTGAAATGCTTTGCGTATAAATGTCTTAGTTATTACGCTTATTGCCGTGATGAGGAAAGTACTGTGCTGTAACGTATTGTTGTGCTATGGAAAAGGCTGTCTCCTTGTAGCTATACCACAAAAGTTACTAATAAAACATGTTTTGCTTTCCAGAATAATTCAGAAAAACTGTGCAGATATAAAACAGATATAGCGCAAAAACAACATTGTAAATTGTCACTCATTAGTAGCGTCATGATAAAACCGTGTAGTTGTCACTTAAACTAACCACTGTGTCGTCTGGTATCTCACAGAAAGTACATTAAACCCAGAATGTATTTTCATGTAAACCAAAATGTTGCATTAAAATCTCATTAGCACTACTGGTAAATGTTCTAAGTATGTGAGCCTTATAGTCGTTATGTAATCGTGCAACTAACAAGCAAGAATGTACACACACAATAACACTGTGTCGTCTGTTCACAAGAACAATGCATTCGTAATTTCTGTTTAAATAAGTTCTCTTGGTTCCTGACTGGATATTTAACTTCAAACATTGTTGCATGTTAACAGATTCTAAGTCTGACAAGCATACTAGTAATGTGAAGTGAAAAGTTATATGGCAAAGACAAAGTTAAAAAGCAGATTATCTTTCAATAAACGGTTTTACATGTGAAATCTGGCGTAAACCTTTACTCTTCATAGTACTCAGAGTTTGAACTTGAATGCAATTGTCATGCGGTATACGTCGGTAAAGAATACTGGAATTTTTCTCAAGGTTAGCGTCTATGTTATTTTTCTCTGAGCCACCTGGCGCATGCGGCTGCCTGCTGTGCGAGCCATTGTCTGTGTCTTTGTTGGCGCGCATCGTTATTGGGATTAGGAGACCTAACTTCTACAAATTCACCGTGACGAGAGGGCCCTGCTCTGTTTGAATCCCGCCAGTTCTGATGCAATTCAGGTCTGTCGTTACGATCATATCGTCTGTCGTCATGTCGGTTGTTTCCATAGTTTCTTTCTTGTCGGTCACATGGTGGAGAATTTCTCCCTGAATCGTAACTCTGCGCCGAACTGTTGCGTCTGAAGTTATTCTGCCTCCCTTGATAATAATTGTTTTGGTTCCCATATTGTCTGTTTCTCTGATTGTCTCTGTAATAGTCATTACTACGGAAATGCGATCTTTCTCTGTAACTATTATTACTCTGCCAGCGGTTGTCATATGGATGGTGTCTGTTTTGGTCACGATTTGCGTTGTAAGAATAGCCTTTTCGTGTCCAGTTATTGTTTCTGTCATCACGGAATTGTGACGTATGTGACCTGTAATTGTTGTGCTCCTGCTTTCTGCGATTGTCAGTGTCACTTTCCAGTTCTTGTAACAGTCCCTGAAATGCTTCAATGTCGTCTTTGCAACGCCCTGCCAAAATAATGTGTCGTAAATATTCAGGCAGTTTGATTAAGCAAATGCGGATGAGTTCTGAAGGACTGTATGGGTTTGAAAGATATTGATTCTTATGCACCATGTCTTCAAAATATTTCATAAGACTGGAAAATTCAGATTGTTCGAAACGTTTCATCATTATGATGCTATGTTTTACTCGGTCTTGTGTGGCTTGAGACCAATATGCTGAGAGGAAGGCATGGTAAAACTCTCCTTCACTGTGGCAATCGTGAATTACCGATCGCATTCTTACAGCTGGTTCATTCTCCAAGTAGCCACACATAAATTCTAATCTGTGTTCTAACGACCAGTTGGGAGGAAAACAATGCGAGGATTGATGGAGCAATGCTTGTGGATGAATGTCGTTGCCAGAATTCTTAAATGTTTTGAATTTACGTGTAGTAATGAACAGCTTATAGTCAAAATCATCATGTCGGCGAGTCGCATATCGGTCATTGTTAGGTCGTGTCGGCCGTTCCATATCAAAATTCGGTGCACATTGCCAATTTCTTTCATAACTTCCGAAATGCCCTGTGTTATTATTTTGTGGCTGTTCCGTATTTCTGTGTCCCTCTTCCCGTATTGGGGCGCGAGTATCCTCTGAAATACGTAATTCTTGTATTACCTGTGTCAGCTGATCTTGTACTTCCCGGATTTCTCTTTTGTACTGTGTATTGATTTGATTTTGATTCTGTTTGAATTTTCTAATTTGTTCATACTCTTCTGTGTCAGTGAAGGCTACAGGTCTTGTGTCATTCAGATCATCATCTACCTTTGTAGATAAGTTAGTGACCTGGTCCGAAAGTTCGGCTACTTTCTCCGATAGTGAACACATTTCCTCAGTGTGTTTTTCTGAACCAAGTTTCAGAGTGTCCATTTGTGTTGAAATCGAATCTACTGTGTCCTTTAAGTTTTCCTGAGTTATTGCAAGTTGCGTAACCGAATCGGTAGATGCAACTGAGTCAATTTTAGCCCACAAGGTCTCATGATTTTCATGAACAATGGCTTGCAGTTCTTTTATGGCTCCTTCGTGATTCTGTAATGCATTTTCATGTCGCGAAAAAATAGGTTGAAAATGCTCACAAATTTGTGTTTTTACGTCATTACAGACTTTTTGACATTTCGATTCAATGTTATGTAACTCAGTAGTTAAATCTTCACGTGTTTGTTCAAGTGTGGTGTCTAACTTTTTAAGATTTTGTTCCATTGCGTCTAACTTTTTAAGATTTTGTTCCATTGTGTCTAACTTTTGAAGCTTTTGCTGTGTTTGTCCCATTTGCTGTATTAATTGTAATAACAATGCACTGGTGTCTGGAACATGTTCCTCAGTGCTTTTTGGCAGTGAATTTGCACCGGAAACATTCACATTTTGACAAGCAGAAATGTGTCTTGACTTATTTGAGAAAACGGTGAGGATCCAAAACCTGAATCTACAGTATTTGCGAGATTGTTTCCTGTCATTTCGGATTCCTGAGGCGAGCTGTTGCCGACCGATCGATCGATAATGCTTCCCTGTTCTCTAATTGTTTCACTGTCTACACCATTGTTTGCCGCCCGCTCCATTTCCCTATGCACAATTACCAAATTACTACTTTGAACATTAGTTAATTCATTACTCTGCGGCGCTAACACACTGCTTTCATTTTCACTGTCATTTCTCAGTTTACTTTGGAGCCTAGTATTACGTTTTTCACACGCCATTATTGTCACAGTATTTCACACGACAACATAGAAAAGCACAATTTGAAGAGCAAAAATAAGAGAACACATTAACATAACACTGAAAATAATATCTAGTTAATTGCAGCTGCGAAATACTTGGTGCAAATCTACATGCATGCCACAACTGTTTTAGTGTACAACAATGAAAGACTGCAACTACAAAGGAGATTTTCTCTACAATTACGCGCTAGCAATAAACAAAAGCTACACTAATTACACAAACTACAAGGAAAAAAAAACCAGAAGATTCCAGTGAGGTATCCTCGGCTAAGGGTCGACATATGAAACGTCCCCTTAGAACAATTATACATGACTGTGCTTAAACTGACACACAATATTTTGTTAGCGCAACGCAATCTGACTTTCAAAATTCCCTACAAAAGAATGGCCCTGACTAACATTAAACTATACCTTTCACAAATCACTTACCTCACAAAAATCTTCGCTGCTCAAGCTACTGCAATACAGCGAGCGCCACTACTGCCAGCTAAATAAAAGATTCAAACTATGGAAGGCACTAACTACTGATAGGGATAGTTAGCAAATGAAAGATATTAATAGAGAACAAACAATGTATTTACCTTGATATCATCATATATAAATATAGCAGTTCATGACAAATTTCAAAACTCCGCCATCTCTCTCCCCACATCCACCACTGCTGGCGGCTCACCTCCAACTGCGCAACGCTACGCGCTGTTCACATCCAACTGCCGCTGCCCAACACTACAATGGCGAGTATTACAACAATGCAAAGCAGCCACAGACTGCACACAGCACAGCCAATGATTTTCATACAGAGGTGGCGTTACCAATAAAAAAACCTAAACACCCTACTTACAAGATATACACAGAAAAATTTCGCAACAGCTGATATCCTAACTAGAAAAAAAAATTACTGTCGTGGACAGAGATTTGCAACGAATTCGGTCATTCAGGGCACAGAGAGCTGGCCAAGATTTCCAACAAGAGTTGTTCCCGAAGTAGTTTAGGTAGAGATGTGTTGGATCCTGTGAGAGAATGTGCATGGTAAGCAATTGTTCAACTAATGGACACTACGAAGGATACAGTTCTGGGGAGAGTACTGATAGATGAGAAGTCTCACCCATATAGCAAACCGCATGTGCAAACCAATGCGGTAACATGAATTTGAACCCAGAGTTCTGTTCCATCAATGAATTACGTTGCATCACATACAGTGAGATTAGGGATCGTCAATTTGAACATTTGCTATTGTTTATCCGGTATATGTAGTTTTTGTCAACAAAAAAACTAAATACTCTTTTTGTACTATTAGGTCTTCAAAGTATTCAGTTAAGGTCCTATCGACATTATTATATAATTTCCGCATCAACTGAAATCTCCTTGCAAATTAAAACCGTATGCCGGAGCGTGACTCGCACCTGAGACCTTGTAACGCCGGAAATGCATATCCTCCTATTTCCATCTATTGCACTGCAAATTTTTTCCTTATTTTGTCACCTGAAGATATGACATTTCTGTCTCTTTATATATTGTAATTGTTTTACTGTTTGAATATATATATTTATGCATTTATGTTGGTTTGTTTTGTGAATATTATTTGTATTTATATGCTGGGTCTGGCGTAGGGAAAACTATGCTATTGAACGAATACATCGATAGATTGTGTGGAGAACCAAAGTGTTTAGAATCTTTGGTAGTGTTAACTCGGTCGCGTGGAGCGCGGGCAGAGGGGGAGTCTGGCTGGGGTGGTGCAGTGGAACAGGTATGTTGTGTGAAGCTCCCGCGAGTTGCCGCGCTTTCGGGGTTTGGCAGCAAGTATTTGCGCTCGACTTGCGATGATAGTTTCTGACATGGTGTCGCGGACGGGTAGCATTAGCTGGCGCACATCAAGAGCCCGTTTCGTCTGGTGACCGTGTCGAGAAGAAGGCGCGCCAACATCCAGCTTCTGCAACAGCGACAACCGACAATGAGTGACTGTCGCCACCTCCTCGATCGACGGCTTCAAACCTTCAATCAACCAACAAGGAAGACTGGAAGCACGTAAAGTTTTAGAACTGTATGGCAGACCTCAGCTTTTCAAACTTTTAAAATTGTTGCATCACAAAATTACCATAGCTGGCTACAATATTTAGATTACACAAGCACAAATTAAGAGTGCGAGTTTTGTTACTGTATTTTAGCTTACCTGTGACTGCAGCTCAGCTTGGTACATACTAAATTTTACTATTGTTAATTGTTTAGAATCATTTAATTCAAGTTCAAAGTTAAATCTCTTATTTCTAAATTGCGTAGATTCAACTAGCTTCTGCAATGATTGTTGAGGTAGTCCAAGACTAACCGTATTTTACTGAATTTCGATGTACTTCAGAAAGAAAGCTCACTATTAACTTCAATCACTAAATTAACTTTCTATTTTCCCGTTTTATTAATTCTTTTGCTAATTTAAGTCAGAGTGTAGCGAAATTTATTACTTCTGACAAACCTTAAGTTTTCACAATACACGTGTCAACCTTCAGTTGCCACGCTTCTAGTGCTAATTATATGTGTAATAACCTTTCTTTTTCAGTTACTATAGTAATTGTCCTTAGGACTGGCGACCGTAATTTCCCCCAAATATCAAATACCTAATTACCGCTAGTTAATTGTTAACATAACGGCTGCACATTTACTGTCTTTATTAACTTTACCCCTTTTCAAAATTAATTTCCACCAGTTTCATTTGCATTTTTCCTTTCATTTAGATGTAACCCTTTCCTCCCTCTTTACCGACAAATTGACTTCGGTGACGATTGCTTTTCCCAAATTTCCATTAGGTACACACGGTTTAATTTTTCACTATCATTAAGGTCGATAAGTGAGGGGGAGGTTACACGTGGCGACCTGGTGACAGGACAATCTTCGGATTTGAGGTTGTTCTGGACACGAATTTTGCATTGTGCAAATCTCGTAACAAAGTACTGGTTACGAAATGGTTGTTACGTCAGCGAGATTAAGTACTGGGAGGAATCCTAATTAGATTTGAGATTTGTCATTTATATTGAAAATTATTAAAATGATTGAAGACAACAATTACCAAAATTTGGTAGACTTGGATACGGAACAATCGGTCGAACAGTGGTAAACGCGCACCGCGGTACCCATGGTTCAGGGGCAGGCGGCTAGCATGAAATACGCGACCGCCGAAACGCAACAAAGAGCAGAAATGGAATTCCAAACTTTAGAAAATGTTTCGGAATCGGAAGTGAAAATCAAATCTGAATCCCTTGATGACGAATACGGGGTGACAATTAAAGAGGAAGCCGCTACGGAAGTAAAACCGGTTGTTTCCGGGAATTTAACTGATTTATTGAATGTTTTGATTAACGAAATCAAGAGCCAATCGGCAGAAATTAAAGCTCTGTCTGCCAAGCAAGAAGATCAGGCTGCCAAGCAAGAAGCTCAGGATGCCAAGCAAGAAGCTCAGTATGAAAAAATTGAACGAAAGCTAGACAATCAGAACAAAGCTATTAATGTTGTTAACAACAATGTTGGAGTTGTTAACACAAAAGTTGATAAAATCAAAGAAGATATTGTTGTGATTAATACTGAAATCGGTAATCTTAAACAGGAAATGATAGGCGTTCAGGCGGCAATTGCGAGAATAAATACTCGTTTTTATTCCGAAATTAGCAGAATCGAGAAAAGTGTAGGAGAAGCAGTTGCTCCGATCATCGAGAATAAGGTGATGGAACAAGTTCAATTAGTGAAAAAAGAGGATCAAAAGAAGGTGGAAACTTTAAAGGCTTTAGTATCCGAAGTAGATACCAAAGTGACGAAGCAGGCTAATACCTGCGAAGAGAAAAAAAGGAAAGTAGAAACGCTTGCGACAACCACTTGCCAAGTAATTACGAGAGTGTCGGAATTAGAAAAGAAACTTGACGAAAAACAGAGCTATGTGCCAATCTGCGCACATAGTTCGGAATTGTTGACGAAAGAGGAGCGGTTCGACCCCTTGAAAAAAGGCGGTATACACGCGACGGATTTCATTAAAAATTGTGAAAGAGTTTTATCCAGATCATGGACTAACGAGAGAAAAATTAATGCGGTTATTGATGTGCTGGCTGGTGATGCCAAGCGTTGGGGCTTAAACCTCAACATTACGAACCTGACTTTTGACGAGTTTAAAAATTTGTTTCTGGCTGAATACTGGTCAGAGCAAAAACAGCAAAGTGTCTGGCGCGAATTTGTCGTATCGAGGCCTTTCGATGCGAATTCGCGCGGCTCGATGAAGGAGTTTTGTGAGGGCTGGATCCGCAAGTTGGAATATTTGCGTGATCGCCGCACGGGATCCGAAATAGTCTGGGAACTCTACAAGAAGCTTCCAGATGATACAAAACGCTACGTAGGAAGCAATTACAGGACAATCAATGATTTCCTGGAAAGAGTTGAGGACGAGGACTATTGGCGCAATAATCGCGACAGTGGTAGAGGCCATGGTAACAACAACGGGTACCACAGCAACCACAACAACGATAACTATGGGAATAATGCATTCCGCAATCTTGGCAGCAATAACAATAGTGGTTCGGGCCGTAATGACAATCGGTACAATGCAAATAATAACAGGAATGACGGAAACCAGTATCATACTAGCGTGATACGGGCTTCGCAGAATAGTAATAACGCCAGAGGGTGTGATCAGCCGCCTCAGCAGCATCCGGGAAGCGTATCTGCTGGGACGAGACAGGGAAACCGTTAGCCGCGCCGGTGAGGGGCCAACCGGGCGTGGAGAAATTCTGGAGGCCCAATAACGAGAGAAAACCCAGGTGTCGTCGTTATGAAAATTCCGTACGGAATAATCAACGGCGGGAGAGTGTGCCTGTGTTAAGAGAAAGGAGTGCGCCCACAAGTAGTAGATCAGCTGTATACACGGCAGTAGAAAATACATTCACTGTCAGTGAGAACAATTTAAGTAGTGTTCCGGAAATCGATTATAAAGTGGCAGCTGTAATACCCACAGCGGAACTGGAGATATGAGTTTAAGAATGATTCGCAAGTGTTGAGGAAAGATCAGATGTCGGATAAAACGTCCGTCATCGAGCGAGGGGATGCAGAGAGGGATGAGGTCTGGTTAAGGCAGTTCGGTCGCTTATACGACGAACTAAGAGTTTATAGGGGCCTGTATGGGAGAAGTGTTTGTGGGGAGCGCGTGCAGGATTTTCCGCGTCTCGTCCCACAGGAAGATAGAATTTGTGAAGTGATAGAAAGTTCTGGTCCTAACCGGCAGACTTTACTATAAGTAGTTGATGTTAATGGGGAGCACGAGCAAGATTCGTCGTGTTTCGTCCCGCAGGAGTTGGATGTTGAAGTAGTAACGGAAAGTTCTGGCCCTAACCGGCAGACCCTACCGAAAGTTGTAGTGGTAGAAGTTGCCGACCCATCCGACGCAAACCTCCAGTTTAAACATTGCGAAAGTATTGAGGAGAATGATTACGAAAATTTTAGTGATATCCGGACACGATTGGTAGAAAAGCACGTAGATTACAGCGTGTATGAGGTTAGAGCTGACGTTATACGGTCAGACGGTAGCAGTGTGGGTTGTTCAGATCCAGAGGAAGTAATTGCAGATACTAGTGGGCACATTCCTCCAGGTAGATTGGCAGATGAGATCAATCTGACCAAAGTGGAATCAACGAAGGTGACAATTAGTGAATTGATAGCAAAGCAACACTCCCTAGATGAAGAGATACAGGAAAAGGTTTCGGTATTGGAGGCGAAGCTACAGACTAAGCCTCAGGACGAAAGTGTTGAAATTAAAACTGTATGTGAACAGAGGTTGAAAAAGCCGCCAGATAAGCCGGATTTACGATCAAAGCCGGATGGTTTTTCTGGAATGACCTGGATATAGACGACGATTTACTGTGGGAAAATAAAGAAACAGTCGAGGACAAGTGTAGACAGATAGTAGTGTCTGTTAATATGCACGACCTACAACGAAACGTGTTGATTGACACCGGTGCATAATTGAGTGCTGTATCTGGGAAAATATTTGAGTTACTGAAAGACAGACCTGGTATCGTAGTTACACCAGTAACAGAAGTGAAAATTATCGGTGCTACTGGGAAGGCCAGTAAACCAGTCACAAAACAGATTTTTGTCAACTTCAAGATATGTGGGGCACGATTTGAACAAGAGTTTGTCGTCGTGCCAGACTTAACTACGGAAGTAATTATCGGGTTAGATTGGCTATTAAAGTACCGTGCAGTGATTAATTGCGAAAGCAAAACTTTGACATGTACGTCACAAGATAAAACAATAGTAGTTAGTTTTGACGAGGCAGGAGACGGTGTGCATAGGCAATACCAGCCTATACACATTGTTAACTGGCCGGATGACATTGACGTAGGAATGAATTTGAACTGCCGTAACGTGAGGAATCTCGGCATTGACAAAAGTGTAGAAAGTGAATTGGAAGAGATAATCAAATTCCCTCCACGGATTGACATTAGTATTGGTGTGAAAAAAGATCGTTTGTGAGAAGTAATGAAGCTAAAAGCCGATGCTCGCATACGTCGTCATGACGCTAACGCCCGTTTTGCTAAGTTTGCAATCGGAGACTTAGTAGTCATGAGAAATCGAGCGAGATAGACCATGAAATCTCTAAATTTAAGTTTGTTTATAATGGACCATATAAAGTCATTGGTATACCTCACACAAATGCTTATTGCTTAGAGTATCCAAGCTCTGGAAAACTATTAGGTATACGGAACATTGTAGACTTGAAATTGTACCAACCTAGGATTGATTAATACCACGGAAGGGTAATTTGTACAGTATGTAAATATAGAGTGTAAGATTTAAGGTTTGCTAGATTGCCATGCTTTTTCCTGACCAAGAGGACATTAAATAAGTTGTAATTAATAAGTAATTAATTTTACTAAATGATTTAAGAGAGAGTGATTATTTGTCAGTTGAAAAATCCAAGCTGCTAGTTTAAGTTTTCAGCTGAGTCACAGTAGATGAAGCAATGTAAATATGATTTTGTAACTAGCTGTAAGATTTCATGAATGTGTGTTTCACTAGTCATTGCCGATGTACTTAGACGCTGTTTTAAGTTTCAGGCTAGTACATGTGTGTGATGATGGACAGTGTTGAGTTATCCACTGTGATAGTGTTATGGACTCCTTGAGATTACTCGGGAGTGAGTTTTTCCGAAAGAATTCAGTGAAACGGACGTTCTGGAAATGCCGTTACACAGGCGAGTGAGATAAAGCGTGCCGCACAGGCAGGCGCAACAATACTGGCTAGGTGGAGCCGCTGTCGGCTCTTGTGCCGTTGTCGGCATTCTTTGTACTTGCGGGTACGGAAGGCGGAGTTGTTTTTCTTCCCGGACAGCTGATGTGAAAGAATTCTGTTGTCAATATTTATGTTTTTGTCGATCTGCTGTATATTATTTTCTTGTTTAGCGTTAAGTGGACTGTCATGACGAGAATATTAATTATGAAAAGTATATAAAATACGTATTCTATGTAATTAATTATTAATTTGCGTATTTTGATATACCTGTTTTTTATGACCATGTACTCTGATTAATTTTGTAAATAGTAGTACATTTCTTGATACTACTAAGAATTTTGAATTTTTGAATTGCTAAACCATTTTCAATGTTTTCTATGAATTTTAATATGTTCTCAACCTGTTTTATTTTGTGAAAGATGATAGAGTGGAATAAGATTAGGAGTGTCTCCACTCAATTATTATGGTCTAAAAATTGATTCATGGTTAATTAGACGAATACTAAATTTTGTTGATGTTTTGAGCATATGCATTTCCGCTGTTTCTTTTTTGGGACATTTTCTGAGTCTGTTTAGGTTACACGAACATCCTCAGACAATGTGGGGCACGTGTAAGGCCGGAAAACCATATCCTCCTATTTCCATCTATTGCACTGCAAATTTTTTTCCTTATTTTGTCACCTGAAGATATGACATTTCTGTCTCTTTATATATTGTAATTGTTTTACTGTTTGTATATATATATTTATGCATTTATATTGGTTTGTTTTGTGAATATTATTTGTATTTATACGCTGGGTCTGGCGTAGGGAAAACTATACAATCGAACGAATACATCGATAGGTCGTGTGGAGAACCAAAGTGTTTAGGATCTTTGGTAGCGTTAACTCGGTCGCGTGGAGCGCGGGCAGAGGGGGAGTCTGGCTGGGGTGGTGCAGTGGAGCAGGTTTGTTGTGTGAAGCTCCCGCGAGTTGCCGCGCATTCGGGGTTTGGCAGCAAGTATTTGCGCTCGACTTGCGATGATAGTTTCTGACATGGTGTCGCGGACGGGAAGCATTAGCTGGCGCACATCAAGAGCCCGTTTCGTCTGGTGACCGTGTCGAGAAGAAGGCGCGCCAACATCCATCTTCTGCAACAGCGACGGCCGACAATGAGTGACTGTCGCCACCTCCTCGATCGACGGCTTCAAACCTTCAATCAACCAACAAGGAAGACTGGAAGCACGTAAAGTTTTAGAACTGTATGGCAGACCTCAGCTTTTCAAACTTTTAAAATTGTTGCATCACAAAATTACAGCAACTTAGTATGAACGTTTGTTGCTCATTGTCCCAATTGCATTACCAAGCAGGGTCTCTTCCTTTTCCGGAATGAACCCGATTGTCGTTGAAATTCAAACGCCAACATCATTCGACTTCACTGCTTTAATTTCAAAGTTCAGTTAAGGTATTCATAGCTGGCTACAATATTTAGATTACACAAGCACAAATTAAGAGTGCGAGTTTTGTTACCGTATTTTAGCTTACCTGTGACTGCAGCTCAGCTTGGTACATACTAAATTTTACTATTGTTAATTGTTCAGAATCATTTAATTCAAGTTCAAAGTTAAATCTCTTATTTCTAAATTGCGTAGATTCAAGTAGCTTTTGAAATGATTGTTGAAGTAGTCCAAGACTAACCGTATTTTACTGAATTTCGATGTGCTACAGAAAGAAAACTCACTATTAACTTCAGTCACTAAATTAACTTTCTATTTTCCCGTTTTATTAATTCTTTTGCTAAATTAAGTCAGAGTGTAGCGAAATTTATTACTTCTGACAAACCTTCAGTTTTCACAATACACGTGTCAACCTTCAGTTGCCACGCTTCTAGTGCTAATTATATGTGTAATAACCTTTCTTTTTCAGTTACTGTAGTAATTGTCCTTAGGACTGGCGACCGTAATTTCCCCCAAATATCAAATACCTAATTACCGCTAGTTAATTGTTAACGAAACGGCCGCACATTTACTTTCTTTATTAACTTTACCCCTTTTCAAAGTTAATTTCCACCAGTTTCATTTGCATTTTTCCTTTCATTTAGATGTAACCCTTTCCTCCCTCTTTACCGACAAATTGACTTCGGTGACGATTGCTTTTCCCAAATTTCCATTAGGTACACGCGGTTTAATTTTTCACTGTCATTAAGGTCGATAAGTGAGGGGGAGGTTACAACCTTCGCATTGCGGAGGCAAGTGGTCTACTGACCGAGCTATCCAAACACGACTCACCACTCATCCTTACAGCTTTACTTCCGCCGGCACCTCCAGACTTCACAGAAGTTCTCCTGCAACTTTGAAAGACTAACACTCTTGGAAGAAATGATGCTCGGAGACATTGCTTTCCTCATTTCTTGTGTAGTGCAGTCTTGCGATGTTGTAGGCGATCTGTGAAGTCTGGAAGGTAGGAGATGAGGTGCTGGCGAAAGTAATGCTGTGAGGATAAGTCGTGAGCCATGCTGGGGTACCTCAGTTGGAAAAGCACTAGCCAGCGAAAGGCAAAGTACCAGATTCATGTTCCGGTACGGCACATATTTTTAATCAGCCAAGGAATTGCGAATCAGTGCACACTACGTTGCAGAGTGAAAATTCATTTTGGTATTGGCTGTGTGGGATACCCTGTATTTGTTTATAAAGATGGGTAGAGCAAGCTAGCCTCTTTTAAAAATTAGCGTGTTATACACTGTGGGAAATGATTCAGGAACACTGACGTATTTTGATACAGAGCCTTCGGTTGCCTTAGACTTCATTAAAGATATCGTTAAAAAATTTTACCCTTCAAGTGGCAGAAGCTTCATTTCACTAGAGAAAATACTACTATACTATGTTAAGTTTGCTGCATTTTAATCCAGATGGCGTATTTTTAGTCTTTAGCGTAGTACAAAATCTGATGAACTTTTATGGTTTGAATCTTCCTGGCAGATTAAAGCCGCGTGCCGAACTGAGACTCGAAGTCGGGATCTTCGCCTTTCGCGAGCAAGTGCTCTACCGACTCAGCTACCCAAGCACGACTCACGCCCTGTCCTCACAGATTTACTTCGGCCAGTAGCTCGTCTCCTACATTCCAGGCGTCAGAGAAGCTTTCCTGCGAAACTTCCAAGACTTGCACTCCTGGAAGAAAGTATATACGAAGACACGACTTAGCCACAGCTTGGGGGATGTTTCTGCCCTGCAAACTGCTTCCGTAGACGATTTCCTGTTGTTCTGTTATCAGTAACACACGTGTCATTTCGGTGCCCTATTTCTGTGTTATTTTAATGGCACAGTTTTACTTCCTAAAGTTAAGAAATAGTTTACTTGTTAGGATCTATTTCCCTGTAAAGTTCTAGCTACTGTCCGCACATCTATTTTGTCTTGGGAAAGTTGATACGCATCCCAAGTGTTCTTTCCTTTATTCTTTGAGCTCCGTGATTTCCCAGAGATATTCATTAACTAATAGAACCACTTGTTCACCTCCTTATTTAATAACTTCCATTCTCCTTCCAACTTTATTCCTATATTTTTCAAGGTTTTAAACGCAAGTCTGTCACCATTGATGATAAACAGAACTGGAAATTTGCAGCAACCTTATCCCACACCACTCTTAACAGGTATTTTACAAGCTTCTTAGTCTTTCACTTATACGATTAGTCTCCGTTTAACTGTGGCGCCTTGTTAGTCTCCTTCCAGTCTGTTCCCGTTTATTTAAATAATTTAAGCATAAGTTTTCATTTTACTCGATGAAAAGCTTTTACCCAGTCCATTTCTGAATCAATAAAATATTACTACGTTGTATACCTGACTACGAATTACAGTGTAAACATGCATTTAAAATTAACGTTATTCAGTTGTTCTTTCAACGAATTGAATAAACTCCATCCTACAATCAAAAGAAGTATGCACTACAGACATAAGAGATACTCGATTAATTTCGAGTTGACTTTCGGAGAATCCAAATAAATAACCTCTGTTCACGTAGATGAGCTTTGTCACGGGGCATACTACCGTTTGTTTGCAGCATGTTCTTCGCAAAACACTTCGAAACTCGAATCGTCCAAGCAAAGCGGTTCGTGTGTTCTACGTGGATCTAGACTGCAACACGGTCGTTACCAGGTTTTGTTTATGTACAGCGATTAAAATAAATTGTTGCCTTGCTCGCCTAGTAAGGACCAGTTCCAACGGAGGACCTCGTAGCACAAAACATGACTTACACAGTTTTTCCGCAGCTCAGATGACACGCAAGCAGAATCCGGTACACTGCGCCTGAACTCCAGCTGTTTCTTCATGCGGCGCCAAGGTCGGCTTGTTCCTAGAGCCCCGTCAATGTTGCGAAAGTATTTCGTCTCCGGCAACCTACGTACATGCAAAATAGGAGCCACGTCTCCCGTGCTAGCAGCATTTGTTTACTAGGGCGGAACTTCGCCACAAAGAAGGGCAAAGTTACCGACATAACATTTTGAAGCTCCTCTAATTTAGCATTGAATTCTAGTTTCAATAACGAAGTAGAACTGAAGTCACTCCCAGGAATAGTGACTGTTTACTCTGTACGTGTTCAGACTTTTCATGTTATTATACACTACTGACCATTAAAATTGCTACACCAAGAAGAAATGCAGATGATCAACGGGTATTCATTGGACAAATATAATATACTAGAACTGACATGTGATTACATTTTCACGCAATTTGGGTGCACAGATCCTGAGAAATCAGTACCCAGAACACCACCCCTGGCCGTAATAACGGCATTGATACGCCTGGACATTGAGTTCATCAGGAGTAGTGACTGACGTACTGTGACGAGCCAGTTGCTTGGCCACCATTGACAAGACGTTTTCAGTTGGTGAGAGACCAGCAGCAGTCGAACATTTTCTGTATCCAGAAAGGCATGTACAGGACCTGCAACTCGCGGTCGTGCATTATCCTGCTGAAATGTAGGGTTTCGCAGGGATCGAATGAAGGGTAGAGCCACGGATCGTAACACATCTGAAATGTAACGTCCACTGTTCAAAGTGCCGTCAATGCGAACAAGAAGTGACCGAGACTTGTATCCAATGGCACCCCATACCATTACGCCGGGTAATACGCCAGTATGGCGATGATTAATACACGCTTCCAATGTGCGTTCACCGCGATATCGCCATACACGGATGCGACCATCATTATGCTGTAAACAGAACCTGGATTCATCCGAAAAAATGACGTTTTGCCATTCGTGCACCCAGGTTCGTCGTTGAGTACACCATCGCAGGCGCTCCTGTCTGTGATGCAGCGTCAAGGGTAACCGCAGCCATGGTCTCCGAGCTGATAGTCCATGCTGCTGCAAACGTCGTCGAACTGTTCGTGCAGATGGTTGTTGTCTTGCAAACGTCCCCATCTGTTGACTCAGGGATCGAGACGTGGCTGCACGATCCGTTACAGCCATGCGGATATGATGCCTGTCATCTCGACTGCTACTGATACAAGGCCGTTGGGATCCAACACGGCGTTCCGTATTACCCTCCTGAACTCACCGATTCCATATTCTGCTAACAGTCATTGGACCTCGACCAACGTGAGCAGCAATGTCGCGATACGATAAACCGCAATCGCGATAGGCTACAATCCGACCTTTATCAAAGTCGGAAACGTGATGGTACGCATTTCTCCTCCTTACACGAGGCATCACAACAACGTTTCACCAGGCAACGCCGGTCAACTGCGGTTTGTGTATGAGAAATCGGTTGGAAACTTTCCTCATGTTAGCACGTTGTAGGTGTCGCCACCGGCGCCAACGTTGTGTGAATGCTCTCAAAAGCTAATCATTTGCATATCACTGCATCTTCTTCCTGTCGGTTATATTTCGCGTCTGTAGCACGTCATCGTCGCGGTGTAGCAATTTTAATGGCCAGTAGTGTATTATCTCCTGTATCCAGCGTGATTCAGCTGCCCCTACCCAAGGGGTTTTATGCAACCTGCAACACCTTCAAATACCATGTGCAAGATTTTAATATTTTCTCACTCGTTATGCGCAAGCTATTAGTCCTGCAGAAAACCTGGGCAGGACCTTTTTGTAGGAACTTCAATGTAGTTAAATTTTTTGCTGGGATACGTTTTCGCCAGAGGCCTTAGTTTTCGAATTATTCAAGGAAAACGTTGAAAGTGACCTTCAAACGTGTTTTTTTTTCTTTTTTTTTTTTTTACTAACTCGTAAACCGTGGCCTCCAACGAAAACGAGTTCTAGTAAAATATTTAACTACGTTAAATATCCTACAAAAAGGTCATGTTCATTTTTTTCTGTAGGAGTAATAGTGCGCGAGTAGAAAGCGAGAGAATATGACAAACTCGCGCGTGGGTTTTTGAAGGCGTTGCTGGTTGCGTGAAACATACAGGTACGGATAGCTGAATCACCCTGAGCATCTTCGTGTCATCCGCAACGACATAAGCACAACACCAAGTTGTACTAAGCACTCATTACAGATTTCAGAATGACAAAAACACGTGTTTGACGAATTATATGCAGATAGGAGGAAGATAACTTATGCTGCAGTCCAAAATCGTCCAATACCAGTTATTTGTCATGTCAGAATCGAACTCCCATATATAAAACCTCATATCTCTCGAACTACGTGTTGAACAATGGTCTAATTTTTCAGGTACATTCAGTGGCATATGTGAACACTGAAAAGCATGTTGCGAATAGAATCATAAGTAAATAAGTAATAAATTAGAACATCACTCCTGATGCGGCAGTTTCGTTGTACTAGCAGCGAAAATATAGTGCCTACTTTGTATCTTTCATCAGTTTTTGAGGTGTCAGCAAGACAAAGTTCCAGAAAGGTTCGAAATTTTGTCTAAAGTTTGTTGGAAGTCGATCGGTACTCCCATGTTCAAATACTGGATGAATGTAATCTCAGTAATTTGCGCGGCGTGAGTTACGCTGTCTCAAGATATGTACACGGTTTCTAACTGTAGTACTTGACCTGTTCTGTTAAAGCTTTGGCATAAGATGGTAGCTGTTAATGAGTAGATAAGGCAGAATTTAAAATTTTTCAATTATGTCAACACCTATATGAGATATAGAAAATCAAATTACGGTTGCCCCTGGAAGCCGTTATATTGGTAACCTGCGATTGAGACCATGCCTCCGGCTAGCCACTTGCTGCTGGAGAGTGAATTTATAACAAATCTCGCTAAGGAAAAAATATTCTGAAAAACACTAGTTACTACACCAGTCTGTTAAACAGGTTTCTGCAGGATCTACAGCGTGTCCCAGGAGGAATGATCAATATTCAGTCATGAGAATGATCCTTCGAGGCAAAAACGTCCAGCAAACATCAGCTCTAAAACGCATCCCTTAAGAACTATGAGCGCTCGTTCATCTTCAATAGAGTGGAACACATCTACTGCAAGCTCTTTGCTTTCCATACCTTGGGAGGAGACAGTATGGACCAAGATAATAAAAAGCTCGCTAGTAAACACGGGGTTCAAATGGCTCTGAGCACTATGGGACTCAACTGCTGTGGTCATAAGTCCACTAGAACTTAGAACTACTTAAACCTAACTAACCTAAGGACATCACACACATCCATGCTCGAGGCAGGATTCGAACCTGCGACCGCAGCGGTCGTGCGGTTCCAGACTGTAGCGCCTTTAACCGCTCGGCCACTCCGGCCGGCTGTAAACACAGGGTCTAATACACATACCTTAAGAACTATGAGCACTTTTTCAGTAGAATAGATCTGTTTCACAGTAGCGAGGATGAGCCAAGTGCTCATAGTTCTCGAGGTATGCACTTTAGAGCCCACTGGACATTTTTCCTTGTTTTGGTCCATACTACCAACACTCAACATAGCGAAAGCAAAGCGCTTGCAGTAGAGGAGCTTCGTTCCACAGCATGGAAGATCAAGAAATGCTCATAGCTCTTACGGTATGCATGTTAGAGCCTATGTTTACTAGACTTTTTTGATTGATCGTTCCTGTCATACCCGCCGGTCGCGGTGGCCG
This sequence comes from Schistocerca serialis cubense, assembly GCF_023864345.2. Lineage (NCBI taxonomy): Eukaryota > Metazoa > Arthropoda > Insecta > Orthoptera > Acrididae > Schistocerca > Schistocerca serialis. The sequence goes on along the minus strand of NC_064641.1, from coordinate 448,482,810 downwards.
TGCGGTTCTAGGCAATTCAGTCCGGAACAGCGTGACTGCTACGGTCGCAGGTCCGAATCCTGCCTCGGGCATGGATGTGTGTGATGTCCTTAGGTTAGTTAGGTTTAAGTAGTTCTAAGTTCTAGGGGACTGATGACCTCAGATGTTGAGTCCCATAGTGCTCAGAGCTATTTGAACCTGTCATACCCCTGAATACTCGTCATTCCTCCTGGGACGCCATGTAAATCCTGCAGAAACCCATTTAACAAACTGGGTCGTAACAAGTGTTTAATGAAATTTGTCATAAATACAATCTCCAGTCACAGTAACGTGACCACCGGTCAAAAGCCTCCTCTGCTGCGCATGCCGCTGCGAGACAGTCAGTGAGATTCTGGAAGGTATCGACAGGGATGTGGAACCATGCTGTGGCCAGACGCGCTAAGTTTCTCGGTTGGGGATCTAGGGAGCAAACAGCCCAATCGAGGTGGTCCCTTAGATTCTCGATTTGGCTTAAATAAGGGCAATTTGGTGACCAAGTGAGTACAGTAATCTCATCATGGTGCTCTTCGAACCACGCACGTATACTGCGAGCTGTGTGGCACGTTGAATTTTCCTGCTGGTATATGCCAACGTCCCGTGGAAGAACAAGCGGCATGTATGGGTGAACATGGTCCACAAGGATAGTTAAATACTTGTGTTGATCCATTTAACCTTCCAGTTTAACGAGATCATCCACAGAATGCCACGAAAACATTGCTCAGACCATAACGCTCCATTCTTTCGACGATTGTTGTATGGTGTTTGACCATCTATCCGATGGCACATAAATCGTGATTCATCCGGAAAGTCCACCTGTCGCCACTCATTGGACCTTCACTCTTCGTCTCTGAAGATCAGCAGTCGGTTTGGGAGCACAAACCAGGCGCTTGCTGCGGAGGCCCTCTTCAAGGAGGCACTGATGATTGTCTCTTGGTTCATCTGGGCGGTCAGTTGTTCAACAGTTACCTCAGCATTGGTTTTGGATAGCACTATTTTGCCATGCATGGTATTCTTTAACCACAGCGGCACACCAACAGTTTACAGACTTAGCCGTTTCGTAAATGCTTCAACGGTTGGCGTGAAGGCAAATGATCATGCCCATGACGTTACATAAACCGCTCCATTTTTGCCGGCCGTTGTGACCGAATGGTTCTAGGTGCTTCAGTCCGGAACCATGCTTCTACTACGGTCGCAGGTTGGAATCCTGCCTCGGGCATGGATGTGTGTGCTGTCCTTAGTTTAGTTAGGTTTAAGTAGTTCGTAGTCTAGGGGACTGATGACCTCAGATGTTAAGTTCAAAATGGTTCAAATGGCTCTGAGCACTATGGGACTTAACTTCTGAGGTCATCAGTCCCCTAGAACTTAGAACTACTTAAACCTAACTAAGCTAAGGACATCACACACATCCATGCCCGAGGCAGGATTCGAACCTGCGACCGCAGCGGTCGCGCGATTCCAGACTGTAGCGCCTAGAACGGCTCGGCCACTCCGGCCGGCTCAGATGTTAAGTCCCATAGTGCTCAGGACCATTTGAGCCAAACCGCTCCGTTTCCGCATTGCGTCAACGACTGCACAGTTGTCCGGTTCCCCCTGATACCCTGTATATAATTTCCACTGATAGTGCTACCACCTGCCGTTTGCGAGTGGTTATTGCACGATGACCGCAACCATAGGCGGTGGTCAGATTAATGCGACTGGACCGCGTAGCTCTATTACGCCGTTTACTCTGATTTGTGCATAAAGTGTGTCACTTTGATGTTCCCTCTTACTTTTCAGTGATTGTTGAGGCAGCTGCCCTAGTTTTCGCCAATGTTAATGTCACCTACCCAATGTCTGAATACATTTTTCTCTAAAATATAGATTTGACGAGGACTGCGAGTGACTGTAGGTTAATCAGATGTTAGTATTTTTCCATAATAGATAACGATACATTTATAAAAACGGTCCTTTTCTGATTTGTCCACATCAGCAAAATTTTCAAGTCTGCTGTCACTTAGGTGTGCCTTTTCTTAATCTTGCTTTTTAGCAGCTGGGATCACCTAACAACTTCAGTCCTTCTTTCTTTACTGTTTGCTATTTTTCTAGTACTGTTTCCTCTGCTCCGATTTTGTCTGTCTTCTGTCTACATTTATACCCATATTCCGCAATTCACCAGACGGTATGTTGAGGAGGGTACACTTGGTGCCACTGATCCCCTCTTCCCTTTTCCATTCGGGAATGGCGCATGGGAATCATGGTTGCCCATGTTGTTCCTGATTTGTTACTTCTTCTGCCTTGGAAGTCATCTAAATGTAGAATTTTATTTTTTGAAATCTACGCTACTTTTGATTTATTTTTTCAGAAATAGGTGAATATTTGTTTCATTAACCTATTATCATTCATTCGGTAGAGGTGTCCATAGAAGATGCTTTACCGCTGATATTTTCTATATGTTTTGGTAGATCAGCTCAATATTTCTCATTTTCCAGTCGTTTGTGCTTTGTGCCACGCATTTTTTTTAATAATTCATCTTTTTAAGTTACCTTCATGGTGACTCAAACCTTATGGGTCAAATTGAATCTGATAATTGAGAGTCCACAACCGGTTTTACTGAGACAGGGAACCAACTGTCAAAAGTGCATATTTATTGTGTTATGGTCAGAGAGTACACCACATAACAATAACGTAGCACGTAACAAGTATTCTGAGTAATACCAGCCAGTCACAATGGATGCTTGGCAACGGCGCCTGCATTTCTGCCGCACTCTCTCAAAGATCCCCGATTGTTGTTCCAGGAGATAGGCAGCTTGCATCCTAGCAGGTAGGTCTTCATCCGTTTCTACGGAAGTTTCATACACCAAAGTAACCCCAGAGGAGAAAATCCTGAAGTGTGAGATCCCGAGATAGCGCTGGCCACGGGACAGCAGCTCCCCTTCAAACGCAACGATGTGAGTACGTGTTGATTAGGTGCTCGCGGATGTTAATATCGAAGTGAGCTGGTGCACCATCGTGTTGAAAAGATATCCTTCATCTTGCAGGAACACCATGTAACGTGGACCAGTCAAATGAGAGGGCAGCAATAAGGTTCTATTAGGTAATCTTGGACAATGGCCGCCCTAAAGTTGACAGGGAATCGTTGTTGGTGACCACCGATGTGGTGTGGCGTTTGGATCGTGCTCTCTCCTGTTGTGCCTGTTGAGTTTGTTGGAAACACCATCATGGGTGAATGAGGCGCCATCCGTGAACAATACAAACTGTACGAAGTTCGGTACTATAGCACTGCGGAGGATAATCCACTGACAGAAGTCAACACGGGGATCAAAATCCGTTGGTCCCAGTGATTGCACACTTTCTTTATGATATGTAATACCTATCCTCACCAGTAGGCTCCACACTGCATCCACCGAAGTGTGCGATTCAGGGCAAGTTCACGGGTACTTATTGCTGGGTGGTCGGCCACACGATCTCCTCAAAGTCTGGTGTTCGGCCGGCCGCTGTAGCCGAGCGGTTCTAGGCGCTTCAGTCCGGAGCCGCGCTGCTGCTACGGTCGCAGGTTCGAATCCTGCCTCGAGCATGGATGTGTGTGATGTCTTACGTTAGCTATGTTTAAGTAGTTCTAAGTCTAGGGGTCTGATGACCTCAGATGTTAAGTCCCATAGTGCTTAGAGCCATTTCAAGCATTTTTTTCTGGTGTTCGGATATGTCTTACGCGGGAACCTTGACCGGCTCTCAGTGGCGTTTACTACCCCGCCTCTCGTAAGTTGGTATTCACGGAGGTATACTTCTTCCAGTTAGGACGACACCTGTTGGGAAAGCGTTCTCTGTACGTTCGTCTGCATTACAGGCACTATGTCCTGCCGCAACGTATGTTAAATATATGTCTATTAACTCTCGTGACGAGTAACGTTCCATCTTTGACTACACGTCATGCACTGTACATAGTAACACTTCTCACCATGGACACATCACAAGCTGTCTGATGCAATGGGCAGCTGACATGAGGAATAATGGTGTGCATGTGACACAAGTCAATGGGCCGGTGCGATACATACGGTCGTCACATGACACATGTGCTACGAGCGAATTTGTGCACAGTATGTCTGTTTGTGATGAGCGGTGTACGCTGTGTATCACCCGCTTTCTGTTCCACTGTACAACAGATACGAGGGATCTTTGCGAGAGTGCAGCAGACCTGCACGCGCCGTTGCAATACATTCACAGAGACCGGCGGTCGTCGCTTTGAACAACTACTATGAACTACGTTGCTGTTATGCGGTTTTGCTATCTATCTCCATAACACATTAAATGTGCACTTCGGACCATTGGTTCCCTATCTCAATATAATCAGTTGTGAACCCACTATCGCTTATTCCAATTTGCCCTATAGGGCTTGAGATACCCTGTACACTGCCTTCCTTAGAATTCATGTTAAACAACACTCTGATGTTACCAAGCTCATGTATAGGGGCCGATCAAAAAGTTTCCGTTCGACGGCGGTACAGTCCAGAATCTGTATGCCAATCAGGTGAAACCGCTGTGATCACTGAGGCAATCATCCTACCGACGCAAAAACGTGTCCTGGTGCTTGGAGAAATCCGTCACTTCCTGCTGCACATCCTCGTCCGACAGGAATCGTTGATCCTTCTAGGCCTCTCTGCAAGGGCACGGAGGCGTGATAATCGCATGGGGAGGAATCAGGTCTATAGGGAGCGCGCTCGAGTAACTTCCACTTGAGTTGGCGTAACTTCTACGTTACGACATTTGCGATGTGCCTAAGCGAGCTATCAAGAAGCAGTAGCACTCCTTGCCGCACCATTCCACAACAGTGGTTTTCGACTAACATGCTGCCCCACAAACATTCTTCATTTTCCGATCGGTGTCCACGATGGGTGTCTAATCCTGTTTGGACACATTTGGTAATAACGTCACCATTGTTCACGTTTTCACATTTACCGCACGCATGTCGGAAGACAAAAGCGCCGTAGTAATCCCTAGCCTACATGTCGCATCGGAGTAGCCCTACATTGCCTATAGACTGCACAAACGCCCTCAAATGGAAACCTTTGGATCGCCCCTTATAGTATTTTAGTTTTGTATTTCTGTAGATGGTTTTCTGGTTGTAGATATTTTTAGTTAAAACATATGCTCTTTCCATTTTACTAATTCTTACATGTACAGCATATTTTTTTCACAAATACTGGCACTTTGGAAAAAAAAATAAATGCAGATTACGATAAAGTACTGCAAACCACATGCAATGCAATGAAAACTGAACAGGTACTAAAACATGGTCAGCGACAGTGTGCTATACAGAAATTTACTCAATGCCAAAAAACGTTGGGACTGGCGCCAAACATGTACCAGACTTAATACTACTCTCCCAGTTAATTCTTCCAAGTACTGGAAAGCATTCCACCGATTTACTGGCACCCATCCCATACATCACTATCCCATCCTTCACAGCAACCCTCCCTTACCTGTCGACCTTAGCAAAACTAGTCACTTTGCATCCGATCTCTCCAACATATTTTCCATTCCCGACGACCCTCATGTTCACGGTATATTGATAATTTTTACTTATGGACCGTCTGATAGCAACTGAATAAAACACAAGATTAGTGCCAATTGCCCTCATGTTGCATATTACCAATTCCTTACTGTCCATGAACGCACAGATACCACAGTCCCACGCTTGGCTCCCAGCTTCTGGTTCCTGAATAACATACCGGAAACACCATTAAACACAGCACAGGACATAAAACAAGTACTTCACAGAAAACGCAACACATCCCCTGGTCAAGACTGTATTACCTATTGCTACCTCAAAGAACGCCCAATCTCATAAACCTTGCAACCCTGTATGCCACTATTCTCTCAAGAGGCTACCATCCCGACCCGTGGGAAACACCCAAAATCCTAATTTTGCTCAAACCAAATAAACCTCCACTGATACCTCCTCGCACCACCCCACCTGCCTCATCTCAGTGTTTAGCAAGGTCTTTGAAACCGTTCTCTCCCGACCTATCTACCGCCATTTGTGCCAAGACTATCTGCTTCCTGTACCCAGTGTGGCTTCTGTCCCTCCTTTTCTGCTGATCATCAATTCCTGGACCTCGTCCATCTATTCTCCCAACGGCTCAACTACGTAAATCCGCCATCTTTGGATCTCTCTTGAACTAGAGAACCGTGCATGGTAATCCGATCTCCTTTTCAAACTCCAGACTTACGAATTTCAAAACAACTGGGAACATGCCCAGACCACTTCCGCCCATCTGTATGCCGATGCCCCCAAATCTACCTCGATCAGTTTCCCTCCTGTTGTAGCCAATGGTTCCGTAAGGTTGTTGTTGTTGTTGTTGTCTTCAGTGCTGTGCTGAGACTGGTTTGATGCAGCTCTCCACGCTACTCTATCCTGTGCAAGCTTCTTCATCTCCCAGTACTTACTGCAACCTACATTTTCCGTAAGGTTAACATCTCCAAAACCCATGCAATAATTATGGGATGCACCACCTGCACCTTCCGTCTCCACGACTTCTACTTCACCATTTACAACCATCCCGTCCAGCTCACTAACACTCTAAAATATCTTGCACTAAACTTCATTCGGTAACTAACGTGGAAATCTCAACTACTAACCATCCAACAGAAAGTCCACAATACACTAAAACTACTAACTGGCCAAGAATGAGTACTAAACCTCTCCTTTGTCCTTCACACGTACAAATCCCACCTCATCCTTTGCTATGCAAATGTTGTATGTGTATGTATTCCTCCTGAGTCCTTATAAGTCCCCACAGATCCTTGAACCCCACGCTCTCCATGTCCTTTCCGCATCCGCCTACCTTTCTCCACGAGGATCATTTAACAACTTATCAAATTCCCACCTCTCCTCACATACATTGAACACCTCCAAATAAGCTACACCATCCTTAAACTCGACTTCAACAGTCCTATTGGGTCCCCTCTCTGTTTCAATCCTAGTGTGCTACTGCGCCTTTGCCTACACATTGCACCAGCCCTTCACATGCACAACCTCCACGTCCCCTCACAAGGAAATTTCAACCATCTGCCTTTCCCAGACTATGTACGCCACCTTGACATGTACTCATCCTACAATCTCTGAATCCGCCCTGCCCCATCCACCCTCACCCCCACCTCAAGGGCTCCCTCCTCCTCCTCTCTCCGTATCACATCTCCTCCTTTTCCCCTTCCTTGTTGCCCTCCCATCCCCCTTACTTTCCAATCTATAGGTTCCTATACTAGTTACCTATCCTTGTCCCCCACAGCCACCCCTTCGCTTCACCACCGCCTTCCTTTCTCCCTCCATACTCACCCTTCTTTTCCATCTACAATCTACCATCCCAGGCCAGGTACTTCTCCAGTTTTAGTGAAAGTGCACGGTGCTATGTTTTGAAAGGTCAGTGTACCTTCTGTCGTGTTCCGTGTTTCTTCAGTTGTTTCTCCAGCGTTTTCAAAGGTGCTGTCTGTCCATATTCTTGTTACTGTTTCAAACAGTTCATGCATACAGCATTACATGATTTACATTTTTCAGGTGATTGTAAATTCATAGTACTCCCCTTTTTTTAGCTTCTAAGCTAGTGTTAAGTTCCACTAGCTGAAAAGTGAGTTATTTTTGTAACGCCACCCCCCCCCCCCCCCTCCCCGCGAGCCGCTCACATGGGGCGAGGAGGGAACCAAAAATAAAAAGTTTACAATGGTTTAGTCTGAGGATAAGAAGATTTACATCTGAATAGGGTACCGAATATGCAGGTATCGACATTACACAGAAATATTCCACAAAATTTCGGGAGAACTGCCGGATGTCTGTAAATTCCTGCCACAATATTTCGGTGCAGAGTCTTCTGGCCATCTTCAGGTACAATATGTATGCCGGGAAAGTTCTAAACCTCATTACACAGGAATGCTTCTCGAAAGATTCACACTTCGTGAGAGGGTATTTATCTTAGCATGGGAAAATAGGGTGCCGCGCAACAGCTATTAAAGTTGCGTATAAGTAATTCGATTGAGTAGACGAAGAACATGGAGGTGCCCGATCATATGTAAGGACAAATTCTAAGTATATTTCGCGGAACAACTGGGTGCGGAGGAAAGAATGAGATAGGCCTCCTAGAAACATTCTGTTGCTGGGCTTAACGTGAGATGCTTAAGCGTCGCTGCGACTTTTCTCTTTGGCGTAAGCAACGACAGTCAGCCAGCCATTGCTGGCAGAGCTTGTCTCAGCCACTGCCTTCACGCTCACCACTCGAAATGTCGCCTCCTGTGTGTACAGCACTATCAGTATGAAAACATCAGCTCATCAGTAACACTTTGCCTCATAATGAAATGCAGTATGACACTTTAAAAATCTGTGTATAATGTTCCAAACAAAACACTAATAGCTAGGAAAGTCACCCTGAAATAATCATTAATACAATGGGCATGTCATTGTTCTTTGCTTGAGCTTTGCGACTAAAAGATGTTACTTATTTCAGAATACATTCTGTAAAGGATAAACGAATCTGGTCTAGCTGTGGTCCAAAACATTTATATTTGTTGAAATAGATAAGGAGTCGACAACAGATACCAACTGGTAATAACAGAGCAGCTCCATTTACTGGCTCCTCATGTGGACTTGAATACTGGTATGATGACGGTCGTTATCCACGGCCCAATCACATTAGTGTGACCACCGCATATGTTCGACGTCAACGTGCAATAGCCACTCACAGAAGGCAAGTGGCAGCACTAGCTGTAGAGGGTATATAAAACATGTCGGTGGGGGCGCAGAAAACGTAATGCGGAAACGGAGCGAATATCTAAAAGAGCATCAAATGGTTCAAATGGCTCTGAGCACTATGGGACTTAACTGCTGAGGTCATCAGTCCCCTAGAACTTAGAACTACTTGAACCTAACTAACCCAAGGACATCACACACAGCCATGCCCGTGGCAGGATCCGAACCTGCGACCTTAGCGGTCGCGCGGTTCCAGACTGTAGCGCCTAGAACCGCTTCGGCCACCCCGGCCGGCTAAAAGGGCATCATTATTGGCTTTCAGGCCAAGCGTGGAAGCATTTCCGAAGCGGTTAAGTTTGTAGAATGTTCGCGTGCCGCCGCGGTTAAGGTATACCATGCACAGCAAAATGGCGCTATGCAAAACCGGCGCCCAGACAGTTGTGGTTCGCCATGGGCCATATATCACAGGGTTGAAGAACGGCTCCAGAGATGTGTACCAGCGAACAGATGAGTAACTGTTGAGCTAATGACCACCCAGATGAACCAAAGGCAGTGTCTGCTCAATGACGGCAATGACGGTTCAGTTAACATTGCTGGGTGTGGGCCACCGCAAGCAGGTGGCTGGTTGGTACACCGATGCTGACTGCTGTTCATCGGCGACGAAGGCTGCAATTAGCACGCCAGTACTGCAACGTGAAATCCACCAGAGGCAAGCAGATTCATCTTTCAGGTGAATCACCTTCTATGCTCCATCAAACAAATAGCTGTTGGCATGCAGCTGGCCGGTGTGGCCGAGCGGTTCTAGGCGCTTCAGTCTGGAACCGCGCGACCGCTACGGTCACAGGCTTGAATCCTGCCTCGGGCACGGATGTGTGTGATGTCCTTAGGGTAGTTAGGTTTAAGTAGTTCTAAGTTCTAGGGGACTGATGACCTCAGGTGTTAAGTCACATAGTGCTCAGAGCCATTTGAACCATTTTTTTTGTTGGCATGCAAAGCGTGAAACACGGTAAAAGCGAAGTGGCCAACCCGGTGGAGGTAGCATCATGGTGTGGAGAATGTTTTCGTGGCATTCTCTGGGTGATCTCGTCGTTGTGTAAGGCACACTGAATCAAAACTAATGTGCATCTCTCCTTGGGGACCATGTCCACCCCTACGTGCAGTTTTGTTTTCTTCGGGACGATGGCATCTACCAGCAGGACAATGCAACGTGTCACACAGCTCGTTGTGTACATGTGTCGATCGAAGAGTATCAGGATGAGTTTTTGAGTTTTCTGTATTCCCTGTCCACGATGTTCCCCGGATTTTAACCTATGTGGGACCCCCACGATCTATCTGTTTGCTCCATGAATCCTGAGCCGGGAAATCTACTGCAACTGGCCACGGCAATGGAATCGGCATGGCTCCAAATCCCTGTCGGCAGTTTCCAGGATCGCATTGACTCTATTCTTGCACGTCTCGCACTGCAAAAGGTGGTTATTCACTCACATTAATCTGACTGTACAGTGTACATGGGAAATCACCAGTAAAATTAAAATTAATGTGATTTGGACTGATACTTTTTATTGCAGGAAAATCGTTGCAGTTCCAGCTTAGTACCAAAAATTCTTAATTTTGCTATCTTTTAATTACTTTCTCACTGCTAACACACCTACACATTTTATTTTTTGCTTGTTGCAAGTGCTTCACTCAAGTACAATTGTTTTAATAAATGGGATTTAGAGAAATTTGCTTCCCTAGCTAAATAGTGTATTAAATCTATAGTGATATAAATCGACTTGTAATGTGGAGGCTGCTAACAAAAAAGCATGACAACATAATTTTCTTTCCAATGTTGCACTAACTACAAAATGCACAGAACACATTCTTGGCAACATGCTAGCCAAGGACTAATTGTTAAGAACTTACTTCATAATTGTTTTCCTAACAGATTTTTTTTTGTCCTGTACGCCCGACGCAAGGTAATTTGCAGGCACAACATTCCTGAAAAACATTCTGCTATCTGGACGGACTAATACTATCTGCTCAAAAGAATCCACACACGATTTGTGGACATTAGTAAGAGGTGTGTCCACACTTCGCCTTTATGACAGCCAGAACTCTGCTGGCGACATTTTCAGTGAGGTGTCTAAATATTTGCGGAGAAACGGCGAGCCATTCTTATTTAAGAGCCGAAACCAGAAGAAGAAGATGATGATGATGTTTGGTTTGTGGGGCGCTCAACTGCGCGGTTGTCAGCGCCCGTACAAATTCCCAACCTTTGCTCAGTCCAAACTCGCCACTTTCATGAATGATGATGAAATTATGAGGACAACACAAACACCCAGTCATCTCGAAACCAGAAGACGTAGTGATATTGGATACAGGGGTCAAGAGCGAAGTCGATGTTCTAATTCATCCAAAGGTGTTCCAATGGGTTCTGGTAGGTACTGTGGACAGGCCAGTCCGCTTCAGGAATGTTCTTGTCCACAAATCACTGCCTCACTGGTGCAGCTTTATGACAGAGTGCACTGTAATGTTGCTTCAAACAACCATTATCTGCGCACTGTTCCTCCATTGCACACAATATACTGTATGTTGAAATTCGACGATTTCTGCCGCGTTTAGCGTTTTCTTAAGCGAAATAAAGGGACCACTCCCTAACCACTGTACGTCACTGTTGGCACTGCACATAATGGCAGGTAACATTTCCGAGGCATTCGCCAAAGCCAATCACTTCCACATGATTGCCGTTGCATGATTCGTCACTCCAGATCACTTGTTTCCAGTCATCAATAATGATATGGAAATAGGAGAAGTTGAGAGTGTAAAATTCTTGGGATTACAACTTGATAATAAATTCAGTTGGGAGCAACACACTAACGAACTGCTAAAGCGCCTAAACAAGTCTGTGTTTGCAATGCGAATGATGTCAGGCATAGGAGATATAAATATAAAAACTGGCATATTTTGCTTATTTTCACTCCATTATGTCATATGGTATCATATTTTGGGGTAACTCCACAAACAGAGAAAAAATTTTTAGAGTACAGAAGCGTATAATAAGAGTAATGAGTAGTGTAAATCCAAGAACATCATGTCGAAACCTACTCAAAGAATTGGGCATATTAACCACAGCTTCTCAGTATATTTATTTCTTAATTAAATTTGTAGTAAATAATACATCTCTTTTTCCAACAAACTGCTTAGCACACAGTATCAGTACTAGGAATAAGAACAATATACATAAAGATTTAAAATCACTTACTCTTGCCCAGAAAGGAGTCCAGTATTCAGCAACGCATATTTTCAATACGTTACCATCAACCATAAGGAGTTTAGTTTCAGACAAGGCACAATTTAAACATAATTTAAAAGAATTTTTGGTGGCCAACTCCTCCTATTCCATGGATGAGTTTCTCAACAAGTGCAGTAGACCATTTTAATCAAAATTTATTATACTTTAATTTTTGACAATACTTGGTTCTAACAGCCAAGTAACTACCCACTGTGTGAATGATGCATTTATGGAAAGCAGGTGTGAGTCTTAAGTCTGTAAATAGTGGAAGTTTAATTTTAAGTCTTGTACATAACCTGACTGTTCTTAACTGAGGATCACTGAAATGAATAATTTACTTTAATTTTTGACAATAGTTGGTTGTAATAGTCAAGAAACTAGGAAATGTCTGAATGATGGATTTAATGAAAGCAGATGTAAGTATTAAACCTGTAAATATTAGAAGTTTAAATTTAACCCATGTTCATAATTTTACTGTTTATTGACTGAGGATCATTAAAATTAATGAAACTCAAGTTTTTCTAATTACATTTTTGTAATGTGTTTATCTGACATGTTCCACACCCAGGGGGATTCCCTCTTTTATGGGTCTATGGAATGAATAATTAATCTAATCTAATCCACTGTCCAGTGGCGTCGCTATTCACACCTCGTCAAGGGTCGCTCAGCACTGACTACACGCATGTGTGGTTTCTGGGGAGCTGCTCGACCACTGTGCCTCATTCTCTCTAACTCCCTAACCATATTCATTGTGTTAACTGGACTGCTGATAACACTCTGTAACTCGCGAGCTATTACTTCCGCTAACTTCGCAGTGCTGGATAGTCCCTGTCTGTTGGTACATGAAGTGTGTCTGGCCTTGGTGTAGCTATGGTCGTTTCTTCGCATTTCCATTTCACAATCACATCACCAACAGTCGACTTGTGCAGCTTTAGAAGGGCTGATATATCCCTGATGGATTTGTTACTCAGCTGACGTCCAATAACTAGCCCACGTTCGCTATTACTGCTTCTCTACTTACGATACAATACGATCTACCTCTTTTTATAAATCTCGAGACATCAAGCGGTCAATTGAGCATTACTCGTACATACGGGTTTCCGGATTCTTTCGAATAGTTAGTGTACTTGAAATAACCCTCTCCTTATGGCGACCAGTTTCTCGTGTCGACAACAGAAGTCAAATTGTTGAATAGCACAGAATCTAATTCGAGCTTTTTCGGAAACTTTCCAGAAGAGAAACGTCATTTCACGCACGGAATTTGAACGGACTCGCTGCTAGAGTCACGCACCTCCAGAGACCTTGGTTCGCCTTCTTTCTTAGGATCAGTGCTGCTACAGGCGTAGGAAACATTTGCTGAATCGTCGGCATCAGTTGATGTTTGCCGGCGCGTCACTGCGCTGTCGTCAGCTCAGACAGAGGATTGTCTGTTGTTTTGTCAGCGACCGCGGTCGGAGGACAACCGGTAGTTGCGAAAACTCGTCAGCGAGCGTCGACCACGATAAGTTTTCAGCAATAGGGATCTCATTTTTGCTCGGGTGTTGTTATTGCACCTCGCTGACGGACACTAACCGTCTGTCATAAATTCTAGTGTGACTGTTTTCCATGATGTTTCTGTGATTATGGAACCAGCCTTCAGATACGACAGAGAAACACTGACACGTAAACGTTGTCAGTACACCGAATTTGTCGTGAATGGGTGTGTCGAATGTGGATAATAAAGTCGTCAGTGATAAAATGGTTCACATGGTAACTACTTCCATATTTGTACTTAGGATATGTAGGATATGGCTGGCTCTGAGCACTATGGGACTTAACTTCTGAGGTCATCAGTCCCCTAGAACTTAGAACTACTTAAACCTAACCAATCTAAGGACATCACACTCATCCATGCCCGAGGCAGGATTCGAACCTGCGACCGTAGCGGTCGCGCGGTTCCAGACTGTAGCGCCTAGAACCGCTCGGACTATGTAGGGTATGGTTGGCATGGACAGTTCTGTCTACGTCATCAAACTTACATGTATTTTATATCTGCGTTAAAAGATGTCACATATGTAGTTAAACCTTACAGTTTATATTAACGTATGTGCGTAATATATTTGTTTCTCAACTGTGGTACCATGATTGTCCAGCATGACGTGATCCACTCACAACTAATTTTGTTATCTGTAATAAGTGGGTTTTGGAAATAGGCAAAGTGCGAAACTAGTCACCCGAAAAATAAACAGCAGCTTTGGTACTAAAAATGTCTTTCCTTCAAACAAAATAATATTTTATTAAAAACAGCAGCGCATATTGATCGGATCAAAACTTATAAACATTGTCCTCTCAATCGTCTCTTTCCTGTTCAGCTCAAACGAAGGACGCCTGTCAATGTTTTTCACATATTCACTGCCTCCCCAATTCATTTCTTATCGGCCCACCAAATTTTCAACACTCTTCTGCGGCATTACATCTCAAACGCTTCGATTCTCCTCTTTTCTGGTCTTCATACAGACCATAATTCACCTGCATATAATACCGTGATCGAAACGTAGTAAGAGACTCCTTTAGGCCAGGAAAGTCCTCTCTGCCTGTATTAGTCTGCTTTTTATGTTCTCTACTTTGTCTGTTATGTGTTACTTTGTTTTCAAGCTAACAGAATTCGTTAATTTCGGCTACATCGTTATCCCCAATTTTTATGATGAGTTCGTATTTAACACATTTATTCCACTCCTAATTACCTTCCCTTCTGTTTACTATCAGTTCTTAATATGTGCGTCTTAGACTGTTCATTTCGGTCAGTAACTCACATAACTCTTCCTCACCTTCACTGAGGATAGCAATGTCATTGCGAATCTTATCGTTGATATTCTTTCACCCTGAATTTTAGTACCACTCTTCAACCTCTCTTTTATTTCAATCATTGATTCTTCAATGTTTAGACTGAACGATAGAAACGAAACACGGCGTCCCTGTCTGACAGCATTTTCAGTCCGAAATTTCATTCCTTCTTTTCCATTCTTTTTGTTCCCTCTTGGTACTGTACTTACTGTATATTGACCTTTCTTTCCCTATAGCGTTCGATTGTTTTCTGAGAGCTTCGAGGCCGATAAATCCCATGAAAGTATCTCAGATTTTTCTTAAGTCCTTGCTTCCTTCAATAATAGCAACGGCAGAACTTCCTCTCTGGTGCCTAAAGTGGAACTGATCTACATCTACATTAACATACATACACGCAAGCCACCGTACGGTGCTTGGCATCCATTACTAGTCATTTCCTCTCCTCTTCCACTCGCAAATAGTGCGAGGGAAAGATTACTGTCCATATACCTCCGTATGAGCTCTAATTTCTCTTTTCTTCGTGGTCGTTCCGCGAAATGTACGTTGGCGGCAGTAGAATAGTTCTGCAGTCAGGTTCAAATGCCGGTTCCCTGAATATTATCAATAGTGTTCCTCGAAAAGAATGTCGCCTTCCCTCCGGGAATTCCCATTTCATTACCCTAAGTGTCTCCGTAACACTGTGTGTTGTTCGAACCTACCGATGACAAATCTAGCAGCCCGTGTCGGAATTGCTTCGATGTCTTCCTTTAATCCGATGTGGTGTGGATCCCAGTATTCAAGAATGTGTCGCAAAAGTATTCTATATGCGGCCACCTTTACACGTGAACCACACTTTCCTAAAATTCTCTCAGTAAACCGAAGTGGACCATTCACTTTGCCTACTATAATCCTTACATGCTCACTCTATTGCACATCACTTTACAACGTTATGCCTAAATATTTAATCTACGTCGCTGTGGGAAGCAGCACTGCTAATGCTGAATTCGAACATTACGAGTTTGTTTCTCCTATTCATTTGCATTAATTTACATTTTCCTACATTTAGAACTAGTTGCCATTTATCACACCAATTAGAAATTTTGTCTAAGTCATTTGTATCTCGTACAGTCAGTCAACGACGACACCCCAGATCACGTAAGAAACAGATCGCCCGTTTGCATGGTCTAGCAGGCAACCCTTGTCAGGGAACGGCCACCAGGCGGCAACAGCGTCACACCCTTACTTGTGGAATCAACCACTAGATGGCACTCCGTTCTGTGAAATATGTGGCAACATCGGCCGAACGCGTGCAGCTTTCCACTATTTGGCGTCTGTGAAGTACAGCTGTTTCTGACATACAGGTGGTAGTGGATCGAGTCGTCATGCCGACGGCCTGCAAGTATATCAACTGTGGAAGGAGTAGACGAACAAATCCTGAACTAAAAATGTTCAGATTTCCCATCAAAGATAAAGAAAGGTTACGCGAGTGGATTTTAAATTCAGGTAAATCAATAAATTAGTTACGAGTAAGAATTAATAAAGAGCCCTAAGCATTCGATCCTATCTAAATTTTGTCGATCTTATATTCTGATATAACGTGGCAGCCCTTCCTGTACAAGACCTTTCCTTTGAAGGTGTCAACTTTGAAGAGCCACAGACGGCAAACCATAATTATGTTAAAATGGCTCTAGAGCTGAAATCGCAGTGAAATAAATGAATAATAGCCATCCATCATCTAACTGCTAGGTCATCGGTCCTTCTAAATCCTGGTATATACTAGAGCAAACGAAGTGAACGAGTGTAAAACCTCGTTTACACTGCTGCAAATGAATATTCATAGATAATTCGCCAATGTTCACTGCCATTCGTTTATACGTGTGAACAGGCGTTTATACTGGAATGAAGGGAAGAGAATAGAAGAGAACGAGCATAGCATGCAAACTATAGACGCTGCCTATTTTAGTTTTTTTTTATCTGTGCACTAATAATCCTCACACAGCTTTCACTCGAAAACAACACTACTTATAGTAACAGGTCTGCGCGAGTGCCGATATCTCCAGTAATAACTGTTTTGCAGATAAAAGCGTACGTCTGTTGCGAATATTTGCGGGTTATCTTTAAATTGTTCAAAGTAAATTTTTAACATAATTATGGTTTGCCGTCTGTGGCTCTTCAAAGTTGACACCTCCAAAATATGCTCGAAAAACACGCTTTCATTTGTATATTACCGCGTGCAAAGTAAAGGAATTTAAATTTGAAATGACTGTCACTGAAACATGTCAAGCCTTAATTCGCTTCACAACCGAGTGCGGACATCAGCAGACAAAAATTCAGGCGAGGCACAAGTCTTTTCAGAGCAGTGGTGGGTTAAACTGCTTTACAAAACGTTAATATCTCAGAACGCGGATAAGCAACTTGGCAGATGTGGATAATGATCTTGTGGATGCGGTGCACATACGGACGGCGGCATTTTTCCTGTCCGCGCAGACTTCTAGTTACAGCCTCGATGTAAATCTTATATATTGAGATAAGATTATTTTGCCCGCTGGTTTTACAAAGCAAACAAAGTGGCGTAGGAAAATAATTATGTCGGTAATGTCATGACGCGAAACCCACTGCTCAGTGCAATATTTGTCAGTGAATTAACGGATTTCAAAGACGATGAGATGATTTTGAAAATTTTCTAGTGTTAACCTGCACGTGGAGATCTTTTTTACCACCATAATCCGTATCAGAAGAGCTGTATAACCAAGAGGAAATAGACGGCATGGAAGGCGAGTGTAAAACCTATGCGACTGCGCTACAATCTGCATTTAAACAGTAACTCACGAGAAATATTTGTGTTACTTTCCATTTATTTCATTTCGCATATGATTGTGAGAAGTATCCCTACATTAGAAATAAACTTGGTTTGTAGAATTACAGGAGCTAATCTACATTCTTCGATTGAAAACTCGGGAAAAACCATAGCCTATCATGATCTACAGTCAGCTGTGTGACGAATGCAATTCGCGCGCAGCGCTCTAGCCGAACACAAATCAGCGTCATTCACGTCACCGAAGATACAGCGTTGCCAATTCCGCGACATGGACAGGTCAGTTAGCATTGTAGCGTCGCCTGCGACATCTGTTGACCGACGGGAAAACTATTTTTACGGTTGCCTGTACCGCCGTAAGGACGGTCAATCTGTTTCTTACGTGATCTGGGACGACACCTTCTCCTGTGCACCACAGCATCATCAGCAAACGGCCGCAGCTTGCGGCTCATCGTGTCTGCAGTTCATTTAAGTATGTAAATATTATCAGCGGTCCTTTCACACTTCCTGTGGCACTCCTGACGATACCCATGTCTCTAATAAACACTCCCCGTCGCGGACAACTTATTGGGTTCTGTCACTTAACACGTCTTTGACCCACTCACTTATCTGTGAACCTATTCCGTATGTTCGTACCTTCGTTAACAGTTTGCAATGTGAATCGTGTCAAAAGGTTTCCGTAAGTCTAGGAAAATGGAATCTATCTGTTACCCTTCATCCATAATTCGCAGGATATCATGTTAGAAAAGAGCAAGCTGATTTTCACATGAGCAGTGTTTTCTAAAACCGAGCTAATTCGTGGACAGACGCTTCTTCGTCTGAAAAAAAACTATTATATTCGAACTGGAATTATGTTCGTCATGTAACAGATGATGATGTTTGATTTGTGGGACGCTCAACTGAGCAGTCATCAGCGCCTGTACAAAGTCCCAATTTTTACGCAGTCCAATTGTTTCACAATCCAATCTAGCCACTGTCACGAATGATGATGATGATGATGATGATGACGAAATGATGAGGACAGCACAAACACTCAGTCCCCGGGCAGAGTAAATCCCCAACCGGCCGGGATCGTCATGTAACAGATCCTTGATTTTCTTTTCCATTCTTCTGTATCTTATTCTTGTGAACAATTTGAGCAGCGTCAGCTGTCGATATGACGGTGCGATATGTCTCTCAATTATCTGACGTTGCTGTATCTGGATTGCGTGGACGATATTTCTTCTGAGAGTCTGATGTTGTGTCTTCTGTCTCGTAGATTCTGGGCATCGGTTAGTTTGAATAGTTGTTTGTTGGAGTTTCTTCCAGTGATTTTAGAAATTCCGGAAGAATATTATCCATGTCTTGCCCCTTATTTCATCACTCATTAACACAGTGCTTATTTCATCCTCAAGATATGCGATGACTGACGTACTCATAAACTTACTTGCGGTATTTTATTTTAGCCAGTCATGTACGAATACGAAACTCTTGTAAACACCCGAAGTGAAACCGTCACACTATGGCAGAGCATAGGAATACCATCTCACGCCTCTCCGAAGCAAGTTTTTGCTTCAGCCTGATGAACTAACAACGATCGGTCCAACCCTCCCGCCTGCAGCTGCCTCCCTGTTGTGATGCAACGCCTTATGACTACAAGTGTTTACCGCTCCTGCCGCCCAAACATCAGCTCTCATCTGCGAAAGCAAACGACTTTCCTTGTGCGAACGCAGCGTTACCTCACTCCTTTACGAGTTCCGCCTTAACAAGTGAGCACGGTTACCGCACTGACTCGAGAGATCAACACCTTAAGAGTCCCGAACACAACATTCGGCTAATCGAGGGGCGGAACAAGTAACGTGCTGGCATGAAACCAGTTCTAAGCAGAGACTTTGGTTCAAATGGCTCTGAGCACTATGCGACTTAACTTCTGAGGTTATCAGTCGCCTAGAGCTTAGAACTAATTAAACCTAACTAACCTAAGGACATCACACACATCCATGCCCGGGGCAGGATTCGAACCTGCGACGGTAGTGGTCGCTCGGTTCCAGACTGTAGCGCCTAGAGCCGCACGGCCACTCCGGCCGGCAAGCAGAGACTAAGCTTAGTTCAGCACTTGTACACTTACTGAGGTTTATTCATAACAAACCTTAGTACTGTATTCTCCAATTATCATTATGGGAGATGCGTGTTTCTCGCGCTGCTGTCCTCGGCAGGATCCTACTAATAGCGCCGGTAATTTGCCGTTTCCCATCTCCCACATGTTATCAAATGCCAAGTATTGGAAGTACCAGGTGGCTATAATTAAAATGCAGCTACTCGTAGAGGTCCAGTCCGGGCTATAATTATCGTACCGCAGCGAAAATTGGTAGATATCCGAATGCGTTAATGTGGAACCGACGTATGTTCGAAAAAAAATAGTTCCAGTTTTAACCACCAGTTGCAAATCTGGCGTTGTGAATGCAAGAAAGATATACAGAAATGCTTCCATATGTAGGGAATTAGGAACGGGACATGGGCAGAGGCTAAACAAATGACAAAGGCATCATTGATTTTATCATCAACCCCCGGTTGTTCAATATAAGAATCCGAGACGTCTAAGAGATGCTGCATCCGTAAAAGGATGTGATGAACAGTTACTCGCAGCAGTTCCGATAGAATCTGAGCAACGTGTTCTGTATGCTGGCCTTCAGAACAGGTATTGACCGAACGTGTTCCTGATAACGGCATTCTTTTAGCTATCCCCAAAGCCAAAAGTCACATCGATTCAGATCAGCTGGTCTTGCAGGCCATGCCTCTGAAAAACCTTTGGAGATGAAGGGCTCGTGAAAGGTTGCATTACGTAGATCTCTCGCTGTGCGAACGACATGAGGTGTTGCTCCGTCTCACATGAAAATAGTGGTTTCCACACAGCTGCGTTCTTCCAAAGCAGGAGTCACATGCTGTACAAGGAGGGCTCGATAGCGTGCAGACGTCACGGTTCACTTGAGAGGTCCCCTGGGTATATTCCCTTCAAAGAACGACGGATCGAGAATAAAGGTGCCTGTAAATCCACACAGCACAGTCATACACGGCGAATGCAGTGGCACTTCGTGCACAACACGTGGTTTAACAGAACCCCAAATTCGGCAAATTTGTGTATTCACTTCACCCTGCAGTGTAAAATGCGCCTCATCGCTCCATGTAATATTGTTCAGCTTCGAACCATGCTAGGAACCGGAAAGCAAAATCATGAGGTTCCAGCTGCTGCAGTGTGCGATCTTATACGGGTACCGCCGTAAAACAGACCGAAAACTTCCCGTACTGTGACACCACACGTTCACCAGCACTATCTAGGGCACGTGCTGCGTCAGTTACCGCAATAGCAAACTCGGCAATAACTTCCACTGGGGTAGAAGGCCTTCCTCTTCCAGGTACCACACCAAGCTCAATCGTGTGTTCGAATTTCATTAACATCTCCATTAACCGATTTAATGACATCGGACCTCTCCTCAGACCTTTTAGTCGGCAATACTCTCTCAGTGCAGCACTGTAATTGCTGCCGTCCACATAAAACTGTTTCACAGACAGCGCACGGTCCCTTTCCTCGATAGCCATACTCTTCACTCAGGTTATGGCTTGGCAGGTAATAGCATGGATGTCATACCGCCATACAGTGTACAGCCCCAGATTTATACATGGTAGCGACAACTGGACTTAAATTGTTTTCCATCATAAATCGATTCCGCAATAACGCATTAGCATATCTACCACGTTTCGCTGCCATACGATCATTACAACTTAGATTGGACCACTTGAGTAGCTGCACTTTAATTATAGCCATCTTGTATTATACAATGAAGCAACAGTGCTAAATTCGTCAAACTTTGAGAATATGTTTATCACATAATGAATATTAAATGATTAAAGTTTATTTCTATTCGGAACTGTCTATCAGCAACATCAGTACGAGGTGTGACCCCCTCAGCCACGAATACACTCTTGTATTATTTGTGCCGTAGAAGCAAGCAGCCTCCGGGTCATGTGTATAATTTTCTTGCCATGCCTGGAACCCACACTGTAACAGTTCGTTAAGCTTCCTGACTGGACGTTGGTATGAAAATGTATGGCTTCCCATTACAGCCGAGACATGCACTATATGGAACTCTATAAATCTGGGGATGCTTTTAACTCCACATTTGGTTTTATTGACCTACCAGCCTCTCCCCCACAGCTTCACCTCCATGTGTGTTTGACACATATATTGGACACACCTCCACCTCCCCATGTCCACTGCTTTTCCCTCTGTCCATCTTACACTCTCACATCTGTCTATCTCCCCATCCCCTATCTACCTACAATCCCTCACCTCCCTCTTTGTCCATTTCCTCCATCTGTCTCTCTCACCACATCTTCTTCCCCCTTTCTCTAACTCCACCTCCCCCACTTTCTTTTCCTCCTTCCCACTATCCTTCTGCATCTTCCACCTGCCTCCCCTCTTCCCATCTCTTTGCCCATTTCCTCCTGCCCCCTCTCTGTCCATCCCCTCCTCTATCCATTCTGTACCCAGCCATACCCTTTTGGCACATATAGCCCCCGCAGTACATTTCAATGAAGCAGGCCAATACTTCTCCGTAATGCCCATCATGCAGAGCAGCCTACACATCAGGGGCTTGAAAGTCATTTATTTGCACCTGACATACAGGTCACCATGGAGAGCAGGTCGATAAAGGAGGCTAATACTACTCCAATGCAACACTCCTGTCATGTGAGACAGCCTACATGTCAGGGCCCAGAATACAGTTAATTGCCTCTGATATATAGGCTGCCCTGTAAAGCAGGTCAATCTGGCAGACCAGTGCTGTTCCCACACAACATACCTGTTATGTGGGGCAGGCTGTATGCCAGGGGCTGGAAACACGTTTTTTTTCCATAACTCTGTTCTTATTGGAGCTAGGAGGTTGTAAAAGCAAATAATGGGCGTAAAAAATGACATGCAACCAGCTGCTTTAATTTCTTTTACATTACTAGTAAGAAAATCGAATCTCTTTTATGCAACTGGTTGCTTATTATTTTGTTACATGTAACTACAGTTGCTGAGGATGGATAAAATACTAAACAAGTAATGGGCATTTGATGCAATTTTTACTAATGCAACTGGCTGTTTTCCGGCCCATAATACAAATGTATGTCACTGCATGACTGTAACTAGTAACAATGTTTTTCGATGCATGTTCAAGTCGTTTGTAAGATTTCAACGATTTGAAGATGGTTTTAGAAAGCAACCAAACTAGTCATCACGTTTTAATTGTATTATGAAAACTGCAGTCTGGGCATTAGAAGTTTGCTCGCATTAAAAAAAATTTATTTAATAAATTACGTGAAGACCGCTGCCTCCATCTGATCCTTCCTGACAATGTCAGGTTTCAGTAGAAATCATCCTACATAAGTTGTGATAATGATGAACTAGAGTGAACTACATGCTTATGTACAGTGGAATACTCAAAGAATGTGTACTTTGAAACAGTAAAATTTTCATTATCTGCATCCTTAATATTAGACAACTTAACGAGAAGTCTAAAATTATCAACCACTGAGGACTTCTTGGCTGTATTTCACATGCCAGAATATGACTACTGTTTCGTAAAATGACAAAAGGAAGCCCTGGGCATGTCTAGTTCTTACCCCAAACACCCAATGTCTGCAGATCTGTTTCCTGTGTTATTACGAATTGATCCCAAGTACAGGTCTCATTCTTTCACCACATGATGGAGCAGTTTCAAACAATGCAATGGTAGTAAAATTTCATTTTCGCCCAAAAGTGGAAATATCCAGTTACTGCACCAATATCTTCAATTGAGGAAAAAATTTCCGAGAATATACGTTTCAAGCAAAGCATTGTATGTACTCGAATGATGGGCTATGGGAAACCGGGAAAAGAAGCGTTTGAGAAGTGGTGATACAGAAGGATGTTGAAAATTAGGTGGACTGATAAAAAATGAGGCGGTTCTCCACAGAACAGACGAGGACAGGAAAAATTGTAAAACATAGGTAAGAAGAAGGACAAGGTGTAGGATATGCATTGAGACATCAAGGAATAACTTCCAGGGTACTTGACGTAATTGTAAAGGGTAATAATTGTAGGGGAAGACAGAGATTGGAATATATCCAAGAAAATATTGACGAAGTGGGGTGCAAAAGATACTCTAGTATTAAGAGGTGTTCCCTTTTGTGTCTGAGTCTCGTAAACGAATTGTTTATCCCAGTAAATTAAAACTGATGTATTGATGTACTGTGTATGCACCTATGTGTCATAGCTGTACTCTTTAGATCTGACCATGGCTACAAAACCGAAACCGGTAACAATTTTTAATAAAGCGGCACGTGATTACAAAAGTCATTGACTTTTAGAATCTAAATCTAAATTATATTTTCTTAATAATCAAAAGCTAAGACACTGTCTCCGCACTGTTTGGTCATATGCATGTTCCACAGTAAAACAACGGATATACAAGTAAATGAATATCACTAATAACTGTGAAATATTAATAAATGTTATTTTCCTGAGTTGTAAGGCAGTATTAATTGCCAATGCTTTATCATTCGTCATTCAAATGGAAGACATCTCTGTCTCTTATGCAAGTATTCGTAAGGACGCAGCAGACAGAAGCGTATTCGTGTGCTCAAACCAGTAACTGGTCAGTATGAAATGCTCACAGTCTTGCACCATCACTGACTCTGAACAAAAATGCTGATGAACGCTAGCGTCGAGTTAGACAAACCAGCTGCATACTCGCCTGTATGTAGAGTGCTCTCCATATGGAAAACTTGAACCTGATTATGACAGTGTACAAAGTGTCGGTACATTTTACTATTAACTGTATGATCTATTTCACTATTAACTGTGCTGACGAAGAACTGATTTTTTTTTATTTGACTCCACAGTAGGAATGTTCCCATGTAGGCTAATTTTATAATACGTGAAGAATATCAGATGAAGGAAACCAGTAGTAAAAAAGAATTATTTTATCGGAAGCTCCTGAGTGGTCTGATATACGACTTTTTATCTAACAGGTTTGAACTGTGTACCAGACTAGAAGCCGAACGCCGATCCCTGCCTTTCGCGATCAATGCGCTTAATATTGTGCGAGCCGATCGCGCCCCACAGATACATGTTTTAAAAATAATAAAGTTCAAATGGCTATAGTACTATGGGACTTAACATCTGAGGTCATCAGTCCCCTAGACTTAGAACTACTTAAACCTAACTAACCTAAGGACATCACACACATCCATGCCCGAGGCAGGATTCGAACCTGCGACCGTAGCAGCCGCGTGGTTCCGGACTGAAGCGCCTAGAACCGCTCGATGTAAGCAGTCGACCTGCTACTAGGCGCTCTCCATGCCTTTCGCGTTCTCGGCTGGAACAAGGATACGAATTCTTGTCCCGACCCGAAACATAGTTTTTCCTATTAGCAAATGTGTACTTGACTAAAGAGGAGGACCATGTCATCTCATCATGTGCTATTGCCGTACATTTCTGCCAGTATCTGCAATATTGTGTCCAGTTCCTGGGGATCGTCAGCTGGCTAGTTTTTTAACATTTCATCAAACTACTATTCTACTAGCGAAGATGTTCCAGAAGCTTTTCGTAGAACACTTTCATTCCTCACATAGTGGGGGCTGCTATTGAAGCTCCTCCTCATAGAACTGCTCCTTACTAGCCGGTCTTGATTCTTCCTGCTTTTAGGGATCTTTTCGTCTTCTACAGGTTAATGAGATTTATAGTTCGTTTCGTTTTTTGTCGTATCAAAATTTTCTGTTCTGTGCAATATTTTAGAGCCGTTCAAAAATGGTTCAAATGGCTCTGAGCACTATGGGACTCAACTGCTGTGGTCATCAGTCCCCTAGAACTTAGAACTACTTAAACCTAACTAACCTAAGGACACCACACACATCCATGCCCGAGGCAGGATTCGAACCTGCGACCGTAGCAGTCGCACGGTTCCGGACTGCTCGCCTAGAACCGCGAGACCACCGCGGCCGGCAATTTAGAGCCGTACTCGGTGTGATATAATGATCTGTCGAATTTTAAAACTCTAGAAAAATTAGCACGGCTTACGTTAGTCACCGTTAGTTAGTTTGCCGTACAAGTTTCAGCATTTTCTGCAATATCTTTCATGTATTATTGATCAGTGATAGCTACGGTTTTGAGATGAGACCAGATTATCCATTGTACGTACAATGTCTCAACGTTTTTGTCATTCCATCCCTATTTGCACACGCTGGATTAAATAGAAGATGGTGAATGGTAACCATTTTACATATGTGATCATTACCTTCATGCACTGAAATAAACCCGTAAATCCACGTAAACAATGTTGTGCCGCTTCAAGAGCATCTGAGTAACTTTTACAAATAGTCATTGAGGAGGGAAGGATCCTTTTTTACCCGTTCAATAACATAGAGAAGTTAAAAAGAACGTTAGGTCCACTCTGACCTCTCTTTCATTATACTGACAGGGTTCCTCACTCTGGTCACGAAGTCAGTAACAAGCGCTGTATTATCTATCTACCATACTTTCCAAATTTCTCCTTGGCTTCCTTTACTGCTTGCTCGGTGTACAGACTGAATAACGCTGGGGACAGGCTACAGGACACAAATCAACCACTGCTTTCCTTTTATATTCTTCGACTCTTCTAACTGATATCTAGTTTCTGCTTAACTTGCGTGCATTCTTTCGCTCCCTGTATTATATGTTTGCTACTCTCAGCATTGCAATGTGTGCATTTCGTCAATTTAGGCAAAAACTTTCTGTAAATCTACAAATTCTATAAACACAGATTTTCCTTTCTTCAGTTTTTCTCCCAGCTCTATGTTACTAATTTCCCTTTCTCAAGATAGAAATGTGGTCTGACCGTTGATGTTGATGCTACAGTTCAGGTAATTCAACCAGAAACGTCTGTGACGCTACACAAGCTAGGACATAGCTCCAAGACACATTTCAAAAATGGGAGCAAAGTTCTGATCGAAGAATGTGTTCCCAAACATAAAACATAGTTGTTGCAGTCTTCAGATAGAAATCTGGTTTGACACAGTTCTCCACGCTAGTCTGTCCTGTGCAAATCTCTTCGTCTCTGTATAACTACTACAACCTGCATCCATTTAAACCTGCTTATTGAAGTCACGTCAACCCCACCTCAGTAAGACCGAGCGAGGTAGCGCAGTGGTTAGCACACTGGACTCGCATTCGGCAGGACGACGGTTCAATCCAGCGTCCGACCATCCTGATTTAGGTTTTCCGTGATTTCCCTAAATCACTCCAGGGCACGGCCGGCTTCCTTCCCCATCCTTCCCTAATCCCATGAGACCGACGACCTCGCAGTTTTGTCTCTTCCCCCAAACAACCCAAACCACCTCAGTAATTCGAACACCCCCCCCCCCAATTTCCCAATTTCCCACCATTACCAAACTGACACTTGCTTGATGCCTCAGAATGTATCGTATCTACTGATCTCTTCATTTAATCAAGTTGCGGCACAGTTTTGCTTTCCTTCAATTCGATTCAGTATTTCCCCATTAGTTATCCTGTCTACCCATGCTACCTTCAGCACTCTTCTGTGTCACTACATTTCAAGAGCGTCTATTCTATTCTTGTCTGAGATGCTTATCTTTCACGTTACAGTTCCGTACAAGACTATCTCCAGACAAATACATGCAGAAGAGACTTCCTTTCACTTACATTTTTGTTCGACTTCAGCAGATTTGCCTTTATCAGAAATTATTTTCATTCTGTGGTCTGCGTTTTATATCCTCTCTTCTTCTACCGTCACGAGTTACTTTTCAGTCCAAATCGCAAAACTACGAGGGGGATCCGGAAGGTAATGTATTAGAATTTTTATGTGAATACTCTTAAGACTTTTTAAGTAAAAGAAACATTATTAACATTCTACATCTTTATTCTTCATGTCTACATATTTCTAGCCCTCCGTCGCTAGAGGGTTCCGAATTATAGCATGTTACATTGTGGTTGTTGTTGTTGTTGTTGTTGTTGTGGTCTTCAGTCCTGAGACTGGTTTGATGCAGCTCTCCATGCTACTCTATCCTGTGCAAGCTTCTTCATCTCCCGGTACCTACCGCAACCTACATCCTTCTGAATCTGCTTAGTGTATTCATCTCTTGGTCTCCCTCTACCATTTTTGCCCTCCACGCTGCCCTCCAATACTAAATTGGTGATCCCTTGATGCCTCAACACATGTCCTACCAACCGATCCCTTCTTCTAGTCAAGTTGTGCCACAAACTTCTCTTCTCCCCAATCCTATTCAATACTTCCTCATTAGTTATGTGATCTACCCATCTAATCTTCAGCATTCTTCTGTAGCACCACATTTCAAAAGCTTCTATTCTCTTCTTGTCCAAACTATTTATCGTCCACGTTTGGCTTCCATACATGGCTACACTCCATACAAATACTTTCAGAAATTACTTCCTGACAATTAAATCTATACTCGATGTTAACAAATTTCTCTTCTTCAGAAACGCTTTCCTTGCCATTGCCAGTCTACATTTTATATCCTCTCTACTTCGACCATCATCAGTTATTTTTCTCCCCAAATAGCAAAACTCCTTTACTACTTTAAGTGTCTCATTTCCTAATCTAATTCCCTCAGCATCACCCGACTTAATTCGACTACATTCCATTATCCTCGTTTTACTTTTCTTGATGTTCATCTTATATCCTCCTTTCAAGACACTGTCCATTCCGTTCAACTGCTCTTCCAAGTCCTTTACTGTATCTGACAGAATTACAATGTCATCGGCGAACCTCAAAGTTTTTATTTCTTCTCCATGAATTTTAATACCTACTCCGAATTTTTCTTTTCTTTCCTTCACTGCTTGCTCAATATACAGATTGAATAACATCGGGGAGAGACTACGACCCTGTGTCACTCCCTTCCCAACCACTGCTTCCCTTTCATGTCCCTCGACTCTTATAACTGTCATCTGCTTTCTGTACAAATTGTTAATAGCCTTTCGCTCCCTGTATTTTACCCCTGCCACCTTCAGAATTTGAAAGAGAGTATTCCGGCAACATTGTCAAAAGCTTTCTCTAAGCCTACAAATGCTAGAAACGTAGGTTTGCCTTTCCTTAATCTAGCTTCTAAGATAAGTCGTAGGGTCAATATTGCCTCACGTGTTCCAACATTTCTACGGAATCCAAACTGATCTTCCGCGAGGTCGGCTTCTACCAGTTTTTCCATTCGTCTGTAAAGAATTTGCGTTAGTACTTTGCAGCCGTGACTTATTAAACTGAACGTTCTGATTTCTTCTTCTTGAACTTTAATTCCCTTTCCAAATGACTGAGTAATATAAGAGAGTAGGCTTCAATCCTGTCTCTAATGCTTCTCAATTATTGCCTGCCTTTCGTGCCCTTCAACAGCAGCCTGGTTTTTGTAGAAGTTTCCCTGTATTTTATCCCAGCTGCTCGTAGAATTCCAAGAGTGTGTTCAAGTCAATACTTTTAAATCCTTCTCTGAGTCTATAAATGCTATGAACGTAGGTTTGCCGTCTGTCTTCTAACGAATGTGTATAGTCAGTATAGCCTTACATTCAACTAAGACGTAAGAGGTTGTTATTAACACATTGGGGGACGTTTTTGGATAGCATGCCGTAACGACAGAGTGTTATCAGCTGGGGTCTCCGGAGGAATTAAAAAGACGGAAATGTTGCAAGACGTGAACTGAAGGTTCATCCTCACCGTGGTAGCGGTCCGTCTTCCCGTGCCGCGGCGCTAACGGTAGCGCAGATTAGCCGCCACCACGTGAGTGTGCATATAACAAGGCGGATGCGTCAGCAGCCGTTGAGTCGCGGCTTGCACCTGAGATCTCGCGGCTGCGATGCCATCCCGGCCGTGTGGTGAGGGGGCCGCCGGCGCGTGACCGACAAACACCTCGTTACGGCGGGGAAGTGACGAAACGCTACGCGCTGCTGTCTGCTGTCTGCGCTCTTCAAAGGGCGCCCTGCACAACCGCGGAAAGGGCAGTCTTTTACACACACGCGGCCGCCACGGTAAGTGCATCGCTTCTCTACTACAAGCTCATTAGACAACGGTTCGCATCATATGAAGTAAAACTACACTGAGAATCTCATAGCTATTTCTCTATTTTTATGACTAATCCTTAGGGACATGATAATTTCTCGTAAACAGTGAGGCGAAAAATCTACATCTTCGTCTACAACTGTATTCAGCAGTACTCAGCAAGCCACCTGACGGTGTGTAACTGGGGCGACCAACTCTCCCATATTATAGTAGTAGTAGTAGTAGTAGTAGTAGCTTTATTCATCCGTAGATCTCTTTTTACAAAGATATAGGACACGTCAAAGTATTTACAAGTTTAGACCAATTTAAAATAATCTAATTCCCATACACACATATTTACAGGCTTCTTTCTTTTCTTTAAATCCTTCCGTCTCTCGTATTGACCGCCTATTTCTCCCATACATTTCGTCAGTCATCAGTGTTATAAATATTAACCCAGCAAAGTACTATCGATATATCAACTCCCTGACCGACAAATCTCGAGAAGTTTCCGTATAATAAACGATACTATTGTCTATACAGTGTCTTCTTTCCCGTTCGTGTTTCTGTGGAAAGAATCAACGTAATGCGAAGAGCGAAGAAAGAATGACATACGGAGGCGGAAAAAAGTATTCAGGCACTGGGAGTAACCAGAGAAGTAAACCTTAAATGTATTTTTAACTCTAAACATATATTTTATGCTTTACAATTGTGTACTACGTACGTCAGTCTGAAGATATGCAGAACAACAAGTAACAAAACACGTTCTTATGAAAAAAAAAATCGAAATATATAATGGGCAAAAGTATTCAGACACTCAGCAATCAGTATTTGGTAATGCGTCCCTTTCTCTGTATTGCAGCCCTCAGTCTTTGTGGCATGGAGTAAACAACCTTTCTCGCTGTATGCGAACCGATATTTACCCATTCTTTTTCTATCAATGGACGCAAATGTGTCAAACTGCTCACAGGTCGTTTGTGTTGTCTTGTTTTCAGTTTATTTCAGATGTTTTGGATTGGACTAAGGTCCGAAGGCTGCGGTGGGGTAATGAGGCGATGAGGCGTGTTGTATAGTATCCACAGTTGTCTGAATACTTTTGCCCAATGAGGCGATGAGGCGTGTTGTATAGTATCCACAGTTGTCAAACTGTGGGTACTATACAACACGCCTCATCGCCTCATTACCCCACCGCAGCCTTCGGACCTTAGTCCAATCCAAAACATCTGAAATAAACTGAAAACAAGACAACACAAACGACCTGTGAGCAATTTCAGCCGTACGCTTAGGATCGTTGTCTTGTTGGAAATAAAAGTCACCTCCAAGATCCAACTTTGCAGTTCTTTTTAACAGATCTTGTATGAGTATATCGAGATAGCATAAGTGACCATGCTGTCTTCAATAAGACAAGCTCGCCAGCACCTCTGGAAGACATGCATCCCCACACCACCACACTGACGCCTTCATGTTTGATGGTTGCTTCCATGTTTTTGGGCTCCCACTCTGTGTTTGCTTGACGCAGCACTAAACTGCGGCCATCCACATGGCTCAAAGTAAATTTGCATTCATCACTGCACAGAATCTTGTCCCAAAAGGTTACATCATTGGCGACAAATTCTTCTGCAAAAACCATCCGCTTGTTTGCGTTACACTTACTGTCTAACGGTTTGTTCCTTGGCACTCAGGCATTGTACCCAGCACTGTTCAGTATCTGCGCACTGTTCTAACGCCTTCCGCCAGTTCTGCCGCTGAAGCAGGGGCCGTTGTCCGCGTGTCATTTTTCACCATTCGAATTATCTTCCTCTCGTCTCTGTTCGTGAGTTTCTGAGGACGCCCCTGCCGTGGACGACTGGCGAGAGTTTTTTCTTCTTTCCATTTCTAGACAATATTAAATATAGTTTTTCGGCTTCGGCTGACGACCTTGCCTGTTTCTACATATCATTTTCTCTCACTATGGAGCCTCACAACAAGCCTTCGCTCTTCCACTGTCGTTTGCCTCCCTTTACGGGGCACGGCGCTAAGTTGGTCTTTTTTGACGAGACCTGTGCTTTCCTGTAGTACGAGACAGCTGCCTCGCGCACACTGACTGCTTGCTGCCGCTGAGTTGTGCCTTCCGACTGCGGTTACCTTGATAGCCGGGGCTGTGTATGATTACTTTTCTCCCGCGCGAAACAGAACTATCGTTCCAGGTAGAGGGTACGGTCACATTCGCATAGTCGACCTCTTTCGGAATATTCCCTACATTATGGCACA
The DNA here is from genome assembly GCF_023864345.2 of Schistocerca serialis cubense. Taxonomy (NCBI): domain Eukaryota; kingdom Metazoa; phylum Arthropoda; class Insecta; order Orthoptera; family Acrididae; genus Schistocerca; species Schistocerca serialis. The sequence continues at coordinate 448,450,900 of NC_064641.1, read as the reverse complement.
CACGCAGTTAGACATTCCGTGTATGCATCAGTCACAACTGACCGTGAGATACGCATGTGACCTGAGTGAATACTTTCGTCCGCCTCTGTAGCCAACGCGTCTAGCGGGGTCGTGAGAGGGGAAATGTTTTCTTGTTTCCCGATCAGTACGGGCAACTCATGGGTGAGCTCGCCTTGTACAGATCAACAGCTACGATATAAATTTCACCCGTCCTTGCGCGCTGTCGACGCGACGTTAAATTCTACACTTCTTTCCTCATTTCCTTAAATCAGATACGGATGTAACAATAACTCGCGGGAGCGGACTATTGAGACTTTCTTGTTTACACAAGTTGATTACATTGTTTATTTCTCAATTGACTCGCACAACACAACAACATTTCGCAACGCAGCGAAGTAGCTACTACCGTTACATCTCTTATGTTGTCAGTAATCGAAAACAGAGGACAGCCAACTCGAAATGTTAAGAATTGTGTAGCCTTTTGGTACTTGCTACACCGCTCAGCGCGTATATGTGTCTTCGTTTTCTTCTAAAGTGAATCAATTTTCATCATGTGCTCTCGCAGTAAAAACGAAGATGTAAAAACTTCATGAAGCAAGAAGCATGCTGTCCTTTAATTTGCACCACAAATGAATCTTCTTACACGCCTTTACATTATTAACTTTTCTCGGTCTCTGGAGTTACCCCGAAATACGATACGGTATGACGTAATACAGCAACAGCAAACAAAGTAAGCCAGTTTTTTATGTTTATACCTCATTGCTACCCAATCCAAGAAAATGCGATGTAGTTGATCAGTGGACATTTATTGCGACTAAATCCCCTTTATACGTCCCTTAACATCAGGGTCGGCTGTTCGTCATCTCCCTTAAGAGCATGATAAGTTGTTGGTCTACCTATGAGTGGCAGAGGGTACTTCTAGTACCACTATCCGATCCCCTTCCCCGCTCCATTTGCGAATGGCTCGAGGGAAGCATGATTGCCGGCAACTCTCTATATTAGATCCCATTTTCTCGTTGTGGTGGGAGGAAGTAATACGTTTTCCCACGCTTCTCGGAAATTACTCTCCCGGAATTTCGTAGCAAACCTCTCCGTGATGCACAGCGCTTGTCTTTAAGCAGCTTGTGGAGCACCTCTGAACGCTCTCGCACCAACTACACGGTCCCGGTAGGCCGGTTCAGAGCTGTATAGCACAGGTATTGAAACTAAACCACGATGATGTAGAAGTAGTAGATTAGTATGCTTTATGCTGTTATACATTTGTGTTGTTAAAAGACATCTTGCTGTACACCGTGAGTCATGTGTAAAGATATTCAATTGCCCGGCCAGTATTCAGGCACATAACCCATTTTTAGTGGCGTCTATTGTTATGTCTATATCAGAGGACGTGTCTGTCAGATATGAAATCTTTATGTTATAAAAATTGATGTGGATCTCTATGGTACACAGGTTGTTGTGCGTACATTTTTAGGTGTGAAACGCTAAACGGCTATTGGACAATCTTTATTCTTATCTGTATTGAAATATCGCCGTAATATTGTTGGCAAACCGTTATCCTAATGAGCATTAGTTTCCATTTTCGCAGTAATTAATATGTAATTATTGTCTTCTACATTTCTCTTTGTAAATTTTACCACTTTTAAGTGTTCTTATCTTTACTTACAATCTTTGTTTCGGTGATGGTCACTTTCCAGGATATACACCGAAACGTCATATTATCTAAGGAACTTAATGTTGACTGTTATTGTAGTAGATTAACATTAGATGAATCTACAGCTTTGGAGAAGTCCTTGTTGGGCGAAATGACAAAATACATTTATATGGACTAATTAGATTTCATGAAACACATCGTTATCACACTACAAAATGAAGGATGCGTATATAGTTTGACTACTACACTGAAGAGCCAAAGAAACTGGCTGGCACACCTGCCTAATATTGTGTAGGGACCCCGTGAGCAAGCAGAAGTGCCACAACACGAAGTGGCATGGACTCGACTAATGTCTGAAGCAGTGCTGGAGGATATTGACATCATGAATCCTGCAGGGCTGTCCATAAATCCGTAAGAGCACGAGGGGCTGGAGTTTTCTTCTGCAAAGCACGTTGCAAGACATCCAGATATGCTCAGTAATGTTAATATCTAGGGAGTTTGATGACCAGAGGAAGTGTTTAAACTCCCTGGAGCCACTCTGTAGCAAATCTGGATGTATGGGATGTCGCATTGTCCTACTGGGATTGCCCAAGTGATATGAATGGATGGAGGTGATAAAACAGGATGCTTACACGCGTATCATCTGTCAGAGTCATATCTAGACGTTTCAGGGGTTCCATATCACTCAAACTGCACACGCCCACACCATTAGAGAGCCTCCACCAGCTTGAACAGTCCCCTGCTGACATGCAGGGTCCATCGATTCATGAGGTTTTCTCCATACACGTACACGTCCACCTGCTCGATACAATATGAAACCCGACTCGTCCTACCAGGCAACATGTTTCCAATCATCAACAGTCCAATGTCGGTGTTATCGGGCCTAGGCGACGCGTAAAGCTCTGTGTCGTGCAGTCATCAAGGGTACACGAATGGGTCCTTCGGCTCCGAAAGCCCATGTCGATGACGTGTCGTTGAATAGTTGGCATGCTGAGACTTGTTGATGGCCCAGCACTAAAATCTGTAGCAATTTGCGGAAGGGTTGTACTTCCGTCAAGTTGAACGATTCTCTTCAGTCGTCGTTGGGCCCATTATTGCAGGATATTTTTTCGGCCGCAGCGGTGTCGGAGATTTGATGTTTTGCCAGGTTCCTGATATTCACGGTACACTCGTAAAATGGTCTTACGGGAAAATCCCCACTTTATCGCTGCCTCGGGGATGCTGTCCCCCATCGCTCGTGCGCCGGCTGTATCACCACGTTCAAACTCACTTAAATCTTGATAACCTGCCATTGTAGCAGCAGTAACCGATGTAACTAATGTGCCAGACACTTCTTGTCTTATACAGGCGTTTGCAACCGCAGCGCCGTATTGTGCCTGTTTATATATCTCTGTATTTGAATACGCATGCCTACAGCAGTTTCTTTGACGCTTCAGTGTACAAAGCAATCTTTCTATTGTTATGCACTTGTTAATAGTCATCAGTAATACTGAATTGTGGGGTAAAAAGAAAAACTGAGTGGCTACCCGGCGAAAATCAATTTCACTTCAGAGGAAATAAAGGGAAGAAAGGAGGCCCTTCGACGTTGGGCTGAATAATGGAAAGCATACAGAAAATACAGGATGTCTCTGTGGCATTTGTGAACCTGTAGAACGTCTTAAACAATATAGAGTGAAATAAGTCGTTCAGTTCTGTTCAAGTCCATTCTAAGAATAATGAGAATAAAATGCAAAGACGGATGTATAGTCCACAATTTTTTGTAAAAATGAAATGCCAGAAGAGGCTACGGCCAGTTCGCAGCTTGTCGCCACGGTACGCGTAGGCGTAAGAAACTATCCAAGAAACAACTGAAAATTTTTAAACAGGAATAAAAACTTAAGGGTTATATACGTATTAATGTTACGATTTGTATATGGATAGCCCTTTTGGTGATTAGTAAGGACGACATTGAAGAAAAAAAATACTTTTCTGCATAAAATGGTTCAAATGCCTCTGAGTACTATGCGACGTAACATCTGAGGTCATCAGTCCCCTAGAACTTAGAACTACTTAAACCTAACTAACCTAAGGACATCACACACATCCATGCCCGAGGCAGGATTCAAACCTGCGACCGTAGCGGTCGTGCGGTTCCGGACTGAAGCGCCTAGAACCGCTCGGCCACAACGGCCGGCGCACAGCTATCCACTGCTGATTTGAATACATCTCTTGCTAGCGAACAACATCACATAAAAGTATTTGGAGAACTAATATGAGATCAGATGACTGACTACGGAACTGTACAGTTGCACTTAGAAAAGTCTCATTTGTTCCGTACGGCAAAAATCTGAAATAACATTATACTATAGAATGATAACTATTTCGACTACAAAGTATTATGGGGAAGCAGTTCCAAAGGCACTGATAACGTTATCTGATCGTGATAAGAATGTTTTTTCTTGAAGTAGATGTTCAAACCCAGCTTTCCGCAATCGCATTTAGCTGATAAATTCTTCCTTTAAATTCCTCCTACGTGCCTGCATGTTTTCAAAGCTTTCGATACACCGTAACTCCTAGTGAAGATGAGAGGTGATAAACTTGGCGAATCGTTGCTCGGATGACTTCCCCAGAAGGGTTACACTGAGTAGGCATACTGCGTTAGGGAGACACGTAGGCTGTCCTGTAATTTTTTTACTATATCGGGTGATCTCGAACACCACCAACAAAATTTCGGAAGTTGTTCTACGATATTTTATGGAATATTTTTGTACAAGGGTCCCTTGATCTCTGATGGTTTGTTACTGAGTAATACTGTAATTATGAGATGCTGGATATGTTACCACAATGCCAATGTTTTTATGAAACAATCTCCACACAGCGGAAAAGTCTGTTATACGCTGTCACAATGTACAGAGCAAAACACAGAACCTTCAGATATTATACTACTGTAACGCGTGCTTTCTGACGTTGCGGGAACAGCTCAACATAGGATCGATGGGCCGCTCTCCATTTGCATGGAGTGAATCCGTACACGAGTTGAATAGCGGCCAACACTTCGTCAGTGATCCTACGTGCACTGATGTGTATCGCTGTTAATACACGATTAAAAGTGCCGGAAAAGACAAATCTGAGACAGAACAGAGCACTACTGAAGGCAAACTTGAACACGAAGAGTGAAGTGGGCGTTACTGTTCTCAACAGCAAGTACCGTGGAGAGTTGCAGATATTTTCAGTCCAGTATACGTACACAGATAAATAAGGGTAACTATTACTAAATGCAACTACTTCGAAATAAATTCGTTGAGTGCGAATTACTTGGCTTTAGCTGTGTTAGGTACAGTTGTACCACTTACTGGTGACATATGAGAAACTGTGCCCGATCGTGAGTTATAAGGATATATACAGTGTTGTATATGGAAGTTCGGGTCGGTCCGGGAGTCGCTGGACCGCTTGCGATAAGGGGGAAATTCGGGTGCGAGTCCCGGTCCAGTAGCCGGCCGCTGTGACCGAGCTGTTCTAGGCGCTTCAGTCCGGAACCACGATGCTGCTACGGTCGCAGGTTCGAATCCTGCCTCGGTCATGGATGTGTGTGATGTCCTTAGGTTAGTTAGGTTTAAGTAGTTACGTGTAGGAGACTGATGACCTCAGATGTTAAGTCCCATAATGCTTAGAGCCATCCAGTTTTTTCCCTGGTCCGGTAAAAATTTTCTTATGTCACCAATCACATTTGTAGCTAACACAGCTGAAGTCAAGTTACTCGCATTCGGCGAATTTACTTCGAAGTAATTCCATTTAGTTTGATTTGTTGTCTTCATTTATCTATGTTCCTGTATTGCACTGAAAATATCTACACAACACTGCAACTGTCGACAGTATGCACCGTGGCTCTTTATTTCGAAGTAATTTCGTACAGCTGTCTATAGTCAACAAGTCTGTTCATCCAGACATTCATTCATTCATTCATATCACTTTTGCACTTATGGACAGTGTTTGAACTCAAATATCTCATGATGACACAGTTTTCACTTCTTCCCTTTCTTCCTTTTCTCTTCCCAAAATCTCTTCATCCTTTGACTATCCTCTTGTTTCTTTTGTTTCGTCCATAATGCTCCCGCCTTCCTCTTCTCATTTACCATAAATTTTACGTTCCTAATTTTGTTCCTGAATTCCTTTCTGTATTTTATCGTTTGTTTGTTGATCCCCAGCTGCCCTATGTCTTCCTCTATTTCATGATACCAATTTGTTTTAAGGCTTGAATGTTTTACTACATCAAAGATTCCCTTTCTAAGTCTGGTGTTGTCCATTCTCTGTATGTGTCCGTAGAAATTTAGTCTGCGTTTTCTGATGATGTCTGTGAGACTGTCAGTGTGTTGGTATAACTCATTGGTAGGTCTTTTCATCCATATGCCATCTTTGTGTATTAGTCCGAATATTTTCCTGAGAATTTTGCGTTCTATTTTTTCTGTCTCTGTAATGCCTAATGCTCCAATTGTGGTCGTTTCTGAGACATATAGTGCTTCCGGTAATACAACAGTTTTGTAGTGTCTAATTTTGGCCTGTCTTGATATGCTTTTCTTATTATAATGTGACCATGTGAGTTTGTAAGCTTTCTGGAATCTTTCTGTTCGTTCTATGTTGGATGCCTTTTTTGATCCTCCTATTTGTATGTATTCACCTAAATATTATAATTTTTCGACTCTTTCTACGGATCCATACATCGTTTGCATGATGTGTAAGTTGTTAGTTTGTCCTTCCATGTATTGAGTATTCTCATACGATATCTGTAGACCTGTTTTGGCAGCTGTTTCATGTAGGTGTTCCAGTGCTTCCTTTGCCTCCTGTGTGTTATTACTAAGTATGGCTATGTCATCTGCAAATGCCAGACATTTTATGATTGTTCTTGTTTCACGTGTTCTTCCGAGCTGTGTTCCTTTAACTTGTTCTCCCATTGTTCGACAATTTTGTCTAAGACTATGTTAAACGGGATTGGTGAAAGCCCATCTCCTTGTCGGACACTTGTGTATATCTGGAAGGGTTCCGAAATTTCTGCCATGTCTCATCCAGACATATAAATAAATAAATTCAATTACTCTGTAACAAGCCAACATAGACCCCAAGCATTTATACCAAAATACTCAGAGAAAAATTTCATCGAGGCAATTCAGATTAACGTTGTATGTTTCGGTTTCAGGTCACTCTAATTATATCATAGTGAGTGAGATGGTAACTATAATAATAATAATAAAAACCGGAAAATTCATAGTAATTCCTACTTCGGAAATGTTACTGAGCGAGGTGGCGCAATGGTTAGCACACTGGACTCGCATTCGGAAGGACGACGGTTCAATCCCGCGTCCGGCCATCCTGATTTGTTTTCCGTGATTTCCCTAAATCGCTCCAGGCAAATGCCGGGATGGTTCCTTTGAAAGGGCACGACCGACTTCGTTCCCCATCCGCCCCTAATCCTATGCGACCGATAACCTCGCTGTTTGGTCTCTTCCCCAAACAGCCAACCAACCTTCGGAAATATTGGCCAATCAAAATATCAGCCCTGCCAAAAATGTTTTAGGTTACGCTATGAAATCCGATAGTTAACGTACTTATGCAGATGAACGCTAACCTGTCAGCCAAATAAAAAAAAATCATTGACACATAGCCTTACGACAGCTGACAATGAGTCCTTGAGTCTCGCGTCCGTGATCCGCCGGAACCGCCTCCCGTGTCACGGACGCTTTCATGGCCGTCCTGGTCGTACATACTCTGTACATCCGTTATGCTCTCACATGGAGAATAGTAATCTCACTTCTTTTTCAACTGTTCCTGGAGCACAGCATGTCAAGCCTTAGTTTGTCAGATCGGCTTTCGGAAACAGCACTCGCACTCGATTTCTGTATCGCCAGATACGTCTACTGTACATTCATACTCTGCAAACCGCTGTGAAGTTCATGGCAGATCGTACTTCCCATTTTACCTGTTAAGGTTTCTTCCCATTCCATTCATGTATGGAGCGTAGGAAGATTGGCCGACTAAATGGCTCTATGCGCGATGTGCACTAAAGTCAAACAAGTCCTGGGATACCTTCTAATATTGTGTCGTGTCGCGCCTCCTTTTGCCCGGCTTAGTGCAGCAACTCGACGTAGCGTGGACTCAACAATTCGTCGGAAGTCCCCTGTAGAAATATTGAGCTTTGCTGCCACTAAAACCGTCCGCAATTGCAAAAATGTTGCCGGTGAACAGTTTTGTCCACGAACTGACATCTCGATTATGTCCTATAAATGTTCGATGGGATTCATGTCGGGCGACCTACATGGCCAAATCATTTGCTCGAACTGTCCAGGCTATTCTTCAAACCAATGGAGAAAAACTGTGGCCCGGTGACATGGCGCTTGTCACCCATAAGAATTCCGTCGTTGTTTAGGAACATGAAACCCATAAATGGCTGCAAATGGTCTCCAAGTGTCTGAATATAACCCTTTCCAGTCAACCAACGCTTCAGTTCCATGTAAATACAGCCGACACCTTTCACATTGACTTTTTGACAAACCGGGTCCATGCCTTGGTGGGGTCTGCGCCACACTCGAACCCTACCATCAACTCTTATCAATTGAAATCGGGACACCTGATCAGGCCATAGTTTTCCAGTCGTCTAGAGTCATACCGATATGGTCACGAGCATAGGAGAGGCGCTGAAGGCGATGTCGTGTTGTTAGCAAAGACACTCGCGTCGGTCGTCTGTTGCCACCCTTTTAAGGCCAAATTTCGCGGCACTGTCCTAACGGATACGTTCGTCGTACGTTCCACATTGATTTCTGTGGTTATTTCACACAGCGTTGCTTGTCTGTTAGCACTGACAACTCCACGCAAACGGTGCTGCTCTCTGTCGTTAAGCAAGGCCGTCCGCCACTGCGTTGTCCGTGGTGAGAGGTAATGCCTGAAAACTGGTATTCTCGACATACTGTGGATCTCGGAATCTCGATTTCTCTAGCAATTTCCAAAGTGGAATGTCCCATGCGTTTAGCTTCAACTACCATTCCCGTTGTGCGGCCATAATTACATCGGAGACGTTTTCATGTGGATTACCTGATTACAAACGAGAGCTCCGCCAACGCACTGCCCTTTTATACCTTGTGAACGCGATACTACCGCCGTCTGTGCATATCGCTATCCCATGACTTTTGTCCCCTCGATGTAATTAGTTTAATCTTGTTTTCCCGATTCCTAAGGGAGTGGTATGTAGGGGATTGTAGTATATTCGTAGACTCATCATTTAAAGACGCTTCCTGAAGCTTTGTAAGTAGGCTTTCTCGGGATAGTTAGCGATTACCTGCAAGTGTCTGCCAATTCAGTTTCATAATCTCTGTGAGACTCTCCCATACCTCAAACGAAACTGGGATCATTCGTGCTGTCTTATTTGATATGGTTTCCACACACTTTCGAAAGAAGTTGCTCCCCTTCTACCAGCAGTTCATCGCAGATCGCGGGTGCAACGAAGGGTAGTTAGCGAATCGAAAAAATCGCAGGTCATTCTCGTATTCAAAAAGGGTTGCAGGACAGATGCACATCATTAGAGAGCTATGTCGTTGCCATCAGTCTGTTGTAGAATCATGGAACGTATTTTTTGCTCAAGAACTGGGGAACGAATATATCCTCTACAAAAATCGACGTCTATTCCGCAAAGAGAAATCTTGTGAAACTCAGGTAGCTCTGTTCCCCCATGATAACCATAGCGCTGAAGGCAGGAGTGCTCAGGTTGACGCCGTGTTCCTTGATTTCAGGTGACTTCAGGGAGGCATTTGACACCATCCAGCACTGCCACTTAGTGAAAAAAAATACGAGCTTACTAGATTTGCGACCGGATTCAAGACTTCCTCCCGGACAGAAATATACACGTTGCTCTTCACGGGACAAAATTGACAGATGTAAAGGTAATTTCCGGAGTATCCGAAGGAAGTGTGATAGGACTGTTACTGTTTGCAACGTATATAAACCTCGCGAAGGTAAATAAATGTAACATATTGCGAATACACAGGAAAGAAGTCCACTACTGTACAAGTTCGTTATTGATGAGAAGCTGCTGGAAACAGTAGCTACCGTGAGATATATAGGAGTAACTACCTACAGCGACCGTAAGTGGAATCAGCACATAAAACAAATAGTAGTAAAAGCAGATGCCAGACTGACATTCATAGGGAGAATCTTAAGGAAGTTAACTCATCTACGAAACAAGTGGCTTACAAGGCTCTTGTTCGACAGATTCTTAAGTATTTCTCAAAGCCAGGGATCCTTACCATGTAGAACTGATAGAAGAGACAAAGAAGATAAAAAAAAGCGGTGCGTTTCGTCATGGGATCGTTTAGTCGACACGAGAGCGTTACAGAGATGCTCAACAAAATCCAGTGGCAGGCGCTACAAGAGAGGCGTTGTCCGTCACGGAGAGGTTTACTACTGGAATTTTGAGAGAGTATTTCCCAGGAGTAGTCGAACAATGTATTTCTCCCTCCCACATCCATATCGCGAAAGGACGACGACCAGAAATTTCAAAAAGTTAGTGCTAATACAGAGAGTTGCTGACAATCATTCTTCCCAGGCACCTTTTGCGAGTGGAAAAGAGTATTGGAGATCACCTAGTGATACCAGAAGTACCCTCCGTCACACACCATTACGTGGCTTGCTGAGTATGATGTAGATGCAGATTTTACGTCACAGAACTTTTTTATAGATCGACAAATCCTATGATCTTGTCTTGATTAAAAGTATCGCTCATCCGTGTGTATACAATGTTGCCAAAAAATTAAAATAAAGGTTATTTAAAGATAAAAAGGAAAAGCACAAAAATATCCCCTGAACAATTACAAGAGATGGAAAGTGACGTGGAATACAGTACATCCCAAGCTGACATCAGCAACTTTTGCGTCATTTTGCAGGACCGTATTTTAGTCAGAGAAGACTACGCAATACACCTCGAAATTGCTGCGCAAGGCAATCAGTCTACAGTTCCAGCAATTGATTAAGATGCTCCACGACATGCAACTCACGTAACCATGACAGCTAAGCGCCAGCACTCTTCCGGCCCTTCCACGGTGTCCTACTCCGCGCCGCCGGCGTTGTCTGGTATTGTGGCTTTAGACACGCCACGGTCGTGGGCCGCTCAAGACTTTCACGCCAGATTTCGTTCGTTCTCTGGACGCAGCACCTGAAAAAAGTGAGTCTCCCAGAACGGCTCCGTTCAGCGATCATCCTCGCTCTTCTTCTGCCTTAAGTCGAGGCACCGAAAATTACTCGCGAGCTGCTAACGAAATAGGAAAACAACGTCCCTCTTCTCACAGATGTCAGCAGATGTCTCTCATCCTGCACGTGTTTATCATTTCAAGACTCGTCAGCGCATCTATGAAAACGTAGTTCTGCAAGTACAAAATTCGAGGAGGAAATTACACGTCATAGTTTGCCAAGAACGCTGTAGACCACTTCTGTAACTGAGACATCACCCAGCAGTTCGATTCCAGGTGTTGTCGAATTTCACTGCTAACAGTTTAATATAATATCATTTCCTGGCTGCAATTGTCTGGTCTTCAGCGGTCAATTGTGTATGCCACAGCCAGCATCCGTTGGATGGGGCCCGGAGAGGATTGTCCAATCCGTCCCTAATTCTCCAAATGGGTTGTGGCCAGAGCCTATATGACTGACTGAGAGGTTTGTGATCAGCCATGATGGCCCGTGTCTCTCAGTACCCATTGCGGGTAACAGTTCTCGCAGGAAGCACTGTAAGTGGAACAAGGAAAGGGACAATGAAAATGCCTACACTCTGCTTCGAATACTCTTTGACTAAAAGGCCTAAATGTTAAATAATTTCGTGAAGCAGTTTGGAGCTCGTGAAAGTTGGGAGTCAGCCGACAGCTCTTGCTGGTGTACTGGCGTTGGATAAAAGTATGGAAATACGGCCAGAAATGGGTGGTTGAAGAGAAATGCAGATCTTAGGCAAGCCTGAGGCTGCACTCATGTATTTGACCAGTAGTGGCACCTGTGCAATTTCATCCAGTGTCAGTCTTGGTCATAACAGTGTTCGGTGTAATCGTGAGTGCCTTATGTAGCAGCTCAGTTAATCCGCTTGGGCAAATGATTGGTGCTCGTTTGGTAGGTGCATCCACAACCAAAGTAGCTGAAGTTTTTGGTGTTTTCAAGAGACACCAAATGGAAGATTTATACCGCATGCTGGAAAAGAGGGTAACGTAATCCGCTGAGTCACAACACGTATGTTGAGTGATAGTGACGGACAGTATTTGAAGCGGACTGTGACGCGAAAGAAGAGGACGACAGCTGCAAAGGTCACTGCATAACTGAAATTCGTACTCGCGAACGCTAACAGCACCAAATCAGCACGAAGGGAACGCCATAAGCAGGGAATTTCAGAGCGATCCGAAATTCCAAAACCACTCATCAATGATGCAGATACCCGTAACAAGAGAACGTGGTGCTGAAGCCATAGAACCTGAACTGTATAGTAATGGAAGAGTCACTCAGTCAGGTGAGTCTTCTTTCACACTGTTTCCAATTTCTGGCCGAGATTACTTCCCAAGAGTGAAACAAGGCTGGGCTTCGGTGACGATTTTGGGAGCAATATCATGGTATTCCATTAGCCCCTTGGATACTCTGTAGGGTGGCATTAATGTTAAGGATTACCTATTCATTTTGGCTTAGCTGGTCGAACCCAAATACCCTCCATCCAATAAGAATTGCGGAGTGTAGAATTAGTTTACAATGACCACACTAGACAGCCTCTAGGCTCGCTGCGATCGAACAGATAACACCGGCGCACATGACTAAGTCCTGTGGGATGTAACGAATACGACGGGTGATACGACTGGTACAGGTAATGCTGTTTCCTAAGACGACAATGCTCCTGTTCACATAGTTCACACCAGCAGTGATTTTTTGAGTTTAGGGATCAACTGTTGCATCTCTCTGGCCACCACAGTGACAAGATCCATATATTATTGAACCTTTGTGGTATACCTTGCAGGAAAAGGTGCGTGATCGCTATCTCCCATTATCGTTGCCTCAACTTGCCACTATTTTTCTGGAACAATAGTATAAAATATCCTTGAAAATCATATAGGTCATGTATTCATCCATTCCGATACGAGTAGAAGCTGTTTTGAATTATAATGGGTTTCCTGCATGGTAATGTGTCTTTTGTCCACCTCCTGTAGGTGGTGTCCTGCTCCCTCTGGGGCGCAGGTAGTGTTCTAAAGTGTGTTTCTGAAGTCAGTAGTAGGTGATCTGATCAGTCAAGTTATTTTTCCAGTACCGGAAAAGTGCATTTTCCTGAACCAGCGTGGACTTCTGCTTAGGTAGTTTCCATTTCTCTAGGCGAGTGTTGCCTTTATGTGAGCATACCCGTATCCGGTTTGCAGACTATGGAGCCAGTAGATAGTGTGATGGTATGCTTTTAGAGAACGAGATGGATTTTGTGAGGTTTAATGGAAGCCAATGAACTATATTTGTCGATGTAATTTTGGGAGTGGTGTTGTGGCAGTTTATGCCCAGGCTGTCACACATCGTGTTTTATAATGTAATATGCACATCCCAATAGTCAGAACAATCAATTATTTAGCACTGAATTATAACTGCAGACAATATTCAATACTGCCAATGACTGCACGGCTACTGACGTCTTCTTATTTCCTTTTATTTCGATGAGGAGTTACTGTTATTTTCTGCCGCCTTCGGAGCTTTCTTTAGATGACTCATGGCAAATGAGTTAATTTAGAAGGACCAGAGTATTATAAAATTGTTCTACGCTGAAAGCAGACTCCAAGCAGTTATAGGACAGGGAAGTGTCTGTGTCCTGATTCTGCACAGCAGGCGCATTGCAGGAGGGCCTGTGTGCCATAAAAACTGGGTCGTGCGAGATACTAGAAGGAATCCTCTTGGCGAGCTAAAGGCCTGAAAGCCAGGTGAACCACGCAGAACTTGAGACGGTGGGTCGGCCATTGTTTGCAGCCATGCCACTAAGGAACGTACATTTAAATTCGAGTAACAAGAACTGTGATTGACTAACAATAATTATTTCAGTAGAAGACGCATTTTTCCGTGGATATCTACGTGGCAAGCCTTTTGGTTGGCTGAGGTTAGATACCTATCATGCAATGGGAGAGATTTTCAGCCTACCTTCCTGCGCCACACCGTTGCTGGTTAACTGTGACAAAATTTGTGAGATTAGGAATTTGTTAAAATATTTATAAAATTATTATTGATTGGAACTCACAAGGGCTGTTGCAAGAACCGGCGGGATTTCTAATCTCGCAGAATAAGCTAGGTTTTGGGGAGTAAAGTCAGAATGCGCTTGCTTCAGGGAGACTGGCGAGAGCAATTGCGGTCGCTGTAAAGAACTGCTGAGGTGGATGTCTCCAACTCCGAGTAGAGCACAGAGGTCTGGACTCAGAATATCCATTTGTTGCTGTCCTGTCTTCTACACTCAGACCGTTTGGGAGTGGCAAGCATGAGGCGGCAGTGGGATCACCAAGCCAAGGCGGATGCGAGGTTATTTAACTTACGTCGTGGTTTAACTGCGCAGTTTTAACGTTCGTAGCCAGCTTGCTGCTACCGTCATGCACTTTAGCGAATTTATTGGAGTCCTATCTTCAAATCATTGACTGTTTACGCAGTCATTGGCCATATCTGGGATATAGTTTCATATTACTCTTTCATGTGTGCACCCACCTGTACAAAGCTCTTTTCTTTACCCTTCGTCCACTTGTTAAATGTTTATATGCTTGACTCAGTGAGTAAATCACTTCTTCGCTGTCTTATGGTAATAAACCAAATTGTTATAGTGACTGCTAGTTTCCTTTTGTAGTTAAACGAGCCCTTTCAACAATATGTCCATGTAAGGTGTAGTACCCATAATTTCTTCCTTAATTGAAGCATCCCTAGTAATTTTCATTCAATAGGGCGTTATCTGCTGTGTGACGTTGTTTCTCTTAAGTAATCCCACCACGAGCTGCCCTTCCCTGTACGTCACAAGGTGTCGGACTTCTAACATCTTAGGGGTATGTTAAACAGATCAGCCGACACCTCACACCGTTAGAATGTATCCTTGTAACGTTCCGTGGATGTTATAGGCGACAGTTGTTAGGAGCCACTTGTAGGTGACGTAGGAACTGTAAACGACGTATCTATTCCAGTACAGTGGTCGGATCGCGGAATCGTTATGTTAGAGTTGGACTGCTGCAGGACTTTGACTGTTGACTTTGCAGTACTGAGAAATTTAGCCCTGTATCACGGGTCAAACTAGCATGGCGACTTATGTAGACTGATTTTACATCTGTAGCAGTGCAGAGAATTAATCCGGCTCCACCAACAAACGTTTCCGATTAATCTGCAGAGCAGTATCCCAAAAGTCATCACATTGCCTCATGGGGTGAGATATGTTCGTGGTGATTCTCTCGTCAGGTAACGATGTTAAACTCGGCGATCTGACAAGCCTGAAACGTCTCCAGAAATACGAGTTACACTATGTGATCAAAAGTATCCGGACACTGGCTGAAAATAACTTATAAATTCCTGGCGCCCTCCAACGGTAATGCTGGAATTCAATGCCTTGATGACAGCTTCCACTCTCGCAGGCATACGTTCAATCAGGTTTTGGAAGATTTCTTCGGGAATGGGAGCCTATTCTTCACGAACTGCTGCACTGAGGGGAGGTATCGATGTCGGTCGGTGAGGCCTGGCACGAAGTCGGCGTTCCAAAACATCCCAAAGGTGTTCTATAGGATTCAGGTCAGGACTCTATACAGGCCAGTCCATTACAGGGCGTATAATCACTCCGCCACAGGCAGTGCATTTTGAACAGGTGCTCGATAGTGTTGAAAGACCCAATCGCCATCCCCAAATTGCTCTTCAACAGTGGGAAGCAAGAAGGTGCTTAAAACATCAATGTAGGCCTGTGTTGTGATATTGCCACGCAAAACAACAAATGGTGCAAACCCCCTCCATGAAAAATACGACCACATCATAACACCACCGCCTCCGAATTTTACTGTTGACACTACACACGCAGGCAGATGATGTTCACCGGGAATTCTCCATACCCACACCCTCCTATCGGATCGTCACATTGTGTACCGTGATTCACCACTCCACACAACGTTTTTACACTGTTCAATCGTCCAATATTTACGCTCCTTACACCAAGCGAGGCGTCCTTTGGCATTTACCGGCGTGATGTGTGGCTTATGACTAGCCTCTCGACCATGAAATCCAAGTTTTCTCACCTCCCACCTAACTGTCATAGTACTTGCAGTGAATCCTGATGCAGTTTGGAATACCTGTGTGATGGTCTGGATAGATATCTGCCTGTTACACATTACGGTCCTCTTCAGCTGTCTGCGGTCTCTGTCAGTCAACAGACGAGGTCGGCCTCTACGCTTTTATGCTGTACGTATTCCTTCACGTTACCACTTCACTATCACATCGGAAACAGTGGACCTAAGGATGTGTAGGAATGTGGAAATCTCGCGTACAGACTTATGACACAAGTGACACCCAATCATTTCACCACGTTCGAAGTCTGTGAGTTTGGCGGAGCGGCACATTCTGCGCTCTCACGACGTCTAATGACTACTGAGGTCGCTGATATGGAGTAACTGGCAGTATGTGGCAGACAATACATCTAATACGGAAAACTTATGTTTTTGGGGGTGTCTGGATACTTTTGATCACAGAGTGTATGTGCTACTACCGAGATCCATCCTCTCCCTTCCTGTTATACCACAGTCATCCATTATCACGGAAATGCAACAGCACAGTGCACAATTATTCATCCATCTTCCGTTCAGTTCCTCTGTATACAATCATGAAAAAATTACGCAGAAAACAGATACCTCCATTTGTACAGGTCATCTGTTTCCACGATAACAGCGGTATTATTCAACGACACCAGCATATGACGCAGAAAAAGGTAGGAAGATTAGGGCTAACTGCTTAACACATGAGGAAACGATTCGATTATTAAATGCCGGACAAGAGCAGAGAAACCACTTCGAAGAGAATAGGACGAGGGAATTTCACCACCTGAAGAGCGGTTGATGTCTCCCGTGATCGATTTCGGAAAACCGTCGTTCCAGCTGAACCAGCATCGCACTCGACATTAATTTGATCATATTCCATGTATACCTCGCAACGGGTCCTCTGAAATGTGGAAGAAGTCAAAGACAATCCTTTTATTTATGTAAAGGGAAATTAAATTACTTCACATCACAAAATACTATTGTATTACACTATTAATACTAACTAGAAAATAAACTAATATATCAAAGTGAAGGTTCTGTTCAATGGAGTAGAAGGTGATACCC
The DNA here is from genome assembly GCF_023864345.2 of Schistocerca serialis cubense. Taxonomy (NCBI): domain Eukaryota; kingdom Metazoa; phylum Arthropoda; class Insecta; order Orthoptera; family Acrididae; genus Schistocerca; species Schistocerca serialis. The sequence continues at coordinate 448,433,917 of NC_064641.1, read as the reverse complement.
AAAAAAACGTTCTTTAATTCAGTCTTAAGCTCCAATACATTACCCCTAAGACGTTTAATATGATCAGGCGCCGGCCAGGGTGGCCGAGCGGTTCTAGGCGCTACAGTCTGGAACCGCGCGACCGCTACGGTCGCAGGTTCGAATCATGCCTCGGGATGGATGTGTGTGGTGTCCTTACGTTAGTTAGGTTTAAGTAGTTCTAAGTTCTAGGGGACTGATGACCTCAGATGTTAAGTCCCATAGTGCTCAGAGCCATTTGAACCATGCTCAGGCCACGACATGTATAGTCCGTATAAGCGGATAGTTGCGGGTAGGTAATTTGTCATTGTACACTACTGTTTCAATAATAATTCAAATTAAAGCATATCCGGACATATTTGTCGTAATTTGTTACTTTTTTTGGACCTTGTGTCTGTAGATGTGGCAACTGGCTATGCCGGAGGCTCAGTTGGTGATCTATCGTACAAAAATTATAACGAAGTCTGCGAAATATAATCCATATATTTCAGCAATGGATCTCAGTGCAAGACTGTTCATACTATCACGGTTTCTTCACTCGTGCTGGCAGTGCACTGCAACAAAGAGCCTTCCTCTTGCCGCGCTGAGTTGTGAAGCAACCCGGCCGTGCTCGCAGTCTGTTTAGCTGGGCGCTGTGTCAGCTCAGGCGCCTGCAGAATTACGGGAGTCGACAGGTAGTTGCGTGGTGAACGATCGAAGACTGTGCCTTTGACTTCTTGTCGACAAATGCACACGTACTGCTCACGTCTACTATCCACATAATTATCCTTGTCCAAGTAGGATTTCGGAACGCCGTGTGCGTCCTGTAGTCCTGTTTGTAATCCCTCCCCACTTTTCGTGGTGTTCCACAACGCACATTACCGTGTGAGGTGGTACGCACTGGATTTGCATTTGTTAGGAGAGGGGTTCGAAAGCCCGTTTCAGTCGTCCAGATTTGTGCCTTCTGTGTTTTCCTTAAATCACTGAAACTTACTCTGGGACGGTTCCTTGGAAAAGACAGGCCGATTTTCGTCTCCATCTCAATCCACCCAGAATTTGCACTTCGTCTTTAGTATCCTGGTAGTCGAGGAGACTTATAAACTCTGCTCCTTTCTGCGGCACGCGCTGCTTCTGTATGTCACATTTGCTAAACTTTTTACCTGCTGAAGTAGCCAATCTGTTAGATATTGTTTCCGTAGGACAGGGTTCAGTTAATAGGGTAGGTTTCTCCAAATTTTTGGGTTTTCAGATTGATGACAACTTGAACTGGAAATAGCATATTATTGACCTTCTCAAACAACTAAGTTCAGCTTCTTTCGCTCTTCGTATAATCGCTAGTCTTGGTAATAAACAGATCAGCCTCCTAAGTACTTTGCATATTTCCACTCAATAATGTCTTACAGAATAGTTTTCTGGGGTAACCCACCATTTAGACATAAAGTATTGATTGTACAAAACAGAGCAGTGAGAATAATTAGTGGTGTTCACCCAACGACGTCATGTAGGCACCTTTTCAAAGGGTTTGGTATTTTAACTGCACCATCAGAGTACATATATTCGCTAACGAAATTCGTTACAAACAATCCATCTCAGTTCGCGAAGAACAGTGATGTTCATACGTACAACACTAGAGAGAAAAATGACATTTCCTATCCGTTATTAAAGCTGTCAGTTACTAAAAAAGGAGTACATTATTCAGCAACAAAAATCCTTGATCATTTGGCCAACAACATAAAGTGTCTGGCAGTAGCAGATCAAGTTTTAAATCTAGCTTAACTCCTTCTATTCCATGGACGAGTTTGTTTCAGAACTGATAAAAAAAAATGTACCTCTGAATGTAGTTGCATGCGTAGAACTAAAAACTTCAGTAATATATATTAATATTAGCACTCTATATATATATATATATATATATATATATATATATATATATAAAATAACCGGGAAAATGATCTACGGAACATGACATAACTAAAACTAAGAACATCTTCTTCTTCTAATGACTGTCCATTCTCGTTGTTGGGGACCATCACAGCTATACGTATCAGTTTCGCTCGTTCGAAAAATTTCCATGTCCTGAAGTTTCCGAACCAAGATCTTCTTCTTCTCTCTCTCCCCATCATTTACCAGACATTTTGCTTTGAAGAACGTTCTGCAGCCGTTTTTACCTGTTTTCATCTCTCGTGTCAGAGATACTGTAATTATCTGCATTTTACTGTGCTTAAGGTTTCTTTTTCTGCCAGTATTTTGCGAAGAATGTCGTTGTTAGTAATTTTATCATTCCGTGGCACTCCTATCATTCACCTCTACAGCCTCAAGCAGTTTTACCGTTGTCTCGGTCAAAATCTAGGAGCCAAAACTACAGAAAAGGATGGAAAGCATGTAGCAAGGTGGAAATCTTAACTTTGTTTGTATTGAGAGGTGATGCATCCTGAATACATTATTCATTTTACAAATTGCGGCTCTGGGTTTCTCACATACGATCTTTAATTTCTTGCGAGTTTACCATTGGTTGTTAATGTAAGTTCCCGGACACGCGTATTTGTTAAATTGTTAAATAAGTTTGTCCTTCGGTTTTTTCACATAAGAATTTAATACTTCATATTATCTCGGAATATCAGATGAATAGTGAGCGGTCCGTTAAATCAGATAAGGTCTTTTGAAGAGTTTCTTCGACTCCATCCTAGGTTGCTTTGCAAGATGATGGAATTACGGCTAGTTGGAGAATGAGCAAAGAATCGTATCTATACGGAAATAAGCACAAAACGAAGCACCTGAGAGTAGCGAAAAGTATCTAACAGCATCTAATATTATCCGCCGTGCAAATTACAGAATATATAAAAATAGATTAAACTGTGGAACCTGCCAAACAACGCCTACGGCTATGCTGTAGAACTTGTGTAGACCACACAAAAAGGCGTTACGTCGAGAGAAAAATGATGAGGTGGTGTCGGTGAGGAGGGGGGCGGGAGGGGGGGGGGTGAGCTAAGAGTGATGTGAGCCTTTGTTGACAGCGGCGACAGCACAAGATTGCGAACAGTTAGCGAGTTGCTGTGCATTACTTCACGGCGCCTTTCGTTGCATGTTGTGCCTCGCTGTGCACTGAGTTGACGAGAAAGCGGCGGGCTGTGCTAGAGGTTCCTGCATCTGAATGACCCCGAAGTTACAGCCACGCGTCCTTTGCTGATGCGCCTGTGATTTGGAAGATCAGTCCCAAATGTCTCCTCTTTTTCCCAATTGTCCTTCCATCGCGTAATTACGCAAATAAGATACGGCCTCAGTAGCATGTAGCTCATTTCTAGAAGTGAGACATCTATGATTCACAAGCTTTGGTGATCCGTGCTTAATCATGCCAGCTCAGCAGCACACAACTGATTTCCGGAACACGGTAGCAAATGCATCTTAATGTCGGCGGAGTGACAGCTCTGTTAAATTTCGGATGTGCAGCAGCATAAATTCAGCTTCTAATATTTCGGCTGTTTATCATTCTTCAGAGTAAAACGAAAGACTGGCGCTACATCTCTCGCTCCGTCCTTTTAAATTCGCGGACCGCGCCACTGCGCGTGCCACCACAGATACACAGGTGCCAGAGATGCTGATCGGCGGAAAGCGGTACAATGGCTGTGGCTGCGGAGTCTATCCAGCCTGAGATGTCAATATATCCCTCTCAGCAGCTCCCTCACGAATTCTTTGTAACTTTATTACAGAAAGCGCCTGATTCCATGACTCACCTAAGCTGAAGCCGCTATCTCTATTAATTAAATTCGTCGCTTGGCGATCCCACATTTGCAGTTTCGTGGAAGTCAAGTATCTTTGAGGGACAGGCAAGTACCTTCGAATCAGTGGGGTCCTCATTGGGCATTGCACGCAAGATGTGGAGGAAGGAAAGTTAGTTCAGTTTCGTAGGCGTTAGAGATGGGTTACCAGCTTAGATGAAAACGCGCCTAAGGGAAACTGCCGCGGCTGTTTTGAAGTGACCACAGCAGTATTTGCCGGAAGTGTAAAAAGAAGGAGACCTAGATCTTACTGACCTGAGGAGTGTTTGAGCGCACTCCTTGAGTCCTAGACACAATTAGAACGAGATGAGATTGTCTCATTGAACACGTAGTTATTATTTACCTACAGTCGGTTCCATATGAAGTACAAGGAGAGCCGCGTTTCGTTGCGGCGTCGTGGACGAATCGGACTTGCTTATATAGCACCTGTAACATGTTTCGAAATTGACGTAAGAAAATTATGGCTTCCTGAAAAATAGTTTGTGTAAGTAATTTCGATGTTTAAGCGTTGCTTGTTAATACGTGCGACATATTAAATATCATTCTTCGTATTCTCATCATTTCCAGAAGTTTTCCGCTGCCTTCTTTTCCTGCGACAATTTTCTAAATGGGTATGAGGAAACTATCTGAAAAGGAATGGACCAGAGCGTGTATCGAACCAATAGCCGTGACTTTTCCCGAACAAACTGTCTACAGTTCCTATCCTGTTGGAGCACATTCAGTGGATTACCATGTACAGTAAACAGTCATAAAAACTAAGGATTTATACTTTGTGCATAACTGAATGACGTCACTGCCTGTTCCTACAGACTATACCTGTCGTAAACATCGACTTATATCTGTTTAGTCTACTGAAGCACGACAGCTAGAAGCCGATACCAGTTACCGCAATCAGAAATAATATTATTAAAATCGAGCCACTTCACCCTGACGCAATAGCATTGCGACAGAATTTTCTTCTAAGGAACTTATGCTGGGCCATTTACCATTTAAACTGTTTCGTACGACAAAAATTTATTTCTTATTGTTCGTATCTTTCTACGATAAGCCCTACGGGTTTTGCAGTTTCGAAATAGTTTAACAGAAATAAAGTTTTGAGAGCGAGTCGTAAATCGTACTTGGACGGCTCAGTCGTAGAGCATAAGCCCGCGAAAGGTAAAGGTCCCAGGTTTGAGTCCCGGTCAGGCACACAGTTTAAATGTGACAGGGAGTTTTATTTCGATAATGACTGACATCTCCACCATGACTAAAAGTCTTTCTTTCTAAAATACAGTTTTCTCACATCTCTTCACCAACTGAAGGTAACACATAAAAAGTCCTTCCATAAAGTGCCACTTTTCCTTGACGCATTTGTGTTTTAGGAGGCGAGCGGTGAAGAATGACTCAGGAAGGGCGTAGACGTCTGGCGGGCGTTGTTTGCCGACCACACGTCATGCACCGCGTGTCGGGGAAGCTGGCGCAGGGACTCCTCCCGCTGCCAGAGGCGGGCAACAGCTCGGCACTAGTATGACAAACGTTCAAAGCTCATATCTTTCTGGGAGGTCCACCCTTGTCCATAATTCCGTACCTTACCTGTCGGACCTCAAGGTGCTACAGACGCACTTTTTGAAATGGACTGCAATGCTATGTTCAATTTACAGAAGTCACAGACGACGTAGGCATTGTCTAGAAATAAACTTTAGCGAGAGGAAAAAAATCTTCTTTGTGGTAGATGATGCAATGTAGAGCAATGTGAAGACACTAAACTTAGTAGAAGCAGTTGGAACCAACTTTAATAGGTGACTCAGTGCACAGTTTATTAATGATGTGTTGAAGACACCTCTCCCAGCACTAGTGTAGCTAACAAAAAATCTCCGCACAGCTGAGACAGTTTCATCACTTATTACTATTATTATCTTTCCTTTCTCAGACCTTAGGTCTGGTTCGGAATGAAAGTGACGCGGACCTTGATCAAGCGTCACTTCCTTTTAACTGTACTGTATATGTTACATTGCGTTTAAGAACTTTCGGGTAATTGAACATGTATCAATAATTACGGATTTCTGAAGTTGTATATATAAGTTTGGATGTAGCTGTATTGCATTGATGTACTGGTGGATATTGCGTGGTATGACTCCTGTAGTTGAAAGTATAATTGGTATAATGTCAACTTTATCCTGATGCCACATGTCCTTGACTTCCTCAGCCAGTTGGATGTATTTTTCAATTTTTTCTCCTGTTTTCTTCTGTATATTTGCTGTATTGGGTATGGATATTTCAATTAGTTGTGTTAATTTCTTCTTTTTATTGGTGAGTATGATGTCAGGTTTGTTATGTGGTGTTGTTTTATCTGTTATAATGGTTCTGTTCCAGTATAATTTGTATTCATCATTCTCCAGTACATTTTGTGGTGCATACTTGTATGCGGGAACGTGTTGTTTTATTAGTTTATGTTGTATGGCAAGTTGTTGACGTATTATTTTTGCTACATTGTCATGTCTTCTGGGGTATTCTGTATTTGCTAGTATTGTACATCCGCTTGTGATGTGATCTACTGTTTCTATTTGTTGTTTGCAAAGTCTGCATTTATCTGTTGTGGTATTGGGATCTTTAATAATATGCTTGCTGTAATATCTGGTGTTTATTGTTTGATCCTGTATTGCAATCATGAATCCTTCCGTCTCACTGTATATATTGCCTCTTCTTAGCCATGTGTTGGATGCGTCTTGATCGATGTGTGGCTGTGTTAGATGATACGGGTGCTTGCCATGTAGTGTTTTCTTTTTCCAATTTACTTTCTTTGTATCTGTTGATGTTATGTGATCTAAAGGGTTGTAGAGGTGGTTATGAAATTGTAGTGGTGTAGCCGATGTATTTATGTGGGTGATTGCTTTGTGTATTTTGCTAGTTTCTGCTCGTTCTAGAAAGAATTTTCTTAAATTGTCTATCTGTCCATAATGTAGGTTTTTTATGTCGATAAATCCCCTTCCTCCTTCCTTTCTGCTTAATGTGAATCTTTCTGTTGCTGAATGTATGTGATGTATTCTATATTTGTGGCATTGTGATCGTGTAAGTGTATTGAGTGCTTCTAGGTCTGTGTTACTCCATTTCACTACTCCAAATGAGTAGGTCAATATTGGTATGGCGTAAGTATTTACAGCTTTTGTCTTGTTTCTTGCTGTCAATTCTGTTTTCAGTATTTTTGTTAGTCTTTGTCTATATTTTTCTTTTAGTTCTTCTTTAATATTTGTATTATCTATTCCTATTTTTTGTCTGTATCCTAGATATTTATAGGCATCTGTTTTTTCCATCGCTTCTATGCAGTCGCTGTGGTTATCTAGTATGTAATCTTCTTGTTTAGTGTGTTTTCCCTTGACTATGCTATTTTTCTTACATTTGTCTGTTCCAAAAGCCATATTTATATCATTGCTGAATACTTCTGTTATCTTTAGTAATTGGTTGAGTTGTTGATTTGTTGCTGCCAGTAGTTTTAGATCATCCATGTATAGCAAATGTGTGATTTTGTGTTGGTATGTTCCAGTAATATTGTATCCATAATTTGTATTATTTAGCATGTTGGATAGTGGGTTCAGGGCAAGGCAGAACCACATAGGACTTAATGAGTCTCCTTGGTATATTCCACGCTTAATCTGTATTGGCTGTGATGTGATATTATTTGAATTTGTTTGGATATTAAGTGTGGTTTTCCAATTTTTCATTACTATGTTTAGGAACTGTATCAATTTAGGATCTACTTTGTATATTTCCAATATTTGTAGTAACCATGAGTGGGGTACACTATCAAAAGCTTTTTGGTAATCAATGTATGCGTAGTGTAGTGACCTTTGTTTAGTTTTAGCTTGATATGTCACCTCTGTATCTATTATCAGTTGCTCTTTACATCCTCGTGCTCCTTTGCAACAGCCTTTTTGTTCTTCATTGATAATTTTGTTCTGTGTTGTATGTGTCATTAATTTCTGTGTAATGACTGAAGTTAATATTTTGTATATTGTTGGTAGGCATGTTATGGGGCGATATTTTGCTGGGTTTGCTGTGTCTGCTTGATCTTTAGGTTTCAGATAGGTTATTCCATGTGCAAGTGTATCAGGGAATGTGTATGGGTCTGCAATGTAACTGTTAAATAATTTAGTTAGATGTGAATGTGTTGAGGTGAACTTCTTTAGCCAGAAATTTGCTATTTTATCTTTTCCAGGGGCTTTCCAATTGTGAGTAGAATTAATTGCTTGGGTGACTTCATGTTGCAAAATTATCACTTCAGGCATTTGTGGTATCATCTTGTATGTGTCTGTTTCTGCTTGTATCCACCGTGCATGCCTGTTATGTTGTACCGGGTTTGACCATATGCTGCTCCAGAAGTGTTCCATGTCTGTTATGTTTGGTGGATTGTCTATTTTTATGTGTGTGTTATCTATTGTTTGGTAAAATTTCTTTTGGTTGGTGTTGAATGTTTGGTTTTGTTTCCTTCTATTTTCACTTTTTTTGCATCTTCTAAGTCGTTTGGCCCAGGCTTGTAATTTCTGCTTCTTTTCGTCCAACTGCTCTATTGCTTCTTGTTGTGAGATTTTACCTAACCTTTTTCCTTTTTTGTCTGATATTTCATTTCTTATAAATTGTGTTAGCTGTCCGATGTCTTTTCTCACTTTTTCTATTCTGATCTGTAGCCTGTGTTGCCATGCTGGTGTTGTGGGTTTCTTCTGTGTGTTGGTTCGTTCTGATCTCTGTCTAGTGTGTATATTTAGTGTAGTGAGTGCTCCTACATAAACCAGTAATTGTAACTCTTCCATAGTTGTGTATTCATTTATTTTGTTGTGTATGATTGTGTTGATACTTTTTATTGTTGTTTCGACTTGTGGGCTATTTGGTGGTCTATGCAAGAATGGTCTAATGTCTGTATTTGTGTCTTTGTATTCTATATATGTCAACTGAAATTTTTCTTCTATATCTAACATGTGTGTCACTTCATGTTCTATTTGTGCTTGTGTTGGTGACTGTCTTAAGATTTCTTTTTCCTCTGCTTGTTTAATTGATGCGTGTTGCTCTTTGTTTGTTTGCTCTGGGATGTTTGAGTCCATTACTGTATTTTCTTCTTCTTCAAATTGCACATTATTTTGTTCCAGTATTTGTTGTACTTGTTGTTTGATGTTTTCTAATTCTGACTGGGGTATCCTGTTATTTTTTATTATTACACGAATCTGATCAGCTAGACGTTGTTCTGTTAAAAATTTTAATTCTGGGTATCTGGTAATAAATGTTGTGTATACTTGTGATCTGTATCCAGTTGTGTTGGTTCCTAGGTTTGTTGCTTGGTAATAACAGAACATGAGGTGTCGATTGACTTCATCTGACCATCTCATCCTCTGTCTTTGTTTTCCTTCTAGGGTGGTTGCAGGAAGCATATCCTGCAAAACACCTCTATTTGGATTTAAATCATTTGCCGTGTGGCTAGTAGTGTCGTTACCATTGTGGGCGGGCATAGGGTTCAAGCGTCGTCCCCGACCATGACGGCGCTTGTCCGAGGCTTCTTTAGTTCTGTCCTGAACCAAGTAATCACACTAAAAGGGGGGTTAGCCCTATTAGTGGTTTGTTCTTTTCGTCGCCTTTTACGACTGGCAGAACATACCGGAGACCTATTCTTTTCCCGGGCCTATTATTATTATTATTATTATTATTATTATTATTATTATTAGGTGAGTTAGGCCTTGCTGAATCACGCAAAGCTTTATGATAAATTTTCTGAATTTTCGCGCAATTCTCATAGTTCCGCCATAAATTCTTTTTCTTTCTTCAGCCAGTCGTGTTACTGTTTAATTCACAATTCCTTTGTCCAAGTAGACTTCTCCTCTGCCAGTTTTTACGCTTGAACGAGCTTCTATCTAAAGCTTCCGAGAAATTTATCTCGGCCCTGACTCGTTGAATACAATGTACAGTATTTGCGTCGGTTTTGTAGGTAAGTCGTAAGTTTGCTGCTAAGTACCTGTGGATATGCCCATAAAGTTCTTATTTTCTTTTTTGAATGTCTGCCGTGAAGATGGATAACTGTTTCGTTGTTTTTGAAAATTTAGTCTGTAACTATCTTCCGTAACGTTTGGGCCTTTTTTCAGGATCTCTGTTGGTCCATTACGGCCAGGGGACATCAGCTGGTACGTACTTTTCAATTCAATAAACTTTACCAACAACCATACACTTTAAGATAGTTTATTTCGAAAGCAAACCAGTTTCAGCAATTTATTTTGCCACCTTCAGGTCACATACTTTTTTTTCGAATCAACGAGCTTATCGTATAGCGCCCCAAAACTGGATATCGTGAATCCCAGTCGTTGTGCAGCTGATTCATAGAAAAGCGTAAATCAGCTACACAACGATTGGGATTCACGATATCCAGTTTTGGGGCGCTATACGATAAGCTCGTTGATTCGAAAAAATGTGTATGGGGCCTTAAGGTGGCAAAGTGAATGGGCGAAACTGGCTGCTTTCGAAATAAAATAAAATATCTTAAAGTGTACGGCTGTTGGTAAAGTTTATTTGATTTAAAACTTTTTCAGGGTGTTTTCCATGTCGCATTTTATGTGATGTGTAAGAGTTCCCCTGTAATACAGGGCTTCAGGTTCAGTAACCATGCAGTAGACCAGACTTTTGTATGCGTGGAGGAACAGTTTTTGTCGTACATTTTGTTTCTTCCGTAGGTCCTTATGAATTTCTGTAGGCGAATTCTCTGTGCTGTTGTCTCTCTCCAGTATATTCAAAGAATTCGCCCAAGTTCTTGAAGTACGGTACTCTCTAGATTTGACCACAATTGGTGGACTGTTTTTGGATTTCGAGTACTGAGAACTCGAACTAAGTGTTATGGAAGGAAATTTGTAGTCTAACTTTCCAGAGCATCTTAGATTGCAGTGGTATCGTCAATCCAATTAAAATACTTCTCTACCGTTACACTCTCGAAAAGCACACGGGAAAAACGGGCCCTTAAATCTTTCCGAGTGAACTCCGATTTCTCTTATTTTATTATGATGATCATCTCTCCCTGTGTAAGTATGCGCCATCAAAATATTTTCACGCTGAGGAGAAAGTTAGTGACCGAAATTTCATTAGAACATCCTGCAGCAACGAAACACGCCCTAGTTATAATGACTGACACCGCAGTAATTCGCGCCTCATATTCATGCCATTCTCTCCCTTATGTCTCTTTGAACTTTTTCGATGTCCTCCATCAATTCTATCTGATGCGGATCCCAAGTCGCACAGCAGTACTCCAGAACAGAGTGGACAAGCGCAGTGTAAGCAATTTCTTTTGCAGATCGAGCGAGGTGGCGTAGTGGTTAGACATTGGACTCGCATTCGGGAGGACGACGGTTCAATCCCGCGTTCGGCTATACTGATTTAGGTTTTCCGTGATTTCCCCAAATCGCTCCAGGCAAATGCCGGGATGGTTCCTTTGAAAGGGCGCGGCCGACTTCCTTTCCCGTCCTTCCCTAAACCGATGAGACCGATTACCTCGCTGTCTGGTCTCCTTCCCCAAAACAACCCAACCTGCTGCATTTTTAAATGTACTACCAATAAATTTCAACTTTTGGTATTCTTTCCCCACAACATTATGTATATGACGGTTCCAATTTATTTAAATTTATAGTCTTTAGATTTATCGCGTAAGCGAAATTTAGCGGACTCCTTCAGGTACTGATGTAGATGACTTTACACTTTTCGTTATTTACAGTCAGTTGCCACCTTTCCTGCAATACAGATATCTTGTCTAAATCATTTTGCAATTGGCTTTAATCATCTGATGACTTTACATGACAGCGTCATCTACAAATTGTAAGAGGGCTGTTCAGATAGTCTTCTTAATGGTTTATGTAGATCAGGAAAACCAGAGAGTCTATAACACTTCCTTGGGGATCGGCAGATATTACTTCTGTTTTAATCGATGACTTTCCGTCAGTTACTACGAACTGTGACGTTTCTGACAGGAAATCACAAATCCAGTCACAGAATTGAGGCGATACTCCATAGACTAGAAATTTGATTAGAAGACGCTTGTGAGGAACGATGTAGAAAGCCTTCTGGAAAACTGAAATCATGGAATCAATTTGACATCCCCTGTCCATAGCAATCGTTACTTCGTGAGAATAAAGAGCTAGTTGTGTTTCAAAGAAGCGATCGTTTCTGAACTCGTGTTGGCTGTTTGTCAATGAATTGTTTTCTTCGAGGTAATTCATAATATTCGAACGCAGTATATGTTCCAAAATCCTACTGCAAATCGACGTTAGCGATGTGAGTCTGTAGTTCAGTAGTTTACTCCTATTTGCTTTCTTTGTATAACCCTAATGTAGTCCTAGTTATGACTGTTTCCGGTAGTTTTGAATTTTCATTTCTTTTTCTACTCTCGGATTACTTTTCCAGACTATGTTGAAGAGCAGCCCTGTCGGACACCGGTTTTAATCTTATTGCCGTCACGCATTTCACCCGTGAATTTTACTATATACCTTGTGATGATAAATGGCTGGTTAGTTAGGGTCAGAGTTTTCAGATCAAGTCCATGTTATTCGATTATCTAAAATCATGGAACTTATTTTCTAGTACTAAATTTAGCTAAAACGAATGGTGTCGTGTTCTGTCCTACATCAGTCGTATTCGTTACATCCCAGCGGACGTAGTCACATGCGTCATTGTTACCTGGGTGATACTCGTTTCACTTCCTGCTAACGTGACGTCATTTTGATGTCACACGCATGAGCGGCTATCGACTTTCGTTAGCGTTCGATACGGGCCTCTCACAAAACGTCATGCGGGCGTGCTAGAGATGTACAAAAACCCCTCATTCTTGGAATGACTTACTATAATTATTCCTATACCAACATGTCACAATGATTTATCAATGGTTAGTGCCTTCAGATAAGAGTGCTTTCTCAGGATTTGCTTGTTATCGTCAATAATTTACAAATTAAGCATGAAACGAGTTTGTTTTATAATTTGCAGTCTGTCGTTTCAAGGTAAGGGAGCAACGAAAATTTATTACAGACAAGTCACGAGTATCATTAAATGGCACGTATCAACGCATAAACGGTATAAGCCTTCAAGAGAGAATATGTTAATCAAGACAGGAGACAAACATGAAAAATAAGTGCTAGTGTAATGGATAACCTCGTGGTTACTGGATCCAAAAGATGTGGGTTCGCATCCTTTCACATGCAATTTTTTTCATGTTAGCTTTGTAAACACGTTCTGGGACTTTCTTGTGTGCGTAATACAAGTACGTTCTGCTATATTCGATGTTATTTACATTCCATCTGTTTTGAGAACGAAGGATGAAATTAATATTTAGCGATTTCCGAATGTACGGTTATGCAGGGACTTAAGAGGACAGCTTGAATTGCTGCGACTGAAACGAGCAAAAATAAAATTCATATTCTTCCTTCTCACAAATATTTGGCTCTTTATTTCCGAATATGTGCCGCCTTTCGAGCGTGTGCTTACCAGGCACCTAAGACGTCTGTTTGCTACGAATGAAACGAGCAGCAATAACATTCATATTCTTCCTTACCTCAAATATTTTGCTTTTTATTTGCGAATGTGTGGCGATTCCCGAGTTTGTCGTTAGGCAGGAAACTAAGAGTACAGATTTAATTGCTGCGCCTGAAACGAGCAGCAATAAAAGTCATATTCTGCCTTTTCACAAATATTTGACCCTTTATTTCCGATTATATGACGATTTACGAGTGTGTAGTCAGGCAAGAACCTAAAAGGATAGCTTCAATAACATTCGTATTCTTCTTTGTCACAAATGATGCGTTGTTTGTTTACGAATATGTGGCGATTTCCGAGTGTGTGGTTAGGCGGGAACCTAAGAGGAAAGCTGAAATTGCTACGAGTGAACCAAGGAGCAAATTACATTGATATTCCTTCTTGTCACAAAGTCGATAGCCGATCATGCGGTAGTCGATATTGTGTGTGACATCAAAATGACATCAAGTTAGCAGAAATTTTGTGAAAAGAGTGTTACTGTTATCCGTTCGATTGCAGGGAGCCTACAGGATCTGCAGAGCCTGTCAGTTGCGAGCTGAGAACACAGTTTCTACTACGGTGTTGGGAGGGTCATCACTGCCGTTTGTCCCTTTCCTGATCCAGCCGCGAATGGTGCGTGGCATGAACAGCTAACGGCAAACTTCCACAGCAGCTCATATATCCCGCATATCTCCATTTCATCTGTAATTTGTCGAAACAAATTAATATGCTATCTGAAAAGTTCTTGCTCCGTTGTTTAACAGTAAACTTCTACTTGTCGCAAAATGACTCTGTTGTCTGCCATTAGAGTTTGATGAGCACCTGTCACTTACTAAACGAATCCGCGACGAAACGCGCCGCTTTTCTTAGGATCTTTTACCTTCTTTATTAACGTTACCTGATAACGGTCTTAAACTGACCGAAATAGTGCGAATGTAGATTTTTTGCTCGCGTTGTTGTCTTCAATAAAACTTTCCGGGTATGTGACCGCATCCTCATGTTGTTTTATGGTCCTATATTTCGGTTACTGTTGGAAAAAAAAGCTGCTGTCTATAAGTTACGCCAGTCACCACCTCTCCGTTCCTGCATCCAGTCAAGGTAGAGATCAATACCAGGGACAGGACGGGATGTGAATCCATAAAATCTGAACGTAGCACTGGCCAAATGGTAAACGCGTCAACCTGATGCGGGTCACTTTTAACAGTGGTCGAAACGACGTTCAAAGTGATTTTGCTAAATGGGAAGAAATTGCAGGGAACGGTCCCTGATAAGACATGCTGTGATAAATGTGTTTCAAGGGAGGTACGTCCACGGGAAAGTGGAGATTACACACTTGGACAGTGATGCCGGTGTCAGCACCATGCCGGCGACCCGCCAGCATGGGATAAATCTCATGACTGCCACTGCACCTATCACTTACAGTGCAGGCATTGCTTGTTACCTACGGACTTGGTCCTTTGGTGACGATTTTGTCGCTGGTCCGTCGGAGAGACCACCATGATGCTGAGATTTCGTTCATCCACCCTATTCACATATGACGCTGCCTTTACGTATCGTCAGCCCTCACAACAGCCACCTGTCGGCTACTGGAGGGTCCTCATGGTGTGGTGGTAGTGAACCGTCAATACTGGGTCAGCCGCAGTGAGTGGGGGGGTGGGGGGGGGGGGGGGATTATCGGCTCCCGCCACGTTGGACACCTGCACTTCCTGCGAGTGACGAAGCCTCCCCTGTTGGATGACGTCCCGTTCCTACGTAGAATGATGTGACTACTACGTGATGGTGCTCATGACTTTGGAGCTAAAACACTATTACAGACAGAACATTCCCACGTTCCTGGTGTCCTCTCGCGTGCGCTTTGAGTCACTGGAACTTACACTGTTAAAGATCTTTTATCGCCACCTTAAAGTGGTTGTACCTCTCTTGGAAAGCTTTCACGACCACATATCCGTATGATCTTTTTTGCTCCTCGTCAGGTTTTATTTCCTGCAATTTTACCAATTTAGCAAGGTCGACCTGTGTAATAAAGCGTGGCTACACGTTCACGTACAAAAAAAGTTTTATTGAATATGATAAGAAATAGATAAGAATCGGTCGAACGTCGGTGTTGTAGCCTACCTCTTTCGTAGGTGTCTTAAGTTTCCTCTGGATTCGTCCAACGTATTTGCCTGGCATTTGTTTTCCTACTATTAAATTTATATGGTGGTTGTGGTTTAGGACGCTCCAGACGCATGTCCCTATGTGTTTTACTTTTATGAATGTTCCCAGTGACTAGTCACCGTTCGTTTAAACAAACAACGAATGATCATTCCGCTTGTTAAGACGATATGTTACATTTTGTTTGTGCTAAGGTTCACCTGCTGGTGGCTGCAGCGAGCGTGAATGCTCTGTAGATCTTCCTACATTTCCCACAATTTTGTGCCGTTGCCCTTTCTCTGTATACACTAACATCGTAGGCGAACAATACCTGATAGCCTCCGTCGTGAACAGTAACGTAAGCGTAACAGTCCCTTGAGATACGGCTGCGCCTATTTTTACGTCTGCCCATTCTTCCCATTTCGAAACCCTTTCTCCTTCCTCTCTCCAACATTTGTAAGAGAAGAACAAAAACAGATACTTCATGTACATCTGAGATAAGAGGATATCAGTTTTGATTCAGGAAATTAAAAAATATTGACAAGTAACGAGATAAAAGAAGAAACAGAAAGAGATTTTTCGGAAACAATATGATGTTAATCTTCTTTCCTTTCAGCGTTTGCCCATGACAACGTGAGAACATGTATGTAGTAGACGGCTCGTCCACTGCCATTTAGTTGATCGATTTCGATGAAAAGCAAGAACACTGTTCACTGAGCAATGACTTATAGCAGTACTTCACGCAAAATAATTTCTTTCTAACGCGAGTAATCTTCGCCTCGCCCCTCCCTCCCTCCTCCCTACCGTTCTACCGTTTTCTGGTTGTCGAGGTAGGGTAGCGAGGAACTTGAGAGACGCAATGAGCACCCACACATCCTGTCAAATCCCAAAGTTATCCACGGTATTGTGTGATACGAGGATACAAAGGAAAATGAACAGTGATCTACTTGTCCGATCGGGAGCTGTCAGACTCAGAAACGATTTAAATATGCACCAACAAAATTTTTCACTATTTGCATGTTGTTGTTGTGGTCTTCAGTCCTGAGACTGGTTTGATGCAGCTCTCCATGCTACTCTATCCTGTGCAAGCTTCTTCATCTCCCAGTACTTACTGCTTTTGCATAATAACATAAAATGTCTGACAGTTAACAGATCTAATTTAAAATCATTTTTTATGACAACTGCTTCTACTTCATGCACAACTTTTTATCTAAAAACTGCTATCCTGCAAAAAAATTATTTTAAGTGTAGTTGCACGAGTAGGACTGAAAAATAATATGTTGATTAATCGTCAAGTAACCGTTCACTGAAATTAATCATGTATACTTGACCTGTAAACTGACTTGTTCCACTTCATTTACATACGAAAGTAGTTGAAGCACATAACTAATTAATGTGGCAATCATGCATCCATTAAAATCTGTTTTTTAATTAAAGACCACGTGCCGTTTCTTTCGGGGCAATCGGCATTTAATGAGACATCCGTGGGGGGTGGGGGGTTGGGGGGGGGGAGGAGGGAGGGGTAATCTTCAAATATGCAGAATACCAAATAAAATCCTTACACATGCCGAAGGCAGTATGAGAAGAGCCATCGCTTATCTCGCACGCGGGTTGAATGAGGGCAGGATTCATTTCCCTAAGCTAGCATGCTACGCGATAATCCATACGGGTAGGTTTACACCGCGAATAATACATGGATTTCACGATAAAAAGGATAAATGAACAGTTTCGTAGTGGTCCGCATGAAAAACAGAGCCATATACAAATTTAATTCAGAGGGAATGCGGAAGTTGCCATTTCCGATAGGACGTTATCACTGTTCAGGTAGCATTTTTATATGGCGTCGTCTAATGTGGACAAAGCGTAGTGTTTACTTGGAGTAGTTTGCAGCCCTCTAGTGACCATGTACCGTGTATGACCCTCAGCCGCCAATTTCGGAGAGACCTTTGAAACTTTCGCATCCGCTCTCACTATAATTTGCATGCGTTATTGAGCTCTATACACCTCGTAAACATTCTTCTGCTCCATTATTTCAATTAATGAATTATTAGTTTTTGCAAATATAACGATATGTCTCTGTGCTCTTCAAGATTTAGATTAAAAGCAACACTATTTATATCCTTACATCTTATATCAACAATATTTACGACACGTAAGAAATAAATTCACAATATCTGCACAGGCAGAACAATTCAATGCAATATCCATATAAATGTTATTCTGGGTAAGTTAGGATAGCTAAGAAAATTATGAAAAGAGAAGTTGGTCTTTCGCTAGTCGGTTGAACTTCTGTATACTCACCGATGGAGCATTGGTTAGCACTTCGAACTCGCATTCTGTAGGACGACGGTTCAGACCCTCATCTGGCCATACAGATTTAGGTTTTCTGTGATTTTCCAAAATCATTCCGGCTAAATATGGGGCTCATTCCTTTGAGACGATACGACCGATTTCCTTTCCCAACCCTCCTCAATTCGAGCTTATCCTTTGTCTGTAATGACCACCGATTTTAAACACTAATCTTGCTCTTTTTTGTTGTAACCTCTTCGAGTTTCTCAGCTTTCGGCACCTTCGATGATTCTTCACTCCACTATCCATTTTTTACTCATCAGCCAGAACATTATGACCACCTACCTAATAGCCGGTATGTCCACATTTGGCATGGATTACAGCGGCAATGCGTCGTGGCAAGGAAGCAGTGAGGCCTTGGTAGGTCGCTGGAGGGAGTTTCCACCACATCTGCACACACAAGATACTTAATTCCCTTAAATTCCGGGGTGAGGGTCAATAACCCCTCACGCTGCGTTCAATCACATCTCAGGTGTCTTCGATCGGGTTCAGATCTGGCGAGTTGGGGGTCCAGGTATCAACTGGGACTCGCCACTGTGTTCCTTGAACCACTCCGTCGCACTACTGGCCTTGTGACACGGCGCTTTTTCTCATTGAAGCTTGCCGGGAAACATTATCGTCATGAACGGGTGCACGTGGTCTGCAGCGAGACTCCTTGGCCGTCACGGTGCCTTGCAAGAGCTCCACTTGACCCATGAATGCCAACGTGAATGTTCTCCAGAGCATAATGGAGTCGCCGCCAGCTTGGAAGACGCCGATTCACGCCCTCCCATTGGCGTGATTAAGATTGTACTCTGCCCAACATTATAGTCTGATGTTAGTTCCGCCACAGTGCACCGTCAGTTCTGTTTTACCAGTCTACCCAGCCTACGACTTTCGACATCTGTAATGAGGTGCGGCCTCCCAAACCCGACCTCCGGACGTGATTTCACCTTGGTTTCACTACATGTTGAAGACACTTACCACAGCACTCCTCGAACACCCTGGAATTCGTGCAGTTTCCTAAATACTCGTGCCGAGCCTCTGCCCTAGGTCAAACTCAGACAGATCGCACGTATCCCCATTCTAAACACATACAACACGCTCACTGATATTACAGGCACCGTATGTGTGTCTGACTAGCAGTCATTCTTCGTCAGGTGACGCTACTATCGTCTGGAAGGATTTACATCGATACTAGGTGGGTGGTCATAATAATCTGACTAATCAGTGTATATTGCTACAAGTTCTCTGAAATCTTCTTTCTTCTGTTTCAGAAAGCCCAGTGAAAAAAACGGCAGCTCTCACATAGATAGTACACGTAAGTACCTGCAACATTCCTACACTATTGAAAGGTTGACGAGTAATAGCAGCCGAGAGGCATCATAATTTCTCGATCCTAGATTTCTTAAACGAAACTGCCTGAAGGAAAAAATGAAGCACCCAGAAGACATGATCAAATGTCAATGTAACTTCGTATATGTACACACCATCGGCGGGATGCAAACAATTAGAGTTTCATATCTGTGCGGCAGTTAGAACTGCCACTAGAGTGCTTTGTTGCTGTTAGTTTTAGTGTTGTTGCCAGGCTTGGTGGGTATACAAGGGTCGCGAATAGCGTCAGATGTTGAGTGATCACTGTGGACGACACTGACTCATGTAAGACTGCGTTATCAGCACCGGAGAAGAGTTTGAAAGGGACCTCATTGTCGGTCTTCGTTTCCCCGTTTAGTCTAATTGTACAATATCCATGTTTGTGTGGCATTCGGATATAACAGTTGTCCGATGTTAGAATGCGTGGGGCTGTGAGGGAAGGTATACTCGTCGTCAAGGTTTCGGTCGGCGATATCAGGCTAACGCAAAGGAATATCGCCGTATTGTACACAAAGCACAGCGTAACTTCAAATCTGTGCCTGTCAGTCGCGAGAAAGTAATAGATTCTCTGCAACATCCTCCTTCATCCCGCACCAGTGGTCACAGACTAACAGCAATCGGACAGGGAATTGTCGTCTCAATGAAAACCAGCCACAATCGCTTGGTAGTGGAAAGGCGTCAAGACCAGATGAGATACCTATAAGATTCTATAACGATTATGCGAAAGAACTTGCTCCCCTTCTAGCAGTATTTTATCGTAGATCGCTTGAGCAACGAAAGGTACCTAGCGACTGGAAAAAAGCGCAGGCCATTCCCGTTTTTAAGAAAGGCCACAAAACAGATCCACACAATTATAGACCTATATCGTTGACGTCAATCTGTTGTAGAATTATGGAACAAGTTTTATGTTCAAGAATTATGATGTTTTTGAAAAATGAACATCTCCTCTATAACATGGATTCCGCAAACACAGATCCTGCGAAACTCAGCTCACTCTGTTCCTCCATGAGATCCACGACGCAGTGGACAAAAGCGCTCAGGTTGATGCCGTGTTCCTTGATTTCAGTAAGGCATTTGACACCGTCCCGCAGTGCCGTTTAATGTAAAAAATACGAGCTTATGGATTATCGGAGCAGGCCTGCGATTGGATTCAAGACTTTCTTGCAGATAGAACTCAACACGTCGCTCTTAACGGAACTAAATCGACAGATGTAAAGGTAATATCCGGAGTACCACAGGGAAGTGTGATAGGACCGTTGCTGTTCACAATGTATATAAATGATCTAGTAGAAAGCACCGGATGCTCTTTAAGGCTATTCGCAGAAGGTGCAGTATATACCAAAGTATCAACGCCAGAAGATAGTAAGAATTTGCAGAAGGACCTGCAGAAAATTCATGAATGGTGCAGGCTCTGGCAGTTGACCTTGAACGTGAACAAATGTAACGTATTACGCGTACATAGGAAAAGATATCCACTGCTGTACAGCTACACTATTGATGACAAACAGCTGGAGACAGCGTCTGCCGTAAAATATCTAGGCGTAACTATACAGAGCGATCTTAAGTGGATAGTGGGAAAAGATTCATCGGAAGAATCTGAAAGAAATGTAACTCATCGACAAAAGATGTGGCTTATAAGGCGCTTGTTCGCCCGATTCTTTAGTACTGTTCATCTGTCTGGGATCCCTATCAGGTAGGACTGATAAAGGAGACAGAGAAGATCAAACGAAGAGCGGCGCATTTCATCACGGGATCGCTTAGCTGGCGAGAGAGCGTTACGAGGATGCTAAACAAACTCCTCTGGCAGACGTTACAAGAGAGGCGTTGTGCATCACGGAGAGATTTGCTATTGAAATTTCGGGACAGCACTTTTCAGGAGTCAGATAACATGTTACTTCCCCCCTCCCCCCCCCCCCCCCCCCCGCCCCACATACATCTCACATATTGACCACGAGGAGAAAATTCGAGAAATTGGAGCAAATGCAGCGGCTTACCGTCAATCATTCTTCCCACGCACTATTCGCGAGTGGAACAGGGTGGGAGGTGGTACCGAAAGTACCCTGCACCACACACCATTAGGTGGCTTGCGGAGTATGATGTAGATGTAGATGCGTAGGCTACCATTATAACGTCACGACACAAATGCCTGTGTTTGGAGTGCTGCCATGACCGGGAAGCATAAACTGCTGACGGCTGGCGTCGCATTGTCTTTTTTTTCGTTCGCTATTGTTCGTTGCGTTTGGACTGTGCGGACGTCACAAGACATCCGTTCAAGTTGATCGTTGATTTCTTTACTCAGTTTTTTTTTATTACAGAGGGCGAGCAGCCCTTTGACCGAACAAGCTGAGCTACCGTGTTTTCAGCGATGAATGATGGTTCTGGAACACACGGGATGACTGACGATGTCGGCAAGTGTAGCGTCTATCTGGGGAGAGATCCCATACTTCCAGTGTTTTGGAGAGGCACAGCTGTGTTACCATCGGGTATGATTTCGGATGCCTGGTAGTGATTAAGTTGAACAGTGACGGCACAACGGTATCTCATGGACATCCTATGTTCTCATTTTTACCTCTCATATGATAGTATCGTGGTGCCGTTTTTCAGTACGATAGAGTTAATCAACACATGGCACGTGTCTCTACGAACTGTCTACGTCAGGTTGAGTACTTCCATGTCCAGCAAGATCACCAGAGACACCAATTACGTTCCAGGGCCAGTATCCAGGATTTTAAGGGCTAGATACAACAGTTGCGGGCCAGTGTGTCTCCTGATGAATATACAAGAGCTTTATGACATCCCCCCCAACCGAATCAGTGCATGCATCCAGGACAAAGGGGATGCAATGTCATACTGATCAGTTGGCTCACAGTCGCAGGTTCTTTGTAAGTTCGACTCGGGCTTTTAATCAGTAAAATAACATCACATGCCGTGAAGATTCATTTTGTTTCTCCCTCCCCCTTCCCACCTCCCCCCCCCCCACCCCCGTCTTTCTGGAAGCTTCAATTTTTTTTCAGGTAATGTACTTTATCCTTCTGGACTGTCAATTTTTTTAGTAAAAGAAATCATTACTGTGACGATATAAAGGATCTGTATTCGCAATACACAATGTAACGAATGATAAATTTTTTTAAATAAAATGGTTTAAGCTACACACCAGCCGAAGCAAAAGTTTCTGCAATGTTGCAATCGAACCAATTTTTGTGAATTGTAAACTTGTAAGTCTGTGGTTTCTAGTCCCATAAATAGCGGTGGAAATTTCTTTCCAACCGCGCCTTGTTTGGGATAACTGCAACAGCTTGTGTTAAGCGTGTTCACAATTTGTGGAAACGCCCCGAAGTTTTGAAGCTGCATGTTCTTGAGAAATCTGAACGATTCCGTAGTCACTGCTTGCGTCATCAGGCGAGTCTCTTGCGAAAACGCCGTGACAGTGATGGCGTCAGGCGACAAGCTCTCTGAAAGGCTACGTTGTGAATCTCCCTGACCGTTTGCAAAGTCGCATAGTATGCAATGATCGGTATCAGGCTTCGTCCCGTATGACACTTGTTTCGTTCATAGTGAGGGCATCGTGCACCTATTTCAAAAAAGAATTCGCAATACCGTGGTCATTGGAAATGAGACTCTACCGTAGATGCGAAGAAATGGCACTGTATCAGCATTAGCGCTGACGAAGGAAACAACGATTTACCGATAGTCATCCCTCTCTCCTCCATTCGCCAGTGGAACATGTAAGGCAGGAAAATGATACTGCTAACAGAAATATTCACTATCACATATTGTAATGTGACTTGCATAGTATACAGGTTCTTGTTTCCTTTTTCTTTAGCGTTTGTTCCACCTTGTGGCAGGACCGGCTGAGTGGATTCGCTCTCCTCCTTTTGTTCGAGGACCATATCTGGATGAAGCTTTACAACCTTTAGGTTGTTGCGCAGAGTGTCGGCCCATCGCTGTCTTGGTCGTCTTCTTGGGTCTCTTTTCCCATGACATCCACTGTGTATGCTGTTTTTGTAGTGGTACCGTCCTCTGCGCGCAGCACATGTCCAAACCATCGCAGACAGCTTTCTCGCATTTTCTTCTGGATCGGTGCGACCCTCAAGCCGTTTCCTGATAGTAATCGTCAATATCAATGTAATTCTCCAACAGCTGTGTAACTGACATGTTATTTTATGTTATTTTGACGACTACTGGTTCGGCACTCCACTATGCCATCTTCAGGCCCCTTCATAGTGAAAGAGTATAAATGTAGTGTATATCAGGGTGTACAAAGCAATCTTACAGAAAGCGACGGGTAATCATAAAAGCGCTTAAAGCTACAAAATGAAACTAGTGGCGTTAAACCAAATCTCTGCGTACATCCAGCACAATAGACCAAAACATATGTACATATTTGTTAGTCATAAAACCATTTAACACCACAGATTTACAAGAGAATCTGCAGAAACATTAAAAAGGTCAGAACTAGACAGTATACAATCAGGACCCCTGCTGAAACAAAGCTTGTTCTTTAATGAGGAGACTCCTAGTATATATGAGGACCTATCTTCATTTAAAGTAAAATGTCACACAGTAATCTATAAAGTACAATAATATGCATATTTACGGCGTAGGTACTACCACAACTGGCGATATAATTAGTTGCCACAGCATCAAGAAAAAAGAAAAACAACTTGATGCAAAACCCAACGGCAGACGACATATTAAGAGAAAAGTGGCATACAAAGAGCGCGATAAAAATAGTCACAAATACCTTGTGGGCCTAGGTTAGACAACAAATCTATATAAAAAGATATGATTTGGCATACTTTATATCACTCAACATGTCGGCTTTACCACAGTGAAATAAACCAACAAGGGTCTCAAATCCTACTTAACTAAGGGCAGTCCTGCAAGTTCTCAGCCGACAATGTCATACTATTTCCCTGGGATTTTAAGGCAACAACCTAGCGATCTATCTGTATGTGACGATCCATATAAATAATAAGACATTGCAGGTTGTGTAGCGATAGGTAACGTGGGTATGGAAAAGGATAAAAGGTAAGTGAGTGTGCGAAGAGCACCATATCTTCAAAGTCGAAGCCCATTAAATGAGTAAGATATTGCGTGAAAAAGAGTTTATTAACTGGAACCATATTATAAAGCACTCGTTGAGTGAACAATACTACTCAAAGCATGGATAGTAATGGCGTAGCCCAGAGCAATGAAAGAAAGTGTTAGTGTCAGTCCAAATATGTATGGAGTCTCAAGCCGATCATGTCCCACAGTGGTAGACCATAAAGTCAAAAATTTTGTAACGATCATCAAGTCAACATCAAACTCCGTGAATACAAAACGCGTGTCTGGTAAAAACATCATAGTAATCCCTCTAAGCTGTATGGAGAAGTAAGAACAACTGTGAAACGCCGATAAACTATACGAATCTTAATCACACTCAAAATATCCAGTCAATTAGTACCGAATTCCCACCAGTGAACTGGGGACTGTGTCAATTTGGGTCTAGAAAAAAATGACAAGCTTTGTTTCAGCTGACCTCCTGATTGTATATTGTCTAGTTCTGATCTGTTTTGTTTAATGTCCTTTTTTTCAGATTCTCTTGTAAATTCGTGGTATTAAATAGTTTTATGACGAACAAGTATGTACACATGTTTTAGTCTATTGTGCTGGATGTACACAGAGATTTGGTTTAAGGGGGTAGGACGTCAAACGGGCCGACTTGGAGCAGGAGAGGCACCACAGGACATTTTAATTTCCATTGTCTATACTTTTACAAGTAAATTAATAAAACTTTGTCAGCATGACCAGGAAGGATTCAGGATTCACACTAGTAGCAGCGGAAGTTCAAAAACATAACAAAATAATTTTGTTTACTTGTGAAATTTCATCATTTTTTCACTTACTATTGACTGCATTTGTTGCTATAGGTACGCTTTTCTTCATAAGCAAGAGAGACTGTTCGATGAATTTTGCACAGCATACAAACCATACTTACAGGTGTCTGACACTCTAGAATCTATTTAATTTATGAAAAAATGAATGAGCTGTTATGTTTTAAACTTTACGTTTAGAAAAAAATCAAATTTTGTAGTTAATTATCTCAATTTTTACCACCGTTTTTAATAGATTTGGAAAATTCTAGAGTTTCAAACACCTGTAAGTATGTTTTGTATGCTGTGCAAAATTCATCAAAGAATCTCTATTACTTGTGAAGAAAAATATACCTATAGCAACAAATGCAGCCAACAGTTAGTGAAAAGATGATGAAATTTCATATCTAAAAAAAAATTATTTTGTTATGTTTTTGCACTTCCACTGCTATGAGTGTGAATCCTGAATCATTCCTGGTCATGCTGACAAAGTTTTATGAAACTTCCTGGCAGATTAAAACTGTGTGCCCGACCGAGACTCGAACTCGGGACCTTTGCCTTTCGCGGGCAAGTGCTCTACCAACTGAGCTACCGAAGCACGACTCAGGCACGGTACTCACAGCTTTACTTCTGCCAGTACCTCGTCTCCTACCTTCCAAACTTTACAGAAGCTCTCCTGCGAACCTTGCAGAACTAGCACTCCTTAAAGAAAGGATACTGCGGAGACATGGCTTAGCCACAGCCTGGGGGATGTTTCCAGAATGAGATTTTCACTCTGCAGCGGAGTGTGCAGTGATATGAAACTTCCTGGCAGATTAAAACAGTGTGCCCGACCGAGACTCGAACTCGGGACCTTTGCCTTTCGCGGGCAAGTGCTCTACCAACTGAGCTACCGAAGCACGACTCACGCCCGGTACTCAAAGCTTTACTTCTGCCAGTACCTCGTCTCCTACCTTCCAAACTTTACAGAAGCTTCGCAGGAGAGCTTCGGTAGCTCAGTTGGTAGAGCACTTGCCCGCGAAAGGCAAAGGTCCCGAGTTCGAGTCTCGGTCGGGCACACAGTTTTAATCTGCCAGGAAGTTTCATATCAGCGCACACTCCGCTGCAGAGTGAAAATCTTATTCTGGAAACATCCCCCAGGCTGTGGCTAAGCCATGTCTCCGCAGTATCCTTTCTTTCAGGAGTGCTAGTTCTGCAAGGTTCGCAGGAGAGCTTCTGTAAAGTTTGGAAGGTAGGAGACGAGGTACTGGCAGAAGTAAAGCTGTGAGTACCGGGCGTGAGTCGTGCTTCGGTAGCTCAGTTGGTAGAGCACTTGCCCGCGAAAGGCAAAGGTCCCGAGTTCGAGTCTCGGTCGGGCACACAGTTTTAATCTGCCAGGAAGTTTCATATCAGCGCACACTCCGCTGCAGAGTGAAAATCTCATTCTGGAAAGTTTTATGAATTTATTTGTAAAAGTATAGACAGTAGAAAATAAAATATCCTGTGGTGCCTCTCCTGCTCCAAGTCGGCCCGTTTGACGTCCTACCCCCCCTTAACGCCACTACTTTCATTTTGTAGCTTTAAGCGCTTTTATGATTACCCGTCGCTTTCTGTAAGCTTGCTTTGTACACTACATTTGTTCTCTTTTACAGGGGCCTGAAGACGTCACAGTGGAATGCCGAAACTGGTAGTCTTCCAATCTTAGTTTCCATGACCCCTAATCGCCGTTCTGCCTGTTTTATAGCTGGCCAGCGCTTGGTGCCGTAGAGAGGAACAGGACGGATGACAGTTTGGTACATCTTTGACTTCAGATGATCTTTAATCCGACTATCGTAGGTGAATGCTATTGTCTTTCGCCATTTCATCCAGGCCGCTTGCGTCCTTACGTTGACCTCGGTAGTGTGGAGATCAAGATACTTAAATTTTGATACTTTTGGTAGATCTTCTCCATCAGCGTTGATGGTCCCAATTTCTCATGGATATCATGTAACACCCTAAGTTTTCTGTTTGTTGAGCCACAGGCCATATCGCGCAACTCGTCCGTTTCACCCTTGTGTTTGGTACTGGAGATCAAACTTGTTCTCCACAGCCAACATGACATCATCATAATAGAGAAGCGTCCATGGCAGTGGCATGTGCTGGTTTGATGTGACAGTCTCTATCGCAAGAATAAACAGCTGTGGTGGTAAGGCCGAGCCTTGGTGGACTCCTACAGTGATGCGAAAGTTATTTGACGCTCCTGCAGCCGCTTGGACATAGCTCCTCAGTTCTACATGCAGAAGCCGTAGCCAGTTAGCAAGGCATTCTGGAATGCCATGTTCTCGATGTGCTAATCAGATTAGATCATGTGGCATCCGATCATATGCCTTTCCGAGGTATAAAAAAGCAAGGTGCAGTGGCTTGGTCTTTTTGCTGTATTTTTCAAACAGCAGCCGCGCAGCACGGGTATCATCAGTTGTGCTTCAATTTTTGACAAATCCAGCTTTGTTCCTTGTGATCTGAGCTATCTCTCTAATCCTTCTGCCGAAAATGCGTTCAAGGATCTTCGTAGTGTGGTCCAGTTATCTGACCTGACGGTAATTAAAACATTCAGCAGTGCTTCCTTTCTGTTTGAAGATAGGTACCTCGATTTTCGGCTGCCAATCTGCTAATATTCTACCTTCTCTGATAATCTGGCTGTGAAGATCTGTTACTGTCTCATTCCACTGTTGAGAACACCACAACTCTGCTGGGAGGTCATCGGGGCAAGTGGTTTTCCCTCTCTTCGTCTGCTTTAGAGCTGCCTCGACTTCGGCAGTGTTAATTTCCTTTACTGGTCCTTCAACAGTTGACATGATCGGTACTGATGAATGGAGAAATTCCTCTGTCGAAATTCTCTCGAAGTTGCTCTGCCAGCGTTCCCCTCCTTTCTTCCAGTCGACCAGCAGCTCACCCGTTTCGTCGTTGATGCCATAAAAATGTTTCATGTCGTCTCCGTTTTCCGATGTTTTGAGTTGACTAGTCGATGAATGTCGCGTTCTCCTTTGCATCTGTCAAGTTTCGTGTAGAGATCTAGATACTTGTGTGCTTTCGTGACTGCAGTGACCTTCTTCGCCTCTTTGCGGGCTTGTTTGCAGGCATTCGAAAGGGATAGTGTTTTGTCTGCAAGAAACTCGTAGTAAAATTTTTCTTTTTGCATGCGGTAGACGTACATTAAATATAACGTGCCACAGAAGTGCAATTCCAGGTTACCGAAATAAAAGCAACGTGTGAATGGTATGTTCCTGGACATGAAAGTAAATTGGACCTGTAATAAAAAATATTGTCCTCTAACCATTGTATTAATATAGAAGCAGACTGAAGACCTCGTGGTTAAAGAAAAATCGTTCCTATTCCTAGTATTTTGTTAGCGCACTACACTCTACCTAGGGGTTTAGGATACAGTACGTTCATGTTATTAAATTCGTTGTCACCTTCATGTCTCACAGAGATACGAATTAATGTGAGAATTATTTTACAGCCCGGAAATTGAAAAACAAATCTGCAATAAACCATGATGCAGATAAGTGGTTCGAAATTAAACCTAGGAAGCAATAACCCTGTGATGTAACTGCATATTATGTACATACGGGATACATACAGGAACTTCCTATCTCATCTACATGGGAATGAGATGCTAGATTTGAATAATGAATGTAGTTCCAAGAAATCTCATACAGTTCCACAGAAGGACGCATAAATGCATTGGGGATAACTTAACCTTGGTTTGAAAATGGAAAAAAGACAAGGAAGTAGTTACGAAGTCATCAACTGTTGACAATCGGAATATTACACTCTAGGAATACTCGGAAAGCAGATTCATCTCTTTTCACGTCACTTTATCTGACTATGCGACGAAACGTGAAACCACATGTCCGTTGTGGCGTGTACTTCACGACTATCGCAGAAGACGCCTCGTAAATATTCTTGGTGTTGTGTGTCTACTGTAAATTGGGCGTTGTAATACAGTGTACACACGTATTCTAGTAATTTGATAATTTTTCTAAGAATGATGGCTTTAATTTGTAAGCAGTCCAAAGTTCCTTATGAATACTAACATTGTTCGAAAAGTTTGTCATATATGGTGATCAATGTAATATGAATGTTAGTGGCCGATGTTATCGTGTAAGATCAGTTTAGCAACCAGATGACAATTTTGACTTCATGAAAATTTCTTAGAGTAATTAACTATAGTTACATATTTAAAATTATTCAGTCTGATATGTTACCAAGAACCACGCACTCGGCAAGAAACAGAATTATATTGGCCGTCAATGACGAGCATCGTTCTGTTCCACCCAATACTAAATGAAACGGTCTGACCTGTGATGCACTATTTTCTGGACAAGGCCTATTTACATATGCTTATTCACTTCGTAAATCACTGAAAGATGCATGGTGGTGGATACATATACCAGTATTAGCCATCCTCTGTCTTCCTTCATTCGCGATTGTAGGCTTCATTATCCTCTCTGATCTTATTTCCCTTATGATTGTACAAGCTGAAAGATGAAGGCACCGTCTTCCTCAGATATAGTGGTCTCTAAACTTACATACCTGGGTTGCAGGATAGCAATGTTGTCCTTCTTCCGACGATTCCCGTTCAAGTTCCTTGGGCATCCTCGTTCTACTTTCATATGGGATTTAAAGGCTTGACACGATCCTGGCATTGTGTATTCGAATTTCTTTCAAATCTTGTACCGGATACACTCCATAAGAAACCTAAACATAGTAGTAGTTCTCTTGGATACGTAATGAGATGCACTGCACTTTCTCAGAATAATTCAAGCAAATCTGTCTTACATTCACCTAAACTGGGACTTCTTTCCGCGTCTACATTTCTTCTCGTATCGCTGTTTTCTGTTGCCCAAGGTATCAAACGGTATGACAGCCTTCTTATGTTAACACAGACATTGTGATTGGATTCTGTCATGTTCTTCTTTTTTGGGATGTATGTTTCATGTATCCACAGTGTCGGAGAGCTGCCATTCCAAATCGTTCTTTGTTTCATCACGAGCATCCGGCAGCTACACTTAACTGCAATCAACAGCATTGTCAACAACAAAACTTGCTAACCCTTCCCGCGAAGTCTTTTATGATTACAAAGTATAACAGCGTACCTGCTTGCTTACTTTTTCGTGTGTCACACATTCGTATTGTGTAGTATACTGGACACTAAGCAGTTCTTTTAATACTGCTTGGCAGTTGCCAAGGAACTACTGAAACTTGCTAAGGAGTAACAGCCAGTTGCTACAGAGAAAGTGACAATCGCTACATAACAACCGTCCAATTATATAAAGAAATGTAGAGGGTGGGAAGTGTTATGTTCAGCGAACTCTGTGCACTACCGTTCTGTATAAATTCGACAGTTCATGCCGTACATTGCTTGATAAAGAGTGTTGTGGAACCTATTAGTCCGACATTGCCTGTGGTACGGCAACATGTCTGCAAGGCATCATTTGAGTGCTTTGATAGTTGACGAGCTTTTGGACTGCTCTGAGCTGACCACAATGTCACTATTGTAGCCACAGTAGTGGGTGTGTCCTAAAGTGTCATATCGCGCTTAAAAAAGGACGTTGAAGGTGGAAATGCTCTGCAACGGAATGCCAGTGACCGTAGACGAGCCGCCACACCACGAGGGGATCGATACATGTTCCCATTGTCGAAAAGGAATAAATATCTCCCTCCCAGGAACATACACTATGTGATCAAAAGTATCTGGACGCCAGGCTGAAAATTACTTATATGTTCGTGGTGCCCTGGAATTCAATATGGTGTTGACCCACCCTTAGACTTGATGACAGCTTCCACTCTCGCAGGCATACGTTCAATCAGGTGCTGGAAGGTTTCTTGGAGAATGGAAGCCCATTCTTCACAGAGTGCTGCACTGAGGAAAGGTATCGATGTCGGCGTTCCAAAACATCCCAAAGGTGTTCTATAGGATTCAGGTTAGGAGTCTGTGCAGGCCAGTCCATTACAGGGATGTTATTGTCGTGTAACCACTCTTCCACAGGCCGTGCATTTTGAACAGGTGCTCGATCGAGTTGAAAGATCCAGTCGCCATCCCCCAAATGCTCTTCAACAGTGCGAAGCAAGAAGGTGCTTAAAACATCAATGTAGGCCTGTGCTGTGATAGTGCCTCGCAAAACAACAAGGGGTGCAAACCCCCTCCATGGAAAACACGGCCACACCATAACATCACCGCCTCCGAATTTTACTGTTGGCACTACACACGCTGGCAGATGACGTTCATTGGGGATTCGCCATACCCACACCCTGCCATCAGATCGCCATATTGTGTACCGTGATTCGTCACTCCACACAATGGTTTTCCACTGTTTCATCGTCCAATGTTTACGCTCCTTACGCCTAGCGAGGCGTCGTTTGGCATTTATCTGCATGATGTGTGGCTTATGAGCAGCCGCACGACCATGAAAACCAAGTTTTCTCACCTCCCGCCTAACTGTAATAGTATTTGCAGTGGATCCTGCTGCAGTTCGGAACACCTGTGTGATGGTCTGGATAGATGTCTACCTTTTACACATTACGACCCTATTCAACTGTCGGCGGTCTCTGCCAATCGACAGACAAGATCGGCCTGTACGCTTTTGTGTTGTACGTGTCCCTTCACGTTTCCACTTCACTATCACATCGCAAAGAGTGGACCTAGGGATAGTTAGGAGTGTGGAAATTTCGCGTACAGACGTGTGACACAAGTGACACCCAGTCACCTGACGACGTTCGAAGTGCCTGAGTTCCGCGGAGCGCACCATTCTGCTCTCTCACGATGTCTAATGACTACTGAGGTCGCTGATGTGGAGTACCTGCCAGTAGGTGGCAGCACAATGAACCTGAAAAGCGTATGTTTTTGGGAGATGTCCGGATACTTTTGATCACATAGTGTAGCTGCAGACCTTGCAAGAACTACCGGTACACGTGTCTCTGCCAGAACCATTTCGCGGCGATTAAATCAGGCTGTTTTGTATGCTAGGAGGCCTGTTAAATGCATCTCGGTTCAGCCATGCCATCGTCGAGAAAGAGTTCGTTGGAGTAGGGAGTATGTTGACTGAGGTCAGGAACAATCGTCCAGAGTGATGTTCTCCTACGAATCCTGCTTCACTGTGTCAAGTGATTCTGGCCCCCAGTTAGTGTGAAGAGAGAGAGAGAGAGAGAGAACACGTTATACACCACAGAATGTTCATGAACGTCATCGGTATGACTTACGCGGTATGACGTGCCCAGGCATTATGCACAACGGCCAACCACCGCTGCATATCTTTGAGTGAGGTACGGTTACAGCACGGCGGTACTGCAGGGAAATCATGCTGCATCATGTCCGTCTTTTTAGAGGTCCGGTTAAGTCCCGACTATCTGTTTACAGACACCAAAGGCCGCCCACATAGGATTGCTGAGGTGTCAGACACATTGGAAAGTGAAGGTATTTAACGTACAGAATGGCTTGCGTATTCATCGGACCTAAAGCCTATTGCTCTGCTTCGGATGCTCCTGGCAGACGTGTTTCTCAACGAACGCCCCCTCCCCGAACTGTGCAAGAAGTGAAAACCGCCTTGAGAAAGGAGTGGGGCAATATCCCCGAATGACTCCTCAACAGTTTGGTAGCCATCATGAATAACAGGGTAAAATGTGCGTTAGTACCTGTGGATGACATATTCCTTACTGAAAGTCCGATATCGACCTTTAAGTTGAGAGTCTGACGTGAGTCAAATA
This sequence comes from Schistocerca serialis cubense, assembly GCF_023864345.2. Classification (NCBI taxonomy): domain Eukaryota; kingdom Metazoa; phylum Arthropoda; class Insecta; order Orthoptera; family Acrididae; genus Schistocerca; species Schistocerca serialis. The sequence continues at coordinate 448,401,228 of NC_064641.1, read as the reverse complement.
TGGACGTTATTTATTTCTATTATCCCGCTTCCCATATGTTGAAATCTGTACCATTTTTGTCGTAATTGTACGACTTCATCTGTATTGCGTATGTACTGTGTTACATGTCATCCATCGTTGCCCATGGTTACGCCTGTCCAACAGTGTCTGTGCTCCTTAGCAACTGCCAAGCAGTATATTTACTTTAAACAGAATCACAGTAACACACAGACCATTTACACTCTGATGGAACTACAATTGCTTTGAGACGTATGAGTCTGAACTTTATCTTCAATGGCGATAGAAGCTGAATAAATGAATTAAAATTTGTGCCACAGCTCAGACTTGAAGCCAGGTACTCTAGTGCACATGTGCTAGCCATTACATCACTGCAGCAGTATGGGTAACACCCCTGCACGGACTATTCTAGTCCAGCGCCCTCCCTAATACGAACTTCAATTCACGCCTTAAACCCATTGTACTCTTTTGTACACACAAGCTGGGTGCTATTCCAGCACTGGAGAACCTCAGCAATAGTACAATTTAGGAAGGGGAAAATAGGTTGAAGGCATGAATTGAAGTTTTTGTTGTGGAGGGCGCTGGGCTAGGATATTCTGTGCAGTTGTGTTGGCCATACTCCTATGGTGATGTAATGGTTAGCACCTCTGCCTAGTAAGCAGAAGACACGGGTTCAAGTCCTAGCTGTGGCACAGATCTTAATTCATTTACTCAGCTTCTATCGTTATCGAACATTTACACTATTCATCACATCTCACTAACGGCTTATGATTTCTGACGTTGGCCAACGTATGACTGAAACAATCAAAATTCTTCTACAGTGATTGTCTCTACATGAAGATAATATGTCACATTTGTCCATGAACAGAACATAGTTTTCCCTAGCCGTTAAGTTTTGTCAGTAAAAGATTCCTTGAGCTAATCATATATTTGTGGAGATTTTACATAAAACCTCTTCTCTGTTGTCAGTCGACAATGTCATAGAGTAAGAAAAGGAGAATCTGGCTAACATACTAGTCCACCTTTGGAACGGAAAAGCAGAGATTCTGCACCTCATATATTCGACAAGTCCTTGGCAGATTTCCAGATGTATATGGCACCAGGTCACGTAATTTTCGTGAAATACGAAACGATGATTTGTGGACGCGGAGCTGACACTGAATGGCGTTCAAGAATTGTTCCGTCGGGATCGCACCGGTGAATTTCGTCGCAAAACATCAACATGGATTCACTGTCATGCTTGTCGGATCATTAAAGCACGATTTTGGCCTTGTGACACGAACAATTATCTTGTTTGAAGATGCCATCGCTGTCATGGACATGATGGGATAATAATTTTCACATAGTCAACAGCTGTCTTTATATCATTACCCCAGGTCCCATGGAAGCCCATAGTCAAAGTCTGCCTCGAAATCTGGCAGAAAACCCAAAGATGTTCTTCTCATACGTGAAGTACACCAGCCACGAGACGCGGTCATTACAGTCACCGCGCGATAACAATGGTGATGTGAGAGATAACAGAGCTACTAAACACGGTTTTCCGACACTCCTTCGCCAAAGACGACGAAGTAAATATTGCAGATCTTGAATCTGAGTTGTCAACATGAGCAACTTAGAAGCAGATATCCTCGGTGTAGCGAAGCAGCTTAATAAAGGCAAGACCACGGGTCCAGATTGTATACCAGTCTGGTTCCTTTCAAAGTGTGCTGATACAATAGCTCCATACGTAGCGGTCATATACAACCGCTCGCTCGTAGAAGGGTTCGTACCCAAAGACTGGAAAGCCACACCAATACCCGAGAAGGGAAATAGAAGTAATCTACTGAATTACAGGTCCAGTACGATTTTGCAACATATACTGTGTTCGAACATTATGAGCTACCTCGAAGAATACGACTTATCGACTAATACTCAGCACGGATTCAAAAAATATCCTTCCCTCGGAACACAACTAGTTCTTTATTCTCACGAAGTAATGCTATCGACAGAGGACGTCAAATTGAGTCCATATTTTTAGATTTCCAGAAGGCTTTTTACCGTTCCTCTCAAACGAATTCTAATCAAATTACGTGCCCATTGAGTATCACTTCAGTTGTGCGACTGGATTCGTGAGTTCCTGTCGGAAAGGTCATATGTAATCATGTTTTACGGGAAGTTATCCAGTGAAATAGAAGTAATAACTGGCGTTCCTCAAGGAAGTGTTGTAGGCCCTTTGTTGTTCCTGATCTACGTAAACGATTTAGGAGACAATCTGAGCAGCCTCCTAAGACTGTTTGCAGGTGATGCCGTCATTTACCGTCTTGTAAAGTCATCAGATGATCAAAACCAATTGCAAAATGATTTAGACGAGATCTGTATGGTGCGAAAAGTGGCAATTGACTCTAAATAATGAGATGCACCACACCTAGTTAGTAAATGCTGCTAGTTCAGTGAAATCTAGTCATCCCAGGGCCGGCGAGTTCAATAAAAAGATGCCAAGCATCGCCGGGCAGCGTCAGCAAAGGTTTTTTCTCTAACAATGTTCCCATGAAGTGATCTATCACCCTTAGAGGTTTGAGGCAAGGATAGTGAAACATCGACCACGAAGACACGTTAAATCCCAACCCTTAGCTCTTTTTAGCGAACAAAAATTTTTCACTGCATGTAACAACACGAGGCGCGGTAGATGGGTTACTTAGAGGATATCAGAGAATGAAGTCTGTAGCAATAGCACATTTCAATGAACATTTTGTGCAAAATCAAGTTCCGTGAAGTCAGTGCACTTCTGGTGTTCAGAGTTTCAACACGACCTTTCCAAATGGATGACACCAAAATGTTATTAAGCACATGCTGCTAGTTTTTTGTCATTTCTTCATGTTACGACACAACCATTGCAGTGGTGAAGTGTATGGCGCTGTCAGAAGCTCTTATACCAAGGTATGTACTTCGTAAATTGGCGCACTGCCTTGCTTTCATTGACTGCTCGATTAGTATTAAACAGTGGCATTTTGTGAACTGTATGTTACTAGAAATACCAGCCATATTTCACACTGCAACCATGAGATACACTCGTTTCTTTCTGTTCTCTAGCTCACAGGATACAGCTTTTAGAACATTACACGGTAGGTCTCTTATATCTTGAAATCACTCCGCAATGTTTTCCCGAGAATGTAATAAAACTGGATTGTGTATTTAACGGGCTGTTGGAGAACACTGTTTAGTGACTATTATTACTCCCCTCCCCTATAATGGTAAAAGCTGTACGGAAAGATAAAACGGTTCAAATGGCTCTGAGCACTATGGGACTTAACATGTGAGGTCATCAGTCCCCTAGAACTTAGAACTACTTAAACCTAACTAACCTAAGGACATCACACACATCCACGCCCGAGGCAGGATTCGAGCATGCGACCGTAGCGGTCTCGCGGTTCCAGACTGAAGCGCCTAGAACCGCTCGGACACATCGACCGGCGATATGGAAAGAAAACATGTTCTTTGTAGACTGAAACTGCCAGACTGAAAAGCTGAAGCTGTTCGCCTTAAAATGGAGGCCACAGGTCCAGAGCAAGAAACCAGAAAAATGCACATGTTTGGAGAAACGAGGCAGACAACATCGCTCAATACAGTTACGTTGGGAAAACGTACTCATTACTCTCGCATCTCGATGAGCAAACATATGTGGCACGTGAGGTCATGTGATTTAATTGCAGCAGGAATTTGTCGACACTTCCTCTTTCCGCTTTTGAAAATACGAGTAAATCGACATCAGATACCATTGAAACGATATTCCTGACATCAGTTTCAAATTTTATTTCTGTAAGCCGCATTTGTGCTTTGACGCCAATATGGTTAAGTTGAGGTATTAAACGTACCTTTTATACGTTTAGAGACAGGCAGATGTATATTAGGCAAACGACCAACAGAGAATTAGGTTTTGTATGTGCGGTACTGGAAACGTCTGTACAGCGTCTAAATTGCTGTCGATTAATATTACAACGAAGAAGACGACAACTAATTTAAAAATGGTCTGATGGGTATTACTTGCATAGACATGAAAGTGATAAGCATTTCAGCGCAAGTATACGTAGCAGCCATCTGCAGTCTGTATTCAAGGAAAGATTATGCTAGGGGTTTCTCATCAGCAAATCGAATCTGAATGTTGTTTCGTTGGAGAAGAACGTATTACGCCTCGTGTAAAAAGGAAAAACGTCAGTCGGTGAGTGTCGTGTTTCGACAATGGTAAATCTGTGGCCTCTTTTTTATCGTTCTGAGACAATGCTTCTCGCGTTGGTCGTCATCCCGCGACTGTCATGCTTATATGGAACTGATATACTGTGGAGGGCCATGCTCAACGCCATGCAGCATCTCAACTGCCCCACGCGACTAGCGCCCGACAGGACAAAAGGAATCCGATGAGTTTCGGTTGCACTATAAATGACACAAATCTAAAGGTTGTAAATTCAACTAAATTCTTTCGGTTTACATCTACGAATCACATAAATTTTATGGATCACATAGATAATTTTTCGGGGAAAGCAAACCAAAGACTGCAATTTATTGGCAGAACACTTACAAAGTGCACGAGATCTATTAAAGAGATAGCTTGCATCACGCTTGCCTGCCCTCTTCTGGAATGTTTCAGTTTGGTGTGAGATTATCATTAGATGGGACTGACAGAGGGCATCGAAAGAGTTCAAACAAGTTCGACTCTTTTTGTATCATCGCGAAATAGGGGAGGTAGTGCCACGGAGATGATACGTTAACTAGGGTGACAATCATTAAAACAAAGACGTTTTTCGAGCGAGAGTATCTTCTGATGAAAATTCATTCACAAAATTTCTCCTCCGATTGCAGAAATATTTTGTTGGCTCCCTCGTACACAGGGAGAAGTGATCATCATGATAAAATAAGAGAAATAAGAGCTTACACAGAAACATTTAAGCGCTCGTTTTTCCCGCCCGCTGTTAGAGAGTGGAACGGTAGAGAAAGAGCTTGAAAGTGGTTTGATGAACTCTCTGTCAGGCACTTAATTGTGAATTGCAGAGTAATGAAGATATAGATTCGTTCGTGACGCTGTGCATGTTGTCAGGCATTCGGTCACCTGGATGACGACACGTTCAGACACGACCATTGAACTGGTGTAAGAAGAAACGTGATTCATCCGACCAGGCGACAAGTTTCCGTTGATTCATGGTACAACCTTGATGATCCTATGCCCACAGCAATCGTATTTAACGAAGGCGTTGAATCGACACCGGTCCACGAAGAGGTCATCCACTGCAGTCACATGTCCAACATATGCTGCACGGTGTTTCCGAAACACTTCTGCCTGTACCAGCTTAGTACGTCGTCGTCTTATCTGCCCCAAATCACCACCTTTCGTGCTTTCTAGAACGAACAAGCCTTCGACGTCGGTTTCTTTAATGAAGATTGGACGTCTAACATCTTTTCACCTACTCGTGGTTTACCGTGCTTCAGCCACTTTCTCGTAGATACTCACGGTGGTAGTGCGTGAACAATCAACCTGCTCTTTGCTGTTATCGAGACGCTCCTTCCCAATCACGAGGTTGTAAAAACCTGTCCTTTTCAAAGTTGCTTATATCATTAGATGTCCCCCTTTCCAATGCGTATCGTCGCTAGAATGATTCCTCATCCGTCTCTGCTTCGTTTATATACTTGTACATTCCGTACTGCGTCACGTGCCCACAATACCACTGGGCAGCACACATCTTCCATGCGCGTGTTTGTGTGTGTATTTTCTGGCGCATTAGGTCTCCAGTGTTCGCCGGCCGGAATGGCCGTGCGGTTCTAGGCGCTACAGTCTGGAGCCGCGTGACCGCTACGGTCGTAGGTTCGAATTCTGCCTCGGGCATGGATGTTTGTGACGTCCTTAGGTTAGTTAGGTTTAAGTAGTTCTAAGTTCTAGGGGACTGATGACCACAGCAGTTAAGTCCCATAGTGCTCAGATCCATTTCCCCAGTGTTCAATTTCTTCAGATAATCTTCATGCGTTATTAGATGTTTTGAAATATTTATAAAACTAAACCTTTTACATGGCCCAGTTGGAGATCATATACCCCTTCCTTTTTACCTCTCAACAGACTTACACATCCAGCTGTAGAGACACCTATGGTTTAAAAACTTTTAACATTGCAGGGCGTCAGCAATAGTGAATAATTTAATGATTATAAAGAATCCGCCTCGTTTGCAAAAATAAACCGGATGTTGAGCTAGGTTTCGGCGCGGATAACCACGCCTTCTTCGGAACACACTAAAACTACAAAATTCCCAAAGAGGCATGATCCAACATTAATACAGAACGCCCAAAAGGGCAAAAGACTCGCATAAAATGTAAAATAAACGTTACGTGTGTACAATGTCAATAGCTGCACTTAGCTCAAACGTCAGAAGCGTGCTTCCTCACCCCAGCCAACGTTCAGTGGGCCGCGGGCTCTCAGGTAAACTGAGGTGGCGCCGGTAGCTAGGCTGTGAGAATGTCGGAAAGGAACGCGCATGCGCGCATTGAGAAATCATCTTCTTCCATGTGATTGGCTTAAAATGTGTTACGAAAGTGATCCGATGACCGGGCCAAAGGCGCAGGAAGTTAATGCGTCTGTATGTATAATGTCCTAGCTCCAGGACAATTTTATACAACTATAGAACGTGGATAGGTTGAAACTATATGTGGGATAGCAAATTCCACGGATGGTCAAAACGCTTGCAACCAGGATCGACAAAATACAATCAGCTAGAAGCAGGCTAAAAATATGGGGGATGAATAACCCGTTTTTCAATTACTTGGGATCGGTGATAGTATTTGATGACTACACTTGAATAATCGTGTAAAGTTACTATATTAAATTCTTGGCGCTATTAACCAGAAAAGGGTTAAATTCGTATGACAGGCTTAATGTAATTGCGTGAAAGGACGTACAACGTCGCCTTCATCGCTCTTAATATCTAATGACCGACAGAGATCATTTTGAATAGTGCTATCGGATATGTACCAAAATAATGTAAAAAGAACCTAAAGCTAAACTAGTTTCTTAAAATCAGGTGCTTGAGGTACTGAACCATGAAACTTAATCAAGTGTGGTCTGTAAACGCATATAGCGTGGAACAGACAAACTACCTTTATGTTCTAATAGCTGTTGACTTGAAAGGTCAAATAATGTAACGAGCTTAATATACGTGCATGAAAGGACGTACAACGTCACTTTCATCGCCCTTATTGTCTATTGACCAACAGAGGTCAAAGTGATTAGTGCTATCGGGTATTACCAAAATGGTATGTAAAGTTATGTGTATATGCGTGAAGAGAAGTACGACGTCACTTCAACGTTTTTTAAAAAAGGGTTAAGGACTTATTTCCTCATTTTAGACCAGAGCTAGTACTTGGAATGAATATGATTAAAAACATCCTTGCATCACCATATTCAACTTGGATAATTATAACTAAGTGGGAATGGCTATTTGGACCATATTAGAAATATTGGAGCTTGTAAGAAGTGAGAATACTGTGAACATGTACAAGAATAACTCATTATAAGGCGTTAAATGAAAGAAAAAATATGTTATTGTATTGGTGTGCCCACGTTTGTAAGGTCAACCGTTATAACTAAAATATAGGGAACCTAGAGCGTGACTGAACGAATTGATCATCCGTGATACCAAGTGACCGCATGAATGCATCGGCTATCTACTATGTCGTATGGTAGAATGTGAAGTACTGAGCAAGGGGATAAAACCTTCGAAAAATTTTTTTGTTTTTTGACTGGAGTTGGTCGTTAAGGATGCAGTCTTTGTCATACCATAGATGTTTGAAAATCTCCATTTCCTCTAATATGTAATTTCACACCCTTAACTTCAGAATCAAGCAGCTCGGTACTGGCCGGGGGATATATTTCTATAGTTTAACGTGGATTACAAATCACTGCGCTACTTCTAATTATTCACACAAGCAAATCGTAGACAGAGGTGAAAGAAGCAACAAGAGGTAAAAAAAGAGTCACAGAACGGACTGAGTATCCAAGGAATATGATACTGTAGCTTTAGCTTAACACTAATTTACCACTTTTTACATGCCATCGTAGGCTTCAATTTTAAATCAGGACACACATCGAATAACACGAGGGGCGTTTAATAACTAAAGCAACACACTTTCATCTGAAAGCAGGATTCCAACACACCGTGTTATTCCCCACCCTTTTATCTACAAAACCCTGTTTTTCAACATAATCTTCATTCAGTGCGACGGCTTTACGCCACCTTACAGTGAGGGCCTGTTTGCCCGCATGCTACCACTCTACTGGTCGACGTCGAAGCCGACGTCTTGCTGCATCAATAAACTCCCCATCACCACGTTCCACTTCAAGCAGATTGCATCCTTCATCGAGCCAAACGGACGGAAGTCATAACGTACGAGGTCAGGGCTGAGAATGGATGAGGAAGAAGAGTCTAATGAAGTTTCGTGAGCTCCTCTCGGGTGTACAAATTTGTGTAAGGCCTTGCATTGTCATCGAGAAGGAGAAGTTTGTTTGCATTTTTGTGGTGACGAAATCGTTTATTCAGTTTCCTGAGGGTAGCACAATACACTCCAGAGTTGATCGTTGCTCGTTGCATCATGGGGAAGGACATCAAACAGAATAACACCTTCAGAGTCCCAAAAGAGGGTCGCCATGAATTTAGAGTCTGAGGGTGCGGCTTCTAACTTTTTCTTCGGAGGAGAGGTGGTATGACGCCACTACATGGTTTGCTGTTCTGTTTCCGGTTCCAAGTGATGAACCCATGTTTCATCGCCTGTCATGATGCTCGACAAAAAATTGTCACGATCAGCCTCGTAATGCGCAAATAATTTCACACCGATGGTCCTTTGTTGCCCTTTATGGTCTTTTGTTAGTTGGCGAGGAACCCAGCGAGCATATACCTCTGAGTACCACAACTGGCGAACGAGTGTGTCAGCATTACCAAAAGAGGCTGCCAGATGGGCAGCGAAGTGTTTGTGACCCGTCAATCACCTCGAATGAGAGTGTCCGCACGTTTCAGCAGTCAGAGCTATGTGTGGCCGGCTGGCACGTGGGAGATCGGACAGGTTTGCGCGACTTTGTTGCCACGATGACAGTAGGGGCACAACAAACTCTGTATTTTTTCAAACGAAACTGGCCTGGAAAAAGTGTTACATTACTTTTAGAACGCCCCCCGTTTGTGTTCTTCACCTTACTATGATTGTATTACACGCAATTAAGAAAATGAGAAGTGCTCGAAGGGTCACTAAAAAAACCGATGACAACTGCACGTCATTCGGACGTGAGCAAGGAAGTGAAGAGGCAATGGACGTGTTCCTCTGACTTGTGTGAGATAAACAGCTACTCGGCTGCACAGCCATTGTTTGCTCATTTCTGACGGTACCGTTTCCGCCGTGTGCACATGGGCAGGAAAACATGAGGCATAGCAGCTCCACGGAAAAACCGCCGACTGTCTGACCTGTCCAATGCACAAGTTAGAGGAAGTGTAAAAAATTCGCTGCATCAGAGAGAAAAAGTGTAACCAGCAAGAGGAATGCATACGACGCACAAGCGTTACGACAGCGTTGTGACGCATACAGGAAATTTCTTGAGGATGTGGCGCTAGGCTAGTGTGTGCAAGTCAAGAATTTTGTGAGGTGGCAGTGCAGTCAATCGGCATGGACAAATTGTGTTTAAAGAAATGAAACAGCTATTAATTGGATGTTCCGTACGTTATTGATAGAATTATTTTTCAATTATGAATGAAAAAACATGATACTGGTGTAACATTGAACCATATTAATATTTTACAAACCGGTTTTCGAGTGGTATGCCATCATCAGATAAAAAGATATAAATGTGTGGACCTGAATTTTTTGAGGGAACAAAGATTTTAAATTAGGTGCATCCACAGAGCATCTCAGTTAGCTTTCATAGAGGAAAACAGGGACTAAAACTAGAGGAGTAATTTCAGTGAAATGCAATGTAAAACCACATAGCTTAAATAAAATGTGTGACACATTAAATATTGAACTCTATGACAAATTACAATAATTGTTTTGGAAGAAAAATAAGTTGAATGAATTGTAGTAGACTTTGGTGATATGTTTCAAGGGGTGAGGGGGGAGGAGGGGGGAGGGTAAAGGGACTGTACAAGATAATCTTGCACGTCACATTTCCCACGTAAATATTGCAAGTGAGATTAAATGGGTAAGTGAAAGAACTGTAATTATGCAAAATTAATTATTAACAGAACAAATTAAACTATAGTAACTGAAATAAAGGAAAATTTGGAAGTGTGAATAGGAGGATAATTTACAGTGGTCTGGATGGGATCATTAGCAGTGCCTGCAGTTAGAAGTGGCAAGTACGGGAACTGTCTTTCATCATTCACTTCTAAGCTTAGGCAACTAGATATATGTTTGTTAATTTCCATTATTTCAAGGTAGTTCATCTTCCTTCCTTTGTTGGTGTTCACTTTCATGTTGCACCATGTAACTGTGGCGAGTTTCCAACTTCTGTCGTGTCCCTTCAAGAAGGTGGACATAGCCCTAATAGACTGGTTTATACGGAATTTGCCACAAAAACAACAGATTTTGTATATTCCACTATTTTCCAAAGCTGATCTGTTGAGGAAGGGGTGAAGAGGGTTCATATCGGTTTCGTGGAAAGGTGAATAGAGGAAACAAAATACAATTTCTCACAAAATAAAACTCAAAATTAGTGGAAAACTCTGGTCACTGATCATCAAGCCTACTAAAGTTACCACTTTATAAGAGACCAGTGCACATCGATTCTTTAAAGGATCCCACTCCCATGTATAAAACATCAAACTTCTGATTACATGACAAATGAGTTAATGTATTAAATAATTGACGTTATGCATGTAAGCGAGAAAAAACTTTGGACAAGGTTTGAAATTATGCTTAAAGTTTGTTGGAAGTCGCCAAGTCCTGTCATATGAAACACTGGATGAATATAGTATGGGTAATTTGCCCCCCAATTTAAACAAAATCAATTTTTTTTATGTATCTCGTTTATAACGTCATGTCACCTGAAGTACCTGTCGTACAATAATATAATTTTGCAGGTACGTTAAGTGATGTATACAGATACTGTATGAACATAGAAAATGTAGTAAGCGATTAACCTTTTTCCTTTCATTATTTTATGGAGGTGTTTGCGAGAAAAAGTTTCCGTAAGTTTGAAATTATGTGTAATCTTTGTTGGAAGTCGTTAAGTCCTCTCATTCTCAAATTCTGGATGAACGAAGTCCGTATAATTCCAAATGTCAGTTACGCTGCATCAAGACAAACACGTCGTTTCTAACCGTAATATTTATTTTATTGTGTAAAACTTTTAACCTAAGACTGTATCTCTTAATGAGTAAATTATGATAGCTTTTTAAATTTTTGAATTCCGTCAGCGATTAAGTGAAATACTGAAAACCGAATTTTATTTCCCCTAAGCTGCAACTGATACCAGATTCTGGGGTAGCGTTTTAATACAAAACCTATCATTAGAGTATATTTAATTCAGGGAGTAAGTTTATTTGTGCAGTTTTTTTTACTATCGGGCAGGTAATTTTCACATATATGCGAAACGTTCTACATTGACATTTAGCTGCTTTTAACATTGGCTGTTTATACGAGAAACTGAAAGTACAACGATAGTTGAAGCTTTTAGAAACCAGAGACCCCTCTCATTTCATTGGAGGAGAATAGCAGGACACTGCGAAACAGTTTTGTTTTGAGATTTTAGGGCAAATGCCTCTGGGTACGCTTGCTAGCAGTCAGTATCTATTACATGTTCAGGCTTTCTTCAAGCTGTTACTGAATTGATACGTCTGTCTGCGTTTCGAGGCAGCATGCGAATTCTATTTGCGAAGATCACACTTTTCTTCTGCGCTCCCTGGATATCCTATTGGGTGTACCATCACCGAGCCATTTCGCTCCGCGAAATGAAATGATATTCGTGTTGTGATCTTCGGTCGGAATATTGGCTGAATGCTGCGCAAACCTCTTCATCAGTGTATAACAACCACAACCTACCTCCGTTTGAACCTGTATACTACAAACAAACATTGGTCTCTCTAAAATTATTATCCTCCCCCCCTCCTCCCCCCCCCCAAACACAGACATATATATATATATACAGACTTTCCCTCATTGCAAAATTCACGATTCCTTGATGCCTCTGGTCGTGTCTTATCAACCGATCCTTTCTTTTAGTCAAGTTGTGCAACAAAAATCTCTTCTCTCAGTTCCATAACGTACCTCCTCATTAGTTATGCGATCTACCCATCTAACCTTCAGTAGTCTTATGTAGCACCACACTTCAAAGCTTATGTTCTCTTCTTTTTGAACTGTGTTCACGTTTGATTTCCGTACAAGGCTGCACTCTGGACAAACACTGCACCTGTAGAAAAGATTTTCTAACTCTAAATTTTATATTCAACGTTAAGAAATTTCCCATTTCAGAAAATGCTTTTCATGGTATTGCCAATTTGCGTGTTATATTCTCTTTGCTTCACCATTGTCGGTTACTTTGCTGCCCAGGTATCGAAACTTATCTTCTACTCTCAGTTTTCCATTTCCCAATCTAATACCCTCCGTATTGCGTGATTTAATTGGGCTCCATTCCATTATCCTTGTACTGTTTTTGATGATGTACATCTTATAGCGTCTTTTCAAGACATTATCCATTCCGTACAAGTAATCTTCCAATATTCCACAGTTTCCGACGGAATTTCAGTTCTTGGAAAACCTTTGTTGCACACAGCTGTATTAATCAATGTATTACACTATCACTTTCAGTCATATACAGACAATCTTCTGGTGCATTTTGACATCGTAATCAGTGTGTGACAATCCATAACCACTGTGAAGCGTCATGTTACATCCCCATTCAACTACAAGTTAGGAGCTCTGATTTATAGTTGAGTGGAGATGTTGGTTTGTAACAAGATGCTTGATTATAGTGACTATCGATTTCACACATCTGATTACGATATCACAGTACATCCAAAGATGATCTGTTTATGACTGAAACTGATTAAAATTTAGTAATGGAACTGTGTGCAACCATGATTTTTCAACAATTTTTACAAGTTGTAAATCATCGTCTCCTCAAAATAGTGAGAATTACAATGTCATCGGTAAATCTTGAGGATTTTATTCTTCTTCCTGCATTTAACTTTCCTATTCAATTTCTCCTCCGTTTCTTTTACTGCTTGTTCAATGTACAGATTCAGATCTTCCAGCTTCAATTTGGTTCTTAGGAGTTGGAGATAATCATTCACTCGCAGTATTTCGTCCCTGCTACCTTCAGAATTTCAAAGAGTGTATTCCAGCCAAGATTGGCAAAAGCTGTTACTAAATTTGTAAATGCTGTAAACGTATTTTTTTCCTTCGTTCAACCAATCTTCTAAAATAGTTCGTAGGATTTCTTTAAATCAACAAATGCTGTTATTGTAAACTTGCCTTCCTTCAATGTATCTTCTAAAATACGTAGTAGGTTCGCTATTGTATCGCGTATAATCTCATCAGATTATCAACACCAATTGCAAAATGATTCAGACGAGATATCTGTATGCTGCGAAAATTGGCAACTGATTTTAAATAACGAAAAGTATGAAGTTATCAACATGAGTACTAAAAGGAGTCCGTTAAATTTCGGGTCCTTGATAAATGCCACAAGTCTCAAGACTGTGAATTCTAATAAATACTTAGTGATTACAATTACGAATAACTTAACTGGAACGATCGCACGGATAACGCTGTGGGGAAAGCAAACCAAAGACTGTGTTTTATTGGCAGAACACTTAGAAGACGCAACAGGTCTACTAAATAGACTGCCTACGCTACGCTTGTCCGCCCTCTGCTATTGTTGCGCGGTGTGGGATCCGCATCGGATAGAATTTACGGAGGACATCGAAAAAGTTCAAAGAACGAAAGCTTATTTTGTATTATAACGAAATAGGGGAGAGAGTGCCACTGATATGATACGCGGATTGGCGTGCAAAAATAAATGCGTTTTTCGTTGCGACAGGATCATCTCATGAAATTCCAATCAGCAGGTTACTCCTCGGAATGCGAAAATATTTTCTTGACGCCCACCTACGTAGGAGAGAATGATCATTGTAATAAAACAAGAGAAATTAGAGCTCACGCGGAAAGAATCAAGTGTTCGGTTTTCCCGCGCGCTGTCCGAGAGTGGAACACAAGAGAGATAGCTTGTAGGTAGTTCGATTAAGACTTTTCCAGGCACTTAATCGTGAATTGCAGAGTAGTCATGTACTTGTACATGTAGATGTATTGCTACATTACTCTGTAATCCAAACTGTTCTTTCCCGAATTAGGCTTCTACCAGTTTTTCGATTCTTCTGTAAATAAGTCGATATAGCGTTTGATGACCATGCGTCATTAAAGTGATGCTTCGGCAGTATTCGCATCTTTCAGCAACTATGTTCTTTGCAATTAGATTTACTGCATTCTTCTTAAAGTCATAAGATATTTCGCCTGTTTCATATATCTTGCGTATCAGGTGAAATATACCGAAGCGCCAAAGAAACTGGTATAGCAGCGTATTGAAATACAGAGACTTGTAAACAGGCAGAATACGCCGCTGCGGTCGGCATAGACTATATAAGACAGCAAGTGTCTGGCGCGGTTGCTAGATCGGTTACTGCTACTACAGTTGCAGGTTATCTAGATTTAGGTGAGTTTGAACGTGGTGTTATAGTCGGTGCACGAGTGATGGGAGACAGAATCTGCGAGGTAGGGGTTTTTCCGTACGGCCATTTCACGAGTGTAATGTGAATATCAGGAATCTAGTTAAACATCAAATCTCCGTCATCGTTTCGGCCGGAAAAAGATCCTGCAAGAACGGGACCAACGACAACTGAAGAGAATCGTTCAACGTGACAGAAGTGCAATGCTTCCGCAAACTGCTGCGGATTTCAGTGCTGGATCATCAACAAGTGTCATCGTGAGAATGATTCAACGAAACGTCATCGATATGGACTTTAGGAACCGAAGGCCCACTGGTCTACCTTTGATAACTGCACGACACAAGGATTTACTCTGCAGTGAACACATAGTGCGTAGTGGGGCGATCACTCTGTTATATTCAAACGCCAAGTTCGCTTAAATACTGTCGAGCAGCGGTCATGTACCAAACAGTTTTATCTTGTGACTTCGGTTGTACATATCTTATGGAAATGACCATGAGAGCAATTGTTTTTTTATTTCTTATGACAGTGATTTTTATATCAGCTGGTCTTCCTCATGTATCGTTATATCCAAACGGTTTATAAATGTTAATTTACATTCAGATCCGATGATTGCACCTTTAGTGTGTTGAAACCGGTTATCCAGTAACCAGTATTTAAGCGATCTTGGAGTTTGAATCATTTCTACAACAAAGCTTTACGCCTTGCCTGGGCCCGTCAACACCGACAATGGACTGTTGACGACTGGAAACATGTTGCCTGGTCGGACGAGACGGGTTTCAGATTGTATCGAGCGGATGGACGTGTACAGGTATGGAGACAACCTCATGAATCGATGGACCCTGCATGTCAGCAGGGCACAGTTCAAGCTGGTGGAGACTCTCTAATGGTGTGGGGCGTGTGCAGTTGTAGTGTTGTGTGACTGACAGGTGAGATGTACGTAAGCATCCTGTCGGATCACCTGCATCCATTCATGACCATTGCGCATTATGGCGGACTTCAGCAGGGCAATGCGACACCCCATACGTCCAGAATTGCTACAGAGTGGCTTCAGGAAGACTCTTCTGAGTTTAAACACTGAAACACGTATGTAACGCAGCAGCGATGGCGAGGCATTGTAGCATCTGTGACCAGAGAGTATGCGCTTGACCGCGCGAGTGTTGCGAGCGGTTCTCAGTCAGTCAGTCGTTGCGAGTCTGTTAGTAGTCGTTGCGAGTCTGTCAGCAGTAGTCGTTGCGAGTCTGTCAGTGCAGTCGTTGCGAGTCTGTCAGCAGTAGTCGTTGCGAGTCTGTCAGTGCAGTCGTTGCGAGTCTGTAGGCTAATAGTCGTCATGCAGAGCGGTCGGTCAGTAGTAGCAGCCCAGTGCGGTTGTGTGATGTAGGCGGTCGGCAACACTGGTCAAGATGAGGAATAAGGTATACTGTTAATTAATATAATCATTAGATAATGAAAAATTTTATTTATTGTAATTATTCTCCAACAAGTCTCCCAATAATAATTTTTTTATTTCAAAAGCATTTTCTCAAAAATTTAATTTTTTATTGAACTCAAGATTTCGTTGCACTTCCCATTTCATTCCACTTCTTTTGAAGAAAAATTCCACTAAAATCACAAAAAAAGAGAATATTATTATTTGCAATGCAGTTCCTCCAAGCGGTGCGCAACAACAAGAGCAGATATGTGACATCCATTTATTCTGAGGTAAGACTTTAATTCTGATTGTTTTACACAGGGCCAAAGACCGATATTTCGGTTTAATTGAATTTTCTTGTCACTGAATGGACTTTAATTTTTTGAAGGATTTATATTTGAGTCAGATTGCGAATTTCACATTTTTGTTGCCATTGTGAGTACATTTCATTGTGGGCAGGTTACGCATAGAGCCATGTCCATCAGCATTTCTAATTAGTATCGTCCTTTTCTTTTAAAAATTTTTGTGGGGAGGTTACACTTGGCGACACCCAGTCCAGGATCGTATTTCGTTGAGAGTCTTTTGAACAACAGTCAGATATCTGCTCTTGTTTGCTTAGATATAATTAGGATTTAGCGCAACGCTTTTAATAATATTGTGACTTTCTCTCTACAGGTCAACGGCAATTTGTTGCTCTATTGTATTTGTGTGTTGCTTTTGCATTTGTGCTTATTGTTTTGTGAATAATTGTGACTGTTGTTAAAATGCCGCGAAAGACTGTGAATAGTGTATCGCGAGGTATTACGAACGAAATTACCGGCTCAAATGACTTTACCGATAGGACATGTGACACGCAGTGTAATGATGACAATCCTGCGTTCACTAACAATCAATGCATTCCAACCACTAATGATGACTTTTACCCTGATAATGAACAAACGAACTCAATTGTCTCGTCTGTTAATTTGACGACAATGGATGACGCAGAACGCTCTATTGTAATGAGCGCTGCCCAGCTTAATACACGCGATTTGGAAAATTCAAGTAACGTACAGACAATTTTGTCGAGTGAAAATGAACAATGTACTGAAAATAGGACGGATTTATTTAATTCCGAAATAATGTCTGACAGTGTACATTCGACTGACAAACTTTTTTCTAAATCTCAGAATAACCAAATGGTTACAGTAAGCGAGAAAGTTCCAGATCCACTATTGAACAGCACAGAGAATAGAAATGCTAATTTTGAATCGGATCCAATTATGGCATTTTTGCGGCAAAATTTCAAACAGTTTAATGAAAAATTAGACAAACAAAGGGAAGATAACAAACAAGATAACGAAAATCTCAAACAACAACTCAATGAACAGGTCAAACAACTTAGGGAAGATAACAAACACTTAAATGAAAAACTTGACAATAATGACGAAAATTTCAAACAACTTAGTGAACAAATTACAGCCGTTGCCGCGCAGTGCCATGACACTAAGGAACAGTTGCGCGTGGAAATTGAGGCTTGTTCACAAAAAAATAGCGAAGAAATAAAGTCGGTTGCGCAAGAATTAAGGGAAATGCAAACAGCCGCGACAAATACACTCAGAGACGAAATTAGCGGAGTCGCCAAACAGTGCTCTGAAAAAGCTACACAATTACGGGACGAGTTTAGAGCAATGACGGTAGAACTTTCGCGCACTATGGACGCAAAGATAGACGCGAAATTCGAACAGCAGAACACTCAGATTAACGAGCGCTTTAATCAGCACATACAGAACAGTGATACGCGTTTCCGCAGATTTATTCAGGATCA
Organism: Schistocerca serialis cubense; assembly: GCF_023864345.2. Lineage (NCBI taxonomy): Eukaryota > Metazoa > Arthropoda > Insecta > Orthoptera > Acrididae > Schistocerca > Schistocerca serialis. The sequence goes on along the minus strand of NC_064641.1, from coordinate 448,383,299 downwards.
AAACAAAGTAAAACGACAAGTCATGGAAACAATCACTGCACAAAGACAAGAGGACAAACGTAAAATATTCGCGAAAGCGAAGACGTATGTAGACAATAATATTACTACAGTGTCCGACAAAATTAATACCATAGAACAATTGAACGCGGAATTACGGGATGAAATTTCTGACCTTAAATCAAAAACAGATACACACACAGTAAATATTCAAACAGTGACAGATAGATTCGAACAATTAGATCTAACACAGGATTGTGATGTTATCAAAGCTGATGTTAAAAAACTGAGCGAAACTACGCGCAAGTTGCAAAAACAGATTAATGCGTCTGATTCTAAAACCGATGATCAGGTTAAGATATTGACTGAAAAATGTGATGAATTGGCCAGTCGTATTGATGTTATCGAAAATGCTAATGACAATAAATCAGACGATACTGCACCGGTTTCATTTATCCAAACGCCTGAATTTCAAAATTTACAGCAGACTATTAATGAGATCGATTCATCTAACAACACGTTACGTAGGAAGTTATCAAATTTACAACAAGAAGTAACAGAAATGAAAAACACTTCTGTTAATAATACACAACAGACGCCACTTTATGAACATGTGTCAGACTCACGCAGCGCGTATAATTTGGGTAATCTGCAGAGAGTACGGGACTTAGATTCCGAACAACCACAGTTCAATAGATACTCTTACGATCCTGAACCTGTTCCATCATGCAGAGATGATAACTTCGACTACAAACATTTTCTGTCAGTGAGAAAGTTTAAGGTTTTCAAAAACGATAGAACGCAGATTCACCCACTGGATTGGATTCAACAGTTTAGTTTTGCTCTTCCACCGACTTGGCCTGTAACACATAAACTTGAATTTATTTGCAGTTTTTTGGAAGGCGAACCGGCAACTCGTATGAGACCGATCGCGAGACAGTGTTACTCGGTAGAGGAATTTCAGAATGCTTTTCTGTCAGCGTACTGGTCGAAGACGACACAGCGCGGAATTAAAGACCAACTAATTAGTTTGCCAAACTATGAAAACTCAAATTTTCCCAGTGTAACGCAATTTTTTGAGCATATGGTACAACAAAACCAGTACCTAAGTGAACCGTACAGTGAATCCGCACTTATACAACTATGCATCTCTAAATTACCACGGTCATTACGAGTGTCACTTCTAACGGGCCAGCAAAAAGAAAACATTTCAGCATTCAGAGATCTTTTACAGCTCTTGGAAGTACAGCAATCTGATTATTCTTTTGTAAACAAAAACTTTTTGAGTAACAACCAAGGTCAACAACAGTACTACAATTATGATCAGGGACGTAATTCCAATCGGAAAGATAACAGACGTTTTAGGAACGACAATTACCAAAACTTTAATAACAGGCAAAATTCGAATTATCAATACCGTCAAAATTTTCAGCAACAGGAACAACACTTTAGTAACAATAGAGGTGTTTCACAACAACAACATCAAAACCAGCCGCTTAACATACCTAACCAACAATGGAATACACAAGGTCAACCAGGCTTTAATGTTTCGCCGCGTGGACGTATAGCCCCTGGTCCAACAAATAGTAACGTACGTCAGCAAGGAAACAACTACGTACAAAGAAGACAGTATTTCAATTCCTATCGTAATGCACCGTATAGGAATGACTATTACGACAGACGTAAAAATAATGAGGACAATTTTCAGCGAACATCTAACAACAGTCGGTCATACCAACAGCAAAATCATACGCAAGAACATATTCTCATGAATGAACCCGACAGTAGGTACCATCCAGAGCGTAACACGCCTGGAAGAAGTAATAGGACAGTTCAAATAGTCGAAATGCCACAGAATCCTCCTAATAATAATAACACGTCAGATAGAATCTGACTAAATACTGCACAGGACGCATCTTCTAATAACACAAGCACTACCTTTGACACGCAAAATGTTGTTCACGAAAATGTAATTACTTTTGACGACATCAGAGACACTCTTTTACAGGAAAGACCAGTTATTCAGAAAACCATTTCACATCCTGTTATCGAAATTAAAATTGGTTCATCGAAATTTTCAGCAGTAATTGATTCCGGATCACCAATATCAGTAATAAATGAGGAGACTTTTAATGAGTGCAACAAAGAGAATACTTATCCGACGTTACCTTTAGGCAAAACAAAAGTGAAAGGAGCAGTATCGAGTAAAGGTGTAGACGTTAAATTACAGACGCATTTATCATTTTGTATTGGAGGTTATACTTTCCACTCTAATTTTTGGATTGTTCCTTTATTGACAACAGACATTATTTTAGGCACGAATTTTCTGGTACAACACGACGCAGTTATCGATTTTCAGAATTCTTATTTAATGTTAAAGGATGAAAATGTACAACTTGCTTTAGAATTTCAGCACTCACTATCTGCGGAAGAGCAAACAATTAACCGCACAGAGGTCATTTCCGCAACACGTAACATAGACTGTAATCCCACATTGTTCACGGATACGTACGTACACAACTATAATACTCCAGACGAAGCTGACTACGACGTAATGCAATTGATTTCTGATAAGGTTAAAGAGAGCAGTGCAAGTACAGACGACGAACGAACGCAGTTACACAAGATTCTTTTACAGCAAGCTCCAGTTTTTGACAACATTCCTGGTACTATGTCCGGCTTTATGTATGAATTTCAAGTCAAACCGCACGACACATTTAAAGCAAAGCATTATCCTATTCCATACATTCACAGAGAACAGGTTAAAAAAGAATTGCAGGATATGCTCGACCAAGGAATTATAGAACCAGCAGTTAGTCCGTACATAAACCCACTACATATTGTTAAGAAAAAAGATGGCTCACTTCGCCTTGTACTTGATTCACGTCACATTAATGACATTATTATTAATGAAACAGATCGACCACAGACACTAGAGGAACTTTTACAGAAATTTCACGGTACAGCTATTTATTCCACATTAGATTTGAAATCGGGATTTTGGCAAATTCAACTTCATCCGAACTGCAGAAAATACACAGCTTTTCTCTGTTTCGGCGACTGTTATCAATTTTGCAAATTACCATTCGGCTTAACTATTTCTTCTGCAGCTTTTATTCGCGGCTTGAACACAATACTTCCGATAGAACTTAAGGACAGAATCACGACGTATGTAGACGACATTCTTATTGCAGAAGCTAACTGGTCTGAACACAATCTGATTCTTGAACAACTGTTACAAACCTTTTATGCACAAGGACTTACAGTTAATCTTAGTAAATCGCACTTTGGCAAAACTTCTATAAAATTTCTCGGACACGTGATTTCAGCAGAAGGCATTGCACCTGATCCGGAAAAACTTCAGGCTCTACGTGACATTACTGTTCCTACAACAAAAAAACAATTACGCAGTTTTTTGGGCTTAATTAACTTTTTTCGCAAATTTATTCATCACTCTGCTTTAGACACACCCAGATTATGTCAATTAACAGGTAAAAACAGTATTTGGTCTTGGGATAAGCAAGCACATTTTGAATTCATGAACCTGAAACATGCTCTGTTGAATGCTCCACTGTTATCGCACCCCGATCTTACTAGAAATTTTTCCATTGCTACCGACAGTTCCAACACCGCTTTAGGCGTACACATTTTCCAGGAAATTGAAGAAGATGGTTCTACTATAATTAAAAACATCGCATTTGCAAGTCGCATTTTGTCACCTGCTGAGCGAAATTACTCCGTTACAGAACTTGAAACATTATGTGTTGTATGGGCTTTTACGAGATTTAGGCATTTTCTTTACGGCAGACATACCACCGTCTACACAGACCACAGAGCAATACAATTTTTGCTTTCAGCTAAATTTACTCACGACAGATTAAGCAGATGGAAACTTTATTTGCAAGAATTTAATTTTACGATTGTTCACATTCCCGGCACACAAAATGTTATAGCAGACGCACTATCGCGTTCTCTCGGCAACAATCAGCAAGACGTAGCAACCAACTTCTGCAAAACAAATTTCAGTGTCATGTACATTCAGCAAGTCGCATTTGAAAATTTTATTTCATCGTCATTACAGGACATAGCACAAGAGCAAAATAAAGACAATGTATGGAAAGAAATTAAACACCTTTGGCAAGATAGAAAAAATGTTACGATTAGGAACCACTACACTGTACGCAATGACATTCTGTTTCGCCGCTCTCATCCTGACAGCAACAATTGGTTATTATGCATACCTGACGAACTGGTTAACAAATTAATTTGGTACACTCATTTAAGCTACGCACATTACGGAGCACGAAAATGTTTTCTTATACTGAGACAGAACTGTTATTTTACTAACATGGAAAAACGTATACGACGAGTTTTAGCGTCTTGTAAAATTTGCCAGAAAGCTAAATCAGACACCACTTCACATATTCCTCCTTTATATCCCATTATACCTGTTAAATTAAGACACATGGCCGCAGTAGACATTTTTGGTCCGATTCCGAGAACTAACAGAGGTTTTTGCTACATCTTTGTCGCTGTTGAGCTCACTTCAAAATTTGTTACTTTCACTCCATTACGCAAAGCTACTGCTAAAACTGTTTCTAAAGCATTTGTAAAACATTTTCTATTTCATGTAGGGCATGTAATGAAAGTAATTTCTGACAATGGATCTCAATTTCGTAGTAGCGTATGGACACGCATGTTACGAGCCAGAAACATTTCTCCGATCTATATATCCAAGTACCACGCTTCTTCGAACCCTTGTGAAAGATTAATGAAGGAAATTGGTAAGCCGTGCCGAATATACTGCCACAAAAGACATATTGATTGGGATACACACATACTCTCATTCCAAGATGTAATTAATTCCATTCCAAATGAATCCACTATGCTATCTCCGACTGTTATACTGAAAAACGTTGAACCACCGAACAAAATTAAAGAATTAATAGAATTTCCCAAAAGTCGTCGCCTACGACACCACGAAATAATTGACATTGCGCTGAAGAACATCAAACGTGCCGCAGAGCGCCGGAGAAGACAGCAAAAACAGGTTTGTACACGCCGCGACTTTCACGTTGGACAGAAAATATTAGTACGTACACATTATTTATCCAGCAAATTAAAAGGTAAGTGCAGTAAATTTGAACTTCTATACGCAGGTCCATATCGGATTCGCAGCATCCCTCACCCCAATGTTGTACACGTCGAAACTTTGAGAACCAGAAAATCGAAAGGCAATCACCATATCTCAAACATTAAACCGTTTATTGAGTGAAACCACTGTATGATTCAACACACTATGATGCCATTTACTAATGCAATTAATTCACCTGACTAATTACTGATGATTATCGTATTTTTTCTTGGCAAGTGCCCGGCAAGGTAAGGTTAGCAGGTCGCTCTTCTTGTCGTTACACAACAGACCGTGCATATTTTTCCAGATGAATTTACACATTTATGACTATTTCTGCAATTATATTTATGTGACTACGTATTGATGATTATCGTATTTTTTCTTGGCAAGTGCCCGGCAAGGTAAGGTTAGCAGGTCGCTCTTCTTGTCGTTACACATCAGACCGTGCACATTTTCCATTTTTTGTGTATATGACTGTACTCCAGTTTTGTTTGTATGGACTATGAAATAGTTAAGATATAACACACACCAGTCGACTTTGACATTTTTTTTGCCTTATGACATCTCAACATCGTGACTGTTTCACATTTTTTTTGCTACTGCATTGTATTATTCTGTGTACATTTTTGCATCTGAACACTGTCAACGTCTTTAACATATTACGTTTTCTGTCATGTTATGCTGTAGGGTTAATTATGTTACCATAAACCAGTCATTATCTAGGGGGTATATGATTTAAATGCAGGACATTAATCTTTGTTCATCAATTTCAGAAAGGAATGATGATTCTAAGAAATAAATTTAACATAAATGGGAATTTCACCTACGGAATAAACGAAAGGAGATGCAATAACTTTATGAGGAAGAGTAAATGGATCAGGATTAACAAACATTAACAAGAATATACTATACTCATCACAGAATAGCAGTCTTAACTAATTTTTTCTTTCAGAATACAAGGTGATTGATGCAGGCTGTCAGAGAGAACTACACATCTTAGTTTTAGTGATGAAATATGCTAGAGATAAGAAATAGTTATGTAATGAGTAACGAAGTGATTTTTTGCAGATGATAGTGAATACTGATGAATAATGATGAAGGATATGGTATTATGAATAATGAAGTTTTTCTTTACAGGTGATGATAATGGTGAAGTTATGATGATATGGATAATGAAGTTTTTTTCTTTACAGATGAGGATAATGTTGAAGTAATGTATTTATGCTACGTAGTTATTTAAGTATTTGTTGCAGTTTGCTTTGACAGCAGGTGTTACATTGCATAGTAGGATGACTGAAAGTTTTGGAAAGGACAGCTATGGAATACATTTTTATACACACTTCACTGCCTGTTAATTCGAAGTTCACTACTTTTCAGCATAGTGTGCGTTTCTTCTTTCAGGTCAATAATCCGTTTTTGTATTTTTTCCAGGAGAAGTTTTTCATGACACTTACTAAACCTGTTAGTTATTATACCTGTTCTAGTACTTGCATTTTTATTTTTTTACCCATTTGTGTTTATCACTTCTAAATGTGATCACATGTACTGCCTTGTTACATAATCTTGCTACAGCTGACTCATGACGAATGACGTTACCTATCCTCATTTGCTGCAATAGGTCAAAAGCAAATAGTGTTATGTTTCAGCAATTAATTATCGATCCCAACGCAATGCATTGCTAACAAAAAAAAAAAAAAAAAAAAAATATATAAAATGTATTAACAGTCCCAAATAGTGATACCAGTTTGAGAAAATTCTGAATAATACTGATCAACTCTGAATAGCATGTCACTTGAGTAATGACCTCTTAATGAGACTATATTCAAAATAATGCTTTGTCACTAGCTAATAACTGCCACTGTTTATTGTAATGATACTACGTATAATGCCTGTGATTATTAATGATTTGACTGTAATTAACTGATTTTAATAATGACTTTGTAATGGTCTGAATACTACTGAAGGAGGAACACTGTTTATTGTAATGATACCACTTATAATGCCTGTGATTATTAATGATTTGACTGTAATTAACTGATTTTAATAATGACTTTGTAATGGTCTGAATACTACTGAAGGAGGAACACTGTTTATTGTAATGATACCACTTATAATGCCTGTGATTACTAATGATTTGACTGTAAGTAACTGATTTTAATAATGACTTTGTAATGGTCTGAATACTACTGAAGGAGGAACACTGTTTATTGTAATGTTACCACTTATAATGCCTGTGATTATTAATGATTTGACTGTAATTAACTGATTTTTAATAATGACTTCGTAATAATTTGAATAATACTGAATGATGATTCTATTCAATACTTGCTGGCCACTGAGTGCCAATAATTAATGTCACTTGAAGAATTGTTATTAATTATGCCATTAATTAGCCCCTTTTTTTTCCATGTTGACTTTTCATGTTTTGGTTAATAGCCAATGAGTGCCAATAATTTGTATCACTCAATGTATTATGTTAATGCTAGGCCAATAATTGACTCTCCTTTTTAACTAAGACTTCTGATGAACATTATTCTGTCTTATTAAATATACTTTGTAACTGGCGAAGGACCGCCACTGTTTATTGTAATACGATTACCCATGATGCCAGCTAGTGATTCTTAATAGATTGTAATGACACATAATTAATTAACTATGGTACTGTTTAATAATGCTTTGTAATTAATTAAGGCTAATAATTCTTACTATATTGAAATGACAAATGATTAATTAATTAACTGTAATTAGACAAATGATTAATTAACGACAAATGATTAATTAATTGTAGTTATACAAATGATTAATTAACTGTAATTAGACAAATGATTAATTAACTGTAATTAGACAAATGATTAATTAACGACAAATGATTAATTAACTGTAATTAGGAAAAGGCTAATGATTATTGGAATGAAAATGATTAATTAACTGTAATTAGGAGAAGGTTAATGATTCTTAATTATACTCTGTAACTGAAAAGAATGCAATTATTTCATAATGCTTTGTAACTAGGAAAAGAAGACTACTGATTCTATGTAAAACAATTAATGAACATTTTTCTGTAATACTACATACTTGGTACAGAAATGTTCAATAACTGGGCTATGAATGCCACAAACTACTAATTAAGTCTGTAATTGTCAATATTATGTGACTTGATGTCCTTCACCTCATAAGCTGACTACCCTGAATTACTGCAATGTCCATTTGTCCTGTTTATCCTAGTGATCATGGAGCACTATCTTTGGTTTTGCACTAATTCTACGTTGGTGTGCCTTGTAAGAGTGTGGTGTTGACACGACATGCTGTCCACCACCGTGAGCAATGAAGACGTTATTATGGTCCCACTGTTTGGTGTACCTAATGTACTGCCAAAATGAAAACATGGAACATTACTACGACAGTTCAGTGTCTTTGCTACACTGATAAATTCTGATGGGAAAAGATCTTCAAGTTGTGTCACTTGGTGTTGTACTTCTGTGGAAAGATATGGACTTTCAGAGCAGCTGTGTGCAATCTAAAGTGCTACAACCATGATGCAATCCTTCCCTTTCCTATCCTGATTCTTGTCACATAAAGAAAAAATTTTTTTGGTAACATCATTTATGTTCATAGGTTATACATTTTTCGATTCGCTGAACTCCAATGCGAGTACACTTATGTCACTTGTCAACATAATATTTTTTGCCAGTCTGTTTATTTGTTCTGAATATGCTAAAGAATTTTTTCAGTGCCTGTGCACTTTATCTGTCAAAAAATTTGTATATACTTTTTTCTGATTTGCTACTATGTTTAGTATTCACATTTTGTCTTTGTCTGATATATTTTGTACTTAGTGCGTGTGCACAACATTTAAATATTCTGTAAGTTGTAGGATTTTGTTAATTAAAGAAAAATTTTGCCGCGATTGGCAAGTCCAAATGACTCACCATCGCTGCCAAATTTTTGCCCCCCCAGTGGAGGGTTATGAAACACGTATGTAACGCAGCAGCGATGGCGAGGCATTGTAGCATCTGTGACCAGAGAGTATGCGCTTGACCGCGCGAGTGTTGCGAGCGGTTCTCAGTCAGTCAGTCGTTGCGAGTCTGTCAGTAGTCGTTGCGAGTCTGTCAGCAGTAGTCGTTGCGAGTCTGTCAGTGCAGTCGTTGCGAGTCTGTCAGCAGTAGTCGTTGCGAGTCTGTCAGTGCAGTCGTTGCGAGTCTGTAGGCTAATAGTCGTCATGCAGAGCGGTCGGTCAGTAGTAGCAGCCCAGTGCGGTTGTGTGATGTAGGCGGTCGGCAACACTGGTCAAGATGAGGAATAAGGTATACTGTTAATTAATATAATCATTAGATAATGAAAAATTTTATTTATTGTAATTATTCTCCAACAAGTCTCCCAATAATAATTTTTTTATTTCAAAAGCATTTTCTCAAAAATTTAATTTTTTATTGAACTCAAGATTTCGTTGCACTTCCCATTTCATTCCACTTCTTTTGAAGAAAAATTCCACTAAAATCACAAAAAAAGAGAATATTATTATTTGCAATGCAGTTCCTCCAAGCGGTGCGCAACAACAAGAGCAGATATGTGACATCCATTTATTCTGAGGTAAGACTTTAATTCTGATTGTTTTACACAGGGCCAAAGACCGATATTTCGGTTTAATTGAATTTTCTTGTCACTGAATGGACTTTAATTTTTTGAAGGATTTATATTTGAGTCAGATTGCGAATTTCACATTTTTGTTGCCATTGTGAGTACATTTCATTGTGGGCAGGTTACGCATAGAGCCATGTCCATCAGCATTTCTAATTAGTATCGTCCTTTTCTTTTAAAAATTTTTGTGGGGAGGTTACAACACTACCGCTGGGCCCGAAAATCCCCAGACATGAACATTATTGAGCATATCTTGAATGCCTTGCAACATGCTGTTCAGTAGAGATCTCCACCCCGTCGTACTCTTACAGATTTATGGACATCCCTGCAAGAGTCATGGTGTCAATTCCTCCAGCACTACTTCACACATTAGTCGAGTCCATGCCAAGTCGTGTTACTGTACTTCTGCGTGCTCGCTGGGGACCTACATGATATTAGGCAGGTGTACCTGTTCCTTTCGCTCTTCAGAGTAGTATTTGATGACCATGTGTCATTAAAGTGATGTTTCGGCAGTATTGGCACCTGTCAGAAACTATGTTCTTTGTAATCCGGTTTACTTCATTCTTCTTGAAGTTTAAAGATATTTCGCCTGTCTCATATATCTTGCCCACCAGGTGAAATACACAACTGGCCATTAAAATTGCTACACCAAGAAGAAACGCAGATGATAAACTGGTATTCATTGGACAAATATATCATACTAGAACTGACGTTTGATTACATTTTCATGCAATTTGGGTGAGTAGATCCTGAGAAATTAGTACCCAGAACAACCACCTCTGGCCGTAATAACGGCCTTGATACGCCTGGGCATTGAGTCAAATAGAGCTTGGACGGCGTGTTCAGGTACAGCTGCCCATGCAGCTTCAATACGATACCACAGTTCATCAAGAGTAGTGACTGGCGTATTGTGACGAGCCAGTTGCTCTGCCACCATTGACCAGACGTTTTCAATTGGTGAGAGATCTGGAGAATGTGCTGGCCAGGGCAGCAGTCGAACATTTTCTGTATCCAGGAAGGCCCGTACAGGATCTGCAACATGCAGTCGTGCATTATCCTGCTGAAATGTAGGATTTCGCAGGGATCGAATGAAGGGTAGAGCCACATCTGAAATGTGACGTCCACTGTTCAAAGTACCGTCAATGCGAACAAGAGGTGACCGAGACGTGTAACCAATGGCACCCCATACCATCACGCTAGGTGATACGCCAGTATGGCGATGACGAATACAAGCTTTCAATGTGCGTTCACCGCGATGTCGCCAAACACCGATGCGACCATCGTGATGCTGTAAACAGAACCTGTATTCATCCGAAAAAATCACATTTTGCCATTCGTGCACCCAGGTTCGTCGTCGAGTACACCATCGCAGGCGCTCCTGTCTGTGATGCAGCATCAAGGGTGACCGCAGCCACGGTCTCCGAGCTGATAGTCCATGCTGCTGCAAACGTCGTCGAACTGTTCGTGCAGATGGTTGTTGTCTTGCAAACGTCCCCATCTGTTGACTCAGGGATCGAGACGTGGCTGCACGATCCGTTACATCCATGCAGATAAGATGCCTGTCATCTCGACTGCTAGTGATACGAGGCCGTTGGGATCCAGCACGGCGTTCCGTATTACCCTTCTGAATCCACCTATTCCATATTCTGATAACAGTGATTGGATCTCGACCAATGGGAGCAGCAATGTCGCGATACGATAAACCGCAATCGCGATAGGCTACAATCCGACCTTTATCAAAGTCGGAAACGTGATGGTACGCATTTCTCCTCCTTACATGAGGCACCACAACAACGTTTCACCAGGCAACGCCGGTCAACTGCTGTCTGTGTATGAGAAATCGGTTGGAAACTTTCCTCATGCCAGCACGTTGTAGGTGTCGCCACCAACGCCAACCTTGTGTGAATGCTCCGAAAAGCTAATCATTTGCATATCACAGCATCTTCTTCCTGTCGGTTAAATTTCGCGTCGGTAGCCTGTCATCTTCATGGTGTACCAATTTTAATGGCCAGTAGTATAGTTTTGTCACGGGTGGCTTTCCCAAATATCTCAGTGATTCTGAAATGACGGCAATTGGCAAGGACGGTGCGTGAAGCCCAGCCGAGATAGACGTCAGCTCGGTAGACACGGCGTACAGAGCCGCTCGGCTGTGGGTGACGTTCTGCGAGCACAAGGGCGGCGCTGCGTGAGGGCAAGTGGCTCACCTTGCAGAGGCGGACTCCGCGGCGCAGACGCCGGCGCTGTCAGTCGCGCGCCGGCAGTCGTCGCTGCAGGAACCCACCGCCTCTCAGCAAGTGTTCGCTCCCGCCGACGCCAGCTGCGTTACCTACAGGTAGGTGCGTCAGGCCACGAGCGGGCCATCGGGTGCGGAAGAGAGACACAGCTCGCCGCTGCAAATGTGACAGCGCAGTGTTGCACGTCAAATGTGAAGTTCGCTGATAACGAAGTAAACAAGAGTTATTCGCTGACGAGTGTCTTGCTGAAAGGCGACGTGAGAACAGTGTCTTATAGCTCACGTTGTGTTCTATTCTTCTACAAAATTCTATAGTACTGTAGTTTTGCTATCCTCAATGTCCGCATTACTACAGAACGGAGCGATAGCTGAGTCTGACAAGTTTTCCACATCTACATCTGCATCCATTCTCTGCAAACTACTGAGAATTGCATGTCTGACGGTACGTTCCCCTGTACCAGTTGGACTTTTCCCGGTACACTCATGTATTGAACACCCGAAGAATTATTTCTTAAATGTCTCAGTGTCTTCGCGATGCTATGGGAGCGATACGTTAGGTGTTGTGATATATTCCCAGATTCATCGCTTAAAGTTGGTTCTAGAAACTTTCTAAGTACTTGAGTCAAGGTGAACTTCTTATCGAAGATCGCTTACTGGTTTCGGTTCATCATGGCTACCATCTTCAGATCTGTGAATTCATTCATACAATGTGAATTATACAGAAATAAAATTAAGTATACAATGGCACGTGCGTTTTAATTGCAAAAACGTGTTACAACATATCTCGATAAAAGGTCATTGCATGTCTCCTACACCAGTGGTACAAGTACTCTATGTAAAACATTGCCTAGTATAGGAGAGACGAGATGCGGGATGCCCCGGGAAGTCAAGATTAAGACCACGCCAAATGCCCGTATCCTGTATCACACACTACAGTGCACTTCACTGCAGCCAGGGCACCCCTGGGCTGCCAGGTGGTGGAAAGTACTGGCCGGCAAATGCTACCGACAGATGTCGCTCGGGTATTACTGTACTTCGTGTCAAATTTATTTATTTATTTTAATTGCAGCGTGATTCCTGTTACGTGTCAATAAAACATCCCTAAACACCTTTTCTAAAATTGTTGCAAAGTAGTTATTAAAACATAAGCTAAAATTTTTCTTTTTACGCTCACTTGCACAAGTGTACCATTGTAGGGACGGATTTACAACTTGGAGCAATTTCCACAAAGTGATAAATAGGAAATTTCTGTATGATATTTTTATATTTATACAAATCTGCAGACATAACGGTAAAATTATCAAAACAGGCAGAAGTTATAAGGTCGGCTTCTGCTATGTCATATGGACAGAAATCTACGCTGCGAATGACAACTAAAGTAATCACTACGTATCAAAATAATAAAATTATTACAGTGATAGTCGATGACACACTAAATTCACGTAGTACGTTTCCATGGGGGTAGTTGGCGACTGCCGATTCAGTTCTTTCAGCGTCTTTGTAGCACTCTCCGATAGGGTGAACAAACCTGTGGCTGTTCGTGCTACCCTCATTTCCATCCGTTCAATATCTGCCGTCAGTCATATTTCGTACGGGTCCCACGCTTTTGAACAATTTTCTAGGTATGTTTCGCATAAAGTCTTTTTCTGTATGATTCCAGTTCCCTACTATTCCACCAATGAACGGCCGTCTACAATCCGTCTGAGACTATATGACCGTTCCATTTCACATCCCTGTAAATTGACACACTGAGGTCTTTGTATGCCAACTGCCTTGCCACAGTAGCAGTACCCGTTCCCATCAGATCACCGAAGTTAAGCGCTCTCGGGCTGGGCTAGCACTTGGGTGGGTGACCATCCGGTTTGCCGAGCGCTGTTGGCAAGCGGGGTGCACTCAGCCCTTGTGACGCAAACTGAGGAGCTACTGGATTGAGAAGTAGCTGCTCCGGTCTCTGAAATTGACATACGGCCGGGGGAACGGTGTGCTGACCACATATCCGTATTCAGTGACGCCTGGGGGTTGAGGATGACAGGGCGGCCGGTCGGTACCGTTGGGCCTTCGTGGCCTGATCGGGAGAAGTTTAGTTTTAGCTTAGTTCAGAGGTATTTGTATGAGCTGACCAATCCACTTGTGATTCATTGATATTATAGTCATAGGATACTATGTATTTTCGTTCAGTGCATGAAAGGATCGTGCGCTGTTGTAAACAACGGTCCAAGCATTCGCCGAAGTGAGTGGAAGATTATCCTGAAGTGAATATTGTGTTAACTCCCAAACTGGCATTGAGCCTCAAATCTTTCTATTGGTAATCTCATTTTCTAAGATATCCAGAGACAATACGCATATCACAGCTATCGAGCAGCAATATGCATATCATTGAGTAGTCGATAACTACCGCAAGGTAGAACCGAACTACACAAACCATGCACGGTAATATGTGCCTGGTGCAATATGCATATCACTGAATAGTCGATAACTACTACAAGGTAGAACCGAACTATGCATCCACAACTACACAAACCATGCACGGTAATATGTGCTTGGTACCATTTCCATTCGTCTTCCTGTTCATTCAGTCGTTGGATAATGGCTGGAATAAATGAATTTTACCGGTAGATAACGAATACTATATATTTCTATTTCCAGATGCTTGCAATTTAATTGCAATGTACCTCGGAAAAATAAGGCTCCACCTGCAGGCATACAATACGATACTCGATGTATGATCAATCTGCAAGTTTCATCTGAACTTGAGGAAACTGCTCATTCACATGAGTCAAAAATGTAAACTCGTTTCTTTGAAGTAATTACAGTTCCAGGTGTGTATGTACAGTATTCTAGAAATTACAATTACGAGCAATTAGATTTACGTGTGATACTGTCGCGGCCTGATGATAATAGTGACATGGGATCTACGAAAGCTTTGGAGAGCCATTCTAAACCACGATGGCTCAGACGGCATGCACAACTCTCGCAGATTTCGAGATGTTGGTTCCATATATCTCGATGACGTGACAACTGTGCTCTCTTGTATTCAAATCAGGTGAGATGGCTTCGTGTGAGGACGGGGATGGGTGCTTGTGAGGATCACGATCATCTTTGTAGAGTGTTCCCCACACTATCTTTATTATAGGCCCGCATCTCGTGGTCGTGCGGTAGCGTTCTTGCTTCCCACGCCCGGGTTCCCGGGTTCGATTCCCGGCGGGGTCAGGGATTTTCTCTGCCGCGTGATGGCTGGGTGTTGTGTGCTGTCCTTAGGTTAGTTAGGTTTAAGTAGTTCTAAGTTCTAGGGGACTGATGACCATAGATGTTAAGTCGCATAGTGCTCAGAGCCATTTTGAACACTATCTTTATTCAATTCGGGAGCGACAGAACATACGTCATTCTTAACGGATAGAAATCAGGCAGTAAAAGTAATTTCGGGAGTACCCCAAGGAACTGTTATAGGACCAACCAATACTGTTCACAATATACATAGATGTAGTGAATAACGTCGGATGGGCCAATGTAATACAAAAAAGAAGTCGCAATTCAGAAAATTTACGAATGGTGATGGGATTTCTAGTTGACCCTCAACATGAATAAAGGTAACTTATTGTGTAAATAGATATGTCATAATCATCATCATCGCTTCTGGGAGTAGGACGCACGTCTAGAATAGTCACCCAAAATACTGCTTTCTGTATAGTCCACAAGGCAATATTGGAAAGATTCGAGTTCACAAAGAGGCTTACCAATAGTCTTTCTTTCCAAGCACCACTCGTAACTGGAACACGGTATGGTGGAGGAATGGAGCAGGTATGGAAGATTACAGTGCTATACAAAGTACCCTCCGCCACACACCCTAAGGTGGCCTGCGGAGTATAAATGTAATTCATTGTCATACTGAAGATACAGGCTGTTTGCAGGACACTTTAGGCGAACAAACGGAAGAACATGGTTGTACAGTTAGTTCCTGTATCTCTCGCCTATGAGACATGATGCCAAGCGTATCATAGTACTTGTTTCATAATATGTAAACATTTCTAAACCATCAGCCTGAAATTTGCACTGTTAGCAAACAGGACACTTCACCTCATGCGGAGTTTGATATAGTTGTACCCTGCCATCAGCGAAAATCACCTGTCTCATGCTTTAAACACCCATTGACGGTTTTCTTGCGCACGTGTTAATTCCACTGTCGTGTGACGTGAAGAACGCTGTATTCTGTATTGCGCAGCAAGGAGATAGTCCTAGAAGCTGTAACTAATAATCGGTTGCTGTTGTTCATCACTGAATTGACAAATGATCTGATGAACTGTGTGTGGCTTGTCTATCCGCTGTTATACAGCACGACAGTCGACAATCACCAAGGCACGTGATTTTGGCGGCGGTAGTTTCACCGAGTCGACGCATCTGCGCTACACCCTTCATACAGTAGCACGTGCAACGCTCCATTGCTGCACGGCTTCAGATACGGAGTATCCTATGAACATCCTATCCGCCGGGAAGCAGCGCGTAGTTTGGCAGCGATTAACTGCGCCCGCCCGTCATGCCATAAACTAGACAAGGTATGACGACATTCCGCCACGTGAGTAGCTAACTTTATTTGTGTTCTCGTGAGTAGATGATTAGCTCGTGATAACAGAAATCTAATCGACACTTTATAAAGAATGACGATGACTAAAAAACCATCAGAAGAGGAGTTAAGTCATTAGTAAATAAACTCATGAACAACAGAAATCAGAATTAATATGTCAGCTCGATAATTAGAGAGCTGCAAGCTACGCTTCTCAGTCGTGGAATCTGGAAAAACAGCAAAGGAAAGAACGATACAAGCAGCTGATTTATGGATATGGAGGAGAGTCACAACATCATACTGAACGCAAAAAAAGTAATGACAGGAAACTAAAACAAATTTACCACAAAAATTAGATTAATATCATACATAAGTGAAGGTCAAAATTAAATAGATACCGAATTCGGCATACTGATTTTTTAAATAACTGTTTCCGAGGCAAAAACTCGGGGAAGAAATCAAGAGATAGGTCTGGAAATTCCATGATCCGAACAGAGAGAAATGGATGCAACAGTTACAACGGAATGGTAAAGATGGAGAGATACAGAGAAAATTGGCGGCATCGACAAGGCGTTGCCTTAAATGTATGACCAGTAGTAAGCGGACGACGAACAGTGAGGCACCAGCTGCGCTCGTATTTCAAAATCGCGTGATCTCAAGCCCAATTTGTGTTCTACCTCACAATGAAATTTCACGTGAATCACTGCTGTGAACTGAAGCTGAGACCTCTTCCCCATAACCGCCCCTCCCTATTCCTGCTCTCCCCGAAGATGTTTCCGCGATCATGAAACGAAATGTTGGATTCATCAAGAAAATGCACTCCACCACAGTATAAAAGTCCGGAAATTTCAATAACAGCAACTTTTCACAATGAATTTTCACCTTGCAGCGGAGTGTACGCTGTAACTATTTGGTAGATAAAATAGGTGTACCGCACTGGGACTTGTATCTAGGACCTTCGTCTTTCGTGGGTAAGCGCTCTGCCGAGTAAACTATCCAGGAACGACTCACAACCCGCCCTCACAGGTATTGGCGGAAGTAAATCTGTGAGGGCGGGCCGTGGGTCGTACTTGGATTGCTAGTCGACAGAGCACTTCACCACGAAAGGCTAAACACCAGCGTTCGAATCCCGGTCCGGTACGCACTTCTCATCTGCTAGAAAGTTCAATTGTTACATTTAAGATCGTGAAAATCCACATTTTATGGTGAAATGCCGTGTTGTAGGATCGGAATTCCCATTAATTATTTTTTGTGCTCAGCACAAAGTTCACGAGTATGCTGTGTGGCCGCGCGAGGACGAGTTCGCGAGGCTGTAGCCGGCCACAGAGGTCACTGTGCGACCTGGAGTCCAGAACCACTACCTAGGGACGCGGAGTTTTCCAGCGGCTCCAGCGCGGAATTCCCAGGCGAGCCAGTCTCACAAGTCGGCCTCGGTTGCGCCTGCGATCTGACGTCACGGGACAGCCTCCCGCCTGCGCACGCCGCGTCACATGCAGGTGCGCCGCCAAGGGCGGTTGCCCGCCTCCAGCTCACCACACCACGCATGTGACGTCCATGCGGCGGTAATGGACAGTTAATGGCAGATCTTGCAGCAGTAAACGACGTCGGAATAGGAATGTGGACTCTAGCAAGGAAACCGAACAGGGAACATATTGTGTGACATCTGGCTCCGATTGCTGCTAGGAAAGTGACATGCAAATCATGCACCACAGATCTTGTTATGTATTTATGTCCAGTAGTGTCTGCTTTGCGTGTGATAACTGATTTTGAAGACACTATATCAGTGTGTTACTTCACTTGTTCGTTAATGTTAAATGGGAAACTATTCTGGACCAAATCTAAAACTGGCTGTACTTACATCTATATTTCACAAGTTACTTTACAGAGTATGGCAGAGGGTACTTCGTTGCCATCTACCTCCGGCCCCTCTTCATCTCTCTCTCCTGGTCCATATTCTCAAACAGTGCAGGGAAAGAACACGTAGATAAGGTCCCGTATGTTTATCAAGTATCCTTTGTACAAAAATGAGCGATACTGATATTATACGATGTAAATTCTTAAGTTTTCTGAGGCAACCATTTAAGCAGCTGAGGATAACAACAACAGCTTCGTCCTAGAACTGTCATATCTGTAGGTTCCCACATGAAATCTGTCGTTAACAGCTGGTAAGAATTTAATATAAACGTTAATAAATACTACACAACGGATGACATTGGCCTCCACTGTTCCTGAATATACTGGCCAGTTATGTAACCATTATTAATTGTTCTCTCATCCTTGACGTCTTCAACCTGCTCATCTGCTGCTTGTAATTTGTAATTTCCGCTTGTCTTATATTCGAGGGACACAGTTTAGAATATAAACTGCGCATACGTGTGTGTGTGTGTGTGTGTGTGTGTGTGTGTGTGTGTGTGTGTGTGTGTGTTTGTGTTTGTGTTTTATCAGTCAGATTAAATAATAATAATATCGTACTGATAAATATATATATCAATCATATACATGGTCAGCACTGACAAAACAGTTTTTTAACTATACGTGACTTCTCACATGGTAGGAGGATACTGTGATCGAAAAAATAACTTCATCTCTATCTAGAATTAGGCATATAAATACTAAAAAACACTGTACATTTATTGCACCATATATTTTTGGATATCTTGTATTTCTGGATTTTCACTGACAAGAACGACCGATTGTGAACAATGTGTTGGCAGGTGGCATTTACACTGTCCATCACACATACAGAGACATCCGTTGCTAAGTGCAGCAGTCCTGGAAACGGCGTATCGATTACTACATATGTCCTTAGGAACATGGCTGGGAATGAGGGGAAGAAAGCCGGCTGGTGTGGCCGAAGGGTTCTAGGCGCTACAGTCTGGAACTGCGCGACCGCTACGGTTGCAGGTTCGAATCCTGCCTCGGGCATGGATGTGTGTGCTGTCCTTAGGTTTAAGTAGTTCTACGTTCTAGGGGACTGATGACGTCAGATGTTAAGTCCCATAGTGCTCAGAGCCATTTGAACCATTTTGAGGGGAAGAAAGCGAATGTGCACTCTGACTGCATACCGTATGGAGTCATTCCAGACGTGGAACAATTCCTTCCGGAACCAACTGCAAGCAGTGGCTCTTGGTCGGCCGCTGTGGGACTTAACTTCTGAGGTCATCAGTCCTCTAGAACTTAGAACTACTTAAACCAAACTAACCTAAGGATATCTCAAACATCCATGCCCAAGGCAGAATTCGAACTTGCGACCGTAGCGGTCGCGCGGTTCCAGACTGTAGCGCCTAGAACCGCTCGGTCACACTGGCCGGCCTGGACACAGTCTGTCTTATTAAATGCCTACTGCAACGCATGAAAATTATATAAGCACCATTGATGATAAGATTCATTCAATTACTCAAAACAGATGACTTAACTTTTAATTTGAGAGCTGTATGTCGAAAGGTTCGGGGTTAAGATGTTCACCTATGCTTAAAGGTTAAACAGATTAGCAAACAATATGACAATGATAAGGCTTACTTCAAAGCAACCAACCTCTTAATTTCAATCGGTAACCAAAGTACGAGTGGATCCCAGTCCACCCCTTCTGACAATTTTATTTTTGCCTAAAGCCCTGGTAACAGTTGGCTGTTAATTTTTCAAAGTTAAACTGATTATCAGTTATTAAGACCGCTGTGAAGGAACGTCTTAAAACATTTCTTGTGAACACTTAATACGAGAGAGCTCACTTGGCGAAACCACATGATCCAGCTAAAATACATCAATAATGACCCTATCTTTCAAACACAGAAACGAACAGCTTAGTACAACAGGTTGTTCACATTATAACTAATGACTGAAAAATGCAGTTAACAGATAAATCTAACCACAAGGTCCCTCTTTTGTTTAACGACAACATAAGCCCTAGTACAATTGTTCCGGCTGTATTTAGGACAAGAAGTGATTAATTAGAACATTAATGATCGGGTACAAACCAGAAAGGAAAGGCAATATAAAAGCGGGACAAATTTTCAAATGACAGTTATTGTCTTTGTACAATACTGCTGCCTATATTTACGACCAAAGAGCCGACCGAGTAAAACTCTGGGGGTCAGGTACAGACCAGGAAATAATGAAAAGGCAGGTAGACAACGAAACAAATCAGCAAGCAGTTCCATGGATGCACGGTGCGCCGCAACGGTTTCTGAGTGGTGCCGATGAAAGCCAGGTAGAAGAGGGCAGCCAGGCCACGAGCGGCCGTCCGACACGAATGTTGCCAACCAACCGACGGGATATCGGCCTGCTGCTTGTAGTCGACCCTGACCCCGGTGAAGTGCTCCGGTATCTTCGCAGCTCGTGGCTTCGGCCGCTCGGACCTCGTGACAACCTCTTGTCGCGACGCTACCCCCAGTCCCCAAACTTTGTGCTTCTCTCTCGGGCAGCGAACCCCGTGTATATATCGGCAAGCAAAGACCTTCTAAGGACACAGATATTGGCTATAGGGCCACAAGAGGGATAGTCGATACTACACCTCAGCCAGTGGCGCCAGACAAAACAGTCTACTAACTCAATGGCGCCACGGCTCAACAATTAGCGCCTTCTCTGCCGATAGCAATGGAAATACAGTCGATGTCAGTGCTGTTAATGCAGAGTAACACAGCCTTCCGAAATTCCTTCACCAAACAGGACGAAGCAAATACTCCAGTCCAGATTGTATACCAATTAGGTTCCTTTCCTTTCTGAGTATGCTGTTGAAATTGTTTCATACTTAACAATCATATACAACCGCTCCCTCAACGAAAGATCTGTTCCCAAAAACTGGAAAGTTGCACCAGACACATAGTATTCAAGAATGATAATACGAGTAGTCCACTGAATTACAGGCCCATATCATTAACGTAATGCAGTAGATGAAGCAGGCAAAAAGGAATACAAACGTCTCAAAAATGAGATCGACAGGAAGTGCAAAATGGCTAGAGGACAAATGACAAATGTAAGGATGTAGAGGCGCATATCACTCGGGGTAAGATAGATACTGCCTACAGGCAGACCTTTGGAGAAAAGAGAACCACTTGCATGAATATCAAGAGCTCAGGTGGAAACCCAGTTCTAACCAAAGAAGGGAAAGCAGAAAGGTGGAAGGAGTATATAGAGGGTCTATACAAGGGCGATGTACTTGAGGACAATATTATGGAAATGGAAGAGCATGTAGATGAAGATGAAATGGGAGATATGATACTGCGTGAAGAATTTGACAGAGCACTGAAAGACCTTAGTCGAAAGAAGGCCCCGGGAGTAGACAACATTCCATTAGAACTACTGACAGCCTTGGGAGAGCCAGTCCTGACAAAACTCTACCATCTGGTGAGCAAGATGTACGAGACAGATGAAATACCCTCAGAGTTCAAGAAGAATATAATAATTCCAATCCCAAAGAAAGCAAGTGTTGACAGAAGTGAAAATTACCGAACTGCCAGTTTAATAAGTCGCAGCTGCAAAATACTAACGCGAATTCTTTACAGACGAATGGAAAAACTGGTAGAAGCCGACCGCGGGGAAGATCAGTTTGGATTCCGTAGAAATGTTGGAACAGGTGAGGCAATACTGACCCTACGACTTATCTTAGAAGAAAGATTAAGGAAAGCCAAACCTACGTTTCTAGCATTTGTAGACTTAGAGAAAGCTTTTGACAATGTTGCGTGGAATACTCTCCTTAAATTCTAAAGGTGGCAGGGGTAAAATACAGGCAGGGAAAGGCTATTTACAATTTCTACAGAAACCAGATGGTAGTTATAAGAGTCGAGGGACTTGAAAGGGAAGCAATGGTTGGGAAGGGAGTGAGACAGGGTTGTAGCCTCTCCCCGATGTTATTCAATCTGTATATTGAGCAAGCACTAAAGGAAACAAAAGAAAAATTCGGAGTAGGTATCAAAATCCATGGAGGACAATTAAAAACTTTGACGTTCGCCGATGACGTTGTTGTTCTGTCAGAGATAGCAAAGGACTTGGAAGAGCAGTTGAACGGAATGGACAGTGTCTTGAAAGGAGAATATAAGATGAACATCGACAAAAGCAAAACGATGATAATGAAATGTAGTCGAATTAAGTCGGGTGATGCTTAGGGAATTAAATGGCTCTGAGCACTATGGGACTTAACATCTATGGTCATCAGTCCCCTAGAACTTAGAACTACTTAAACCTAACTAACCTAAGGACATCACACAACACCCAGTCATCACAAGGCAGAGAAAATCCCTGACCCCGCCGGTAATCGAACCGGGGAACCTTGGCGCGGGAAGCGAGAACGCTACCGCACGACCACGAGCTGCGGACACTTAGGGAATTAGATTAGGAAATGAGACACTTAAAGTAGTAAATGAGTTTTGCTATTTGGGGAGCAAAATAACTAATGATGGTCGAAGTAGAGAGGATATAAAATGTAGACTGGCAGTGGCAAGGAAAGCGTTTCTGAAGAAGAGAAATTTGTTAACATCGAGTATAGATTTAAATGTCAGGAAGTAATTTCTAAAAGTATTTGTATGGGGTGTAGCCATGTATGGAAGTGAAATATGGACGATAGATAGTTTGGACAAGAAGAGAATAGAAGCTTTTGAAATGTGGTGCTACAGAAGAACGCTGAAGATTAGGTGGGTAGATCACATAACTAATGAGGAGGTATTGAATAGAATTGGGGAGAAGAGGAGTTTGTGGCACAACTTGACTAGGAGAAGGGATCGGTTGGTAGGACATGTTCTGAGGCATCGAGGGATCACTAATTTAGTATTGGAGGGTAGCGTGGAGGGTAAAAATCGTAGAGGGAGACCAAGAGATGAATACACTAAGCAGATTCAGAAGGATGTAGGTTGCAGTAGGTACTGGGAGATGAAGAAGCTTGCAGAGGATAGAGTAGGGTGGAGAGCTGCATCAAACCAGTCTCAGGACTGAACAACAACAACAACATTAACGTTGATATATGGCACGATTTTGAAGCAAATGGCACGATTTTGAAGCATATACTGTGTTCGAACATTGTGAATTGGCTCGAACAGAATGGTCTATTGACACTTATCAATACGGATTTGGAAAACATCGTTCTTGTGAAACACTACTGGCTCTTTACTCACACAAGATTTCAAATTGATTCCTTATTTCTATATTTCAAGAGCTTTTGACACCATATGTCACAAGCGACTTGTTATCAAACTGCGTGTATCTGGAATATCGTCTCAGTTATGCGACTGGCTTTGTGTTTTACTGTCGGAGACGTCACTGTGCGTAGTAACTAACGGAAATTCATCGAGTAAAACTGAAGAAACTGCAAAAAGGTGGGAATTTAAGGAGATGGGACCTGGATAAACTAAAAGAACCAGAGGTTGTACAGAGATTCAGGGAGAGCATAAGGGAGCAATTGACAGGAATGGGGGAAATAAATACAGTAGAAGAAGAATGGGTAGCTTTGAGGGATGAAGTAGTCAAGGCAGCAGAGGATCAAGTAGGTAAAAAGACGAGGGCTAGTAGAAATCCTTGGGTAACAGAAGAAATATTGAATTTAATTGATGAAAGGAGAAAATATAAAAATTCAGTAAGTGAAACAGGCAAAAAGGAATACAAACGTCTCAAAAATGAGATCGACAGGAAGTGCAAAATGTCTAAGCAGGGATGGCTAGAGGACAAATGTAAGGATGTAGAGGCCTATCTCACTAGGGGTAAGATAGATACCGCCTACAGGAAAATTAAAGAGACCTTTGGAGATAAGAGAACGACTTGTATGAATATCAAGAGCTCAGATGGAAACCCAGTGCTAAGCAAAGAAGGGAAAGCAGAAAGGTGGAAGGAGTATATAGAGGGTCTATACAAGGGCGATGTACTTCAGGACAATATTATGGAAATGGACGAGGATGTAGATGAAGATGAAATGGGAGATACGATACTGCGTGAAGAGTTTGACAGAGCACTGAAAGACCTGAGTCGAAACAAGGCCCCCGGAGTAGACAATATTCCATTGGAACTACTGACGGCCGTGGGAGAGCCAGTCCTGACAAAACTCTACCATCTGGTGAGCAAGATGTATGAAACAGGCGAAATACCCTCAGACTTCAAGAAGAATATAATAATTCCAATCCCAAAGAAAGCAGGTGTTGACAGATGTGAAAATTACCGAACTATCAGCTTAATAAGTCACAGCTGCAAAATACTAACACGAATTCTTTACAGACGAATGGAAAAACTAGTAGAAGCCAACCTCGGGGAAGATCAGTTTGGATTCCGTAGAAACACTGGAACACGTGAGGCAATACTGACCTTACGACTTATCTTAGAAGAAAGATTAAGGAAAGGCAAACCTACGTTTCTAGCATTTGTAGACTTAGATAAAGCTTTTGACAATGTTGACTGGAATACTCTCTTTCAAATTCTAAAGGTGGCAGGGGTAAAATACAGGGAGCGAAAGGCTATTTACAATTTGTACAGAAACCAGATGGCAGTTATAAGAGTCGAGGGACATGAAAGGGAAGCAGTGGTTGGGAAGGGAGTAAGACAGGGTTGTAGCCTCTCCCCGATGTTGTTCAATCTGTATATTGAGCAAGCAGTAAAGGAAACAAAAGAAAAATTCGGAGTAGGTATTAAAATTCATGGAGAAGAAATAAAAACTTTGAGGTTCGCCGATGACATTGTAATTCTGTCAGAGACAGCAAAGGACTTGGAAGAGCTGTTGAATGGAATGGACAGTGTCTTGAAAGGAGGATATAAGATGAACATCAACAAAAGCAAAACAAGGATAATGGAATGTAGTCTAATTAAGTCGGGTGATGCTGAGGGAATTAGATTAGGAAATGAGGCACTTAAAGTAGTAAAGGAGTTTTGCTATTTGGGGAGCAAAATAACTAATGATGGTCGAAGTAGAGAGGATATAAAATGTAGACTGGCAATGGCAAGGAAAGCGTTTCTGAAGAAGAGAAATTTGTTAACATCCAGTATTGATTTAAGTGTCAGGAAGTCATTTCTGAAAGTATTCGTATGGAGTGTATCCATGTATGGAAGTGAAACATGGACGATAAATAGTTTAGACAAGAAGAGAATAGAAGCTTTCGAAATGTGGTGCTACAGAAGAATGCTGAAGATTAGATGGGTAGATCATGTAACTAATGAGGAAGTATTGAATAGGATTGGGGAGAAGAGAAGTTTGTGGCACAACTTGACCAGAAGAAGGGATCGGTTGGTAGGGCATGTTCTGAGACATCAAGGGATCACCAATTTAGTATTGGAGGGCAGCGTGGAGGGTAAAAATCGTAGAGGGAGACCACGAGATGAATACACTAAGCAGATTCAGAAGGATGTAGGTTGCAGTAGGTACTGGGAGATGAAAAAGCTTGCACAGGATAGAGTAGCATGGAGAGCTGCATCAAACCAGTCTCAGGACTGAAGACCACAACAACAACAACAAAACAGAAGTGCTATCTGGCGTACGCCAAGGTTGTGTTATAGGCCTTCCGTTGTTCCTGAACTGTACAAACGATTTAGGAGACAATCTGAGCAGCAGTCTTAGTTTGTTTGCAGATGGTACTGTCGTTTATCGTCTAGTAATGTCATCAGGAGCCGGCCGAAGTGGCCGTGCGGTTAAAGGCGCTGCAGTCTGGAACCGCAAGACCGCTACGGTCGCAGGTTCGAATCCTGCCTCGGGCATGGATGTTTGTGATGTCCTTAGGTTAGTTAGGTTTAACTAGTTCTAAGTTCTAGGGGACTAATGACCCCAGCAGTTGAGTCCCATAGTGCTCAGAGCCATTTTTTTGTCATCAGGAGATCAAAATCAGTTTCTAAACGATTTAGATAAGATATCTGTTTGGTGCTAAAATTGTCAATTGACGATAAATAATGAAGAGTGTGTGGTCATCCACATTAGTGTTAAAAGGAATCCGTTAAACTTCAGTTACACGATAAATAATCAAACTTAAATTCTAATACATAGGAATTATAATTACGTACAACTTAAATTGGAAATGACACGTAGAAAATGTTGTGCGGAAGGCGACCCAAGGACTGCATTTTGCTGGCAGAACACTTAGATGCAACAGATCTATTAAAGAGACTGCCTACACTACGCTTGTCCGTCCTATTGTGGAGTCCTGCTGCGTGGTGTGGGATCCTTACCAGATATGATAAACGGACTACATCGAGAAAGTTCAGAGAAGGGCAGCACGTTTTGTACTATCGAGAAATAGGGGAGAGAGTTTCACGGTTACGATACAGGTTTTGGGTGGACATCATTAAAACAAAGGCGTTTCTCGTTGTGGCGGCATCGTCTCACAAGATTTCAGTCAACAGCTTTCTCTTCCGAATGCGAAAATATTTTGTTGACGCCGACATACATAGGGAGAAACGACCATCATAATAAAATAAGGAAATTCAGAGCTCGCACGGAAAGATATAGGTGTTCATTTTTTACGCAAGCTGTTCGTGATTGGTATAATAATGAATTGGTGTGAGGGTGGTTTGATGAACCCTCTGCCAGGCACTTAAGTTTGATTTTCAGAGTATCCATATAAAAGCAGATGTAGAGGACCGCAAAAATTTCTTATATTGCGATGACACTACTGATTAGTAATTCTGCATATGTAGACAGCAGTGTATTGCTGTAAAACTATTAAAAGCAGTCTTCAGCACTTTACAGCGGAAGGTTTATTTACAATACATGTCAGTTATAAACGTCGCTCCGATTTACCAGAAGGAAGTACATTACAATATCATGTTTGTCACAGTTTTAGATACGGCCATATTGCAAGCGAAATGTACATTTTAACCTGCCGTTTAATAAAAGAAGGCTGAAGGGGGACCTGCAGTATTACACGCAAATCGCAACGCAGATAGGGTTGGCATTTCTATCACATATCAAGTAAAATGGTATCGAACCACGAACATTTACGTTAATCAGAAGGAATTTATCCAAGTGAGGATAGAAATGTACTTATCAACAGTGCGCCATAACACCTTCTTTCTAGTAGTCTGTTCACGCTGACGCTTCAGTTTGATAATAATAATAATCATCATCATCATCATCATGGCGTGTGACGAGGACCTCCCATCGGGTAGACCGCTCGCCTCGTGCAAATCTTTCGATTTGACGCCACTTCGGCGACTTGCGCGTCGATGGGGATGAAATTATGATGATTAGGACAACACAACACCCAGTCCCTGGGTGGAGAAAAATCTCCGACCCAGTCGGGAATCGAACCCGGGCCCTTAGGATTAACAGTCTGTCGCGCTGACCAGTTTTTTTTATCTCATTTTGTTCTAGATTGTTCGTTGAATTTGTTCCTGGCGGACGTCCGATGACGCCTGTTCAGATTGATCGTTGATTTGTTCACTCAGTTTTTTTTGTTACAGAGGGTAGCTAAACCTTCTGACCGAACACGCTGAGCTACCGTGCCGGCTCACTCAGCTACAGGGGGCGGACTTCAGTTTAATGAATCCGCTTTACATCCTATATTTCTCTCCAGTCGCTCACTTCACTGTTCTCTGGTTATTGTCGTCTTCAATCTGCTCAGCTTCGACAGTTCCTTGTATTTTTCTAGCAACCAAAATCGAATGCTTCCTGACAAACAAAAGCAGAACGATGTCAAATGAAACGAAAGGGCAGTTATGCGAAACGCTTTCGACGAATGTGAAAGCAAAATCTTAACGACCGAACTGGCAAACAATCGTAAAAGGCTTTCGTCCTACATAAAACCAATCACTGAAACAATTTCATGATCCCAGACGCTCATTGACCGTGAGGACCGCTAAACGGAAACTGCTAACATGAGATAAAATGCTAAGTTCTGTATCCGAAATTACTTTCGACATGACGTATACACAAGAAAGTAGGCGTGAAACAGAAAACCATTGCAAGTTGCACGATGGAAGGAATGGCACTGGATCTGATGGTTCTATATCAAATTTACGGAACACTTGGCCTCACTTCTAGCAATAGCTTGTCGTAAGTCACTGAACAACATAGTAGGCCATGTATTTGGAAAAAAGATGCCGATCGTTCCAATCTGAAGAAGAGTCGCAGGACATATGCGATAGACCAATCTCACTGTCAGCGCGATGTAGAAGCGGGTGACATATTTGTGAAGAGATAACAGCTCCTTTGGTAGAATCAATATGACTTCGTAAGCAACTATCGTGTGAAACGGCAAATTGCTTTATTTCAGACGAGTGTGGACTGAAACGGGCCTTATGTGGAAGGCGGTCTTAAGTAACTGCACATATTTGCTACGTAAACGTATTTGCAAAGTCAGACCTCACACAACGACAGTTTTCGGCAGAATTCAAGTGCGCATCTGTGGTAACTTGCCATGTCCACTAGCACTGATTCGATTGATTGTAATGAAATTTCCCACAGCGAAAGGACACAGCCCAAGTTCGACAAACAGTTACGCTGTAATACTACATGAAAAGTAGTCAGCTGAACAGTAATGTGAACAGTCTCTGCTTCCTTGTCAGGGCTCAAATAATCAGGTAACACTTTTTATCGACGTATAAGATTATTTCACATCAATCATCTGTGATAGGTTCGAGAAAATGAAACACAATGAGTCACCAACGAATTAATCACAGGTATCTCATCTCGAGTTAAAAACTATTTCCCTACGAATACAAACAATTAGTGACTACGTCCATAATGGGAAGAATGCGACACAAAGTCTCACAGTTTTCTGCATAGAGTGTATTCTGTAGAAGTTTGTCTGTGTTTGCTGTGTTGCTGAAAGACAGGCCTTCAATTTAATTAGCGAAGTTGCCAATTAGTGGTCGTATGTTCAAAGAAACCCTTCTCTCAGAGTCCGTGAAACAAGGTAGCTGGCAACTAATGCTGGCGTCTGACATCAAGACTCCCACTCGTGGCACGAACTTGGATTATGTAGACAGTGACTCTACTACTTGTCTCAATACTCCTAAAAGCAGCATACACCTGGTTAAGTACCTCCCATTTCAGCGACGCTATTTCCGTAACAGCCCGCGCGCCTTTCAGTGCGCAGCAAGATTGGAGAAACAATCCACAGCTTAAAGACTTTATCGTAATACTTGCCAGACCTACAATGCATAAGTGTTATATTACTGAATTAGTCTTGATAAAAACCATCATTCTGGAGATAAAATATGAGAAAGACACAATTCCCTTTACAATAACACTTTCAGATCGGTAGACTTGTTCGTGGCCATGATATTCACGTGCTGTGCCACAACTCAGCAATCACTTATCGACAATAGGGTTGAATTCCCTCAAAATTTCGAAAGTATTAAATGACCTGATGTGGCCTGAAAAACTGTTTACAGTCGAAATTAGGTGACTGAGCACGAAACTCTCAGAGGTTAGGCAAAGTATCACACGAAGAACTCTTAAGTAGAACCTTTTGTATTACTATTGAGTCAACCATTACATAGATATACAAAATATTCACATTAAGTCTTTTATCATTTGGCGATATGATGCACATTCATTGAAATGTTAAATGACTTCATGATGTTCAAAAGGCATAATTATATTTGTTTATCTGTATAAAGCTTTTTGAAGATTTAGCACATCTGAAGATGGCAACTTTGTCAAAACGTAAGTGTGAATATTTTTTGTATTTCTAAGCGATCGTTGACGTAAAAAATATTATACAAACATTACAAAATCCGCATACTTCCAATCAGCAATCAGACAATTTAAAAAAAATAAAAAGTAGAAACTTAGTAATACAAGTGAAAGTAGCGAACGTACTAGTTTCGCGCAGTCGAAAACAATAGTATGTGACAGGCGGTCAGTAAAACGTCCTCGATACGTGCTGTGTGCAGCTATACCATTATGTACCCCACCTTGAAGCGGGAGACTTGAGAGAGATCCTATCTTCAAACTTATTTTATATTCAGACACCTCATTTCCAGACGTGGGTTCCAAGTCAAAATTTAGTTACCCCTACAAGCCGTAGAAACCTGTAATAGAAACTGTGGAACCTATAGAGCCAGGCCGCACACTACTAGTAATCGTGGACAGAGCTTATGGGTATAATGATGGACAAAAATTGGATGTCTTAAATTTCAGCCCCCTAAATGTCTCGTTTACGTGGCTGTGCTGAGTTTGTGTTGTTGATAATTACAGACAAGAGAGGATGAAACAAGGTTACAGCATGTAGCCTACTCCACACTGGAATATTACCAAAAGCTTGAATGCCTACATCGGATTGACGCGTAGCCATATAGTGTTACATGCCCTCATTCTACGAAAAGACAGAAGACGAAAGCTTAGGGTTTAACGACCCGTCGTCGACAGATCATTAGATACGGAGCACAATCTGGGACTGGAGAAGAATGGGAAAGAGAATCGACCGTGCCTTTTCAAACGAACTGTCCTAGCGTTCGCCTTAAGCGATTTAGGGAAATCGCGGCTCACCTAAATGTGGATGGCTGGAGGCGAGTTTCAACCGCTGTCCTCCCGAATACGAGGTTACGAAGCTTACCACGGCGTCACCTCGTATGGTCTCATACCATGGCACCCTGGAGAGAGGTTTAAACTTCAACATTCCGGGACTCTGGTACAAAATTTGTAGATCAGGAACTTTACGCCACCAGCTATTAGCGTGCCCCCACCCCCACCCCTTTTTTTTCATCCTCGGTTACAGAACACCAGTAATTCAGCGAAGGCAGACATAGAACAAGAATCGAAATTATAAAATAACATATGGAACAGCATTTGAAGCCAGGAAAACGCACTGCACAAATATCAACCCGTAGACTGCTTCGTATTACGAGCTTATGGTATTTTAACAAATTCCTGCCCTGCGCGAAGAGCGACGTAAAATTCCCGGCTGATGAGTGGCCGACCAGTCTGACTTGTGTAATCTCGCCGTGCTAGAAAGCTTCAGTAGCCTCTGCTGCCAAGGCCTACAGCCGGCTGTCAGAGAGGACTGTTGCTCAGACGCTGAAATGATTTCTTCACAGCCACTTTCTTTCTAGGTTACTGGCCAGTTTAATGGGTTGTGGCAGCTAGACTGAATACCGTAACACCTGGAACCACCAAAAATAAACGCAAAGTACATCTATTTAAAAAAGGGGGTAAAAAACGCTTGACACCTTCCTAAGAGACAATCTCCACTGCTTTCAATCTGGACTTGTAAACGTCGACCAGATGTGGTTTAAAATTCAAAGACGTAGTATCGACGGCAGTTGAGATATATATCACATAAATTAATAGGAGATGGTACCGATCCCCTAGGTACACAAAAAAGGTCAGGACACTACTGCAGAAGCAACGAATAAAGCGCGCCAAATTTAAAAGAACGCAGAATCCCCAAGACTGGTGAACTTTTACAGAAGCTCGTAACTCGAACTTCAATGCGAAATACTTTTAATAGTTTCGACAGCGAAACTCTCTTGAAATGTGGCAGAAAACCCATAGAGATTCTGGTGTATGTAAAGTACACCAGTGGCAAGACGCAATCAATACCTTCACTGCGCGATAACAGTGGTGATGTTATTGGTGACAGCGAAACTAGAGTTACTAAACGCGGTTTTCCGTTACTCCTTGACAAAAAAGGACGAAGTAAATACTCTAGAATTCGAATCAAGAACAGTTGCCAACTTGAGTAACTTGGAAGTAAATATCCTCTATGTAGCGAAGCAGCTTAAAACAATAAAGGCAAGGCTACCGGTCCAGATCGTATAGCAGTCAGGTTCCTTTCAGTGTAGGCAGATATAGTAGCTCCGTACTTAGCAGTCATATAGAACCTCTCGCTCGTAGAATGATCCTACCCAAAGACTAGAAAGTTGCACAAGTCACACCAATATCCAAGAAAGGAAATAGGAATAATTTGATGAGTTATAAACTCATATCGATTTGCTGTAGGATTTTCGAACATATACTGTTCTCGAACATTATGAATCAGCTCGAAGAAAACAGTTTATTCACAAATAGCCAACACGGATTCAGAAAATATCGATCTTGTGAAACACTGCTAGTTCTTTATTCTCACGAAGCAATGAATGCAATCGACAGGGGACGTCAAATTAACTCCATATTACTAGATTTCCAGAGCGCTTTTGACGCCTTTCCTCACAAGCGACTTCTAATTAAATTGCATGCCTACGGAGTATCAGTTATGTGACAGAATTCGTGATTTCCTGTTAGAAAGGCCTCATTTCATAACAACTGAGGGAGAGTCATCGAGCAAAACAGAAATAATATTTGCTGTCCCTCTAGGAAGTGTTACAAGCCCTCTGTTGTTCCTGATCTACATAAAGGATTAGGGAACACCTGAGCAGTCCTTTTATATTGTTTGCAGATGATGCTGTCATTTACCGTCATGTAAAGTTATTAGATGATCAAAATTAATTGCAAAATGATTTAGACAAGATACCTGTATGGTGCAAAAAATGGTAATGAAAAGCACGAAGTCATCCACATGAGTACTAAAAGAAATCCGCTAAGTTTCGGTTACACGATAAATCACACGAATCTATAGGCTTCAAACTCAGATAAATACTTACGGATTACAATTACGAATAACTTAAATTGGAACGATCACATAGATAATGTTGTGGGGAAAGCAAAGACTATGATTTATTGGCAGAACACTTTTAAAGTGTAACTGGTCTACTCAAGAGACTCGTTAAATTACAAGTGTCCGCCCTCTTGTGGACTACTGCTATGCGGTGTGGGATCCACATGAGGTGGGATTGACGATGGCCATCGAAAAAATTCAAAGGAGGGCAGCTTGTTTTGTAGTACTGAGAAATAGAGGCGAGAGTGCCACGGATATATTATGCGAATTGGGGTGGTAATTACTGAAACAAAGGCGGTTTTCGCATCGGCAGGATTTTCTCATGAAATTTCAATCACCAACTTTCTCCTCAGAGTACGAAAATATTTTGTTGGCGCCCACCTACATACGGAAAAATGATCATCATAATAAAATAAGAGAAGTCAGGGCTAGCGCGGTGTTCGTTTCCCCGCGCTGTGGTACGGTAGAGAAGCAGCTTAAAGGTGGTTCGATGAAGCTTAAAGGTGATTCGACAAATCCTCTGCCAGGCACTTAATTTTGAATTTCACAATAATCATGTAGATGTGGATGTAAATTAATTACGATGTTGACGTCTTAGGAATTTTACAGGGTATAAGTAGCTGTAATCTCATGTACTGAGAATTCGGACCTGAGGTTGACATGGCTGCCCGAATTAACGTCACTTTTATGCAGTTTTGGGGACCTACAATTGTTCACGGAGATTTTTGAAAACGAAAAGTGATCTTCCCCGAGGTTAGTATCTACCACTTTTTCTGCAAATTTTTCGTTTCAATATTTTGCAACAATGACTTATTAAAGTGATGGTTCGGTGGTTCGGTATTATGCACACCTATCAGTATCTGCTTTCTTTGGCACCGGAATTATTACATTATTCCTGAAGTCTGAGAGTATTTGGCCTGTCCTATATACAGCAGGTGGAATCATGTTGTCATGGCTGGCTCTCCCGAGGATCTCAGTAATTCTAATGGAATGTTTTCTGCTGCTGGCCGCTGTGGCCGAGCGGTTCTAGATGCTTCAGTCCGGAACCACGTTGCTGCTACGGTCGCAGGTTCGAATTCTGCCTCGGGCATGGATATGTGTGATGTCCATAGGTCAGTTAGGTTTAAGTAGTTCTAAGTCTAGGGGACTGATGACCTCAGATGTTAAGTCCCATTGGACTTAGAGCCGTTTGAACTATTTGTTTTCTACTCCAGGGAACTTGTTTCCACTCTCATTCTTCTCGCGGTATGATGTCTCTAGAGTCATTCTCACCTGCTTCTCTGTCATTAACGTTGTCCTTAAGTTTATGTCCATTATGTAGATCCTCTGCGTACTCGTTGCACCTGTCAGCTTTCTCTTCTTTGCTTAGCTTTTGACATTCATACTGTTGCTTCTCTTCCTCAAAAGGTCTCTTCAGTTTTCCCGTTGGCAGCATCTATCATTTCACTAGTTGTGCATTATTCTACAGCCTTGCATTTGTTCTTTAGCCACTCCCGCCTTGCCATTCCACACATTTTGTCATACTCGTCGTCTGTAATCCTTTTCGTTTGTTTCGTGTCTTGTCTTGCTTCATTTGCTGCATTTCTATATTTTCTCCTTACGACGATTAAATTCAATATCTCCTGCGGTATCCAGTGGTTTCTACAAGATCTTGTGTTGTTACCTATGTGATCTTCTGTTGCCTTCACTATTTCATCTCTCAAAACTGCCCATTTGTCTTTCCCTCACTTCAGCCTAACATTGCCCGATGCTCCCTCTGGAACTTTCAGCCTCTGATTCCTTCACTTTATCCGGGTACCATCTCCTTAATTTCCTATTATTTTTTTAGAATTTCTTGAGTTTTAATCTGCAGTTCACAATCAATTAATTAAAGCTAGAGTCCGCATCTGCCACTGGAAGTGTGATACAGTTTAAAATCTAGTTTCTAAATATCTGCCTTATCATTTTTATTCAACCTGAAATTTTCCAGTGTCCCAATAGTGTCCTCCATGCATAAAAACCTTTTTTCATGATTCGTAAACCAACGGTTAGCAATGACTAAACTATGCTCCGTGCAGAATTCTACCAGGCTGCTTTCTCTTTCATTCCTTTCTCCTATTCATTGTCCTCCTGCTATTTTTCCTTCTCTTCTTTTTTCTACTGTCGAATTCTATTAAACCTTTACAGTTAAATTTTCGTCTGTCTTATCTGAATGCTTTTTTGTCTCATCATACATCGTTTATTCAGTTCATCATCTGCAGAGCTATTTGGCAGTACAAAGTTGTACTACTGTGGTGGATGTTGGTTGCGTGTCTGTCTTGGCTACGGTAATGCGTTCATTATGCTGTTCATAGTGGCTTACAAGTATTCCTATTTTCTTGTTCATTGTTAGACCAACTCTGTATTACCCCTATTTGATTTTGTATTTATAACCATGATCACCTGACCAAAAGTCCCCTTCTTCCTGTCACTAAACTTCTCCTTTTCCTGCTATATTTAACTTAATCTTATCCATTTCCCCTTTTAAATCTTCTAAATTGCTTACCCGATTAAGGAATCTATCATTTCGCACTTCGATCCACAGACGCCAGATTTGTTTTTCTGAGCCCGCATCTCGTGGTCGTGCGGTAGCGCTCTCGCTTCCCACGCCCGGGTTCCCGGGTTCGATTCCCGGCGGGGTCAGGGATTTTCTCTGCCTCGTGATGGCTGGGTGTTGTGTGCTGTCCTTAGGTTAGTTAGGTTTAAGTAGTTCTAAGTTCTAGGGGACTGATGACCATAGATGTTAAATCCCATAGTGCTCAGAGCCATTTGCACCATTTGTTTTTCTGATGACGACATCCTTTTGTGTAGTCCCCGACCGGAGATACGTATGGCGGACTATTTTTACGTCCGGAATATTTTACTCAAGAGGATGTCATCGTCATTTGGCCAAGCAGTAGGGCTAGCTGCATGTCCTCGGCAGAAGTAACGGCTGTAGTTTCCCCCTGCTTTCAGGCGTTCGCAGCGCCAGCACCCCAAGGCCGTGTTGCCTAATGTTACAATGTCAGATCAGTCAATCATCCAGACTGCTGCTACTGCAACTACTGAAAGGCCTGTTGCCTCTCTTCAGGAACCACGGATTATTCTGACCTCTCCAGATATATCACTCCTTTGCCCTTGTTCCTACGTTAATACTAATATTCCTGCCTTCCTTGCTATCGTAATTCATTATGAAATTTAGCCTATAAATCGAGTGGGTACATATGGTGAAATGAAACATCGTTTTAGCTCTGCTAAGAGCCAAGAACTCGTGTCATCTAGTAACAAGAGTGGCATGTGTTTCCGTGATATTTCGCACTTGATTAGCGTGCTGACCTGCGTTGGGTTTTCCGGTGAGAACACCTGCTCACGTGTGGCAACTGCCCGAGGTCAAACACGTGGCCTCTCTACCTCAAGACTTGTTCTCACATTCGCGCTGCGGCACGAGCCAGTTGTCGTGGAGCGTTGCGTACCACACTAGCCCCTGATACGTCTCTCTTGCCAAGAAAAAAACACTAAAGACCTTCATTCCTTTGCAGCTGTACTTTTAGAAGGCAGCTCGACTTTTCAGCTTCCCCTCAGCACTATTTTCAGACAATGGTAGCAAAAATCAGTCACAATGGAAACAGAATTAAGGCTGCGCATACCTCTTTGGTGGGCGCAATTTTTGGCATGTGCTTTAGCTTGCTAGTATGTTTTCTTTCTCTGACGAGAAAGTTTTACTTTCAGAAATTATGAAAAACGGTCAGGTATTAATATCTGTTCTAATTACAATTCTCTCAAATACAAGAAGAATAATTAATGCAAGTTAGCAGCAATTGAAAATGGTTCAAATGGCTCTGAGCATTATGGGACTTAACATCTATGGTCATCAGTCCCTTAGAACTTAGAACTACTTAAACCTAACTAACCTAAGGACATCACACACATCCATGCCCGAGGCAGGATTCGAACCTGCGACCGTAGCGGTCACGCGGTTCCAGACTGAAGCGCCTAGAGCCGCACGGCCACACCGGCCGGCGCAGCAATTGAAATATCCCTGCTTAGCCGCTCTCTCTCTCTCTCTCTCTCTCTCTCTCTTTTCTCATAAATCAAGGAATTATATTAACGGAAACTTATTTAAATTCGCCCAGTCATAATTTGGTAGTCTCCCTGCTTTAGTTGTGTTGCTGGATGCCATTCCTGGCACCACAAAACGTCGGTTGCTCAGACAGAGTGTTGTGTACGACTTTTCCGTGAATCGTGGAGCATTTGTTCTGTGTTTATTCCTATTTTAACAGTGTTTCTGTAGAAGTGACTGGAAACCAGCCGATGATTTTCCTGGACTAGCGCAGAGAAAACGTGGCTGGTCGGTGTATCAACTCGTTAATGCAGTGAATTGCTATATGGGTCCCATCGCTGTCTCGCAAGCTACTGTGGTGTATCACGATTACTTTCACTAGCTATGGGACAGAAAAACAAGATAAATACATAATCGCGTGGTTTCTGAACGATTACTGAAAGAACTTTTTGCAAAATTCTCAGTTCAGATAGTCATGAAAAAAGTTTAAAGCGTCCTCCTGCCGCTTTCACACAGCAAAACGTCAGTCGTGTCATCCAGCGTTGCACAGTTTACGGCACCACTGTAGGGTGTCGAATGGTTTCGCTGGCTTCAATGCCATTTTTATCAATCACTTCTGCATTAAGAATGACTGATGCACAAACTAGCTGTTTCACATGGCCCCACGGATCACAACAGAAACAATTGAAGTCGTGGGAAATTGCAAGCCATGGACCTGTCCCTCATCTGACTATCCATCTGTCAAGGTAGATATCATCTGTTGCATTCAAAAGGATGCTTTTATACTAAAAGGATCAGAAGGTGATTTTACTGTTGCCCAGGGAGTTACAGACCAATCTCGCTTCTATGTCTTCGAACGAATGACCCATAATAGATCCTTAGATGCAGTCGAACGCCCATAATCACACAGCAAGCTGAATTTAGGCCGGTTCAGAGCTGTATAGCACAGGTATTGAAACTAAACCACGACAATGTAGAAGGCTTTGGGACTAGAAAGGTCACAGAGGTAACATTGATTGTTCTAACAGCAGCTTACGACACAATCATCAAGTGCTCCTGCACAAAATGTATGGAACAACTAAATATTACATCGTTCACGAATAATTCAAGACCAGCTTCAAATTAGGATTTCAAAGTCAGCTCAATCGATGGAGAGTTCAAAAGAACGGGTTATCAAAGAGCTGTGTTTAGGCTGCTCTGTTATTTAATATTTATACCAACTATCAATCCCCGCCTAATTACACACAAAGTTTCATCTGTGCTGTTAGTTTCGCCCTCTATTTCCAGAGTACAATCTTTGAACAAGTGGAACTAAATCTTAACATTGCTATGAAGGAATCAGAAAAATCACAGCAAAATGCCAGTGTGCGCGTTCCGTCTCACAGACAGATGGATCCTAGCAAACTTGGAGTGATACGGAGAGGAGTGCAGCTGGAACGCAGTTTCCAGTCCAAATATCTTAGGCTCACTCTTGACCGTAGCTGGAACACAGTTTCCAGCCTAAATATCTTGTGGTTACTGTTGACTGCACACTGACTTGCAAGCAGCAGTGTCTAAATATAAAACAAAAAGCATCGACAAAAAATTGCATATTCCCCAAAATTACGGAAAGTTCTTGGATGCAACAGCAAAACCAGTTAAATCTATAGCTGGATAGGCTTCTGCGGACAGAGTCAATTGGCATAAAAGTTTCTGGTATTAGTCGCTCTCATATTACAAAAAAGTAAAAATAATAGTTTTTCATTATATGAAGTGGTACTATGCACAGAAAACCTTTACATAAAGTGGATATTTCTCTTAATGAATCGCGTAGACTAATTGATGGATGTCTCAAATCCACTCCGCGGGATAAACTCTACCATTTCGCTATTGTGGTGTGCAAAAATACGGAAACACCAAAAACACAACATATTGACACGCCTAGCAAGATGGACTGCTTGACTGGTGCATCGTGCCTACCCATAAAAGAGATGCAGTCAGCTAACTCGGTTAGAGTGTAATCAGCCATCAGGAACCTGTAAATATCAGTAGAAACTGTCATGTAAACAGAACAAAACATCAACAGTAACAATGTAATTCTTTATGAAGAGATCTCGAAACCGTTAACAGTAATGAAAACTTCTTCCTGGCAGTAACATGTAACTGTGTTGCAAATCAGAATGCGAATCAGTAAAGACAACTGTGAACGCTGGACTAAAATAAGTCCAGCGTCAAATCCTTGAAGCACCCATAGAGGGAAAATGGTGCACATGTGACACTTCTGTCACAAAATAAAAGTGTCCCTTATTACACCCTGCATGTACTGAGCATCTTCTGGCTTGCAATTTTTTCGACAATGGAGACTTGGTACTGCAGCGACCGCAGTCGTTTAAAGCGTGAATCAGTTTCCATTGACCACACTTCCAATTTGCATGTTGTATCCTGCAGTTTGGCGGAGTGCCAAATCGGTAGTTTCGTATTCTCCATCTACATCTACATGGATACTCTGCATATCACATTTAAGTGCCTGGTAGAGGCTTCATCGAACCCCCTTCACAATACTCTATTATCCCAATCTCGTACAGCACGCGGAAAGAACGAAGACCTATACCCTTCCCTGCGAGCTCCGATTTCCTTTGTTTTGTTATGGTGATCGTTTCTCCCTATGTAGGTCGGCGTCAACAAAATATTTTCGGATTCGGAGGAACAGCTGACTGAAATTTCGTGAGAAGATTCCGCTGCAAAGAAAAACGCCTTTGTTTTAATGATGTCCACCCAAAAACCTGTATCATTTGGGTGACACTTTTTTCCCTATTTCGCGATAACAAAATGTGCTGCAGTTCTTTGAACCTTTTCGATGTACTCCGTCAGTCCTACCTGGACTGACGGACCCCACACCGTGCAGCAGCATTCTAAATGAGTGTAGGCAGCCTCTGTAGTAGATCTCTTTTGTTTTCTAAGTTTCCTGCCAATAAAACGCAGCCTTCCCCACAACATTTTCTACGTGTTCTTTCCAATTTAAGTTGTTCGTAATTGTAATTCCTAGGTATTTTGTTGATTTTACAGCCTTTAGATTTGGCTGATTTATCGTGTAACCGAAGTTTAACGGATTTCTTTTAGCACTCATGTGGATGACCTCACACTTTTCGTTATTTAGGGTAAATTGTCTGATAAAGCTTTTGAAAGAGTTTCGTATTGTTTGATAAAGCTTTTGGAAGAGCGTATACAGTCGATAGTAGAATCTATATTGTTGACCGGTGTAAGGAATACGCAACTGGCAAGTTTGTCGTGATATAATGTGAGTCCTAAGTATTTAACAAAGTCTCACTAACACTACGACGGTCGCCGACGTATATCTGTGCTACACGTTGTGACGTCACTACAGCCTAGCTGAGCCCCACGAGAGAGACAGACCGTGGCGGTTACGTCACAGCTCGTGACTGCAGATTTTCCGAGTGCCAGCTGCCGTCTCCGGCAGGGAGCAAGTAACTATTTCAAACGAATTTAATAATTCTCAATTGTCCGTTTAAATGCATGCAAACACGACGAAGATAAGAACTTTAGTGGGTACCTTTTCAATCACACGCACGGAGCCGAGCGTTCGCGAGGTGTGATGAACAAGCCGACTAGTGTGACGTCACAAGTTCGTTGGAGGGCCCGTATTTCTCGTAGGCCCCTGTAAACCGCAAGCCGTCATCTCAGTTAAGTGTTTTGAGAATGAAAACATGGTCCAGGTAGGCTATATTCCTTTTTTTTACCTGGTCTATTTTCACTCTCAAAAAATTTTGGGGCTGTGGAGCGCCCCCCCCCCCCCCCCCCCACACACACACACAAAAAAATCAATGTCAATAAAGTGTATAGTTTGTTCTCATCATATAGATAAGCAAACTACTCTAACGTCGCACCCACTCTCCCAAACAAGTGTCGGGATTCTAGCGGACGCAGCGGTGGATTCGCTGAGAGGGACGTCTTAGTTGTGAGGGAGCCGCGCATCTGAGTTGCCATTCCCCGCACGGACTCGTTCGTGTCGCGTGTTGTGTGACGGCAGTAGGCCGCAGCCTTGGGAACTTGCCCCGGCTGACCTCTTAAACTCAGACCCGTGCCCTGCCGATCCTCCGACGTGCATTATGTACGAAGCGGTCGATGCAGGGGGCCGCGTGTGACGTGGCACGGGGGACACTAACATGGGGTCACTCCATAGTAATTACTTACTTGTTTGTTAAAATGATGACTAACTCTTTGGCTTTAGGAAAGGTGTAGGGACCAGAGGGGCAGATCTAACATTACGCTCCGTAAGAGAAGTAAAACTGAAGAAAAATAAAGATATCATCACAGGATTTATCGACCCACAAAAATCATTCGTAACGGTAAAGCGGTGTAAGATGTTTGAACTCAGAAAACTAAGTGCACACGAGACGTTTACTATACTCGTGCAGTTTTACCGAGTGGGGACAATATGAATGGAACACCAACAAAGAAGAGTGCGGATTAAAATCGTCGTAAGTTGGCGTTATAGGCTCAAATTGTATCAAGGAAAGGGGGAAAGCAAGGAAACGTTCAGAAGTGGTATTAAAATTCAGGGTGAAATGATATCAATGGCCGGCCGGTGCGGCCGAGCGGTTCTAGGGGCTTCAGTCTGGAACCGCGCGACCGCTAAGGTCGCAGGTTCGAATCCTGCCTCGGGCATGGATGTGTGTGACGTTAGTTAGGTTTAAGTAGTTCTAAGTTCTAGGGGACTGATGACCTCCGCTGTTAAGTCCC
This sequence comes from Schistocerca serialis cubense, assembly GCF_023864345.2. Classification (NCBI taxonomy): domain Eukaryota; kingdom Metazoa; phylum Arthropoda; class Insecta; order Orthoptera; family Acrididae; genus Schistocerca; species Schistocerca serialis. The sequence continues at coordinate 448,341,443 of NC_064641.1, read as the reverse complement.
ATAGTGCTCAGAGCCATTTGAGCCAAACTCAAATACCTCTAGTTCCTAAGATATGCTGCTGCCGCAATTGTTGGAAGTCATCCCACTAGACGTAAGACAATCAGTGTGGTACCAACATGACGGATGTCCGTCTCGTTCTGTACTTGTAATGGCAGACACTGTTAAGAGAACACTAGAAGAGCGCTGGAACGGTCGTTCAGGAAAAGCAAAACGGTCTGCACTCTTACTATATTTGACACTTCTATATTTTTATCTGTGGCGAAAATTAAAACAAGAGGTCTGTTAGGAAACATCGACAGCTGCTGAAGGCTTGAAATGTCTCATTGCACGAGCGTGTGCTCTCGTTAACTTCAGATGAAATTCAGCATGCAATAATGTTTCTCCAGAACTACTTTATAGCGTGTAGCAATGCTCAAGATAAACGGATGACAGCCGTGATACTAAATACTGGAACCGTGTCTGAGTTACGTACTTGCTTACATTTGGCACAACAGAACATATTTTTGTGGAACTTATTCTCCTGACGGTGGGACTACTGTTTGCGGCGCTGTTATCTTGATACTATTTGATCAAATCCCATACACATTAGGCTGTTGAAGTTCTATTAGAAGTTGCTTTCAAATCCCACAGAAAAAACATATAGTTTCATTAGAAAAAAACAAGTCTGCTACTATAAACAATCAAATTAACTTGAGAATATCAGGAAATTCGCCGTGTTGTCCGTAATAATTTGGCATAAAACGCACCTCGATATGTTTATTCATTCTGGATACATTTGGAGCGGCCTATCTTAGCTGCCTCACCGCGTATATACAGGGTGATTAGATTGCCACTACCTAAGGGTTTTATGCAACTCACAACACCTTTACGATCGCACGAGAGATTTTCATATTATTTCTCTCGCTGCGCGCGAACTACTAGCCCTACAGAAAAAATGAGCAGGACCTTTTTGTAGGAAATTTAATGTGGTTAAATTTTATGCTGTGATACGTTTTCGCCAGAGGCCACAGTTTTCGAGTTATTCAAAGGAAACGCGTGCCAATTTGCTTTTTGTACATTTTTCTTGAATAACTCGGAAACGTATCCCAGTACACAATTTACCTAAGTTACATTTCCTACAAAAAGGTCTCATTCATTTTTTCTGTACGACTAATAGTTTGTGCACAGTGAGCGAGAATATGAAAATCTTGTGCAAGGTATTTCAAGGCATTATGGATTGCATAAATCCCGTAAGTAGGGGCGGCTGAACCACCCCACCCTGTGTATCTCAGGTCATTAGGTGTAGGTGCCATTGTGAGATTAAGAGATTTGCCCAAGAGAGAGGCTGGAGTAAAAGGGGCCATTTAGCCGAACAGTCATGCAAAGGTGGCGCTGATCAGGTCTCAGTCGCTGCTAGAGATGTTTTTAAGAAGGAAAATGAATTGAGGGATCTGAAATGGGTCAACGCTTCCCCGTGCAGTCAATCACAGTCTTTGACGTGGTTGCAGTAAATTGTGGTCGCCTCGAGAGACTTGAATCTGACGATAGTCTTACGACATTTACTTATTTGGGAGGGCCATCCAAAACTTAAATTTTGGCTTATCTGGTGTAGGGTAGGTACTGTCGAGATGTAAAATAAATTTTTTTATTCGACACTTATTTTTATTGGGTACTGAGTATTTTTAATATTTATGACTGTGTTCGTACATCCAGCATAGAAGTTGATATATATATATATATATATATATATATATATATATATATATTACTGTATTTTGTTCATAGAGGAATACTTCTAACTACACACAGCCACGGGCAAAACGACTCTGACTACATTCCAAAAGGTCAGCAAGCCATGAACTTTGAAGCACTTCTTCAACATGACAGTTAAATGTTATTAGAGATATGCTCAAAATATTCTCAAAAATTAAGTTATTTTACTAGCAGGTCCTAAAAATAGGTCTGAGTCGAACTTTTTACTTATGCTCGCAGTAATTGGCAAGAGTGACAGCGAGCGACATTTAACTGCAACAGGGTATATTGCAATCTCACTCGCACTAGATACCGAGTGTTTACAAAGTGCATTTACTCGCAGAGGCCGAGTGTGGGCTGCAGTTACCGTTAAGACAGCGAAACTGGGTAGATATGACAATGCGTTAGTGTGGAGCCGATTTCAGCTAGACAAAAATTAGTTCCAATTGTGGCCACCAGGTGCAAATCTGCCGTTGTGAACGCAATAAAGACGTACAGAAATCTTTAAGACGTACAGAAATCTTTCCACATGTAATGGAGTAGGAACGGTACGTGGGCCATAAAAGGTCAAACAAGCGAGAACGGCGTACAGTTGATTTCATTATTGACCACCTTGCATGAAAACAGTGTTTTCCACACAGCTGCACTCTTCCAAAGCAGGAATTCCATGATGTACAGAGGTGTCTCGATACTATACAGACGACACACAGCACCTGACAGGCCCTATGGAGGTATCCTCCTCAAAGAAGAACGGATCAAGGAGCTTGTGAATCTACACCGTACAGTCACATGTGGCGAGTGAAATTGCCCTTTGTGCACAACACATTGTTTAACAGTACCCCAACTTCGACAGATCTATGAATCCATTCACACTGTGTGAAATGTGCCTCGTCACTCCATAGACTATTGCCCCGATACATGTCATCAACTGTAATCCGTGCCATAAAGTGAAGAGAAAATTAAGAACGTTGCTGCGGATCATGAGGTTTCAGTTTCTGCACCGTATATGGGTACCAATGTAACACACGCCACCAAATTTTCCGTACGTTTACCATGGGGTGGACTATTCTCGTGACACTAGCATTACCCGGGGCACATGTTGCATGGTCAGTTACATCAACAGTAACTTCATCAATAACTTCCACCGGGATAGAACGTCTTCCTCTTCCAGGTGCCACTCCAAGCTCACCCGTATTTTCCAAGTTCACTAGCATCTCGTTTAAACCAGTTAATGACATCTAGCCTCTCCTTAGATCTTTCAGTCAGCGATACCCTCTCAATGCAGCACTCTAATTACTGCCGTTCACGTACAGCATTTAACAGAGCACGGACTCTTTTCTCGATAGCCAAACTGTTCACTGGCTTGTAAAATGACAGCGTGGATGTCACGCCGTGATAAATACCGTGCACAGCTTCAAATTGGCACCTGGTGGCCAAAAATGGAACTAATGTTTTTCCAGTGTAAATCGGTTCCGTATTGGTATATCTAGCAAGTTTCGGTGCCATACGATGATTACAGCCCATACTGGACCTTCGTGAATAGCTGCATTTCAACTACAACCATACGGTACGTGCCGCTACAACAGCTTTTGTCGTAGTCATCAGGCACCTCAAACAGTACGTCTTGACTGAAATAACCGCGTCGCTTCACGGTGGATGTCTTTATTCTCAAGAAGCTACGGCTGCACGAGTATGAGCTCCGTGAGAATAACACATGAAGCGTAAAGTGACGCGATGATCTCAGCCATAGCATATTGTTTTGGCCAGTCTGCAGATAACTAAGTCGAAACTGGCTTTAGCTAACCATACATACCAAGTGAAATTTTGACTGCAATAAAAATGTTTGTTTCAAAAATGTTTGCTTACAATACAATACTGAAAATTATGTAACTTAAAATCAAAGTCACTTTGTTTTATGACTGACATGTAGTGTATATTGACAAATTTTATTTTCTTGTCGGTTGGTAAATAAGAAGTACTGTTTAATAACCCTTTCAGTTTTATAATTACTTTTTCTTCGTCTAATCCTGTTACCACAAGGCTATCTCACATGCGTTTGCTGAACGGTAGGTTGTATTGCAGCACACAGTTCCAGAAACTTGACAATGAGATCTTGGCGCTGCAACCTTTTCGTAACCTAGACTACTTTTAATAGTTTCCAATTTAATTCCTGATGCTCTTCTGGCTGTTTACTCTAAAGCACATTCAACGGCGTGGCTTTAATTCACAATAATTTTTCATTACATTCGGTTAACACGTACTGTTTATATCTGGAAGCAATATCTTGATAAAAGAGTACTTCATTTGGGAGAACACTGCCGTCCACAGACTCCAGTGCTCTCGCGTTCGACAGTACGGACGTTCAAATCTTTCTTCTAAACTTCAGGAAACATTGGACGACTTTCCTTGTGAAACATTGTGGCTTAGTCTACACTCTAATCTATATTGTGCATTTCTTCTTGTCATCGATGCCTTCTGGGCAGAAGCAGGATCATGAAACCGAGCGCTATTGTCTCTCGAGGGATGCTTCTACCAGTGAGCTCTCTACGTTAGTTGCAAAAGAAGTTCTCACTAGTAGTTGACAACGATGCCTGATGACAGGTTCGTGCAACGTGCAGCACAGTTCATAAATCCTCGTCAGTTACTTTCTTAAGTATACCAGAGCGATCAGCAAGAACAAAGCTTCCCTGATTTTCCCACCTCAGAATAAAATCACTAAGATTTGACTTGGATACAAGTATCTCTCGTCAAGTCTTTCAAACGGAGTCCGCGAACTTGTGAGCAATTAAAATTGCGTCCCTTTTGAAATCGCCCATTATCTTTCGTTGATTCACAACAGGGGAGACCGCCACGGTAGCCGAAATAGCTAACGCACGCTTGTGCCAAATGGGTCCGCTGTTTGAGCCCAGATGATGGAAGGAGTTTTCACCGCTGGCATGTGGCCGGCAGGAAAAGCAGAGATTGTGTAGGAAAGTTATTAATCTGTCTTTGCGGAAGTTTCATGGAATAAATTCCAAACCTGTCCGCGTCGTCTCACTAACAACACAAATGCAGCATTACATTATAAACAGGGTGTCCCAGAAATGTTGCTACAAACTTCGAGGGGTCGTAGAGGACACCTGGAGGAACAAATCGAGGATGGGAACCTGTGTCCGTAAACTTAATCCAACGACGCTACAGGGCGTCGAAATTACAATAGCCCACCCCTTCGGCAGCGAACGTGGTCTTAAACTTTGACGGATCGTAGGCGGAACACGACTGTCGCATGTGGAAAAGATGGAGCTACTGTTGCGTAGACAGGCCTTGTCTCCTACGAATTCGATGCTCTCTTGCCTTGTTGGATAATGGAGTTGCATGTTCTGTTTGTATTTCTCCCGTAAACTGAAAAACATTAGAAATTTTAGAAAAGTCCAGGGGAAAACGAAATTGCGGATTATATCTGTGTCCTAAACCATCACGCACCAAGGCAACAGATCATCACTTTTATAGGAGACAAGGCCTGTCTACGCAGCAGCTAGCTGCATCAACTCTGCTGGCGATCGAGGCAATCATTCGCAATTACTGAATAACAAACAACATTGTGACGTGTTCCTCCTATGATACGTCAGTGTACAAAGTCACGTTTGCTGCCGAAGGGGTGGCAGACTCCGGCGGCTGAAACTTCGACCCCCTACACTGAGATGACGAAAGTCGTGGCATAGCGATACACACACATCCAAATGACGGTACCTTCACGACCACAAGGTATAAAAGAACAGTGCATTGGAGGAGCTGTCATTCGTACTCAGGTAATTGAAATGGCGTGTGGCTAGGGCCTCCCGTCGGGTAGACCGTTCGCCTGGTGCAATTCTTTCTAGTTGGCGCCACTTCGGCGACATGAGTGTCGATGGGGATGAAATGACGATAGTAAGGACAACACAACACCCAGTCTCTAAGCGGAGAAAATGTCCGACCCAGTTGGGAATCGAACCCGGGCCGTTAGGTATGACATTCCGTCGCGCTGACCACTCAGCTACCAGGGGAGGACAGTTGTCTTGTTGAAAGATAATGTTCCGGCTGCTGTCCAAATTACCGACAGTATGAATCAGTACCCGTGGTCTAGGGGTAACGTCTTTGATTCATAATCAAAACGTCTTCGGTCCCAGGTTCGATCTCCACCACTGCCTAAATTTTGATAAATAATCAGCATTGGCGGCCGAAGACTTCCGGCTAAGAAGTTAGCCTCATTCTGCCAACGGCCTTGTCAAAAAGGGCGGAGGAGCGGATAGAGGTTCAGGGCACGCTCTTGTCCTAGGGGTGGGAAATTGCCCCTAAAGGTGGAAGAATCAGCAATGATCAACGACATGAAGATGCAGAAGGCAATGGAAACCACTGCATTAAAGACACGTAACGTGTATCCACAGGACATGTGGCCTGTAATTAAAGAAGTGTCATGATGATCTCTCCATTGGCAAAAGATTCCGGAATAGTCCCCCATTCGGATCTCCGGGAAGGGACTGCCAAGGGGGAGGTTACCATGAGAAAAAGATTGAATTATCAACGAAAGGATAACGTTCTACGAGTCGGGGCGTGGAATGTCAGAAGTTTGAACGTGGTAGGGAAACTAGAATATCTGAAAAGGGAAGTGCAAAGGCTCAATCTAGATATAGTAAGGGTCAGTGAAGTGAAGTGGAAGGAAGACAAGGATTTCTGGTCAGATGAGTATCGGGTAATATCAACAGCAGCAGAAAATGGTATAACAGGTGTAGGATTCGTTATGAATAGGAAGGTAGGGCAGAGGGTGTGTTACTGTGAACAGTTCAGTGACCGGGTTCTTCTAATCAGAATCGACGGCAGACCAACACCGACAACGATAGTTCAGGTATACATGCCGACGTCGCAAGCTGAAGATGAACAGATAGAGAAAGTGTATGAGGATATCGAAAGGGTAATGCAGTATGTAAAGGGGGCGAAAATCTACTAGTCATGGGCGACTGGAATGCAGTTGTAGGGGAAGGAGTACAAGAAAAGGTTACAGGAGAATATGGGCTTGGGACTAGGAATGAAAGAGTAGAAAGACTAATTGAGTTCTGTAACAAGTTTCAGCTAGTAATAGCGAATACCCTGTTCAAGAATCACAAGAGGAGGAGGTATACTTGGAAAAGGCCGGGAGATACGGGAAGATTTCAATTAGATTACATCATGGTCAGACAGAGATTCCGAAATCAGATACTGGATTGTAAGGCGTACCCAGGGGCAGATATAGACTCAGATCAAAATATAGTAGTGATGAAGAGTAGGCTGAAGTTCAACACATTAGTCAGGAAGAATCAATACGCCAAGAAATGGGATACGGAAGTACTAAGGAATGACGAGATACGTTTGAAGTTCTCTAACGCTATAGATACAGCAATAAGGAATAGCGCAATAGGCAGTACAGTTGAAGAGGAATGGACATCTCTAAAAAGGGCCATCACAGAAGTTGGGAAGGAAAACATAGGTACAAAGAAGGTAACTGCGAAGAAACCATGGGTAACAGAAGAAATACTTCAGTTGATTGATGAAAGGAGGAAGTACAAACACGTTCCGGGAAAATCAGGAATACAGAAATACAAGTCGCTGAGAAATGAAATAAATAGGTAGTGCAGGGAAGCTAAGACGAAATGGCTGCAGGAAAAATGTGAAGACATCGAAAAAGATATGATTGTCGGAAGGACAGACTCAGCATACAGGAAAGTCAAAACAACCTTTGGTGACATTAAAAGCAACGGTGGTAACACTAAGAGTGAAACGGGAATTCAACTGTTAAATGCAGAGGAGAGAGCAGATAGCTGGAAAGAATACATTGAAAGCCTCTATGAGGGTGAAGATTTGTCTGATGTGATATAAGAAGAAACAGGAGTCGATTTAGAAGAGATAGGGGATCCAGTATTAGAATCGGAATTTAAAAGAGCTTTGGGGGACTCACGGTCAAATAAGGCAGAAGGGATAGATAACATTCCATCAGAATTTCTAAAATCATTGGGGGAAGTGGCAACAAAACGACTATTCACGTTGGTGTGTAGAATATATGAGTCCGGCGACATACCATCTGACTTTCGGAAAAGCATCATCCACACAATTCCGAAGACGGCAAGAGCCGACAAGTGCGAGAATTATCGCACAATCAGCTTAACAGCTCATGCATCGAAGCTGCTTACAAGAATAATATACAGAAGAATGGAAAAGAAAATTGAGAATGCGCAAGGTGAAGATCAGTTTGGCTTTAGGAAAAGTAAAGGGACGAGAGAGGCAATTCTGACGTTACGGCTACTAATGGAAGCAAGGCTAAAGAAAAATCAGGACACTTTCATAGGATTTGTCGACCTGGAAAAAGCGTTCGACAGTATAAAATGGTGCAAGCTGGTCGAGATTCTGAAAACAGTAGGGGTAAGCTATAAGGAGAGATGGGTCATATACAATATGTACAACAACCAAGAGGGAATAATAAGAGTGGACGATCAAGAACGAAGTGCTCGTATTAAGAAGGGTGTAAGACAAGGCTGTAGCCTTTAGCCCCTACTCTTCAATCTGTACATCGAAGAATCAATGATGGAAATAAAAGAAAGGTTCAGGAGTGGAATTAAAATACAAGGTGAAAGGATATCAATGATACGATTCGCTGATGACATTGCTATCCTGAGTGAAAGTGAAGAAGAATTAAATGATCTGCTGAACGGAATGAACAGTCTAATGAGCACACAGTATGGTTTGAGAATAAATCGGAGAAAGACGAAGGTAATGAGAAGTAGTAGAAATGAGAACAGCGAGAAACTTAACATCAGGATTGATGGTCACGAAGTCAATGAAGTTAAGGAATTCTGCTACCTAGGCAGTAAAATAACCAATGACGGACGGAGCAAGGAGGACATCAAAAACAGACTCGCTATGGCAAAAAAGGCATTTCTGGCCAAGAGAAGTCTAATAATATCAAATACCGGCCTTGATTTGAGGAAGAAATTTCTGAGGATGTACGTCTGGAGTACAGCATTGTATGGTAGAGAAACATGGATTGTGGGAAAACCGGAACGGAAGAGAATCGAAGCATTTGAGATGTGGTTCTAGAGACGAATGTTGAAAATTAGGTGGACTGATAAGGTAAGGAATGAGGAGGTTCTACGCAGAATCGGAGAGGAAAGGAATATGTGGAAAACACTGATAAGGAGAAAGGACAGGATGATAGGATATCTGCTAAGACATGAGGGAATGACTTCCATGGTACTAGAGGGAGCTGTAGAGGGCAAAAACTGTAGAGGAAGACAGAGATTGGAATACGTCAAGCAAATAATTGAGGACATAGGTTGCAAGCGCTAATCTGAGATGAAGAGGTTAGCACAGGAAAAGAATTCGTGGCGGGCCGCATCAAACCAGTCAGTAGACTGATGACCAAAAAAAAAAAATCAATCAGAGTTGATCCTGTTGTGAATTGCAGACTATATTAACCAGACTTGATGGTACTGTAAAACCAATGGCACCCCATACCATCAGGCCAGGTGACAATGACGAATGAAGTCAGGTAGCGTTCGTTCTCCTCAGAACTCCCAAACGCGGATGCGACGATCGTGATGCTGTACGCAGAATTGGCACATGGTGCCACTCGTGTGACCAGTGTCATCACTGAGACCACCATTGTCGGCGTACCTTCCTCTGCTGCACTCAGCTACCAGGGGCGGACCGTACTCAGGTGATTCGTGTGAAAAGCTTTCCGACGTGCTTATAGCTGCACTACGGGAATTAACAGACTTTCGACGCAGAACTGTAGTTGGAGCTAGACGCATGGGGCATTCTATTTCGAAAATCGCTGGGGAATTCAATATTGCGAGACCCACAGCGTCAAGAGTTTGCCGAGAATAGCAAATTTCAGCCATTACCTCTCATGGACAAAGCAGTGGCTGACGGCCTTCACTTAACGACTGCGAGCAGCAGCCATTCCGTAGAGCTGTTAGTGCTAACAGACAATCAACACTGAGTGAAATTATCTCATAAATCAATGTGGAACGTACGGCGATCGTATCTGTTACGACAGTGCAACGAAATTTGGTGTTAATGGTCTATGAGAGCAGACCGCCGCTTTGCTAACAGCACGACATCGCCTGCAGCGCCTCTTTTGGGCTCTAGACCGTATCGGTTGGACCCTAGACGACTGGAAAACCGTGGGCTGGTCAGATGAGTCCCAATTTCAGATGGTAAGAGGTGACGGTAGGGTTCGAGTGTGGTGCAGACTCCACAAAGTCATGGATACAACTTGTCAACAAGGCACTGTGCAAACTTGTGTTGGCTTATAATGGTGTGGGCCGTGTTTACATGGAATAGATTCTGTACTCTGGTTCAACTGAACCGATCACTGACTGGAGATCATTTCTAGCCATTCGTGGACTTCATGTACCCAAATAACGATGGAATTTTTATGGATGACTGTGCGCCATGTCACTGGTCCACAGTTGTTCACGGTTGGTTTGAAGGACGTTTTAGACAATTTGAGCGAATGATTTGACCACCCAGATCGTCCGTCATGATTCCCATCGAACATTTATGGGACGTAATCGAGAGGCCAGTTATTGCACAAAATTCTGCACCGCCATCACTTTCGCAGTTATGGACCGCTACAGAGGCAGCATGTCTCAATATTTCTCAGTGGCATTCCGACGACTTGTTGAGTCCTGCAGTACGCCTGGCAAAAGGGGGTCCTACACGGCATTAAGATGCATCCCATGGGTTTTGTCACTTCGTTGTACATCGTCGTTGGATGACATTTACGGACAGGGATTCCTATCTTTGATTTGTTCCTCAATACACCCTCTACTCTCCCTCGAAGTTTGTCTCAACATTTTGGGGACACTCTGTGTACAAGAGACAAACTTAAGACACCTGACATGCAAGTGACCCATTAGAAGAACCTCTAAACAGGTCGTAAGTCATGTAAGTTCACTCATTCATCTACGCTCGGATACCCAATCTGATGTCACACAGAGAGCGTCCAGCGGGGCGTCTGAAGCCTTTTGGCTACACGATGTATCGACAAGCCAATTTCTGTTGTTGGCAAATTTTTGCCATAGCGGAGGAGGAACTTTTGGTAAAACAGCGCCACGGGAAGTGGGAAGCTGGTTCCGTGGCCATCATCTCGGGACAAGGTCGCCAGGTTTACGTAAGGACGCCTGCGGCTGCGGCAGCTGCAACCAACCAAGACCTGCTTTCTCCCGACCGACAACACCGCGACGTTTGCCACCTGGTCAAGTCCGGAGGCCCCACGGATAGGAGATGGCCGCCTGCTGACTGCACAGTGCGACTCGCCCGTGTCTTGCGACTAAACATCTTCCACGGAAGGAAGATTAATTGCCCACGCACACTGAGCGTAACTTCGGAGCCACGTTACGTTGCATAAAACATTCCCCTGTGTAATTTAAATAGTCGCATTTGGGGCATTGTGGACGGAACCGGCACCATTACACGGAGAGGTTTTCTAGTGGAATCCCGAGGAGTACATTTCGGGAAGAATCAGACATCATATTACTTTCTTCCACATACGCGAAATGACCTCAACGAGAAAATTCGACAAACTGGAGCTAATACCGAGGCTTACGGATAATCATTCTTCCCACGCGCCATTCGCGAACGTAACGGGCAAGGGGAGAACAGTTAGAGGTACCAGGAGTCCACCCCCCCCCCCCCCTTACACATCGTCAAGTGGCTTGCTAAATACTGATATAAATGTAAATGTTGCGACCGATGCGAGACATCTAAAACTACCAGGGGTAGAAGTATGAAACCGGAATTTCCCTCTAGATGGTGCTAGCCGTAAGTGTAGGGCCCGTGAGGCCGCGTCTGCAGCGCCATCTGCTTCCTGTGATTGCTGACGACGTTTGTCAGCACACAGTACCCAAGTTCCATACATCGGTATCTGTTTCAAACCCGTAAACATGTCGAGCTTTGGGCCTACGAACTAAGATTTGCAGACAGCATTGATTTCTGTTATCATTTGAAGGAAACTGCTACAGAATCGGGTCGAATGCTTGTTGAATCTGTCGGCGAACATGCTCTTGGCAAAACACCGTGTTTCGGGTGGTTTGAAAAATTCAAAAGTGGTGCTTTTGACGTGAGAAACGTCGAGCGCGGGAAACCACCGAAAAAGTTCGAAGACAACGAATTGCAGGCATTATTGGATGAAGATGATTCTCAGACTCGAAAGTAAATCGCGGAACAATTGAATGTGACGCAAAAGCCGTTTCTCTTCGGTTGACAGCTATGGGAAAGATGCTGAAAGTGGAAAAATGGGTTACGCATGAACTGGATGAAAAACAGCAGGCAAATCGAAAGACCACTTGTGAAATGCTGCTCGCCAGATACAAAAGAAAGTCGTTTCACCATCGGATAGTGACAGGTGATTAAAAAATGGATATGTTTTGAGAATCCTAAGCGTCGTAAATTATGGGTAAGTCCAGGCAAACCATTTACGTCCACTGAAAGACCAAATAGCTCTGTGTTTGGTGGGAGCAGAAGGGTGTCATCTATTATGGGCCGCTACAACCTAATGAAACCGTTAACACTGATCGCCACCAACAGCAAATGATCGATTTAAATCGAGCAATACGTGAAAAACGTCCGGAATATGGAAAAAGGCAACACAAAGTCATATAGCTCCATGATAACGCCCCATCACACACAGAAAAACGGGTCAGGGAAACGATAGAGGCGTTCAGGGGGAATACGGGGGCCTGCGGCTTATTCTGCAGACTTGGCCCCGTCTGATTATCACCTACTTGCATCACTGGGACACGTTCTCGCTGAACAACGCTTCAATTCGCATGAACATGTAGGAAAATGGCTCGCTGATTGGTTCGCCTCGAAAGAAGAACTATTTGTTTGGCGTAGCATTCACAGCCTGTCGGAAAGGTGAGAGAAATGTATAAACAGCAATGGAGATTATTTTGAATAAAATATTGTTTATCAGTTTCAAAACAACAGGCTTGTAATTATTGCAACCAAATTCCGGTTTCATACTTTTACACCTGGTACGTAGCATCACGCAACTGAACACTGCATCGCGTCAGGGTGTCTCGGGCCAAAATCGAGGCACCCAAATGAACGTCGTAAGCTAAGAAACTAACACCTCAGAAAAGCTTTCACCCACCACAAGAAGTCCAGCCACGAAGAGTGGTAGCACCTCTGAAAAGACCACACACACATACACACACACACACACAGGGGGAAAATATCATCCAAGGGTAAACTAGCATACACTCAAAACGTCGCATCAAATCCCTTCATAGACCCTTCCTGCCAGATCATCACCCGAGATGTTTATGGTTACTTCCGAACGAAGTCTCGCAACTTCCAGCTCATGTTGCAGAAAGCCGGTGTGAGTCAGTATTGTGTTGGCGGTGGCGGGCCTGCTCTACCGTTTTCTTCGTCTCACCGTTCATTACGTCTATGGCGTGATCCTTCATTCAATGCATCTAAGGAGTGCGATACACTAGGAAGATAAACATGTTAAGAATGCATTGTGATCCATGAAAAGCTATCACTGATAAAATGAAATTGCTCAGCGAACTCATCTTCGGTCACTGTGAAATCACGGTTCACAACACTTGAGTACTGAGTATTCTAAATAGTATAATGCCATTATTAAAGACTGTAATCGATTGAGAGAAGAATTTGTGATGACAAGCGTAAATAATCTTGTCACTTAACTCGAATTTCTTTGTGGTTCTGTTGGGGTCTCCAGTTCGAGGACTAGCTGTCCATCCTGACCTATGCAAGCCTCGTTATGTATATTCACTTGAATGTGTTCATTGTAGGAAGACTTCGTCACTGTAACTGTTACCTCATACATCCGTCTATTCCCAAATTAACTATTTCTTGATACTTCAGGATCTGTCCTAACAGGTTCGAATCCTGCCTCGGGCATGGATGTGTGTGATGTCCTTAGGTTAGTTAGGTTTAAGTAGTTCTAAATTCTAGGGGACTGATGACCACAGAAGTTAAGTCCCATAGTGCTCAGAGCCATCTGTTCTAACAACCGATCCCTTCTATTAGTCCATCTATGCCATAAATTTATTTTCATCTTAATTCGAGTCAGTACATTAGCTATCCGATCTACCCATCAAATCTTCGGCATTCGTACGTATCAGCACATTCCAGATTCTTCTATTCTCGTCTGAACTGTCTTTCGTCTACGTCTCATTTCTGTATAAACCAACACATTAGGTAAATATTAGGTTGGTGCAAACGTCGTAGCGTTTTTGTTTTGCATGTTGGTATTCCTCTCGCTATGGGCTTATTTATCAATTGTAATTATTTATTGGTAGTTCACTGTTGCTACTTGAGTTTACATATTGTCGTTTTGTTACTTGGAGATAGTGGATGGAGCCGTGGACGCTAGAAAATGAGTGCCAAGTGGATAAATAGGAACATATCCGACATATTCTTCTGTTTGAATTCAATAGAGGGGTGACAGCAACTGAGACAGCCATAAACATTTGCGCCGTGTATAAGGACAATGCCATTGGACAGAGCACGGCAAGAAAATGGTTTTCTTGTTTTAAGGGAAATAGTTTTGACGTTAATGACTCTCCACGTTCAGGAAGACCTTCGGGGTTTGATGCAGATCGTTTAAATGCATTAATCCACAAATATCCACGTCAGTGTACTCGATAACTGTCAAATGTAATAAACTGTCATCATTTACCTATCGTGCGACATTTGCATGCATTGGGGAGGGTTCAAAAATTGAGTGTATGGATAACACATGCTTTAAGCCAAAATCACAAAAATTAAAGGGTGTCCATATGTGTATCTCTGCTTGCTCATCATCAAATTGACTCGTGAATAACACCGACCATTGCTATCTTGTATCGTTTTTGGTGATGATAAATGGTGTCTTTACGTTAACGTAAGGAAAAGAAAGGAGTGACTAAGGTCAAAAAAAGCACCAACTGCCCGTAAAAATACCTGCACGCATCCATAAAAGATAATTTTATGCATCTGATGGAACAGCGACGGTGGGGTGTAACACGAATTGCTTCCCTGAATTGTAAACATCACTGATGACATTTATTGTCAACAACTGACACGACTTACAAACGCAGTTCAAGAACTACGACCAGGAAGACTGCGTGAAATTATGCTACTCCACGATAACGCCTGTCCTCATTCTGCTAGCCTGACAACAAACACTATACAGACGTTGGGAAGTCATGCCGCGCACGCCTTATCCCCCAGATATTGCGCCCTCATATTTTCTCCTTTACCGCCCTCTGTCGAACAACCTTCAAGGAACGTCCTTGCCGGATGAAAATACGCTCCAAATGTGGCTCGATGAGTTCATCACCTCAAAACCACGTCATTTCTACAGTTGTGGAGTCGAAAAGATACCCCAGGGTTGGCAGACTTGTAAATAATGAAGGCGAAAATATTATTGATGACTAAAGTGCATCTGTGCATCTGTGCATCTGTAGTGTTTGTTAACGTATGGAAAAACGCTACGAACTTATGTACCAAATTAATACTTGCAGAAAAGACATAACATTTAAATGTGTGTTAGATAAAATACGTCTTTTCTTTCTAGGAAAGCTTTTCTTCCTGTTGATAGCCTGTGTCTTACTTCCTCGTTATTTCTTCTATCGTCAGTTACGTTGCGGTCCAATCGTCAACAATCGTCTTCTAATATTAGTTCTTCTATCAGTAAAGTAATTCTCCCAAAATCACCAGATTTCATTTGACTGCGCTCCGCTATCGGTGTTTTACTTCTGTTAATGTCTATCTAATAATCTGTTTCCAAAATACTAACTTACAACTGATCTTTCAAGTTTTTACCGTCTCTGGCACAGTTGCTTCGTCATCGGCAGACATTACTTTCTTTTGTTTCTTCTCCCTAAACGTCAACTTTTTCGCCAAATATCTTCTTCTTGTCCTTTCTGATTGCTCTATGTACCGACTGAATAACTTCGGGCATAGACTACTATACTGTCTCGCTGGCTTCTCAACTATTGCGTCCTTTTCGTGTCATTTGACCATTATACTGTAAGTGTAGTCTGGATTCTGCACAAACGTAGATAAATTTTAGATCCCTACGTATTGCTGTATACGCAAAAAAGCATCTATTTTTATATGCAAAACGCATTTATTAATGTATTATGCTCGAATTATTTCGTTAGAGATATAACATTAGTGGATGTACGTGGTGTTGGTAATTCTATTTTATTTAGATGCAGAATTACGCTCTAATGCAACACTGGATTAATTATTTGGATTTATTACATGCTTCTTCTTCATTAACTTGTTGCAATCGCAACACATTTAGCACTCTCACCCCTAACCAACAAGACGTCATTTATACTGTGCTCTGAATGCGTTTCTGGCTATTGATATCGATGTATAGTGTCTGAGAGGTGGAGATTTTACATTTTAGGTCCAAATTACACAGCAATTTCATTTTAACTAATCTGTTGTTTGCTTAATACCTTGTAAACAGACTTTTAAATCCATAAAATACAGCAAGTTACACATGCCTCGGCCATGGGTGTGTGTGATGTCCCTAGGTTAGTTAGGTTTAAGTAGTTCTAAGTTCTAGGGGACTGATGACCTCAGATGTTAAGTCCCATAGTGCTCAGAGCCATTTGAACCAATTCAGGTCCGGTGAACATGAGTACACGGTACCGGACCTCTTCGGCCATTCCATTCTCCCATGAAACGTTGTGGTGAGATGCCGCCACACGATACCACGTAGAAAATTGGCTGGTACGCCTTCCGCAAGCGTAACGTTCTCCAATAGTACAGGTAGTTCACCGTGCAGAACTCGGTGATACGCAGCACCTGTTAATCTATTTGATAAAGTGTATGGGCCTATCAGTCTTTGCCCGACAGTTCCTTGCACTGATACTGAAGCGAT
This sequence comes from Schistocerca serialis cubense, assembly GCF_023864345.2. Classification (NCBI taxonomy): domain Eukaryota; kingdom Metazoa; phylum Arthropoda; class Insecta; order Orthoptera; family Acrididae; genus Schistocerca; species Schistocerca serialis. The sequence goes on along the minus strand of NC_064641.1, from coordinate 448,324,807 downwards.
CCTGCTGCTTCATGATTGCTTGAGGATTTCCATCAGTCCACACTATCGATTGTGGTATTTTGCTATGGCCCCCATCTGACTAATCTGTAAGTAAAATGCAGATGGCTAACTGCGGATCTTCAGGGCCCATATCTCAGCATGTATTGTTTTCCGGATACATCATTATTGGAACTTTTCTTCTCTTTTCAAACAATACTTCCTCCTACAGGAACATGTGACGGTTTTTTTTTAAACACCCCATATGTAAATTATCTTGAAAATATGTTTTAAGATAGCAGCAGTGAACAGTGAGGTTTGAAAGGGATCGTCGATATAGCATCATAGTCAAAAGTTAATCCTTTTTGAAATTTCAGGAAATGGATCCATCGTGTAAACGTGATAATGGATGGAGCATTAACTTATAAGACGTAAAAATACAACAAGACGGCATTTCTAGTATTCAACTACATCTACATGATTACTCTGCAATTCACATTTAAGTGCTTGGCAGAGGATCCATCGAACCACAATCATACTATCTCTCTACCATTCTACTCCCGAACAGCACGCGGGAAAAACGAACACCTAAACCTTTCTGTTCGAGCTCTGATTTCTCTTTTTTTTTTTTTTTTTTTTGATGATCATTCCTACCTATGTAGGTTGGGCTCAACAAAATATTTTCGCATTCGGAAGAGAAAGTTGGTGACTGAAATTTCGTAAATAGATCTCGCCGCGGCGAAAAACGTCTTTGCTTTAATGACTTCCATCCCAACTCGCGTATCATATCTGCCACACTCTCTCCCCTATTACGTGATAATACAAAACGAGCTGCCCTTTTTTGCACCCTTTCGATGTCCTCCGTCAATTCCACCTGGTAAGGATCCCACACCGCGCAGCAATATTCTAACAGAGGACGAACGAGTGTAGTGTAAGCTGTCTCTTTAGTGGACTTGTTGCATCTTCTAAGTGTCCTGCCAATGAAACGCAACCTTTGGCTCGCCTTCCCCACAATATTATCTTTGTGGTCTTTCCAACTGAAGTTGTTCGTAATTTTAACACCCAGGTACTTAGTTGAATTGACAGCCTTGAGAATTGTACTATTTATCGAGTAATCGAATTTCAACGGATTTCTTTTGCAACTCATGTGGATCACCTCACACTTTTCGTTATTTAGCGTCAACTTCCACCTGCCACACCATACAGCAATCTTTTCTAAATCGCTTTGCAACTGATACTGGTCTTCGGATGACCTTACTAGACGGTAAATTACAGCATCATCTGCGAACAACCTAAGAAAATGTAAGTTTTCAGGGTGAATGAGTGCGTCGTCATGTTATCTTTCAGTTAACAGAGTCATTCGTAGTGTAAAGTTACGCATATTTAGACGATGTAATCGGCGGCCCAGTACTGCTACGGAGTAAGCTGAATTTGTTGTACGGTTGAACGCTAGAGCGCCCAAGTGTCAGGGCGCGCCGCGGCTTTCCGGTTTGTCGCTGGGCGACCAGTACGAGCGAGTCCAGGTAGAAAGACTAGAAACACCGCCGGAAATGGGGAAAATCCCGAAGCTGGGAATTTGGATGGCTGGCTATTGCTCACGTGGCCTTTGTGCGGGACATGCTCCAAGAAATGGCTGTGTGTCAAGGAATCTTAAAGATGGCTAAGTTACAGCTCCTTCGGATTCGACACTAACTCACAGTCAAATAATAGTGCAAATCTGAATAATCGGCGATCTCTGCTAAATGAGGCGCATCCACTGAGTATTTCAATGTCTTTAAAGCTGCAGAACTTAATATTTCACAGTGAATAAACATTTTCAAAATGAACCTCTGAATTAACAACTTTTAAATGCTAAGTGCGAATTTCAGCATACGATATCTCCGATGATAACGTTGCACTGGAGCTACCATCTCTGGAAGCTACATATCTGCCTGTATTTTATTTTTGATTTATGACGTCTTTTATATGTGTTTTATTGTACTAATGTTTGTTAGGACAGTGTATCAGCCACAATTATACAGCAAATGGATGTGGTGTGAATACCTCATATTTTGTCATACTTTTGTATTTATTTAATGAGCAATTTACTATTTTGCCAGTAACTGTAATTAAAAGTTGATTGCAAGTGCCGTTAAAAACCATGGTACTTCAAAAGTGGTCACTCGCTTATGCTACCTGACGCCACTACTGAAAAGGGAACCCAAAAAGGACGCTACTGTCAAGAGGTCATAAAAATTGTTTAAATAATACCTAATGACAATTTGGTGTTATTTATCATGAGCGCATTTGCGCAAGAATACTTAATTATTTATGGTCAAACCTTTATTTATATTCATTGTACATGGTCTGAGTGTGACCGAATATTTATAACATTTCTTTTATTTAAATTTTGTAGTAATATATTAGTTTATTGTGGGAAAGTGGTCAAGATTGGGTCAAATCATGTCTGTAACATGTAAGAAAGCTGTATTTTTGGTGGGGAGCAGACTGTGGTGAGACACTACGGGAGCAAGTGGAGACCGGGGCTTTTCGAGTGAAGAGCTCAAGGCAGCGATTCTGCGCTTTATGTGGAGTTCTGCAAGGAGGCAAATCTGCCTTTGGGAGTTACTGGTACTCGATCGTGGAGATGTTTGATTTTGAGCGGTGAATGGCTGCTACTATACTTTAACTTCTGAAGCGACTTAGTATTATTAAAGTCTGAATGCACTCCATAGTAGGACTCTAATTTTTTCCCCTCGTATCACTGAACTGTGGACAGACAGAGTATGAGTTACTATTCTTTGAATCATGTGTGAGAATTTGTAAACCATCATGTTGAAGTTTGAACTGCCTGAAATTGTGTATGTTTTGTAAATTTTGTGATTACGAAATGGACTTAGTTTTTCGCGTGTCTTTGATGACTATTTAGTTTGCGGATTTTGCTGCCATTCTCGTAATGCTCTCAGTGTAACTTGACTGCATTTGATAATGGTATTTTCTGTCTGTATTTTGACTATATATCTAGTATCACCTCCAGTTCATTAGAGATGCTTTTTCTTGAATGAACTTTATTTAACACAACTCTGACGTCTACATCAATTAAAGCCATTAGAATAGGAACCTTGTTATTAAGTTGTTCACTTAAAGTTTATTTTGTATTTTTCTGTATTTTATTAATTCGTAGTTCTACCCAATGCGTAGACTATTTGACTGCAGCTACAGGTTGTTATTTTCAGTGATTAGCTGCAGGGGATTAAAGTAAATGTGCGCAACTCGACCGTATGACTACATCGAGCTATTCTTTTTGAACAGAGCGGCCCATAGCCGAAGTACGTAAAGTACGAGTAATCACAGGTAGAGACGCATTGGTCTGCTCGTATAGAATGCTGATTAGAAGAGCAACTACACAAGCAGTAACCGTTAGGTATCGTCGCAATCGACTGGTGAGTTGCAAAAAGATACCTGTTTTAGTGAAACGGTATCTGCGTTTGACCAGGGTAAAATTAGATTTTTACATTCGAAGGCTGCCAATTCTCATTCAACTAAAGATAATGGCATCAAGTGAACCGATCATTCAGTGAAGCGTCGCATGTTTCTTGAAGGTTAACAACTAGGAATCCAGTTAAGCAGAAACAGCAACAGGATTGTATACAGATTTCGTACAAACAGTGGAAAAGATAACCTTCAGGATAGCAAGAGGTTTGATCGTCATTTTAAGTTCTTGCTTAGGGTGACAATTTCTGGAGAAAAGAAACAAAAACGAACAATTTTACAGACTATGGGATTAAACGGAGGAACGATAGTAAAAAACACAATAAGCACACCCCAGTAACTAGGGTTACACTAAGAATCGATAACTTCAAATAAATATCATGCAATTTGATTTCTGAGCTGTTAAATGCCATTCTGTTTTCGGAGTGTTGTTTTGCTCCTAGTAACGGTACCATAACACCAGAAGACACGCACTATCGAGTCGAGATAGGCAGTCGGCACTCGGTCCTATTTCTCTCATTGGGATTGCGCAGTAAGACAAGATTTATCCGTTGAAGAAGTATAGACGGAATTCATTTACAGAATATAAATACGCTACCCTAGTGCTTTGACAACGGTGAAGAACCAATATAAAACTTATGTTTGCATCGTTCGGGCTTTAGAGCGAGACTTGACATAATTCGCACTCTAAAGGTAGACGCACGCTTTGTACAGTGAGCACAAAACCGCTGAGCCGAGGACAAGCGTGAAAGTGTAAAACTCTTGTACAAAATTCTGATCCTAAATCCATAATACGAGACGTCTGCGCTGTGGCGGAACAAGAAGAATATATTCTGGAAAATTTTGTAAGATGTGATAAAACGCCTTACATTCAGAAATCATCCAAAGTTAGTCAAAATGTGACCCACACAGTCACTAAAAAAATAATTCACACCATTAAATTTACTCCAATGAATCGTGCCAACCATTTGCCTCGATGTCATCGTAAGAATAGTGGCGTCTGCTTTGCTTCGAATTTGTTTCCTGCACTGTAACCCCCATCTGCAAACTGTGCGCGGTGAAGGAAAACTGTTACAATATTTAAAGTGGAATCTTGCTTTACGCAAACATTTTAGGCATGTTGCTCCACAGTTTATATAAATTTCGTGAACGACATATTATCGCCATTCAAAGACCTCTCGTTTGTGTTTAGTCCTAACTGGATGTAAATAGTATGTCTTATTCCCTGATGATGAACTTAACGCAGATAACTGTCTAATAATAAAATTAACTAAACGCATCTGATAGGGGTGGGTTTGAAAGTATGATGGCCTCCATTGTTTTGAGTAGCTGAAGAGAGGTGCAGGCGTAGCAGTTATTGGCGATGAGACTTAAGAGGGAGTAGTGAAGAAGTGATAGAGCACGTGAAACATTTTTACGATCTCTTAATAAAAGCGATCCTATCTAGCTTTAAAAATGTATGGGTATAGGGTATGTGGCGTATCCAGCGGGACGGAATATCGCGTCTCTACTGAAACAAGAGAAAATCCTAGGTTGTGTTCCAAAAACGAACAGCATAGAGACAGAAGTGATGACACTTTCTGCAGGACCTGACCATCATTTTGTACGACAATGCTCATGCACGTACAGTGCAAGCTGTTACTGATCTGTTTGACTTAAGGGGCTTGCTAGGTGCTACTGCACTCCCCTGACTTAAGCCCTCGTAAGTTCAACTCGATTTCTAAACTGAAGGAAACACTTCACGGCATTCGCTTCAGAACTGCTGCAAATTCGTCGGGCAATAGGCCGCGCCGCTCGAACTGCCAACACATCTGGCACTGCTAAGAGTATCCTACGACTTCCACATCGCTGGCAACGGGTTATACATATTGCTGGTGACCACTCTGAATGTCAGTAAAACTTTGAAACACGTATATATTTTGTAAGAGCTGTAAATAAATAGTTTCCACTATTAAAGTTCCAACCCTCGTATTTGTGTCTCAGCATAGTCACCCTGACGACGAACGCATTTCTCCCAACGAAAGACCAGCTTAATATTGTAGAATGTTCGACTTTGTTGACGGAGTCAAAACCTCATCTCTTCTTGCACCACTTTATCACTATCAAGGTGAAATCCTAGATGGTGCTCTTTAAGTTCTAGAAACGGATGAAAATTGGATGGGACCAAGTCGGGACTGTTCAAAAAATGTTCAAATGTTTGTGAAATCTTATGGGACTTAACTGCTATGGTCATCAGTCCCTAAGCTTACACACTGCTTAACCTAAATTATCCTAAGGACAAACACACACACACACACACCCATGCCCGAGGGAGGACTCGAACCTGCACCGGGACCAGCCGCACAGTCTATGACTGCAGCACCATAGACCGCTCGGTTAATCCCGCGCGACTGAAGTCGGGACTGTATGAAGGATGTTCGATGACTGTGAACCCAAGGCGTCGGATTGTTGCAGACGTCGCAGCACTCGTGTGTGGTCTGGCACTTTTATGCTAACTGAGAGGGTGCTGCATGTGTGGACGTACTCTTCGAATTTGAATCTCGATTACAGCATGCTGTTTGCCACGCACCGACATAGCTATGTTAGACACCGCCATATTACACACTAAAATTCGGAGCCCTCTAGCGACAGAAGGCTGTAAATATGTAGACATGAAGAATAAAGATGCAGAATGCTCATAACATTAGTTTTATTTAAAAAGCTTTAAGAATTTTCATGCAAAAAATTCGGAGGCATTCCTTTTCAGCATGCCCTCGAAATAGATTTTTATAATAAGTCGGTCATCGTCATTGCAATATTTCTTCGTAATTTCGACTTAGATGGTGCAACGTGATCGAGCTCGTGAAATATACCTCTCAGCCAAAATCATATTACTTCAAACTGGTATAAAAAAAGAATCTTAAATTCTTTATAAATTTTCGTTATTATTACTTAGGAGACTGCAGCAGACTTCACCTGCCTCGGTGTACAGAACACACCGATGCTTCTATACGGAAAAAAAACGCAAAAAATTCGTTTTGCTTGACCATTGAATTAAAACAGAGATTAGTGTACCTTACATATTCATTAATAACTACAAAGGCAGAACAGCACATTATTTTCGTTTAAATAAAGGAAAAAAACCTAAAACAAATAAAGTATGTTACAGATTAAATTTCCGTCATTTTTACACACGACTTGAATACTTCAACAAAGTTACCAGGTCATTTTTCTGTCCACTTATCGACCTTTTTTTCAAATGCGCATATGAGACCAAAGCCAAAACAGTAGTCAAGAAACAGTATTACATTTTTCTCCCACACACAATCATTTTTGTTAAGAACTGAAAATTTCCGCATACAAATCGCAATTTTCGCCGTGTCAGGTGCTGCTCCTTGTTGGCGCGATAATTACAATCATTTCGCATGCGTTTGTTTCACTACATTTTTCATAGAAAATGCTTCCATGCTTCTCACAGCATTCAGCGGCGAATATAGTTACATACAAATAAACAGAAAAGGAAAATTTCAATAGGCTTCTCATCCCCTCTCTTACTCTTGTTTAACCTAAACTTTATTTTATTTTGTTGCCGGCCGCGGTGGCCGAGCGGTTCTAGGCGCTTCAGTCTGGAACCGCGCGACCGCTACGGTCGCAGGTTAGAACCCTACGTCGGGTATGGATGTGTATGATGTCCTTAGGTTAGTTAGATTTATGTAGTTCTAAGTTCTAGGGGACTGATGACCTCAGACGTTAAGTCCCATAGTGCTCAGAGCCATTCGAACCATTTTTTTTTATTTTGTTTCCACTGTAGTATCTCATTTGTAATGTTCCATGACATCCATCGTAACTCATTCCCGTACTTACAAGGGAACCTCCCCATCGCACCCCCCTTCAGATTTAGTTATAAGTTGGCACAGTGGTTAGGCCTTGATAAACTGAACACAGATCAATTGAGAAAACAGGAAGAAGTTGTTTGGAACTGTGAAAAAATAAGCAAAATATACAAACTGGTCATCAGTCTTGGCCACATAGGCAACATAAAGGAGAACGTGAGCTCAGTAGCGCCGTGGTCCCGTGGTAGAGTGAGCAGCTGCAAAACGAGAGGTCCTTGGGTCAAGTCTACCACAAGTGAAAATTTTACTTTCTTTATTTTTGCATAGTTATTATCTGTCCGTTCGTTCATTGACGTCTCTGTTCACTGTAATAAGTTTAGTGTCTGTGTCTTGCGACCGCATCGCATAACCGTGCGATTAGTAGACGAAAGGACGTGCCTCTCCAATCGGAACCGAAAACATTTGATCGCAAGGTCATAGGTCAACCGATTCCTCCACAGGAAAACACATCTGATATATTCTATACGACACTGGTGACGGCATGTGCGTCATATGACAGGAATATGTTGTCGACCCACTTAACTTGTACACTTGGCGAATGGGTAAAAAGATTCTTCTGCCTTTCCCGATTTAGGTTTTCTTGTGGATGTAATAATCACTCCCAAAAAAGTGATGAAAACATAAGTTTGTCACATAAACTGAAAATAAAAAATTAAAGCTTTCACTCGATGTAAGATTTGAACCAAGGACCTTTCGATCCGCAGATGCTCACGTTACCACGAGACCACGGCGCTGCTGCGGTGCCAGTCTTCTTAATGTTGCATATCTTGCCATGAACTACTCAGTTTGTATATTTTGCTTATTTTTTCACAGTTCCACACAACTTCTTCCTGTTTTCTCAATTGATCTGTGTTCAGTTTTTCAAGGCCTATCCACTGTGCCAACTTATAACTAAATCTGAAGGGGGTGCGATGGGGAGGTTCCCTTGTTAGTGGAATATACTGGAGTAAACAATAGAAAATAATTACTTTTCGTCTACTTATAAAACATGTTATTCCTTTGTCAGGACAAAGTATGCATGGGAAGAGAAGGGGCGGGTCGGTGGTGGAAGAAGCTGCCCTCTCCCGTTTTTGGAAAAAAAAAAATAATTTTCACAAACTGAACCTGCATCCTATTCCGGCTCACAGATAGATGTACCAGTAGAGTGTCAGTATGAAGAAAGTGGGTATTTTCTTGATATAGGTGATTATTACTCGAATGCACAAAAGCTCTACCCAGTTAATAAGAAACCATAGCACTTGAGAAATAATTTCCGCACTTTATATTTCTAGTGAACGGAGTAACGAACTGTTATTGACATCAACTTTGGTCCTTACAGATCAATATCGGCCGATACGAACTACGATTTACTGGTTTGCGATACAGTACAGTATTACCTTTCCATGAGGCAGTAATATGTTTCCTCATAAGAGTCAAACGACGCGAGGGTTTTCCAGAGGTTGGTTCGCTGTAAACATAAGTTCGTCGACGGATTAGCAAGAAACCAGTGTACCCAGTGCAGCGGGATTTCTCACAGGCCAAGGTCATGAGAGCGGCTTCTGGCGTGTATCTAGAACGCAATAAAGTGGAATTACCGGCAGTATAAATTTTATACTTACTCGATGGGTTTATTATTATTCTCTGAACACCAGACCGACTTTCGACTTTGACGCCTTTGGACTAAACTTAGTCACTGGTACATCCGCTATTCTTTGCAGAAAGGATACACAATATGTAAAATGCTTCTAGAAGTATTTTGAATTCATCACGAATTGTAACAGTTAATCACGTCAGTGATCATTTTAAACAAAATATCAAGTATTCTACCTAACCTAACAAAAGAGGCTCGACTATGTTGCCGTCTAGAGTCTGGGCGGCCATAAATGAACCACTGACGTTCATTTGCATATTCACCAATTGATGCGTAAATACAAGTACCATTTCGGACATTTTCATTTTGGATCAATTGACGTTGCACCGCATAATTTATGAACGTGACCCATTCCAGGAGAATAACAACGGAACTAACGGAACGCTATCAAAATGCGGCCCACTTTGTCGCATCCGTCCGTGACATAACGCAGGAAGTAGGAAATATGACGCATAATTTCCGTTACGTGTCCGTCACACTTACCTCCGACCTGTTTGTAAGATTGTTTTGCTGCAGTAATTAACTTCGTTTAATGTCTACTTTTATCATCAGATTTTTAAATTCCGGCGAATGAATATTGTAACTGTTTAACAAAGACGTAGAACTGCTGAAGATTTATTTAAGTGTGGGATGTTCTTAATTTAATTTGACGATTGAAGTGGAACAGTGCAACGTCAAGATAATATACTGAGTTTTATATACGGTGTATATAGTTCGTTGAGTAACGGCAACAGATCCAAAGGTCTGGGATCTGAGGTTCGATAAGCACTCAGCCCTAGGACTTTTTACACTTCTGCCAACGTTTTGTTAACGCACCTTGGTTCAGAGTCCACGTTAAGTTCTTCCCCATAAGCGGCTACATAAGGCAGTTCTAACGTCAGAGGAATGCGATACCACCTCCCATTGGACCATGCCTAATAAAGCACTCTGATGTTCATTCCAACCTTCGAGCTGAAGACAGAGAGTGATTTATTCTCAATTACTACAGTATTTTTTCGATACCCGTGACACATCATTCCTTCTTCTGTGGTCCTCTAATGACATTTGGAACTGGTTGCTTAAGTGTGTTCAAGTAAGCCCAGGGAAAAGAATGCAGTTCCGCAGTTGAAACGTTGCGAAAAGACCACAGAACATTGAATAACGCGCGTTGTACCTGCAACATATTATGCTGGAAGTCTTCGACATGGCATTGTAAGCAATGAGACATGATTCAACGGGACACGTTAGTCTCTTCCAATCAACGTTATTTTTTAAGAGTTGTGTGGCCTTGACTGCATTTGCGTTACTCTTATCAGTTCTTGAAATATTATTTAAATCTTTAAACCGCCATTCGGTCGTGAATGTCCAGTGCGCGTCGTTCCCCCTCCAAATTTTGTAGCATGCACGTCGCATCTACGTAGTAACTGAGTTGTGACGTTATTTGTATCGCATTATCCCTGTATTTCTTTCTGAGCTTAATCTTAAACATTCCGAGTGTTAAAATCTTCGTGAGTTGGTGCTTTCTCAGTGTTTCTCTTCCTTGATGATATCCCGCCAGGAATCCTACGCATATGTTGTGGCCATATGTGACATTACTGTTCCGGATTAAAACTGCACGATGGCAGTATTCGATAAACATGTTCAAACTTACCGCTTTCCAAAAAAATTTGCGCTAGTCCTTGATTTACTCCACATGTTGTTGTTGTTGTGGTCTTCAGTCCTGAGACTGGTTTGATGCAGCTCTCCATACTACTCTATCCTGTGCAAGCTTCTTCATCTCCCAGTACCTACTGCAACCTACATCCTTCTGAATCTGCTTAGTGTATTGACCTCTTGGTCTCCCTCTACGATTTTTACCCTCCACGCTGCCCTCCAATGCTAAATTTGTGATCCCTTGATGCCTCAAAACATGTCCTACCAACCGATCCCTTCTTCTAGTCAAGTTGTGCCACAAACTTCTCTTCTCCCCAATCCTATTCAAGACCTCCTCATTAGTTACGTGATCTACCCACCTTATCTTCAGCATTCTTCTGTAGCACCACATTTCGAAAGCTTCTATTCTCTTCTTGTCCAAACTGGTTATCGTCAATGTTTCACTTCCATACATGGCTACACTCCATACAAATACTTTCAGAAATGACTCCACATATCACTAGGAAATAGCGCAGACAAACACGTAAGTGTGGTGCTGTGGACTATCATCTCCGCCTTCAGTAACAGTATTACAGTCACAGCGCACGAGTTATCTTTGTTATCATCGCAGTGTTTTGATATTTACCCGCATGCACTTGGAATAGCCGTACGATTACTTCATCATACGCTTACGTGGAGTATCTGGTTTCCCTAAGGGACGACATCCCAAGGTCGGAACTAATTGCTTTTCAGACAGCCAGTAATCTCTCCCACGGCATCTTGCACGGGACTGGGTGATTTTCCTCCCATGCACCTTCAGACAATGGCTTGCACCTTGAAACACTGCAGATTAAGGTCAAACTTCATTGCACGCGATATCATACACGTCCTTTTTCTTCTCTGTTTCACGTCATATGATTCTACATATCACCTGTTTTGCGTCATTAAGAATTCCACCGTTAATGCGGACCTACTAACTCTGAATTTAATCGAAAGCTTTAAATGATGCGATACAAAGACAGCTTTGCCATTTATTTTTCTCTATGACCCAGACAGCAATTAATTTTGCTAAAATATGGTTTTGCGCCAAAAATAATTATTTTCATAACGACTAGGAATCCATTGTATTTTTGTTTCAGGACCGGCGTATTTTCTACCGCCTCCTTTAGTCGACGTTTTGAGCAGTGCACATGTCTGTGCATTTTAGCTACCAGACTGTTACAGAATAATTATCTTACAAATTTTAAATTACAGTCCTCAGTTAAAGTGCTCAGTAACTCGACGATAAAGGCTGCTAGAGATCGCTGATAGAGTGTGTTCTCTCTATTAGTGAAAACATATTAGCGACAATGGATGAGGAACCATCTGTCAACTACATGATTAAATACAAAATAAATGCCTTGGACCTAGAATTTGTTGATTATCGTAGCTTGAAAATAATATCTCTCAGGTGCACATAATAATACGTGTATGGTCAAATATTCAAATTAATGGTTGGCATAGAAGCAAACACCATGAAAAAAGAATTTCGATTCTTAAATTAGATCCATCGTAAAATCTGTCATTTAGCCACAAATCTTCACGTGCGTTGTAGTTGATTGAATCTTGCAAATTTCAGATCCTCGCCTATACCGTCTGTTTCTAAATATGTCTCATTTAGAAAACAAATATGAAAAATATCGTCCCTGTTTGACACCGTCACTTTAGTTACCCATGGCCAAAACAATGTGGGTCCCTACTTGGGGCGTAAACGACTCCACCAGCTAGAATTCCTCTATGCTCCGAATAATCGTACTCTCATAACTATTGTCAGTGTCAATAAAATTCACCAACAGCCGTGTACTTTACTTTATTGTGAAGACAACCAGTTCGTCATTTCATTACGTCATCTTCAGGCCCCATACGCATCTATCCAAATAAACGAACTTGTCGTATAGCGCGATAAATTACTGGATGTCGTGAATTCAATCTTTATACAATTCTTCATTCGTAGACGTGATAGCAACGTCCTAGCACGTCTTCAAATGAAGCAATTGTATAACGATTGAATGTGGCGGAAACGCGTATTGTTGGAGTACTGAGTATGTAGGATGTTATTGTGTATTATTGAGAATAAAACATTATTAAATGTTTTTCATTGCTTTATTGCTCTTAAATCTCTGCGCAGAGCCGGTATTGACGCAGCAGGGAGTCCAGTGTTCTCTGGAAAATACGCGGTGTGTTCTGTACTTGTGCGGCTACTGAAAGAATTGTTGCAGCCAGTTCCGCCTCTGATTCAACAGGGGAAGGATTCACGTCGGCTTTCATGTAGCCCCAGAGAAAGAAGACTAATGGGGTGAAGTCCGAAGATCTCGCAGGCCTATGTACAGGTCGTCTCCGGCCGAGCCACCGATTGCAAAAGTACTGGTTGTTACTGCTCGAACTGGTTCTGCAACGTGCGCTGGGGCCCCATCATGATGAAACCACATCTCCTTCTGATATCTAGGGGTATCTCCTCCAATAACTCCGACAGGTGAACTTCCAAGAACATTCGGTACATGGCCACCAGAGTAGATAGAACAAGTCCAAGTAAGTTGTCGCTCACGATACCGACCCACATGTTTACTGCAAAGTGTCTCCGATGACTTCGCACAACTTTAATACGTGGGTTTTCATCCGACCATAAATGCGAATTGTAACACGACGACTTCTATCTGCTCCCTACATATTCTTGCTTTACAGAATATAGTTGTTTATGTCTCATGTAGCATCCCTCACAGAATTTTTGGACCATATGTATAACGTCGGTAATGACTGGCGCGGAAGTAACAGGTACGTTTTGCAAGGAGACACGCCAGCAGTGGTTGCTGTGCACTGTCTGCGACCAGAACTGGAAAGGAAGGAATTGATATTGCTCCACTTTGTTCGCTCTTCCACAAGCCACATCTTGACTGTAAAATACTGGTTTTGATTATTGTCAATGGCGCTAGAAAACGTTAAGTATGCATTAATAAGTGTACAGACAAGGGACTAGTAACGGAATTTTGTCTCAGCAAGTCACGAGCGAAGAAAAAAAACTAATATGACGTGTTGACAAAGTGGGTGCATTGACCCGCAGCGGTGAGTCGGGAAGCAGGTTGTGCGACAAAGAGAATGAGAAGAGTTCCGCAGAGGTGGCCCCTCATAACCTCGCCTACCACAAGACGTCATCTCGAGAGCCTTGGAGGAATTTTCCGCAGTCCGTACGCAGGAGGCTGAGGGATCCGTTGTGTGCCTCTGGAAGCTGTTCACCCTGACATGGCGACCGGAGGCACGCAATATCGTAAAAACGCTGTGGAGGGCCACATTATCTCAGCAGCTACTGCCAGTATTACGCGGCCAGACAATCTCTGTGGGATGCAAGGTCTGCGACATCAGCTCACTAACTTACGATGTCGTACTGCGGAAAGCCGATAAACTGAAGGGCTGAAAATCAGAGACACTGTACTAATCAGGTGTTTCCCCTATTTCTTTCTTTAAATTTGCATACATATCTACATCTAAACGCATTCTGCAAACCACGTGAATTGCATGACACCACATGTTAGGGATTTTTCCCGTTCCAATAATGTGCGGCCCGTACGCACTGCAGTGAGTCTAATTTTGTCTTATAGTTCCTACTTAAGGAAGGAAGGAAGGAAGTGAGATTAGTGTTTAACGTCCCATCGTCATCGCGGTCATTAGAGACGGGGCACAAGTACGGATTGTGTCAAGGATGGGGAAGGAAATCGGTCGTGCCCGTTCAAAGGAACCATCCCGGGATTTGCCTGGAGTGATTTAGGGAAATCACGGAAAACCTAAATATGGATGGCCGGTCGCAGGTCTAAATCGTCGTCGTCCTGAATGCGAGTCCAGTGATCTCAAGTTCCTACGAGAGCGATACTTAGGATGCCGCAGTACATTCAGTGATTAATCACTTAATGCTGATTCTTGAAACTTTGTAAGCAAGCTTTCACTGGATAACAGGTGACTATTTTCAGGTGAAAGCCAATTCAGTTTTTCCAACATTTTCGTGACGCTTTCCAGCGAGTTAAATAAACTAGCGACCATGTATACGTTTATTATGTTTGATCTGTGACGCACCCGTTTGCGCAATGTTTTAAGATAGGAGGCACAGATATTTTGTGAACATGCTTCTTTGTAGATTGATCACATTTTCATAGTATCCCTTTACTGAACCAAAGTCTCAGACTTGTCTTTCCTGCGATTGAACCTACATGATCATTCTATTTCATATCCAGAGAAATTGTTACACCCAGGTATTTCTGTAGGTTGACTGATTGCAATTATGACTTGGTGTAGTCATGGGATGCTACATTTTGTGAAGCGCACAAGTTTGCATTTCTGCAGTTTGCTAATATTTACACCGCTTCAAAATGATACAAAGTTTTTAAGTGGATAATTGTGCTGTTTTTTTATCAGGCAATATTTTATTATGGATAGCTACATCATTTGCAAAAAGTCTGAGATTACTAATAATATTATATACCATGCCATTAACATACAACATGAACGGCAAGGATCGCAATACATTTCGCTGCAGTTACTTCTGTATATGGAGACGTCTCTCCCTCCAAGATAATATGCTGCGTCCTCCGTGCCAATAAATCCTCATTCCAAATATTGTTTGACACCTCAAAGTTCTTAATAAGCGTTGCTTTGGTAATAATGAGCGTTGCTTTGGTAATCTCTCTTTCTTTGTCGCGTGGCGCCTTGCCGACGCCGGCTGGAAGTCCTTTTATTTGACGTCATTTAGGTGACTTGCATGTAGTTCATGATGAAACGATGATGAGGATAACACAACATCTAGTCACTGAGCGGAGAAACTCCCCGACACGGCCGGAAATCGAACACGGGCCCCTTCGGTTGACATCCAGCGACGCTGACCCCGCAGCTACTGAGGCGAACTGCTTTGGTAATGAGTAAAACGCTTTCCGGAACTCAGTGAATACTGCGTCCACCCGATTGGCTTGATCCGTGGCTTTTAGGATATCAGGTGAGAAACATACGAGTTGGATTTCGATTTTTGCAGAATCCATGTTGATTGACAAGGAGGAGGTCATTCTGTTTGGCACGTAGTAGATCTGACATTTGATTCAGTGTCCATATACTCGATCTATTGTCACAACATAAGTTACGGTATAAAAAGGGGTTTTGTGGTATGTTCATGAAACAGTGATGAGGAACTTTTAACGATTTCTCCAAAATGGGTTTGGGAAACCACCAAAAAAGGACAGCCAGGCTGGTCAGTATACGAAACTAGAGTAATGGTATTTCAGTCGGTACAAGTCTTTCTCAATTCCGTGCCTCGCAAACCAATGATACACGCATTATGCTACAGGAGTAGATGCAAACATAGTAATCGCCAAATATAGAAAAAGAAGAAACAAAATTTATGTAGAGAAACGGAGATCAGAATCTATCACCCCAAAATACCTGCGAAATCCTGCAGTAAATCTTTATTGCTATGGAATGAAGAGATAAAGCAGAATGGCGAGGCGGATGTTACCACTTTCTCAGAGGACACATCGCGAATATACCAGGTGGTTATAATTAAAATGTAGTTACTAACATAGGTCAAGGGTGAACTGTAATTGTCGTATGGCAGCGAAAATTGGTAGATATGCTAGTACATTAATGCGGAACCGATTTACGCTGGACAAAATTAGTTCCAATTTTGGCCACCAGTGGCAAATCTGGCGCTGTGAATGGGAGAAAGACATATAGAAACGTTTCCATATATACTGGATTAGGAACAGGACATGGTCGGAAAAGGTCAAACCAGTGAGAACGGCATAATGTTGATTTTAATATTAATCGCCGGTTTCACAATTTGTTCAATATGAGCACCAGAGACATCGACGAAATGCTATACAGCACCAGATTTGCAACTGGTGGCCAAAATTGGAAATAATTTTTTTAGGGCGTAAATAGGTTTAGCATAAACGCATTAGTTTGTCTACCAAGTTTCGCTGCTATACGATAATTGCAGCCGACACTTGATTGACCTGCGTGAGCAGCTTCGGTAAAAGATTGGGCAAGCGACGCGGGGCGAGTTAGTTTTCGATGCAGAAGGGCATGCTCCATCAGTAAGGAACCCATTACCGTCGGTAGAACATTCCTGCATCCATTAAGAACGCTTTGAGCTAGTAGTCAGCCAAATCCTTTTGAATGGAATAGCCGTATGCTGATTTCGATTGTTTCTGGAAAAAAACACCTGCCGTGAACGTGTGACTCGAATTTCTGTAGTGGTAAATGATATTTGTCTCCCACTGTTCCTCGCTTCAGACACTAAATTTATAGCAGCACTGCAAGTCTTCCTGGAAGTACCGTACTGTTTCTATTTAGGTAAAATACACCACTGTGACGTCAACTCGTGGAACATACGAAGAGAGGTGGCGCAGTGGTTTGCGCAGTGGACTCCCGTTAAGGAGGACGACGGTTTAAATCCGCATCTGGCCATTCTCATTTGTTTTGTGTTTTATATGATTTCCCTACATCGCTCCGACCAAATGCCGGAATGTTTCCTTTGAAAAGGCACAGCCGATTTTCTTAACCTGACTTGAAACATTCTCTAATCACCTCAATTTCCTTCTTTCCTTCGAGGTACACCTGGGCGATAACACTAACTCCTGCAACTTCTGTAAAACCAAAACTAATCCGAAGAAAAGCGCTGTAATGTTTATTTCCGAACTGAGATCTCGCCCCGAATCCCGGCTGTCAGCTCTTCGTTGGCGACCGGAACCTATACGAGGGAGTGCTGAAAAATAATGCCTCCGATTTTTTAAATGCAAAACTCGGAAAGCTCTTTGAATAAAACAAACTTTATTAACATTCTACATCTTTATTCTTCATGTCTTCATATTTATTTCTCAACACAGTGACTCTGACGACGAGCATACTTCTCCCAACGAGAAACCGTTACTGTAGAATGTTTGACTTTGTTGATGGAGCCACAATCTCATCTTTGTTTGCACCGCTTCATCACTGTCAAAGTGAAGTCTTCGTTTTCGAAGATGTTCTTTAAGTTTTCAAAACAGATGAAAAACGGGTAGGTCCCCGTGGGGATTGTATGAAGGATGACCGATGACAGTGAACCCAAAGAATCGGATTGTTGCAGATGTTGCAGCGCTCGTGTATGGTTCGTCATTGACATGCTAGAGGGTAGGATGCTCCAGTGATCAAAAGTAGCCGGACACCCCCGAAAACATACGTTTTTCATATCAGGTGCATTGTGCTGCCACCTACTGCCAGGTACTTCGTATCAGCGACCTCAGTGGTCATTATAAATCGTGAGAGGCCAGAATGGGGCGCTCCGCGGAACTCACGGACTTCGAACGTGGTCACGTGATTGGTTGTCACTTGTCTCATACGTCTGTACGTGAGATTTCCACACTCCTAAACATCCTTAGGGCCACTGTTTCCGATGCGATAGTGAAGCTGAAACGTGAAGGCACACGTACAGCACAAAAGCTTACAGGCCGACCTCGTCTGTTGACTGACAGAGACCGCTGACACTTGAATAGGGTTGTAATCTGTAAAAGGCAGACATCTATCCAGACCATCACACAGGTATTCCAAACTGCATCAGAATCCACTGCAAGTACTACGACAGTTAACCGGGAGGTGAGAAAACTTGCATTTCATGGTCGAGCGGCTGTTTATAAGCCACACATCACGCCTGTAAATGCCAAACGACGCCTCGCTTTGTGTAAGGAGCGTAAACATTGGACGATTGAACGGTGGAAAAACGTTGTGTGGAGTGGCGAATAACGGTACACAATGTGACGATCCGATGGCAGGCTGTGGGTATGGCGAATGCCCGGTGAACGTCATCTGACAGAGTGTGTGGTGCCAAGAGTAAAATTCGGAGGCGGTGGTGTTATGGTGTGGTCGGGTTTTTCATGAAGGGGGCTTGCACTCCTTGTTGTTTTGCGTGGCACTATCATAGCACAGTCGTACATTGATGTTTTGAGCACCTTCTTGCTTCCCGCTGTTGAAGAGCAATTCGGGGAAGTCGATTGCATCTTTCAACCCGATGGAGCACCTGTTCATAACGCACCGCCTGTAGCGGAGTGGTTACACGACAATAACATCCGTGTAATGGACTGGCCTGCACAGAGTACGAACCTGAATCCTATAGAACACCTGTGGGATGTTTTGGAACGCCGACTTCGTGCCAGGCCTCGCTGACTGACATCGATACCTTTCCTCAGTGGAGCACTCCGTGAAGAATAGGCTGCCATTCCCCATGAAACCTCTTAGCACCGGATTGAACGTACGCCTGCGAGAGTGGAAGCTGTCATCAAGGCTAGGGGTGGGCCAACACCATATTGAATTCCAACATTGCCGATGCAGGGCGCCACGAACTTGTAAGTCATTTTCAGCCAGGCGTCCGGATACTTCTGATCACATAGTGTAGTTGCGTTGCACACCACCACGTTACACGCTGTAAATCCGATCCCTCTAGCGGCAGAGGGTTGTAGCTTGCGTCAGCGAAGCGGGAAAGTCGACGGAGTAAAATGCATGACGCATAATACCTAAACCGATATTGAGAACAGAATAAAATATTCGGACGAATTACGTCTCAGCGCACCATCGTACTTACTTACGCCTCCAGTCGATAGAGACTAACCTTTCACCAAGTTGCTTAAGGATGAGGAAAAATTGAGGTTACAGACAAGTAATATTGCCCACAGGTGCTGTTTACATCAGAGATGAAAACTAATACTTCATACTCACACAAATGCTCACAACGCGCATTAATAACAGCAAAGCTGGAGCCTGCGAACAAGAGCAATGCCACCTGATACGTGCGCGATTACGGGCATTAGGAACTTTTCAAGCAAACAATGAATCTTTAGTATACCATAAAACGTTACAAAATAGCTATTAGAAAAATTCAACTTGTGAAATCAGTCATACGCTACGTACACAGCAATCAGACACTTTACATAAACGGTCCATCACCATTATCACCAACGGGGCAACAGCAAGGCTCTTGTATTCGGGAGGACGGCGATTAAAATGCGCTTCTGGCTATCCGGCTCTCCGGCTTTGCCTTGGGTTTTACGTGATTTCCCTGAATCGCTTAAGAATGCCTGGCGTAGGTCTTTTGAAGGGGTACGTTCGATTTGGTTCCTCACCTCTCCCCTGCTGGAATCTGTACTCCGCTCCTACGATCGCGTCGTCGACGGGACGTTAGATCACTATCTTCCTTCCTTCCACTATCACAAGTCACTTCAAGACATTTAGTGTAGTGCAGAAACAACACATACTGTATACAGTATCTTTCAAAGTTTCACAAAGAAACTTTCTAATTGCAACAAGGTAAGCCAGATGTTTGTCGAGTACAGCAATGGTAGGCTCTACTTCTGTGACACGAAAACAAAATACGCTCTGTTCAAATGATAAAATGCTAGCATATAATTTTCGTGCTTTCGACTATTGCTGCAGCCGCTCCGTTCTTCTAGAAGAATTGTACGAGCCGGCGCATCAGTCAAGACTGGATTTGAATTGTGGAAGAGCGCTGTTTCAGTCTCCCTACGGCCATCCACATAAATAATTCTTGATGCGTAACGTACTGATTGGTCCGTATCAACTCTTAATGCTGCAATATTACTGAAATCGTCACCACTCCCACCTTATCCCGCTGGGTTATATACTAGAAACGCATATCCTTGATTTCACACTACACTGCCTCCTTACGACGTCCTCGCCAATTTTAGCCAATAATAAGTATCGAGGGACGGTTCAGGGATATGAAGAAAAATGAAAGAAAGTCGCATCAAAAGCCAACACTAGTTTCCATGCAAACAGTACTACTCATTCTCACTTAAGCAAAAAAAAAAAAAAAAAAAAAAAAAAAAAAAAAAAAAAAAAAAAAAAAAAAAACAACTCGCCATGTTGGTTTCTTCTACCAGAACATCGATCGCAAACTATTAGCTCCCTGACCTAGGAAAAGGATGCCGCCGCATGTATAATAACAGCCGCTCAAATTACATTACCGTAATCCTGTATGTGTCTATCAACTATCGTTAGACACGACATGCTGCCGTAAAGTCATGCGCGCCTTCTCTATACAGACGACGCTCGACTATAGAATCTGGAACCACCATTAACACTTCGCGTCCTTATCGCACCGGCCCTCTCTTCATCCTACGACCCACAACCGTCTCCCTGAATTTACGAGTTCGTAGCACCCCTTGACATCTACTTAATGAGGCCTCTAAGCCAACCAGAATAGGAGCTGCAAAAGGAATAAAAATGGTTCAAATGGTCGGAGCACTATGGGACTTAACATCTCTGGTCATCAGTCCCCTAGACTTAAATCTACTTAAATCTAACTAACCAAAGGACAGCACACACATCCATGCCCGAGGCAGGATTCGAACCTGCGACCGTAGCGGTTGCTCGGTTCCGGACTCACGCGCCTAGAACTTCTCGGCTACAACGGCCGGCGCAGAAGGAATATTCCTCGGTGATGGACAGTCCCATTACTTCAATCCCGCTGCAGCCAGTAATAAATTTCTAGTTAGTGCTACCCTCTGATTGAGTTCTGATAATCTAAATTTTTCAGCAAAGACCAGAAAATTTTCGTCATCTCACCGCAACATTAATGAATACTGGTCCCGTAAAGGACTATCCCTGAAGCTGTAGCAATATTCACGTTTCTATGTTGTTGGCAGAGAGCAACCGTGACCTCATCAACTTTAAGTATGAAGTGTTAGTATCAATTAATGCTAACACAATTTTTATTTATTGACTGTATCAGTCTCGACTTCCGTCTCTTGGACAACTTTAGAGTCTAGCAACGTATTCACAGTGCATAGTAAGCTTTTCCCTGTGACACGCTATGCTCGGTTCTGGAGAAAATCTACCCCATCCATTGAAAGCTGCTGTCAAATTGTGTATCTCAACCCACATGCTGTACGACATAACTGCCAAAACATCCGTCCGATGCTTGTGCTTGTCTCGCTGTCTAGAACTATCGTTGAACTGCAGTTATCTCATGCAAAATTATTATCTGGATCGAATACGCACTAATCGCGATAACTGTCCCCAATGCCTTCGAAAAAGCTAAACTATACGTGTTTGCCG
This sequence comes from Schistocerca serialis cubense, assembly GCF_023864345.2. Classification (NCBI taxonomy): domain Eukaryota; kingdom Metazoa; phylum Arthropoda; class Insecta; order Orthoptera; family Acrididae; genus Schistocerca; species Schistocerca serialis. Next base: position 448,303,129 of record NC_064641.1, on the reverse strand, counting down.
TACGTCAGTACTCGCGAATAATTGGACTTTCCTCGTGGCTGTCTAGCATAAATTTCTTGTCCATTTATCTCCAACTGAAAACATAAATTCTTACAAAGGGGACCGCCGTGCATAACTTCCCCATCCGACCTGCGGTTCACCACCAACAATGTCACAAGTCCTCGGTTCGAACGACACTGCGGAGAGGTTTGAAATTTATTCCAGTCCATTGGCGCACTGGTTTATCAGGACGTTTTAGCGATCATGTCTCTTCCAGTAGCCGATCAAATACTGGCGGTGAAGATTTCTTCCATCACCAGGATTAAAAAAGAGAGATAAGAGCAGCGCGATGGAGCGTAAATCGAGGACCACCGCTTAGACTTGCGTAAGTGATCTCGGCCATACTTAAAAGTAAGTAGGCGTAGAGTTACTTCGTGTAGAAGTCCTACACCGGTACTACACTATTAACTTTCTTTGACGTAGTTGGTTTGTCAATTATATTGAACATAGTGCAGTAGGGTACTTTTGTCAAATGTTGTTTTTTGTCAGATTTATTTGATCGAATCTTGTCTTACCTTTGATCACAAAAAGCTATCGCCTTCCGTTTACTGCAAGGAGAAATCTGGCCTCCTTCGTGTAATGTACTGTTTAATAACATGGATGTAGCGTATTTGATGTGAGTGTCCTGCTTCACAACGTGAGCGTCCCTTTCGTGAGGAATATTGAAATGTACTCTCGTTCATTCGTAAGTAATTTTCATATCAGTTTAGATCGTGACTTGCAGCTCCAATAAAAATTTTTGTTGAATGCTTTTATTATCTCGCCATGAAATCCACACCTTCAGCCTAGTACGTTTCTTTTATCTTCGCTCCTCTCCCACATATAAACACAATGCAGCTGTAGTACAGCCAACGGCCTTGTCACAGTGGTAACGCAGGTTCCCGTCAGATCACCGAAGTCAAGCGCTGTCGGGCTTGGCTAGCACTTGTTGGGTAACCGTCAGGGCTGCCGAGCGCTGTTGGCAAACGCGGTGCACTCAGCCCTTGTGAGGCAAACTGAGGAGCTACTTGTTTGAGAAGTAGCGGCTTCGGTCTCGGAAACTGACAACGAGCGGTAGGTCGGTATACTGACCACATGCCCCTCCATATTCGCATCCAGTGACGCCTCCGAGGATAACACGGCGGTCGCTCGGTACAGTTGGCTTTCCGAAGCCTGTGGGGAGTATTTTTTAACTGCAGCTCAGCATAGTAACATGTTTTCGTCGGTCATTCTGAAGGAACTATGAGGATATATTTGATGCTAGTGTAATACCCCTTTCTGCGCCACGTGAAAAGATCTTTGTCAAAGAAATTTGGCCATAGTAATAAGAATGAAGGAATGTCTTCATTATTAAAAGTCACTAACGGTGGAGAAAAACCTGCTCGTGTAGCGTGATCCGCAGAGCTGTAGCTCGCGCGACAGGGTCAGACCGACCAGGATCGAACCCACGTGGCGGATTAACGACCCAGGGCTGGTGAACGAGCTAGCCTGAGAGTGATTTTAAGCGGTTTCCCAAGCTCGCTTGAGCGAATATTGGGCTGGCTCCCAATTTCCGCCTCAGAGGATGCAATACACAAAAATAGCTGCTGGTAAGCCTTTCGGGATGTAAAGTCGTGGTCCAGGCAGGATTCGAACCTGCGACCGTAGCAGCAGCGCGGCTCCGGACTGGAGCGCCTAGAACCGCACGGCCACCGCGGCCGGCGAAACGGTCAGGAACAAGAGTTTCTTGGACCGCGACCTCACATCTCGAAAGGTTTACCAGCAGCTATGTCATCCGGTCGTGAAAGCCTCCATTCTAATACACAAACAGTTCAATTACCATCACACACAGAACAAAAGTTCACACGATTCACAGACAGGACGCACACATGAATTCGCCTCCGTTGGGTAGGTAGGTAGATGGTTAGTGTTTAACGTCCCGCCGACAACGAGGTCATTAGAGACGGAGCACGAGCTCGGGTTAGGGAAGGATTGGGAAGGAAATCGGCCGTGCCCTTTCAAAGGAACCATCCCGGCATTTGCCTGAAACGATTTAGGGAAATCACGGAAAACCTAAATCAGAATGATTGGAGACGGGATTGAACCGTCGTCCTCCCGAATGCGAGTCCAGTGTGCTAACCACTGCGCCACCTCGCTCGGTGCCTCCGTTAGGTAAGTGACGTGTGCGGCAACAGAAAGTGAATACGGCCGCAAAGTTAAATAATATAAATCTGCCAATCTTAAGTACTCTGGGCTCCGTACTAGAAAATATTAACGCGAAGAAGGTGAAGAAGAACTGACCCGTTTCCGTAGCGTCTGGCGGATGTACACGGAATATCAGGACAAATGTTACGTCAAAGTGGCACGACCTATCTCTCAGAACCCACAAGTCACCAAGGAAGCAAATTCGAAATATGTGGTGAAGAGCCTCGACCTCTTTGCTCCGAACTCGGGCAGCCGGCGTTATGCAAGACAGACGAGCGAGTGCTGGCGCCGCGTCGAGGGGGCCGGCAGGTACGCCGCGTGATGCGGGAATTGCCTGCTCAGGAAAACGGAAAGCTCCCGTGCTGCGGGCGGCTCTCCGCCTCGTAATCACCTGACTCAGCGCCTCCTCAGCAGCTGCGGTAATGAGTAATGCATTCCGGCGAAACTCGGCCACCGGCCGTTGAGTAACGCGACACACTGCAACACAACACAACTGGCCGCACGTGACGGCAAAGACTGGTCAGCACGTGCGCCGACACGAGGGAGACGGGCAAGCTCGAGAGCGCGAACCACACCGTCTCTTCACACAGACGTACGAAAACGTATTTTGAAATGTATATGTCAGCTTCAAGTCACATAAATTGTATCGTTACCGGTTTCGACTTATTACCAAATCATCATCAGACGATATGCCGAAATAAGATGAAAAAAGGGGGGTAGTAAAATAATAGGAAAGTAATTGTTGGATGTAAGATCCGCCAGTTATACAAATCCAAATGATGAATATCTAGGAAAGTAAATTGCAGATCAGATCTACACCCAGCTTAACGTACATGAATACGTAATGTAGTAAATTGTCAAGTGAAGAGGGCTAGCCGGCCGCTGTGGCAGAGTGGTTCTAGGTGCTTCAGTCCGGACCCGCGCTGCTGCTACGTCCGCAGGTTCGAATCCTGCCTCGGGCATGGATGTGTGTGATGCCCTTAGGTTAGTTAGGTTTAAGTAGTTCTAAGTTCTAGGGGACTGATGACTTCAGATGTTACGTCCCATAGCGCTTAGAGCCATTTGAATTTGAAGAGGCCTAGAAAGCAGCTCACAGTGTAACTGTCGGAACTGAAAGCTACAGGTAACCCAGTCGGTTAACTCACTGTTGTGTGTCGTGACCTCATTTCTTCGTTACTTTCTTAACTTATTAAATCGATATACAGAAATCTTCAGCTCCTCTTAATATAACGTAAAGAGGTACGCTAGTAATCTTCTTCGCCTGATCCAGCCATCTGCTTGCTGCTCTTCCTCTTGGTGTTCTGCTTTCGATTTTGACCTGAAAGATTTTTTTTTCTAAATCATCCTCTTCTCTGCCCAAAATTGCCCATTGAACTGGAAGTATCTTTGGCTGACACGGGAAGAAAAGGCCGGCCGGGGTGGCCGAGCGGTTCTAGGCGCTTCAGTCTGGAACCGCGCGACCGCTACGGTCGCAGGTTCCAATCCTGCCTCGGTCATCGATGTGTGTGATGTCCTTAGGTTAGTTAAGTTTAAATAGTTCTAACTTCTAGGGGACTGATGACCTCAGATGTTAAGTCCCATAGTGCTCAGAGCCATTTGAACTACTTTTTCGGGAAGAAAAACTTCTTGCAGTGCTAATTTCTCCTGTAATGGAAGCATTGGTTCTTCTTTCTGTCCATGGTACATGTAACGTTTTCCTCTAATGCCACATCTCAAAGGCATCAGTTCGGCTCTTGTCACTAGCTTTCACAGTACAGGTCTCGCAGCCGTACAACAAGACACAGAACACCAGAGATTCCATCAGGTGCGTCTTCGCTGTTTTGGATATTGCCCGTCTCTGCCACATCTTAGTGAGTTTAGCCATTTCCTTATCATACTTTCCTATGCCATTGATCATGGATGCTAGATACACACAATCATTCACTACCTCATCATTTAAGCATCCTGTAAGGTGAATCTCATCTAAACCATGTCGATTAATAACCATTGGATGGCTTTCTTCATGTTTAGCTCTAGACCGAAACTTAAATTAATAGTTTTCACCCTGGAGACCAGATCCATAAGTTCCTCTTCCCTTCCTGCAATGAGGGTAGTCTTATCCGCAAAGCGTAGCGTGTTGATTTGCCTGCCTCAATTGAAGTTCCACGATTCCAGCCATTCAATGTGCCCCTAATCACATACTTACTGTATTCTGCAAAGATGTTATAGAGCTGTCTTGACGTCTACATCTACATCAAACTCCGCAATCCACCAAAGGCGTGTGGCGGAGGGTACTTCCAGTAGCACTATCTGATCCCTCCAACTCTGTTCCATTCGCGAATAGTGCGTGGGAAGAATGATTGTCGGTAAGCCTCTGTATTGGCTCTAATTTCTCGAATTTTCTTCTCGTGATCAATACGCGAGATGTATTTGGCGGGAAGTAATATGTTATCTGGCTCCCCCTGAAAAGTGCTGTCTCGAAATTTCAGTAGTAAATCTCTCCCTAATGCCGAACGTCTGCCAGTGGAGTTTGTTTAGCATCTCCGTAACGCTCTCTCGCCAGCTAAACGATCCCGTGACGAAACGCGCTGCGCTTCGTTGGATCTTCTCTATCTCCTCTAACAGTACTACCTGATAGGGATGCCAGATAGATGAACAATACTCAAGAATCGGGCGAACAAGCGCCTTATAAGCCATTTCTTTCGTGGATGAGTTACATTTCCTTAAGATTCTTCCGATGAATCTGAGTCTGTTGTCTGCTTTTCCCACCATCTGTTTTATATGGTCATTCCACTTAAGGTCGCTCTGGACAGTTGTACAACCTTCTCTAACTCTATCTGTCACATCGAAAAATTCCGAGTATTCACCATCCACCTTTACGGTTGCAATATGACTATTATAAAGACCTTTTAGTAAAGATATTAGGTAGGTTTTGGAACCCCAATCTCATCGAGGACATGCCACAACTTAGCGCGCATGACACAATTAAAGTTACCTACGTAATAATATTTAATTAACTCCGTCTGAACAGACCTTTGGAAGGCCCGATGGTACGGACCGGCCGCCGTGTCATCCTCAGACCACAGGCGCCACTAGATGCGAGTATGGAGAGGCATGTGGTCAGCACACCGCTCTCCCAGTCGTAAGTCAGTTTACGAGACTGGAGCCGCTACTTCTCAATCAGGCAGCTCCTCAGTTTGCCTCACAAGGACTCGTAGAAGCAAGGTATACATTAAAAGTATCCGCATACCCACTAGGGTGGTCCACCCTTCGACGGCTTGGACGCTGCTGGGGACGCTTTGGAGGAGGTGTCAGAATGTCTGAGGAGGAATAGCAACTCTTTCTTCCCAAGAGCGGAAATCAGAGGAGGAAGTGATGTTGAACTCAGGGAGCTGGAGAAAAGTCGATGACCTAACTCATCCCAAAATATTCCATTGGGTTTAAGTCGGGACTCTATGGAGGTCAATCCATTTCAGGAACGTTTTGTCCCCAAATCATTGCCTCACAGACGCTGATTTATGACAAGGTGCATTGTCATGCTGATCCAGTCGTAGTCTCCACACTTTCCCTTCACTGCAGAAAGTTTTCTTAAGCTCAATAAGTGGACCACACCTTAACCGCGAGAAACATCATCATAAAGAAACTCCACACGGCCCATGCATCATTATTAGCACTACACAAGATGGCAGACAATGTTCTCCAGGCATTCGCCAAACCCCAAGCGCTTCCATCCGAACGATACAGGGTATAGCATTATTCGTCACTCCAAATCACTCACTTCCAGTCCTCTACTGACCAGTGCTGTGGCGGTTTACACCACCCCGAGCGTAGCTTGGCATTGGCTGCAAAACACTGCCCAACGCACAGTCAGTGTGTCAGCTGAACTGCTGGTAGCTCTTAGGAACTCTCGACTGATTCTTTCCCCTGATTTAATGCTATTTTTAGAGCCACCCTCCTCAATGCTTGCTGGACGGTCCCTGTCCGCCAGTACATGAGGTGGGCCTTGCATGGCATTAACTGTGGTTCTTCCTTTGCGTTTCCACTTCCCAGTCACATCGCCAACTGTCGATTTGGGCAGGGTTGAAATGTCGCCGATCGATTTGTTACCCAAATGACGTCACTGAAATCTCCTGTTAAGTATTTTTTCTGTTACTCTTTCTCTACTCATAACACAATACTCATGCATGCTTTTATGCTGGTGGATATGCCTCTCGTGCCATCTACTGATCAATTTCACATTACATAGAGATGTCAGGATACTTTAATATCAGATTATCTGTGTGATGCACGCCTGTAGACACGATCCGCTAGTAGAGAACTGTACCTGGATTGACAGATGTTTGTTTAAAGGACAGCTACTACAGAAACAACCAATCACCCGTACCTTCTACACTATTCAGCGTTGCTCTGTTACCTCGCGTGCTTGTTACCACTGTCAGTTGCGTACCACGACTGGACCAATAACGTAACAATGTCATTCGTTTTTGTTATTTGTGTTGCTTTTCTGTGCCTTGTCTTTATTTAACTCCAATGAGTATCTAAAACTACATGCGAAAGTGCACAGAATATTGATAAGGCTAATACTATCCCTCTATGCAAACCTGACGGGGAACATGTGAGCGTGTCAAGAATTGAAGTGCACAGCTGTTACTGCCGTAGCCATATCATGCGCACTGGCCAAATCCAAGTGTATAGTAACTGGCGGTCCCAAGTATACAATAACCGCCAGCACGAAGTAATTGATAGATCAAGAAAGTGGGAGCTAGCAGAAAAATAATCCCAACAAAGAAAGAACGCAAAAAACAGGTAGAAGAGACATCATAACAGGTTAGAAAATACTTCAAAAAAGCCGTTATTACAGAATCACTTTGTTAACTTAATAATTGGTTTAGATATTCCTTTTTTAAACTCCTAAAAATTTCTAGCCCTTCAAATACATCCACACGGCAGGTGTTAAGCTGTTGAATTATGCTTCCTATTTTGCCATCTGATGATGAAGACTTGCTAATAAAAGAAACCGGTAATTATAAGATTCGAGAGACGGAACTATGCAGGGTGTTTCATAATTCCTATTACAGGCTTCTAGAGGTTGTCGGGGGGAATTAGTACATAAACTTGTGGTAAGGAACCCATGTCAGGAAATGTAACGTTTGGATGTTTGAACATCAGATCGCTTCCAACTCTTCCGCTTCACGGTACGCGGACACCAGTTCTGATCTTTCTGCTTCATGGCATGGACACCGTCTCGAGTTCTCTTCGTCGAGTTCTCTTCGAGGTGACGACAGACGTTCTCTTCAAAATCAAGAGTGCAGCGCGTCCATGGAACACCGAAGTACCATCCCAGTTGCGGACGGACCGCTTCCTCGCAGCCATTGTAGCTGTCGGACGAAACTAGCATTTGATGTCACAGCAACATCAGGGACTGACGACGGCAACCTCTTTTCAATTTGTGCACGTATCGTGAAACGAGGGATTTGAAACTGCTCCGGTCTTCAAATTTATTTTATACCCAAACGGAATATTTCTGGACACGGCTCCATTATCAAAACTTTAAGTCTCCTCTACAACCCCTAGTAGCCTACAACAGGAATTGTGTAACATGCCGTACAAAAAAACATGCTGTTCGAGCAGCGTTCTGGCGTAAATATTTACTACATCTACATGACCACTCTGGAATTCACACTTATGGTTCATATGACCACTTCCAGACTGTTTCTCGACCATTATATTGTCGAATAGCACGTCGGAAAAACGAACATCTAAATCTTTCCGTGCGAGCTCTAATTTCCCTCATTTTATTATGATGATATATCTCCCTACGTAGGTGGGAGTAAATAAAAAATTTTCCCATTCGAAGGAGGAAGCAGGTGATTCAAATTTTGTAAAAAGAGCTCGCAGCAGAACAAAATGCCTTTGTTTAAGTGGTTGCCAGCCCGTTGCAAATCATACAAAAACAGTTGACCTTCGTTAAACTTTTTCGATAACCTGCGTCAGTACCATGGGGCAAGGACCCCATGCCGCCAGAGCACGGAGTGTAAGCAGTCCCTTCGGTATGCCTTTTGCATCTTCTAAGTGTTCTGCCAATAAAATATATCTTGGTTAGCCTTCCCCACAATGTTTCCTACCTCATAGTTCCAAATTAATTTGTTTTTACTTGTAATCCGAAGCTATTTTGTTGAATCGACAACCTTTAAATGTATTTCATTTATCGTGTTACTGAAATTTAATGGATTCTTTTTACTGGTCATGTAGAGGGCCATACACTTTTTATTGTTTTCGATCAATTGCCACTTATAGCACCATACAGATATCTTGTCTAACTTTTTTAGCATTTCATTTTGATCTTCTGATGACTTTAGTTGATGATAAACGACAGCGTCATCTTCATACAGTCTAAGAGGACTTCTCAGACTGCCTCCTAAACGCCCTTGAGCAGCGCCAGATAGCACTTCTGTTTTATTCGATTAGTTCCCATGAATTACTAGGAACTGTGGTCTTTCGTATAGGAAGTCACGAATCCGGATGCACAACTGAGACCTATATATAATTTTCCACTCAAATTACAGGAAGTCCAATAAATTCCAGTTATATGTTAGGTCAGTTAGGTAGTGTTATAAATACTAGACTGGGCGTGAATGGAGTAGGACACTGAAGAAAAAAAAAAAAGATTTCACCTTTGCTAAACATTTTCTAACTGAACGTCATTCTTATCATACTAAATGTGACGTTCTCCATAGAGAAGATAAAGGCAGAAAAAGTAATATTACTCGAAATTTCTGGCTATCAGTGAACACCAATCAAAGAATCCTCACTTAATCCTTAATGGCTACATGCTGTTCCATTTTTCACCCTCATTACAGCAGCAGCAGCTAGTTAATATTCTCACACCAGATGATATGCCTGTTGTAAATAGCATAATTGTTCCCCACTACATTCCATTGGCCCCTTCCTCTCATCTGTCACGCACCGCATTTTTTTTTTTTTTACCCTGTTCATCACATTCCACGGTAATTTTTTTCACGTATCATAGTAGTGTGCCAGTAGTTACTAGTGCACCTTTTTGGCCCGTACATTCTTACACCTTTAATCTCTGAGTTTAAAGTAATATAATATTTATTTGTTCATAGCTTCCTTGCGAATTTCAAAATGCTTGTGTTTTTGTACAGATACGTATTTTTAAAAGGTCGTATATTTTTGAAAAAACTATCTTTGTGCAGCTATAAACTCTCTCTAATGTTGTGTGGACTATCTGTTTAGTCCAAAGTTTTCTAAGGATGGACTAGAAAGCCGACAGTCGGTTCATAATGAAATACAAAATAAGTATTTCAGTTTTTGATACGTCTTAAAATTCTGCTGCTAATTGATGTCAGTGAAATGGGTCTATAAATCAGTAGATTGTTGTGCTTTTATTCCATCGTTGTATACTGGTGTGATCTGCACAAATTTCCAGTCTTTACGTGCGGATCTTCCGTCGAGCAAGCGGATGTATATGGTTGCTAAGGATAGAGCTGTTATATCTGCACAGTCTAAAAGGAAACTAATTGGTGCACAATCTGGACCGGAAGACTTGCCTTTATTAAGTGGTTTACACTGTTTTGCTACACCCAGGAACCTTATGTTACCAGCAGTTCTTGATTCGAATTTTGGAAAATTTACTTCACCTTCTTCAGTAAAGGAATCTCGGGAAATTGTATTTCGTAAATGTGCTTTAATGCCACTGCCATAATTAACATTATCACCACTATCGCACAGTGAAAGTATCTTGCCGCTGGTGTACTCTGCATACGACCAGAATCTCTGTAAGTTTTCTGTCAGATTTCGAGATAGAGTTTCGCTGTGGAAACTATTAAAAGCACCTCGCACTATAGTACGCGCTATGTTTCAAGCTTCTGCAAAACATCACCAACTTTGAAAATATGGAGGCCTTTTAAATCTGCATGCTTTTTTCATTGCTGCTGCAACTGTGCACTGACCTGTTTTGTGTACCATTGGCGATTTTGTACGTCTCGGATTCAATTACTTGGTAGGAAACTCTCAATTTTTGAATTTAAGCCCCACCTGGTCATCGGTTAAGTAGGTGGTTTGAATGGAATAGAGACTCTCTCTTAAGAAAGCATCAATCAAATATTTATCTGCTGTTTTAAATAGTTCTAATTTGCATTTATTTCTAGTGGATTTAGATGCTACGGGAGCCTACGGCCACTAATTCATGTATCCGTCAAGACGCACTCTACTTGCTGACAAGAGAAGAATACACTCAGGGGGTCACCGATTCTGCGCATCTTTTACACGACTGCAGTAAATAACTGCAGTTCTAGTACGATGTACTTTCAAGAGTTTCCGAGAAACAGATCTTTAAAGTTTTACGATCCTGTTGAATACTAGCTCGACAATGATGAAATAGGTTTCCTAGAATAGAAGTGACAAGAAACAAGGTTTAAAACTGCTAGAAAAAAGAGGAAGAAGATAAATGAAACAAAAGTAATGGAATACCATGGAAAGCCAAATCAATAAGGGAATTAAATTATGTTATAAGATAGGTTATCTTGCTTTCACAGATAACCTAGCTGTTTCTTCAGGTCCACTGGAAACAGCCGCTAGACAGATAGAATTACTGAAAAAACAAGCTGAAGCCCCGTGATAATGAAAATTAAAGAGGGGGAGCACCAACAAATTCAAGCATCTAGGAAAAGTAACCGAGCAAGACATTTGGGTAAAAGAAGCCATTAAAGCAAGAGTTAATAAGATGAAAACAGCGTAGGCTGGTTGTAAGAATATATAATAAGAAATCAATATCACTCAATACTAAACTTAGACACTACTCTACAGCAATTCGCCCAGAAGCCCTTTATGCAGCAGAAAGTTTCACTCCACCCAAAAAGGCGATGATGGAAGCACTAGAAATGACAGAAAGAAAAATATCAAGGAAAATTTTGAGACAACTTAAACGGTAGAAACAATAGAGAAGACGTCGTAATAGTGAATTCTATACACACATAGAAAAAAATTACAGACATAATAAGAAAAAGAACAGCTTCCTATGACCACTTCCCTAGACTGAATAACAACAGACTAACAAAAAGACTGTTCACTTACTTCGGTAAATTAAAAATGCATAACATATGATGCAATGAAATTGGAAGGGACATAGACGAACTCCAAATTAGCCCAAAAGACGTTGAAGAACGATTGCCACTCAGAAAGAAATTGCGACATTCCATAGGTTTCCACGAAAAACTCAAGAAGAAGACTAGAGCTAATTGAACAGAACAAAGGACAGAGAAATCGCGATAAATGATTAGAGAAATGTTGAAGAAAGGAAAGGAGAAACAGTTGAAATAAACATAGTCCATAGTGGTCCATAAGTAAAAAAAGAAGAAGAAGGATGAGAAAACAATAAATATTAAGATAATGAAATTTATAATGCTTTCTGAGACGCCCTGACGGAGGAAATAAACACAACAAAAATATTTTAGAAATCATCGTAACCCAAAATCAACTTGAGAAACTATGATTAAGACTACTTCATTCACAATGCTCTCCTCGTTAGATACTACTGGTAACTGATAACTTTGGTGCTTTCTTTTCTTCCATCATGATTTTGCTATACACTATACATTCTCGTTTCAGTATAGCGGTTGTACATTAAACATGTTTTTATAATGTCAGGACAGTTGCAACACTATACAACTGCAGATTGAACGCATTTGACAAGCTTTATATTTAACTCGAAGCTGTGTGTTTGCTTGGCCACTGCTGCTCTTGGCGAAGAATGTAACTGTAACTGCTTAGAAGGAGACGCCCGATGCTCCTCATGAAGTAACAAGGCGAACGGTGTCCTCGAACGTTGGACACAGTTTAACGAATGCTGCGGGCGGATGCAACCCGAATATTTAACTTCGTTCTCTCGTTGAAAGTGGAACGCAAAACAGGCGAGCATCCTAAATGTAGTCATGTGCATCTAACTGCAGTGCATTTAGGACAATTTTCGCTGTCTTAAGAGTCAAATCACACCGCTCTACTGCGCGCTCTTCCGTTTCTGTGATATAACTGAATCGAGGTTACTGCAGAACTAAAGACATGTGTTGTTACGAGAGTTAGCAATCACATACAACCGATAGCGCCTCCGCACATTGTGGAATACAATTTTTTTCACGAATTAGATCTGGAAGATCTCTGGTTACACAATGACATCGTGGAGAGTAACAGCAGTAGTAGCTCAATTTCGTTCGCCAACAGAGATGAGGTATGAGACACAAAATGAAACACACCAGTGTAAATGAGTAAAGCATATTCAAATAATGGGCGATAATAGATATCCAAAGATACCTATAATTACGAAGCCTTAGCGAAACGTAACAGAGGAGATACTAATTTCGAGATCCTTAAAGACTGGACGCTCTCAACGAGAATAATCCTGATTTTTTTCTACTAATAACTACACTGACGTGAAAAAAGTCGCGGGATACCCACCATTGGCGTACTGCAGCATGGACTCAACAAGTCGTTGCAAGTCCCCTGCAGAAATATTGAGCCATGCTACTTCTATAGTCGTCCATAATTGCGGAAGTGTTGCCCGTGCAGGGTTTTGAAAACGAAATGACCTCTCGCTTTTTTTCTATGAATGTTCGATGGGATTCATGTCGGGCGATATGGATGGTCAAATCATTCGTTCGAATTGTCCAGAATGTTCTTCAAACCAATTGCGAACAACTGTGCATGGTGACATGGTGCATTGTCATCCATAAAAATTCCATCGTTATTCGGGAACATGAAGTCCATGAATGGATGAAAATAGTCTCCATGTAGCCGAACGTAGCCATTTGCAGTCACTGATCCATTCCATGAAAACACAGCCCACCCCATTATGTAGCCACCACCAGCTAGCACAATGCCCCGTTGATAACGTAGGTCCATGGATTCGTAGGATCTGCGCCACAATCGAACCCAACCAGCAGCACTTACCAACTGAAATCGGAACTCATCTGACCACGCCACGATTTTCCAGTCGTCTAAGAGTCCAACCGATATGGTCACGAGCCCAGGAGAGCCGCTGCAGGCGATGCGGTGATGTTAGCAAACGCACTCGCGTCGTACATCTGTTCCCGTTGCCCATTAAAGCCAAATTTCGCCGTACTATCCTAACGGATACGTTCTTTTACACCGCATGTTGACTTCTCCTGTTATTTCAGGCAGTGTTGCTCTACGAAAACGCCGCTGTTCTCGGTCGTTAATCGAAGGTCATCGGCCACTGCATTGTCCGTGGTGAGAGATATTGCGTCAATTCTGATATTCTCGGCACACTCTCGGCACGGTGGATTTCGGAATATTGAATTCCCTAATGATTTCCTAAACAGAGTGTCCCATGCATCTAGCTCCCAACTACGATTCCGCGTTCAAAGTCTGTTAACTCACGTCGTGAGGCAGTAATAACGTCGGAAAGCTTTTCACATGGATCACCCGCGTACAAATGATAGCTCCGCCAACGCATTGCCCTTTTTACCTTGTATACGTGATACCACCGCCATCTGTATACGTGCATATCTCTATCCCATGACTGTTTGTCACCTCAGTGTAATCCTTATATATACAGCACCCGCTTCCTGTCATCCACTAACACGCTAGCTCTCAACCAGAAGGTAGAAATAGATATATAAATGGCAACGTACAACTCCTGATCGTCAAACCGAACGCTATTATTCCGAATTAAACCCCAAGCTCCGCGCAAAATGTCATGGAGAGAGACCATACACCGCTGATATGCATATCCCCTCAGATTCTTTTAAAACTACGTGATATTTTTTGAATTTAGTCTTCCAGTTGTTTGCCCACTGTTGTACACGTTCTAGGTATTACTCAAGCTTATTAACTATAAACAGAAGACTGGAGCTACTTCTATAGAGCACAGTGCCATCTCCAACTAACGAAGAACCTCCGTCTGTTTTGGGATCTCATTTGTAAGTATATAGTAGAGTATGTGGACCAAAACTGAGCCTTGTTATACTCTACGTTTGATGGATCTTATATTGCAATCGGCTCCTGGAATATCGACGTAGAAAGCTCTGCTTTTGAGAAATGGTGCTACTATCCTTATAATGTGACCTGGGCAATTATATTCATGATGCTTGTGTATAATACCTTTCTGCTACACACAGTAAATGGCCTATTCAACATCTACAAATTGCACTCCCGTAGTATGGTGAATGTTCCGAGCAGCACATATTTGTTCAGTTAGTCTGGTAACTTCTCTTCCCTATTCTGGAGTATTGCTGTGCGTTGTGGGATCCACATCAGGTGGGACTGACGGATGATATCGAGAAAGTACAAAGAAGGGCAGCTCGTTTTGTATTATCGCGAAATAGAGGAGACAGTGTCACAGATTTGATACGTGAACTGGAGTGGCAATCATTAAAACAAAGGTGATTTTCGTTGCGACGGGCTCTTCTCATGAAATTTCAATCACCAGTTTTCTCCTCCGATTGCGAAAACATTCTTTTGGCACCCACCTACATAGGGAGAAATGATCATCACGATAAAATAAGAGAAATCATGGCTCGCACAGAAAAATTTAATTGGTCATTTTTCCCATGTGCCGTTCGAGAGTGGAAGGATAGAGAGACAGCATGAAGGTGGTTCATTGAACCCTCTGCCAGGTGCTTTATTGTGAATAGCAGAGTAATCACGTAGATGTAGATGTAGCCCAAACTGTTAGAGAAATCGGGCGATGTGGCGCAGTGCTTAGCACACCGGACTTGCATTCGGGAGGACGACGGTTCAGATACCCGTCCCGCCATCCAGATTTAGGTTTCCGTGATTTCCCTAAATCGCTTGAGGGAAATGACAGAAAGGGCACGACTGACTTCCTTCCTCATCCCTCACTAACCCGAGCGTGCGCTCGGTCTCTTATAACTTCGTCATCGACGGGACGTTAAATCCTCTTCTTCTTTCCTTTTATATTATTGCATGAATAATGATACAGGTGTCTTTGAGAAAGCTGCGCGCATCGTCGTCTATGACCTGCTCCTGTATCTTGCCGACGATCTTTAACAAGGAATCTGGGCGTTAATTTTGTGGAAATAAAGGGTCCTTATTTGGCTTACGTACAACTATTACCTGAGTCTATTTCCAGCACTTGGAAAGTAGTTCTGGTTCAGGTGGCAGTATAGATTGACGTCTAGTAGATTATGGCTCTAGGCAGTAGGGGTGGCTGAAAGTTGTCAGGGACTGGAGTTTTTTTAGAGTTGAAATTCATAATATGCCGACGTGCAGTCCCGCTATGTGACTGAAAGAAGTTCTAAGCGGAGTATGCGAAACGCGAGCTACTCTCCTAATGATTCGTTCGTTCTTCATGATCGTCGCTTTTCGGACCAATAGACTCTAGAGCCCTGAACCGTCTTTCGAGCTGTCCAGAGCTTCAGCACGGTCTTGGAGGTCGAACACGATTCTATTCTCAATATGAAGAAGCTCAGTTGAGGAATAATTCATTTTTCTGAGTATGTTGATTTTCCAAAATTTCTCCTGATTTTTCTCTGCTTCGTGGAGCCTGTGTATGGCCTAGGCGCGCTGCGAAAGGTTTCGAATTCACGTCTGATTCGCCTGGCCAATCTGTCATCCTCTATCAGCGGGATCTAGGTCGCTTTTCCACCTGCGTCTGTAGAAGCGTTGTTCCGCTATCAGCTCCTGTATGTGATGGGAAGGTGATTTCCTAGCCTGATATATTTTACCGTACTTGTGGCCTTCTTGCTGCGATCAGGTATGACACTGCTAAAATATTCCGTTGTGGTCTTGATGTCATGTTTTGAGTGACGTGAGGGTATAATTGGTGTACTGATTTGGGCCAAATGGTTAAATCGAATCCGCATTGGTGTGTGTGACTCTTGTTGTTCATGTATCTCGTAAGCGAGCCAAGTCTCTATCAGTTTCCAGTAGCACCGAATTATGATCAGAGTCAATATTATTTACCACCTTGGTTGACATTTATCAAGTCAGTTTTTTGGCTAAGAATACGTCTAGTATGCGAGGGCGGCATTTTGGGTAGTAGTGATAAAAGGTGGGTAGATCTTGAATTATCGTATGTTGATTGGTATCGAGGAATCTGCGAAGTACTTGTCGATTGGTGTTCGTAGCTCTGCAACCCCACGACCTATGGCGAAAAAAGAACGCAGAAACTCTTGCACAACAACCGCTGGAGAGCACGAGAAATCAGAAGTCACTTCCACTTGATTTCACAAATTTCTCTGCTCTCATTACAAGGAGTACAAGGAGTACCCACTAACGAACTTTAAGAATTTGCAAACCTCAATACATCCACGTCGTTATCAGCTGCCTCAAGTCTGCGGTCTGACATCAAAGAAGTATTTAATTTCCTTAAGCAGGTCAATTTCGCAAAAATCATTCGCGCCATCAAAGAAGCTGCAACTCAGATGAGACAAGCAACCGACGCATTTTCAAAAAGTACATTTTTATTCTCTGCTACAGTTAGCCTTCTCGGCGGAAAATATATCTTTTATCATCATTAATTGCAATGCCAGTGGCATTGATCAGATGAACCTTATCGGAGAATTCGTTGATGCGAACAACATTACGTATGCACTTGTCAGAAGCGCTGTGTACACAGGTACACAATGGACGCTACATCGACAGCTCAGAGGAAGAGAACTACAACAAAATTACGTACGTTTATCCACTGCTTTACATTTATCTCCTCTTACAGAGTCGCTTTACACCGGATATCTCAGGAGGCCACAGCTAACGCGATCTGTTCTCGCGTCAGAGGTCGAACGCCGCCCTCAGTAGCTTATAGTATCGCCGTAACTGTAGGCCACTCCAGCAATTAGCATGTTACGCGCTGAGAGTCCCTGAACTTTCCACCGCATCCGCGTTGCGTAGTCAGTGTGATTTCGCGGTCAATCATCAGCTTTTTACAGGATTAAAAATATTTATTACCTGTATTTGGCTTCGTTATACAAAATAGTTGCTGCAAATATGGTCGTAGATTACATAATCGCGTATATACGAGTCTGGCTCAACAGCGTAACTGATTCAGTGTAGCTGATTCACTGTCATACTTCTCATTCATAGGCTGTCATATCGATTCCTGGTTTGTACTAGACGTTTACTTTTCTTCTCTGACAAGGGTAGTCTCAGGGGAAACAAATATTCAGGCGAAGTTTGTTTACTGTTCCTGTTAATACTAGTAGATGGACAGAATGTGTCTGAGATTCCTGGACGACATCAGCATACCAATGTGAACGCATTGTTACTGTGTTCAGGTCCAGGTTGAACGCTACCATTGTAGAGCATACCAATGACTTAGGTTACGAAGGCGGTTCCCATGTATACAAGACAAAAAGTACATTATCGTTGTCAGCATAGAGGTGTAGTGTTATTGAGACCGTTCCGTCTTCGAGGTGCTGACACCATTCACTTTTTAATCCAGCACGTAATCATCAATGTTTGTTCATACAGCACAGGAATGCAAGGCCGAAGTTTATGTCATTGCCGATTTCTGTTATATGAGTATTAGGCCTTAATACTTACATTACAAAAAAAAGCATTGTGCACATTTGTGTTTCTATCCACAGTTTAATCGTCTGCTTACAAGTTTTTGATGAATATGAAAGTTTTGTTTTATTTTTTATTTATTTTTCCATTATACCTGACACACGATCGTGGAACACGTCATTATAAAGCGGGTCGTCAGAAGCCAGATATCCGAAAATGTTGACATTTAAAACACCGAATTTACAATATTTAATAATGGATAAGGAATGAGAAAGTTGTCGAGCATGACCTGTAAGTGAGAACCATTCTGGCATTCTCTTGCAATGATTTGGAAAACACGTGGAAAATTCTAACCAGGATGATTTGTAAAAAAATGATTGCATCCTCTTTATGCGAACAGTTTTTCTCACTTTTTCATTGTTTCATTGAGTGGACATACAATCTACTAGACCTGAATTATTCTCAAACGAACAATATTATTCTGTTTCACGATCGCTTTCAGAGCTAGCAGGAAAGTATTAGCAGGTCCTGAAGTATTCACACGTATAGGAACACAACAGGAATGATCAATCGAAGTTAGAAAGTCCCGTCCAATGGGCTCTAAAATGGATGCCTTAAAAGCTATGAGCACTTCAACTTAGGTACTGTGAAACAAATCTCGTCTACTGCTAGCTGTTTGCTTTCCATATTTTGGGGGTAGGCAGCAGGGACGAAAATAAGAAAAAATGTTTGGTAAATATGGAGTCTAAAATCCATACTTTAAAAGGTATGAGGACCTACTCGGTAGAAGAGACGTGTTTCACAGTAGCGAAAATGAACAAGTAAAATAAAAACAACTCAAGTAAGCGTACGTATAAGACTGCGAAAGGCAAAACCGTTTAGTGCTTGTAAAGCTGCCTTGATGAGAGACGGAATGGTTTTATCTTCTGATAGGTTTTTGGAGGCTGTGTAGCTCAGCAGAAATGAACTGTTCAGAAGGAGTAGTTTTCCAAGGTAATAACAATTCGTCTCGGGTTTTAAAACATGCCGTTGGTTCACAACAACTTTAAATTCCTATGAGAATATAATGAAAATATATGTTTCTGAACGTTGAACGTTATTTTTGAATAATTCTTATGGGTGTGGGCAAAATGAAAAGATGGCCCTTCTGTCTCATAATGTAGGAATGTATGCTGTTATTCATTTTAAATAAATGCGTTTTTTCAATCACAAATTTATTGAGTGAGTAGATGCACCGCGAAATGAATGTAACAATACCCAGGTATCTACTTAGCGACGCAACCGAGATCCCTGAATCGACGTCACACGTCGCCTTTCAATGTTCCTGTACCTGCACAGAGCGATCCAACTGCTACCAATTTACTTCGTTAGGGAAGTAGAAATAATGAGTAAAGAAAGAAGGCTCCTCATAACGGATGCGGACTTCATACACAGCAGCCGTTCCAACGGTAGTTTTATTTTCGCTAATCCGTCGTGACGCTAGGCAAGTTGCACTTGCCGTTAACGCTTAGTAACAGGCGTAATCTGCAACTGTTGCGGAAGGGACTTCGAGTGAAGTGGGAATAGAAGTGGGGCGTACGGTAGTCGCTAACGGTGAGAAATGACAGTGAGTGATGTTGCCCCTGACTTTGAGAGTTTTGTTTTGTCCTTTTCCAGATGTCGAGCAGCACGGAAGACATCACGGCGCGGCCCGCCGCCGACCCAATGACAGGCGTGGACAACCCCGTAGCGCTGCAGGTCAGTTCTATTGTAGGAACTGACGTAAATGCTAGTAATTAAGTTATAATGCAGTCAGCTCGGCTGAGTTTTTTTATTTATTTATTTAAGTCACTTCCGTATGCTGTGACTGAAGACTGCTTTGATGCAGCTATCCACGCTAGTCCATCCTGTGCCAACAGTGCATCTCTACATAACTACTGCAACCTACAACTGTCAGAACCCACCAACTGGAGGCAAACCTTGGTGTCCCACTAGCGTTTTTACCCTTCCTACTACTTCCACCCGTTAAGAAGCGGGTGATTCCTTGATGCCTCAGTCAAGTATTGCTATAAATCTATTTTTTCCTGCGACTAGCTTCAGAGCCCCTTCATAAGTTGTCTCATCTACCCTTCTAATCTTTAGCATTCTTCTGTATCACGACATTTCCAAAGCCTCTGTTTTCTTCTTACAACTATTTATCATCCACGTTCCATCGCTGTACATAACTATGCTCTAGACCAGTGTGTTTCAACCTCTTTGAATACGCGAGCCCTTTCCATGTAAAAATATCCTGGCGACCCCCAGAACCATAATAAAAGTATGTCAGGAGATTTCAAAGACAACGTATTGATTTTCTTTCTGTTTGATACTATAATGATCGAGAAATCAAGTGCAATGTGTAAAGAGGTCGCAGTGCTCTGTGGTCAGAGATATAATTATATTCTCTGCCGCGGTAGAGGCGTGGGTGTGACAAGGGGTCAGCGGGGGCACAGTCGCGCGATTTCGGTCACTACTATCAGTTGTCCCAGTACGCCAGCAAGTACGGACGTGATTATTGTCGTCAAATGGCTCTGAGCACTATGGGACTTAACATCTGTGGTCATCAGTCCCCTAGAACTTAGAACTACTTAAACCTAACTAACATAAGGACATCACACATATCCATGCCCCAGGCAGGATTCGAACATGCGACCGTAGTAGTCGCGCGGTTCCGGACTGAGCGCCTGAACCGCTAGACCACCGCGGCCGCGGCTATTGTCGTCACGCTACGCTCCGAGCGAGCATAAAATGGACGAGATCTTTTTTTTTTTTCAGCCATGCTGGACCATTTTGGTTGATGTTACAAGGCCGGAACCAGACTTTTGCCACTGCAACTACTGAAAGGTTTACTGCCCCACTTCATGAATCACACGGTTGACTGGCTTCTCAACAGATATCCATCCGTTGTGGCTGCACCTACGGTACGGCTATTTGTATCGTTGAGGCACGCAAGTCACCCCACCTCGGCAGGGTCCATGGTTTATGAGGGGTTGTTGTTTATGCTTATTTCATACACCACCAAGGTTAGGTTCAAATGGTTCAAATGGCTCTGAGCACTATGGGACTTAACATCTGTGGTCATCAGTCCCCTAGAACTTAGAACTACTTAAACCTAACTAACCTAAGGACATCACACACATCCATGCGCGAGGCAGGATTCGAACCTGCGACCGCAGCGGTCACGCGGTTCCAGACTGAAGTGCCTAGAACCGCACGGCCACACCGGCCGGCTACCAAGGTTAGGATACGGACATCTTGTGAGTCCTGCTCCCGCGCAGAATCACACAGATTTGTTTTGCAACGGTTCACGTCGGAGTGTTCCCGAGCAGACACAAGTTGCACCACTCGTTCTTTCCGTGGTGGAAGCGGCCTTGGGCTGAGAAGCATTTTCTCCGCGTGGGAAGCTTGCCGCCCGTGTTGTGCGTGCTGTCCGCCGCAAAGAGGCTGGTGTCGGGTAGAGGTACTGTTTACGAGTTGGGCAGTTGCGTGGGAGTCTCGTTCACCATACTGGTGTATTCTTGGAGAGAATCATTGCTTCACGTCCAAGGCTGGCACACATTGCTCCAGCAAAAGTAGGTTAATATTACAAAGATTTCGGCTAATTCTAGAAGAACTTACCGACGTCTGAGAAGTGTTATTTATTTTGCTGGACCAAATCATCAATATTAACCCGCACACTGTTGCTAATAGCTGTCAGCGTTGAAATATTTCGTGAAGTTCGTAATTCCACAAGACGATGGTTCCGTTCTTACATACAACCCACAAAAGATTATTTTAAATATCTACTAAAACCGTTGTATGACACCAGTAATCTAGAGAACTGAAGTGAAACGAAATAAACTAGGATCAACTTCTATACAGACTTCTGTGTTTGTAAGAAGTTACGCCTCCTATACGTTATCGACGAGGCTCCCACGTATTGATAGTACCGCTGGATAATCCAGCATCTCTTCCACAAATTCTATAAATGACTGAATTACTCAAAATAACATGTTTTGTTCTTAAACAACAGGTGTAGTACACGGTATGTCATTTCTATGACGAAAAATCGACAAAAGTGAAAGTAGCGCCCGATGTATCACAAGAAGTGCGGTAGGATCGCTATTGTTCAGCAGTGCACCTAACGATTTCTGTTGTCTGCTGGCGCGCAAATCCACTCATCTCGGCGTAGGACCTTGGCTGGTGAATGATTAGTGCAGATTTTTCTAATGATGTGACAGATCACGTGCGTATCTCGTAGGGGTTGATCGCTGGCGACACTGTTATAAAAAGGGACGTGACGTCTTGAAAGTATTGTTGCAGTGTCGACGGAGACTTGGAGTTTATCACCGATAAGTGCGTCGACTGTCACCGGTCGATGAAAATGATCAATACTGTTCGGTCACAAGGCCGGCTATCGATCACTGGCATAAAACACAACTGTCAAGAGACAAACAGCATCTGTATGTCTGTACACGAGAGATCTGCAACACTTTAAATCTTTTATGATAATGTTCTCATGCAACTCCTAGAGATTTAGTTTTTTCTATCCATGACATCACGCTCTCCTCCATTCACACACGTGTCTCAACGGGGAGTAAGGATTTTCCATTTCTCCAGGCAGTCCTCAATAGATTCTGCAATCATATCTGTGCTCTACGACCCACCGTACGGTATGTTTCGACCGCCTTTGCAGCTTTATAGCTACATTTAGTGTTTCAAAATGATGCGGCCCATTTTTTACCTAAGTGAAAATGTTCATTTCTTAATCTTGCCTCAAGGTGAAATAGTCAACTTTAATTACTATGCAAGCGCTTTGAAACGGTCACTCTAGTTTTTTTTTTTTTTCAGTGTCTCCCTCTCTAGTTCTTCGATCATCTCAAAGACTGATGACCAATATTGAAGAATTCGTCACATAAGCTGTCCTCTATGTGGCCCTGGGAGCGGCCGCGCAGTTTGAGGCGCCATGTCACGGTTTGCGCGGCCCCTATTGCCGGAGGTTCGAATCCTCCCTCGGGCATGGATGTGTGTTTTGGTCTTAGCATACATTAGTTTAAGTAGTGTGTAAGTCTAGGGACCGATGACCTCAACAGTTTGGTCCCTTAGTTCACACACATTTGAACATTTTGTCCTCTATGCCATTTCATTCATAGTGAATTACATTTCCTTGAGGCGCTTCCAATGAATCTCAGCTTGGAATCTGCTTTTCCTACAATGTATGTGATAATTCCATTTTAGGTCGCTCTGGAGGATTACTCCTGGCTATTTTAGCGTGATTTTTAACCAGTATCGTATTCTAATAGCAATGGCTATTTTCCTCTATTTATGTATGATGAGTTCCATTTACCCACGTACAATGTCGACTGCCAGTCCGTCCACCAATTACGGATCTCCTGCAGATCTTCCTGCATTTCATCACAGTCTTCTGGCATTCCTACTTCCGTATAGAGCCGGCCACTGTGACCGAGCGGTTCTAGGCGCTTCAGTCCGGAACCGCGCTGCTGCTACGGTCGCAGGTTCGAATACGGCCTCGGGCATGGATGTGTGTGATGTCCTTAGGCTAGTTAGGTTTAAGTAGTTCTAAGTCTAGGGGACTGATGACCTCAGATGTTAAGTCCTATAGGTCTCAGAGCCGTTTGACTCATTTGAACTTCCGTATAGACAACACAGTCTTCTGCGAGCAACCCCACACACCTTTCTGTGTTATGCTCTACACCACTTACATACACTGCTCAAAAAAATTAGGGGAACGTGCCTTTGTACATCTGTCACACTCCACTGACCAATAATTAAGGACTGGTTATGTTAACAAATTATGCCTTTAACTTTCACAAATTAAGCACGCAACAAAACATCACTACATTCTCGATCGTTTACAAGAACTGTAATTTCCGACAGGTGTAGAAAACAAACTGGGAACAATCGTTCATCCCGTCATCCTCGGTGCTTTTCACTCTCCGTGATCGTTTATCGCTGCCTCACCCCTTCATGGGCATGCTCCGTATAAATCTAAGAAGGTATTTGCTTCCATGCTTCAGTGAGAGCCCGTGAGAGTTCTTGGAAAGCCTGTGGTGGAACAGAATGACCACGAACGCATCTGTCAAGCATGTCCCACATAGGCACGATGAGCTTTAGGTCGGGACTCACCGCTGGTCATACCATCACGTCATTGTCCAGGCTTCGCAAGAGACCTATGCTGCGCGTAAGCCCTGGCATTACAAGGAATTCAGGGCCACCACCGTTTGCAGCAGTCACCGCATGGTCCAACTCCAACAGGATCTGTTCGATTTACTGCGTGGCGGTAAGGCGACTATGGAAAAGTCAACATCCGTATGGTTGTCAACACTGATACCTCCCCACAACATCAGAGAACCTTGGAAATCTGTAAATTTCCTGGACAAAATGTGGGAGGTAGCACCCACCACGGGTCTCCCCACAAGAGCACGGCCATCACATTGCGCCAAAGGATATCTGAACTCGTGTGTGAATAATGCTTTACGCCAGTGACGAAGTTGCCAGTTAACATGGGAACGGAAGAACTGCTGGCGAGTTTCAAGATGTTGTTGCGTTAAGCGCTGTATTCGAACAGGACGTCTGGGTCGTACGGTACTCTCTCGTAACCTATTCATTGCAATCCGACGGTCACAGTGGCTCCAGTGGCCCTTCTGGCATCTCCTGCAGTGCCCTGGTGTATCCATGTGACGCAAAGATAGCCGGATATTGGTCTTTATGTGGGGCTGTAACGCGACGGTGACCTTGTCCAACTCGTCTTGTGTACTGACCTGTCTCCCTATAGTGTGTCCACAACCTATCAACGACAGATGGAGAACCATTGGGATCTGCAGTAACACGACAGCAAGTCCATCCTTTTTTGATCAAACACACTCCCATTGCAACTTTCACTGCATTAAGATGTCGCAATGCATGCGCTTGGTTGAATACAACGTCCACAAATGACAACTACCATCTGTGTACCTCATAAGAGAACACTGAGATACCGGTAATCACTTTCTTCTGAGGGGCACCTGAGACTGCAATGCATGACACAGCCAATAGATGGCTAATGTGTGAAATCTTATGGGACTTAACTGCTAAGGTCATCAATCCCTAAGCTTCCACACTACTTAACCTAAATTATCCTAAGGACAAACACACACACGCATGCCCGAGGGAGGACTCGAACCTCCGCCGGGACCAGCCGCACAGTCCATGACTGCAGCGCCTCAGACCGCTCGGCTAATCCCGCGCGGCAGATGGCTAATGACTTTACTCGTTGGACATACTCAAAGCGAAGTTCTCATGCTATGCAGTAAGACCACAGGTATCGCCTGTATCAAAATAGATTCAACCTACCGGACGTTGATTCACGTGTTCCCCTAATTCATTCCAACAGTGCATATTAAAAACATTATTTAGAACGTCCTCTAGTTCCCAAGATATATTCTCATGAATGTCGCCGACGGTGACCGCATGATGTTATTTCAGAACTTTGGAAACAGGATAAAAGGGAGCGAGTTATGGGAAGTAGGATGGCTGGGAAAGGACAGCTGTCAGATTTTTTGCAGATTTACAGAGCTGTGTTGGTAAGCGCGTTCTCACGTTGAATTAACTACGAGATGTCTTGTTATAACTGTGATCTCACTATGTGTATTGTTTAAGGCGACCTTTGAAAACTATTGCATAGTAATAAAAGTCGACTATTTCACCTTAAGGCAAATATTAGGAACGCATCATTTCACCGATATATATGTAAAAAAGTTAAATGTGTCATTTCGAAAACTTAAAAACAAGCATAATGCTGAAAGATGCTCGAAATGCTGGTTTTAGAGATGCTTTCAGTGCTCCAACATGACGAGGCCTAATACCCAGAGCCGGCCGCGGTGGCCGTGCGGTTCTGGCGCTGCAGTCCGGAACCGCGGGACTGCTACGGTCGCAGGTTCGAATCCTGCCTCGGGCATGGGTGTGTGTGATGTCCTTAGGTTAGTTAGGTTTAAGTAGTTCTAAGTTCTAGGGGACTTATGACCTAAGATGTTGAGTCCCATAGTGCTCAGAGCCATTTGAACCTAATACCCAGATGGATTTTATTCAGATCAACGATAACCGTAGAAGTTTATGTATCTATACAGAAAAAATATCTGTACCTGACGCTGACGTGAGATAGTCGCGCTTTTCAGTTGCGTTGATATCTCTTGCCAACTCATTGTGACTAACGAGCTTTTATCTCAGTGGCATAGCTGCGAGCCCAATATCGTCCGGTGATTAAATCCTTTTCATGATATTCACCACTCGTTAGCGTGTTCAATGAGTATTTTGCTTGCGTTCACTCGGTATTCTTTCTGTTCTTCGGTCATTAAACGAGGAACAAATTTTGCTGCAATTTGTTTTCGAGTAAAATCTCATGGCATGAACCATTTGAGATTCTGACAATCATCTCAAGGTTCTCTGAGAGTTAGATGACGAACGAGAGTGGAACCCTTTATTTTTTAAACAAGAGTCCCATCAGTGGAGACGAACGGTACATTTGGACCAAGAGCATTATATACGTGAGCTCTCTGCCAACCCATTGTGACTAACGAAATTTTATCTCAGTGCCTTAGCTGCAAGCCCAACGTAGTCTGGTGATTTAATCCTTTTCATGACGTTCACCAGTCGTTGTTTGCAAGTTCAATGAGTATTCTGTATACGTTCACTTGGTATTCTTTCTGTTCTTCAGACATAAAACGAGGAAGAAACTTTTCTCCACTTCCTCACAAAATTTCTCATTGCAACGCTGCTTCCATAAGCAAAACATCGCAAAGATCATCACAAACACTTACCACTTTCACGCAAAATAGCAACAGCTCCGAAACGAAACAAAGTAAGCAATCATATGGACCGGTGGAGTTACTTAGGAAACTGTGACTGATATAGTGCTGCCAATGTCACATCGCTAGGATGCCTCGTTGCCACATACAAATTAGTTCGGTTTTTTATTCTGAAAACACTTCCAAAATCGCTCATGGGGAATTCTGATGCCAGACTGAAATATATAGAAAAAACCCTAAGGAAGTGTAATTCGTCCATGAAGGTTCAAATGGCTCTGAGCACTATGGGACTTAACTTCTGAGGTCATCAGTCCCCTAGAACTTAGGACTACTTAAACCTAACTAACAGAAGGTGTGTGTGAATATGCCTTCCTCTCGTTCACTAGTAGATTGTGCTGCCTAGTGAGATATTCTAGAGTTTTACATCTGCGCCGAATGAATGGGCTCTTCACCTGGTCTGCTCACAATCGGCGCTAGAGAGACAAGCTGTTCGCGATGGCCGCGCAGCAAACCAGTCGACTTTATGCTCGGTTGTCGACCTTGCTGGCTCTGCGTACGCCGCATTCAAAAACAAAGAGCGTACGCTCAGCCGGGAACAGGTCACTCCGTACAGCGCTGTTATGCGGAAAATTCCTACGCGGTGAACCTGCTCGCGTCTGCAGTGATGTAATATTTGTTCACACAAACATACCACATTTCCTGTTGGTACTGGCGTGAAACAACTACATGCAGCTTCTATTAAACAAATAACCGCTGCAACGAACTCTGCCAGTGCTTCGATAAAATGACCTGATTAACGCAAAGTTTAAAACAGAGTACGCTGTAGTATTATCCTCCTTCCCCACATGGGCTCCGAGCCTGATTGCAGAGTTATTCACATTTTTTTTATCATGAGTAGTTTCAATGACTGTAAAAAGAGCACACGTTACTGCTATTTATAAGAAGGTTAGGGGAACAGATATATAAAATCGCAGACCTGTTCCTTTAACATCTATCTGTTGCTGCATGCTATATCAAAATGAAGCGAATAAGCTTATTTTTACGGTTCATAATCGCCAAGGTAAGGGAAAGTGCCCTAGCTTAGTTGAACAAGGATGGGGAAAGGATGAAGCCACATCCTTTTAACGGAATCTTTTGACTTTCATCTGAAATTATTTAGAAAACCAATGAAAAACCTAAATTAGAGTGGCAAGACGGACGTTCAAAACCAAGACTTCCGACTGGTCACGACATCTGTTTGTAGTGCCAGAACGTTTCCCCAACACAATTATAAACTTAAGTGAGACAAGTATCTCTCAGACAAATACGCATCGCTGCAATAGACAGAAAACAACACGCTGTTCGGTGTGCTGGAGGACAAGTGAAGTGTCTGACGCGATACAAGACTGCAAATGGAACCTCTCTTGGCCGGCCGTGTGGCCGAGCGGTTCTAGGCGCTTCAGTCCGGAAACGCGCGACGGCTACGGTCGCAGGTTCGAATCCTGTCTCGGGCATGGATGAGTGTAATGTCCTTAGGTTAGTTAGGTTTAAGTAGTTCTAACTTCTAGGGGACTGATGACCTCAGATGTTAAGTCCCATAGTGCTCTGAGCCATTTTTTTTTTCAATCATTTGGAACCTCTCTTGAGGTTAAGGTCTACATCTACATCTACATTTATACTCCGCAAGCCACCCAACGGTGTGTAGCGGAGGGCACTTTACGTGCCACTGTCATTACCTCCCTTTCCTGTTCCAGTCGCGTATGGTTCGCGGGAAGAACGACTGTCTGAAAGCCTCCGTGCGCGCTCTAATCTCTCTAATTTTACATTCGTGATCTCCTCGGGAGGTATAAGTAGGGGAAAGCAATATATTCGATACCTCATCCAGAAAAATGGCTCTCAGCACTATGGGACTTAACATTTGAGGTCATCAGTCCCCTAGAACTTAGAACTACTTAAACCTAACTAACCTAAGGACAGCACACAACACCCAGCCATCACGAGGCAGAGAAAATCCCTGACCCCGCCGGGAATCGAACCCGGGAACCCGGGCGTGGGAAGCGAGAACGCTACCGCGCGACCACGAGATGCGGGCCTTCATCCAGAAACGCACCCTCTCGAAACCTGGCGAGCAATCTACACCGCGATGGAGAGCGCCTCTCTTGCAGAGTCTGCCACTTGAGTTTATTAAACATCTCCGTAACGCTATCACGGTTACCAAATAACCCTGTGACGAAACGCGCCGCTCTTCTTTGGATCTTCTCTATCTCCTCCGTCAAACCGATCTGGTACGGATCCCACACTGATGAGCAATACTCAAGTATAGGTCGAAGGAGTGTTTTGTAAGCCACCTCCTTTGTTGATGGACTACATTTTCTAAGCACTCTCCCAATGAATCTCAACCTGGTACCCGCCTTACCAACAATTAATTTTATATGATCATTCCACTTCAAATCGTTCCGCACGCATACTCCCAGATATTTTACAGAAGTAACTGCTACCAGTGTTTGTTCCGCTACCATATAATCATACAATAAAGGATCCTGCTTTCTATGTATTCGCAATACATTACATTTGTCTATGTTAAGGGACAGTTGCCACTCCCTGCACCAAGTGCCTATCCGCTGCAGATCTTCCTGCATTTCGCTACAATTTTCTAATGCTGCAACTTCTCTGTATACTACAGCATCATCCGCGAAAAGCCGCATGGAACTTCCGACACTATCAACTAGGTCATTTATATATATATTGTGAAAAGCAATGGTCCCATAACACTCCCCTGTGGCACGCCAGAGGTTACTTTAACGTCTGTAGACGTCTCTCATTGATAACAACATGCTGTGTTCTGTTTGCTAAAAACTCTTCAATCCAGCCACACAGCTGGTCTGATATTCCGTAGGCTCTTACTTTGTTTATCAGGCGACAGTGCGGAACTGTATCGAACGCCTTCCGGCAGTCAAGAAAAATAGCATCTACCTGGGAGCCTGTATCTAATATTTTCTGGGTCTCATGAACAAATAAAGCGAGTTGGGTCTCACACGATCGCTGTTTCCGGAATCCATGTTGATTCCTACATTGTAGATTCTGGGTTTCCAAAAACGACATGATACTCGAGCAAAAAACATGTTCTAAAATTCTACAAGAGATCGACGTCAGAGATATAGGTCTATAGTTTTGCGCATCTGCTCGACGACCCTTCTTGAAGACTGGGACTACCTGTGCTCTTTTCCAATCATTTGGAACCCTCCGTTCCTCTAGAGACTTGCGGTAAACGGCTGTTAGAAGGGGGGCAAGTTCTTTCGCGTACTCTGTGTAGAATCGAACTGGTATCCCGTCAGGTGCAGTGGACTTTCCTCTATTGAGTGATTCCAGTTGCTTTTCTATCCCTTGGACACTTATTTCGATGTCAGCCATTTTTTCGTTTGTGCGAGGATTTAGAGAAGGAACTGCAGAGCGGTCTTCCTCTGTGAAACAGCTTTGGAAAAAGGTGTTTAGTATTTCAGCTTTGCGCGTGTCATCCTCTGTTTCAATGCCATCATCATCCCGGAGTGTCTGGATATGCTGTTTCGATCCACTTACTGATTTAACGTAAGACCAGAAGTTCCTAGGATTTTCTGTCAAACTTTAGAGTCAAACTTTAGAGTCAAAATTATACAGACGCTACAGGTCCATGAATAAAACAGATTACCCAGGTGAAAACTAAAATCTGCGAATTCAAGTCAAACATTAATAGAAAACTGTGCCACCGAACGTGGCGGAAATATTGCCTGCCCTACCGGTAATCCTGAACTGCAGGTTGTATTGTGTTGTATTGTATTGAACTGGGGACCTAGAAACAACGGAGAGGCGTCGTCCCCGCCGTAGCCCTCAGTGGTTCACAACCCCACAACAGGCCACAGCGGTCCATCACCCCACCGCAGCCCCACACCGAACCCAGGGTTGTTGTGCGGTTCGGCCCCCAGTGGACCCCCTCGGGAACGTCTCACATCAGACGATTGTAACCCCAACGTTTCCGTGGTAGAGTAATTATGGTGTACGCGTACGTGGAGACAGTGTTTGCGCAGCAATCGCCGACATAGTGTAACTGAGGCGGAATAAGGGCAACCAGCCTGCATTCGAAGAGGCAGATGGAAAACCGCCTTAAAAACCATCCACAACCTGGCCGGCACACCGGACCTCGACACTAATCCGCAGGGCGGATTCGTGTCGGGGACCAGCACGCCTTAACCGGGCGGGCCAACGGGTTACGCTTGTTTGTCGGTATTCTGCTATTGGAGGTGGTATGTCTCTGGACTGATTTACCCAGACAGTTACAAACTGACCTACAGTTTAACGTGGGATCTGAATCAATGAGCAACTCTGGGTTATTCACACGTAGAAGACGTGAAGAAAGCGATACATCTACATCTACATACTCTGCCTGACAAAAAATGTAAAGTACCCAGAACAAACATTCCGATACCCATGAAACCCTGTACACGTACACACCATCGGCGTGTATGTGTGTAAATAATTATAGTTGGAATTCTCGGTGATAGAACTTCCACCGGTACGTACTGGCATTATTCGCGTTTAGTGTTGTTATCAGGCTTAGGGGCGTGGACAGTGCGAGGTATTGAGTGCTCCTCACTGTGAAGGCCGTAGAGGTGCCGTATACTATGTTGAGACAGCGTTATCTGAACTTGACAGAGTTTGCAAGGGCCTGATTGTGGCTCTCCAGTTGGCAGGCTAGTCGAGTCGTGTAATCTCTAGATTTGTGGGGCATTCGGATATGGCAGTGGCCGGATGTTGGACTCCTTGGGAACCTGACAGGAGGCATACTCCTCGTCAAGGTTCCAGTCGACCACGTCTGACTACTACAAGGGAGGATCGCTGTATTGTGCAGCAAGCACGTCGTAACCCCTTGACATCTGCACCTGCCAACCAAGAACAATTAATGTACTCCGTGCTGCATTCTGTTTCATCCAGCGCCATCTGGAGACTAACAGCAACCGAACTATGGAATTAACGGCCAATGTGTAAGCTACAGTTAACACCAGAACGCATACCACTGTATTTGGAATGATCCCGTGATCGGGACGCCTGCTGATGAATCGTGTTTATGCGTTACCTCGGATGCATATCGTCGGCAAGTTCAGCAGCGACCTTGGAAGAGGACACATTCTTCCAACGTGTTGGAGAGACACAGTAATGTTACTCCTGGCGTCGCGTTGCGTGGAGCCATCGGATATGACTTCAGGTCGCGGCTGGTAATAATTGAGGGAACTCTGACGGCACGACGGTATGTCGCGGACGTCCTGCGTCCTCGTGTGTTGCTTCTCATGCGACAGTATATGATGCCATTTTCGAAGAGGGAAATGTTCATCCACATGTGGCACGTGTTTCTGTGAACTGTCTGTGTGATGTTGACGAACTTTCGTGGCCCGCAATATCCCCATACCTGTCCCTGATACAAAATGTGTAGGAGCGGCTCTGACGTCAACTGCCGAGGGAATGATTATGTTAGACAATGTTCCTGGGTGCATTACGTGTTTCCGTCTCTCGCCAAGTGAGGGCATGATCAGCATTATCGAACATCGTCGTTTTGGTGGTCCAGGTGTTATGGTATGGAGAGGCATAATGTTGCATGGGGGTACTGACCTCGACCGCTTCGAGCAGTGCAGTCGGAGGAGCTCGTGGAATGAAAGGACATGCGGTGAATGGGCTTGCCTATCCGTTTCCCCGACCATCCGCTCTTGGACGCGTGGTAAGCATTGGGCAGATGACCATTCAGCAGTTGTCAACCGCGCTGGTGGGTGAATGAAACGCCCTACCACAAGAACTCCTTACCAACCTTGTGGATAGCGTACTAGTTACTCTCCAGATGGTGCTGGATGAAACAGAATACAGCACGGAGTACATTAATTGTTCTTGAGCGGCAGCTGCATATGTGAAGGGTTACGACGCGTTTGCTGCACAATACAGCGATCTTCCCTTGTAGTAGTCAGACGTGACCGACTGGAACCTTGAGGACGTTGCAGAAAAAAAAAAAAATGGAAATTTGTGGTAGGGTCTTATGGGACCAAACTGCTGAGGTCATCGGTCCCTACGCCTACACACTACTTAATCTAACTTAAATTAACTTGAGGTATGGACAACACACGCACCCATGCCCGAGGGAGGACTCGAACCTCCGACGTGGGGAGCCGGACAAGGCGCCCTAGACCACGCCGAGTTATAGAGCATGCATTGCCATCAGTGGTGATCACACATGCTATTGAGACCCTTGTCTCGCATCTTGAAATGTCCAGGGGACCTCATAAATCACGGTGATTTCGGTGTAATAAAAAGTAAATATAAATGTGTGACTAGGACCTCCCGTCGGGTAGACCGCTCGCCGGGTGCAAGTCTTTTGATTTGGCGCCACTTCCGCGACTTTCTCTTTGTCTCATACGGTATTTCTTTCAGTTATTTTCTGTACTATGATGTTTCAGTTCCGTCTTACATGTGGTCCATGTTCCACTGAGCTATGTAAGTTGACAGTCACTTTCGTCCTTAACTATTGCACACCAGTGTATTTCATGCGCCTTAAGGTATGCAGCTCAACTCACACAGTCTGCATCTGGGATGGATAATTTAAATTCGGTTACCTATCTTCAGGGCATGAAAAATATTCTGGGACAGTTTTATTTTGCCCAATCTCCAAATAAACCACTTATCAAAGAGGATCACTAGCACTATGAAACTGTTAGCTATCGATGCTGCTACCCACAGGAAAGCCGGCCGGGGTGGCCGAGCGGTTCTAGGCGCTGCAGTCTGGAACCGTGCGACCGCTACGGTCGCAGGTTCGAATCCTGCCTCGGGCATGGATGTGTGTGATGTCCTTACGTTAGTTAGGTTTAAGTAATTCTAAGTTCTAGGGGACTGATGACTTTAGAAGTTAAGTCCCATAGTGCTCAGAGCCATTTGAACCATTTTTGAACCCACAGGAAACTGTCGTCAATGTACGGTGGTAAGGAAATGCAGAAACACTTGAAAAAAAATTCAGCTTGCGGCAGTTCTCTTGACAGGCGTATAAATGCAAGATAATGCCTGTAACAACGAGACAACCCGATAGCATCTGATTACATCTTGAGCACGTCAAATCACAAAAGCATTTATAGGTAATACTAAGAAGCGATATAAAATGCGTCACATCACAAAATAATTTATGGGTAATACCAAGAAGCGATATAAAATGGAATTAATTCGTAAAACTAGTATTGGGAAAGCGAATGAAAGACTTAAATTTGTAGGAATCTTCTGGGAAGATGCAAGTACTCTGTAAAGGAAATTACGTTCAAGATGAGGAGCTGTTTGATCATTGCACCAAATTCTGTTTGATTCCCTATACACAGTCGAGCTAGCTGGATTTATGGTAGCTCTTTGGAACTGACGAGTGATTCCTTCCGCAGAGTTCACGTGATTCTCTACAGCCTCGTCTGCAGTGCTCGGCAGTGCCTGCCCGTCAGTACAGAAGGTCTGCCTGGGCTTGTTTTGGCTGTGGTTGTTCCTTTGCGTTTCCACTTCACAATCACATCACCAGCAGTCGACTTCAGCAGCCTTAGAAGGAATGACACAATTTCAGAGACTTTATTTATCGCATACGGACATGTTTTTATCTGTATAGACGGAAGCAGAGAGTGCAAATTTGTA
The DNA here is from genome assembly GCF_023864345.2 of Schistocerca serialis cubense. Lineage (NCBI taxonomy): Eukaryota > Metazoa > Arthropoda > Insecta > Orthoptera > Acrididae > Schistocerca > Schistocerca serialis. The sequence continues at coordinate 448,268,993 of NC_064641.1, read as the reverse complement.
CCAAGGCCGGGACTCGAACCCGTGTCTCCCGCTTACTAGGCAGGTGCTTTTTTCACCAAGACACCTTAGCACAGTGCTTCACATAACTGCACGTATCACCCTGGCACGTCTCCCTCCTCGATCAGTGCAGCTGTCTGAACCACTGTGTCAAGGTAGGTTAGTGGCTAAAGCTCCTGCCTATTAAGCAGGAGACCCGCGTTCGATTCCCGGCCTTGGTACAAATTTTCACTCGCCGCTTCAGTCTATACACATAAAAGATTCAGAAAGGTTGAAAAACCATCTACATCCACAACCATATGGATAATCTGCAAATAACACTTAAGTGCCTGGCAGAGGGATCATCAAACCACCTTCATAATAATTCACTGCTATTCCAGTCTCATAAGCGCGCAGACAAAATGAACACCTATATCTTCCCGTGCGAGCTCTGATTTTGTTTCTCCCTGTGTAGGTCGGCGTCAACAAAATATTTTCGCATTCGGAGGAGAAAGTTGGTGATAGAAATTTCGCGAGAAGATTCCGCCGTAACGAAAAACGCGTTTGTTTTAATGATGTCCACCGCAAATTCTGTAACACGTCAGTGACACTCTTCCCTATTTCGGGGTAATAAAAAGCCCACTGCTCTACTTTGAACTTTGTAAATATACTCCCTTAATGCTATCTGGTAAGGATCCCAGACCGCGCAGCAGTACCCTATAAGAGGACGGACTAGCATAGTGTAGGCAGTCTCTTTAGTAGATCTCTTACATTTTTTTAAGTGTTCTGATAGTAAAACGTAGTCGTTGGTTTGCATTCCCCACAACATTTTTCATGTATTCTTTCTAATTTAAGTTGTTCGTAATTGTAATTTCTAGGTATTTAGTTGAATTTACGGTCTGCATATTTGACTGATTTTTCGGGTAACGGAAGTTTAACGGATTCCTTTTAGCATTCATGTGGATGATCTCACACTTGTCACTATTTAGTGTCAATTGCCAATTTTTGCACCATACACATATCTTGTAGTTTGTTTTGATCTTCTGATGACTTCACTAGACGGTAAACGAAAGGATCATCTGCAAACAACGTAAGACGGCCGATCAGATTGTCTCCTAAATCGTTTATATAGATAAGTAACAGCAGAGGGCCTATAACACTACCTCGTAGAACGCCAGAAATCACTTCTGTTTTACCCGATGACTTTCCGTCAGTTTCTACGAACTGTGACCTCTGTGACAGGAAATCACGAACCCAGTCACATAACTGAGACGATATTTCATAAGCACGCAATTTCACTACAAGCCGCTTTTGTGGTGCAATACTGAAAGCCTTCAGTAAATCTAGAAATGCGGAATCAATCTGAAATCCTGCCAATAGTACTCAGCTCATCGTGTCAGTAAACAGCTAGTTATGTTTCACAAGAACGATGTTTTGACTATGCTTCAACAGGCTGTTCTCTTCGAGGTAATTCATAATGTTCCAACACAATATACGTTCCAAAATCCTGCTGCATATCGACGTTAATGATATGGGCCTGAATGGCCTAGCGGTTCTAGGCGCTACAGTCTGGAACCGTGCGACCGCTACGGTCGCAGGTTCGAATCCTGCCTCGGGGATGGATGTGTGTGATGTCCTTAGGTTAGTTAGGTTCCAGTAGTTCTAAGTTCTAGGGGACTGATGACCTCAGAAGTTAAGTCCCATAGCGCTCAGAGCCATTTGAGCCATTTTGCTCAGAGACATTTGAACCATTTTTGATATGGGCCTGTAATTAATTGGATTACTTCTCCTACTTTTCTTGAATATTGGTGTGACCTGTGCAACATGGCGAATTTGTTACCGTGGTAACATCCAATGACTTATCCACCTTCGAAGTCACTGAGCCCGCGTGACTGACGAATTCTGTTGTGACTGCTTCTGTGACGGACAGCAACAGCATTCCCTACCTCTTTTTGAACTGGCGCGTCAACCTCTTGTGACATGTAGTGGCCGGCCTCAGTGGCCGTGCGGTTCTAGGCGCTACAGTCTGGAACCGGGCGACCGCTACGGTCGCAAGTTCGAATCCTGCCTCAGGCATGGATGTGAGTGATGTCCTTAGGTTAGTTAGGTTTCATTAGTTCTAAGTTCTAGGCGACTGATGACCTCAGAAGTTAAGTCGCATAGTGCTCAGAACCATTTGAACCATTTGACATGTAGTGGTCAATTCATACATGTGTCCAGATGCCTTTGGTGAGGTAGTTTAAATCTGTACGAATTCTCACTGTCCGAAAGATATCAAATGGTTCAAATGGCTCTGAGCACTATGGGACTTAACATCTGAGGTCACCAGTCCTCTAGAACTTAGAACTACTTAAACCTAACTAACCTAAGGACATCACACACATCCATGCCCGAGGCAGGAATCGAACCTGCGACCGTAGCAGTAGCGCGGTTTCGGACTGAAGCGCCTAGAACCACTCGGCCACAGCGGTCGGCAGCTGTAGCAGTCATCTGAGGCTGTACCAGAAACGTTTACCGAGCCTTACTAGTGTTGAGCAGCCAACTACAGTGGTGGCTCACCGTGTTACAGATGGTGGCAGCCGAGGAGGGCGTGGCAGCGGGCCCCGGGCCGGCCGCAGAGTCCTCCGGCGGCGGCCCCGGGTCGGCGGACGTGGGCCTCGAGCTGCAGACGCTGCAGGAGCGCCGCCGCCGCCAGTTCACGACGCAGCACTCCACCCTGTGGACGCGCCGGCAGCAGGCCGTGTGCGTGCGCCGCGCCTACAAGAAGTACGGCTCCAATTCTGCGCCCAACGTCATCCTCGACGGCCTCAACATGACCGTCCCCAAGGGCACCATGTGAGTCTCTCGCTTCTGTCTCCCTAGACCAGTGCTCGCCAAGAATCAACTATTCGTATGGCCCGCGATTCTCAGCCGTATTTTATAACAGTATGCATCTGACAACTAACAGCCGAATCCAAAACGTCAACTAACGTTAAGAGCTGTAGTAACAAAAAAGTACTTACACAGCCAGTTCATATTTTAAAATGTGCTTAATTTTAATCGATATTGATGAATTCGTCCACGAGCTAAGTAAAGTTACCTCACGGGTATAGGGGTCGAGTACCACGGCCACTGCTGTGTTACAGCGAGAAACTTTGATTGCTTCGTCTTCCAGTACCGGTAACTCACGTGTGCGAGCGTCCCGTACCGATCAGCTGCTACGGTATGAATTTTGAGACGGAAGTAACATGGATTTGTGAATGCGTGTTACAGAGACGGTCATCTTCAAATGTGGAACTTACTTGCAGCGAGGAACGTTACATTAAAGACATTATAATAATACAGTGCAATGAGTAGAAGAAGACTGACATTCAAATCATATGTCATACTGTCTCATATTGAATAATGCTTTGAAACATAAGTACAGTTACTTTTATTAAGCAATTAACCATCCGTTCACACAGAGAACACAAGACAAAACTATGCTACGACTTTTGGGTCACTGAGGGTGCAACAATCTGAAATAGAGTACAGCTGACACGGCGTGGTCTCAATGGTACAAATTTTTAACGATCACTACATGGGGGACAGCTGCCAACTTATCGCGCCCTTACCACAACTAGTCTACTGGACGCTTGCTATTACCGATTTGTACTGCTCACTAGTTCATAATAATAAGATTGGTACATATGCGGCCCGAGGTGTCATCCCTCAATGTTAATACTGGCTCTTTGGCTCTTGAGCAAAAAGCTTTGACGACCACTGCCCTAGACACTCCAATAGGCAGCGTATCTCAAACCTTTAGACTGCCTATTTTCAGAAAGTGATCGAATGGTCAGAAATTGTTCCAACCATGGTTCAGGCTCATAACACACATTGAAGGAAATGGAAAGTGCTACACCAAGAAGCACAAGTACAATGTCAATCACATAATGGATGTGAAATCATTAAACTATTATTCGATATTGAACTGATATCCCATCACAAGGAGCACAGGAAACTGTCGGCGATGAAGATGGCTGCAGCAAGACTGACGGCGTTGATATGAACTGTGTATTACTCCAAAGAACTCTAGAAGTATAGGTGTGCAACAGCGGCCAGAGGCGCGCCCGGCGTCGATACATGGCGTCTACGTTCCACAGATGCGGTCAGGCGTCAATCTCGCGGCTCACGATGGCGAAAAGTGGTTTCAAGAGGACGGCGGTAGCCGCTGCCCCCGTAATGCTAAGGCCTTTACAAGGTCAGCCTACCACGGCGGCCTACTGTTGTTTTGCTTCTGGCGGGGCACTTGCGTCTCCCCGTCCGAGGCAAGTGCCGAGCGCCAGCGGTGCCTATCAGAGCATTACTTCGATCCTCGCCTCACCTGTTTCCGTCCTGAAGCAGGAACATCGTTGGCGCTTGGCAGTGGCAGCCGTGCACAACGGATGCCGATTCGAAGCCTGGCTGTGTAGGCGTCCCAGCCTGGCCAAACGGACAGCTTTTATACACGCCTGGGCAGTTCTTGTTCCGGTTTAAGTCACGTACGCGCCGCTGTAAGCGACGTGAAAACATGTCGAAAAGTCTATCATTGCCCCAGTGACGAAGCTCCTGATAAGGCAAAATTGCTGAAATTGCAGATGTCGAGAAGCGTTTGAAATTCAGCATCGGGTCCTGGCATGTTCCCGCAACGCTAAAATATGGTCATCCGGGAGGCAGCCTTCTGTCGATTGCGATTTACGATTCTGAGTTCACTGCCGAAAATAACTGAAGACTTCATCTAACAGGCACTGGCTAATCAAACCTACTTCTTCAAACCTACAGCTTTCAAATTTCGTGTTTGTTAACGTAGATGTGCTCTTTCAAATACCTCAACTGTAGCTGAGTCATCGTAAGTTGATGCCTGGCAACTGCAGCGGGCCGGGCGCGCCGCAGCTTCGCGGGGCTGCCTCAACCAGTGCTGTAATGAGATTTTGTAAACGTCTCCGTGGCAACACCTCAGTGTGTTTCTTGCTCTACAGACGCCTACGATTCCGCCTGCAGCCGTTAGTACTTCGCAGTTGAAAGCTGGCAATACTGCTGTGAACTGTCAGGAAGCTTCTTACGCCGCCTCAAGAGGACAAGTCCGGTGATCTTGGCATTGAAAGAAGATCACTGAAACCAAGAATCAGGCATCTAGATAAAATGTTCCTCACAGCTGCCATTGCTGCACTTGCAGTGTGCGATGTTGCACAATCCTATTGAAAATAAACACTCTTCTCATTTATCTGTCGTTTCCGCAATTTCGGCAGAAAGAACGTGATCATCATGTGTAAAAACGAGATCTGAATTTCACTGTCGCTGTTATGCCATAAAAAAAGGCACGAATACACCAGCCGCAGCTATGGCGCACAGTACAATTACATATGGGAAATGAAGAAGTGTTTCACAATGTACAGAAGGCTGTTTAGGGGCCCAAAAACAGTAGCTCTGTTAGTTAACTGAACGATTTAAGTGAAAATGCTCCTATTGCATTTGGGTCGCGTTCAGACATAATTTGCATACACACAGCGAAGTCTTCACGTTGTTGAAAGCCACTATCTTTCACCTGCTGAATCACCAGCAATTTATAGGAATGGAATTCTAAATCGCGTTGTGGCAGTTTTCTCACAGACTCATATGTGATCTGTAGACAGATTTATGTGCGGATCGTTTCGGACTACTGATGATTGACTCTCTCGCAATGGCGTCGTTTTCGGGTGTCCTTGCTTCTTGATAAGAATGTTTTCTGTTGTTCTGACAGCTGAAACCTATTTTAGGATCGTATTCCGACTTGGAGCTATGCGATTAAAATGCCGACGAAATATCGGCCGTGCTGTAACAACAGACTCACAAGGGGACCGCACGAATTTCGCATCGTCGATTTGATTCATACTGACAGCGTGCGTAGAGCACGAGTAGCACTTCAACATATGTAGACAGGACGACGCAACTCTCAACCGTTTTCGAGAAGATCTAGTTCGAAAATTTTAGCCGCGCTTATGTACTGTGTATAGTCGTAGATGTAACCTCGCAAGAAATTACACAGACAAATGGAGTGTTACAAGGAGACCCCCTCAGTCCCCTTGAGTTCAACGTAGTCATATACGACGTGGGCCTAGCGATAAGAACTTCGGCTTCGTCCCTCAAGATCTATATATACGCAGACGACATGGTGGTGGGATCACACGATACAAATGAATCATAAAAAGGAATAAATGCTCTCGGAACGTGGGCTGAATACAACGGACTGCAGATAAACGCAGAAAAGACTGTACACATGGTCTTCAAGAAAGGAGGGCGCCTATCCACGAAGGACAAAATACACCTGAAACAAGAACCTCTACAAACTACGAACAACACCCCCTGGAATGTTGCTCATGGATGGCAGCACAACAGGTGCAATCACCGGACTGACGTGCAAATTTGCAGTCAGGGGAGGTGGGATAATCACGATATTGGTCCTGCTGTCATGCGAAATCGCACCCTAGACCACAACTTCAGGTGTAGGTCCAGGGTGTCTAGCATGGAGACACTTTGGCCTCTTTCTATCCAACACACGGCCATCACTGGCACTGGTGCCAGCTTTCGTCAGAAAAAGTAACAAACCTCCACCCTGCCCTCCAATGAGCTCTCGCTTGATAGCACTAAAGTCGCAAATGGTGGTGGTTTGGGGTTAGTGGAATGCCCGCTAAAGGGCATCTGGCTCGGAGTTATCCTTAAAGTAAACACTTGTCAGCCTTTAGGATAAAGGTACTTAGGCAGAGACGCGATGCGGTTCCGTGCCTGCTGAAATGGTGGACAGTCGCGGAGTGAATGACACATTCTGTCGTGTCCATCCCGCCACTGACAGCGCTGTGTTAGCCACTCTAAAACCATCGGTTACCCGTTGGTCACCCATACTTCACACACCAAGTACACTACTGGCCTTTAAAATTGCTACACCACGAAGATGACATGCTACGGACGCGAAATTTAACCGACAGGAAGAAGATTCTGCGATATGAAAATGATTAGCTTTTCAAAGCATTCACACAAGGTTGGCACCAGTGGCGACACCTACAACGTGCTGACATGAGGAAAGTTTCCAACCACTTTCTCATACACAAACAGCAGTTGACCGGCGTTGCCTGGTGAAACGTTATTGTGATGCCTCGTGTAAGGAGGAGAGATGCGTACCATCACGTTTCCGACTTTGATAAAGGTCGGATTGTAGCCTATCGCAATTGCGGCTTATCGTATCGCGACATTGCTGCTCGCGTTGGTCGAGATCCAATGACTGTTAGCAGAATATGGAATCGTTGGGTTCAGGAGGATAATACGGAACGCCGTACTGGATCCCAACGGCCTCGTATCACTAGCAGTCGAGATCACAGACATCTTATCCGCATGGCTGTAACGGATCGTGCAGCCACGTATCGATCCCTGAGTCAACAGATGGGGACGTTTGCAAGACAACAACCATCTGCACGAACAGCTCGACGACGTTTGCAGCAGCATGGACTATCAGCTCGTAGACCATGGCTGCTGTTACCCTTGACGCTGCATCACAGACAGGAGCGCCTGCCATGGTGTACTCAACGACGAACCTGGGTGCACGAATGGCAAAACGTCATTTTTTCGGATGAATCCAGGTTCTGTTTACAGCACCATGATGGTCGCATCCGTGTTTGGCGACATCGCTGTGAACGCACATTGGAAGCGTGTATTCGTCATCGCCATAGTGGCGTATAACCCGGCGTGATGGTATGGTTACACGTCTCGGACACCTCCTGTTCGCATTGACGGCTCCTTGAACAATGGACGTTACATTTCAGATGTGTTACAACCCGTGGCTCTCCCTTTCGTTCGATCCCTGCGAAACCCTACATTTCAGCAGGATAATGCACGACCGCATGCTGCTGGTCCTGTACGGGCCTTTCTGGATACAGAAAATGTTCGACTGCTGCCCTGGCCAGCACATTCTCCAGATCTCTCACCAATTGAAAACGTCTGGTCAATGGTGGCCGAGCAACTGGCTCGTCACAAAACGCCAGTCTCTTCTCTTGATGAACTGTGGTATTTTGTTGAAGCTGCATGGGCAGCTGTACCTGTACACGCCATCCAAGCTCTGTTTGACTCAATGCCCAGGTGTATCAAGGCCGTTATTACGGCCAGAGGTGGTTGTTCTGGGTACTGATTTCTCGGGATCTGTGCACCCAAATTGCGTGAAAATATAATCACGTGTCAGTTCTAGTGTAATATGTTTGTCCAATGAATACCCGTTTATCATCTGCATTTCTTGTTGGTGTAGCAATTTTAATGGCCAGTAGTGTACTGATACAGTGGAATGTCAGGTCTTAAATGGCTACACAGGATAATTGAAATGGCCTGGGAGTCGGGACAGGTTCCATCAGACTGGACAAAAGCAGTAATCACACCAATCTTTAAACATGGAAACAGAAAAGATTGTAACAACTACAGAAGTATATCTTTAATCAGTGTTGTGGGTAAAATCTTCTCAGGTATTGTTGAAAGGAAAGTGCGAGTATTAGTTGAGGACCAATTGGATGAAAATCAGTGTGGGTTTAGGCCTCTTAGAGGTTGTCAGGACCAGATCTTTAGCTTACGGCAAATAATGGAGAAGTGTTATGAGTGGAACAGGGAATTGTATCTATGCTTTATAGATCTAGAAAAGGCATATGACCGGGTTCCTAGGATGAAGTTTTTGTCTGTTCTACGAGATTGTGGAATAGGAGGCAAACTTTTGCAAGCAGTTAAAGGTCTTTACATGGATAGTCAGGCAGCAGTTAGAGTTGACGGTAAATTGAGTTCATGGTTCAGAGTAGTTCCAGGGGTAAGACAAGGCTGCAACCTGTCTCCACTGTTGTTCATATTATTTATGGATCATAAGTTGAAAACAATAGACTGGCTGGGTGAGATTAAGATGTGTGAACACAAAATAAGCAGTCTTGCATATGCGGATGACTTAGTTGTGATGGCAGATTCGATTGAAAGTTTGCAAAGTAGTATTTCAGAGCTAGATCAGAAATGTAAGGACTATGGTATGAAGATTAGCATCTCCAAAACGAAAGTAATGTCAGTGGGAAAGAGATATAAACGGATTGAGTGCCAAATAGGAGGAACAAAGTTACAACAGGTGGACGGTTTCAAGTACTTAGGATGCATATTCTCACAGGATGGCAACATAGTGAAAGAACTGGAAGCGAGGTGTAGCAAAGCTAATGCAGGGAGTGCTCAGCTACGATCTACTCTCTTCTGCAAGAAGGAAGTCAGTACTAAGACTAAGTTATCTGTGCACCGTTCAATCTTTCGACCAATTTCGTTGTATGGGAGCGAAAGCTGGGTGGATTCAGGGTACGTTATCAATAAGGTTGAGATAACGGATATGAAAGTAGCTAGGATGATTGCAGGTACTAGTAGATGGGAACAATGGCAGGAGGGTGTCCACAATGAGGAAATCAAAGAAAAACTGGGAGTGAACTCTATAGATGTAGCAGTCAGGGCGAACAGGCTTAGATGGTGGGGTCATGTTACACGCATGGGAGAAGCAAGGCTACCCAAGAGACTCATGGGTTCAGCAGTAGAGGGTAGGAGGAGTCGGGGCAGACCAAGGAGAAGGTACCTGGATTCGGTTAAGAATGATTTTGAAGTAATAGGCTTAACATCAGAAGAGGCACCAACGTTAGCACGGAACAGGGGATCATGGAGGAATTTTATAAAGGGGACTATGCTCCAGACTGAACGCTGAAAGGCATAATCAGTCTTAAATGATGATGATGATGTTGATGATGAGTAGTGTACTGAAGGCCCCTCTTTACTCGTTTTCAGCGCTGGCGCCATCGTTTTTCTGTCGTTTGACACGCGTCGTTACTTTGCAGCTACGGCCTGCTCGGGGCGAGCGGGTGCGGCAAGACGACGCTGCTGAGCTGCATCGTGGGCAGGCGGCGCCTCGACGGCGGAGAGATCTGGGTGCTGGGCGGCCGGCCCGGCTCCCGAGGCTCCGGCGTTCCAGGCCCGCGCATCGGCTACATGCCACAGGTCAGCAGCGCGCCTCATCGGCACATCCAGCACTTGCCGTTTGAAAATTACGAGCGCGGCCTGGAAACTAATGCTGAATTAGTTACGAACAAGTATGAGGATTACCAAGAGTCTTAACGGGGTTGACGTCGACAACAGAGACAAATGAACTCCTCAACAAATGTAGTTGCTCAGTGGGGGGTAATTTATGACGAATGAAAATAAAGTGCTAAATACTCCTTGATGCTAGGACTACAAGTTGCACTAAATTAATTCGTATTTTAGTGACATTTATAGCTTATCACTACGTTCCGCCTGTAATTATGTATACAGTGTGTCCCAAAGAGCACCGACGAACTTTATGGACACGTTAAGTTAAAAATGTCTGGTCAATATGGGCCGTAAAATGCATAAGTTGAGAGGTGTGAGCACTTGTTCACCTTCGATATTATGAAAAATATCTCTTCTACCACAAGGTCTTTGCTTTCCATATTTTGGGAGGAGGAAGTATTGACCAAAACAAAAACAAAAATGGCTAGTAAACATGGGGTCTAATATGCATATTTCAAGAGCTACGAGTACTTGTTCATCTTCGCTACAGTGAAACACATCTCTTCTACTGAAAAAGTGCTCATAGCTCTTAAGGAAAGCAGTTTACAGCCCATGTTTTCTAGGCTTTTTTTCTTGCCTTTGTCCATACTGTCTCCTCCCAAAATATGAAAAGCAAAGAGCTTGCAGTAGAAGAGATGTGTTTCATAATAACGAAGATGAACAAGTGCTTATATCTCTTAAGGTTAAGACCCCTTGTTTATTAAACATTTTTTCTTGTTTTGGTGTGACGTACTTGCCCCTTAAGTTTGTCGGTGTTTTCTTGGGACACCCTGTGTTTTAAACACATATTTGCGGATTAACTTTCTTAGATGGAAAAGTTCAAGTTCAGTAGTTTTAAAATGTGTATGTATGTGGTTTAGCTATAATATCACAGTTCACGTTGAAACCTCTTCCACTTCCAGGTCCCAGCACTATGCACCCCACCGCCCCCCCCCCCCCCCCTCCTAATTTCATTTCATTTCACTTCTTGCTACTCACCTTGTCTTCCAGTTCACACTCCATCACACTACTATACACTTATGTCCACTCCTCATGGCTCACCCTCCCCAACCCAAAAAAAACTCTATCACCATTAGTTGCCTACTCATACACAGCATATAAATACACAGCAACATAATTAAATACAATTATACCCATACAATAAACAAAAAAATGATATATGTCAAAGGCAAACTAGTGGTCAGGTTATGCTCGCAACACTACAAAACAGAACCCGTAGTACATATTTAGAAGTATAAAAACAAACAGAAAACAGTTGTGTGCGAAAAAGCGTGCCGTGAAAAACATAAAAAAGTGCCTAGTGCTACAGAGCAACTGAACATTAGACAACAACTATCAGTGTGTAACGAAGAAAACCATCAACGATGTGCTTGCAGACGGCATTTCCCGATGTAGGCGAGAAATCAAGCGGAAATCACCTTAAATAAAAACCAACATATTGTTAACGAGCTGTTTTTCGATCTTAAAACAAATCGAAATGTAAATAACTTAATTACAGGCCACTGATGCTTTACCTCAATAAAGGGAAACGCGTCTCGTGAAAAACACGCTTTTCTTGTAGTTGCTACGAGAGAACGACAATACCCTCAACAAAGGAAATCAATTCAAATGAATAACTTGATGTAATATTAAGAATTCTACTTTAAAGACTTATAATGTAATTGTTCATTTGCTTTAAAACAATATTTAATTTATTTTTAATAACAAATATTTCTCATGGGTACTTACGTATTTGTCCGACGCTTTCTGCTAGATCATTTGTATTCATTGTAAATAGCAACGGGTTTATCACACTTGCCTGTGGTATCACTAACCGCATCATTGCATTGCCCTACCTGTTATTACGAATTAACTGAGTACGCGGCATTGCCCGGGTATGTATTTATTTCAATCCTAATTGTCCATCTCCCCCTTCCCCTTCTCTCTGTCCACCTCCCACCACTCCTCTCTGCCCGTCTGCTTCTCCCTCCTCTCTTTGCCCATTTCCTCCTCCCCCCCTCTCTCTCTCTATCTCCTCCCTTCTACCTCTCCACTCCTCTCCTTCCCTTTCTCTGTCCTGCTCCTCATCCCCTCTCTCTGTGTCGTACAACGATATAATTTTACAGGTACTTCAGCGGCATATACAGATACTGTCTGCTAAATGTGTAGGGAATAGAGTTAGTAGCAAAGAAGTAATAAGTTTATAAGTCATCACGTCATGCCTGATGTGACAATTTTACTGCATTGACGGCGAAAATGTAGTAACGTATATATTGTGAATTGTAAGCTAGAAAAAATTTCGTAAAGATTTGCAATTATCTCTAAAGTTTATTGCAAGTTACTAAGTGCTCTCGTTCTCAAATACTGGCTGAACAAAATGTCGGTATTCGTGGGTCGTGGCCTACAATTCTTTTTCACCCACAACCCCTGTGATAGGTTGTTTTTACCTCCACAACGTTTCTTCCAGACAGTACGCGATTTGTATATGAAGTTTGGATGAAATCTGTCCAGTGGTTTCGGAGGAGATGTGGAACATACATTTTTATAATGCGGATGGATGTATTTTTGTCCATGATCCGGTTTTGATGAAATAAAGCCTATACGTTGCTCCAAGCTACGCTGGAGTCACCAGTGAAAACTGAATAGAAATCCGTCTGGTAGTTTTGGAGATTAGCGTATTCAAAGAAAAACAGACACATCGGTTTTACGGTTTTATTATTAGTATAGATTTCTGTATAATACCGGTAATTGCAAAAATTATAATTAAAAAATCGATGTTACTAAACAGATTAGTCCATCCCTAATTATTAACAACTAACAGAAATGGTAAGATTTATATCGTTCCTCCACATTAATACTATTTAATTTATAGAATAAATGTTTGTTCAGATTTTAATAAAGGCTAAGTTAATTTCATTAAACTATGTTTGAAACACAATGCAGGAGCTAAGCATTGTACATAACTTTCAGTTCACCGTCTCAAATCTCCCATACACGTAGTCCAAATAGCGTCACCTTTTAGTGATTTGTAAGATATCCTGCAACTCGACAACCTTTAGTATACTACCAGATACACTTAATTATAGTAGAGCTATGAGGGAGAAAAACTCTTTTGGTCATTTCTCGGCGACTGCAAGCACTATCCAGCATAAAAGTTGAATGTTTCTAAAAATAAAATACAGGTTGAAGAAAAAGACATTATACGGGTATAGAGAGAAAAATGTCGTCATTAGAGTGTCAACGTATTCACATCACAGATGTGATGTCAATTAGACTAGTTGAAGTCCAGGCAGCGAGCACACTTAAAACCACAGTCTGCAACACCTGAAGAAATTACTAGATCAGCATTCGCAGCACTGCACACAAAAATGGAATAGTCACATAGGTTGGAAACTCAAAAAAATACCTTCAATCACATTTGCAATGCCTCGGAATTTTTATCACATGGTAGCTTCTTACCCCATTAGTGTGTGTTGTGTTGCTGCCTATCTATGAGTAAGATGACGAGACGACATAAAAACCATAAACGCTGTACACACACACACACACACACACACACACACACACACACACACACACACACAGACAGACAGAAAAACGTTTTCTCTTTGTGCTACGAACAATGAACATACAAACCACAACAAGCAAGAAATTCTTGCATAATTTATTTACTTTGTTGGGTACATACGAAAAGCAGGTCGCATTGTGTAGCTTCTAAGCATCTGTGCATTCCGACCAATACGCTTCTCCCCTTTCTTTCGCAGGAGATAGCCCTGTACGGTGAGTTCGGCATAAAGGAGACGCTGACATACTTCGGATGGCTCGCAGGCATGTCAGCCAAGGAAGTCGATGCCAAGTTCGATTTCTTAATCGAACTACTGAAGTTGCCCAACACCAGCAGGTTCGTCAAGGAACTGAGGTAAGTCGTACTCAAATTCAGCCTTTCATTGCCACTGTCAAAGCACAGGAACAGTCATAAGAAAGTGAGTTCACCGGACAAAAAGTTAGTCACCCAGTGCCTAGCGCACAGATGAATCGTAAAACATTTACAGATGGCGCAGCGATTGAGTCTCATGCTCAACAGCGCACGTACTGCCTCTACGTGAGCATAAGACACTAGCGACCATTGAGACATTTCCTGTATGTTTCAAGCGGACGTTGTACGTAAATATGGGTAAGGTAAGGACGTAACGAAGTGGCAAAAAGGGGAATCGTCTTTGGCCGTACCCATGGCCATACGATGTGTGAATTTGATGGATTTTTTGGTGTTTCGCGGCGGACTGTTCGCACAAGTGGCCATGAAACACTAGTTCAGAATTGTGGTCGGGAAAAGATCCTGACTGATAGGGACCCGGGACGCGTTTCATGGCTTGGGAATCAAAATCTTTGCTGCAGGCAGTGAATGAAGGTCCATCCTCCCCTATTAGCGAGAGAACATTGCGACGGTAATTACATGTTAATAGCATCTGGAGTCGGTCACCTCGCAACAGGCCATTGTTCACACAGGCATATAAAGCTGCATGTTTTCAGTGGGCTAGAAATCATCGTCCGTGGGCAGTAGCTGACTGCGGAACGTAATGTGGTCTGACGAATCACGTTTTTGTATTTACTCAAATGGTGCTCTTCGTCGAATGCACCGAAGGCCAAATGAACCATTTCATCCCGAATGTGTGCAAGGTTACGTGTAAGCCGGAAGTGGTTATTTGATGTTTTCAGTGTGGTTCTCTTATCGTGAATTGGGCCTGATCACTGAGGTGACCACCAACATGAACCAACATTCTGAATGGTCGGGTGTTGTCCTTCAGTCAACATCTGCATGATGATTATGCTGTTGATATCCCTGTTTTTCAGTACAACAGCTAAGTTCATCGGACTGGAAGAATATGTGACTGGTTTTCTGAACACTCCCCCACCTCTTTACATCTACATTGGCTGGAAAATCACCTGACTTAAATCATATCTATGGGACACGTTGGAACAGCAGGTAAAATGCCGCCATCATCATACCCGCAATTTGGTGGAATTGCACGATAAAATCCTCAGTGATTGACTTAACCTGGTTGCGGCATACCTTCACAACCGTGTGGACTCAGTCCCTAACCAAATCCAGGGGTTATCAAGTCCAGGGGCGGAATTACACGGTATTAAATGATGCTTGTAATGACTTCTCTAGAGCTAATTTTTTTGTCCTGTGAGCTTATCATCAATTGAATTACAGACTGAACAGTGTAGCAGTTTACTTTGTTTGCAAGAACACCTAATTACGCATTGCCCATTGACTTATTTATACCCCCAACCTTTTCCTACGACTCCTCTCCCCCAAGCGCTAGGGTTTGTATACTTCCTATCGATGTAGGGCAATTACTGTATTCGCGGATCATATAGCTATAGGATAGCGATTTATTGCAGGTATTGTTCCTTCTACTACACATAAAATTCTACAGATATCTACTCTTTGCTAAAAGTTTCCAGAAGTTCTATATAGTTTTATTCGTTTTATTTGACTACACATAGAGTGCCATCCATCGGCCTAGAGATTCCAAGGACTATAGATCCGACACTAAAAGCACCCTTTTCTACAGCTTTCTACATGTCACCCCTTTGCGCCCCTACGACTCTGCCCCTACAGGTGCTAGAGTTGCTTACTTCTATCATAATTTTTCCATTTAGTCAGTCATGTGTATACCAATTTTAGCTGAAATTCCTTCAAGAATTACAAAGTTCCCATATTCACCCCCGCTGCTATGGGGGTCTTACATTAATGCATTTTCCCCCAGATAATGTGTTACATGTGCACCATGTTAATACAATTTCTCCAAGAATTTCAGAGTTTTTCTGGAATATATGCACTACCAACGTATCTTCGATGATTGTGCATGGTGATACGTTTGTTTTGTAAGTGACTGAATTGGAAAGCGGTACTAAAGAATCGATAAGAAAGGATCTCTACTTTAGGAGATGATAAAGTAAACTTAAATTTGTGGCCGTATGCTTAGATACGATCGTTACGTGGAATAGAGAATTGATATGAAGAAGTTAGAATTAAGGTAAAACAGGAGACAAAAGGTGCTAGTCGATAGCAGAAGTGTTATAGGACTCCAAACATCGTCCCCAAAATATCTAAGAGAATATTATGACTGCGACAGTGAGGTATTGCCTTTAGAAGAAAAAGACTATTAATAATGTTTGAGAATATCGATACGCGTGTGTTCTCAAATTCAAGCAATCACAGCAATATAAACATTTCTACGAAAGTATCTTGTTTCCGTAAGTAAGAAAAAGCTCAATAGAAAAAGCGTTTCAGTGTGTAAAACAGTCAATACCACAAGCATTCAATCGATCTGAGACACTCCTACCTCTTCCATGCAACCAAGAAAATGATTAACTCTCTTAAAAGTAAAAATCATCTTACGGTTGATAACATTTTAAGTAAGGTATATATATGTTGTATTCAGCCATATATGTAATGCATCGCTGTCACAAGATATTGTTCATATTGTGTCATTGCCAAATCGCCCTTTAAGGAAGGCATTAGGACAAATATTAATAAATGACAGATATTAATATGTGTCGACCCTTTTCACTATTATTTACTTTCTCAAACGTTTTGTAATAGGCAATGTTGTAAGTAGCAGTTGATCATTTCTACAAATTTTGAGGTTCTGGGTTAATCACAATTTAAGTTTTAGTAGGGTATCTCCACTGAACGTGCCAAGTACTATTTAATATATTACGACAAAAAAATCAGTTACTAGGAACTTTTCTGACCTGAGTAATTCATTCGAATGTAAAAATCATAACATTCCTTTCGAAAACCTTAAAGTTTATGGCCTTTGGAAACTTCATATTTAACTGGTAGGAAGCAAAAGATCATGTTGATAGCTCATGCAGTTTTTGTGGTGAATCTTCTGAGTGGGGACAAGTTACTTCTGCTGCTCCACAGCCTTCGAAATTGGAACCGTTCCCGTCCTTGTTATAAGTAAATGACCTTCCATTCTAATATTGACAAAGAACACGTAGTTATTTTTGTTGCTGATGCAAGTCTTATAAACCCAGTACAAACGCTAAAATATATGGTACAAGGCATGAAAGAGTTAGAAAAATCATTGACTAGTTCTCAGTGTATATCAGTTTATATATTTAAAATAATGTCAAATAATATAGATAAAAAAACAGATCTTTCAGTTATGTACAAGGCGAGATATATCGTCATCAGTACGAATAGAGGTCAGGAGAAAGTAATTTGTGAAATGTTTATTGTATGATTGGTTTCTCTTCTGGGTAATATGCGTTGAAGTGAACACATGCAGTCAGAGCAGATAAAATTCATAGTTACAAAACCTATCATCCGATCCAGTGTCCTGAAAGTAGCACAGGGCTCTGCAACTGAATCCGTCCAGTAAGCGAATCTAGAGTATAGAACGCTGGTCAAAAAAGTTACAAGACTAATTTTATTGCTGGCGTAGAAGTGACGTCAACGCAGTAACTGCTGTGGCAGCTTGAACTAACAACAGTAAACGATGGACACGCCATTCGACCAGTCAGCTTTGAGCAGATAATATTATGTAGTGGATGTCGGCCACAGTGTGTCAATGTTCTTTTATCACAAATCACAGTGCAACAGCGTCTCTAAACCAAGTGTTCAACACATTCTCCAGAATATTTCGAAGAAAAGTGTGCGCAAAATCTGTCCCGTAGTCCTTGGTTCACAAGTAAAAACGACGCGTGTTCGCCTGCTGCAACTTCATTGAAGTGCAAAACATGGACACTTCTTTTCCAAAAATAATCATCACTGCGAAGAGACTTGGTATTATCAATAGGAACGTACCACGAATCTACAAAGTGCAGAAATTCACGTGAAGGGGCAGCGCTTAGACGACATAGCCAGCATCAAAGCTGATTGATGCGCTAGTTGAACAACGTCCCAAAGAAGGACTTCTGTGACAGTGTGAATGTTCTGTACACTGTACTCAGGTGGGGAGGGACTATGTAGAATACCTGAAGCGTTAAAATCACCATCTTAACTTTTGTCCACTTGTTAGTAATTGACGGGCTGAGATGAGATTAAGTATCCAATTGACGCCGTCGCTGTGGGGTCATCGTTAAGCCACGAGCACGGTGAAGCGGAGGTGCAGCTAGGCCTATGACTACAACATTTGTCGTTGGTGTGTTGCAGCGGCGGCCAGCAGCGGCGCGTGTCCCTTGCGGCGGCGCTGGTTCACGACCCTGAGCTGCTCATCCTGGACGAGCCCACCGTCGGCGTGGACCCCGTCCTCAGGCAGAGGTGAGACTACCAGACTTCAGGCTCAGTTCTCATCGGCCAACACTTTGTTTTGAACCACTGAGCGGTTCGCTATACACCGTCTCCCTTCCTCAGATCTCAGAACAGGCTCACCCAACAATCACTGCCGTGGAATGTAGTGCGAATTCGCATTTTTCGTCTAAACACATACTCGCTAGATCTGTGGTCGTCAAACTCTTTTTGCTCAAGAGCCAATATTGACATTGTGGGGCGGCACCTTGGGCACAAATGTAGACTAATCTTATTATTAATTGGTAACCTACACAAATTAGTATGTTAAGAGCTCCTAATAGACTAGCTATAGGAAGTGTGCGACTAACAAGGGGAGGCCACAACGTTTGGAACGCGGATTTACTGTAAACTTCGTACACTCGTAGTAATCCATGACGACAACAAAATGTGTAAGCAGCAGCGCGTACTTCTCATGCGTTACTGAGAAAATCGCAAGATAATTTCGGTCGTCAAATATATATCTGTGCGTGGCCATTTTTACCATGAAGCGGCTGTAACCGAATGGTTGCTGGCACGGTAGCTCTGTGTGTTCGGTCAGAGCGTTAGCTACCCATTGTAATAAAAAAAAAAAAACTGGGCGAACGGATCAACGAACAAACTGAACGGGCGGCATCGGACGTCCGCCTGAGCAAATGCAACGAACAACATAGAACTTTTTTTTTTTTAAGTGGTTGGCGTTCAAATCGCTGGATCGAGTTCCGTTCGTCAGTTTTTTTTTATTTTCAACACAGTCATTTTCTTTACTATTTATATTACAATTGATATAATGGGAAAAATACGCGTGTAATCGGACGAACTTTTATTAAATTTACAATGTTATTTGGCAGTCTACTAATTTTTATTATCACAAATAATATAATATTCATAACTATCGACTAGTAAACGACCGAACCCATAAAGTGATACTGAAAATGTATGCTTGTCCATGTCTTCAAAAATGTTCGTATTTAATCGAAAGAGAACGACAAATTGCTTCTCGGAAGACGCTATTAAAACACACTCGATATTGCATAACCAATTATCAGCGTCGATTTTTAAGGAAATACTGCGTTATGCATGGTTTGCTTCCAAATTATCGTCTGAAAGAGAGGTTTGTGAAAATGTTATCGAGGTTTGTTTTTCCACGAAAACGTCAAAAGACCTTGCGTAGGCGGAAACATAGTATTCATTCAATGCAGCTGGTGCCGTTTAACTTTATGTTTTCCACGTTTTTACGAAAAATACCATCCTGCAACTTGTACTCGTAATGTCGAAAGCGACGATTAATTGTACATCTTTCGAAAGCCGTCTGTGCCGGTCAAAAATTGGAGGTAACAAGTCGTTTCGGGCTCCTTCCAGGTATAGGGGATTTCTCAAATCACGGACAAGCATACATTTTCAGTATCACTTTATGCGTCTGGTCGTTTACTAGTCGATAGTTATGAATATTACATTATTTGTGATGATAAAAATTAGTAGACTGCCAAATAACATTGTAAATGTAATAAAAGTTCATCCAATTACACGAATTTTCCCCATTGTATCAATTGTAATATAAATAGTAAAGATAATGACTGTGTTGAAAATAAAATAAATAGACGAACGGGACTCGATCCAGTGATTACGGGGCTTGAACGCTAACCACTTTTTTTTCCCCCCGATATAGTTCATTGTGTTTTAGTCTTGGCGGACGTCACAAGACATACGTTCAAGTTGATCGTTGATTCCTTCACTCACTTTTTTTTATTATTATTATTATAGAGAGCACGCAGCCCTCTGAACGAAGACGCTGAGCTACCCTCCACTCGGCTGCTTCCGCTTCATGGTTAAAATGGCCACGCACGGGTATATATTTGACGACCGAAATTATCTTGCCATTTTCTCAATAACGCTTGAGAAGTACACGCTACTGCTTACACATTTTGTTGTCCTCATGGAGTACTACGTTCCGAACGTCGTGGCCTCCCCTTGTCAGTTGGCCACTGGCGCCCAAGTGCTGATCCTTTAAAGTCGGCACCATTTGGGATACTTCGAGTGGACTGTCATCTGTTTCAAATTGCTGACATCCTCAGTGGCCCCAAAGTTGTGACGCTATAATTGCCCGACAAGTGTTGTGATGGCTGTGTAAGCGGATGACGATTTTCTTTTTTTGAGTCATCAGTCTTCTGACTGGTTTTATGTGGGCTGCCACGAAGTCCTTTCCTGTGACAACTCTACACTTCATAGTAGCACTCGCAACCTACGTCCTCAATTATTTGCTCTAGTAGTATGGAAGTCACTCCCCGACGTCGTAACAGATGATCCATCATCCTGTCCCTTCACCTTGTCAATGTTTTCCAAATATTCCTTTCTTCTCCGATTCTGCACAGAACCTCCCCATTCCTTACCTTATCAGCCCACCTAATTTTCAACATTAGTCTGCAGCACCACATCTCAAATGCTTCGATTCTCTTCTGTTCCGGTTTTCCCAGAATCCATGTTTCATTACCATACAATACTGTGCTCCAAACGTACATTCTCAGAAATTTCTTCCACGAATTAAGGCCTTTGTTTGATACTAGCAGACTTCTCTTGGGCAGGAATACCCATTCTGTCAGTGCTAGTCTGCTTTTTATGTCATCCTTGCTCCTTCCATCATTGGCTATTTTGCTGCCTAGGTAGTAGAACTCCTTAACTTCTCCTACTTCATGACCATCAGTCCTGATGTTAAGTTTCTCGATGTTCTCATTTCTGTTACTTCTCATTATTTTCGTCTGTCTTCGATTTACTCTCAGTCCATATTCTTTACTCACTGGACTGTTCATTCCATTCAGCAGATCACGTAATTCTTCTTCACTTTCACTGAGGATAGCAATGTCATCAGCGAATCTTCACCTTGAATTTTAATTCCGCTCCTGAAGCTTTCTTTTATTCCTATCATTGTTTCTTCGATGTACAAATTGAACAGTTGGAGCGAAAGACTATGCCCTTGTCGTATACCCTTTTTAATCCTCGCACTTCGTTCTTGATCGTCCACTCTTATGATTCCCTCTTGGCTCTGTGCATATTGTACATTACCCGTCTCTCCCTATAGCTTTACCCACTATTAATAAATAACAATAATTGTACTTATATTTAAATGGATTAACCATATGACACGCAATCACAAATGTTTACTAAATATTTTGAATGTCATTTATCTTCTACTCACTGTGTTATATTACAACGTCAATTTAATTTCGTATTCATTGCTACAAATATGTACCGCATCTCAAGATGTGCATTCTTCACAAATCCCTATTACTTCCGCCTGGAATATATACCATAGCAGCTGATCGGTAAGAGTCGCGCACTGTCTCTGTAACTACTTTTGTTAGGTACTGAGCTGGAAAATTACACTCTTAGGGAGATCTTAACGTTAACTGGCGTTTTCGAATTCGGCTGTTAGCTGAGAGATGCATGTTACTATAAAACACGACTGAGAACCGCGCGCCGCACGAATGCGTGATTCGCCACAGTTCGACTACCATTGCGCTAGATGAATGTCCAGTTTAGTGCCAGTAGAGACTATTGGATAAAAGCGGTCGTCAGCCGGATGACTGGTTTGCATACCGCATCGTCGTACTAGGGAGGTGAAGTGCCCGACCAGAGAATCAGTTCATCGACCAATCAGTTAAACGAAGATGTACAGTGTTTCCAGGATGTCTCAGTACTCTAACAAGGAAGCGTCACAATCTTGATCTCATGAAAACAGTAAATTATCAGCCCAAGAAACCCGGCCCCGCGAGAAAATTTTGGCTGTAATTCTGATAGTACGCAATTACGACCTTCTGAAAGTACAGTTTTGAAACTTCCGCGCTCACCGGTTGTTTGTCATCGCTACGCCCCACGGCAGCCGCGTAATGTCCGAGTGCGAAGTACAGGGTGACGCAGAAATGCGGTTAACATTTGAAAATTCATTACTTCATGGCACAATGTCGGTAGAGATGCTTCAAATAACATGTGGTTTTATTGAAACCAAAAATAGTGCATATAATGACCGACAGATGGTGCTTCATATGATACAAAAGCAATAATTTGCAAACGCAATATTCTTTATAACAAATGCTCAACATGACAGCTGTCATTCATCAATACTTCCAGTCGAGGGACAATGTTGTCAAGAGCACTGTCTAGCATATTAGTAGGTACAGTGAGAAACTACCATCGGATGTTGTCTTTTAGCATTCCTAATGAGGTCGGGCCATCGCGTTAGACTTCTGGTAACCCTACAACCACTACTCACATGGGTGGAGGTCTGGAGATCTGGCAGACCAGGGGCGCTAAGACATTTCGATTTGTCTGCAGAGTAGATTCGCAACGACTTTCTACGCAACAGGTCTACCTACTTTACACAGCATTTACGTGTTCCGACCGTTGGTACAGTTTTTCTCAGTCTTGGATTCATCGGGCAACAATATAGAGGTTATGGCCAAACTGAGTAAATTTGTTTATAACGCAATTATGCTGTCTTGCTGAGAAAAGAAAGAGGCCACAACTTATAAGGCGGACGAAGGACTGGCTTCTAAACCGTGTGTCACTCTCAAACGTTAATCTTTTAAAGGAGCTAAAATTTGAAAAAGCTGATTGGTTCAACTCTTTAAGAATGGACAAAGAAACATTTTTATTGCTTTTGAAACATGTCGCACCATACATACAGACACATGATATCGTAATGAGAAAATCA
The DNA here is from genome assembly GCF_023864345.2 of Schistocerca serialis cubense. Classification (NCBI taxonomy): domain Eukaryota; kingdom Metazoa; phylum Arthropoda; class Insecta; order Orthoptera; family Acrididae; genus Schistocerca; species Schistocerca serialis. The sequence continues at coordinate 448,245,936 of NC_064641.1, read as the reverse complement.
GTACGTGCTTACGAGAGACTTTTAGTGTCACTGAGGCTTCTAGCTGTTGGCAGCAGCTATGCTGATCTTAAATTTTCTGCTATGATGTTATCATCATCATTAAGTCACATTATTCCAGAAACATGTGGTGCTTTATATGCAGTATTAAGGCAACAATATTTGAAGGCGAGAACGGAAGTTAATCACAACTCTTTATTTTTTTATTTTAATATTTTTAGTGTGATTAAGTTTCTTATTCTTGTACAGTCACACATTTATTAAACAAATTTATTTACAAATTCATAACATGGAATGTAGGCGTATTAAAATGTGAGACATATATTACATAGTCTCATTTGGATCGAATGTTTCGAAATGCGGTACAGAACTCCCATGTCCGGGATTTTTACTGTTTCTGTAAAGATTTTGCAATTGTGCCTTATTGAAAACTTCGCTGATAAGCATTTCGGCGAAGACTTTGCATTGGTTCCAATTGTCTAACCTTATCAGCATACACTGTCGCCATAGCATCTGCAACATCTTCTCTCTCCAGTGTATTTAATTTGCTGCACACTATCGACAGAGGGTTTTTTTACTTTTTGTTTTTACACATACATTTTGGTGTATGTGTATCTATGGCCAACAATGACGCTTGTCCATTATCCTAAACACTATCTTGTGACAGAAACTCTCAGTTCGTCAGGCTCGTTAACTGTTTAGTAGTTTAGGTGATGAACATCTTCCATATGCTACGATAGAGAGTCTATTTTTATATCAACTGAAACAATGCGAAATACAAAATTTGTCAACATTAATTTTTTTTTAAATTATATGCGGTTTCAAGGAATAAGTGTGGTAGTAGGAAACATATTCTATTAGGATTTTTGGGTGTCAACTATGTCTCTATTTTCATTTTTAGTTTACAAACTCTTAGGATGACTGGAGACACATCGCTAAGGAGTTTGAAGTAAAATGAAATTTCCCACATGCTCTGGTGGCCATAGATGGAAACGATGTCTCGATTTTTCCTCCAGCAAATAGCGGATCATTCTTTTATATCTACAAAGGATATGACAGCTTAGTTTTGTTGGCTGTAGTTAACGCTAACTACGAATTCATAATGGTTGATTTTGGAGTCAGTGGTCGTATTTCTGACGGAAGTGTTCTGGAATGTACGGAGCTCTACAGAAGGCTAAAGAATGATATTCTGACAATTCCCAAACCTGAAACTAGTGACGATCTACCGTTTGTTTTCATCGGAGATAAGGCGGTTTCGTTGCAAACGAATTTTATAAAAGCTTTCATCCAGAACAATGTAACAGAAGACAGGCAAGTTTTCAACTACTATTTATCAAAGACTCGCGGAGTTGTGGAAAACGCATTTGGGATTTTATCTACAAGATTTAGGATTTTCCTTTACTTCTGCATACACCAGAAGATCTGGAAGAATTTATATCCCAGGATACAAGTCGGCTAATGGGATTACAGATACGGCACACTGTTCATTAGAACCTAAGTCAGTTCGAGAAAAATTCGTTGAATATTTCGCAGCCAAAAACACTACAGAATGATTTAAGTACTGACAATACCTTTGAAATGTGGTGTATTTTATGTACTGATGTGCGTTTTTATCTGTATAACTGTTTATATGTATGCAAATACGTCACATTGAATAAAATGAGTATATTTATTTCCATTTTCAAATGGTTCAGATGGCTCTGAGCACTATGGGACTTAACTTCTGAGGTCATCAGTCCCCTAGAACTTAGAACTACTTAAACCCAACCAACCTAAGGACATCACACACATCCATGCCCGAGGCAGGATTCGAACCTGCGACCGTAGCGTATTTCCATTTCCCATACAGATCGCAATGATCAGTAAAGTTCTATAAATTCTGTTACAAACTCTCTGGAATAAATCCGCGAGCTTGAGAATCTCTAGTAACATCACTCATACTGAATTCTGTTTATCACAATACCGACCCAACAAGGACGCACAATGAACTGAGCGATTAGTCTGAGATAGCATTTAACGCTCAGTCTTGTCTGTGTGTCGTCTGCGTGAATTCAAATCCTGCCAGACTCTGCGTAGGGCGGACCCGACCAACAGCGCAGACAAATTTACAGGCAGCGACTTGTCTGCGCAAACAGTCTGTACAGATAGATCTGAGTACATGTCGGAGCGGCTGAAGGGGACCTTAAGCATGATAGCAGTAGCGGCTCAGCACGCGATCCTCATCAAACGAAGTGCGCAAGATATCTTTCACACGCGTATCAATATGGAGTGGAGCGCCATCCAGCAAAAAGTCGTACCTTCAGGCAGGTATTCATCTGCCAGGCTAGGGACGACGCGATTCTGTAACATATCGGCGTACCTCTCACCTGTCACGCTGACAGTTTGAAAATCAGCATTTCTTCGAAGAAGAAGCGTCCGTTCCACACCACACCGTGACTTTCCTGTCATGCAGTGGGGATTCCACGACAGTTCTAAGAGTTTCGGTAGCCCAAATTCTGCGGTTGAGGATGCTGACGGACCCTCGGAGTGTGAAATGTTGGTCCACAACACGTTAGACAACCAATTTTTTGAAATGTCCATACGACAAATTCTATCCGCGTCACAAAACCGGTGGCTAACAGTTCATGACGACGCTGGATTTTGTACCGGTTGGAGGGTACGTTGTCGAGCGCCATCTGTTGGCCAGTTTTTACACTCGTTTTCGTTTTCAATATAATCTCGTGTCCTTTCAGGCAATGTGGCGATTTTTTTTTTTACCTCTCTACGTACATTATACCGTGAAATGGTGCATTTTCAAATGTTAACGAACTTTCGAGACGCTATGTTTACACAGTGCAGAGAGTACTAAGTCTAGTAATGTTCTTCGTTCACTGTGATAAGGTACCGCACTCGGGTTCTAACCTGTAGCTGGTGCCAGAGATTTCTCTACTTTGAACGTTTTAATGTTATGATTCTCAAATGCCGTGTAAATGAATGAAACGAAATTGGTGTGTCATTAAAAAGTGGGATAGCGCTATTAACTATTAACATCTGTGTTCTGTGTTTTTTATGCTGGCGCTGTTAAAGTGAAATACATTTGCAGGAGATGCGCTACTTTTCAGCGCGCTTGGCAGTATTAAATTATAAATCGAAACTCATTAACTTCATATGATAATAATTCTTCAGTTTTGAAATTTGATACTACAGGAGAATGCTGAAGATTAGATTAGATCGAATAACTTATAAGGAGGTAGTGAATCGAACTGAGGAGAAAAAACCTTACGGCATAGCATTATCAAAAGAGGGATCGGGTGGTACGACACATCCTGAGGAATCAAGGGATTATCAATTTGGTACTGGACGGAAGTGTGGCGGGGAAAAATTGTAGAGGAAGAACTAGGCATGAGTGTAGTAAGCGGGTCCAAAATAGATAAAATTTTCTGCTTCCCAGATGAACTTTTGGAACAGACTACAGTATCTGCCGATCTAAATATGTGGTATGTATCCCCATTACATAACCTCTCCACTTCCTTCTGAATATCGCCCAGATGTGTTTTAAGACTATTGAAACCTTTTGCAACAATATGTTGTAACTGTGGCATCCATTAGAGACGGATTAGACATCTCTCAACTGCACATAATGAGCAACTGTACTCCCTCTTTCTAAATGTTGGCTGCAGATTCTATGAGTATTGATGTTCATGCACATTGTTCTCGTAGTGAATGCAGACAAATTGAGGGTGCAAGTGCTGTTGGATTCTTCTTTGAATGGCACCAAAGACAAATGCATGCTTGCCACTATTTATCAGTGATAGTGACATTGTTCAACTACTGTTTCAGCATTTGGGATCACCTGGTGAGCATCACCAAAGAAGGCAACAGGACAGTCATCATCACCACTCACTACATCGACGAGACGCGTCAAGCCGGCATGGTGAGTCTGGTAACCTATTGCTGCCAACAACTGAAATCTACAGTGTTATCATCCTGCAATGTAGGATACCTAGCCTTCAGGCTTGCTTAAGAACGAATTGGTGTCATGTAGTTAAGAATGACAATTAGTAAACATAAAATTGAATGGAGCAATCATTGTGAAATTTGGCTGATGGTTGGAAGAATCTCTGTTTATATCAGAACTAGCTAGATGCATATGCACAGGTCAAGTAGGGTTTGCTTTCTGCCTGTGAAAATTAGTAGTTTTATGTGCTTCTGGGACCAGTGTTTGAGGGTCAACAACCAACCTTTCCTGTTGGATTTTGTGTAGACAAAAAAGATGGAACACTCCAATATCGTTTCATGTACAAAATATATACAACAGATACATAAATTTCTTAATGTCACTTGACATAATATATAAACTAAAATCACTTTAATTTCACCAGTTTCTTTAAGTTAACAGTGTATCTCCCCTTTGTTAACTTCAGGAAAGCTGAAGACCTGTGCTCCGTAAATTTTGAAACATTGCACTATTGCCAAGACTAGGACTGAGGCATCCCCTGGAGTAGATGAGGGATTTCGACTCATCTAATATTTTCATTTTTCTTTTTATATGTTAATGTATATGTGTGGAATAATAAAGCGAGGCAGCAAAGAGGGCTACTTAAAAAAATATAAGTTTATGTCATTCACGAAACGAAGATCATCAACTGTAAAGTGTGATTGTTAGCCGGAGAAAGCATCAGAAAAAGTGTACTGAAAAGTCAGTGGTATAGAAGCCAGGCAGACAAAGGCAATCTTTTCTTGTATATCCATCTTCTGGTGAATATTGGGACAACAGCTGTTTTTTGTACTTTATCTCACATGAAATAATGAGAACAGCTGTATTTACTGGTTTCATTCATATGCAACCTGTATTTGTGTTACAACATACCCTCCTCATACTCCTTTACTGCTCTGTGTGATCACATTAGCGTTGGGAATTATCACAATACTTTTAATTGCAGGTCCAAAAAATTTCAGCATACACAAAATTTCTTATCGTCTGTGGTGCATGTGGTGGCAGTGCCCTGTAACAAGTCGTGTTGTTGGTTGGTCATATCCCAGGATGTGATAAGTAGTGTAACAAATCAAACATGATCTTCCAAAATGGCTGAGGTACTAACGTGTGAGTTCAGTTTTGTGAGATTCATACAAAATTTGTTATGTAGTGCTTGGTGTCAGGTGTTGTTCGATTTTGAGATTCACAGTTGTATCATGAGGAGGTCTCAAGACATCAAGCTGCCATTGATCTGTGAAAGATAATCAGTGACAGTGTCCACGTCTTTCATGTGGTGCATATTGCTCATACAACTGTGTGATGTAATCCAGGTGGTGGAAACATCTGGAACAGAAGTCTTTTAATGGGTTATGGATTGAGTCTGTTAGTGGTCAGTGATATGCATAGATGACAAAGTGGTCTACCTACCATGTCATCCTTAAACTGAAGAATTGCCTTATAGACCTCAAGGAGTTTGCACTCATAGGTAGAGTGTTTGCTGTACAGCCACCACTTCCTGTTTCAGGACTGTAGCAATCATGAAATCACTTGCGTCCACCACTGTAGTTAACTGTGTGTGGGAAGTGAGAGTACCATGGTTGTCGCCTAGATAGTCTCTGAGCTGGGTGAAGGCTTCCTGCAGGTTAGTTGTCCACTTCAGTTTCTGTTTACTGTTGATATTTTTCCCTTTTAGGACCTCTATGAGCAGGGTCTGAATAGTGGCTGCCTGCAGGAGGTGGCGCCAGTAGAAGTTGAGCATTGCTAGAAATTGACATTATTCCTGGTAGTCTTGTAGGGGTAGTAGTTGCGGAATGAGATCCATTTGTTGTGATGTAGGGCAGATACCCACAATATTGACAGTAAGGCAGAAAAAGTTGTTGGAGTTAGCATTTTTCATCGTTAATTATGATGCCATTTGCTGTAAGTACACTTGTTTGAGACAAGAGTCATGCATGTCATTATCCCAGGAAAAACGGAAGTCATCAACTTCTGGAAAACATTAAGAACCCCTATATTTCTCAGAACGCAAAGGGACATCAGATTTTTTCAAAGGGAATGAATGACATGCTACTGGTATAGATAAAGGAACAATATTTATTTAAAGAAAATACATTGCCTAGTAATAATAGTGTAGAGCACTCAAGTGCAGTAAGAGAACCACACAATACAAGAATAAACAAATATTGCTGCCTGGCAGATGCAAATTCACAAAGAGAGAAATACAGTGAGTTTGAGGAAAAGAACTAATGACACATACATTCAGAGAATCAGATCCTAGAATAAGAATTCAGGGGAAGGTACGTATAAGTAGGAACAGTGCAAGAAGGCTAAGAAAGCCCAACTGGGTTGTTGCTTTGATTAAACTGTTAATCCTTTTCCGATGGTGATATTCTCTGTTGTCAATCTTAAGCAATGCCCCTAGCTGGCATGGCATCTTACATTTCTCGTACTGTAGGAGTCACTAGTGCAGGGCTGTATAGACTTCCTAGTACTGCAGGTGTAATCCTCATTATGACTTTGCAAGGGCAAAAAGAAAAGAAGAAGACTACATAATTAGTTCATATCAGCTTCATAAATATTCATTTTATTTGACAAGTATAATTACAATAATGTATTTTTACAGAAACATTATCTCCTTTCCCACAGGTAGAAAAAAATTAGAATGAACATGGGGGGTTGAACCATTTTCAGAATGTGGTCTGTGCACCCTGCACCAGCAGACTGCCTAAACATCCCTCAACATCCCTCAGAGATAAGGTATTGTGGTTACCTTATGAAGGGCTGGTTTCCTATTGTGCTCATGATGGGCAGCTGATGTTGTTCAAATGTGTGTGAAATCTTATGGGACTTAACTGCTAAGGTCATCAGTCCCTGATCTTACACACTACTTAACCTAAATTATCCTAAGGACAAACACACACACACCCATGCCCAAGGGAGGACTCGAACCTCCGCCGGGACAAGCCGCACAGTCTATGACTGCACCGCCATAGACCGCTCGGCTAATCTCACTTGGCTGATGTTGGAAGACATTGCTAGTGACTGCAGAACAGCAGAAGAGGCACACCTCACAGAACTTCTGTTATGGTGTGTGTGTGTGTGTGTGTGTGTGTGTGTGTGTGTGTGTGTGTGTGTGTGTATGCCAGTGTTGTATGGGATCAGTTCAGTACAATAACATTGACTAACATGGAGACATGCCACAATGGCAGACATAAACTATTGTGTTGAATGTGTCCACGAACACGCCGTAAAGGATGCTGCCCTGTTTGTTTCAAACCTGGCAGAAACTGCTGCTGTCAATGAATGCAGGCCCATCTCAATCATATCCCGAGTGAGCAGTTGTGAAGGGAACTGCATGCAGTGGACATTTGGGATTGGGTACCTCATTAAAAGCCATTGTTTACGTGAAACTGCGCATATTCAATAGGAAACAACAACAAAACTGGGCATAGCTGACTCAAGAAATGTAGTGAGGTCAGACAAGTCACAATTTTGTCTGTTTTCAAATGACACAAGGTGTCAAGTACATCAAAACCCCAATGAAGCTTTGAAACTACTGACTATGGAGGGTGCAATTCAGGCTGGAAATGATTCTATGATATTTTAGGTGTGTTTTTCATAGCATGATTTGGGCCCACTCATTCAGATACCATTAGCATGGACTCAAATGTTTATTTGAACACTATCAGTGACCATTTGTCACCCAATCCTCTCCATCTTCAAGAAAACTGTGCTACGGAAATCTATGACAGACAACAGCCACATCCATAGGCCTATATATTTCCGGTTTGATTAACACTCAAGGCCCCATATCACACCTCTACTGACTCACTAAATCATCCAATCTTAATCCCACAAGAATGGCTGGGACTATTTGGAACAGTTGAAGAAATTTAACAGTCACCATCTATGCAGTCTGGTAGTGCTATGGGATCTAATCATTAATGAGTGGCTTCATCTGGATATGGTGTACCTGGAGAAACTGTTGGACTCTCTTCACTGACTGAAAGGCCACAATATATGCGGTACCAGCATCATAAGTACCCAATCAGTTCATCTTCAATTTGAAGCCATTATGAAGGCTAAAAGTGGCGTTGTACACTGTATTACCTTAATGTCTCCTGTGAATGACTAATTTTTTGTTCAGTGTGCTTACCTAGACATGTGTGTGAGTGATACCTGCTTCCAGCAGCAGTACAACTGCTGGTAGATGAGGACTGCAGTAAGTGAGCAAGTATATATTGGCTTACATGAGAATAGAACTTCGGATCAGAAAATTGCAATCTAGTTATACAGTATTTCAAGCATTTGTTGAAACAAGAAAGAAGCTACTCTAATGACCTGTATGAAACCAGAAGGTCAAATCATATTACCTCAGTTGTTTCAGATATTTAATAGTTATAGGAGCTTGAAGATCTACTCTGGGGGTACATATGATGCTGGTGCCGTATACATTGTGTCTTTTCCAGACAGTGAAATTTCACTTTCTTGAACTAGCTGAAAACTTCCACATCATTTCCGGGAAATGTCATTTCTTGCATGCTAGACATTGGTACTACTTTCTGTACATCAGTCTGTGCCATTGATCAGAAACTGGCAGCATCCAGACTGTGTGCTTACAGCCTAATGTATAGAACATCATTAAAACCATAATAAAAGGCCTACAAATGGATTAGTGATGTAACAAAAGTTGTAACTGAAAAGCAATATATATTTTCCAGTTATCAATGCTATTTCAGTACTACTGTAGATAAGTGTCAGTTGGATGTACAGTGGTGCTGAGAGAAGAAGGTAGATTTGTCTGCCATATAGTATTCCTGGCATTGTAATATAACTGTTGGATTTTTCTTGAGACCATCATTGAAGGAAAAGAGGTTAGAGTCTTACATACCATCAACATCAAGGTCTTTAGAAGTGGAAAACTAGTTCAACTGAACAACAGCAGCAAAAGAATTCAGGAGAGGATTTTCTTAAGTCCCTTGTCATAATTGAGCTAAATCTTACTTGGGCGGCTAGCTATACTTCTCCTTGTGAGTGTGAGTTAAACTGTCTACCCATCTTACCTACTGCACTCTTCACAAAGTGGATTACTACAGGTAGTAACTTAAAAGACTCTTGTGGTGTACTAAAATGCAATAAACATCTTGTATCAACATAACCTCTTATGAGACAGAAATCTAGTATAGTGTCTCACCTAAGTACAATATATGTGTAAGGTTATGTGAACTGTTTCCACTGTGATGAGACACTACCATTATAAGCACAGTCCTCAGGTTTTTCACCAATATGACCTATGTGATGTCAATCCAAATGACAGTTCTGACTTTTTCAGTACCTAGAATGTCGAGAACTAATTCAGCATATGTGAAACAGTTTGCCATGGTCAAAGATGAATTGGCTGTACATCTCTCCTCCATACCATATCACCTCATGATTCCAGATTTGAAATAGTGTGACAACCAATGGCATGCAGCCATGGGACCAGCACTGCTCAGACCATTTATTTAAAATAATTTTGCTATTTCACTTGTCACATACCTTTATGTATCCTATGCCTTCTGGTCATGTACTTTAATGTTCATAAGTATTACAGTAACTAGTTTATTAGAAGTTTCATTTGTTCTACCTTAGCACTGTACTTCCTACTTTGAATTTTTTTTTTCTAGATTGGTTTGATGCGTGCTGGAAAATTCTTGGCAGAGGAATCTCCAGAAGACTTGCTTCGTAACCATGGTTGTGACTCTTTGGAAGATGTCTTCCTAAAACTGAGCAAGATACAAAACCGGGGGAAGAGAAGAAGATCAAGTTTCATGCAGGAGATCATGGCAACAGTACCTCCACCAGAAGTAAGTGACTTTTTTTATACAGGTACTTTCTTTCATCACTCTCTAGCTTATTTGTTTGTCTGAAACTGTAAGTGAAATGATTATGTTCTTAGTGGCACACACTAACTGAAGTCAGTTTAAGCACCTCTAACTTCACACTGGACTGTGTAATTGAAATGTTAACAGCAATGAGTGGATTTTTATATAACAGGATTTTATCACATGTGGTTTCATATGTTGCCAAGGCTGTTTTGATTACACTGCAGAAGTTTCACTGGGAATCCCTTACACATCCTCCAGACAACCCTAATCTCTTCCCATGTGATTTTCCATATCTTTTGAGCCATAAAGCCAGAGATTTGTGACTGTAGATTTGCTTCAGACAAAGAGGTGTACACCTGGTTACATTTATGGTTCAATAGGTAACTGCAAACATTTTTCCATGAAGCCATTGACCATTTTGTCTCACAGTGAAATAAATGTATAAATGGTTATGGAGACTTTTGAAATAATAAAAGTTTACTTCTTTCTTTCCCATCTGTCCCATTTTCAGTTGACTGCTGCTTGTAATTGGTAAACAGACATGACATAGTTCACTTATGCCATGTTCTGCAGAATACATTCTTGGTAGGCTCCTATAAACAGAAGACAGAGGCCACAGTTTAAGTTCAATGTAGAAGACAATTTTCATAAGTCTCAGAGATACACTGAAGTAAATTATGTGTTATCTGTGGCTCACCGGTGGTAAAAAAATAGTGTCAATTTACATAACTGTGATATGATATTATGCTTATAGTTGACTCACAGACAGAGAAGAGTGCATACAAACCAAAGTTTTAGAATATGATCCGTATCAAGCACAAAGTTACAATTAGAAAGTTTTTATTTCATTTCACTACAGAATGAAAGTTTCACTCTTTCACCTTGTTTTGCTATTTCAGCTCCTTATGAAACAAGTTGCAAAGTCGAAGCTCAAAACCTGATGTGAGGATTTGTATCATGCTTTGATTGTTCTTGACTTTTTCTCACACATAGCTTCTAAATAGATACTGATGTGTAAGCAGGGTCCTGAAAATGAAATTATTGAATATGTCATTTCATTGGGAAAATGCCATCTACTATTAAGGCTTAAATTTTTGGATTAAGTGTAACAGAAAAATTTAAAACATTTATAGTACCTATCTGTTAAAAGACTTCATTAAAAACAATAAATATTTTTTCAACATTTTGAAATACAAAGTAACCAACTAGATTATAAATTTTGGAAAAGGCGGACAAAAGTACCTCCCTCAGTATTGTGAAGGTTAATATATTGGCTGAGTATGTCTTTGATTTTAAATTGTACTTTGTCTAAAATGATAAATTAGTTTTTAGATAGGTCTAGACATCAGCTTCTTTTAACATTCTTTTTTGCAATTTGTATTTCTATTTATCCAGGAGCCTGTCTCATATGACCTCAACTCAGAAATTAGTGGAGAATTTGGTGACAACATTAGCCTCTCCAATAAGGAAGCTGAAATTTCTGTAAGTATCTGAAAAAGCATAGTAACATGTTTGTTTTTTAAGCATATATAGTTAAACGACCAAAAACTTTTATGCTAAATGTTTCAAATATTCATGACTTGTTTAACAAAGTACCATTTTTAAAGTAATTCTCGCTGGATTTTGAAGGTGATATTCTAATTTGATCACAAACTGTACTGGTAGAAGAAAAAAATCATATGTAGACAAGTCACTGGTAATGGTATTTGCATTTTAAGGTCTCAAGCTGTAGCAAGCTGCTGTGAAAGAGTTTGCAACACACACTGTGTCATGCTGTCGCCATAAAAGAGTGCTTTTAGGTGTCTGTGTGGTTATGTGTGTGAATGCTTGCAGTATTGCTGGAATATTAACTAATGCTCAAAAGCTAGTGTCAGTGCTGGTTTCTGTTACATGTTACTGTGTTCCATGCATTGATCTGCTAAATGTGAGTTATTTTATGTAGTGCTCCTTCCAGGAATTTCCACTATTGTTCAATATACACTTCATTTATTCCCCATTTGTAATTACTGAAAATATTTCACATACCAATGAAAAATTTTCAGCAATGTGCAGCATTCTTACTGCAAAGCTGAAGCTCTACAAAATATATTATTTTGTGGTAGATTTTTGAACAGTTATGATCCTTTTTTGGAGTGATAATTTCTCACTCTGATATTGTGTTTTATACACCTCTGTATGAAGACTTTTCAGGAATGTGAGATATGTGGACAATAAGTTTGTATACTAAGTAGTTAGTACAAGCTCCTGTAATCTACATTAACTTTCAGATAGTGTAAGCAATAGTTCAGAGTATGTTATAGCAGTCAAAGATTCTTAGTGAAAGTGTTTAAAAGTGGTTAACATATAGGTAATATATAAGTATAAATTCTGGTTTGAGTGGCTTGCACAATGAATCTGGAAGCCAGTGAGTGAAGTCAACAACGAATTTTGCTGCTAATAACAGAGTATACAGAAAGATCGCATGCATACAAAACAATTATTCACTTAATTATAACTGAGGATGTCTAGAGTGACAAAGTTATTCCTCTCTATGGGAGGGCTCAACTTGTATCACTGACAAAGACTCTTATTTTTGTCATATTTCACACTGTTGATGGTGAGGTCCCCATTGTCCATGACGAGCCATGTCATGTGTGACTGCAAGGCGGGACATGAGTTGACCGTTTCTCAGTAAAGGAGCAACAGTCCTGGTGTTTCTGTAGCCTGGTGTTTTTGATTAAGGTATGGAGGAGCTTGTCAGATACAACTATTTATTTATTTATGTATTTCATGTTCCGTAGGTCCCGTATTGTGAGCACGTCACATGAGATGTGGAACGAGTCAAACATACAAGACAACAAACATACAAAAAGATACAAAACAGTCTTCATTAAATATATAAAAAATTTCTACATGACTGCATAAAGTTAATACAAAGTTTAGAGGAAAAACAGATATTGTACATATAACAGCAGATTTCTTTGAGTTTTAATACAAAATTTCATGTTTTAATTTGGAGAAAAATTGCAAGCACATTTCTTTGTTAACAAGATGGATAATTCTATCTAAATGCTATTTCCCTTTTTGCATCATAAAACTCTTCTAATGTATAAACAGATATTTAACAAATATTCCTTTAGTTTTGCTTTAAAAAGACATTCATTTTCTCTTAAACATTTTATCTGGTCAGGGAGATGGTTAAAATTTTTTGTTTCTGACCATTTGACACCTCTCTGAACAACTGTCAGGTTCTTAAGTTCACAATGAGGATTTTCTTTCCCTCTTGTATTATATTTGTGATAGTTCTTATTTGATGGAAATTGTGCAGGGTTCTTAATTACAAAACACATCAGCGAATATATGTACTGCGATACAGTGGTCATTATTTGCAGCTTTTTGAAAAGGTTACGGCATGATGTCCTAGGGGGTACTTTGCACATAATTCTAATAGCCCTTTTCTGGGCCACAAAAATTTTCTTTGCCAAAGCTAAATTTCCCCAGAAGATAATTCCGTAACACATAACGGAGTGAAAATACCCATAGTATGCGGACTTCATAGTGGTTAAATCTCCAATGGAAGACATCTTTCTGATAGCATACATAGCCGAGCTCAATTTTTTTAGGGTCTGTTGTATATGGAAGGACCAGTTCATTTTGCTATCAATATGTATTCCAAGAAATTTAGACACATCCATTCTTTCTTTTGGTTGATTTCCACATGTTACATTTATTTCTCTTACTTTTTTTGTTTTTGTATGGAACTGGATAAAATTTGTCTTACTTGAGCTTGGAGACAGACCATTAACACTGAACCAGTTAATCACTTCAGAGAGTATGTTGTTAACTAACTCCTCGAAATTAACATCTGATTTTCCACTCATGAAGATGGTGGTATCATCAGCAAAAAGAGTAAATTTGCAAGGCAGGCTTGCACACAATGGTAAGGCATTTATAAACATCAAAAACAACAATGGCCCCAGAATTGAGCCTTGAGGCACACCACAACTAATAGAAGTCCATTCAGACTGAGCGGAGGTATCCCTTGACTCATCTGAGCTGTTTAAAATTACTTTCTGTTTTCTTTCCTGAAGATAAGATTGCAGCCAGTTACCTGCAGCGAGATTGCTGGTCGGTGTTGAAGTTCTCGAGTTTCAGAGGAGGAAGGGGTGCATTGTCATTGCTCTTCTTGAGTTATCTTCTGCCTGAATGGCATTTTCATCTCCTGTGCTTTATGTACCTTGTAAGATCCAGATGGGTTTGAGGTGCATGGAGATGTGAACCTCGTTTGGTGTTAATTTCGTGTGATGTGTCATGTTTGACACGTCTCTGTTTACACATCACACACATTGCATGGGCAACACAGGGGGACACTCGTAGTCAGTGCTTTCACATTATTAGAAAAGTTCACCATGTTGACATGTTTTTCAGTGAAGTATGCACAAACTGCCCATACATGCTTTCCATCAAGACTGCAGTGGGTGCTGTCTCATCCATGTCAGGAAGTTGTGAATGGTGGTACCATTCTCACATTAACTCCCTAAGAGAAGATTTCTTAGCATCCAGTTCCCTACCTAACAAATATGCCTGGTCTTGCAATTCTAGATTCTCATTGTGTAGCCTGAGCCTGTTTTTTGTTTCTTTTTCTTCCTCATAACTCTTGATCACCACTTGTAGTTTGGACTCCAGAGCCCAACAGTCTTCAAGTACAGTTTGAAAGGGGCTGTATCAGAATAATCACCTCTGAAACTGAATTTGTATGTGCTTTTGGGCTGCTGGTGAAACCAGTACAAACTCTGTACTGCTGGTTTGCCTGAGGATTCCTAGTGTTAGGTCAGAGGAGAGGTGAAATCAATGGAGAAAATCCGTGCCCAAGATCAGTTCATGAACATCTGCAATCACAAACTGCAATGAAAATTCTCATGCAGACTGAGGTCCACAGTGTGTGTGATGCTTTCATATAGGCTGATAAGAGTGTTGTTTGTAGTGCACAGTTGGATGACAGACATCGTATGTTCAGTTTGTGACTGTTCCCAGGAATGTTGTTCCCTCCAGAGCCAGTGTCTATAAGGAGATATTTATTTGCTGTGTTGTCTAACACAAACAGTCTACCACCATCACTTGTAGGTGGGGCAAAACTAGTTTAACTCACTCACTTGAGTTGTAGGTGGCTTTGTTGTGCATTTGGACAACATAGAGCACCTGCAAGCCTACTTGCCAAAACATGAGTGAAAGCAACATCGCTGCAGCCCTGCCTCCTCACTGCCATGAGAACTGTTATTGTTAGCAGCAGGTGTGGCAGCTGCTCTCAGGGCAGTCACTTATGATGTCATTCTTGTTAGTGTATGCAGCTGCTTAGGTAGTAGCATCTCATCATGTGTGCAGCCAGTGCATCAGGCCAGGAATCTGCTGATGGCAATCACTGTTATACATCATATCTGACCATTGTCATAGCTATGGCATTGCAAAAGTCTGTTAGACAAAAGTAATTTGTTTTCCCTCATATTGTATTCATGCAGAATCATTGCTGGTTGTATCTGAGGCAGTAATTTAATTAAACAGAGTTTGCTGGCTGGCATGAAAGTCAGGTTGATCAATTCAAAGATGTCTCCACAGATGAGATGGTGCCCTGCTGCCTAACTGTTCCTCATAAATTACTTGTTGTAACTGTAGCTCTGGTGTCTTGGCCAGTCAGCGGAGCACCAGTGTTTTTCGAGTGTCGAATTTGCCTTTGGCCACGCATCCTTGTTTGATGTCACTAATAATGCGGGCATAATCTCCTATGTTGCTTAGCAGGGCCATGAACATAGATGTATCACCAGTGATTCCAGCATTGTTTACAGCAAAACCTCTGTAATTGCAGACCTGGAGACCCGAGCCTCCATTTCATCTTAGGTGGACGATGGCTGACTACTACATTTCAAAAAAATGAAAGTAATATCATGGATAAAATCAAAACTATGCAGGGAGTGGGTGTGATCACTGGCTGAGATGTTTACAATGTGCCCACTTTAGCTGAATTGTTGTTTCACCTGCCACCAATCAGACCCAGTGTGGTTTCTATGTGTAGTTTGGTTCATGTTACATATTTATTATTCTTCCTGCCATTTTTTGCCAATGTGAGCAGTGACTCTTAAAAGCTGAATGGAAATTCATTTCATTGGATATGAAAGTCTTAGTACTGAAAAATTGGGTAGTGGAGAGATTATAAAAAAAGATAGCAGCAGAGTTAGGTGTAAACAAAGTAACAGTAAGTGACTGGCAATGAAACAGCATCAAACTAGAGCAGCGTTATTCTACCAAAGCATCTTGTTCTTCTTCCAAAAAGGCATAAAAATTCAAAGATCATAAATTCATGAACACATCAGATTACAAAAAGACTAGTAAACCCCCTTATTTGTGATGTACTCAACAGCGAGCTAAATGATGTCCAATAAGTGGTCCGATGATTCAGGAGGAAGACTTTCATTTTGAAAAAAAATAGAAAAAAAAGAAAGTTTTTCTGCTGTTTGTGGGTGCTGGTGCTGGATAGGTAGAAGAGAAGTACAGGTTATGGTAGCTTGAAAACTGTGGTGAAAAGTGATCCAAGAAAAAATTTCTAAAACAAACTCTAAGTAATAGGTTAACTGATGAAATAACTTCGTTATTTTTGATAAAATTTTGAACACCAAGTACTCAATTTATTTTTAAATAAAAAGTCTTTAAAACTGTCACTCTTCATGTAATTTGAGTTTTTATCAAATTCAAGTTCTACTTTGTCTCAATTACTCTCAATTACTGGAGTTTTACTGTAGTATCTACATCTACATCTACATCTATACTCCGTGAGCCACCTTACGGTGTGTGGCGGAGGGTACTTGTTGTACCACTATCTGATCCCCCCTTCCCTGTTCCATTCACGAATTGTGCGTGGGAAGAACGACTGCTTGTAAGTCTCCGTATTTGCTCTAATTTCTCGGATCTTTTCGTTGTGATCATTACGCGAGATATATGTGGGCGGTAGTAATATGTTGCCCATCTCTTCCCGGAATGTGCTCTCTCGTAATTTCGATAATAAACCTCTCCGTATTGCGTAACGCCTTTCTTGAAGTGTCCGCCACTGGAGCTTGTTCAGCATCTCCGTAACGCTCTCGCGCTGACTAAATGTCCCCATGACGAATCGCGCTGCTTTTCGCTGGATCATGTCTATCTCTTCTATTAATCCAACCTGGTAAGGGTCCCATACTGATGAGCAATACTCAAGAATCGGACGAACAAGCGTTTTGTAAGCTACTTCTTTCATCGATGAGTCACATTTTCTTAGAATTCTTCCTATGAATCTCAACCTGGCGCCTGCTTTTCCCACTATTTGTTTTATGTGATCATTCCACTTCAGATCGCTCCGGATAGTAACTCCTAAGTATTTTACGGTCGTTACCGCTTCCAATGATTTACCACCTATGGCATAATCGTACTGGAATGGATTTCTGCCCCTATGTATGCGCATTATATTACATTTATCTACGTTTAGGGAAAGCTGCCAGCTGTCGCACCATGCATTAATCCTCTGCAGGTCCTCCTGGAGTACGTACGAGTCTTCTGATGTTGCTACTTTCTTGTAGACAACCGTGTCATCTGCAAGCCTCACAGAGCTACCGATGTTGTCAACTAAGTCATTTATGTATATTGTAAACAATAAAGGTCCTATCACGCTTCCCTGCGGTACTCCCGAAATTACCTCTACATCTGCAGATTTTGAACCGTTAAGAATGACATGTTGTGTTCTCTCTTCTAGGAAATCCTGAATCCAATCACAAACCTGGTCCGATATTCCGTAAGCTCGTATTTTTTTCACTAAACGTAAGTGCGGAACCGTATCAAATGCCTTCCTGAAGTCCAGGAATACGGCATCAATCTGCTCGCCAGTGTCTACGGCACTGTGAATTTCTTGGGCAAATAGGGCGAGCTGAGTTTCACATGATCTCTGTTTGCGGAATCCATGTTGGTTATGATGAAGGAGATTTGTATTATCTAAAAACGTCATAATACGAGAACACAAAACATGTTCCATTATTCTACAACAGATTGACGTAAGCGAAATAGGCCTATAATTATTCGCATCTGATTTATGACCCTTCTTGAAAATGGGAACGACCTGCGCTTTCTTCCAGTCGCTAGGTACTTTACGTTCTTCCAGCGATCTACGATAAATTGCTGATAGAAAGGGTGCAAGTTCTTTAGCATAATCACTGTAGAATCTTAAGGGTATCTCGTCTGGTCCGGATGCTTTTCCGCTACTAAGTGATAGCAGTTGTTTTTCAATTCCGATATCGTTTATTTCAATATTTTCCATTTTGGCGTCCGTGCGACGGCTGAAGTCAGGGACCGTGTTATGATTTTCCGCAGTGAAACAGTTTCGGAACACTGAATTCAGTATTTCTGCCTTTCTTCGGTCGTCCTCTGTTTCGGTGCCATCGTGGTCAACGAGTGACTGAATAGGGGATTTAGATCCGCTTACCGATTTTACATATGACCAAAACTTTTTAGGGTTCTTGTTTAGATTGTTTGCGAATGTTTTATGTTCGAATTCATTGAATGCTTCTCTCATTGCTCTCTTTACGCTCTTTTTCGCTTCGTTCAGCTTTTCCTTATCAGCTATGATTCGACTACTCTTAAACCTATGATGAAGCTTTCTTTGTTTCTGTAGTACCTTTCGTACATGATTGTTATACCACGGTGGATCTTTCCCCTCGCTTTGGACCTTAGTCGGTACGAACTTATCTAAGGCGTACTGGACGATGTTTCTGAATTTTTTCCATTTTTGTTCCACATCCTCTTCCTCAGAAATGAACGTTTGATGGTGGTCACTCAGATATTCTGCGATTTGTGCCCTATCACTCTTGTTAAGCAAATATATTTTCCTTCCTTTCTTGGCATTTCTTATTACACTTGTAGTCATTGATGCAACCACTGACTTATGATCACTGATACCCTCTTCTACATTCACGGAGTCGAAAAGTTCCGGTCTATTTGTTGCTATGAGGTCTAAAACGTTAGCTTCACGAGTTGGGTCTCTAACTATCTGCTCGAAGTAATTCTCGGACAAGGCAGTCAGGATAATGTCACAAGAGTCTCTGTCCCTGGCTCCAGTTCTGATTGTGTGACTATCCCATTCTATACCTGGTAGATTGAAGTCTCCCCCTATTACAATAGTATGATCACGAAACTTCTTCACGACGTTCTGCAGGTTCTCTCTGAGGCGCTCAACTACTACGGTTGCTGATGCAGGTGGTCTATAGAAGCATCCGACTATCATATCTGACCCACCTTTGATACTTAACTTAACCCAGATTATTTCACATTCGCATTCGCTAATAACTTCACTGGATATTATTGAATTCTTTACTGCTATAAATACTCCTCCACCATTGGCGTTTATCCTATCCTTGCGGTATATATTCCATTCTGTGTCTAGGATTTCGTTACTGTTCACTTCCGGTTTTAACCAACTTTCCGTTCCTAATACTATATGCGCACTATTTCCTTCAATAAGAGATACTAATTCAGGAACCTTGCCCTGGATACTCCTGCAGTTTACCAATATTACGTTAACTTTTCCTGTTTTTGGTCTCTGAGGACGGACATTCTTTATCAACGATGATAATGTCCTCTCTGGTAAGCCGTCAGGTATTTTATCGTTTCGCCCAAGGGGGGGTCCCTCTAACCTAAAAAACCCCCGTGTGCACGCCACACGTACTCTGCTACCCTAGTAGCTGCTTCCGGTGTGTAGTGCACGCCTGACCTGTCTAGGGGGGCCCTGCAGTTCTCCACCCAATAACGGAGGTCGATGAATTTGCAACCATTATAGTCGCAGAGTCGTCTGAGCCTCTGGTTTAGACCCTCCACACGGCTCCAAACCAGAGGACCGCGATCGACTCTGGGCACTATGCTGCAGATATTAAGCTCAGCTTGCACTCCGCGTGCGATGCTGGTTGTCTTCACCAAATCAGCCAGCCGCCGGAAGGAACCAAGGATGGCCTCAGAACCCAAGCGGCAGGCGTCATTCGTTCCGACATGTGCTACTATCTGCAGCCGGTCACACCCAGTGCGTTCAATAGCTGCCGGAAGGGCCTCCTCCACATTACGGACGAGACCCCCCGGCAAGCACACCGAGTGCACACTGGCATTCTTCCCCGACCTACCCGCTATTTTCCTAAGGGGCTCCATAACCCGCCTAACGTTGGAGCTCCCTATAACTAATAGGCCCGCCCTCTGTGACTGTCGGGACCTTGCCGGAGAATCGGCCACTGGCCCAACAGGCGAGGCATCCTGTGGTGGCTCGGAAACGATGTCATCACCACTAGGAAGCACCCCGTACCTGTTGGAAAGGGGTAAGGCAGCTGCCACGCGGCCAGATCCCACCTTCGCCTTTCGGCCAGGCACGCGCGAGCCCACCACTGTCCGCCATTCACCCTGGAGTGATGGCTGACCGGTAAGATGCTCACTGCCGGAAGACGCAGCGACATCAGGGGTTCCATGTGATTCCAAGGCCACCGAAGTAGGCATAGGTCTCACCACAGTTGCCCCAACGCCACTACGAGCCGACGCCTGCGCCTCGAGCTCGATGAGCCTAACAGACAAAGCCTCCACCTGCCCCCGAAGAGTGGCCAATTCTCCTTGCGTCCGCTCACAACAACCACAGTCCCTACACATGACTATGTTTACCCTACTCTATACGGTGACAAATTCCCAAGATAATCTTCTGATGAGCTACTCTGATAATCAAGAAACACTCACTGAAATACGAGACGCGAAAACTACACTAGGTTTTCCCAGAAAAACTATTTAAAAGCTAAGCTCAGCAAATAAGTACAAAAACGCTTTATACAAACAGTACTCGCTGCTGCTGGTGCTCTATTTGATAATCACAGACTATGTTGACGGGTATTCCATCTGGATGGCCAATAGTTTAAGTTGAGAATCCAATGGCGTACGTCCTCTACAGAAGTCCTTTTGTGGATGTGTTGGGATATGTGGTCCAAGCTCAGTGGCAGGTGAGATCCCACAGACTGTCTGCAGTGAAGGTGGAAAACAAAAGTGTGTTCTCATGTGGTGCAGCTGGCTGGGTCTTGAATTGGATTCTGAACAGGTTCATCTGGATCATTCCTAAAATGGTTGGATGAGTAAAATCAGACGAGATGTTGCCATGCAGACCTGAATTTGTTGCCTGGATATTGTCTAGTTGATATGAGAAAAGATTTGCCTCAACACTGAAGTCACCTAGAAGGACAAAATGCATGCCACATTGTTTGTGCACACATTCACCATTGTCGTTGTCAATGGTAAGACACAGTTGAATATCGCCTTCCTGTTTCACACAAATTGTAACCTGATCAGCATGGAAGAAAACATTTTGCTAGTCATTCTTAAAGTCACCATTCTGTCCAAATTGTTCAAAAAGATGGTGATCATGGGATGACTCCATTGTCAAAGTTAACACTATATCACATTGTACACTTGTTACATCAAAATAGATAATGCCATCCATTGTGAGATCAGCAGTGTAGGAATTCCAGTGAGGGGTGGCTTGCAAAATGAAGCTGGAAGCCATGAGTGAAGTCAACATTAATTTTGTTACTGATAACAGAGCATACAGAAAGATCATGTTCATACAAAACAGTTGTTCACAGCAAACTAAGAATGGCTAGACTGACAAAGATACTCCTCTCTGTTGGAGCTGGGGGGATGGGGTGTCAACTCATATCACTGCCAAAGAGTCTTATTTGTGTGATATTTTGTGTCAACAACGGTGTGGTCCTCATAACTTCATTACAAAGTCAGCAGCACAAACCATTGAATATTCATTCAAAATTTTATCTATCTAGAAAGTAATTCTTTTCTCTGTTTGGAAGAAAATATGTGCTAATCTCTTAAAGTGGTTACTGCTAGTCCACAAAAAAGAATTTATTTGTTTATTCCATTTAATTTCCTAATTGCACTATCTTATGAATATTATCCCCTCTTGTGTAGACTGGTCAGCCATCAGATCTTCCTCCAGATGATGAGCCAGGAAATGAGTGGACAGATATGTTCAAGGTTGCGCAGTTGCATCACTTGAAGGCTCTTCTTTGGAAGAATGTACTGTGGATGTGGCGAAACTATGGGTATGTATAAATGTTACTATGGTTTCATTGAACTTAAATACACGTTTTTAGATGTAGAAAGATGTTATACTAAAATAGATTAAAAACTCACATTGAGAGACAGTACAACCTGTAAAAGGATAAACGGCAGTATAAAAATATTACTCTAAACTTTAAAGGCATAAGCCTCTTCCTTTCAGTTTCGACTGTATTGCAGATAATTTGGTAACTTAATGCTATTCTGGTGTTCTATGTCTTGTTTCCTTCATTGTATGAGTTTCGAACTAAGCACATATTCATCAGTGAATTTAGTATGTATTTAATGTTGTTTTTCTTTTGTCTTCCATTTTGTCCAGTAGTTTTTACCACAAACACCCAAAACAAGACTCATGATATTTATAACATGCGGCAACAGATAAAAAAGTATGTCAACTCAGTTACTCTGAACATCACATTTTACATTATACTTCCATTTCCACATTTCTGAGGAGGCATCTTTGGTTGTGTAAGATCCCTACAACACAAAATCGACTACACTATAATACTGATTGAGAGTCATTACTTAGAGGCTCATTTTCTATTTAAAGTTATTCAAAAGTGTTATATATATGTATATATACACTCCTGGAAATTGAAATAAGAACACCGTGAATTCATTGTCCCAGGAAGGGGAAACTTTATTGACACATTCCTGGGGTCAGATACATCACATGATCACACTGACAGAACCACAGGCACATAGACACAGGCAACAGAGCATGCACAATGTCGGCACTAGTACAGTGTATATCCACCATTCGCAGCAATGCAGACTGCTATTCTCCCATGGAGACGATCGTAGAGATGCTGGATGTAGTCCTGTGGAACGGCTTGCCATGCCATTTCCACCTGGCGCCTCAGTTGGACCAGCGTTCGTGCTGGACGTGCAGACCGCGTGAGACGACGCTTCATCCAGTCCCAAACATGCTCAATGGGGGACAGATCCAGAGATCTTGCTTGTCAGGGTAGTTGACTTACACCTTCTAGAGCACGTTGGGTGGCACGGGATACATGCGGACGTGCATTGTCCTGTTGGAACAGCAAGTTCCCTTGCCGGTCTAGGAATGGTAGAACGATGGGTTCGATGACGGTTTGGATGTACCGTGCACTATTCAGTGTCCCCTCGACGATCACCAGTGGTGTACGGCCAGTGTAGGAGATCGCTTCCACACCATGATGCCGGGTGTTGGCCCTGTGTGCCTCGGTCGTATGCAGTCCTGATTGTGGCGCTCACCTGCACGGCGCCAAACACGCATACGACCATCATTGGCACCAAGGCAGAAGCGACTCTCATCGCTGAAGATGACACGTCTCCATTCGTCCCTCCATTCACGCCTGTCGCGACACCACTGGAGGCGGGCTGCACGATGTTGGGGCGTGAGCGGAAGACGGCCTAACGGTGTGCGGGACCGTAGCCCAGCTTCATGGAGACGGTTGCGAATGGTCCTCGCCGATACCCCAGGAGCAACAGTGTCCCTAATTTGCTGGGAAGTGGCGGTGCGGTCCCCTACGGCACTGCGTAGGATCCTATGGTCTTGGCGTGCATCCGTGCGTCGCTGCGGTCCGGTCCCAGGTCGACGGGCACGTGCACCTTCCGCCGACCACTGGCGACAACATCGATGTACTGTGGAGACCTCACGCCCCACGTGTTGAGCAATTCGGCGGCACTTCCACCCGGCCTCCCGCATGCCCACTATACGCCCTCGCTCAAAGTCCGTCAACTGCACATACGGTTCACGTCCACGCTGTCGCGGCATGCTACCAGTGTTAAAGACTGCGATGGAGCTCCATATGCCACGGCAAACTGGCTGACACTGACGGCGGCGGTGCACAAATGCTGCGCAGCTAGCGCCATTCGACGGCCAACACCGCGGTTCCTGGTGTGTCCGCTGTGCCGTGTGTGTGATCATTGCTTGTACAGCCCTCTCGCAGTGTCCGGAGCAAGTATGGTGGGTCTGACACACCGGTGTCAATGTGTTCTTTTTTCCATTTCCAGGAGTGTATATATATATATATATATATATATATATATATATATATATATATATGATGTGACTTACCAAATGAAAGTGCTGGCAGGTCGACAGACACACAAACAAACACAAACATACACACAAAATTCTAGCTTTTGCCTCATCAGGAAAGAGGGAAGGAGAGAGAAAGATGAAAGGATGTGGGTTTTAAGGGAGAGGGTAAGGAGTCATTCCAATCCCGGGAGCGGAAAGACTTACCTTAGGGGGAAAAAAGGACGGGTATACACTCGCACACACACACATATCCATCCACACATATACAGACACAAGCAGACATATTTAAAGACAAAGAGTTTGGGCAGAGATGTCAGTCGAGGTAGAAGTGCAGGGGCAAAGATGTTGTTGAATGACAGGTGAGGTATGAGTGGCGGCAACTTGAAATTAGCGGAGATTGAGGCCTGGTGGATAACGGGAAGAGAGGATGTATTGAAGAGAAAGTTCCCATCTCCGGAGTTCGGATGGGTTGGTGTTAGTGGGAAGTATCCAGATAACCCGGACGGTGTAACACTGTGCCAAGACGTGCTGGCCATGCACCAAGGCATGTTTAGCCACAGGGTGATCCTCGTTACCAACAAACACTGTCACAGGCAGATATATATATGTTGCCTTTACAAATGTCTGCTTGTGTCTGTGTATGTGCGGATGGATATGTGTGTGTGTGTGCGACAGGTCGACAGACACACAAACAAACACAAACATACACACAAAATTCAAGCTTTCGCAACAAACTGTTGCCTCATCAGGAAAGAGGGAAGGAGAGGGAACGACGAAAGGATGTGGGTTTTAAGGGAGAGGGTAAGGAGTCATTCCAATCCCGGGAGCGGAAAGACTTACCTTAGGGGGGGAAAAAGGAAAAAAGGACGGGTATACACTCGCGCACACACACACACATATCCATCCACACATATACAGACACAAGCAGACGTATTTAAAGACAAAGAGTTTGGGCAGAGATGTCAGTCGAGGCGGAAGTATAGAGGCAAAGAAGTTGTTGAAAGACAGGTGAGGTATGAGTGGCGGCAATTTGAAATTAGCGGAGATTGAGGCCTGGTGGATAACGAGAAGAGAGGATATACTGAAGGGCAAGTTCCCATCTCCGGAGTTTGGATAGGTTGGTGTTGGTGGGAAGTATCCAGATAACCCGGACGGTGTAACACTGTGCCAAGATGTGCTGGCTGTGCACCAAGGCATGTTTAGCCACAGGGTGATCCTCATTACCAACAAACACTGTCTTCCTGTGTCCATTCATGTGAATGGACAGTTTGTTGCTGGTCATTCCCACATACAATGCATCACAGTGTAGGCAGGTCAGTTGGTAAATCACGTGGGTGCTTTCACACGTGGCTCTGCCTTTGATCGTGTACACCTTCCGGGTTACAGGACTGGAGTAGGTGGTGGTGAAAGGGTGCATGGGACAGGTTTTGCACCGGGGGCGGTTACAAGGATAGGAGCCAGAGGGTAGGGAAGGTGGTTTGGGGATTTCATAGGGATGAACTAACAGGTTACGAAGGTTAGGTGGACAGCGGAAAGACACTCTTGGCGGAGTGGGGAGGATTTTATGAAGGATGGATCTCATTTCAGGGCAGGATTTGAGGAAGTCGTATCCGTGCTGGAGAGCCACATTCAGAGTCTGGTCCAGTCCCGGAAAGTATCCTGTCACAAGTGGGGCACTTTTGTGGTTCTTCTGTGGGGGATTCTGGGTTTGAGGGGACGAGGAAGTGGCTCTGGTTATTTGCTTCTGTACCAGGTCGGGAGGGTAGTTGCGGGATGCGAAAGCTGTTGTCAGGTTGTTGGTGTAATGGTTCAGGGATTCCGGACTGGAGCAGATTCGTTTGCCACGAAGACCTAGGCTGTAGGGAAGGGACCGTTTGATGTGGAATGGGTGGCAGCTGTCATAATGGAGGTACTGTTGCTTGTTGGTGGGTTTGATGTGGACGGACGTGTGAAGTTGGCCATTGGACAGGTGGAGGTCAACGTCAAGGAAAGTGGCATGGGATTTGGAGTAGGACCAGGTGAATGTGATGGAACCAAAGGAGTTGAGGTTGGAGAGGAAATTCTGGAGTTCTTCCTCACTGTGAGTCCAGATCATGAAGATGTCATCAATAAATCTGTACCAACCTTTGGGTTGGCAGACCTGGGTAATCAAGAAGGCTTCCTCTAAGCGACCCATGAATAGGTTGGCGTACGAGGGGGCCATCCTGGTACCCATGGCTGTTCCCTTTAATTGTTGGTATGTCTGTCCTTCAAAAGTGAAGAAGTTGTGGGTCAGGATGAAGTTGGCTAAGGTAATAAGGAAAGAGGTTTTAGGTAGGGTGGCAGGTGATCGGCGTGAAAGGAAATGCTCCATCGCAGCGAGGCCCTGGACGTGCGGAATATTTGTGTATAAGGAAGTGGCATCAATGGTTACAATGATGGTTTCCGGGGGTAACAGATTGGGTAAGGATTCCAGGCGTTCGAGGAATTGGTTGGTGTCTTTGATGAAGGATGGGAGACTGCATGTAATGGGTTGAAGGTGTTGATCTACGTAGGCAGAGATACGTTCTGTGGGGGCTTGGTAACCAGCTACAATGGGGCGGCCGGGATGATTGGTTTTGTGGATTTTAGGAAGAAGGTAGAAGGTGGGGGTGCGGGGTGTCGGTAGGGTCAGGACGTTGATGGAGTCAGGTGAAAGGTTTTGCAGGGGCCTAAGGTTCTGAGGATTCCTTGAAGCTCCGCCTGGACATCGGGAATGGGGTTACCTTGGCAAACTTTGTATGTGGTGTTGTCTGAAAGCTGACGCAGTCCCTCAGCCACATACTCCCGACAATCAAGTACCACGGTCGTGGAATCCTTGTCCGCCGGAAGAATGACGATGGATCAGTCAGCCTTCAGATCACGGATAGCCTGGGCTTCAGCAGTGGTGATGTTGGGTGTAGGATTAAGGTTTTTTAAGAAGGATTGAGATGCAAGGCTGGAAGTCAGAAATTCCTGGAAGGTTTGGAGAGGGTGATTTTGAGGAAGTGGAGGTGGGTCCCGCTGTGACGGAGGACGGAACTGTACCAGGCCGGGTTCAATTTGAATGGTGTCTTGCGGAGTTGGATCATTAGGAGTAGGGTTAGGATCATTTTTCTTCGTGGCAAAGTGATATTTCCAGCAGAGAGTACGAGTGTAGGACAGTAAATCTTTGACGAGGGCTGTTTGGTTGAATCTGGGAGTGGGGCTGAAGGTGAGGCCTTTGGATAGGACAGAGGTTTCGGATTGGCAGAGAGATTTGGAGGAAAGGTTAACTACTGAATTAGGGTGTTGTGGTTCCAGATTGTGTTGATCGGAATTTTGAGGTTTTGGAGGGAGTGGAACTGGAAGTGGGAGATTGAGTAGATGGGAGAGACTGGGTTTGTGTGCAATGAGAGGAGGTTGAGGTTTGCTGGAAAGGTTGTGAAGAGTGAGTGAGTTGCCTGTCCGGAGGTGGGAAACCAGGAGATTGGATAGTTTTTTGAGGTGGAGGGTGGCATGCTGTTCTAATTTACGGTTGGCCTGTAGGAGGATGCTCTGAACAGCCGGTGTGGATGTGGGAGAGGAAAGATTAAGGACTTTTATTAAGGATAGGAGTTGACGGGTGTGTTCATTGGCTGAGTTGATGTGTAGGTGAAGGATTAGGTGGGTGAGGGCAATGGATTGTTCAGTTTGGAACTGGTATAGGGACTGATGGAAGGAAGGGTTGCAGCCAGAGATGGGAACTTTAAGTGTGAGGCCTTTGGGGGTAATGCCAAATGTCAGACAAGCCTGAGAAAATAGAATATGGGAGCGTAATCTGGCTAGGGCGAAGGCATGTTTGCGGAGGGAATGTAAATAAAACTTAATGGGGTCATTGTGGGGGTGTTGTGAGGGTGACATGGTATTAGAAGGTGGAAAGTGTAACATGAGGTGAAATGAAAATGAAAATAAAAATATATGGGGAGAGATAAAGGTGAACTGGAAAGTAACTGGAGATCTGGAATGGAAAAAGGCGAAAAGGTGTTGGTTACAGCTGGGCTATGTTGGACTTGGGTTGGTAGACAACGATGTGCACAAAGGTTAGGTGGTTGTGTTGCCGCCAAAACACGTTAAAGGACGGAGAAATTTTGGAAAATTTCGAAAAAACTGCGTGTAGTATATCAAAAGGAGTGGTTTTGTGGTGGCAGATTATGAAAATGAGGCTAACAATTGTCTGACGAAGAAATAATGACGTTAAAACCTGTGGGAAGCGGCTAAAAATTATAAGTGATGTGGGAAAAACGGAAATGGAAATAAAGCGAAAGTTATTAGAACTAGCCGAAATGATTGTTTAAAAGGTGAAAGGAACTGTTTGTGAACTAGAAACGGTGGATATTAAAGCGGCGGTAGTGCTGAAAGCGGCAAAAAAATTTTTTGGTTATGGTTTGGAAGTGGGTTACGTATTATTGAGTATATATAGGCGGGATAAAATAATATAGCAGATTACGGTAAAAAGGAGAAGGTGAATACAAAGTGAAACTACTGGCAAAAACAGAAAGAGGAAAATAAGACGACAGAAAAGATTTCGAAATGCAACAGTGACAATAAGAAACGTAATTGTTGGATTCAAATTAATGATTTCAATATAATAGAGGGAAACATTCCACGTGGGAAAAAATATATATAAAAACAGAGATGAGGTGACTTACCGAACGAAAGCACTGGCAGGTCGATAGACACACGAACAAACACAAACATACACACAAAATTCTAGCTTTCGCAACCAATGGTTGCCTCATCAGGAAAGAGGGAAGGAGAGGGAAAGACGAAAGGATGTGGGTTTTAAGGGAGCGGGTAAGGAGTCATTCCAATCCCGGGAGCGGAAAGACTTACCTTAGGGGGAAAAAAGGACAGGTATACACTCGCACACACACACATATCCATCCACACATACAGACACAAGCAGACATATTTAAAGACAAAGAGTTTGGGCAGAGATGTCAGTCGAGGCGGAAGTATAGAGGCAAAGAAGTTGTTGAAAGACAGGTGAGGTATGAGTGGCGGCAACTTGAAATTAGCGGAGTTTGAGGCCTGGCGGATAACGAGAAGAGAGGATATACTGAAGGGCAAGTTCCCATCTCCGGAGTTCGGATAGGTTGGTGTTGGTGGGAAGTATCCAGATAACCCGGACGGTGTAACACTGTGCCAAGATGTACTGGCTGTGCACCAAGGCATGTTTAGCCACAGGGTGATCCTCATTACCAACAAACACTGTCTTCCTGTGTCCATTCATGCGAATGGACAGTTTGTTGCTGGTCATTCCCACATACAATGCATCACAGTGTAGGCAGGTCAGTTGGTAAATCACGTGGGTGCTTTCACACGTGGCTCTGCCTTTGATCGTGTACACCTTCCGGGTTACAGGACTGGAGTAGTTGGTGGTGGGAGGGTGCATGGGACAGGTTTTGCACCGGGGGCGGTTACAAGGATAGGAGCCAGAGGGTAGGGAAGGTGGTTTGGGGATTTCATAGGGATGAACTAACAGGTTACGAAGGTTAGGTGGACGGCGGAAAGACACTCTTGGCAGAGTGGGGAGGATTTCATGAAGGATGGATCTCATTTCAGGGCAGGATTTGAGGAAGTCGTATCCCTGCTGGAGAGCCACATTCAGAGTCTGGTCTGAGGAAGAACTCCAGAATTTCCTCTCCAACCTCAACTCCTTTGGTTCCATCACATTCACCTGGTCCTACTCCAAATCCCATGCCGCTTTCCCTGACGTTGACCTCCACCTGTCCAATGGCCAACTTCACACGTCCGTCCACATCAAACCCACCAACAAGCAACAGTACCTCCATTATGACAGCTGCCACCCATTCCACATCAAACGGTCCCTTCCCTACAGCCTAGGTCTTCGTGGCAAACGAATCTGCTCCAGTCCGGAATCCCTGAACCATTACACCAACAACCTGACAACAGCTTTCGCATCCCGCAACTACCCTCCCGACCTGGTACAGAAGCAAATAACCAGAGCCACTTCCTCATCCCCTCAAACCCAGAATCCCCCACAGAAGAACCACAAAAGTGCCCCACTTGTGACAGGATACTTTCCGGGACTGGACCAGACTCGGAATGTGGCTCTCCAGCAGGGACACGACTTCCTCAAATCCTGCCCTGAAATGAGATCCATCCTTCATGAAATCCTCCCCACTCTGCCAAGAGTGTCTTTCCGCCGTCCACCTAACCTTCGTAACCTGTTAGTTCATCCCTATGAAATCCCCAAACCACCTTCCCTACCCTCTGGCTCCTATCCTTGTAACCGCCCCCGGTGCAAAACCTGTCCCATGCACCCTCCCACCACCACCTACTCCAGTCCTGTAACCCGGAAGGTGTACACGATCAAAGGCAGAGCCACGTGTGAAAGCACCCACGTGATTTACCAACTGACCTGCCTACACTGTGATGCATTGTATGTGGGAATGACCAGCAACAAACTGTCCATTCGCATGAATGGACACAGGCAGACAGTGTTTGTTGGTAATAAGGATCACCCTGTGGCTAAACATGCCTTGGTTCACAGCCAGCACATCTTGGCACAGTGTTACACTGTCCGGGTTATCTGGATACTTCCCACCAACACCAACCTATCCGAACTCCGGAGATGGGAACTTGCCCTTCAGTATATCCTCTCTTCTCGTTATCCGCCAGGCCTCAATCTCCGCTAATTTCAAATTGCCGCCACTCATACTTCACCTGTCTTTCAACAACTTCTTTGCCTCTATACTTCCGCCTCGACTGACATCTCTGCCCAAACTCTTTGTCTTTAAATATGTCTGCTTGTGTCTGTATGTGTGGATGGATATGTGTGTGTGTGCGAGTGTATACCTGTCCTTTTTTCCCCCTAAGGTAAGTCTTTCCGCTCCCGGGATTGGAATGACTCCTTACCCTCTCCCTTAAAACCCACATCCTTTCGTCTTTCCCTCTCCTTCCCTCTTTCCTGATGAGGCAACCGTTGGTTGCGAAAGCTAGAATTTTGTGTGTATGTTTGTGTTTGTTTGTGTGTCTATCGACCTGCCAGCGCTTTCGTTCGGTAAGTCACCTCATCTCTGTTTGTTTTATATATATATATATATATATAGAGGGAAACATTCCATGTGGGATAAATATATCTAAAAACAAAGATGATGAGACTTACCAAACAAAAGCGCTGGCAGGTCGATAGACACACAAACATACACACAAAATTTACAAATGTCTGCTTGTGTCTGTGTATGTGCGGATGGATATGTGTGTGTGTGTATGTGAGTGTATACCCATCCTTTTTTTCCCCTAAGGTAAGTCTTTCCGCTCCCGGGATTGGAATGACTCCAAAATAAACAATATTATACTTAATCAAATATAAGAAATTAGAATTTTATGTACATATATGTAGACACAAAAGGCACATAGCTAAAATGTTACAGACGCTTCTGGATTAACTGTTCTGAAGTAAACAATATTTTAGTGAAGCATGTATAACAAAACGAATTTCATGTCCATATAAATGAGCACAAAGGACACATAACTACACACACTAATTACCAGGAGGACCTTAGTAAAAAGTCTAGTTTTATCTGAAACACTTTGATAGTTATAAACTGCCACACAGAGAAATTATGAGGCAGAACCTACAGTTTTGAGCTATTGACAAATAAATTTTAACCAAATAAAGGCACAAGAAAGTTTTATTAGTAAGCTTCATTAAATTTCTCATACAAGGGAATGGTCCAATAAGACATGTTGAAACCTACCCTGGATTTTTTTACACAAGAAGAAGACAATGAAAGATTTGCACTGTCAAAATTTTAGCTGCTAAGAGGCACTGCAAGTATTAAAAAAATAGCTGAAAATTGCCAAATTTGTAGCACACCAGGCAGCGGTAGAAATATACACCCCTACTGGCACTGTAGCAACTGCTCATGCACAACTAGGCTCACACACAGCCAAGGTCAGCATAAATTTGTAAACAGGAAACACAACACAACCCGATCATAATTTGTGAAGGACAATTCAGGTTACCATTCATTGATAGTTTCTCTGACACTACAGTACACAGTTGTTATTCTCTCGAATTAGCCACTCAGGTAACATCTATTATAAATTATCAGTTGCTTTTTGCAGTATTTGTAAGTATTGACAATATAGATAAAGTTGAATTAATCTTAACTGTTCTTACGTGAGAGTACCTTTTTTTTCTTCCAGTTTCATAGTAATGTGGAATCCAATTAACGTTCTCAATTTAGCAATGATGAAATATGAAGAAGGTAGTTTCCAGCCAAAATCACCTCCTTCTCCTGAGGATGTACATATGTGTCATTTGTTAGTCAATTTCCTTGACATTCATTCAAATGATATCAACATTTCATTTGGAATTGTGAATACATTAGAAGAAAAAGGAAATAACTGTTATGATTCCATGAATTGTGGTTTTGATGACATCAGTTGTGCCAGTAACAGTTATGAAGAAGAATACCTTCCAAGCCTTAAAAAAACACCTTTCATCGAGAAAGAAAAGGCAGTGAAATATTGGTTAAACCAAGGAGGGAAAAAAATACTTGAAGTTACGCAGTGTGCAAAGGCATTTTTGTTTCATAAAATCATGTGAACTGTACAAATGGAGGAATGAATTACATAAAGTAAGAAATATGCATCAAACAGAAACCCAAAACCATCTGAATGAAAAACTGTTCGAAAAATTTAGAACTGCTCGTGAGAGGCTATGCACCATTACCAATGAAGATCTAAGAGACTGGATCCTCCAAATTGCAGCTGACATGAACATTGCTGATTTCCAGGCTCTGTCAACTGGGCTACACAGGTTCAAGAAATCATACAGAATAGGAAGTTGCAAAATTACCAAGTTTACGTCACTTAAATGTGTACCGAAGCTGCCAGTGATAGACAATGCTATAGAGAAATTCATAGCTGACATAAAGACGAAACTTGCTGGTTTCCTCACAACTGCTGTTTATAATGCTGATCAGTCAGGTTTCATGAAAGAACTGCATGCACACTGCACTTTATCATTTTGTGGTGAAAAGAGGGTGGAGTCAGTTGCCCAATCAATGAATGCAATGGCATATTCATATACAATAATACCAGTGATAAGTATGAGTGGTTTGCTGTTTCCATTGCTAGACCTGTCTTCAAGAACCACAAAGCAAATTAGGACCAAAAATAAAAAATTGAATGTTTAGTTGCAAAAATCTTGTAATTGGCGTATCAAAATCTGGAAAAATGGGAAAGAATAATTTTCAACATTTTGTTTGAAATGTGTTCCTATCAGCTGCAGAAACTAATTCATTGCTTTTGTTGGATTCATGGTCTGGACATAATGACACCTCTGTTTTTGTGGACGACGATGCAAAATGTGTAGATGTAATGTGGATTCCGCTTGGAACTACTAGTGCAATTCAACTTCTCAATAAATAATTTTTTTTTTTTAAGTGGAAAGCATTTTTCAGGAAATTATCAGGCAACATAATTTCTGATACCTCTCTCTGATTTCAGATACAGTATTCTTAAGTGGAACAGTATCCTTAAGCTCCAGTCATTTGTGCATTACCAGTTTTCTGTGCCACACTTTACAAATTTGATCAAGTATGTCTGGTATGCAGCGCAATATGCAGAACAATGGCCGGGACCATTTTTGACTCCATTCCAGTTCTGTCTAAATAAAACTAGTGGTTACTGCGAAGTGCTGACTGCATCAATTTTTCCTTTCTCCGGTGTGTCTGGTGCAAGAAAAATGTTTTTGTCATTGAATAGACACTTCACAGTTTTGTGATGACTACTGGGAATAAACAAAGAACTGTTTCACTGATAATCAACTGTACAACATTCAAACATTATTATAAGGAATGACCTACAGGAATTGTTATAAAATGTAGTATTGCAAGACACATTTCATTTCAAAGTTTACAGTTCCTCATTGATCGAAGTCGTCTGTGACATCAAACACTGCCATGATTTCATTTTCTCTGCTAGCCACTTTTATCAGGATTACATGTGCAAGAATTGAACTGCCAATATGAAGTTATTCAAAAAAATGTTTCTATAGTTTAAGCCAGGTTTTCACCAGAGCAAACAAGCATGAGCAGAAGATAATTCTAACTGGTGCATCCAGTAGGCCTCTTGCATGTCTTTCAACTGGACACCACTGCAGCTTATTAAGTGTCCCTAACCTTCCCCAGTTACCTTATCGGAAAATGGAGACCTGCAGTTTAATGTGAAATCCGTACCACATATCTTTTGTGGCCACTCCAACATCTGTGAGAAGTGAATGCTTGGTTAAAAATCATAGTGAAAAAGTTGTGGTCTGAACAGGATTTGATCTCATGCTCTCTGGATCGCAAAGCGTGCTCTTTGCCACTAGACCATTTTTGTTTTAGGGGGGGAAAAAATGACCATTAGACCTTACACGCATAGTGGAAACGCTAGCTGTGCCACCTCTTGAGAAGATGGTCGACATCAGTAATTAGTGTTCTGTTCATTAATTTCCCCTCAGTGGTAAAGAGAGATCAGGAAAAAATGGCAGGCGACATACAAGGAAAATTTTGGACCAGTGCTAAGGAAAGATGGAGATGCATTTCCATGTAAAGTGCACGATCTCCAAGCATGTCACACTTCCGTGCAAATGGAGACACTTAAATTCTTCCTTCCCTGTGCCATTTTCCATACTCCATCAAGAACAGTGTGCTCACCATGCAAAATAATCGTCACTGAATGGAAAAGTTTTGAATTGTGGCTCTAACAAGATAGAGTTACATCCTTTATGCTGAATATTAGCTCCAAAAACTAAAAACTAAAACACAGTGTTCATAGGCAATGCCGCTACCTCATTTTCTCTTCTGTTCCCTTTAGTATAAACGAGTCTACCCATATATAAACAAATGGTAGCAAATTTTCTGTAAATGCTCATTCGCACATGTTTGCTTCCATTTGCTTCTTTGTAAGTCAGGCTTTAGGTGCTTAAAATTGCTGTCTGTAAACTCCGGATAATTCCGCTATGTGGTGCTGCATGGGTGATTTGCTGAGTCCCATGCTAAGCAGGCAGGGCTGTACAGACTGCTGTGTTAAGCTGTTCTTTGCACAGAAACTTCAACATTTTTTACAAAATGCTTGCAGTGCCTCTTAGCACCTAAAATTTTAGCAGTGCATTTCTTTCATTGTCTTCTTCCTGTGTAAAAAATTTCAGGGTAGGTTTCGACATGTCCTATTGGACCATTCCCTTGATAGTTTCACAGGTTCTTAGAGCATAGGAGCATAGCAAGCATTTTGTAAATCCCATCATGAAAGAAAGCCTTCAGTATTGTGGAATAAATCAAGCTCTATATTAATAGGCAGAAGCAGGAAGAGCAGGCTACTTCTGCAAAGTGTACTAACAAGGAATTGTAACTTGTGTTAATCTGATCACTCTTATGATACTATTGGAATTATAATACTATTGGAATTATAATACTATTGGAATTTCTTTATAAGGAGAGAAGCAGTTAGTTTGAAAAATTGCATTGCTTCTCCTCTTATACTTCTCAGCTGCTATTTAATGTAATACTTCAAACAAAGTATTTGTGTAACCAAACAAACACTGTTTTTAGCCTTGTTTAAAAATTGTGAAACAAGGCTAAAACAGTTTTTGTTTAGTTAATTTACAATGTTTCACCAAGAATATTATCAACTGACTATATGCTGGAAAATACGAATGATCTGTTTAATTGAATATTAAAGATAAGCATAATTCACATCCTTGAGTCCAACATAATACATTATAAGAGTGGCTAATAATATTTTATTTAGCTCTATTTTGGAATATAAGGCAGTCTTCAATTTCCTGCCTACCAGTTACTAACATACTATTATAGATCTTTGCAACAGAACACAAAATACCATTTAAACAGGGATCCATGGAAATCATTTTTACTTCTAGTATTGTGGTTGTGAATTGCCCAATTCATCTTTACTTTACTCTTTTTATTAACTGTAAACACAATAATGGAGGAAATTTATTGACATATAAGTGTAAGAATCCCAGTGTCCCTGAATAGACCCCTGAAAGAAGTTGTGTTATCAACATCACATAATATTCCTTCTACAGAGGGAAAATGATTTGAGCAAACTAGATTTTTAAAACATTTGGCAGGGAAAATATTGCTCATGAAGGGAGTCACAGCAGAACAGAGAAAGAGGAATATCAATAAATGCATAAATTGACTGCTAGGTGTTATGGAAGACACCTCACATTAAATGTAGATAAACAAGATAGTGATCAAATACACAATTTTTTTGTTGTAATAAAGGCAAGCAATATACTTTTAATGGGGATAAATGTGGTTTCCAACCCAGTTTCGACCATAAATCAGTTATGTGAGAGCACTGTAAAGTAAAAAATGATATGAGGAGGGTTATGCAGAAAGTATATTCTCTAGAACCATAAACAGAAACTGCAGTGGCCAAAAAGTTTTATTAGAACATACATTTAAATATTTGAGCATGGAGAACTAATGTGAGATCAGTGCTCCTCTTCCTGGTGTAAAGTGGATGTCAATGTTTCATCACTTGTGAAAATTCTGTCCAAGAACTCATCACTGTCAATGTGGTATTCCTGCAGAAATGTCAATTATGCTCCACATATTTGGTTTGCATACAAGCATCAGATTTCTCGGTGCACCCCAGGCACATAATTTCCAGAAAAATGGTTTTTTAGAGTTAAATGCAACAAGGACAAAGATAAATCTTGGAAATAGCTGTTTAGTTTTGTAATCATGTTAAATGTTACTGAGAATCACCCCATACATGGACATGAAGTTCATTTTGTTAGACACACTTAACTAAAATATTATTTACTTTAGAACAGGAACAGTTGTTAATCAAGATGTGTCAGTAAATGCCCTGCCACAACTGTTTCATAAGATCATATTGAGAGAATATGAGGATGGAATAATTTTTTTTTTTTTGGGGGGGGGGGGGGGAGGGGGGGGGGAGATGGATATAGAAATTTAATAGCTCAAAGAAGCAGTATATGTGACTGTGTCCTACACAGAATGAGCAAAAACATCCCCTTGGACAGCTTCCTGCACTGCTTCATCTTGGAAGCCCCCTCAATCTCCTCAGGAGATTTTGGTAATATGCTCCTGCATCAATTATGAGAATAATCTTTTAGCAACACACCATGGCAGTCCCTAAAAAACCTCAGCATCATCTTGGCCTTGATTCTCAGGTCTTCATGTTTTTGGTACTGGTGTATCCATATGTTTTTGCTGTTTGCTTTCTCCTCTATCTCTGAGTGATGATACATGCAGCACTTGCCCATGGTGATTAGGAGGCTAAAGAAGTCATCAAGATGAGCCTGACACTGCTACAACATTTCTGCTGCTGCCTGTTTTGTGGGCTTTCTGAATAGGTGTGAGCACTCACAGAACCCAGTGGGTGGCATTATTTGTCATTTTAAAAGTGTCATGTAAGATATTTAAACCTAACCTACAACTGATTTTCACTTTTCTCCACTATTTCACCTGTATGTCCTTTCTTCTGTGTCATTCAAACTTGTTTGAACACACTGGACATGGCTGCACCATCTGTGTGCAGTGTTATTCCCCTTAAAATACAGAAAATTAATTACCACATGACATACTACTTTATCAATGGGCTGCACCATTTTATCTTAGTTCCTCTAGTCTGGGAACCTAAGAGCTTGGATAAACATTGTCACATAATTAATGTTCTTGATTGATAACTGTGTTTTACGATCATTACCTACATGCAGACCTCAAGTTGTTTGTGGTTTTCAGATACAGATTGTAACATTATTCATACTTTCAATATTTACTAAGGCAGTTATTACACGGGGGTTAACTATAATTGTATGCTACTGAAGATAAAATATGAATAATTTTGCACTATAATTTACAGTTTTCTGAGAACACAGAATATATGCTTATTTTTAAATTTAACTTGTGCTGGGGTCCTCATGTTCGTTGTTGTACGTAGACATTCCATTACCTGCAGAAAGACTCTACATTCACTTTTATCCTCCAAAACTATGTGTTGTTAATATTCCCATAAATAAAACAGCTAGAATAACATTTCTTAAGTTTATTCATGTGCCAATTACTCTGATCACTGGTCACATGTTAGCTTATTTCACCATCCTGGCTAATTAAAAGCCACAATTACAACACCAAAACCCCCAACTGAGCCTTGCACTGCCCCTTGTATAGACAAATAACAATTACCAATTACTGTTTTTCACTTTAAAGTTTTAATTTAACTTGTTTTATAATAAAGAATCACATTTTTGTATAGTTTTAAGTAAGACAACATATTCTGAATAAATGAATAACAAACTTGAAATAGTTATTTTTGCTGTACACAAAATTTTCCTGTATTAAATTGTATGCAAATTTCACTAATAAAGGTTAAGTATTTTAGTTGCTTTCAATTACAGAGTTTCAAGTGCTAATTTTTTATTATTTTGTACAAGGAACAGTCGCTAAAACTAAGCTGCAAATTGTTAATCTGCTAAATGTTTAAGTTTTGTATATTCGACTATGTGATTTCATAATGTTTTGCAGATACTTCCAATATAATATTCTACATATTTTACACAAAAATTGCATCACGTGAATAAGTTTCTGTCTTCTCATACTCAAACACACATGATGAAGTTTCAGTTTGTATAGGATCTTAATTTTTCATTTGCAGTGAAATAAAAAATTTTTAAAAAAAAATTACAGTGTATCATGTACTTCGATAGAAGCATATATTGACTATTCCAATATGAAAATGTGGGGCTGTTACATTACAAGATACAGTAATCTATAACTAATATCTTCCTCCTCCCAGTGTACTAGTATGTGGATGTCAAACATACTCTAAAATATTTGAGAATTTCATTGCTTGTACAGTCACAATTTTATTTAAAAATACTTTTATTAAATAAGGAATGCTTGGTACTCATCAAAGTCATCTTGCAAAGCTGCTTTTTTATTTTTTTATCAAAGCATATTCTAAAATATTTGTTTTTCCAGTCTTATCTTCTCACAGATTACATTAATTCAAGTCAAATCTGGAGGGAACAGTTTACTTTTTGAATGAGATTTTCACTCTGCAGCGGAATGTGCGCTGATATGAAACTTCCTGGCAGATTAAAACTGTGTGCCGGACCGAGACTCGAACTCGGGACCTTTGCCTTTCACGGGCAAGTGCTCTATCACTGAGCTACCCAAGCACGACTCACGCCCCGTCCTCACAGGTACTGGCAGAAGTAAAGCTGTGAGGATGGGGCATGAGTCGTGCTTGGGTAGCTCAGGTGGTAGAGCACTTGCCCGTGAAAGGCAAAGGTCACGAGTTTGAGTCTCGGCCTGGCACACAGTTTTAATCTGCCAGGAAGTTTCAGTTTGCTTCTTAATTACAGATTTAAATAGCATTACTTTTTTATCAAATTGTGTGTATTGTAGCACATGCAATGAAGCAGAACTAAGTGTTTTGACATATGTGAGAGCAAAAAGTTTTTCTACACACCAAACAAATTAGTTCCTTTGAAGAGAATAATAAATAATACTAAATAATTATATTCCCTTACTGATTTCCATCCACAAGATTTCAAACATACGGCTTCACAAACTAACTTGTATTTACCACTTTTTTTTTTTTTTTTTTTTTTTTTTGCAGGTTTATGGCATTCTTATTTGGTCTGCCTGTTGTAGAAACTGCTCTCTATTGTCTTACAATTGGACGTGACCCAGTGGGATTGCATTTATCTATTGTTAATCATGAGCTCAATAATACTATGGATCCATGCCCAAAACATGAAGGTTGCAGCTATGAACTATTAAGTTGCCGGTATCTGCAGCATCTTTCGAAACGAGGAGTAATACTGGTAGGTCAATTGTAATCCCACTGTCTAGAAACTATCTGTTAATAGTCACATTCCTGTTCTGTATGCCCAGTATGACAAGAGGTTTGTAGAAAATAACTGGTATTTACTTTTCATTTGTTCAGCAGCACTCTGTGGCTGGCTGACATTGCAAAAATGCTAAACAATTATAGAAGTTGTCCAAAAAACCAGCGGTGTGCAAAAAAAAAAAAAAAAAAAAAAAAAAAAAAAAAAAAAAAAAAAAAAAAAAAAAAAAAGAAAAAAAAGTCCCACTGTCATCCATTGCTAATTTCTCATTGTTAATGTCCATCTTCTGCTGCCCATGTTTGTCTCTTTAGGTCAACATCTCTGAATGATGGTTACATCTAATGCTTTGAAAAGTCCCCTTTTTACTAACCTTCCCCTTTAAATTTTACAAAGTGATCATAGGTACCAAAAGGTATGTATTTCCTTTTTTGTATCATCCAGGTGAATAGTTTCTTCTTGTTATGTAATTTTCCTGGTTTTCTGTTATCCTACAGTCTCTGATCAACCTCTCTCCCCCCTCCCTCCCCCCTCCCTCCCTCCCCTTTTCCCTATACCCACTCCTACATTTCCTTCTCGTCCCTCCCCCCTCCTCCCGACTGCCAGATACTGCACTTGAAATGGAATGAGTAGTGCTGTGAACTGGAGGAGGATGAGGTATGAGGGAACGGTAAAGAAGCACAGGGCAGAGAGATGAAGGGGGTTCAGGGTAGGGAAAGAGGAACATTGAAACAAGTATGGTTCCTACAGAAACAAACAAAGACTCTAGGAAGTCTACATACAAGATTACTAAAGAACATTGTGTGAGCTGAGAATAGTACTAACAAGAGGAGGGAGCTGGATTGTGGATCCGTATCTGATAATGAAGTGGGCAAGATTAATTTACCATCCATTGAGATGGCATCAGTTTTTGCAGTAGCAGGACAATAGAGTGCATACTGTCCCAGGCTAGTATGTATGGTGGTGTGGGTTAGGCCCCAGGCCAGAGTGAATTTTGTTTCCCTTCTCGTTTTTCTTTATTCTTTCTCTGTTTTTTCTTTTGATGACAGCTGATAACTGCTTTCATTATCTTTATTATAAAACAGTGGACAAAAAGATAAAATAAATTGATTTCATATGTAGTATGCTGTAGACACATACGAATTTAACAGTTTTTAGGGGAATAGTCTTCATAGAACACTGGTAACGTAAACTGTTCTTGAACTAGGCATACTGAATAAAAGCAAATTGCAAACTGCTTCCTGCAGCTTAATCAACTAATCAATATTCTGAAAAGGAAAGTTGCCACTCACCATATAGCAGAGATGCTGAGTCGCAGATAGGCACAACAAAAAGACTGTCACAATACAAGCTTTTGGCCAACAAATCCTTCGTAGAAAATAGAAGACACACACACACACACACACACACACACACACACACACACACACACACACACACACACCTACACACACACACACACACACACACACACACACACACACACACACACACCAATACCATTGCAAACTCAACTCGCACACACATGACTGCAGTCTCTAGCCAAGAAACAAGTGGACCACACTGTTGCTGAGCACACTGCCCAACACGACATCCTTCATTTCAGTGACTGCTTCACAGCCTGACCCACATGGATGATTCCCATCAACACCAGCTTTAGTGAATCGTGCGGGTGGGAACTCTCCCTGTAACATATCCTATGTTCCTGTAACCCTCCTGGCCTCAAACTTCGTTAGTCATTTTTCTTGCCCATCCAACCCTTTCCTGTTCCCATTCCAGTACTACACAGCCCTCATTCCACCAATACACCCAGTCTTTTTTACTTCTCTCCTTTTCCGCTCCCCCCCTCCCCCCTCCCCCCCCCCCCCCCAAACACACACACACCTCTCCCCTGCCCTCTGTCTAATCTCCCGACTGCACCTAGCTGTCCTACCCTCT
Source organism: Schistocerca serialis cubense (assembly GCF_023864345.2). NCBI lineage: Eukaryota > Metazoa > Arthropoda > Insecta > Orthoptera > Acrididae > Schistocerca > Schistocerca serialis. Next base: position 448,204,123 of record NC_064641.1, on the reverse strand, counting down.
CTCTAATCTCCAGACTGCATCTAGCTGTCCTACCCTCTCTCTATCTCGTCCTTGCACGCTCCCCAGCAGCACTTCACTGTCCCCAACCCCTACTGTGCTATACCTCCCCCTCCCTGCCACAGCCTCCTCCTTACCCCCACCCAGCTGCTACTCCCATCATGCACTACTGCTGTTGCTTGCTCTGTCACTAGCGTCAGTTCAGCTGCCAGAGACTGCACTCGTGTGTGTGTGTGTGTGTGTGTGTGTGTGTGTGTGTGTGTGTGTGTGTGTCATCTATCTTCAACAAAAGCCTTGTTGGCCAAAAGCTTATATTGTGACAGTTTTTTTGGTTTCCCTTTCTGCGACTCTGCATCTCCGTTATATGGTGAGTGTCAACTTTCCTTTTCATAATATTGTTACATTCCACCCTGTATTTTCCATTGTTTGATTTACTTAACTTACCTATTGTCATGTTCCTTTGGTGGTTGATATACATCGGCTTTTTCATAATAACTATTAATTTTCAATAGTCCTGCCTGTGGTTCATTTGTTCTTGCATACCAGACAATATTTGGCATTTCTAACTACTGAATGAAGAAACTGACACATTTCTTGTATCAACTTTTGAATGTATTAATGAAATTGATAAATTAAACTGAAATTTTATTGAAATTACAATTACAAGTAAAACTGGCTTTAACATGAGCAATGCCATGTCATGAAGTACATATTCTGATCATAAGTTTACAAAATGCTCTTGTGGTGTTATGTGAAATTACTCTGAACTTAAACTATTAACAATGATTCTAACTGATATGTAAATTACTACCAAATTCCAGTAAGTTGCATGATGTTAATATAATTTTGAAACTTCTACATAACATGTTTTCTGAAGGACTTTTGCTGTAGAAATCTGTTATGCTTCAGTACTGGAAATGTTTACATGTGGACAATAGCAAGGATATTTCATAATCGGATAATTACAGATCATGCTGACTGTGAGATTTAAAACTGAGATTTGAAACAAATTACAGTTTAAATAGCAAATAATACATGAATAATCAAAGTTAACTGGTATTCAAAAAGGAGTAAGTACCATACACAAAATTTGTATCATAATCTGCAACTGATGTTGTAGTGTATGAATCTGTATCTGTCACTTTACGACCTTACCGCAGTGACATTTATTTTTCAATAAATTTCAGGGCAAACTTGTTTCAGTGTCATTCCAAAATACTTGTTTTAATCTGTTGATTTGGGAACCATAAACAAAAGTCTAAACAAAATGCTGTAGTATTCTTCCTTACCTTTAGTCATAAACGTCTTGTCATTATGAAGGAGGTAAAAATAACAAAATAATAATATTATATGACTTGTGTCAAACCTTAAGCTGTTGACACCAGACATTTTCAGTTGTTTCAACTCTGTGGAAACCAATACCATTTCCATGGATGGTATATGTAATACGTTCACTTTCTGCGGGTGAAATCTCTTGAAGGAAGGCCAAAATAATGAGCAGCTTCAGGGTGAGTTACCTTAGATTACATGACCATGCATACAGTTCTTTGATTCCTATCCATGACTCCATGCTCTCCGTTTGTAAGAGAAAGAAATGGACGGATATGGTGACATCAGAAAACTGAAAATAACCTAAGTGGCAGAGAGGTCCATGAGCTAGTCAAGATAGGAAAGGAGCTGAGAAAGTGTACAGGAATAAATATGTATAGATGAAAAGACAGAAGGAACTGTACAGAAATAAATATGTATTTCCCTTGCCACATTGACTGACGCTGAGTAATTGCAAATGGTCTAAACAGGGTTTTGACAAGCTGCCCTATTTTTTCTGAAGTAAGAATTATGTTTTGAAAACCTTTTCTTTTTTGTAGTACATAATAAAAATTAGATTGCACTGTACAGTAACCAAAAAATTCTTTGTTATCACAACTAGAAATATATCTTGAAATATTAGTTTGTGTAAATTCTGGACATCATATAAGTGATCCACCAACAACAAAAGATTTTCTGGAAAAGTCCTAAGTACAGCTGTTCTGTAAAACTCATTAGCTCTGTTACTTCTGGAGAAAGATAACAGAAGTATGGCAATACAGCAGCCCAATTGTTAATTGTCAATTTATGACAGTTACATATCACCTTAGAAATTCAAACAATATATGTACATAATTTAAAAATTTACAGACATCTTATGTATGCAATGTATCATATCTTCTGCAATGTGTAAGAAGTCCAAGGGGTTTCCAGTGTAGGAATTTTGAGTGCACTCTTTTAACAATGTGTCTGATAGTCTGTCTTGGAGTGTCACAGATGTACCCTGCAGTTGTAGTCTTTCCCCATCTGTATAGGGGGTCACCTCAGAACAGTCCAATAAATTTTATCTCTGCACCAAATGAAAAACTTGAAATTAGAGCTTTTTAGGGTCAATGTTTGTTATAATTGTCAAAGAATGAAGGGAAGAAACTGGCAGGTGCAGAGACCGCAGCTCATTAGCATATAAAAGCAATATATCTTACATTCCTGCAACCCTCCCCTCTTTCCCATACTGGCCTCATCCTTCACTAGTCCCTGTCTTTTACTCCCTACCCCCTTCTCTGCTCCAGCTACAACACCACAAAGCCTTCTGTTTCACTACTGCACTCACTACTCTTTTTCCCCTCCTCTATTTCTCTCCTTTTCCACTCCCCTACCCCCACAAACTTCCCAACTGCACCTAGCAGCCCTATTCAGCCCTCAACATATCCTTGCTTTCTCCCACAAGCAGCACTGCAACCTCCCCCATCCTTGCCATGCTGTCCCTAGTTTCCTCCTTATCCCTACCACCCACAGATTGTTTCTCCCATCAGGCCTCAGTGGCCAGACACAGTGGTGATATGTGTGTGTGTGTGTGTGTGTGTGTGTGTGTGTGTGTGTGTGTGTGTGTGTGTGTCCTACTTTAGAAGAAGGCCTTTGGTTGAAATCTCAAATGTATAGCAGTCTTTATGTTTTGCCTGTCTGTGACTCAACATCTCCTCTATATGGTGAGTAGCAATCTATCCTTTTCACAATATTGTCGTTAAAGCAGGCGTACTTTTGGAGTTTAGTAAAAACTGAATAAAACATATTATTACAATTCATTTTAACTTGCATATCAAAGATTCTAGGGCTAAGATTTCAGACCGTCATCACAGAAAATTGATAATTACAATAGATATGCTTCTTCATGTAATAACTCTAAATGTACTAAAATTACAGATTCTGTTGTGAGCTCCTTTACTGCGAATTATTATGGCAGTGCGTTGAATTACTTTCAGCAATAATCTGTGATGTACTGTCCATCCAAAAAGTTTTGAGAAAGCTTTATTCCTAGAGTATAAGCAGTGTCATTGCAGTGACTACAGACTAATTCACATGGTTTTAAGAACTTTCTGTGTGTTGCACTCAAGTGAGGAAGACTATGTAGAACATCTGAAGCATTAAAAAACCACCATCTTAACTGTTCTTTATTTTTTATCACTCCTGCCTCCAAACGTTTTGGACTGATGGGGTATGTAAATATGAAGATTTTTATCTATTGTTAATGTAATTTTAATTTCTAATTTTTGTGTGTTGTTGTCTGACTTCACATACATTTTGGTAAGTTTTCTTATATGTAAATTATTTATCAGGCAGGTGATGAAACTGTCTGACTAACTATGGACAGATCACTACTCAGGAAAGAACAGAGGTGCTGAGCAGTAGATGTGTGTGTGTGTGTGTGTGTGTGTGTGTGTGTGTGTGTGTGCGTGTGTGCATTAGCTACATGATCAGAAGCTAAGCTACTTTCTTTTTTATGTGACTATTTCTACTCATCACCACTACTATTTTGTGAGAAATGATCTATCCTCATATATAAGGGCAGTCAAATAAAATGAAGACAGATGGAAAAAGTATGTGAACTACTTATTATTCCAAAAGTAAACATGATAGGTGTTAAGGGGCACCGGAAAGGCTCAAAATCATGAAAAGTTCAATTTTTACTTTTTTGCGTTTTCTGAATCTGCAGGCTATTACCTTTTAATAGATATATAATTTATTCAATTCCGAAGACTACAACCATTTTTAAATTTTTTTTGAAATGTGTCCTACATGGGCGTGACCCACTGTGGCGCTGTTAAACTGCTGTCAAATGGTGTTATTATTAACGTCCGTGTTCATCAGGTACATTTTAGTGATGTGAGATAAAGTATGTGTTGTGGCTAACCTGTGATGGTTCAATATATATCGCTGGTGTGATTGTCGATTGTTTCATGTTTATTTACTCTGTCGTTATCTCGAAAATATTCGTAATTAATTCTGTTTCTTTAGTCTCTGTTTTGTTGAAGTATAATAATGAGTAAAAGTAAAGTTATTAGAAATCCTCTGAAGGCTTTTAAGAAAAGGAGAAATGTTGGAAAGCCAAAGGTATGTGTTATTACTGTAAACAATAAAGACGATAACCAAGTGAGTGAACCTAACCTCTCAAGTACACCTGCCCATAGCAGTCAAAGTGGGAAAGAAAATACTTCACAGAAGAAGCTTGGTTCAACGAGTGAAAACTATGAATGTTTTATGGGCGAATCGGATGTGAATGAAATATTTGATATGTCGGTTCTCAAAGGAATTTTTTCAAACTGTGTAAGATGTATTCATTGTAGTGAAGTTGGTCTGGAACTCTCCATAATAAAGCACGCAGGACTTGCTAGTGAAATACAACTGAAATGTGATAAGTGTTCATACATGACCACATTTTGGAACAGTGTTGCAGTAACTGCAACTGAAGAAAATGGTAGCAAAATCTATGAACACAACAACGAGCGATGCTTGCTTTAGACAAGGAACGCCTTCGGGCTGCAGACAGGGCTGTAAAGAGTCTAGAAATAAAAGCAAGAGTAAACAGGAGGAGGAACAAGAGGAAGCTGGAGGAGGAGTTTGCAGAGGATGAAGATAATCCATCCTATGGACCTGGAATGCACTAAAAAGTTAATCCAATCTTTGTCGCTCGATTCCCAAAACTTTTATTTTCTCATACTAATTACATGTTTTCTAAGGATCTTCCAAACATATTTGTTTCAAACTTTCAGTAAATGTTACACAGTACCTTCTGCATAATTTAACACAGCCTTTTTCCAAAAAACTGTATATTTTTGAATATATAAATAAAAAATTGCAAAAAAATGTTGTGAATTTTCATTACAATTGAAAAAAAAATCATCTTTAATAACTGAACTAAAATTTTGTAAAATCCCTGTGTTAAGTTGTAGCCCATATTCCAATAAATAATCTGTAAAAAGTTCAACTTCCTACCTCAAATACTTTGTGAGGAAAGATGTAATTTATAAGCGTTATTTTAACATTGCAAGTATAGGGCGTTCCGGAGCCCCTTAATACATTTATCACACCAAGAGACATAATGGCCAATGCCTTCATGAAAACATGTTTGTGGTTTCCTTTGTGGTTGCCTACAGAACCATGATTATGCACAGCTGTGCACCTTTTTGACTGAAGCAAATTGACAGCCACAAATGTCTTTCTTCAGGGCTACAAAAATATAGAAACTGCATGGGAAGAGATTGGGACTGTATGGAAGATGTGTAAGGGCTTCCCAGTGAAACTTCTGCAGCATACTCAAAACAACATTGGCAATAAATGGGCAACCTGGGAGGCCTCACACATCCTCTGTAAGTTCCCGATCTTTACCCAAGTGATTTTCATCTTTTTGGAGTCCTGAAGAAAGGCATTAGGAGCCACTGATTTGCTTTGGGCAAAGAAGTGCTCATCTGGGAACAATCATGGCTCCATGGGCAGCCACAAACATTTTTTCATTAAGGCTTTGATCATTGTTTTTCACAGTGGGATAATTGTATGAATAGTTAGGGTGATTACTTTAGAAATAATGAACAGCATACTTGCTATTTTTCCATCTGTCTCATTTTCATTTTACTGGCCCTTCCATAAGTTATATGTTTTCCTGATTTTTCCATGAACATTAGTTAACTTTCTGCAACATTAAATGAATGAACAATATTTCCAGGATCCCTATGAAGATTATGATGCTGGACTTTATGCTGTTCAGAATGGACATGCATGGGGACTTCTTGAGTTTGCTTCTAATTTCTCTCATAGCCTCGTTAAAAGGATTAATGAAAATCGGGAGGCTGAATGGTATGAATTAGAAGGCAGTGATGTAAATGTATGGATGGATATGTCAGGTGAGTTTTAATTATTCTTGTATTTCCTTTATTTCTGATCAAAATGATCATAATAGGCAAATGCGAATGTTACAAACAATGGATCAGAATAAACAAGAAAATATGTGTTTGTTAAATCTTATTCTTAACATACCAAAATTTGCTAATGTATTATCATTATCTGTCTTGTTTCTGCATGCAGATAATATCAACTTTTGCAAGATTTTTGTTCCACTGTTGTTGCATCTTTTTCACTGAGCTCTCTGATCTTCTTTTGTTGATTTCACTCACTCTTTTTTCTCCTTGTTTGTGTTCTGCTGTCATCATGTCATTAGATGCTTTCTTCTACAATTTCCTGTGATAATATGCTTTTGTCACTAATGTAATTGTGTTCATTTGTACTTCAGTATTTTTAATTTGTTGCATGTTAGTTCTATATGTTTGTGAAAAGAGCTTTTGACAGTTTCTGAAATGATCAGATTTTTTTAGATTTGTATTTTTACCTTTCTCAAATAATAATTTATTCTATCTGAAAAGAATCGTCCCAGTTTATAGTTTAATATCAACTACAGAAGAATTTTCACTGACCTAAGCTCACAAAATGATGATTACTGGTATGAAGACACACAGATTTCAGTACAGTCAAGCTGATTAACATGAGAAATTTTTATTGTCTTGCATAGAACTGGTGATTATGAATACTGACAGCAAAAATGAAAAGGGATAATTGGATGGAAAAGTAGAAAAACTGAGAACTCAAATAAACAATTTGTTGGAGAAAATAGTTTTTGTTGAGCAAGAAGTCACTACGAAGATTAATGAGTAATATGAATGATCCTACTGCTTGGATCAGTTAATTATTGAGTCATTGCATTCAAAGAAAGCTTATAAAGGAAATACAATAAGTGGAAGGAAGTTGAAAAATATTTTGCTGTATGTTCTTAGGTGAATTTATTCATAATTGTCATTTCAGTGACTAGTAGCAAAACAAAACTTACACTGCAGTAACAAGAATTCATTATAAGTAGAAGCATTCATGACTGAGCAGCACAGCAGAAATATATACTGTGTAAAATAACTATATCATTGTGCCCTGCAGTGTAAATTATTATGAAACTTCCTGACAGATTAAAAACTGTGTAACAGACCAGGTTTCAAATCAATACTCTTGTCTTCCATGTGCAATGTTCTTACCAATTACATTCTTGAGGCACAATGCACAATCTACAATCACTGCTTCAACTACAGTACCTCTGTCCCAGTTTCCAAACTTTTACTTTCCTTATTCAAACTTTCTGAAAGTATGAAACAAGTAGCATTGACACTGTAAATGTAGGTTGTGAGTTGAGCCTCAATAGTTCAGTTGGTAAGAGCATTACCCAGAAAAGACAAGAATCTGAGTTTGAGTCATGATCTGAAACACAATTATAATCTAACAAAAAGCTTGAGATGCCAGTAGTTTAAGCAGGACAGAATTGGATATCCACATGTTCTTTCTTCGATGCACAAAATGAGTAAATAAATAAATAAATAAAAATTGAAAGCCAACATATATGTGGAAAGTAATATGTATAGAAATCGTATGAATCATGTACTGAAATGAGTATTGGGACAGATATGAATATGTACTGTCAAGTAAAAAGTGAGATACTAAGTGTGTATGGAAAGCACTTTCAATTCGTAAGACAAGTAAAACGAGTCATTAATAACAGGAATTTTATAAAGGTATTTAGAGAAATAGTTGCCGTATTTTCTAAAATAATCAGTAGGCTTTACAGCACTCAATGCCCACTAGTTCACAAGGTTGCATGTGCTCTTCATAAAAATATTTGTAATGGCACATAATGATCTTCCTTTGCCTTCTCATTTTCATTCTTATCAGTCAGTGTCTGATCCCAAAAGTTTTATTGCAAAGGGCAAAACAATTTGAAATTGGCTCTACCAATTCTGGTGTGTGGCTTATGTTTCAGCACCTAAAATTTATTGTCACACAGTGTACTCTTCATGTATACAGCCACATTAGGCCATGTATTCTCATAGAGCAGCCATACCCAAAACGAGAAGAGGTATCCACAGTAGTGTGATCCCATATTCTGATCCCATAACTGCCTTCAATTGCTTTACCAACATGTTACTGTAGTGAGCTATAGGCACAATTAGGCCCTTCTCCTGCAAGTGCACCAATATAGGGCCATAAAGGTCCTAAAGATCACCAGCATGACTTTACTAGTTGATCCCCAGATGATAAATTTTTTTCCCAAACTTCCATTATATTCATTGTTTCTTATTCTGTTGTGCTTAATGGGACCTCCAGGATTCATCGTCTGACACAATCTGATCAAGGAAAGTATCTACTTCATGCACGTAATGATCAAATTACTCCTGGGACCTTGTCTACTCTTCACACCTGTGATTATCAGGCAGCTTCTTTGGTACCCAACAGTTACACATTTTCATGTAGCTAAGATTGCCATGAATGATACTGTATGCAGATCTGCAACTAAGGTGGAATTACTTAGCAATTTCACAAGAGTCACATTTACCCAGATCCACAGTTATTGATAAACATGGGAGATGTCCCCATTACAGTAGATACTGCTTGCACTGCCTGTAATCAAGCTGTCATTAGCACCTTATAGTCCTGTGTGGTTCGTGTTAGAAGTTATAGTTCAAAAATTTTCAAAGTCCGATTTGCGCATGTACCAGGTCCCAAGTTGTCGCCACTTTTTTATAATAGGCAATATACTCTCACAACAATTGAGTGTATATACAACAAGAGACATGTACATGATATTACTAGGAACAGTGCAAACTATCTGAAGTCCATTTCTCCAATCGAAATTCCATTCAGGTTATATCAGTTTTCCATATGTCACAGAATCCAGCAGAATAACACTGTAGCCAATACGATAACATTCGTAGTATGCTCTCCACAGATAAATTCTAGCATATGATTCCACCTGTCAGATTTGACCAGTGACATCATATTAGACCGAAAGATTCAACAGGCACAAGATTTCAAAATGGAGAGCAATACCTGCAAATGATTCCAAGGTGCTGAAATGTAACCATGAATTATAGAAACATGGGACTTCTTAAAAATAAATATACTAACTTACCTTCATTGGAAAATGTGATTCTGGGTGGGGAAAAATTAGTGTAATGACCTCAGAATTGCAGTAAAAGTAAAATATAGGAACTGCAACAGAGACAGTAACAAGATACAGCTATAAATCATGAAAATAACAAAATATAGAATCAACAAGTAGAATTGAGCAATATAGATCAAGCAGAGAGTACAAAAGCAAAAAAAATAAAGCCTAAAAGAAATAGCCCTAAAAGCATAACAAAATCATGAAAACTAGAAAACGGAATTGGCAACTAGAATTGAGCTATATAGTGCAAGTACATACAGCGATACCAAAATAGTAAATCCCAAAAGAAATTGCACTATACACCTAATAAAAAATCAGGAAAAATAGTGAAACGGGATCAAAAATTAGAATTAAACCGTATAGTTTAAGTATGCTCAGTGATACCAAGAACTTAAATCCTAAAAGAAATTGCACTACGCGCCTAATGAAAAATCCCAAAAACTGAAAAAAAACCAGTACTGAAAAAATAAGTTCAAGTGTATACAGGTAACACAATGAAAACACCAACAAAAAAAATCAAGTAGTTGGTTGGAGACACAACACTGTTGTTACAGGTAGTCTGCAAAAACAGTTCATAGTTGCTGGCCGCTGATGAATTGTGTATATGATTCGGGTTAACCCCCTCAGCATCAGTTAAGGCCTGAAGTTGGTGCACTGAAGCATCAAAACTAGTAGCCATTTAATAAATAACATCATAAGGATGGTTATAGGTGTTACATTTTATTACCTTATATTATGCTCTTCACCATACTTTTCTTCCCAAAACAAGATTCATCTTCTTCCAGTATGACCCCCAGTCAGTTGCAATTGCAACCTATATCCTCAATTATTTTATTGATGTGTTCCTATCTCTGTCTTCCTCTACAGTTTTTACCCTTTACAGCTTCCCCTAGTACTGTGTGGTTATTCCCTGATGTCTTAACAGATGTTGTATCACCCTGTCCCTTATTCTTGTCAGTGTTTTCTCTATATTCCTTTCCTCAGTGATTCTACAGAGAAACTCCTCAGTCCTTATGTTATCAGTCCACCTAATTTTCAACTTTCTTCTGTAGCACCACATCTCAAATGCTTTGATTCTCTTCTTTTCCAGTTTTCCCACAGTTCATGTTTCACTTCTACACAGTGCTGTGCCCCAGAAATATCCTTTTTGCCAGTCTAGTCTGTTTTTTATGTCTTCCTTGCTGCACTGAACACAGGTTATTTGCTTCGTAGGTAGCAGAATTCCTTAATTTTGTCTTTCTTGTGACCTCCAATTCTGATGTTAAGTTTCTCACTGCTTTCATTTCTGCTACTTCTCATTACTTCTGTCATTCTTCAGTTTACTCTCAGTCCATATACTGTACTCATTAGACTGTTCACCCCATTCAACAGATCCTGTAATTCTTCTTCACTTTCGATGACAACAGGAGTGTCACCAGCAAATCTTATCATTGATATCCTTTCACCCTGAATTTTAATCCCACTCATGAACCTTTCTTTTGAATCCAGCATTGCTTCTTCAATGTATAGATGAAACATCCCTGTCTCATGCCTTTTTTAAACCAAGCACTTTGTTCTTCATTTTACAGTCTTATTGTTCCCCCTGGTTCTTGTAATACTGAATATTACCTGTGATCTCTGTAGTATACCCCTTCTTTTCTCAGAATTTCAAACATCTTGCTCCAATTTACATTGTTGAACACTTTCTCCAGGTAGACAAATCCTATGAATGTGTCTTGATTTTTCTTCAGTCTTGCTTCCATTATCAGTTGCAACATCATAACTGCCTCTTTGGTGTTTTTACCTTTCCTAAAGCCAAACTGATCATCATGTAACTGATCCTTAATTTTCTTTTCCATTCTTCTGTATATTATTCTTGTCAGGAACTTGGATGCGTGAGCTGTTAAGCTGATTGTGCAATAATTCTCATACTTTTCAGCTCTTGCTGTCTTCAGAAGGGGTGGATGGTATTTATCTGAGAGTGTGATGGTGTATTGTCACTCTCATACATTCTACACACCTATGTGAACAATTGTTTTGTTGCCACATTCCTCCCATAGTTTTAAAAGTTCTGGTGGACTGTTATCTATATCTTCTGTCTTATTTTATCTTAAGTCATCCAAAGCTCTTTTACATCAAGTCCTCCCTCTCATAGAGGCCTTCAAAATATACTCTTTCCACTTATCCGCTTTTGCCTCTGCATTTAACTGTGGAATTCAAAAACTATTGTTAGCTGATGACACAAGCATACTTGTAAAGCTTCCAAACTGAACTAAATCACACACAGCCCACATAGTAACTGACCAGGTGTATGACTAGTTTATAGCAAATTGGTTCATGTATACCTGTTAAAGTGAAGCAGCATCTTCATTGACATAATGAGATTAAAAATATCCTATTCCAGATTATTTCACTGTAGAACAATCTGATGGGAATAGACTTCATGTCATAAGGCAACAAAGTTATCCACTAGACAAAAAATTTGTTGTGTGTGTGTGTGTGTGTGTGTGTGTGTGAGAGAGAGAGAGAGAGAGAGAGAGAGAGAGAGTCAGTAAATAAGGAAACTAAGGTAGTGAGTTTGTGTAATTGTTAACTAATAAAGAGTTTTTTGACAGATCAGCAAATTGGTAATATGCTTAGGAGGGATATGGTATACTCCTTAATGGATTTTTCACAAGATATACTTTCTGCCTGTGACTATAATCCACATCTTGCGCAAACACCATTGAAGGTAAGTGTGAATCCAGCCTTCAAATTAATAACAAACATGGATTAAGTTCTGAAGGTTTAATACAATGTTATCAGTTTGAATCCTACATTCTTCACCAGTTGAACCTAGTAATCTACTTAGTAGTTAACAGCAAAAGAGAAAAAAAATTCTTTTTATCATTAAATACTCCTAACAAACTGCTTCACCAAACAATGGAAAGTTTGGTTTGGAAAAAAAGTGGGGGGGGGGGGAGATAGATTGTTACTCACCATAAAGATGACATGTTGAGTTGCAGACAGGTATGACGACAAGATTGTTACCCACTTAGCTTTTGGACAAAGCCTTCTTCAGAAAAGAAAGGAATACAGTCACACATACGAGGGCTATCCACAAAGTACATTACGTTTTGGAATTAAAAATAAATAAAGAATTGGAATTTTTTTTTATTATATACAGATGAAAGCCACACTTAAATACTACTTTTCTACATAGTTGCCATTTAAATTAAGGCACTTATCATAGCGATGGACGAGCTTGGAAATTCCTTCGTCGTAAAATTCGGCCGCCTGCACCTTCAACCAAGTGGTTAACTCTTTTGGGACAGAAAAGGTGTGATTTTTGTAGATTTCCTGGAAAAGGGCACTACAATAAACTCTCAAAGGTATTGCCAAACTCTGCACAACCTCAGAAGAGCAATACAAAACAAGCGCAGGGGAAAGTTGGGCTCAAAGCTCTTGCTGATTCACGACAACGCCCGGGCCCACACGGCAAATGCTACTCGTAAAGTTCTCGAATCTTTTAAGTGGGAGTTGTTTCCTCATCCACCGTACAGTCCCGACCTGGTACTGAGTGACTTCCACTTATTCCCAGCAATGAAGAAGTGGTTGGCTATGCAGCGTTTTGATGACGACGCACAGGTAACCACGAGAGGTAACCACATGGTTTAAGGTGCAGGCGGCCGAATTTTACGATGAAGGAATTTCCAAGCTCGTCCATTGCTACGATAAGTGCCTTAATTTAAATGGCAACTATGTAGAAAAGTAGTATTTAAGTGTGGCTTTCATCTGTATATAATAAAAAAAAATTCCAATACTTTATTTATTTTTAATTCCAAAACGTAATGTACTTTGTGGATAGCCCTCGTATTTACACAAGCAGGCACACCTCAAGCACACATGACAAGTATCTTCAGCTGCATTAACTGGACTGCTAGCTAAGGTGGCCGGAGGTAGTAGTCATATGTATGTGAGGTGTACCTGCTTGTGTGAATGCATGTTTGTGACTTCCCTTCTTTCATGAAGAAGGCTTTGGCTGAAAGATAAGTGTGTAACAGTCATGTCATTATGCCTGTCTGCAACCCAACATGACATTTTCACAGTGAGTAGCAGTCTATCCTCTTTCAAGCTGATTCACTAGCTATACAAAAACAGAACACTGAATGATGAAAGACTGCAATACTTTTATTCATTCTTCTATGCTTATTTTCTTTTTTAAAAAAGAATTTGAAACAGATGAGGAGTGTCTCTGTGGGTATTTGATACTTATACATTTTTATTATAATCATGAGAAAACATCATGTGTGTCATGGAGAAGACAGCATATCATGCAAACTGAGGAACACTGTATCTTGATAAATGAAGAACAACAGCTGTTAAATGTTCCTTTATTGAAATGAGCAGTTTCGCAGTTTATAACTGCATCCTCAGGTATTAATTTGAATTGGAGAAAAGGGGGGGGGGAGATGTAAAATAAAATAACAATATTGTTATACCTCAAGTTAAGAAAGGATGTAATAAATAATGAGTAGAAATACTCACAGTCTATTCATATCAAATGCAGATTGGACTTAAATGGACAACCTGACATTCTGAATCAAATTAAAAGAAAACCTCTGTCAAAAGAATTGTTGGCAGGTAATAAAATCAGCAGAGTGATAGAGTTGACTGCCCCAGACAGCAAGGCATCCTACAATAAAAATTTAAAGATAACTGATACCGTAGGGTCTAAAACTCAAAATTTGAAAATGTGGAATTAAAATGAAGGTAATTAATAAAAAAGTAATATACTAAATAAACTCACAATTGGTAGAGCAACTTGTGTGGCAGCAGCATAACTGGTGCATAGGCAGAAAAACAGATCAGATAAAAACCACAATAAAATAGGAAAATTAAAATAAAAATGGAGCATTAATAGCCAATAAAGGCAAGTTGGGGTGGAAGGAGAGATAGAGGAACAGACTAAGCAAAAGACACTGAAAAACAGAAGAGCGATATTAAGAAACTTTCCAGAATGTGAAAGTCAGTAGAATATCAGAGTAAAGAAAGAGCAAATATTGTAGAAATGGGTGCACAGAAAACATAATAACTGAAGGAAGAGTTGAAGAAAAAGCAAAATATTAGTCAATACTATCTGTCTGAAGAAAAATATTTTTGTATGCAGAAACAATACAGAAGTAGAACAATGGGTAATTACAAAGCAGTGTCACTCATAAATATTACTTTTTTTTTGCAGTGTTTTCCATATATTTAGTTGGTATAGAGTACAGACCATTTTGTTTCATACAATACCACATTAACAACTTATAATTTTAATTTCAGAAATGGATAGTCTACTCTGCATAAAAATCTGTGGTTAAATTCACCAATAAAGTTTCACCAAAGCTGAACAAAATCAAAGTTAATATTGGTATTTTCTGTAGCTCTCAGAGGGAATTTAGTTGTATAAATCATAGAAGCCCCTTTTGTTTGGAAATTAATGCTACTTTTACTCTTTTACTTCAGCCATAACCCATCTGATTCAGGATTTTGAGCAACTTTTCCTGCTCTTCCTCTCAACTAAATTAAACTAAAATAATCTATTTTTGAAAACGTATTTGGATAGATAAAAAATTTACTCACCAAGTGGCAGCAGGAAAACACACATATAAAAGGTATTATGCATGCAAGTTTTCAAAGCCAGTGGCTACTCCTTCTGGCAGAAGGGCTGGAGGGGAATGAAGAGGTGTAAAGGAAAGGAATTGGTGATGTTTATTTAATGGGTAGAGTTTGTAAAAGTCACCCAGAACCCTGGGTCAGAGGAGACTTACTGCATGGGATGAGAAGGAAAGACTCAGATGAGAAGGAAAGACTCTTTCCACCAGTCCTTTTCCTTCACCCCTCTCCCTTCTCCTTCAACCCTTCTGCTAGAAAAGGAGCCATTGACTCCAAAAACTTGCATACGTAATACCTTTTATATGTGTCTTTTCCTGCCACTGCCTGGTGAGTAGATTTTTTACCCTTCCATTTACGTTATGTAACCAAATAAACCAAAAGTTAAGACATCAGGAGCTGTAATCATAGTTTATTGTTTGTCAGCATTGCTCTAACAGTTCCCTGCTTTATTGAACATGAAAAGTAAATTATTCTCTTCTCTCCATTACTGTTAACTTTATGTAGTATTGTGATTGATGTAAAACTCATTATAATTGCATTGTCTTGTTTCATAGTTTGAGAAGCCTGTTTATGGTGCAATAATACCAAACTTCAGAGACTTTGCTGCTCCTGGAGTCCTCTTAACGTAAGTATTATTTGAAAACTTTTTGGTGACTCTTTAATTTGTTATTTAACTCTGGATATTTAGAAAAACTACATTTCATTTCACAAACTGAACTTCATTGTATAACTTATCAGACTGCTGCACGATGAATGTAAACTGCAGCCAGGTTTCATGGTTTTCAACTATATTTGACATATAAAATGTTAAAAGCTGTCTTTATAAATACTTTCCTGCACATTCTAACATTTCTTACTTTGTGATAATAACGTGTAGCATAGGTTCATGAGAGACCTTAGAGATCCTCAAGATAACAACAGGCATGATGATAACTTGTGCACTTTAAGCCCCCTGGAAATAATGTGACACGACATAGTGATACGGATAAAAAGTAGCCTATATAAGAAAACTGGTCTCAGCTATGGAGTGGGACTTAGACTGCATGGTGTCTCTCCACTGGTGGCACACAGAATGCACAATATATCTGGTGTTCAGCACAGTTTTTCAGATATTCTTCCCACTGCTGGATAAACACTCTACACATCAAGAATGTTCTCTGATGGCAGTATTAGGACTGTAATCATTTGGTAGTTCCAGTTGAATAATTTGATGCAAGTCCAGGGTGTGAGCTGGGCATTCTAGGTGTGTGATGTCACATTGCAAGTTCTCATCCACCAGGCCAGTTCTGTATGATTAGGAGTTCAACAAGTAGCCAATTTGAACATCCATCAGGTTAACTTCCATTAGGAAAGTGGGTACACTCAGCAAAATATAGAGCGCAGCAATCAGTCGCCCTTTTTTTTCCCCAGGTTTTATTTGGCAAATCCAGATTTTGGCTAGTGCCTAGCCATTATGAATACACTATTTTCTAGTCTCAATACATGTCAGTTCCCTGTTGTTTGGGCATCAGTAGGACTGACACCTGATACATGTCAGTTCCCTGTTCTTTGGGCGTCACTTCTACTAATGCCCAAACAACAGGCAACTGACATGTATCGAGAATAGAAAATAGTGCATTCATAATGGCTAGGCACTCACCAAAATCTGGATTTGCTACAATTTATAAAAAAATTGAATGTATTTAATTTCAGAAATGACAATGCTGCATTCTTCCACAAACCGTGGTTTTATTGCAGACTAACTCTATAGCTAAGAACAGGGTTAAAAAAACATAAAAAAATTTGTGCACACCAAGTGGTGGCAGGGGAACACACATATAAATGTGTAGATATATACTCTCCTGCCACCACTTGGCTAGCAGATTTTTTTATCTATCAACTTGCATTATATTTTCAAAAAATGGATTATTTTTGTTGTAAAACATTAGTTGATAAATAATCAAAGTGTGCACTCATGCTTACATTTATTTTTTTTTCTTTCTATCCACAGGATCATTTTCTTCCTGTCAGTGGCATTGACATCTGGTGCAATGTTAATTGAGAGAAATGATGGTCTTCTGGAAAGGGGTTTAGTTGCAGGTAAAGATTATATGACATAGGCATATTCTCTATTTCTCCTATGTAGCATATACTGCCTGAGGAAAAGGGTGAAATCTTCTCCTCTGTGTAATACATCAGCTTTCATTTTTGGGTGGTACATAAGAAAGTGAATAATAACACTCATACTGTTTAGAAGAAATGCTGAGAAAATCAGCTGCCCATTTAATATTTCTGATAGGTACAGTGTAGCAGGTTACATGGAAGCAAGAACACTGTGAAGAATCTGGATTCTTTAATATGCTGTTTGTCAGACATCATCAAGCAGTTAACAGTCTGTAGTTACATCAATGCAAATTTTCTAAATGGTTCTGATAGGAAAAATGATCAGGAAACATTATTTGGATCTTACAATTTGATCTCAGTAATTAACTTTCCAACACAGGTGGCTAAATACATTAGGACCCTAATTGATAACATTCTCTTCTGAGAAGCTCAAAGCAAGAAAATGACTGTTTACCTAATAACATACAATTAATTAGTATTGATAAGGTAGTGACTTACACTAGGGATACTCCTCAGTGAAAATCTGTTACAATAATCAATGACTCCAGGACAAATGTTTTTAAGAATAGTTACAAGAGATGACCTGGGATGTAGTTTATAATGAACCAAATACTAACATAAAATGTAATCGGATCCATGATAAATTCATATCATTATTTGAAAACAGCTTCCCTCATAAGCTAATCAGAATGGACATTAAACAACCATGTAAAAAACCATGGATCACTAGATGGATCAAAGTATCTTGTGAAAGGAAAAGGGAAATGTAATTGTTGGTAAGAAGAAGTAGAGGTTGTTCAGTAGTTGCACACTAAAAAACTACTTGAAATTACTAAGGAAAATTATTGAAAATCAAGGAACATGTATTTAATGTCAGAAATCAGTCATTCTGACAACAGATTTGAGACTACATGGAATGTAGTGAAACAAGAGATGGGACAACCAACTATAAAAAGGATGACATCACTATTGAACTGAATGGAAGGACTATAAATGATGAGTCACAGCTAGTAAATAAATTTAATAATCATTTCTTAAATAAGGTAGAAAGCATAGGGACAAATAGTTCAAGAGAAAAATTACAGCAGTATGTTGAAAAAGCAACTCTCATAAAATTCCTTCATATGAATGTGTCACCTATTTCTCCTTCTAAAATTCTTACATTCTTTCAAAATTGGAAGCTCATCTAGTTTTGATGGTGATTCCAATACAGCTTAATATCTGCAGCATAGTGCCCAGAGTCGATCGCGGTCCTCTGGTTTGGAGCCGTGTGGAGGGTCTAAACCAGAGGCTCAGACGACTCTGCGACTATAATGGTTGCAAATTCATCGACCTCCGTTATTGGGTGGAGAACTGCAGGGCCCCCCTAGACAGGTCAGGCGTGCACTACACACCGGAAGCAGCTACTAGGGTAGCAGAGTACGTGTGGCGTGCACACGGGGGTTTTTTAGGTTAGAGGGACCCCCCCTTGGGCGAAACGATAAAATACCTGACGGCTTACCAGAGAGGACATTATCATCGTTGATAAAGAATGTCCGTCCTCAGAGACCAAAAACAGGAAAAGTTAACGTAATATTGGTAAACTGCAGGAGTATCCAGGGCAAGGTTCCTGAATTAGTATCTCTTATTGAAGGAAATAGTGCGCATATAGTATTAGGAACGGAAAGTTGGTTAAAACCGGAAGTGAACAGTAACGAAATCCTAGACACAGAATGGAATATATACCGCAAGGATAGGATAAACGCCAATGGTGGAGGAGTATTTATAGCAGTAAAGAATTCAATAATATCCAGTGAAGTTATTAGCGAATGCGAATGTGAAATAATCTGGGTTAAGTTAAGTATCAAAGGTGGGTCAGATATGATAGTCGGATGCTTCTATAGACCACCTGCATCAGCAACCGTAGTAGTTGAGCGCCTCAGAGAGAACCTGCAGAACGTCGTGAAGAAGTTTCGTGATCATACTATTGTAATAGGGGGAGACTTCAATCTACCAGGTATAGAATGGGATAGTCACACAATCAGAACTGGAGCCAGGGACAGAGACTCTTGTGACATTATCCTGACTGCCTTGTCCGAGAATTACTTCGAGCAGATAGTTAGAGACCCAACTCGTGAAGCTAACGTTTTAGACCTCATAGCAACAAATAGACCGGAACTTTTCGACTCCGTGAATGTAGAAGAGGGTATCAGTGATCATAAGTCAGTGGTTGCATCAATGACTACAAGTGTAATAAGAAATGCCAAGAAAGGAAGGAAAATATATTTGCTTAACAAGAGTGATAGGGCACAAATCGCAGAATATCTGAGTGACCACCATCAAACGTTCATTTCTGAGGAAGAGGATGTGGAACAAAAATGGAAAAAATTCAGAAACATCGTCCAGTACGCCTTAGATAAGTTCGTACCGACTAAGGTCCAAAGCGAGGGGAAAGATCCACCGTGGTATAACAATCATGTACGAAAGGTACTACGGAAACAAAGAAAGCTTCATCATAGGTTTAAGAGTAGTCGAATCATAGCTGATAAGGAAAAGCTGAACGAAGTGAAAAAGAGCGTAAAGAGAGCAATGAGAGAAGCATTCAACGAATTCGAACATAAAACATTGGCAAACAATCTAAACAAGAACCCTAAAAAGTTTTGGTCATATGTAAAATCGGTAAGCGGATCTAAATCCCCTATTCAGTCACTCGTTGACCACGATGGAACCGAAACAGAGGACGACCGAAGAAAGGCAGAAATACTGAATTCAGTGTTCCGAAACTGTTTCACTGCGGAAAATCGTAACACGGTCCCTGACTTCAGCCGTCGCACGGACGCCAAAATGGAAAATATTGAAATAAACGATATCGGAATTGAAAAACAACTGCTATCACTTAGTAGCGGAAAAGCATCCGGACCAGACGAGATACCCTTAAGATTCTACAGTGATTATGCTAAAGAACTTGCCCCCTTTCTATCAGCAATTTATCGTAGATCGCTGGAAGAACGTAAAGTACCTAGCGACTGGAAGAAAGCGCAGGTCGTTCCCATTTTCAAGAAGGGTCATAAATCAGATGCGAATAATTATAGGCCTATTTCGCTTACGTCAATCTGTTGTAGAATAATGGAACATGTTTTGTGTTCTCGTATTATGACGTTCTTAGATAATACAAATCTCCTTCATCATAACCAACATGGATTCCGCAAACAGAGATCATGTGAAACTCAGCTCGCCCTATTTGCCCAAGAAATTCACAGTGCCGTAGACACTGGCGAGCAGATTGATGCCGTATTCCTGGACTTCAGGAAGGCATTTGATACGGTTCCGCACTTACGTTTAGTGAAAAAAATACGAGCTTACGGAATATCGGACCAGGTTTGTGATTGGATTCAGGATTTCCTAGAAGAAAGAACACAACATGTCATTCTTAACGGTTCAAAATCTGCAGATGTAGAGGTAATTTCGGGAGTACCGCAGGGAAGCGTGATAGGACCTTTATTGTTTACAATATACATAAATGACTTAGTTGACAACATCGGTAGCTCCGTGAGGCTTGCAGATGACACGGTTGTCTACAAGAAAGTAGCAACATCAGAAGACTCGTACGTACTCCAGGAGGACCTGCAGAGGATTAATGCATGGTGCGACAGCTGGCAGCTTTCCCTAAACGTAGATAAATGTAATATAATGCGCATACATAGGGGCAGAAATCCATTCCAGTACGATTATGCCATAGGTGGTAAATCATTGGAAGCGGTAACGACCGTAAAATACTTAGGAGTTACTATCCGGAGCGATCTGAAGTGGAATGATCA
Organism: Schistocerca serialis cubense; assembly: GCF_023864345.2. NCBI lineage: Eukaryota > Metazoa > Arthropoda > Insecta > Orthoptera > Acrididae > Schistocerca > Schistocerca serialis. The sequence continues at coordinate 448,183,270 of NC_064641.1, read as the reverse complement.
CATAAAACAAATAGTGGGAAAAGCAGGCGCCAGGTTGAGATTCATAGGAAGAATTCTAAGAAAATGTGACTCATCGACGAAAGAAGTAGCTTACAAAACGCTTGTTCGTCCGATTCTTGAGTATTGCTCATCAGTATGGGACCTTTACCAGGTTGGATTAATAGAAGAGATAGACATGATCCAGCGAAAAGCAGCGCGATTCGTCATGGGGACATTTAGTCAGCGCGAGAGCGTTACGGAGATGCTGAACAAGCTCCAGTGGCGGACACTTCAAGAAAGGCGTTACGCAATACGGAGAGGTTTATTATCGAAATTACGAGAGAGCACATTCCGGGAAGAGATGGGCAACATATTACTACCGCCCACATATATCTCGCGTAATGATCACAACGAAAAGATCCGAGAAATTAGAGCAAATACGGAGACTTACAAGCAGTCGTTCTTTCCACGCACAATTCGTGAATGGAACAGGGAAGGGGGGATCAGATAGTGGTACAATAAGTACCCTCCGCCACACACCGTAAGGTGGCTCGCGGAGTATAGATGTAGATGTAGATGTAGAAAGATTTGTTCCCATATGATGAACCCAATGTCATCTGAAATATGTAATACATCACTAACTCTAGGTGTTTTTCCACAGAGACTGAAATATGCCATTGTTAAACCCCTGAGAAGATGATATATTCTATAATAGTATCTCATCTGAGTAGCAATAATATGCTCTTTGCATTACAGAACAGCTGCTCTACTAAGAATGCCATTTACATGCTATCTTACCAAATTTTCCAAGGATTAAATAATAAAATAGTGCCAGTTGGTATTTTTTGTGACCAATGTAAGGCATTTGATGATGTGAATCATGGTATTCTCCTAGATAAATTTTATGTTTATAGACTGAAGTGGCAAGTAAAAATGTGTACTGAGGCTGGAAATGGAACTTGAATCTCTGCTTTCTAGGCAGATGTGTTCACCACTAAGCCACCTTAGCACTTCACACAGTTGCATGGATTACCCTGCTGTGCCTCCATCCTCGATCCAAATTCTCACTGCTGCTCCAGTTTACCTTAAATTCCCCTTTACACATGAACAGAATTGCCGAGGCCCTCCATGTTTTGGTCTAGCACCCTAACATCGAAAGTAGATGGGGAACCCAGCGTGAAAAACTGGGTGCCAGGCTGGAGCTCCATTTACATTTGATGCTGAGGCACTATTCGAGAACATGGAGAGCCTCGGCAATTCTGTTCATGTGCAAGGAGTATCTAAAGTAGACTCGGGCGGCAGTGAGAATTTCGATTGAGGAGACCCGGGTTCGATTCCTGGCTTTGGTACACATTTTCACTCACCACTTCAGTCCATATACATAAAATCACATCTGTATGAGACCAGTCTCTGAAATTGTGTCATTTCATTTCTATAATTAGTACCTGGAACTGGGTTTCAGGCTATATTCCCCATTTAGTTCAATACTGAAGTGCTATTCCAGAACATGGAGAGCCTCAGCAATTCTGTTAATTTATAAGGGAAAATTTAAAGTAGATAGGGGCATCAGTGAGAATTTAGATTGAGGAGGTAGGTGTGCCAGGGTAATCCATGTAATTGTGTGAACTGCTGTGCCAAGGTGGCTTAGTGGCTCATACACCTGCCTACTAAGCAGGAGATCTAGGTTTGATTCCTGGCCTTGGTACACATTTTCACTCACCGCATCAGTCTACATACATAAAATCATACCTGTATGAGACCAGCCCCCCCATGAACCATGGACCTTGCCGTTGGTGGGGAGGCTTGCATGCCTCAACGATACAGATAGCCATAACATAAGTGCAACCACAACGGAGGGGTATCTGTTAAGAGGCCAGACAAAATGTGGTTCCTGAAGAGGGGCAGCATCCTTTTCAGTAGGTGCAGGGGCAACAGTCTGGATGATTGACTGATCTGGCCCTGTAACACTATCCAAAACGGCCTTGCTGTTGTGGTACTGCAAATGGCTGAAAGCAAGGGGAAACTACAGCCGTAATTTTTACCGAGGGCATGCAGCTTTACTGTATGATTAAATGATGATGGCGTCCTCTTGGGCAAAATATTCCGGAGGTAAAATAGTCCCCCATTCGGATCTCCGGGCGAGGATGTCGTTATCAGGATAAAGATAAACTGGCGTTCTACAGATCGGAGCGTGGAATGTCAGATCCCTTAATCGGGCAGGTAGGTTAGAAAATTTAAAAAGGGAAATGTATAGGTTAAAGTTAGATAAAGTGGGAATTAGTGAAGTTCGGTGGCAGGAGGAGCAAGACTTTTGGTCAGGTGAATACAGGGTTATAAATACAAAATCAAATAGGGGTAATGCAGGAGTAGGTTTAATAATGAATAAAAAAATAGAAGTGCGGGTAAGCTACTGCAAACAGCATAGTGAACGCATTATTGTGGCCAAGATAGACATGAAACCCACGCCTACTACAGTAGTACAAGTTTATATACCAACTAGCTCTGCAAATGATGAAGAAATTGATGAAATGTATGATGAGATAAAAGAAATTATTCAGGTAGTGAAGGGAGATAAAAATTTATAGTCATGGGTTATTGGAATTTGACAGTAGGAAAAGGAAGAGAAGGAAACGTAGTAGGTGATTATGGATTGGGGCTAAGAAATGAAAGAGGAAGCTGTCTGGTAGAATTTTGCACAGAGCATAACTTAATCATAGCTAACACTTGGTTCAAGAATCATGAAAGAAGGTTGTATACATGGAAGAACCCTGGAGATACTAGAAGGTTTCAGATAGATTATATAATGGTAAGACAGAGATTTAGGAACCAGATTTTAAATTGTAAGACATTTCCAGGGGCAGATGTGGACTCTGACCACAATCTATTGGTTATGAACTGTAGATTAAAACTGAAGAAACTGCAAAAATGTGGGAATTTAAGGAGATGGGACATGGATAAACTGACTAAACCAGAGGTTGTACAGAGTTTCAGGGAGAGCATAAGGGAACAATTGACAGGAATTGGGGAAAGAAATACAATAGAAGAATAATGGTTAGCTTTGAGGAATGAAATAGTGAAGGCAGCAGAGGATAAAGTAGGTAAAAAGACGAGGGCTAGTAGATATACTTGGGTAACAGAAGAGATACTGAATTTAATTGATGAAAGAAGAAAATACAAAAATGCAGTAAGTGAAGAAGGCAAAAAGGAAAATAAACGTCTCAAAAACGAGATCGACAGGAAGTGCAAAATGGCTAAGCGGGCATGGCTAGAGGACAAATGTGAAGATGTAGAGGCTTATCTCACGAGGGGAAGATAGATACTGCCTACAGGAAAATTAAAGTGACCTTTGGAGAAAAGAGAACCACTTGCATGAATATCAAGAACTCAGATGGAAACGTAATTCTAAGCAAAGAAGGGAAAGCAGAAAGGTGGAAGGAGTATATAGAGGGTCTATACAGGGGCTATGTTCTTGAGGACAATATTATGGAAATGGAAGAGGAGGTAGATGAAGATGAAATGGGAGATATGATACTGCATGAAGAGTTTGACAGAGCACTGAAAGACCTAAGTCGAAACAAGGCCCTGGGAGTAGACAACATTCCATTAGAACTACTGACAGCCTTGGGAGAGCCAGTCCTGACAAAACTCTACCATCTGGTGAGCAAGATGTATGAGACAGGTGAAATTCCCTCAGACTTCAAGAAGACTATAATAATTGCAATCCCAAAGAAAGCAAATGTTGACAGATGTGAAAATTACCGAACTATCAGTTTAATAAGTCACAGCTGCAAAATACTAACGCAAATTCTTTGCAGACAAATGGAAAAACTAGTAGCAGCCGACCACGGGGAAGATCAGTTTGGATTCCATAGAAATGTTGGAACACGTGAGGCAATACTGACCCTATGACTTAGCTTAGAAGAAAGATTAAGGAAAGGCAAACCTATGTTTCTAGCATTTGTAGGCTTAGAGAAAGCTTTTGACAATGTTGACTGGAATACTCTCTTTCAAATTCTGAAGGTGGCAGGGGTAAAATACAGGGAGCAAAAGGCTATTTACAATTTGTACAGAAAGCAGATGGCAGCTATAAGAGTCGAGGGACATGAAAGGGAAGCAGTGGTTGAGAAGGGAGAGAGACAGGGTTGTACCCTCTCCCCGATGCTATTCAATCTGTATATTGAGCCAGCACTACAGGAAACAAAAGAAAAGTTCGGAGTAGGTATTAAAATCCATGAAGAAGAAATAAAAACTTTGAGGTTTGCCAATGACATTGTAATTCTGTCAGAGTCAGTGATGGACTTGGAAGAGCTGTTGAATGGAATGGACAGTGTCTTGAAAGGAGGGTATAAGATGAACATCAACAAAAGCAAAACGAGGATAATGGAATGTAGTTGAATTAAGTTGGGTGATGCTGAGGGAATTAGATAAGGAAATGAGACACTTAAAGTAGTAAAGGAGCTTTGCTATTTGGGGAGCAAAATAATTGATGATGTTCGAAGTAGAGAGGATATAAAATGTAGACTGGCAATGGCAAGGAAAGTGTTTCTGAAGAAGAGAAATTTGTTAACATCATGTATAGATTTAAGGGTCAGGAAGTCTTTTCTGGAAGTATTTGTATGGAGTGTAGCCTTGTATGGAAGTGAAACACGGACGTAAATAGTTTGGACAAGAATAGAATAGAGGCTTTCAAAATGTGGTGCTACAGAAGAATGCTGAAGATTAGATGGGTAGATCACATAACTAATGAGGTGGTATTGAATAGAATTGGGGAGAAGAGAAGCTTGTGACACAACTTGACTAGAAGAAGGGATTGGTTGGTACGACACACTCTGAGGAATGAAGGGATCACCAATTTAGTACTGGAGGGCAGCTTGGAGGGTAAAAATCGTAGAGGGAGACCAAGAGATGAGTACACTAAGCAGATTCAGAAGGATGTAGGCTGCAGTTGGTACTGGGAGATGAAGAAACTTGCACAGGGTAGAGTAGCATGGAGAGCTGCATCCAACCAGTCTCCGGACTGAAGGCCACAACAACAAGAACAACAATGAGACCAGTAAAGTCTCTGAAATTGTTTCATATCTTTCCTAGATAAATTGAAGTTTTATGGGATTGATTGTACAGTTAACCAATGAATAACGTTGTATCTAACCAAAAGAATGCAGAAAGCTGCACTTAGTAGTTCAACCAAGGTAGTCTAGGGACATTATTCTGACTGTGGAGCAGTCATGTATGGGGTCCCCAAGGCTCAATACTAGGTCCACAATAGTTCCTCATGTATGTAAACGATCTTTCATCTAATGTACAAAAAGTAGACATAGTACATTTTGCTGATGACACTAGTATTGTAATCAGTCAAAGCATACATATTTGATTTGATTTTGATTGTTGGAGAGACCAGAGAGATCATCTGAGACATTAGGAAAGTCAATATTACACAGTATATAAATGTTACACAAATAATTACAAAAACAAGAAAAATATTACACAATATAAATATTCCAAAAGTAATTATAGTACCTTTACACAAATACAAAACAGAGAAACGTCTAGTACAAACTGATATTGCATAGCAAATTTAGCCAATTACAGACTTACTCAGATATAGAAGCATATACAAACTGATCACATAAAGTGTAGTCATACCATATTCTTTGCCTCTCTTAAAAGTTCATCAGTTTTATAAATGCTCAGCTCAAGAAGAAATTCTTTTACTTTTTTTAATTGTTGAATTGGAAGATCTGTGATATATTGGGGTATGGCATTAAAAATTTTTTGGACTTGTATAGGAAGCACTTTTGTGTATTTTTATAGTTACATTGGAAAGAAACTATGTCCTGCTTGTTTCTTGTGTTATAATTATGTCACATGTCATACTGTTGATAACAGGAATAGTTTTCCTTAATATTCATTACACACTGTAGTATAAATATTGATGGTAGGGTCATAATCTGTAATTTTTTAAAGCTTGGCATACAGTGAGCTCTGCGTGCCAAGCTACATATCAGTCTTATTGCCTTCTTTTGTAGTTTGAAGACATTAGCTGCCTTGCTTTGATTTCTGCACATTATTGTGCCGTAGAAAATTTGACTGTGTAATAAAGCAAAATAAACCACTTTAAGCGCTGACACATTTAGACAAAGATGAAGCTTCCTCATCATCATCATCATCATTGAAGACTGATTATGCCTTTCAGCGTTCAGTCTGGAGCATAGCCCCTTTATAAAATTCCTCCATGATCCCCTATTCAGTGCTAACATTGGTGCCTCTTCTGATGTTAAACCTATTACTTCAAATATCCAGGTACCTTCTCCTTGGTCTGCCCCGACTCCTCCTACCCTCTACTGCTGAACCCATGAGTCTCTTAGGTAACCTTGCTTCTCCCATGTGTGTAACATGACCCCACCATCTAAGCCTGTTCGCCCTGACTGCTAAATCTCTAGAGTTCATTCCCAGTTTTTCTTTGATTTCCTCATTGTGGACACCCTCCTGCCATTGTTCCCATCTACTAGTACCTGCAATCATCCTAGCTACTTTCATATCCGTAACCTCAACCTTGTTGATAAGGTACCCTGAATCCACCCAGCTTTCACTCCCATACAACAAAGTTGGTCGAAAGATTGAACGGTGCACAGATAACTTAGTCTTGGTACTGACTTCCTTCTTGCAGAAAAGAGTAGATCGTAGCTGAGCGCTCACTGCATTAGCTTTGGTACACCTCATTTCCAGTTCTTTCACTATGTTACCATCCTGTGAGAAATTGCATCCTAAGTACTTGAAACCGTCCACCTGTTCTAACTTTGTTCCTCCTATTTGGCACTCAATCCATTTATATTTCCTTCCCACTGACATTACTTTCGCTTTGAAGATGCTAATCTTCATACCATAGTCCTTACATTTTTGATCTAGCTCTGAAATATTACTTTGCAAACTTTCAATCGAATCTGCCATCACAACTAAGTCATCCGCATATGCAAGACTGCTTATTTTGTGTTCACATATCTTAATCTCACCCAGCCAGTCTATTGTTTTCAACATATGATCCATAAATAATATGAACAACAGTGGAGACAGGTTGCAGCCTTGTCTTACCCCTGAAACTACTCTGAACCATGAACTCAATTTACCGTCAACTCTAATTGCTGCCTGACTATCCATGTAAAGACCTTTAATTGCTTGCAAAAGTTTGCCTCCTATTCCATAATCTCGTAGAACAGACAATAACTTCCTCCTAGGAACCCGGTCATATGCCTTTTCTAGATCTATAAAGCATAGATACAATTCCCTGTTCCACTCATAACACTTCTCCATTATTTGCCGTAATCTAAAGATCTGGTCCTGACAACCTCTAAGAGGCCTAAACCCACACTGATTTTCATCCAATTGGTCCTCAACTAATACTCGCACTTTCCTTTCAACAATACCTGAGAAGATTTTACCCACAACGCTGATTAAAGAGATACCTCTGTAGTTGTTACAATCTTTTCTGTTTCCATGTTTAAAGATTGGTGTGATTACTGCTTTTGTCCAGTCTGATGGAACCTGTCCCGACTCCCAGGCCATTTCAATTATCCTGTGTAGCCATTTAAGACCTGACATTCCACTGTATTTGATGAGTTCTGACTTAATTTCATCCACCCCAGCTGCTTTATTGCACTGCAATCTATTGACCATTTTCTCCACTTCCTCAAATGTGATCCTATTTCCATCATCATTCCTATCCCATTCTGCCTCAAAATCTGAAACATTACTGATTGTATTTTCACCTACATTGAGCAATTCTTCAACATATTCCCTCCATCTGCCCAAGGCATCCTCAGGATTCACCAGCAGTTTGCCTGACCTGTCCAAAATACTTGTCATTTCCTTCTTACCTCCCTTTCAAAGACTGCTAATTACACTCCAGAGTGGTTTTCCAGCAGCTTGACCCATAGTCTCCAACCTGTTTCCAAAGTCTTCCCAAGATTTCTTCTTGGATGCTGCAATTATCTGTTTGGCTTTGTTTCTTTCTTCAACATAACTTTCTCTGTCTACCCGAGTTCTAGTATGTAGCCATTTTTGGTACGCCTTCTTTTTCCTTTTACAGGCTGCCTTGACTGTGTCATTCCACCAAGCTGTTTGCTTCATCCTACTTTTACATACTACTGTTCCAAGACATTCTTTAGCCACTTCTAGTACTGTGTCCCTGTACCTTGTCCATTCCTTTTCCAGTGACTGTAATTGACTACATTCAACTAACTGGTACCTTTCTGAGATCGCTGTTATGTACTTGTGCCTAATTTCCTTATCCTGAAGTTTCTCCACTCTTATCCTCCTACATACGGACCTGACCTCCTGCACTTTCGGCCTCACAGTCCCAATTTCACTGCAGATGTGATTACTGCTTTTGTCCAGTCTGATGGAACCTGTCCCGACTCCCAGGCCATTTCAATTATCCTGTGTAGCCATTTAAGACCTGACATTCCACTGTATTTGATGAGTTCTGACTTAATTTCATCCACCCCAGCTGCTTTATTGCACTGCAATCTATTGACCATTTTCTCCACTTCCTCAAATGTGATCCTATTTCCATCATCATTCCTATCCCATTCTGCCTCAAAATCTGAAACATTACTGATTGTATTTTCTCCACTTCCTCAAATGTGATCCTATTTCCATCATCATTCCTATCCCATTCTGCCTCAAAATCTGAAACATTACTGATTGTATTTTCACCTACATTGAGCAATTCTTCAACATATTCCCTCCATCTGCCCAAGGCATCCTCAGGATTCACCAGCAGTTTGCCTGACCTGTCCAAAATACTTGTCATTTCCTTCTTACCTCCCTTTCAAAGACTGCTAATTACACTCCAGAGTGGTTTTCCAGCAGCTTGACCCATAGTCTCCAACCTGTTTCCAAAGTCTTCCCAAGATTTCTTCTTGGATGCTGCAATTATCTGTTTGGCTTTGTTTCTTTCTTCAACATAACTTTCTCTGTCTACCCGAGTTCTAGTATGTAGCCATTTTTGGTACGCCTTCTTTTTCCTTTTACAGGCTGCCTTGACTGTGTCATTCCACCAAGCTGTTTGCTTCATCCTACTTTTACATACTACTGTTCCAAGACATTCTTTAGCCACTTCTAGTACTGTGTCCCTGTACCTTGTCCATTCCTTTTCCAGTGACTGTAATTGACTACATTCAACTAACTGGTACCTTTCTGAGATCGCTGTTATGTACTTGTGCCTAATTTCCTTATCCTGAAGTTTCTCCACTCTTATCCTCCTACATACGGACCTGACCTCCTGCACTTTCGGCCTCACAGTCCCAATTTCACTGCAGATTAAATAATGATCAGTGTCATCAAAGAATCCCCTGAATACACATGTGTCCCTCACAGCCTTCCTGAATTCCTGATCTGTTATTATATAGTCAATGACAGATCTGGTTCCCCTGCCTTCCAAGTATACCGGTGAATGTTCTTATATATCTAAAAACAAAGATGTAGTGAATTACCAAATGAAAGTGCTGGCAGGTCGACAGACACACAAACAAACACAAACATACACACAAAATTCAAGCTTTCGCAACAAACTGTTGCCTCATCAGGAAAGAGGGAAGGAGAGGGAAAGACGAAAGGATGTGGGTTTTAAGGGAGAGGGTAAGGAGTCATTCCAATCCCGGGAGCGGAAAGACTTACCTTAGGGGGAAAAAAGGACGGGTATACACTCGCACACACACACATATCCATGTTCTTATGTTTAAAAAAGGAGTTTGTGATCACTAAGCCCATACTGGCACAGAAATCCAAGAGTTGTTTCCCGTTCCTGTTGGCCTCCATATCCTCTCCAAATTTACCCATAACCTGTTCATACCCTTCTGTTCGATTTCCAGTCCTGGCATTAAAATCACCCATGAGCAGAACGCTGTCCTTGTCCTTTACTCTAACAACTACATCACTGAGTGCATCATAAAAACTATCCATCTTATCTTGATCTGTCTCTTCACAGTGCGAATATACTGACACAATCCTAATTTTCTTGCTAGACACTGTCAAATCTATCCACATCAGTCGTTCGTTTACATACCTTATTGCAACTATGCTGGGTTCCATTTCTTTCCTGATGTAAAGCCCTACACCCCATTGTGTTATTCCTGCTTTGACTCCTGACAGGTAGACCTTGTATTCTCCCACTTCCTCTTCTTTCTCACCCCTTACCCGAATGTCACTAACAGCTAAAACGTCCAGCCCCATCTTACTTGCAGCCTCTGCCAGCTCTTCTTCCCAGAGTAGCCCCCATTGATATTAATAGCTCCCCATCTCATTACCATTTGTTTGCCAAGTCGTATTTTAGGATTCCCTGGTTTGTCAGTTAGAGGTGGGACTCTGTCACCTCCAAAGGTCCGAGGCATTTTGCTCTGATTGTTGCCAGCATCATATTTAAAGTACCAGGGAAGCAGGTTGCTAGCCTTACTTGCCCCGAGTCCCATTGGGTTTTACCCGTAACGGTTGAGGGACTAACCGGTGGATTTGGTAGTCTTTGCCATATGAGCACAAAGGTGACACGACTCAGAATATGTCCGAGATGCCCAGCCTTATTCCAAAGTAACTGGTATCCCGACTGTGGGGACCACTTACTTGTCCACTCATACGTTGCCCGTGGTTCATGAACTAGGACATGACTACAGGATCCCACACCATGAACCACATGAAGCTTCCTTAGAGCAAATATTCCTTTGCTAATGTTGCTTCCCACTTTTTCTATATGGCTGCTCCAGGATAATTTTGAATCAATTGGAATTCCAATGTAATTAACAGCGTTTGAGCTCTGCTCAAATTCAGTGTTATTATTCCACAATGCATACAGGTCTTTTTTTTTTTTCGGTTGACAAAAACGGAATTAGCTTTACACCAGTTTTCAACTTTGACAGCACACTGGTCTGCTTCATATTTCACCTTCTGTGCTGTTTCCGCAGCTATACATACTGCAAGATCGTCTGCAACTAAATAAGTCCTAGTTGACAGCCCAACTGTGTTACATAGTAAGTCATTTACATAAGTAATAAATAGACTTGGGCCAAGTACAGAACCTTGTGGGACACCCATGTCCACAGGTAAGTAATTCGTGATTCTGCACCATTAAAAACCACCTTCTGCACTCTGTCATTTAGATAAGTCTTATCAGTTCCAGAGCACTCCCTGTAAAGCCATAGAATTGCAGTTTGTTCAATAAGATTTCATGAGACACAGTGCCGAAAGCTTTTGATAAATAAAAGAGTTTATTCTGAACCACTAGCTTGCTTTCTAGTTGCTTCACACATTTTGTTAAAAGTGATAAGGCAGATTTAACAGTTCCTAACTCTGATCTGAAGCCAAATTGACTATCAGTGAAGATTTTGTTTTCTTCAAAGTATTTTACTATTTGAATATTTAGTTTAGCTTCTGTCGCTTTAGACAATTATCACAACTTGAGAGGCTGCCTTTTTTGTGTATTGGAGTGACTTTAACAAACTTTAGTGCCTTTGGGAACTGAGCCTCCAATATATATGTATTTACTACATGTGTTATCAATTCTGGCAATTGAACTGAATCACACTTTAACGTGGCTGAACTTAAACCACAAACATCATTACTGAAAGTGTTCTTCATTTTTTTCACTATATTAGTAACATCCCGTACCTTGACCAGTTTAAAGCTAAATGCACTTTCAGGCTTTGTGGTGTTTCTCAGGTAATAATTGTGGTCAGTGGTTATATTGAAAGTGCCATTCACCTTTATTATTTCTTGCACCTTCTCAGTGAAGATTGTATTTAACTGTGCAGCATGCAGATTACTGCTTTCAGCCTGTGAAGTCATTTTCCTATTGCACCGGCTATTAATGATCTTCCAGATTGCACGTGTTTTATTTTCATATGTTAGTATTATATCTTCATTTTTTTACACCCAGCTCCCTTTAAGGCGTGTCTTAATCTTTACTTTTTCACTGTGAGCATGTTTTTAATTACTTGAGAACCTGTACTTCTATACATCATAATATTGATCACACTCCCTCTTGATCTTCAACACCTTTTCATCCTGGACCTTATTTACTCTAAGTGCCTTTTTATTGTTTAATAACTTAATGGGAAAGGACATCTTAGCATATACAGAAAGAGTTGATATGAGATCTTCCACCCTTTTATCTATTGCATGTTCTCAAAACCTGCAACCAATTACTTTTATCAGTATGATACTTAAACATATTTAGATTATCATAATTAACCACACATACTTTCTTTCCTGGCACGTGGACTGAGTCAGTGTTACAATTTCTTTTATACCTGTTCTAAGAAATAGTGGCTGGTGGTCAGATACCAGGTCTTAATTACCTCTGACTTGAGGTGCATTTACTCATTTGATACAACTATATTGTCAATACAGGTACCTGTACCTTTATAATGTGGCCTTGTTATTTCAGTGGTTGTCATATAAAGACCAAAAGAATTTAATAAATTACTTACATATGAGTTATATAGATAGTGGAGGTTATATAGATAGTGGACAACTGAAAATTCAAATTGAAATCTCCGCAGATTATTATTCTACACTTATACTTACAGACTGTCTCACATAAAGACACTAACTTGTTAACAAAATCATCTGTTGAATTGCCTCCAGTCTTAGTTGAATACAAAGCAACAACTGTATAGGACGTGGAAGAGCAGTTTAAGTGTTAGCAAGTCGTTTCTGAAAGTATTTGTACGGAGTGTAGCCATGTATGGAAGTGAAACATGGACAATAAATAGTTTGGACAAGAAGAGAATAGAAACTTTCGAAATGTGGTGCTACAGAAGAATGCCGAAGGTTAGATGGGTAGATCACATAGCTAATGAGGAGGTATTGAATAGAATTGGGGAGAAGATGGAGTTTGTGGCACAACTTGACAAGAAGAAGGGACCGGTTGGTAGGACATGTTCTGAGGCATCAGGGGATCACAAATTTAGCATTGGAGGGCAGCGTGGAGGGTAAAAATCATAGAGGGAGACCAAGAGATGAATACACTAAGCAGATTCAGAAGGATGTAGGTTGCAGTAAGTACTGGGAGATGAAGAAGCTTGCACGGGATACGGTAGCATGGAGAGCTGCATCAAACCAGTCTCAGGACTTAAGACCACAACAACAACAACAATCTAACAGCTGCAATTTCACAGAAAATTTCTAAAGATAATGTTTTAACTTTTGCTATTGGTCCATATTTAATTCTTTTTTTTTTTTTTTTTTTTTTTTTTAGAAATATCACCCACCCACCATGATTTTTATTAGATCTGCAATATTTGACAGCTAGGGTGTAGTTCTCAGGGCAGAATAGATCTATTTCATCATCCTTTAACCAGTGTTCTACGAGACAGACTGTATCTATGTGGTAAGTCTCTATGACATCTTCCACTACTTTCAACTTATTAGATAAACATTGTACATTCCAGTGAAGGACATTAAAACCGTCTGATCTGTGCTTGAGTCTGTTTACCTTGATATCTTCCTCCCCCTTTGGCCTACCACTAAAAAATCATTTAGATGGGAGGGAAGCACTGTTTTCCGTTTACTCACTCTGTTAGTATTTGGTCTTGTTACTGGGATTAGTGATGATGCCGATTCATCTGCTGCTGCTGCTGCTGCTGGTGGTGGTGGTAGTGGTTCTGCCATGTCTGATGGTGGATTGTCAGCTACTGTTGTGACTATGCCTACTGTTGCTATTAATGCTCCTGGTGATTTCACAGTTTCCATTGTGATTAATTCTGTATGAGATGAAGCTGTGGCTTGACTGTCTGCTGATGTTTCTGCTGCTGCTGCTGCTGATAATGGTTCTGTTGTGGCATCTGATGGTTGTACTACTGCTGTTGTTCCTAGTGTATTTAACATTTCCATTGTGGTTTCTTGTTTTTCATTTAAAACTACTATTACTGGTACTGCTAGGCCTAATTCTCTAATGTCCTCACTACTTTTTGTAGGTGACAATGTTTTTAAGGTATGTTTTAACTTCCAGCAGGACCTTATTAATATTGCAATGTTTGCACATAGTTTGCTTTTCCTCTTCTGTTTAAGTAAGTACCATGATGTATAAAGTGCCCTCTGTGCAATATAGCATTCACATCCAAGGTACTGACAATGGAGTACACACCTTCCAAGTCCATTATTGCACTATTTAGTGTATAGATTGCTAGGTTGTTTTCTGGTTTATCATAATGATAGGGAATTGTACACATCACAATTCTGGTATTGGTAATTACTGAACATAATCTTTTGTGGTAATCATAAGATAGTTACTGTTTTTTTATAGTCATTTGAGCCTGAAAGAATTACAATTACATCATTTAAAGTAAAGTCTTTTGTTAACTTGTATACATCCTTGATCACATTCGCAAACAGTACATTTGGTTTGATTATTGCAGATGCACTGAACTGTGACTCCAGAGTTTCCCTTAAAATTGAAGCACAATGTCTGCCTTAAGCATCTGACAACAGTAAAATCTTTTTTGTTCCATTAACGTTACGTTTCACAGTGTCCCTGCTTTCATAATTAATATTTACACTTCTGTCTATAGTGTTACTGTCACATAATTTCAATACAGATCCATCATTATCAGACTCAATTTTAGATACTTTTGTGATGATGTCCTTGTCTACACTTTTTTTGGTCATTAAGAAACTGGATTTGTCAGTACTTAAACCTACAGCCTTTTCTTGTGTGTTATGTTGGGAGGATGAATTTTTTAGGCCTACCACCGTTTGTTTGCTTTGCGGCCTCTCCTGTAACACTAAACTGTTCGCATTAGGCCTAGTTGCAGAAATATTATCTCCGTCCTCTGTTTAAAGAACTTAAAACCTGTTGCTTGTTCTTCTAATTGATGAACAATCTTTTGAAATGCCTCTCACTGTTTTAAATGTCTTTTTAGTCACCATATATTGTTTTGTTTTCGCCACAGTTTCTTTAACACAACATTGATCTTCACATGATTTAGCAACATATTTTTTCTCTCTTTGAATTTCACTATCATTTTGTCACTTCTGTCAAGGACGAACATCGAGTTGACTTTTTAGTTCTTTCACTTCATTAATGAGCACCTTAATAACTTCACAAGAACACTATTTGTTATTCAAATTTAATCCTAATTTGTCTTCCATACATAACCAAAGTTTTTGTTTCGAATTCACATTTACACAGGTGGAATGAAACACAGTTTTGCATTTGATACACATTATTCCCTTGCACACATGCCATCCTCAATAACAGAGTCCTGAGACTTTTCGAGGTGAAATTGTACTTTACTGGTAAGATGTTGTTGATATGCTGTCTAATTTGACCGTTCTCACATGTCTCTTTTCCATCACTTTTGATGTTATAAAGCATGCTAAACACATATTTACACTATATGTATTACACTTTTCAATCTATGAGTTACATTTACAACACTTATTTACACGAATTTTACTTTTATTTGTCAAGTATTGTGACTGACTATTTGAACTTGATGCCATCTTGACATATGTGTAAAAGTGAAAGAAATAAAATAAGAAATGGAAAACAAGTCCTTAAAAGTATCACTGATTGGTTTTCTGCAAATGCTCTCACCCTCAGTTTTAAAAAGATGCAATGTATTCAGTTCTGCAAATGTGGGGTTGCCACACCAGTGATAACTATAACACATGGTAAGACAATTCTTAGATATCCACACTGATGAGAATTTAAACTGCAAAAAGCACATGTTGGAACTTCTAAAACAACTTAGTCCAGCCACATTTGCTCTTAGAATCTTTGCAAATCTAGGCGAGAGACAGATCAGTAAGTTGACATATTCTACATATTTTCATTCAATAATGTCATATGGAATAATGTTCTGGAGAAACTCATCTTTACAAAAGAAGGTCTTCATTGTTCAAAAATGTGCTGTAAGAATAACATGTGATGCTCACCTTGTAAACTTCATTTAAGAGATTGGGCATTTTGACTACTCCTTCATGGTACCGGTATATTTATTTCCTCATGAAGGTTATTGTAAATAATCCACTGCAGTTCAAAAGAAACAATGATGTACTTAATCACAATACCACATGGAAAACGGACATTATGACTCTACATTAAGATTATCGTTAGCATAAAAGTGGTGCAGAATGACCCAACTAAAATTTTTGCTCACTTACCCGGTGATATAAAATGTCTGACATACAGCAGAGTAAAATTTGAAAACAAACTGAAAAAATTCATCCTTAATAAATCCCTCTATCCCATAGTAGAATTTCTATTATTGTAATGTGTAAAAGGTGGTGGGTTGGAATTACTAACTCAATCTGTATTTAAGAAAATAATAAATCTCATAAATGTTCAGCATGCAGACACACTGACAAATTAATTTGCGATGAGAATATAAAATGGCTCATTCCACATCATAACAATTTATTGTGAAAATGATACATGGAACATGAAACTAAGTAACTCTCTTTGCTTCCTTTCCTCAGTCTGCTATCATGTCCTCTTCCTCCTTCTTCTACTTGTTCTTCTCCTCCTCCCCCTCCTCTCTCCCTCTCTCTCTCTCTCTCTCTCTCTCTCTCTCTCTCTCTCTCTCTCTCTCTGTGTGTGTGTGTGTGTGTGTGTGTGTGTGTGTGTGTGTGTGTGTGTGTGTGTGTTTTTCTGTCTTCCCCCTCCCCCCCCCCTTCCCCATCCACCCACTCTCTGTTCTACTCCCTCCCCTTTTTTGGTATGTCACAAATTAGTATGATGGTTCATTTGGAATGCACAGTAATGATCTTCCATTCACATATCATTGTTTATTCCAACAACTATTAATTTTACAGAAGTTGCTACAAAACTTAGGACTGGCAAATTACAAGTAATTAGCAGAAAACTTGTTATAAGTATTAAAAGGAGACTGTTCATGACAGATGGCCTCTTAAACTGCTGTAACACCCATATGAGCAGATCAGATTTCCCATCCTACCCTTCAGAATATCGTCAAGTGTAATTTGTAATGAAAATATGGACAAGAAGTGAAGCGTGCGCACGAATAACGCTGTATGGCACATTTTGCAGTTGTTGGGAAATTGACAAAAACTGTTAGTTCCAGAGAATTAATACGATATAATAATGCAATAGCAGATATGTATTGTTTGTGCATACAGCCTGTGGAAAATACTAATTTCTGGTTTTTAAAATTGCGCTAAGCACAGATTTTTTGAAAAAAAGTAAGTTTTAAAATGGAATAACGCTGTATGGCAATGGATATACAGCATTATTCCAGATCAGCCAGTGCTCTGCTGTAATTATAAGGTGTCTAGAATCCAAAAATAGTAAGTAAGAGAGTTAAAACAAGATACTAAATAATATTCATTGTAAACTGAATTGCTTGATCTTTTTTTTTTTTAAAAAAAAAAAAAAAATAGTTTATCAAGTTTAGGCTCAAATCTAGTACATTATAGTCAGTTGTCACACTGCAGGTTTTCATAAAACTGCCTGTATTTTGGTTCCGTATATTTCGTCATGTCCAATAGATCCCTTTTCTTCTCCTTATGTACTTTCAGTGTTCCGTTATAGAGCAACCGGAATTCAGAAGGCAATGGACAATTTTTTACTTGATATTCACAACCATGCTTTACAATACAATGTCTTTCCCATGGGCGAAGCACATTGTGGGTATGGCGCACGCTTAAATCTCAAGGATCGTCACTACACAGCTTCAACCAAAGTACATCGGTAATTTTCAAAGCAGGCGGCTTCTTCAAAAGCAACTCGATGAATCCTATGTCCTTGAATTCTTCCACCGTCTCGTGAATGGTCAGTTTTGAAGGATCGACAAAGGCCTCAGCAATGACGTGCTTCCATTCTGAAGGAACCATAACTTTTGACACTTTCTTTCTTTTCTCGATGACTGCAAAATCCCTGTCACAAGGTAGGAAACTGAGACCAGAACATAAAAACTTCTGATCTATTTCTGTAAAATACTTGCACCTGATCTCATAGAAATAAAGCGCTAAAACTCTCCAGCTGTTGTTCTGCCTGACACAGCGGTCAGACCAAACAATCAGTTTTCGTTCCATACCTTCGTCAAGCGTATCATAATTGTGCGTCATTAATTTAAGCAGACAGGAAACTATTTCGACTGAACCTCTCCTTGTGGTGGATTCATCCCACAAATTTATGGTGATGTTTCCAGTACCAACGTCATGAATCGTGAAATTATGCGACGACAGCTGTATCTGGTAGAATATATTGGAATGAGTCAATGTAGGACAAAGTAAAACCCTTGTAGGTCAACACACATAACATGTATATTGTTATTCCTCTTAGCCATTTCCGTATCATTTTTTAGGGCTTTGTATACTTGTTTCATTTCCACATACTTGGTCTGCCCTTCAATGATGCAACTGACTCTCAATTTCGATCTTGTGCAGTTCTATTTCATCTGAAGCTGCAATCATTTTGTTAAACAACAAGTTGCACAGTCAGCAAGTATATGATCTAGGTGTTCCGATACGCAGATTAAAATCTGTTTGAAACAGACTTTGATAGTATGACCTGCTTATTGACTTTTCGGTAAACAACCGATACATTCTACAGAGGTTGAGATCGGGGTGCAGACATTCTTTTGAGGGTTTATTCCTGCTGTAATGGCTCATCTGCTTTGGGAAACTTGATATGTGTTGCCAAATAAGAGCCCTGTCGTTATTCGATACGGCATGTGGCCTATTGCAATATTTTCCTCTACCGTCTTTAGGAGTGGTTATTCCACCTTTTACTTTACATTGCAGTATCTGCATTCGTCGCTGGGTGATGGAGAATATGTCAAGCAATGTTTTTTGACACACTTCTCTTGAGTAAACTTTGTATTTGAAAGTAGCCTGTTTTCGTGAAGTATCGTCTGTCTTACCTCTCTTGCGCCTTGCTGGCTTGCCTACTTCCATGGATTTTATTAAGGTCCCGAGTTTGAATCTCGGTCGGGCACACACTTTTAATCTGCCAGGAAGTTTCATATCAGCGCACACTCCGCTGCAGAGTGAAAATCTCATTCTGGAAACATCCCCCAGGCTGTGGCTAAGCCATGTCTCCGGAGTATCCTTTCTTTCAGGAGTGCTAGTTCTGCAAGGTTCGCAGGAGAGCTTCTGTAAAGTTTGGAAGGTAGGGTACGAGATACTGGCAGAGGTGAAGCTGTGAGAACCGGGTGTGAGCCGTGCTTCGGTAGCTCAGATGGTAGAGCACTTGCCCGCGGAAGGCAAAGGTCCCGAGTTCAAGTCTCGGTCGGGCACACAGTTTTAATCTGCCAGGAAGTTTTATATGGACTGCTAATCGTATGTTAAGGCATGATATTCTTTGTACAGCTTTAACTTCATTTCCAGGTTTATGTCCTTGCATCCTTCTTTTGAGCACACTTGTGCATTGCATACACGATCCTGAATCACGAAAACAATTACTATTACTACCTAATATTCAACTAGATTATCAAATTTCACATCCTTTTTTAATAATATAGCATTACTCGGACTGAGTATTCTATTTTTTTCGCCAATGATATCTACAGAACTGCAGTTAATTTCATTCACGTTACATACTTTTACTGTAATGTTTTCAGAAGATACACATAACATGTCATTAGAGCCATGTACTCTACAGGGCACATCGCCACTTTGCAGGACACATATGCTTCTCTAAAGACATGCACCTTTATACAAAACCCATACAGCATTATTCCACTCACCTGTGTTGGAGGCTGTTTCGCAGAAACTACCTTTCCTTTTCATGATTTATATTCCAGTCTAGCATCACGAAGCCTTTTCCTCTTAATATCCTTCCAACTACCAATGTTAATTTTCCTTTTCCGTGCATTATTCGCATGTTTCAAACCACTTGCGGTAAGTGTCACCTTGCTGCACTCCGCCATTCTTGCAACATACAGCATTGTTCATGCAGAAGCGCGAAAACTGCGCGTCTCGTCGCTGTTTAGTGCTGCCCTCGGATGGTGAACATGTTAATTATAACAGCAGGTGATGCAGACTGCCGTATACAGCATTATTCCACGCGATTCTACGAAATGTCAAAATGTGCCATACAGCGTTATTCGTACGCATGCTTCAAGTATTGGTGATGAAGTTATAAATCCACAATGTTTGCCAACTTCTTAGAAGTGACAAGGTTCTTAATCTTCTTACAAAATCTTATCATTCTTTAAATTTGTTGCAGTAACTGCAGACCAGTAAAATGTAAATACAACAATATGCAAAATCAACACATTAGTGAATCACACATATCTGGACACTGGATTTCTCGATTATATTTTTGGAAGCATATTGAATCTTTTGTGTATGAGACATTAGCTGTCAATGCACAAATGTTACTAGCCAAAGTACTGTGGCATACCTTCCCAAATAATTAAATGTGGTAATCATCTGCTTGAATTCCTGTACTAAAATCAAATCCATAATGAAACCTTATGTGCAATAGATCATGTGCACTGTACAAGAATTTTATTTCAGTTTAATCAACCTCAAAATAAATGTTGTCATATACTGACATAATATAATATAGGAGAACATGGGTTTCTAGTTGATTTTTTTGTCCTCTCTTCACATTCCTTACCTAATCAATAACTTGTTAAAACACAACATATCAATTTATGGAAACTGTTTTAGATTAGAAAATTCTTATTTTTTGAAGCTAATATAGTTTTGCTTCTGAAAAATGTGCTGTAATCCATAAATTTCAGAAAGAATTGTACTCTTCAAAGATACAAGGCATTCCAGTGACTTTAGGAAACTGGTACAGCAATTATAAAACTGTTTTGTGAACTAAATTTCTCATTAAGAACTATTAATACCATTATTTTTAATGTTACGAATATCAAATACTGCTACTTGTTTATTTACATATACAGGGGATAGAAATACAAGGTTCTCCTGCCAAATAACTGCTCAGTGGCAATGTGGGATATGTATCATGAGGTTCTGGAGCACTATTCCTATCCATTGCCCTATGACAAATTTGCATAACCACATAAGTTATAAATTCATCTACTGTATCTGTTTACTAACTGCCACAATAGGAACATTGCAACATGGTAACAAAACACATAAATTTAGAAATAAGTATTTTGTCATGATTTGGCAGCTTCGTAAAAAAAATCCTTTAACAGAGAGCAAAGAAAACTAGCTGGATGAGGAAAAGGAAAGTAGAATTTTCGCTCCATACTGGCACACTGTTTGGAAAAAGTTTTTCTGCCAACTGTATCCGTTGCTATCTCCTTATGCATTTGCCCCACAGTGAAAGAACTAATTTTAAAATTTAAAGAAACTTAAGATCCATTTTCATATTTTTCTGTATGCATAGCTGTCAGCAATAATCTAATTGGCCTAGTTTTTTAGTGTTTTCTTTCAATGGGTAATGTATTTGTACAATTTCTTCATAATTGTTTTCTGATTATTTCCTTAATCATCACATGGATTTTTGTAACAGAAGTAATCTCATACATGTCATTAGCGTGAAAGTGTCATTTCTAAATTATATTATCTTCATTTCAGGTATCACAGTGACCGAGATATTATTTTCACATGTAGTTACACAGTTCATGGTTATGTGTGGCCAAACGGCTCTTGTGCTTGTATTTTCATTCCCTGTTTTTGGCATAACATGTGTGGGCAGCATGGGTATTGTAATTGCACTTACAATGCTGACAGGATTCTGTGGAATGTGTTTTGGTAAGTTCTTATGTAATTTACTATAATACATGTAAATATTCTAAAGTACAGATCTATATGACATATTTTCAGTGTGACAAAAATAACCAGACTGCCATCAAAAATGTACATATATGGTACTTAGTAAAAGTAGTATAGCAGATAAAACTGTTCTGGGCCTCAGCGGTCAGAGACTGTGGTCATGTGTGTGTGTGTGTGTGTGTGTGTGTGTGTGTGTGTGTGTGTGTGTGTGTAAGCATCGCTTACGGCATTAGCTGTTTTGAATGGACACTCAAACAATTCAATAATTTTGTTTGACGTCTGTCTTCATGAGAAAAATATTGAATACAAATGGGATGCATTTTTCTATTTCCTTTATTAGATGTATCAGTTGCGATACTGAAGTAAATTTTAAGATATCCATCATGACCAGAAGATTTTCTTCAGCTCTGGGGCCAAGTACATCTTTGAATATACTTCCAGACTTAGTCCTGCCACAGGAAATTTTTTTTGTAATAGCTGAATCAGGCAATATATGAGGAAGCAATTTCATGGCACAGTCCATGAATAAGTATGAAATCTTATGTTTAACACAATGATATGTTACCATTAATTCAGCCAGGGTTATTGTACTAATTTCTGTGAAATTATATTTTGGAGAAAAATTTGTCATTAAGTTCAAAGTGCTTCTCAAAAGCTGTTTCCTTTTATGTTCATTTCCATTTGCGTGATGTTACTGCTCGATCCACTATGAGATATGGAGAAATCCTTATCGCAAATTTTGCATTGTGAGTAAAAAATTGAACTACCTTTGGCACCCCTTGAATTCCTCTGTAACCATTCATCATAAAAGTGGTTATTATTATTATTGTCACTTTCAGGATCACTCATTGTGGCAAACTGTTTTCTGAAAAGAGAAAAAAACATCACACTATTCCATGCCAAGCCATGCCATCGTGGCGTCATCAGACACCCATATAAAATAAAATTAAAAAATATTACAGAATCAAATAAATATACATATAAATATTTATACAGCAATTCTGGCAACCCAATCCCTGAAATCATACTTAATCAAAAAGAATAAAATGAAGCTAGTACAATTAACTCATCAATTCCTAGTGTCACGTTCAGTGAGGAAGATTTGTTATTTTATTATCTATGTGTGAAAGCAAATAACATATTATTATTTTTAATGCAAGGAGCCTAAAATAGGAAGGAACTGAGAAGTTAACCCTTTGTATTCCATAAAGCAGACACAGGGCAGCATTGTGTGCTCATGTTTAAATCGCCGCTGCCTGAGCAGCAGCACGCCACAGAGAATTGTGCAGATCACGTTGTGAAAACAATGGGACCACTGACCAACAATTAGGGTGTATATTAAAACAAAAAGTGTGCTTTCATTCAAATATATTTATAGAAGCATTGCATAAAAATACTTTTCATGGCGTGATCTTTTTACAGTAGAAACTTCGCTAGTGCAAAAGTGACGGCCTCTCAGAAATACTTCTCATCCGATTTTAAGGAAACTATTCAGTATAAAAAATTGAAACTTTAAACATGTCGTAGTCAAATATATTAGCAAAAATCAAACAATGAAAAATCCAGGATTGAATGTAACAATATTATGAAAAGGAAAGTTGCTACTCATCATATAGCGGGGATGCGGAGTAGCAAATAGGCACAACAAAAATACTGTCACAAATAAATAAACCTTTCGGCCATTAGGGCCTTCGTCAACAATAGACGTAGACACACAAACACAACACACACACACACACACAAATACACACAAACACAACTCACACACATGACTGCAGTCTCAGGCAACTGAAACCACACTGCAAGCAGCAGCACCAGTGCATGATGGGAGTGGCGAATGGGTGGGGATAAGAAGGAGGCTGGATGGGGAGGGGGTGAGATGTATGGTGGGGGTGGCAGACAGTGAAGTGCTGCAGGTTAAATGGAGGGCAGGGGAGAGGTGGGGAGTAGGGGGAGGGGAACTACTGGAAAAGGAGATAATTAAAAAGGCTGAGTGTGATGGTGGTATTACGGCTGTGTAGTGATGGAATGGGAACAGAGAAGGGGCTGGATGGTCGAGGACAGTGACTAACGAAGGTTGAGGCCAGGAGGGTTACGGGAATGTAGGATCTATTGCAAGGAGAGTTCCCACCTGCGCAGTTCAGAAAAGCTGGTGTGGGTGGGAAGGATCTATATGGCACAGGCTGTGACGCAGTCATTGAAAGGTAGGATGTCATGTTTGGCAGCGTGTTCAGCAACAGGGTGGCCCACTAGTTTCCTGGCCACAGTTTGTCAGTGGCCTTTCATGTGGACAGACAGCGTGATGGTTGTCATGCCCACATATACACATCAAAAAAAGTTTTGCATCACCTCAGTTCCGAGAGTTCCAGAACCTGTACAGAAAATTGGAATAGAGATCAACATAAACATCATTTCCGCCCTTTTTATTGCTCATGAAAACCACACATTGCATGTTGTACCATCATACAGCGAGATCTTCAGAAGTTGTGGTCCAGATTGCTGTACACACCAGTACCTCTAATACCCTGTAGGATGTCCTCTTGCATTGATGCATGCCTGTATTCATCAAGGCAATGTTGGTACAGATTGTCGCACTCCTCAATGGCAATTCAGTGTAGATCCCTCAGAGTGGTTGGTGGGTCACATCATCCATAAACAGCCCTTTTCAATCTATACCAGGCATGTTTGTAGGGTTCATGTCTGGAGAACATGCTGGCCACTCTAGTCAAGCGATGTCTTTATCCTGAAGGAAGTCATTCACAAGTTGTGTGTATGATGGGTGCACGAATTGTCATCCATGAAGACAAATGCCTCACCAATATGCTGCCAATATGGTTGCACTATCAGTTGGAGGATGGCATTCATGCATCATACAGCTGTTACAACACCTTCCATGACCACCAGCGGCGTACGTCGGCCCCACATAATGCCACCCCAAAACAGCAGGGAACCTCCACCTTCCTGCACTCGCTGGAGAGTGTGTCTAAGGCTTTCAGCCTAATTGGGTTGCCTGCAAACATGTATCCGACGATTGACTGGTTGAAGGCATATGTGACACTCATTGGTGAAGAGAACGTGATGTCAATCCTGAGCGGTCCATTCGGCATGTTGTTGGGCCCATCTGTACTGCACTGCATGGTGTCATGGTTGCAAAGATGGACCTCACCATGAATGTCGGGAGTGAAGTTGCGCATCATGTAGCCTATTGCGTACAGTTTGAGTAGTAACAGGATGTCCTGTGGCTGCACAAAAAGCATTATTCACCATGGTGATGTTGCTGTCAGGGTTCCTTCAAGCCATAATCTGTAGGTAGCCATCATCCACTGCAGCAGTAGCCTTTGGGCGGCCTGAGCAAGGTATGTCATTGACAGTTCCTGTCTCTTTGTATCTGCTCCATGTCCGAACAACATTGCTTTGTTTCACTCCGAGATACCTGGACACTTCCCTTGTTGAGAGCCCTTCCTGGCACAAAGTAACAATGCAGACGTGATTGAACCACAGTATTGACCATCTAGGCATGGTTGAACTACAGACAACATGAGCTGTGTATTTCCTTCCTTGTGGAATGACTGGAACTGATCAGCTGTTGGACGCCCTCCGTCTAATAGGCATTGTTCATGCATGGTTGTTCACATCTTTGGGTGGGTTTAGTGACATCTCTGAATAGTCAGAGGGACTGTGTCTGTGATACAGTACCCACATTCAACATCTATCTTCAGGAGTTCTGGGAACCAGGGTGATGCAAAACTTTTTTTGATGTGTGTAGAATGCAGCACAGTGGTTGCAGCTTAGCTTGTAGATCACATGACTGGTCTCACAGGTAGCCCTGCCTTTGATGGGATAGGTGATGTTCATGACCAGACTGGAGTAAGTGGTGGTGGGAGAATGTATGGGACAGGTCTTGCATCTAGGTCTATTCAGGGATATGAGCCACGAGGTATGGGGTTGAGAGCAGGTGTTGTGCAAGGATGAACGAGTATATTGTGTAGTTCGGTGAACGGTGGAATACCACTGTGGGAGGGGTGGAAAGGATAGTGAGCAGGACATTTCTCATTTCAGGGCATGACAAAAGGTATTCGAAACCCTGGCAGAGAATGTAATTCAGTTGCTTCAGTCCTGGGTGGTACTGAGTTACAAGGGGATTGCTCCTCTGTGGCCGGACAGTGGGACTTTGGGATGTGGTGGGAGACTAGAAAGATAAGGCACAGGAGATTTGTTTTCATACAAGGTTGGGAGGATAATCATGGTCTGTGAAGGCTTCAGTGAGACCTTTGGGATATTTCAAGAGGGACGGCTCATCACTACAGATGCGATGACCATGGTTGGCTAGACTGTACGGAACAGACTTCTTGGTATGGAACGGGTGGCAGCTGTCGAAGTGGAGTTATTGCTGGTGGTTAGTAGGTGTGATATGGACAGAGGTACTGATGCAGCCATCTTTGAGGCAGAGGTCAACATCTAGGAAGGTGGCTTGTTGGTTTGAGTAGGACCAGGTGAAGCAAATGCGGGAGAATTTGTTGAGGTTCTGGAGGAATGTGTATAGGGTGTCCTCACCATCAATCCAGATCGCAAAGATGTCATCAGTGAACCTGAACCAGATGAAGGGTTTAGGATTCTGGGTTTTTGGGAAGGATTCCTCTAAATGGCCCATGAATAGGTTGGCATAGGATGATGCTATGCAGCACCCATAGCCATACCATAGATTTGTTTGTAGGTGATGCCTTCAAAGGAGAAGTAATTGTGGGTAAGGATATAGTTGGTCATGGTGACTAGGAAGGAGATTGTTGGTTTGAAATCCATCGGAGAGTCATTGGAGGAAATAGGTGGTATCTTTTATATAGGAGGGTAGGTTTCAGGTAATAGGTTGACGGTGTTGGTCTACAAGAGCAGAGATTCTCTCAGTAGGGGCACAGTAACCGGCCACAATGGCACATCCTAGATGGTTAGGTGTATGGACTTTAGGAAGCATGCAGAAGGTAGGAGTGCAGGGAGTGGTAGGGGTGAGTAGAGAGATGAAGTCCGAGGAGGGGATCTGGGATGGGCCTAAGGATTTGCGTAGCGACTGGAGATCCTGCTGGATTTCCGGAATGGGGTCACTGTGGAAAGGTTTGTAGATGGAAGTATCAGTCCTTCTACCAAGTAGTCCTTAAGGTTCAAAACAACAGTGGTGGAGCCTTTGTCCGTGCATAGAATTATAAGACCAAGATCAGTTTTTAGATGGTGGACTGTGGTACTTTCTGTGGATGTAAGGTTAGTTTGCATATTGAGGGATTTGGGGAATGATGGTGAGGCAAGTTTCGAGGTTAAGAAATTTTGGAAAGTTAACAGGGGGTGAATAGGGGACAGTGGGGGTGGATTACGGTTGGATGGAGGAGTGAACTGAGTTAGGCAGGGTTCAGTATTGGTCTTTGGTTGAGTCTCATTAGTAGGGTTGGTGGCAAAAATGTGTTTCCATTGTAGAGACCAGGATAAGGAGAGAAGATCTTTAACAAGTCCTGCATGATTGAATTTGGGAGTGTGGCAAAAGTTGAGACCTTTGGAAAGCACTGATGTTTCTGTGGACTAAGGCATCTGAAGGAAAGGTTCACGATTGTGTTATGGATCTGTTTAGGTTCTGGATTCCGTGAGGTGGTGGGAGGAAGGTTTGGAGGGTGGGTTAAGTGCAGTAGGCCTACAAGACAGGTTTTGTCAGCTATGAGGGGACATGGGGGAGGATGTTTGGAGGTTGTTGCAGAGGTGGTGGACAGTGATACTCCAATGTGGGAGTAGGAAGCTCTCTATCCTGCACAGGCACACCAATTGCAGTGTTTATATGATGAACAGTACCATCATGAACAGCACAAACTGCATGTGGCCTGATAGTAGGGTGCACATCTGTAGCCAGAAACACACTGAGTTGTAGAGCAGGGTAACTGGTCAGAGCAGTTAACTGGTCGGAGCAGTGGGAACACTGTCAGAATCATGCACTGAAGTTGGATACAGTACTTCACAAACTTGTTCGGATTCCTTGCAGCTAGGCCTTGGAAGTATGTTGGCATCCTCTGAAGAGGCAGACATGTGGTGTGGCTGTTGCAAATATTGCAGAACAGCTAGATTGTGCTTGGCAGTGTGAATTGATGCTGCTGGGTCATCAGTGTGTTGCCACAGATCCATGTTTTCTCATCCTGTGCTGTCATTTGTGGTGCTAGTGAAGTTGGACGTCAGAGAGCAAAGCTCACTGGAGAGTGCTGAGCACTTTAGGAGGATGTCCAGTGGTCTATCTCAATGTGATGATGAGGTGGGAGTGGGACAGGAATTTTCAGGGAGAATTTCACTGATACCTCGAATGATTGCCTGCTGACTGTCAGGCCTAATAACAAATCATGGGAAAGATAAGGAAGCAGCTGGTAGTGATGCAGAAAGTCTGCTCCCAGGACCATCTTGGTGATGAGAAAGGTCCAGTGCATATGTCTCTCTGCCACCAAGCCCAAAGTGATTGAGGTGGTGCCGGCAAACTCAATGACTGTAATTTGTGTCATGTAATTGGAATGATGATGGTGAGAGAGTAGTCAGTGCTTGAGCTAGTGGGAAGGTGCTGACATCAGTGCCCATGTCAATGAGGAATTAGATTTGCTTCAGATGGTCATACACAAATAAGCATGAGCGTCGGAAGGGCTGCAAGAGGTGGCAGAACTGTGCAGTTGCGGTTGATTAAGGCATCTTGTGATTGTAGAGTGGCCTGGTGCACCTGCAATAGACCACTGTGTCCGTTTGGGTAAAGACAACACTCTGCAGTCGCTAGCCTCCCATCTGAATCTGCTATGGAACCAACAGAATCACTCGGCTGTCGAAGAGGCGCAGGCAGGTGGTGTTGTTCTCTGAAGTGGTGTCTGTTTTAAAACAGTACTGGGGATTGGGGGGGGGGGGGGGGGGGTATGCCAGGGTTGGAAAGCCGGGGAGGTGAGCGTATTTGCTGCATCGTTCAATAATTGTTGCCTGTCAACACTTTGAAGGTCACACGACAAGGTGGTGGGAGGGGGTCCAGGTCAGATCGGCTGGAGTTGGCAGGCCTCAAATGTGTCATGACTGAACAAGTGGAAGCAGTGATGGTGGCCAGCACCAAGTGAGGTAGCTTGGGCGAGCTCGGCACTAGTCGCTTAGCCTCAGTTGCCTCATAGCTGAGAGGAGCAATGACCTTGCTGACATCAGAGTAGCCGTTGACGAGAGTACGATGCTGTGCCAGGGTGTGAATTCAGTTCATGAGGCAAAGTCTGACATTGAGATGGTTATCCGTGTGTGACAGCATTGTGTTCTGGATGTGTGTGGGTTGTTATGATAGCCAGTGTCCAAAGCATGCGGTCGGGCATCAGCGCAGGATCAATCTGTGTCTGTAGGCACCGCCAGACTGACAGTGGTGGGTTGTCTCCAAGGGTTTCTTCTTGCGTTACTACATGTAGTTGGTGTTCCAGGTAGAATGAGAGGCGCTGGAGTAGCAAAGCCTTAGTTATCTCGTACTTGCTGTGAGTGGGTGCTGCACCGTCATTGAAGATCCCATAGAGAGATAGCAAGCATTTGCATAGAGTTAACCATACTGCTGGAAGGTCAGTACACAACAGGGGTAGTTTAAAACGAGGCTGGGTGGTGTGGAGACTGTCCATGTGTTGTACGCTCGGGACTATCCAGAGCATGGTGTTGACCAATGCGGCCACTGCAGGAGCAACAGAGCATGTAATATGCAGTTGCTGCATCTCTTGGAAGTGCTTATCTGGCAGCAACGTGGAAGCATGTGATGCTAATGGCGTGGACATCATGTCATCCAGAGCAAAGACCTTGGGCGACATACAGTACGATGAGGCTCGTGGAAGTGTGGTGTTGTGTGGCTAGGATGGGATGTATAATGCTTAGTCAAACGGATGCATCCTGTCCCTATGAGTGGTGTACAAGAGGACAAAAGCACACAGCATGGCTGGCACAGATGTGATGTCAGACATGGGTTGGTGCAACGTAGATGGAACTTGAAGTAGTGAATGCTGCCAAAGTTCAGGCCTGTGGAGCATGTTAGCACAGTATGCAGAATGCATCTGAGAGGTGTGAGACACAAGGTATGTGGTGGTGGTGGTTAGGTTAAACATGGTATGTGGTGTGGGAGGCGCACTGTTCAGTACACCGGGATCACTTTTGAGTGGAACTAATGGTGCAGAAATAGTTGTGACATGAGGCTCAGATACTGTGGTGGGATTGGCCATCATAATTTTCTGCCTTTAATTGGAGTGGTAGATGAGATAATGGCACGATTATTTGACAGGCAGTTGTTGATGCACTGGAAAGGCACTGGTAGGAGTGTCCAATCAGCATTGTGGCTGGAAAATATCACTTGAAAAGTTGCTGGAAAGGTTCAGCAGTCTGTGGGTAGGCATGGGAACTGGAGTAGAGAAAAATCTAGGAGCACACAAGGTAACAGTTGCAGGATAAACAGTGCTTCATCGTTTGTCACTCCACTCAGCATTGTTTCTGTCTAAATCATTGCACTGAAGTTCCTCTAGTCCAGGTCGAATGTTACATTGTAAATTGTGACACAGAATGTTCATATCGCATCGTGGCAATATTTGTGAAGTATCCTCGGTGCCATCGTTGACACAGCGAGGTGATGTGGTGAATGATGGCAGTATTGTTGAGTACCCAACAGGTGCAGCAGATCTGCACTAAATCACTATGCAGTACAGTAGATGAGTCACCAGTGTAGGAAATGCAGTTCCAGCAAGAGTGCATATGTAATAATGGTAAAAAGAGTGTGGTAGACAGATCCTTACTTTATTTACTGGACAGAATTACATCATGGTCTACACTGGACAGAGGTTCAACACATACTAAACCATCTGAGATATTGTTGTTCACTCTACTGCCCAGGGCAGTGATGTTTGTTTTGTCAGTCAAAGGCGACATATAGTTGCTGTTTCACCACAAAGACATTTAAAGATGATAGGTGGCCATGTTATGCTGATGGATGTGACTACCATTATATATTTCCATTTATACAAAGAAAAAACTACACACTACTTTCTGCAGGCCATGGACCGTCAGCAGAACACTTGCTTTCAGATGTGTTACTGACATGTGTTCAGACACAGAAAGTATTCCTTCATCTGTTGAGGAATTTACTAATTCTTCCAACTCAACATCAGACAGTGATCTAATTGTTATGGTGTTGCAATTCAAACTGAGCAGAAACAATGATGTTTCAAATAGCTGAGAGTTGCTAAACAGATTCCTGGAAAAAGCAAGAAACAATCCATTGTTATTGATTGCTCAGAGTATTTTGGATTGTTAAAAATCATTGTTATCATAAAGTAAAACAAAAAACTGTAAAAAATTGACGTTAGAATTGTAATATTTACACTGAGGTGACAAAAATCATGGGATACCTCATAATATCACGTCTGATCTCCTTTTGTGCAGCATAGGGCATCAACTTGATGTTGCATGGACTCAACAAATCATTGGAAGACACCTGCAGAAATAATGAGCCACACTGGCCCTATTGCCATCCACAATTGCGAAAATGTTGCTGGCCCAGGATTTTGTGCATGAACTGACCTGTCAATTATGTCCCATAAATGTTTAGTCAATGGCCAAATCATTCACTCAAATTGTCCAGAATGTGTTTCAAACCAGTCATGAACAATTGTGGCCCAGTGACATGGCATACAGTCATCCAAAAAAAATCCATTATTGTTTGGGAACATGGAGTCCATGAAAAGCTTCAAATGGTCTCCAAGTAGTCAAACACAACCATTTCCATTCAATTATTGGTTCAGTTGTACCAGAGGACCCAGTCCATTCCCTGTAAAAACAGCCCACCCCATTATGGAGTCACCACCAGCTTGAAAGTGCCTTGTTTGACAACTTGGGTCCATAGCTTTGTGGGATCTGAGATACACTTGAACCCTGAAATCAGTTCTTACCAACTGAAATTGGAACTTCTCTGACTAGGTCAAAGTTTTCCAGTCATATAGGGTCTCACCAATATGGTCACTAGCCCAGGAGAGTTGTTGCAGGTGACGTCTTGTTGTTAGCAAAGGCACTTGTGTCAGTCGTCTGCTGCCATAGCCCATTAATGCCATATTTCACCTCATTGTCCTAAAAGATTCATTCATCATATGACCCACATCGATTTCTGTGCTTATTTCTCCCAGTGATGCTTGTATGTTAGCACTGACAACTCTACACAAACACTGTCACTCTCTGCCATTAAATGAAGGCCATCAGCTATTGCATTGTCATTCTTGAGAGGTAATGCCTGAAATTTGGGATTCTCGGCATTCTATTGACACTATCAATCTCAGAATATTGAATTCCCAAAGGATTTCTGGAATGGAATGTCCCATCTTCTAGTTCCAACCACCATTCTGCATTCAAAGTCTGCAGCCATAATCACATTGGAAACCTTTTCACATTAATCATCTGAGTACAAATGACAGAGCTCTGCCAATGTACTGCCCTTTTATACCCTGTGTATGGGATACTACCACCACTTGTATATGTGCATATTGCTGCCCCATGACTTTTGTTACCTCGCTGTATGTCAGTTCATTATGACCTGAACATTACGTATGTTACTGTTATGACTAAATTATGTAAAATACTTTAAAACATTTTTATATACATATTTCTCATGTATTTTCAGACAGTCACTGAATTTCAGAAAGTTATCTTGGAAATAATGAGAAACAAAATTTATAATGATTTTGGGACATATAGACCAGAACAGAATAGCAGGGTTAAATGACAAACGATCACCAACTAGAATCTTAAGTGTTGTAACTGTACTTATATTCTATAGCACAGAAAGCATACTGGTATACTTCATATGTAGAATATGCTCAGTACAAACTTGGCCTATAGCTATGCGTGAGGAAGAGAACAGTGGTAATAGTTGGGGCCCTGTTGTTATGCTGTGTGCAACAGAAGTCACAATAACAGTTCTCAGTGTAATAGCCAATAATCAGTAGGCAACTAAAATAACATTTATTTGTAGCAAAGAGTTGTACTCACCAAATGGCCAGGGTCTGAATGTGTCTGCCATTCATGAAACACATTACCCTGTTTAAGGTGTAACCCTGTAAAATAACTGATTTTCTGTAAAATGGTTATTGCCCCACTTAGGAAAAATCGTGGTTCATACTATTGTGTACCATGTAGAACACAATTTTCAAAATGTAGAACACTGAAATATTTAAAGCAAATTCACTTGAAAATTCTTAAAACTATACATTTGTATGACTTCTTTATACAGTCACCATTCAGATTTAAATATTTATCACACTTCTTAATCATCTGACAAGTGCAGAATGTCAGAATTATGTTAAAGAGGTTTGGAGTACAGCAAATTCTTCACTTGCTTCCCAGGAAAAGACTGTCTACTAGTAAATGTGCCTGTCCATCAGATGCTACTAATTTCCAACAATTGTGGCATCTAATAAAATAACTATACATTTCAAATCCTTAATGCCAAATAGAGCATATAGTTTTCATATAGCCCTACTCTGCCAAACTGTACAGTAGTGAGTATTCAGTATTAAGCTGCAGCCTAACCACATGTTAAGTGACTAAGTTAGACAGTTCTCAGGTCAAAGGAAAGTAGGGGCATAACAGTGCCAGTGGGATATGCCTTGAGACAATGAGATGTGTGAATCAATATTTAGGTTGATGACATCTTTATTTATGTTTCCAGGTTAAATATGCAAAAGAACTGTGATCCTTATAGTTTGTATCCCCATTGTCATCATTACGTACCTTTTGCTATTATGACAATCTTTGTACAATAGCTATGATGTCTGTATCCCCATTGTTATCATTACGTACCTTTTGCTGTCATGACAATCTTTGTACAATAGCAATGATGTCTAACCTCTTTTGAATTATTCACTTACAGGTTTCTTTGTATCCTGTGTGTGTGCAAATGAAAGGACTGCTACATATCTTGCTATGGGGAGCTTTTTACCAATTGTTATGCTCTGTGGTAAGTGCAATTTAATCTGACCACTGGTATTTGTATGTATGGAATAAAAGGAGTAGTGGTTTCTACTACTTTAAAATTTTTCTGAAATTTAACTGTAGGGCAATCTAGAAAATAACTTCCATTAGTCTATAAATAAAACACTGGAATATTTAAAGCAAATTCACCAGAAAATCTTAAAAGTATACATCTGAATTACTTCTTTATATAATCACTATTCAGGTTTAAATATTTATTTTACTGCTTAATGATTTGACAAATTCTCTCCCTATAACTTTGGCACCTGAGATTGCACTCAGTCCATGTCAGCACCTCGAAATTCTTCATCAGAGTCAAATTATATTTCATGTGGATGAAGAGATGGAAATCACTTGGTTCGAAGTCCAGGCTGTAGGATGGATTTTCAAAAACATTCCATTTTAATGCCACAAAAAATCCTGAGTTTTCTGTGTAGTGTGTGGCTGGACATTGTTATGCAAAACTGCAGGTTGGTCAAGACACTGTATTGCCTGCTTTGGATGGCTCTTCTCAGTGTGCTTAATGTCTCATAGAAGGCTTCAGAATTGATTGTCCTTCCATGTTTCCTCATTAGCGTAGGAAACGTATGTCTCATCACCAATTACAATTCTGTTCTGTAAGACTTCCTTTGATATTTTAATGGGAAAGAAAACTCAGAGAAGCACTGATCTGCTGATTTTCCTGGTACTTAGAAAGGTGTTTTGGGACCAAACCAACACAGAAACTGGAATACATTAATTGTATAGTCATGATCACATGAAAAACACTCTATGACATCTATTGAAAGTTGTCTGGCAGTCAAGATATCAGGAGAAGCTATTTTTTTAAAATGTTTTAGCAATTTATTGTAGTGCTCATTTTGCATGGTTAAGGTGGTGAGCAAGGTGCGGTGTGGCTTTCTATCAGATCCCTAAGTCACTGACCTACTGTGTGAGTTAGTGTAGCAAACATATTGTTCCCCTCACTACTCTCCCTATGACATGAAATGGATGCTACTTTCTGGATAGCTATCATAATTAGAATTAAAGATTTTTTAGCTACTCAGATTGACAGCAGATATCAATGTGTACTTGTCATAATAGTAAAAAATACAATAGTACTTGCTTTTTACTTTTAAAATGGGGCTTACTGTCATGAACTTGTATGGTGTTAACAGCATGCTGATAAAAGGTAAGATTTAAGAGCTTCAGTAGTGAAATAAAATAAGTGGCACACTTCCTTTCATTTGTAAAATGTTGGAATTTTGCAACTGGTGTAAATAAGGTGTTTCTTTAATTTTTATTTTTATTTTGTTCTTTTGCGGGGAGGGGGGATCCAAAGCCTCATAATATTTGAGAACATACATAGGAAATCATGTTTAAATCTATGAAAATCATATCATATCTAACATAGAATCTCAAGCACATATGAAGAAAGAAAGGAGGTTCTCATTGACAGTGTAGTATTTAGATATGGAGCAGAAGCTCAGCTGGAAAGGGAACAGAAGAAAACTGGCTGCAACCTTTCCTTGGAATCAATTTCAGGGAGATGTGAATTGACAAAAAGTCTACATCAGGATGACTGTACATGCATTTGAGGACTTTACTTCCTGAAAACAAGTCCAGTATTTTAACTAACGTGTCAGTTTGCTTGTTCATAGATGAAGAAAGATAACATTAAAGTCCACAAATTAGCTGGGCTCTCACAAGACTGACTAAGATCTAAGTAACTGAGTTGGAAGATTCTCAATGAAAAGCTTTAGTTATGTTGTGGAAGCAATCTTAAAAAATTTCAAGGATCAGCTCTCAATGTGGATTCAAAATTACATTACTATCTGTCACATACCACATTTGCAAAAGAGTGAGAAAGAGATTAGCTTCTACAAAAACAAATGAGCAAACATTCACTTATGCTGTGCATGGAATGAGAACAAAATTTTCAATATGATACTATAAAAATTACTTCTTTACACAAACCTTAACTGTTGGTAATGTACAGACACACTTCTACTAGCCAGCCGCTGGTGGCCGAGCAGTTCTAGGCGCTTCAGTCTGGAACCGCACTACCGCTATGGTCGCAGGTTCGAATCCTGCCTTGGGCATGGATGTGTGTGATGTCCTTAGGTTAGTTAGGTTTAAGTAGTTCTACGTTCTAGGTGACTGATGACCTGAGATGTTAAGTCCCATAGTGCTCAGAGCCATTTGAACCATTTGAACACTTCTACTTGCAAAAATTATGAAAATCTTTTGAGATGAAGGAAGAAATAAGATTTGGGTCACACCAGTTCATGGGTTTATAGTTACAGATCTTCACATTCTTACATCTGAAAATAGTGAACATTAAGTCTTGATATCATTTTCTTGTTTGATTTTTGGAATGTGCAAGTAATATTGTCAATACTATTCCTTTTTGTAATATTCTTATTGCCTTGCATTACTGTACAGGTATTATATGGCCAATTGAAGGTATGCATCCGATCCTGAGGTACGTAAGTTTCATAATGCCACTGACTCAGTCAACAGAATCCTTGCGAACTGTTCTTGCCAGGGGATGGGAGTTTCATCAGCCAACTGTCTACTTTGGATTCGTCTCTACGTTCATTTGGATTATTGTCTACCTGACTGTGAGTGTACTAGTGTTGAAGTTCAAGAAAGGATAATGTATGAGTGGAAATTAAAACTCATACACAAATATTACGGCAACTGCTGTAAGAATACAGCATTCACTTCTGTGTATTTCACATCTGGTGAAGCTATCAAACAAAATCTGTGAAGCAGAATTGTTCTGTTTCCCATGGAACTGTTGCTTAACAAAGAATGAACATTCAGAAAGAATTCTGATAGAGTCTTTAGGTAGCACTGTTCCATGGTGCAACAATTGGTGAAACTGTAAGTGATCTGTTACATGAATGTTTTTGTTGAACACTTATTATATAAGTGATATGTATACTGTTTTATGTGTATGTTTTGTGCGTATTTACATGCATACAGTAATTAACTGGGAAGAATGCTATTCTTCTCTATCTAAGACTGTAAATAGCCACATTACTGTTCACTGATGACACAAAGTTAAATTACATGACTTTTTCCAGTAGTCATGCTACCACGTCATGCTGTCACAAAGCATAGACTGTGAGTGAGATATATAATCAGGGTGAAATTCTCTTGCCAAGCAGATTTTCCAATATGTGAGAGACATTTTTATGTCCACAAAAAAATAATGGTAATAAATCAACTGGCTATGTATGTAACATATTCATTAATCATCTCTGGGAACTGAATTTATATCTGTATTGACTTTGTTGTAAGTCTTGCCAAAACAGTGAGTTACACAAGTGTGTGTGTGTGTGTGTGTGTGTGTGTGTGTGTGTGTGTTGTGGGCGTGCCACCATACATCTGTCTGCACATTTCCATGTGTAGTTGAGATAGAGTGATTGTGTGTGATAGAGAGAGATAGAGAATTAATATGGAGCTGAATACATTCTTAATAATGAACTTGTGTTCATAAATGTGTTACTACTTTTTGATGCTTTTATAATGCATTGTGTGTCAATACATATAAAATTAGGATTAATTTTCATGGTTATTCAGTTTTGTTTCTCTGTTTCTGA
Organism: Schistocerca serialis cubense; assembly: GCF_023864345.2. NCBI lineage: Eukaryota > Metazoa > Arthropoda > Insecta > Orthoptera > Acrididae > Schistocerca > Schistocerca serialis. The sequence continues at coordinate 448,145,975 of NC_064641.1, read as the reverse complement.
GCAACCAAAAACATGCAATTTGAGATGATATGTTGTTGTACATTTGTCATTGTATAGTATATTAAAAATAAAGTTACTAAATAAGAAATTATAGTCAGTATTGTTTTACTTCCCATCTTCCACAATCCAGAGTCCTGGATTGCAAATTCTCCTTCCTTTCATTTCTTTCCTATCATCAACCAATTATTTAACATTCTGATAGGTCGCTATTTATGATTTCTTTATTTGACTACTTCCTACACTTACACATTTTTCTCGTATGTCCACTTTCCACTCTGGATGGCCCATGTGCAAGACCCAATTCACACACACACACACACACACACACATATATATATATATATATATATATATATATATATATATATATATATATATATATATATATATATATATATATATGAATATAATAGGGATTCCACGCGGGGAAATATATTTAAAAACAAAGATGAGGTGACTTACCGAACAAAAGTGCTGGCAGGTCGATAGACACACAAACAAACACAAACATACACACAAAATTCAAGCTTTCGCAACAAACTGTTGCCTCATCAGGAAAGAGGGAAGGAGAGGGAAAGACGAAAGGATGTGGGTTTTAAGGGAGAGGGTAAGGAGTCATTCCAGTCCCGGGAGCGGAAAGACTTACTTTAGGGGGAAAAAAGGACAGGTATACACTCGCACCCATACACATATCCATCCATACATATACGGACGCAAGCAGACATATTTTCTATATATATATATATATATATATATATATGTGTGTGTGTGTGTGTGTGTAATGGGGTGGGGAAGCATTCCACGTGGGAAGGATATATTTGGGAACGGAGATGATGTGACTTACCGTGCGGGGGCGCACAAAATTCAAGCTTTCCCAACAAACGGTTGCTTCATCAGGAAAGAGGGAAAGACGAAAGGATGTGGGTTTTAAGGGAGAGGGTAAGGAGTCATTCCAATCCTGGGAGCAGAAAGGCTTACCTTAGGGGGAAAAAAGGACAGGTATACACTCGCACACACACACATATCCATCGGCGCATACACAGACACAGACTGCTTGTGTCTCTTTCCTGATGAAGCAACTGCTTGTTGCGAATGCTTGAATTTTGTGTGTGTGTTTGTGTGTCTATCGACCTGCCAGCACTTTCGTTTGGTAAGTCACATCATCTTTGTTTTTAGATATATTTTTCCCACGTGGAATGTTTCCCTTTATTTTATATATATATAAACAAAGATGAGGTGACTTACCGAACGAAAGCGCTGGCAGGTCGATAGACACACAAACATACACACAAAATTCAAGCTTTCGCAACAAACTGTTGCCTCATCAGGAAAGAGGGAAGGAGAGGGGAAGACGAAAGGAAGTGGGTTTTAAGGGAGAGGGTAAGGAGTCATTCCAATCCCGGGAGCGGAAAGACTTACCTTACGGGGAAAAAAGGACAGGTATACACTCGCACACACGCACATATCCATCCACACATACAGACACAAGCAGACACGATGTCTGCTTGTGTCTGTATGTGTGTCTGTATGTGTGGATGGATATGTGCGTGTGTGCGAGTGTATACCTGTCCTTTTTTCCCCCTAAGGTAAGTCTTTCCGCTCCCGGGATTGGAATGACTCCTTACCCTCTCCCTTAAAACCCACTTCCTTTCGTCTTCCCCTCTCCTTCCCTCTTTCCTGATGAGGCAACAGTTTGTTGCGAAAGCTTGAATTTTGTGTGTATGTTTGTGTGTCTATCGACCTGCCAGCGCTTTCGTTCGGTAAGTCACCTCATCTTTGTTTATATATATATAAAATAAAGGGAAACATTCCACGTGGGAAAAATATATCTAAAAACAAAGATGATGTGACTTACCAAACGAAAGTGCTGGCAGGTCGATAGACACACAAACACACACACAAAATTCAAGCATTCGCAACAAGCAGTTGCTTCATTAGGAAAGAGACACAAGCAGTCTGTGTCTGTGTATGCGCCGATGGATATGTGTGTGTGTGCGAGTGTATACCTGTCCTTTTTTCCCCCTAAGGTAAGCCTTTCTGCTCCCAGGATTGGAATGACTCCTTACCCTCTCCCTTAAAACCCACATCCTTTCGTCTTTCCCTCTTTCCTGATGAAGCAACCGTTTGTTGGGAAAGCTTGAATTTTGTGCGCCCCCGCACGGTAAGTCACATCATCTCCGTTCCCAAATATATCCTTCCCACGTGGAATGCTTCCCCACCCCATTACACACACACACACACACACACACACACACACACACACACACATATATATATATATATATATATATATATATATATATATATATATATATATGTTATATATAAAAACAAAGATGAGGTGACTTACCGAACAAAAGCGCTGGCAGGTCGATAGATACACAAACAAACACAAACACACACACAAAATTCAAGCTTTCGCAACAAACTGTTGCCTCATCAGGAAAGAGGGAAGGAGAGGGGAAGACGAAAGGAAGTGGGTTTTAAGGGAGAGGGTAAGGAGTCATTCCAATCCCGGGAGCGGAAAGACTTACCTTAGGGGGAAAAAAGGACAGGTATACACTCGCACACGCACATATCCATCCACACATACAGACACAAGCAGACATATATATATATGAAAACAAAGATGATGTGACTTACCATACGAAAGAGCTGGCAGGTCGATAGAAACACAAACAGACACATACATACACACAAAATTCAAGCTTTCGCAACAAACTGTTGCCTCATCAGGAAAGAGGGACAGTTCCGTCCTCCGTCACAGCGGGACCCACCTCCTCTTCCTCAAAATCACCCTCTCCAAACCTTCCAGGAATTTCTGACTTCCAGCCTTGCCCCTCAATCCTTCCTAAAAAAACCTTAATCCTACTCCCAACATCACCACTGCTGAAGCCCAAGCTATCCGTGATCTGAAGGCTGACCGTTCCATCGTCGTTCTTCTAGCGGACAAGAGTTCCAGGACCGTGGTACTTGATCGTCGGGAGTATGTGACTGAGGGACTGCGTCAGCTTTCAGACAACACCACATACAAAGTTTGTCAAGGTAATCCCATTCCTGATGTCCAGGCGGAGCTTCAAGGAATCCTCAGAACCTTAGGCCCCCTACAAAACCTTTCACCTGACTCCATCAACCTCCTGACCCCACCAACACACCACACCCCTACCTTCTACCTACTTCCTAAAATTCACAATCCCAATCATCCCGGCTGTCCCATTGTAGCTGGTTACCAAGCCCCCACAGTACATATCTCTGCCTATGTAGATCAACACCTTCAACCCATTACATCCAGTCTCCCATCCTTCATCAAAGACACCAACCACTTTCTCGAACACCTGGAATCCTTACCCAGTCTGTAACCCCCAGAAACCATCCTTGTAACCATTGATGCCACTTCCTTATACACAAATATTCCGCACGTCCAGGGCCTCGCTGCGATGGAGCACTTCCTTTCACGCCGATCACCTGCCACCCTATCTAAAACCTCTTTCCTCATTACCTGACCCACAACTTCTTCACTTTGAAGGCCAGACATACCAACAATTAAAGGGAACAGCCATGGGTACCAGGATGGCCCCCTTGTACGCCAACCTATTCATGAGTCGCTTAGAGGAGGCCTTCTTGGTTACCCAGGCCTGCCAACCCAAAGTTTGGTACAGATTTATTGATGACATCTTCATGATCTGGACTCACAGTGAAGAAGAACTCTAGAATTTCCTCTCCAACCTCAACTCCTTTGATTCCATCAGATTCACCTCATCCTACTCCAAATCCCATGCAACTTTCCTTGACGTTGACCTCCATCTGTCCAATGGCCAACTTCACACATCTGTCCACATCAAACCCACAAACAAGCAACAGTACCTCCATCATGACAGCTGCCACCCATTCCATATCAAATGGTCCCTTCCCTACAGCCTAGGTCTTCATGGCAAATGAATCTGCTCCAGTCCGGAATCCCTGAACCATTACACCAACAACCCGAAAACAGCTTTCGCATCCCGCAACTACCCTCCCGACCTGGTACAGAAGCAAATAACCAGAGCCACTTCCTCATCCCCTCAAACCCAGAACCTCCTACGGAAGAACCACAAAAGTGCCCCACTTGTGACAGGATACTTTCCGGGACTGGATCAGACTCTGAATGTGGCTCTCCAGCAGGGATACGACTTCCTCAAATCCTGCCTTGAAATGAGATCCATCCTTCATGAAATCCTCCCCACTCCACCAAGAGTGTCTTTCCGCCGTCCACCTAACCTTCGTAACCTCTTAGTTCATCCCTATGAAAGCCCCAAACCACCTTCCCTACCCTCTGGCTCCTACCCTTGTAACTGACCCCGGTGTAAAACCTGTCCCTTGCACCCTCCCACCACCACCTACTCCAGTCCTGTAACCCGGAAAGTGTACTCGATCAAAGGCAGAGCCACGTGTGAAATCACCCACGTGATTTACCAACTGACCTGTCTACACTGTGAAGCTTTCTATGTGGGAATGACCAGCAACAAACTGTCCATTTGCATGAATGGACACAGGCAGACAGTGTTTGTTGGTAATGAGGATCACCCTGTGGCTAAACATGCCTTGGTGCACGGCCAGCACATCTTGGCACAGTGTTACACCGTCCGGGTTATCTGAATACTTCCCACTAACACCAACCTGTCAGAACTCCGGAGATGGGAACTTGCCCTTCGGTATATCCTCTCTTCTCATTATCTGCCAGGCCTCAACCTCCGTTAATTTCAAGTTGCCGCCGCTCATACCTCACCTGCTTTTCAACAACATCTTTGCCTCTTTACTTCCGCCTCGACTGACATCTCTGCCCAAACTCTTTGCCTTTGAATATGTCTGCTTGTGTCTGTGTGTGTGTGTGTGTGGATGGATGTGTGTGTGTGTGTGTGTGTGTGTGTGTGTGTGTGTGTGTGTGTGCGAATGTGTGCCTGTCCTTTTTTCCCCCTAAGGTGAGTCTTTCCGCTCCCGGAATTGGAATGACTCCTTACCCTCTCCCTTGAAACCCACATCCTTTCGTCTTTCCCTCTCCTTCCCTCTTTCCTGATGAAGCAACCATTTGTTGCAAAAGCTTGAATTTTGTGTGTATGTTTGTATTTGTTTGTGTGTCTATCGACGTGCCAGCGCTTTCGTTTGGTATGTCACATCATCTTTGTTTTTAGATATATTTTTCCCACATGGAATGTTTCCCTCTATTTTTATATATATATATATATATATATATATATATATATATATATATATATATAATAGAAGGAAACATTCCACGTGGGAAAAATTATATATAAAAACAAAGATGAGGTGACTTACCGAACAAAAGTGCTGGCAGGTCGATAGACACACAAACAAACACAAACATACACACAAAATTCAAGCTTTCGCAACAAACTGTTGCCTCATCAGGAAAGAGGGAAGGAGAGGGGAAGACGAAAGGAAGTGGGTTTCAAGGGAGAGGGTAAGGAGTCATTCCAATCCCAGGAGCGGAAAGACTTACCTTAGGGGGAAAAAAGGACAGGTATACACTCGCACACACGCACATATCCATCCACACATACAGACACAAGCAGACATATTTCATATATATATATGCTTATTTCATGAGATATTTGGCCCAGACACTATACAGGGTGGTCCATTTCTAGTTTCCAGGCCAAATATCTCATGAAATAAGCATATATACTGGTATATGTAGGGTGGTCCATTTATATTGTCCGGGCCAAATATCTCATGAAATAAGCATTAAACGAAAAAACTACAAAGAAAAAAACTCATCCAGGGGGCCATCCTGGTACCCATGGCTGTTCTCTTTATGTGTTGGTATGTCTGGCCTTTGAAAGTGAAGAAGTTGTGAGTCAGGATGAAGCTGGCCACTGACCTGGGGAGAAACCAGATGGTGCTATGGTTGGCCGGCTAGATGGTGCTGCCATAGGTCAAACGGATATCAACTGCATTTTTTATTACATATACGTGTAGTATGTAAAGAAATATGAATGTTTTATTTGGTCCACTTTTTTTGCTTTGTGATAGATGGCGCTGTAATACTCACAAACATATAAGTACATGGTATCACGTGACATTCTGCCAGTGCAGACGGTATTTGCTTCATGATACATTACCCGTGTTAAAATGGACCATTTACCAATTGCAGAAAAGTTCGATATTGTGTTGATGTATGGCTATTGGGATCAAAATGCCCAACGGGCATGTGCTATGAATGCTGCTCGGTATCCTGGATGACATCGTCCAAGTGTCCCGACCGTTCACCGGATAGTTACATTATTTAAGGAAATAGGAAGTGTTCAGCCTCATGTGAAACGTCAACCATGACCTGCAATAAATGATGATGCCCAAGTAGGTGTTTTAGCTGCTGTCGCGGCTAATCCGCACATCAGAAGCAGACAAATTGCACGAGAATCGGGAATCTCAAAAACGTCAGTGTTGAGAATGCTACATCAACATCGATTGTACTTATACTATATTTCTATGCACCAGGAATTGCATGGTGATGATTCTGAATGTCATGTACAGTTCTGCCACTGAGCACAAGAGAAATTACGGGACGATGCCAGACTTTTTGCATCCGTCATTCACCAACAGCAGTAATGTAAACCGGCATAATATGCACTATTGGGCAATGGAAAATCCACGATGGTTGCGGCAAGTGGAACATAAGCGACCTTGGCGGGTTAATGTATGGTGCGGCATTATGGAAAAAAAATGTTTCACTGCATGACAGAATGGCGATGTACTTCCAACATGATGGATGTCCAGCACATAGCTCATGTGCGGTTGAAGCGGTATTGAATAGCATATTTCATGACAGGTGGATTGGTTGTTGAAGCGACCCATAAATAGGTTGGCGTATGAGGGGGCCATCCTGGTACCCATGGCTGTTCCCTTTAATTGTTGGTATGTCTGGCCTTTGAAAGTGAAGAAGTTGTGAGTCAGGATGAAGCTGGCCACTGACCTGGTACAGAAGCAAATAACCGGGATGAAACCTTCTTGGTTACCCAGGCCTCCCAACCCAAAGTTTGGTACAGATTTATTGATGACATCTTCATGATCTGGACTCACAGTGAAGAAGAACTCCTGATTTTCCTCTCAAACCTCAACTCCTTTGGTTCCATCAGATTCACCTCGTTCTACTCCAAATCCCATGCCACTTTCCTTGACGTTGACCTCCATCTGTCCAATGGCCAACTTCACACATCTGTCCACATCAAACCCACAAACAAGCAACAGTACCTCCATCATGACAGCTGCCACCCATTCCATATCAAATGGTCCCTTCCCTACAGCCTAGGTCTTCATGGCAAATGAATCTGCTCCAGTCCGGAATCCCTGAACCATTACACCAACAACCCGAAAACAGCTTTCGCATCCCGCAACTACCCTCCCGACCTGGTACAGAAGCAAATAACCAGAGCCACTTCCTCATCCCCTCAAACCCAGAACCTCCTACGGAAGAACCACAAAAGTGCCCCACTTGTGACAGGATACTTTCCGGGACTGGATCAGACTCTGAATGTGGCTCTCCAGCAGGGATACGACTTCCTCAAATCCTGCCCTGGAATGAGATCCATCCTTCATGAAATCCTCCCCACTCCACCAAGAGTGTCTTTCCGCCATCCACCTAACCTTCGTAACCTCTTGGTTCATCCCTATGAAATCCCGAAACTACCTTCCCTACCCTCTGGCTCCTACCCTTGTAACCACCCCTGGTGTAAAACCTGTCCCATGCACCCTGCCACCACCACGACCTACTCCAGTCCTGTAACCCGGAAGGTGTACACGATTAAAGGCAGAGCCACGTGTGAAAGCACCCACGTGATTACCAACTGACCTGTCTACTCTGTGAAGCTTTCTATGTGGGAATGACCAGCAACAAAATGTCCATTCGCATGAATGGACACAGGCAGACAGTGTTTGTTGGAAATGAGGATCACCATGTGGCTAAATATGCCTTGATGCACGGCCAGTACATATTGGCACAGTGTTACACCGTCCGGGTTATCTGGATACTTCCCACTAACACCAAACTATCAGAACTCCGGAGATGGGAACTTGCCCTTCAGTATATCCTCTCTTCCCGTTATCCACCAGGCCTCAACCTCCGCTAATTTCAAGTTGCCGCCGCTCATACCTCACCTGTCATTCAACAACATCTTTGCCTCTGTACCTCCGCCTCGACTGACATCTCTGCCCAAACTCTTTGCCTTGACAAATGTCTACTTGTGTCTGTATATGTGCAGATGGTTATGTGTGTGTGTGTGTGCGCGAGTGTATACCTGTCCTCTTTTCCCCCTAAGGTAAGTCTTTCTGCTCCCAGGATTGGAATGACTTTTTACCCTATCCCTTAAAACCCACATCCTTTCGTCTTTCCCTCTTTCCTGATGAAGCAACCGTAGGTTGCGAAAGCTTGAATTTTGTGTGTGTGTTTGTGTTTATTTGTGTGTCTATCAATATATCAACGCTTTCGTTTGTTAAGTTACATCATCTTTGTTTTTAGATATGTTTCCCTCTATTATATTCATATCATCAATTTGAACCCAACAATTACGTTTGTTATTGTCACTGTTGCATTTTGAAATCTTTTCTGTCATCTTACTTTCTCTTTCTGTTTTTGCAAGTAGTTTCACTTTGTATTCACCTTATCCTTTTTACCATAATCTACTATACAATTTTATCCTGCCTATATATACTCAATAATACGTAACCCACTTCCAAACCATAACCAAAAAAACATATTTTTTTCCGCTTTCAACACTACTGCTGCTATAAAATCCACTGTTCCCAGTTCACAAACAGTTCCTTTCACCTATTAAACAACCATTTCGGCTAGTTCTAACAACTTTCGCTTTATTTCCATTTCCGTTTTTCCCACATCACTGATCATTTTTAGCCGCTTCCCACAGGTTTTTACGTCATTATTTCTTCGTCAGACAATTGTTAGCCTCATTTTCATAATCTGGCACCAGAAAACCACTCCTTTTAATACATTTACACGCAGTTTTTCGAAATTTTCCAAAATTTCTCCACCCTTTAACGTGTTTTGGTGAAAACACAACCACCTAACCTTTGTGCACATCGTTGGTTACCAACCGAAATTCATCACAGGATCAACATAGCTCAGCTTCAACCAACACTTTTTCGACTTTTTTTCACACCAGATCTCCAGTTGCTTTCTAGTTCACCTTTATCTCTCCCCATATATTTTTATTTTCATTTTCATTTCAGCCTCATGTTACACTTTCTACCTTCTAATACCATTTTCATTTCAGCCTCATGTTACACTTTCTACCTTCTAATACCATGTCACCCTCACAGCATCCCCACAATGACCCCAGTAAGTTTTATTTACATTCCCTCCGCAAACATGCCTTTGCCCTAGCCAGATTATGCTCCCATACTTTATTTACTCAGGCTTGTCTGACATTTGGCATTACCCCCAAAGGCCTCACACTTCAAGTTCCCATCTCTGGCTGTAACCCTTCTTTCCATCAGTCCTTATACCAGTTCCAAACTGAACAATCCATAGCCCTCACCCACCTAGTCCTTCACCTACACATCAACTCAAGCAATGAACACAGCCATCAACTCCTATCCTTAATAAAAGTCCTCAATCTTTCCACTCCCACATCCACACCGGTTGTTCAGAGCATCCTCCTACAGGCCAACCGCAAATTAGAACAGCATGCCACCCTCCACCTCAAAAAACTATCCAATCTCCTGGTTTCCGACCTCTGGAAAGACAACTCACTCACCCTCCACAACCTTTCCAGCAAACCTCAGCCTCTTCTCATTGCAAACAGACCCAGTCTCTCCCATCTACTCAATCTCCCACTTCCAGCTCCACTCCCCCCAAAACCTCAAAATTCTAATCAACACAATCTGGAACCACAACACCCTAATTCAGTAGTTAACCTTTCCTCCAAACCTCTCTCCCAATCCGAAACCTCTGTCCTATCCAAAGGCCTCATCTTCAGCCCTACTCCCAGATTCAACCAAACAGCCCTCGTCAAAGATTTACTGTCCTACTCTCGTACTCTCTGCTGGAAATATCACTTTGCCACAAAGAAAAATAATCCTAATCCTACTCCTAATGATCCAACTCCCCAAGACACTATCCAAATTGAACCCTGCCTGGAACAGTTCCATCCTCCGTCACAGTGGGACCCACCTCCTCTTCCTCAAAATCACCCTCTCCAAACCTTCCAGAAATTTCTCACTTCCAGCCTTACCTCTCAATCCTTCTTGAAAAACCTTAATCCTACTCCCAACATCACGACTGCTGAAGCCCAGGCTATCCGTGATCTGAACACTGACCAATCCATCGTCATTCTTCTGGCGGACAAGGGTTCCACGACTGTGGTACTTGATCATCGGTAGTATGTGGCTGAGGGACTGTGTCGGCTTCCAGACAACAAATACATACAAAGTTTGCCAAGGTAATCCCATTCCTGATGTCCAGGTGGAGCTTCAAGGAATCCTCAGAACCTTAGGCCCCCTACAAAACCTTTCACCTGACTCCATCAACCTCCTGACCCCACCAACACCCCGCACCCCTACCTTCTACCTACTTCCTAAAATTCACAAACCCAGTCATCCCGGCTGCCCCATTGTAGCTGGTTACCAAGCCACCACAGAACGTATCTCTGCCTACGTAGATCAACACCTTCTACCCATTACATGCAGTCTCCCATCCTTCATCAAAGACACCAACCACTTTCTCGAATGCCTGGAATCCCTATCCAATCTGTTACCCCCGAAACCATCCTTGTAACCATTGATGCCACTTCCTTATACACAAATATTCCGCACGTCCAGGGCCTCGCTGCGATGGAACACTTCCTTTCACGCCAGTCACCTGCCACCCTACCTAACACCTCTTTCCCCATTACCTAGCCAGCTTCATCCTGACCCACAACTTCTTCACTTTTGAAGGCCAGACATACCAACAATTAAAGGGAACAGCCATGGGTACCAGGATGGCCCCCTCGTACGCCAACCTATTCATGGGTCGCTTAGAGGAAGCCTTCTTGGTTACCCAGGTCTGCCAACCCAAAGTTTGGTACAGATTTATTGATGACATCTTCATGATCTGGACTCACAGTGAAGAAGAACTCCAGAATTTCCTCTCCAACCTCAAATCCTTTGGTTCCATCAGATTCACTTGGTCCTACTCCAAATCCCATGCCACTTTCCTTGACGTTGACCTCCACCTGTCCAATGGCCAACTTCACACGTCCGTCCACATCAAACCCACCAACAAGCAACAGTACCTCCATTATGACAGCTGCCACCCATTCCACATCAAACGGTCCCTTCCCTACAGCCTAGGTCTTCGTGGCAAACGAATCTGCTCCAGTCCGGAATCCCTGAACCATTACACCAACAACCTGAAAACAGCTTTCGCATCCCGCAACTACCCTCCCAACCTGGTACTGAAGCAAATAACCAGAGCCACTTCCTCATCCCCTCAAACCCAGAATCCCCCACAGAAGAACCACAAAAGTGCCCCACTTGTGACAGGATACTTTCCGGGACTGGACCAGACTCTGAATGTGGCTCTCCAGCAGGGATACGACTTCCTCAAATCCTGCCCTGAAATGAGATCCATCCTTCATGAAATCCTCCCCACTCCGCCAAGAGTGTCTTTCCGCCGTCCACCTAACCTTCGTAACCTGTTAGTTCATCCCTATGAAATCCCCAAACCACCTTCTCTACCCTCTGGCTCCTATCCTTGTAACCGCCCCCGGTGCAAAACCTGTCCCATGCACCCTCCCACCACCACCTACTCGAGTTCTGTAACCCGGAAGGTGTACACGATCAAAGGCAGACCCACGTGTGAAAGCACCCACATGATATACCAACTGACCTGCCTACACTGTGACGCATTCTATGTGGGAATGACCAGCAACAAACTGTCCATTCGCATGAATGGACACAGGCAGACAGTGTTTGTTGGTAATGAGGATCAACCTGTGGCTAAACATGCCTTGGTGCACAGCCAGCACATCTTGGCACAGTGTTACACCGTCCGGATTATCTGGATACTTCCCACCAACACCAACCTGTCCGAACTCCGGAGATGGGAACTTGCCCTTCAGTATATCCTCTCTTCTCGTTATCCGCCAGACCTCAATCTCCGCTAATTTCAAGTTGCTGCCACTCATACCTCACCTGTCTTTCAACAACTTCTTTGCCTCTACACTTCTGCCTCGACTGACATCTCTGCCCAAACTCTTTGTCTTTAAATATGTCTGCTTGTGTCTGTATGTGTGGAGGAATATGTGTGTGTGTGCGAGTGTATACCTGTCCTTTTTCCCCCTAAGGTAAGTCTTTCCGCTCCCGGGATTGGAATGACTCCTTACCCTCTCCCTCAAAACCCACTTCCTTTCGTCTTTCCCTCTCCTTCCCTCTTTCCTGATGAGGCAACAGTTTGTTGCGAAAGCTTGAATTTTGTGTGTATGTTTGTGTTTATTTGTGTGTCTGTCGACCTGCCAGCACTTTCATTTGGTAAGTCACATCATCATATATATATACACTCCTGGAAATTGAAATAAGAACACCGTGAATTCATTGTCCCAGGAAGGGGAAACTTTATTGACACATTCCTGGGGTCAGATACATCACATGATCACACTGACAGAACCACAGGCCCATAGACACAGGCAACAGAGCATGCACAATGTCGGCACTAGTACAGTGTATATCCACCTTTCGCAGCAATGCAGGCTGCTATTCTCCCATGGAGACGATCGTAGAGATGCTGGATGTAGTTCTGTGGAACGGCTTGCCATGCCATTTCCACCTGGCGCCTCAGATGGACCAACGTTCGTGCTGGACGTGCAGACCGCGTGAGACGACGCTTCATCCAGTCCCAAACATGCTCAATGCGGGACAGATCCGGAGATCTTGCTGGCCAGGGTAGTTGACTTACACCTTCTAGAGCACGTTGGGTGGCACGGGATACATGCGGACGTGCATTGTCCTGTTGGAACAGCAAGTTCCCTTGCCGGTCTAGGAATGGTAGAACGATGGGTTCGATGACGGTTTGGATGTACCGTGCACTATTCAGTGTCCCCTCGACGATCACCAGTGGTGTACGGCCAGTGTAGGAGATCGCTCCCCACACCATGATGCCGGGTGTTGGCCCTGTGTGCCTCGGTCGTATGCAGTCCTGATTGTGGCGCTCACCTGCACGGCGCCAAACACGCATACGACCATCATTGGCACCAAGGCAGAAGCGACTCTCATCGCTGAAGACGACACGTCTCCATTCGTCCCTCCATTCACGCCTGTCGCGACACCACTGGAGGCGGGCTGCACGATGTTGGGGCGTGAGCGGAAGATGGCCTAACGGTGTGCGGGACCGTAGCCCAGCTTCATGGAGACGGTTGCGAATGGTCCTCGCCGATACCCCAGGAGCAACAGTGTCCCTAATTTGCTGGGAAGTGGCGGTGCGGTCCCCTACGGCACTGCGTAGGATCCTACGGTCTTGGCGTGCATCCGTGCGTCGCTGCGGTCCGGTCCCAGGACGACGGGCAAGTGTACCTTCCGCTGACCACTGGCGACAACATCGATGTACTGTGGAGACCTCACGCCCCACGTTTTGTGCAATTCGGCGGTACGTCCACCCGGCCTCCCGCATGCCCACTATACGCCCTCGCTCAAAGTCCGTCAACTGCACATACGGTTCACGCCCACGCTGTCGCGGCATGCTACCAGTGTTAAAGACTGCGATGGAGCTCCGTATGCCACGGCATACTGGCTGACACTGACGGCGTCGGTGCACAAATGCTGCGCAGCTAGCGCCATTCGACGGCCAACACCGCGGTTCCTGGTGTGTCCGCTGTGCCGTGCGTGTGATCATTGCTTGTACAGCCCTCTCGCAGTGTCCGGAGCAAGTATGGTGGGTCTGACACACCGGTGTCAATGTGTTCTTTTTTCCATCTCCAGGAGTATATATATATATATATATAAGCTGTGTTGAAGATATTATACAGTGTTGTTGTTGTTGTTGTTGTTGTTGTTGTGGTGGTGGTCTCCAGTCCAAAGACTGGTTTCTACAGCTCTTCACACTACTCTATCATGCAGAGGCGTCTTCATCTCTGAATAACTATTACAACCTACATCCATTTGAGTCTGCCTACTGTATTCATCTCTCTCCCTCTACCATTTTAACCCCCCACACTCTCCACCAGTAATAAGTGTATGATCCTTTGATGTCTCAGAATGTGTTCTATCAACCAACCTCTTCTTTTAGTCAGATTAGACCACAAATTCCCAATCTCTCTAATTCTATTCAGTACCTTCTCATTAGTTACCTGACCTGGAAACCTGATCTTCAGCATTCCTCTGTAACACCACATTTCAAAAGCTTCTACTTTCTTCTTGTATGAACTGTTTATCATCCTCATTTCACTTCCATGCAACCCCGTCTCACTCCATTCTCAACCACTGCTTCCCTTTCAGTCCCCTCAACTCTTATAGCTGCAGGCTGGTCTCTGTACAAGTTGCAAATAACCTTTTGCTTCCTGAATTTTATCCTTGCTACCCTCATAACTTCAAAGAGTGTGTTCCAGACGACATTGTCAAAAGCTTTCTCTAAGTCTACAAAGGTAATAAATGTAGGTTTGCCTTTCCTTAACCTATCTTTCAAGAGAAGTCATAGGGTCAGTACTGCCTCACATGTTCCTACATTTCTCTGGAATCCAAACTGATCTTCCCTGAGGTTGACTTCTGACAATTTTTCCATTCATTTGTAAATAATTTGTGGCAGTATTTTGCATCCATGGCTTGTTAAACTGATAGTTTGGTAATTTTCACAACTGATTTCTTTGGAATTGGGATTATTATATTCTTCTTGAAGTGTGAAGGTATTTTGGCTGTCTAATACATCTTGCACACCAGATGGAATAATTGTCCTGGCTGGCTCTCTCAAAGGTAACAGTAGTTCTGAAGTAATGTCATCTACTTCAGCGGCCTTGTTTTGACTTAGGTCTTTCAGTGCTCTGTCAAATTCTTCTCACAGTATCATATCTCCCACCTAATCTTCATCTACATCCTCCTCCCTTTGTAAAATATTGTCTCAAGTGCATGTCCCTTGTACAGCTTGTCTTTAATATTCCTTCCAACTCTGAGCTTTTCTTGCTATGCTTAGTACTGGTTTTCCATCTGAGCTCTTGACATTCATTCAGCTGCTTCTTTTTGCTCCAAAGGCCTCTTTAATTTTTCTGTAGGTGGTATTCATCTTTCCCCTAGTTACATATGCTTCTGTAGCCTTGCATTTGTCCTCTAGTTTAGCCATTTTGCACTTTCTGTCAGTCTCATTTTTTGACTTCTATATTTTCCTTTTGCCTGCGTCATTTTCTGCATTTTTATATTTTCTCCTATCATAAGTTAAATTCTATATCTCCTGTAATATCCAAGTATTTCTACTACGTTTTATCTTTTTACCTACTCGTTCATCTGCTGGCTTCAAAAAAATATTTCATCTCTCAAAGCTGCCCATTTGTCTTCTACCATATTCCTTTCCCCTCTTTCAGTCAATTGTTGGCTAATACTCCCTCTGAAACTCTCAACAACCTCTGGTTATTCCAAATTAGCCAAGTTCCAGCTCCTTAATTTTCTACCTTTTTGCAATTTCTTCACTTTTAATGTAATGGTTCACAACCAATAAATTGTGGTCATTGTCCAAATGTGCCACTGGAAATGTCTTAAGTACACACTCAAAAACAAATCAAATTTGCTTACAGCACAAACTCAACAGCTACATCACTAAAGTTGTAGCAAATGGGGAAGTGATGTCTGTGCCTTACTTCAAGTATTGCAGGCCTTCATTGTTTTGCAGCAAAACTGAGAAACACGAAGCATCCAATAATATCCACCAGCCTGTACTCACTTCCATTGCCATAATCCACAAGCTGGAGGTTGATGATAGCAGACTGCTTTCGCTAAAGCCATACCCAAGAAAGACAATTCCTGGGATTTGTGTTTTATTTCCAGTACATATTAATGAGTTTTGGGACTGATTAGTTCTTATTATGAAAAACATTGCACTTCAGTGTCAAAATGTTACCACTGTTTATGCACACATTCTATGAAATACCACTGCTTGATGTAGACTGATACTCTGCTGCAGCAGACAAGATTGCCCTTCTGTTTGCTCACAACCCTCATCCACTAGAAAATGCTGCTGGTGTCCTTTGAAGGAAGTTAAGTCAAGGTTTTACATCTCTGCCATTGGAGTTGGAGACAAGATGAAGCTGGGCGAGCCAGAAAATTGGCCAGAAAACTTACCATCATTCACATGAAGCGATTGGGAGAAACCTCAGGCGACCTCTATATCAGGATGAACACTTGTGGATTTAAGATTCCTTAATTTCTCTTGGCATATTTGTTGATCAAACTGTTCACAGGTGTACTGCTGGTTTGTCAGGATGAGCTCTTGGGGATTTGAGATTCCTTAGTTTCTCCTGGCATATTTGTTGATCAAACAGTTTGCAGGTGAACCGCTGGTTCATAGTGTCCAACAGGTGATCAGTTATGTCATCAATATCAGATGTGCTGACAAACTGAGCTGCTGGGGAAAAGCGGCTGACATATATGGAGATTTGATTTTCCTGAAAAGTTGTGCAGAGTCATAATCAGTACAGCTTCTCTCCTGTTGTTTACCAGAGTAATGCAGATCATGTATAGTTTCCTGTAGGTTGAGCAAAACAAACAGTGGACCTTTATTAATGTTTTTTGCAGGGCTTTTGAGAGCCCTACTAACCAACTTTAAGGTACGATAGGTCACACAAAGAGAATAATTTTTTGTTCAGAGACAAATCATTTTCTATGCATTGTTTCTGAAGAAGAGAAATTTGTTAACATCGAGTATAGGAAGTTGTTTCTGAAAGTATTTGTATGGAGTGTAGCCATCTATGGAAGTGATACATGGACGATAAATAGTTTGGACAAGAAGAGAATAGAAGCTTTCAAAATGTGGTGCTACAGAAGAATGCTAAAGATTAGATGGGTAGATCACATAACTAATGAGGAAGTATTGAATAGGATTGGGGAGAAGAGAAGTTTGTGGCACAACTTGACTAGAAGAAGGGATTGGTTGGTAGGGCATGTTCTGAGGCATCATGGGATCACCAGTTTAGTATTGGAGGGCAGCGTGGAGGGTAAAAATCGTAAGGGAGACTAAGAGATGAATACACTAAGCAGACTCAGAAGGATGTAGGTTGCAGTAGGTACTGGGAGATGAAGAAGCTTGTACAGGATAGAGTAGCATGGAGAGCTGCATCAAACCAGTCTCAGGACTGAAGACCACAACAACAACAAAATGCATTGTTAATGCATTATGGGCATGTGTGAGCTTACTGGTCGTGGTATACAACACACTGTAGTTAGCTGTTACTCTGATTCCATGCCTCCAACATCCCATACCAGTTGTTGTTGGTTATATGGAAGTCTCAGGTCCTTGCATCTACTTCAAATTGTTTATGCTCACACAAATGATTAAGTGTTATGGTGAGACAAGAGATAATGGAACAATGTCCATTGTAATCATATCTATTAATATCAGTTTCCTAACAGAAAACATCCACACCGCACAATGCTTGATAAACTTTACTGAAGCCACTGAGAAACAGCGAGCCTGCATTCTAAACATGTTAAAGGTGAGAAACATAATGTAAGAACATAGAATTTTGAGAGTATTATGACAGAGAATAAGGCATCTTCTACAAGAATGCAAGCTGAGGAGCAGGTCACATAACAGTTTGAAAGATATCGCAAGAGTACAATTCACCTTCAGAAGGTGCAGGCAACTGGTGTGTAATATGTGCAGAGTTTTATTCACCAAAATGCTAATTATGTTGTCTTCCACACAGGCATTTTATTCAAACATCCGGTGGCAACAAATAGACCTGACCTCTTCAAGGAAATCCCTGTTAAAAATGGTATCACTGACCATGAGGCAGTTCTAGCAACACTGATTACCACCATACAGCAAAGAAGAACTAAAACTATAGAAAGATATGAATGTTCAGCAAATTAGATAAAGATGCAGCAGCTTCATATTTCAATGAGGAACTTAAAATGTTCCACTCTCTGTGGGAGCATATAGAGGGAGGAACTGCGGCTGAAGCTTAGAAGAATCTTTAACCAAACAATGGACATTCACACTAGTGAGCCAAACATTATGTCCACTGCCCACCACAAGATAGAATGCCAGCTAGTGGAATTGTGGGCACATGATTCAGCAAAGAAAGCAAAGCAGAGATGAATGGCAAATATTTATCAAGCCTATCAATTATAATTCCTCCCCACTTATTTCACTTCAAATCAGAGACAGAGCAGAGATGAATGGTGAATATTTATCAAGCCTATCAACTATAATTCTTCCCCACTTATTTCACTTCAAATCAGGGCTCCTTTCCCTTTTTTCTTTCTATGTTCCCCTTTTCCTTCTCCTCCATATACTAGGCATTGACCACACATCAATCTCCTCTTCCTTTTTTGTGTTCCTACCATCCACACCAACACCTTCCTTCATTCCCATAGTTAGCATCCAATGGTCCACATATTTGTACCCACACCCTTCAACCCTACAATACATCCAACATTTGCCTCTCCACAAAACAATTTTTTTCCCTGTGCAGGTCCCTCAGCTTCTTAATGAAACACATCTGGGACTGTATCAGGCACCAGCAACATTTCAACAAATCTCTGGCCCATAATTTACAGAAACTGTGTGACCTCCTCCTAGATGTTTGATGCCACATACCTCGATAAATTTTCCAAGGACTTGTCAAATCCATGTCGCATGGAGTCGCTGGTGCGTTGCTTCCTGAAATGAACCAAACCACTGTTAATTAGGCAGCCCTTAGGTTTAGGCTCATTAGCATATGTATTTGTCAACAATATTTGAAGCTTTCTGTGGCTTAGATATTGTGGCTCTGGTTCCTGTACAAGGAGACGTCATTGTTGGACATATGAGTGGGGATGTTGGAAGACCTACAGATAATCAAAAACTGGTTCAAAACATAGCAGGAAATGTATGATATAAGCAAATAAAATGTGATACATATAAATAAGTAATATGATTCAATATTATATATCCATATGAGCAGTGGTTAGTTAATGGGATCATTCCATCCACAATATATATCTGGGTACCCACCCAGAATTATTTAAAGTGGGCCAACCAATAAATCTAGTTGTGAAGAGAGTAGATGACAGGCTGTGACCCACAGAAAGAATCTGAAAGTGTAAGTCATCCTTCAAAGGTATTTTTTTCAAAATCTTTATATGCAGATTCATGAAAGAGAGGTGTTTTGCATCCTTATAAGATGAACATACAAAATTTTGGGAATCATGGAACATTACTTGTTTTCTTTCTTTTTTTATCAATTTCTAGAACACAGGGAAGGATGACTGTTTATGCACCTCCATATCTTCCCAAATCAATAATAGATTAGATCAGCTACAACATGTTGGAATGACATCCAGCACCTCCTAGAGTATTTTTTTGAGTCACTGGAACAAGCTGGCATCAGAGCTTTAAAATAGTACACATGTATTAAATTGCAAGGTAACTAGGATCAGTCTGTGAGACTCGGACCACTTTTTTCCTTCAACATAAAATTTGTGTGTTTTTCAACTTTTTTTTTTTTTTTTGGCAACAAGTTCGTATAGAGTGTCATATACACTTAAGTACAATATATTATTCAGGCACTGCCACTTAAAATACAAGAGAAATGTTGGAATGGAAATATATACGAGTGGTCTATCTCACACATAGCTGGATGGGTGAGATCAACCAACATACTGGGAGAGATGGAGCATATAAAAATGGCTATACACAAAGAAAAAAGTCAATTAAAATTCCATATTTTTATTTTGAATGTGATGCAATGGATACAGAATTATGCTATTAAATATTATTGACCAAAATAATTTTGTCACTTTGTTGTAAATCTTGATTGGAGATTGGCTTTTCTAATGAGTTGTTCATTTAGTTCAAGCATTAGCCTGCTTTCCTCTTTCCAGAGCAATTACATTTATTACCAATTGCTGAACAACGTTCATGTGACCACTGAGAACAGGAAACACACTGAATCCAGTCATAATTTTTATTAGTTTCATAATAGATTTCACCACACCCAACACATTCATCATCATCCCCTTCATTAAAGTTATTTTCAAAATCTTCTCCAATGTATGCATCTGATGAACATGGCGAGCTATTTGAAGTATTCTTCTGTCTTAGCTTCTTCAGTCCATTTTCCTCTTCACTGGTATTTCCCTACAGTAATCCTTTTGTGTCTTTTTTCTTTTCTGTTTCATTTTGTTCCCTCATTTTCTTTACAGTTTCAAAATTTTCAGCTGAGTTTAGCCATTTAGATACAGTTGCTGTCTTCCTCTTAAAATTCATGGTTTTATCAATAGAAGACGCAGGTGATATTTCTTCCAAAAGATTTGTCTGTGTTGACTTAGGAGTGGTCAGTTTTGAGGTGGTAATGTTGGAAGATTTAGGTTTAGTAAGAGTAGAGTCTGAAGTAGTGTCATTGAAGGAATTTGACTTGTGCAGATAACTCTGCTCTTTTGATGTGCTTGGAATCAATAGGTCTTTTGATATGCTCTTAAGTGGTTGATTGGCCTGTGCGTGAAATTCTGCTTTTCAGTTTGTTGACACAGAAATATGTTTTGACACATAAGCATAGTCTGAGACTGGCTATCTTCAGTGGGATTATTCTGCATGCCTTGAAGATACATTTAATTGTGCTCTCCCACATTAAAATAAGTGGTCCATCTCTCCCAAATAGCTCTGGTACAAGTCTCCTAACTGTCTGGGGGAGATGAACCACTCTGTCATCTATCTGTAAGTAGCAAGCTTGGTGGCCATTTTAGGTTATTTTCATGCTGACACATGTCAAGCTTGCAGTAAAAATATTGCACCAATACTGTGCAAATTAAGCCTTAATATTAAAATTATGTAAGTATATTATAAAATTTCTTGGCTTACCAGAAACAAGAATGTGATTTTTCTCAGGAACTAACATGGAAATGACAGCAACACTTTTGTACCATGTTTGTTCACAAAAGAGCTCCCTTGCAAATAGCAGCAGTTGCTCTCCAGTGGTACATTTGTGAAATAAGCCCCTTGTCCATCTTACCCAGAGATCCAATTCTCTCATAATTATCCTATAATCCGCCATTGCGCAGACACAAGTGAATGTGACAGTCAGTGAACAATGCCACTGCACAGACACAAGTGAGCATGACAGTTGGTGATGGATGTGCCGCAATGGGCAGGGGTGAGGTACTGTTTAACTAGAATAACATATTAGTTAACGAAATTTTTCAGTATGAAAATTTAAGTTTCCTGAAAATACATGATGAACTTTTCTAAAACCTACAAATACAGGTGTATACTCAAAACTTCCACTTCACCAAGTTACTGGCAGCAGTTGAAAACATTAGTCACAGTCATAAAGACTACTGACTTGGGCCCATATATATCTGTATTTGTATTTCTTTATTGGTCCTGTAAATCATGTTTAGGTACATATTTTGCACAAATGATGTAGGACAAGTCAGGTTGGTACAGTATATACATCATCATACACATTGTTATTTTGAAAGGATAAATAATTAAAAATTATTCAATACATGTTGAATTTTGATGACAAATTTAATATAATAAAATAAAATGATAGACTTATTAAGAATATTTGAGCAATTACACTGCACTTCTCTGGTACTCTAAAAACTCGGAAACAGAATACAAGCAGTGGTCAAGCAAGTACTCTTTCACTTTCACTTTAAACTTTTGTAAATTTTCATATGTTTCAAATAGGATGGCATGTGATTGTACAGCATTATGCCAGTATGATACACTCCTCTCTTACAGAACTAGGGAGCAACATGACACTGCTCTGAGGACAGAAGGTAGCACCTACTGTTTATGCACTGAAGTAACAAAAGTCATGGGATAGCGATATCCACATATACAGATGGCAATAGTATTGCATACACAAGGTGTAAAAGGGCAGTGCATTGGCAGAGCTGTCATTTTCACTCAGGTGATTCATATGAAAATCTTTTTGATGGGATTATGGCAATACAAAGGGAATTAATAGACTTTGAACACAGGATGGCACTTGGAGTAAGAACCATGGGACATTCCATTTTGGAAATTGTTAAGGAATTCAATATTCTAAGATCCACAGTGTCAAGAGTGTCCCAAAAACACCAAATTTCAGACATTACCTCTCACCATGGACAATGCAGTGGCCAATGCCTTTACTTAATGATCGAGAGCAGCAGCATTTGCATAGAGTTGTCAGTGTTAACAGATGAGGAACACTGCTTGAAATAACTGCAGAAATCAATGTGGGATGATGGTGGACATGTGTGGTGAAATTTGGCATTAATGGGCTACTGTAGCAGGCCACAGACATGTGTGACTTTACTAACAGTACAACGTTGCCTGCAGCACCTCTCTTGGGCTTGTGTCCATGTCATTTGGATCCTAGATGACTAGAAAACTGTGGCCTGATCAGATGAGTTCCAATTTCAGTTGGTAAGAGCTGATTGTAGGTTTTGAGTGTGGTGCAGATTGCACAAAGTTATGGACCCAAATTGTCAACAAGGTACTGTGCAAGCTGGTCATGGTTCCGTGATGGTGTGAGCTGGGTTTACATGAAATGGACTGGGTCCTCTTGTCCAGATGAACTTGTCAATGATATTTAAATGGTTACGTTCATCCCATTGGAAACCATTTGCAGATGTTCATGGACTTCATGTTCCCAAACAATCCTGCAATTTTTGTGAATGACAATGTGTGATGTCACAGGGTTATAATTGTTCATGACTGGCTTGAAGAACACTCTGGACAATTTAGGCAAATGGTTTGGCCACACAGATCATCTGACATGAACTCCATTGAACATTTATGGGGCACAAAATCCTGCACCAGTAACACTTTCACAATTATGGACAGCCACAGAGACACCATTTCTGCAGAGGACTTCCAGCAATTTGTGGAGTCCATGCCATGTCAAGTTGCTGCATTACACCAGAGAAAAGAAGGTCTGACACAATATCAGGAAGTATGCCATGACTTTTATCACCCTCAGTGTATTAAAGTTTGTGGTTTTATTGGTTACATTACAAGAAATAATGTTTTAAAAACCTAAATTTCAGAACAGCATTTTGTAAAAATGATTTCTTATTGTATGTTTTATCATAAATTTGCAAAAATCGAAATGTGATTTTTATGGCTAGGAAAGGGGAGGGATGGTGTGTTTGCATGATTGAAAAGGTGCTGTCTGCTACCTGAAATTTTGTAAATAAGCACTGTACAAAATCTGTGGGTGAGGAAGGAATACCATACACTATTTCACATAAAAATGCTAGTAATTATGTTGTACCAATGAATTACCATACGTGCAAACTAGCCACAGGTTCATCTCAGTGAGGACACATGCAGAATGCAAATGATGGGAGCATGATGCTCTAATGAAAGTTCCATCCAAGAGGTCCCACATTAATAACTGCAAGGCAGATTGCTATCTTAATTTGACCTTGATGTGAGATCGGCATAGGGGGCTAGCTTCACATAGTAATATAATAGTTTGATCAATAAAAAAATACCCCTCCAAAATAATAATTGGTAGGAATTAAGATAGGATTATCTGATGAATTGATAAATGCAATCCTACCATCACACTATTACATTCATTTTCTTTAAAAATATATTAGTTCAGAGTAATATTTTATCAGAACAACAATTACAGTGACAAAACTACAAATTAATCTGCAAACACAGAATAAGTGTCTAAGCAGTCGAGAAATCCCTCTATCTGTCGATACTGCACAAAACCCCCGAGACTTCTCTAGTGCAAATGAGGGGACGAAATGAATTAATCAATCATAAATCAGATACTGTAACCCACTACCATCTATCAAGGTGAAATGATACATTCACTGCAACAAGCAAAAACCCTGAGCTGTTATTTTGGCAGCTCTAACAGCAGATCAGAACACCACAAGCCAGAGCTGCATATATTACTAACCAAATACTCCATATGGACGCTTCAATGACAGCAGCTGTGAGACAGTCCACTGATCTCCAAATGGATAGCCCCCAGACTGGGGACTGATCAATGCACATCCCCAAAAAATATGAGGACATATCCTGGATGACTGCTCAGACAAACTTTTATCAGAAATTCTTTGCAGTGGAAGCTGCAGAGTGATGTGACTGTCCAGTGTGATGGTCACAAAGCATGTCCTTGAGAACTGCTCTTCCATAGCACAAAGTGAGTTTCTGCTTCACTGTGTGAGACGCTGACCAATGGTGACCTTCAACAATTAAAGCAGCTCGTACTTTAACAAATGTTGTAAGCTTCCCACTAGCATACTCGGTTAATTTTCCTATCAATGAATGAACTTCCCTCCAGTTCTTCTGAAAGGGGGAAACTTTAGCTGACATCACTGTCATCTAGCCAATCCCAACTACTGTGAGGAGCATACTCTCGATGCTTCTCGGCATTTTTGGTGCTAACAGAGCCTGTTAGGAGCGTTGTGTGTGCACGGCACTGCATCAGCTGTTCACCGGGGGTTGGGTGGCCGTTTCTGTAAACATGATTGAAAAAGCCCACAGCTTGTGATACCAAGCTATGCCCTTTTGTTTGCGATACAAGCTTCTCGCCAAAAAGTAGCTTTCTGCCATCAGGATGACTGTAAGAGTCCATTGCCCCTCCCTCTGAATACCAAGACCAAAGAGGGTACTCATCAGTGGCAGTTGAACACTGAGGCTCAAGGGCCACATTGTCCTTGGTCGGCAGCTCTGTCTTGTCAGGATGGAAGTCCTCATCCCCTCGGACACTTGCCGACCTGTATTGTGTGCAGCAGGTGAACTCTGATGCAGCCACCTGCAAGCATCTTCCACAAACACAGGAAAGCTTAAAACTTATTCCATACCCTCCCATACAGTGTTACTTCTGAAGGTAAGTTGCACCAGATTACAGATTGCACATGACTGATAAGTTAGCATGACGATGTTTCCCACTTCTCCATATCAAGGAATGAATCGCATAACTGAAAATATCTAAAAGCAATAAAAATTAAGGATTTGCAGGTCAGTTGGGCCTTGCAACCTGTGTGAAAGGACCAAATGGCCTACCATCTTGTGCAGGCATTAAATGTTGTAAATATTCATATTGCTGTGACAATTATTTGTAATATCACATGTTACAAGATAATATTTCAGTGAGGCAAAAAAGTGCACACCAGTAACATAGTGGCACTTCAACGAAGATGCAATATACAAGTGAATAGAGACAGCTTCACAAATTCTGAATGTGAGAGAACACCTGTTATCAGTGTTCTGCATAACACTATGTACATCATCAGACTCCTTTGCCGATGTCATGCTTGCATTGAGGTTGATGGCTGTCAGTTTCAGCACATTTTGTAAGATACAGTATGAATGCAAACCACTGTGAAATGTGTGGCAGAGGGTGCATCCCACTGTACCAGTTATTAGGGTTTCTTCCCTTTCCATACACATATGGAGCATGGGAAGAATGATTAAATAAATGCCTCTGCACGTGCTGTAATTAATCTAATCTTGTCCTCATGATCCCTATGGTGGTGATATGTAGGAGACTGTAGTTTGTTCCTAGAGGCATCGTTTAATCCGGTTCTTGAAATTTGTTAGAGAATTTCTCAGGATAGTTTCCATCTATCTTCAAGAGTCTGCCAGCTTAGTTCTTTCAATATCTCTGTGACTCTCTCTCGCAGGTCAATCAAATCAGTGCCCAATTTTGCTGCCATTCTCTGTGTATGTTTAATATTCCCTGTTAGTCATGTTTTGTACAGTCGCACTCACTTGAGCAATGCTGTAGGATGCATTGCACTAGTGATTTGTAAGCAATCTCCTTTGTTGAATGAAGGTGGTTCTGTAGTATGTTTTTTTGTTGTTGTGGTCTTCAGTCCTGAGACTGGTTTGATGCAGCTCTCCATGCTACTCTATCCTGTGCAAGCTTCTTCATCTCCCAGTACCTACTGCAACCTACATCCTTCTGAATCTGCTTAGTGTATTCATCTCTTGGTCTCCCTCTACGATTTTTACCCTCCACACTGCCCTCCAATACTAAATTGGTGATCCCTTGATGCCTCAGAACATGTCCTACCAACCTATCCCTTCTTCTGGTCAAGTTGTGCCACAAACTTCTCTTCTCCCCAATCCTATTCAATACTTCCTCATTAGTTACGTGATCTACCCATCTAATCTTCAGCATTCTTCTGTAACACCACATTTCGAAAGCTTCTATTCTCTTCTTGTCCAGACTATTTATCGTCCATGTTTCACTTCCATACATGGCTACACTCCATACAAATACTTTCAGAAATGACTTCCTGACACTTAAATCTATACTTGATGTTAACAAATTTCTCTTCTTCAGAAACGCTTTCCTTGCCATTGCCAGTCTACATTTTATATCCTCTCTACTTCGACCATCACCAGTTATTTTGCTCCCCAAATAGCAAAACTCCTTTACTACTTTAAGTGCCTCATTTCCTAATCTAATTCCCTCAGCATCACCCGACTTAATTAGACTACATTCCATTATCCTTGTTTTGCTTTTGTTGATGTTCATCTTGTATCCTCCTTTCAAGACACTGTCCATTCCATTCAACTGCTCTTCCAAGTCCTTTGCTGTCTCTGACAGGATTACAATGTCATCGGCGAACCTCAAAGTTTTTATTTCTTCTCCATGAATTTTAATACCTACTCTGAATTTTTCTTTTGTTTCCTTTACTGCTTGCTCAATATACAGATTGAACAACATCGGGGAGAGGCTACAACCCTGTCTTACTCCCTTCCCAACCACTGCTTCCCTTTCATGTCCCTCGACTCTTATAACTGCCATCTGGTTTCTGTACAAATTGTATATTAGTATATATAGTATATTAGCAGTAAACAGAAGTCTGCTACCTGCCTTACCAGCAATAGAGCGTATGTTCTGTTTCATATCCCTACAAAATGTTAAACTCAGGAATTTGTCTAAGTTTCCCGTTCCAACTGTGACTCATTGATATTATATTCATAGGATAATATGTTTCTTGGTATTATGAAGGGCACAAATTTACAGTTCTGAACATTTAAAGTGAGTTGCCAATCTCTGTTCCACTTTGAAATCTTACTAACGTCTGACTGAAAATTTGTACAGCTTCGTTCACACTGTACTTCACTGTAGATAACCGCTAATCTGCATAAAGTCTGAGGTTATTATTAATATTGTCTGCAAGATCATTAATATAGAACATAAACAGTAAGGGACCCAACACACTTCCCTGCGGTCCACACAAAATTACTTCTACGTATATCGATGACTCTTCATCCAAGATAACAATCTAAGCCCAGTCACAAATATTGCCTGATACCCCATACAATCATACTTTTGATAATAAGCGTAAATGTAGTACTGAGTCAAATACTTTTAGGAAAAGCTAGTAAAGCAGTGTTTGTATAATATTATAACAATATTCTACACATGTAAAAGCTTATCATAAGAGAAGGGTTTCAGACATTGAAAAACGTGAGTTCAGTGACGTAAAACAACATTGGAAACTGCAGACACATTGCAGTGATCCATCGCATGGGTGATTGATCGCTTCGTCGATTGCACATGTTAGGGCAAATCACAGCGAGCAGTTGTTGCTCGCTGATTGCATGAAAATTGCAGGCAATCTGGTGGATTTGACTTGTTTCTCTAGTTATTAAGCATGGTTGTGTAGTTTTGTTTCGTTTCATTTAGCCCACATTGAGTAAGAACTTTACGTTAGAATCTGTAGTAATTCAGTGACCGTGGACTACTCTGAGAAGTGAATAGCAGGCCGAAGTTGCCATTTATGTGGAGAAGTATCACAAAAAAAAACACAGTCCCACTGAATAGTGGCATTGAACCTCCGGATGCAGGATTCTCCGCACAGGCGAATTAATGAACAGGTGTGGTCTATGTGAATATATGAATAAAACTTTACTTTCCTAATAACTTTTTGTAACATTTTTAATGTACGCTTGAAATACACATTTTTAAACAATGCTGATATGACGGATCTTGTCATATGTCCACCCGCTACCATTTATAGAAACAAACGAGTGAAGATACAGAAATTAATCAATTGAAGATCGTATCTCTTGTCTTTTTTTTGTATCAAAACACTATCTCTGCCACAAAGCAGCTCATCAATTTAACTTTGGCTTTGTGTGTATATAGCTTACGTGTATAAAAGGAAAAGAATGAAGAAAGATAAAGATAATGGAGGTGCGCAGTAACTGAGCTTATTTCCCTTTTTGAGGCTTGATAACTCTGCTGGGTATGGACATAGCCTTTATTTTCGGCAACTGGAGTTATCCTGTGTGGTTATCAATTTATACGGGCATGTCAGCTTCTTTTAACTCAGACATACATAAGTTTTCTCTCCTAACAAACTGCTTGCTGTAACCTCATAGTCCCGTTGTTGTCAGGCAGTACCTGCACAGTATTTAGCTCGCGTTATCGTCCTGCACTCACATGTTGAGTACAAGGCCATAGTATCCATGTTGTGTGTTTACAGTAGCTTTCACTGCACAAATTTGTGATGCTTGTGTTCGGCGGCAAGATCCTGTGTGAAATCCTTGATGCGGTGACAATTGGTTTCAATATCAGAAGCCCGAGGAATTTACTTCACCTTGTCACTCTCACTTATTCAGTGGGGACACCATCCATACATCCGACATCCGTCGACAAGGTAAGTTTCTTGCCGCTTCTGTTGAGGACAGAAAATTCATGTTACACAAAGTATTTCCATCTTTAGTTTATCACACACCCACCCACGTGTATCACACACACTTCACACTTTGCAGATATTCTTTGTAAAGCTTTCGCGCTTTTTTTTTTTTTTTTTTTTTTTTTTTTTTTTTATATATATATATATATACAGTTGCATTACATAAAGTTTCTGTTATGTCCTTTCCACATACTATACACATGACAAAAAAAATATAAACACAATTACAAAATGCACTTATCCTAATCATTTGCTGACATGCCATTATCGTTGCTTATATACTTTGTAGTCTGTAACATATTCTCTTCCCTTTTTATATATATTTTCATGGCACATTGTTTGGTTTTAGTACTTTTGTTAAATTACAATTTTATTACATTATTCAGTTCCAATTATATGAGGACATATATTACTCTCATTTGGTTATACATTCTTCATACAACATTCATACAGTGATAGACTCTGCCCGCCTTTATGGCATAAATTGACATACATTTTATTTCAGTTTACAATTTCTTCTTGTCGGAGCACATTTATCAATTCCAAAGAATTTGCCAGCTGGAGTAACTGAGCGGTTCTAGGCTCTACAGTCTGGAACCGTGCTACCGCTACGGTCGCAGGTTTGAATCCTGCCTCAGGCATGGATGTGTGTGATGTCCTTAGGTTAGTTAGGTTTAAGTAGCTCTAAGTTCTAGGGGACTGATGACCTCAGAAGTTAACTATTTGAAGCAAAGAATTAAAGAAATAAACAATAGTCGCTACAATAGATACTACATGTGCAATCGAAGTTGACACTTGGTGTGGTGGCTGATGGGAGCAACCGTAAAGGCATTTCCCTTGCATGGCGCGCTACTGTGCATTTCACAAGTTCATTTATTTGTTTACAACTGAGCTACGCACAAGGTGAAGTGTGGTATTTGGAGTATCGTCTTCTCTAGATGCATAAAAGTAAAATTCTTCCTTGTTACAACCACTCATCTTACCGTTTACACATTTGATATATAAGAAAAAAAATACAAACAAAAATTTTCCTTATCAACCAACATAAATTTTGCTATGTGACTTTCCAGCATCCTAAATCTAATATTATTATACATATATACAACTTAGAGGGTATACAGCCCTTCTGCAATATATAAACATTCTCAAGTCTTTGTGTGGGTAAAGGCCCTTGTCTTCACCCATGCTCATGTGAGCCAATCTGTATGCCCTGAGTAGGGGATTTTAGTAATTATGTATGGTCCTGTGTATAGTAATTGCCACTTACAGATTAGTTTTCCAATTTTTGTGGATTTGGGGTGTGTTCTAAGTAACACCCTTTGCCATATATAAAATTGTGTTGTACTTTTCAGCTTTCTGTCATAAATTCCTTTCCTATATTTAGCCCAGGTTTCAAGGCTGATTACTGCTTTTCGTATTTTATCATCCAGTGATAATTCCAGTATCGGCATCATGGGTAAAGATTTTTCCCACTTGTCTACTTGTTTGCAATTGAACATTAGCTAATTTGTTGAAAATCCAGTTGATGTACTGCTAAGGTTGTTAACAACTTGTAGGAAAATTTGTGTTATAAGGAGTAGAGGGGCATGAAAGGAAGCAAGGAGTGAGACAGGGTTATAGCCTATCCCTGATGTTATTCAATCCGTATATTGAGCAAACAGTAAAGGAAACAAAAGAAAAATTTGGAGTAAGAAATAAAATCCATGGAGGAGAAATAAAAACTTTGAGGTTCACCGGTGACATTGTAATTCTGTCAGAGACAGCAAAGGACCTGGAAGAGCAGTTGAACGGAATGGACAGTGTCTTGAAAGGAGGATACAAAATGAACATCGACAAAAGCAAAACAAGGATAGTGGAATGTAGTCGAGTTAACTCATGTGATGCTGAGTGTATTAGATTAGGAAATGAGACACTTAAAGTAGTAAATGAGTTTTGCTATTTGGGGAGCAAAATAACTAATGATGGTCGAAATAGAGAGGATATAAAATGTAGACTGGCAATGGCAAGGAAAGTGTTTCTGAAGAAGAGAAACTTGTTAACATCGAATATAGATTTATGTGTCAGGAAGTCATTTCTGAAAGTATTTGTATGGAGTATAGCCATGTATGGAAGTGAAACATGGACGATAAATAGTGTACACAAGAAGAGAATAGAAGCTTTCAAAATGTGGTGCTACAGAAGAATGCTGAAGATTAGATGAGTAGATCACATAACTAATAAGGAGGTACTGAACAGAATTGGGGAGAAGAGAAATTTGTGGCACAACTTGACTAAAAGGAGGGATTGGCTGGTAGGACATGTTCTGAGGCATCAAGAGATCACCAATTTAGTATTGGAGGGCAGTGTCGAGGGAGACCAAGAGATGAATCCATGAAGCAGATTCAGAAGGATGTAGGTTGCAGTAGGTACTGGGAGATGAAGAAGCTTGCACAGGATAGAGTAGCATGGTGAGCTGCATCAAACCAATGTTTGGACTGAAGATCACAACAACAACAATTCATCATTTAAGTTACGGACTTCTTCACATTAATTCCATTGTGCGTAGTGCTGATTATAACAATGCCAATGCAGGATTGCTCCTCTTCTGCTCGCGCAAATTCCTCTTGTCTGCTCCAAACTTACGGATGCAGGATACTCGGCGAGGGCTACAAGATGAACACACAGGTGTGGTCGATGTGAATATCTGAATAAAATTTTATCTTCCTAATAACTTTTTGTAACACTTTTAATTTACCCCTGAAATACATATTTTCAAACAGTACTGATGTGACTGATCTCGTCATACATCCGCCCGCTACTACTTAGAGAAAAAAATTGGCAAAGATACTTAAATTAGTAAACTGAAGAGTGTATCTCTTTTCTTTCTTTGTATCAAAACATTATCTCTGCCACAAAGCAACTCGTTAATTAACTTTGGCTTGTGTATATATAGCTTACACGTATAAAAGGAAAAGAATGAAGAAAGAAAAAATAATATGTTTCATGATACCACTTCTGTGAGCGCAAATTCAAGTGGTCCGCAGATACAATTAGTTTCAGTTGTTTTCATAGCGCAGATGATGGCAGACGAGACTGCACAGCCTTTGGCTCGGTTTCGATCCTTACTACCCCATTTCCAGTTTTTATATCGCTCCTTTTTAGGTTATAGTAAAGTAAATGAAGCACCCATTTGGCAACACCATCTCTGGAGGGCTGCTTGAATTTGCGTGGGCAACGGCGTGATTACCTAACTTCAATGCTCATTACATCGAAAACAGCACGGCCTCTCGAATTTTTTTCGTAATAATTATTTCTCAACACAACCCACTCTGCAATACCCTTACAAGCTTTTCTGACTCTTTCTGTTCACTCTACTAGATTAGAAAACAAATTCTACAATTCCTTGAAGTTAAACTATAAGACTGATGAATGAAGAAGAAACTGAGGACTAATAAACGAAAAGCGAATTGTATTAACACACTGGAAAGATGTACACAACCCACCTGGCGCCAGTAGTAATATATTCTATAAAGTAACCTACAATTCCAAAGAAATT
This sequence comes from Schistocerca serialis cubense, assembly GCF_023864345.2. Lineage (NCBI taxonomy): Eukaryota > Metazoa > Arthropoda > Insecta > Orthoptera > Acrididae > Schistocerca > Schistocerca serialis. The sequence goes on along the minus strand of NC_064641.1, from coordinate 448,113,586 downwards.
ACAAAATGGCCCTGAGCACTATTGGACTTAACTTCTGAGGTTCAAATGGCTCTGAGCACTATGGGACTTAACATCTCAGGTCATCAGTCCCCCAGAACTTAGAACTACTTAAACCTAACTAACCTAAGGACATCACACACATCCATGCCCGAGGCAGGATTTGAACCTGCGACCGTAGCGGTCGCGCGGATCCAGACTGCAGCGCTTAGAACTGCTCAGCCACTCCGGCCGGCAAGAAATTACAAATAGATTCTTTAAATTTATTTCTTTCAAGTATTCTTGGGGATACGGAGATCAACTCCGACTACTGCTAAACATAGCAGCTTATTTTCCATACCAGAAGTGCTTGACACAGCGGCGTTGATAACACAGGTTGCAATTTCTTACAAAATCAGTTGTGGGTGAGATGGTAGAAGCGAGCGACCGATTGCAGGCACATCGCATGCGACGAATCACTGCGATCCGACACTCGTGCATGGCCCTTTAAAAAACAAAGTGAATGGATTTGTAAGAAGACTCAGAAATTACAGTTATTCTCGAAGAAATAATTGCGGACACCTAATCGAAAAAAAAAATAAAACCCATGTCATTTTTACGAAATTTCAAAAGATTCTAGACAGATAGGTAAAAACTGATTCGAAAAATCCTCTCTGTGCTCTTGACAGACGGCTTTAACGTGCTTATTATTTTCCACAAAAGAACGAGAAGACCTCTAGAGCAGCTGATGTACTAAAAAAAGTCTGCCACTTTGATAAAAAAATATGAGATTCTTGCAAAAGTAAATGTATCCATTGCAGGAGCGATGTGCACTGGATAAATACGCCATTCGTGAAAGACGTAAGTAAATGCCTCTGACTTTGCGGACCACAAGCATAGATGTTGTTGCCGTGGTCTGGAGTTCGCAAGCTGATTTGACAGCTCTCCACACTAGTCTTCCCTGTGCAATCCTCTTCATCTCTGCGTAACTATTGCACTGCTTACTGTATTCAAGCTGCTCTGCCTCGACAATTTTTAACCTCTACACTTGCCTGCATTACCAAATGGATAATTCTTTCACGCTTCACGTTGCCTTCTATCAATCAATCCCTTATTTAATCAAGTCGTGCCATAAATTTATTTTCTCCACGATTCGGCTGAGTACTTCCTCATTAGTTATCTAACCTTCAACATTCTTCTGTAGCACCAGATTTGATAAGCTACTATTCCCTTCTTGTCTGAACTGTTTCATTGTCCATTTTTCACTTCTGTGCAAGGCTATATCCACGACAAACACCACCATACAGTATTGATTAACATTTCAATTTATATTCGAGTTAACAACTTCTCTTTTTCAGAAACACTTTTATTGCTACGACTAGTGTGCATTTCACATCCTCTCTACTTCCACCATCATCAGATATTTTTCTGCCCAAATAGCAAAACTACGTTCACTGCCTCATTTCCTAGCCTAATCCTCACAGCGTTGCCTGATTTAATTACTCTTGTTTTATTTTGTCGACGTTCGTCTTATATTCTCGTTTAAAGACACTATCCATTCCGTTCAGCTGCTCTTTCAATTCTTTTACCGTCTCTGACAGAATTACAATATTGTCTGTAAATATCAAAATTTTTACTTCTTCTACCTGAGCTTTCCAAATTTGTTCATGGTTTCCTTTACTGCTTGCTCATTGTACAGACTGAATAAGATCAGGGCTAGGCTACTCCCTTCTCAACTACCACATCCCTTTCACGTCCTTTGACCCTTATAACTGCAGTCTGATTTCTGTGCAAGTGGAAGTTAACTTTTCGTTCCCTGTATTTTATCCGTGCTACTTTCGTAATTTCAAAGAGAATATGCGACTTAACACTGTCAAATACTTTCTCCAACTCTAGAAGTCCTACCGGGTACAAATGTAGATTTGCCTTTCTTTAAACGATCTCCTAAGACTAGTTGTAACGTCCATATTGCCTCGCTTTTACCGACATTTCTCCGGAAATGAAAGTGACCCTCCTCGAAGTCAGCTGCTATCAGTTTTTTACATATTTCTGTACAAAATTCGGGTCACTATTTTGCAGTCATGACTTTATCATCCAACAGTAAAGTAAAATTCACTCCTGTCAGCACCTTCCTGGCCTGGAACTGGAATTCTTACGCTCTGCTGGAAGTGCGAGGGCATTTCACCTGTCTCATACGTCTCGTATATCTTGCATTCCAGGTGAAATAGTTTTGTCATGGGTGACTCTCCCAAGGATCTCAACAATTCTGAGGGAACGTCGTCTACACCAGGGTCCTTGTTTCGACTTGGATTTTTCGGAGCTCTGTCAAACGCTCCTCTCAACATAGCCTCTCCCGTCTTATTTTCATGTTCATCCTCTTCTTTTTCTATAAAATTGGCTTGAAGTTCATTTTCCATGTGTAGCCCTTCTATGTATTCCTTCCACATTTCAGTTTTCATTTCTTTGCATACAGAAATAAAACGAACACAAATAAACCCCAGGATCACCATATCGCAGGAAATTGGCGAATTGATGCTTATATAACGAACACATAAGAGATATCACGAAAATTTTCTTATATTCATAAAGATTAGCATAATAATAAGAGCAAAATATTATAATAGATGAAAATGATCAATAGATGCGTGAATGTTAATTTAAATCCTTGTAACGTGAGACATAATCATCGAACGAAAGTGAAGGTTAGAATTTTATCAAGAGTTGATAACATCGTTTGTTCTCGAACTAGTGTAATTTGCCGTACGAAGTCGCCTCGCTAACAACTGGAATACGGAAGCAGCGAATGTTCATGTAATAGCTCAACAGAAGGACGGTATTCTTGCCAGTGATGAGTCGGCAACTGGCTGCGTGCCTGAAAATACAAGCAAGGCAGCAGTAAACATGTGGAACAGCACGCACCTTATAAACTGGGGCAGACGCTGCTCCATCGTTTGAACGATACAGCAAGGTCGGATTTAGTTGAAATCGAACTACCTGACGAGTTGGTTATTCTCATTGCTTTCATGGAGCGATGTGGCGCAATATTAATGGACTCGTATTCGTTAGGTGTAGAAGAATTCAAATGCTCGTCAAACCGTCCTGATCAGGGTACTTCGTGGTTTTCCTATACCATCATAAGCGAATGCGGGGATGGTTACTCCGAGAAAGCCACGGCCAGTCCCACTGTGCTAGTGCTCCGTCTCTAATGACTTCCAGGTCGATGGGGCTTTAAATTATACCTTTCTTTCTCGTTATCCTTTCGGTATCAAACGCCCAATTAATAAAAAAAAAGGTAAGAGTTTCTTTAAGTATTGATTTTGAGATTCGAGGACTAAAAGTTCACAGAAAAAATTTCAAAATGATTTACTATTTGATGCTTAATCTCAGTCCAGTGTGGAACTGTGCAAGCTAAGAAATATTTATTTACTCGTTACACATCGAATCACCGGCCGGAGTGGCCGAGCGGTTCTAGGCGCTACAGTCTGGAACCGCGCGACCGCTACGGACGCAGGTTCGAATCCTGCCTCGGGCATGGATGCATGTGATGTCCTTAGGGTAGTTAGGTTTAAGTAGTTCTAAGTTCTAGGGGACTGATGACCTCAGAAGTTAAGTCCAATAGTGCTCAGAGCCATTTGAACATATCGAATCAAATTTATTTTCACATCAGGAACATGTGGCTGTTTTGGAATGTCATGTTAAAACTTTATTATAGCAGTCCGTAAAACGGTTTTTTTCTGTATATTGTATCCCATGTGTCAAGAAATTTAACTAATCTGCTTGTTGCAACTAGTGCAGTTTTGTCTGTATTTATTTCAAATTTTGAAAATACTTGTTCTTATTAGTTCCAATTCAAAATTGGCATCTACTAATTTAGTATTGTTTGAGGCTTGTTCACCGTCTTGCTTTTCTGTTGGACTCTAGCACTGACAAGGGAAGGACCTCAGAGGTGGCCAACCAGTTCCATTCATTTTTATCAGGTCGCTTGTGAAAGAACAAAAAGTAAAGACAAAGACATTTCGGATCGCTACATCCCAGATATTGGGAAAACCACCCTTAAGGTTCATGATACTAATCGACTTAAACTTAAATGGATCGATAGATAATTGTCAACTGAGCATTTTTCATCATCATCATGCATGTTGTCCGAAAACGCTTTTTTCCGAGAAATCAAGAATAGAAACTTTTACGACTGTCGCCGATACACGCATGAAGGTAAACCTCCGTCAGGGAAACGGCGCTAGCCGAGTGACCAGGACTACTGGTTTGTGAGCTAATATTCCATGTTCGATTCCTCTACATGGATACTGCATTTTTGTTTTTGCATCTGTAATTTCTCCGTTACGGAATTGGTGGAATTAAAGGATTCATTAGACAAATAAATCAATAGGGAATAATTACAGGAAAGGTGAATCAATTACCTCAAGCAGTTTCAATAGTGGAGAAGTAACCTTTCAAGCGTTATACGTAGTTTCAAAACAGGTCCAAAAAGGACTGCTGTGAATTCTTCACCAGGAACACGGCAGCTGACCATGGGACGCTTTGTGTATACCGAGGCGCGGCACGGAGTGCATGCAGATACAAGAACCCACGTCGTTACCCTTGTTTCCTGTTTGTCATTACTTCTGAGCAGTTAACATTCTAAGAGAGAGGATTTCCACCAGGAAAGAGTTACTTTCCAGGGTTAAGGATGCGATCCAAGCCAGATTCCGTGGTAGCGGATGAATTGGCTTCTCTTCATCATTTCATTCGACATCAGACTCTTCGTCGCCAGCATGTATCACGTCAGTCGAGACAGAGGACGACAGTGTTGGACGTAACAAAAGGACATATTGCATGCTCTACATCCTTTCCATGTTTTGCTGTATGAGGTACCAGTTTCTGGCGATACGCCATCCAAATTATTTGTTCCGGCTCGTAATGCTGAGCTTTTAGAAGCTTTTTAATGTGATCTCTGTGATGTTACTGTGAGATCTCCTTCTCATAAGCCGCCATTGTTTGGTGCTACTTTTACATTACTTTTACCGAGCGAGGTGGCGCAGTGGTTAACACACTGGACTCGCATTCAGGAGGAAGCCGGTTGAAATCCTCGTCCGGCCATCCAGATTTAGGCTTTCCGTGATTTCCCTAAATCGCTTCAGGCAAATGCTGGGGTGGTTCCTTTGAAAGGGCACTGCCAATTTCCTTCCCCATCCTTGACATCATCCTAGCTTATGCTCCGTCTCTAATGACTTCGATGTCGACGGGACGTTAAAACCAATCTTCCTTCCTTCCTCCTTCCATTGCTTTTCAACGAAGTATTGAGAGGAGGGATTGTGCCAGACTCGTTTGAAGTTGGCAACATTGTGTTAATTCCTAAAAGTTCTCATCAGGCAGCAACTGATACATTTAGTTCGACTACGTTATTACATTTTGATTATGGGACTGTGGCGAGGGTGTCTGCGTTGCTGGGGAAAGTTGTTGCTGCGTGATGTCATACCGGTGGCCGCTGTTATTTCTGTTCCTGATGCTCTGGTATTTTTAGATTTTGACAATGCGTTCGACCGGCTCAGCCATGGCTTTCTGTTTCAGGCACTGGAAGCCGCTGGGTTTATAACTGACGCGGGTATTGCATACTTTGTTCACTGGTATCCAAGCTTATGTGGCTGTCAATGGCCAACTGATACCCCCGATTACCATCCACAGGGGTTTTCCTCAGGAAATCCACTTTGAGTGTCGTTATTTGTTCTGTCACTTGAGCCTTTTCTTCGAACAATCGTCACTCAGTTACCAGGATGGACTCTCTTGGGCGAGACGATATCGGTGCGCGCATACGCGGATGATGTGATGGTATTACTCCACTCTCCCACTGAGATTCGATTGCTCAGGGCTACGTTGGCTGACTTTTGTCTTGTATCTGGTGACCGCATCAACGAATGCAAATATCGATTGACGTAATTATGGGATTTTGATACGGCTGTCATTTCGTGGGCGACGATGGTCGACAGACAAAAATCTTTGAGAGTCATAATTGACCGTTCTCCACTCCAAATGGCTACACTAAATTGGAAATATGTTATGGAGAAGATATAAGGAGCAATTCTGGAACATTAACGGCGTTCCCTTAACCTAGTTCAGAAAGTTCGGATTCTGGAAACCTAGGTCTTGTGCAAAGCATATTACATCACTCAGATCTTTCCCCTCCCCGTGACGATGGCTAGGAAACTAAAACAGCTGTCTAGTCGTTTTTATGAAAGTGTCACGGTTTTCGATTACAATACGAGATAATTTCACTTGAGCATTCTCTCAGGGGTTTGGGACTTTTCGACATTCAAAGGTAAGCGCCTGTGTTATTTGTTCGGCGCCCCGTGCTGACTGTCTCTCACGCAATTCACACATTCAACTATCTGTTATTTTACTGCGTGACGCCGGGCACTCTGGACCTACCTGTCGAAGTTCCAGTTAAAACGTGTTGGTGAATTTTATGTTGCTGTCAGTTATTTGTGGTCTGTTATTCTACTACGGCGGCGATGGATCGGGCATCAACTTCTTGGAAGACAGTGTGGTTTCGTCTTAGGCTTTCTGTTCTACCAATGACGGTAGCGTCCTCGTGGTATGAGGTGGTACACAGTTTGTTATCCACCAATGAGAGCCTATTTCGTGTTGAACAAAGTGGATCGGGGCAGTCGCTTCCCTCCACAGGCACACTACAGCATACACTACTGGCCATTAAAGTTGCTACACCAAGAAGAAATGCAGATGATAAACGGATATTCATTGGACAAATATATTACACTAGAACTGACATGTGATTACATTTTCACGCAATTTGGGTGCATAGATCCTGAGAAATCAGTACCCAGAACAACCATCTCTGGCCGTAATAACGGCATTGATACGCCTGGGCATTGAGTCAAACAGAGCTTGGATGGCGTGTACAGGTACAGCTGCCCATGCAGCTTCAACACGATACCACAGTTCATCAAGAGTAGTGACTGGCGTATTGTGACGAGCCAATTGCTCGGCCACCATTGACCATACGTTTTCAATTAGTGAGAGATCTGGAGAATGTGCTGGCCAGGGCAGCATCGAACATTTTTTGTATCCAGATAGGCCCGTACGGGACCTGCAACATGCGGTCGTGCATTATCCTCCTGAAATGTAGGGTTTCGCAGGGATCGAATGAAGGGTAGAGCCACGGGTAGTAACACATCGGAAATGTAATGTCTACTGTTCAAAGTGCCGTCACTGAGAACAAGAGGTGACCGAGACGTGTAACCAATGTCACCTCATACCATCACGCCGGGTGGTACGCCAGTATGGCGATGACGAATACACGCTTCCAATGTGCGTTCACCGCGATGTCGCCAAACAAGGATGCGTCCATCATGATGCTGTAAACAGAAACTGGATTCATCCGAAAAAATGACGTTTTGATATTCGTGCGCCCAGGTTCGTCGTTGAGTACACCATCGCAGGCGCTCCTGTCTGTGATGCAGCGTCAAGGGTAACCGCAGCCATGGTCTCTAAGCTGGTAGTCCATGCTGCTGCAAACGTCGTCGAACTGTTCGTGCGGATGGTTGTTGTCTTGCAAAATGTCCCCATCTGTTGACTCGGGGATCGAGACGTGGCTGCACGATCAGTTACAGCCATGCGGATAAGATGCTTGTCATCTCGACTGCTAGTGATACGAGGCCGTTGGGATCTAGCACTGCGTTCCGTATTACCCTCCTGAACCCACCGATTCCATATTCTAACAGCAGTCATTGGATCTCGACCAACGCGAGCAGCAATAAGTCGGGAACGTGATGGTACGCATTTCTCCTCCTTACACGAGGCATCACAACAAAGTTTCACCAGGCAACGCCGGTCAACTGCTGTTTGTGTATGAGAAATCGGTTGGAAACTTTCCTCATGTCAGCACGATGTAGGTGTCGCCACCGGCGCCAACCATGTGTGAATGCTCTGGAAAGCTAATCATTTGCATATCACAGCATCTTCTTCCTGTCGGTTTAAATTTGACGTATGTAACACGTCGTCTTCGTGGTGTAGCAATTTTAATGGCCAGTAGTGTAGATTTACATGTCGTAATCTCGAAGTTAATTGGCACTGGCCACTGGCTCAAAAAGCTATTAACGTTTCTATCTCGATCCGTTGAGACTACCTTTTCGACTGATATCCCATAGAGTCCAGACTCTTCCTGCTTTCCGAGAGCAAAGTCAAATACCGCTCCATGATTGTTAGGCCACTATGTCCATTACATTGTAGATGTAGGAGGCGATATGGAGCCATTCGCCTTCCCCCAGTATATGGCCATTGCGTATTGGAAGTGTTCGCGCTTGCCACTGTATTGCGACTTATTCGCCAAAACTTTGTATTTCGAGGTCAAGGTATCGGCTGAGTTAAAACCGGTCCTCGTGGTATACTTGTCGTGGTCCATTTACAGGTTCATTGTTACATAGTCTATTTCATTTTTGTGGCCCGATTTTTGTAATTAATAAAAAGAAGATAAACAAAAAATGGTTGCAGGTAACGGTCAGAAGCTGTGTCGGCTTAACTCCGATTATATTTCACCCTTTTTTCAGTAGCAAGTTATGATGTTTAAAAAATAAATAAATAAAAATAAAAATATAATAAAATTAAACAAAAAAAGGTCAGTACTATATGAGGGAGCAGCAGAGTGACTGGCGGGGAGGCATCGTGGACAGGTCTCGGGATTGGAACCCTGCCTACATTGTCTCCACCCAGCCGGAAGCTGACGTGTCCATTCATTCCTACGGTACAAGCTATCTTTGTACCAAAAATATAAAAAATTTAAAAAAACACGGTAACGGCATTAAGCTGCCAAGCTACTGGTCCGTGTTCGATTCTTGGTTGTGAAGAAAAAAGGGCAGTGCAGGGACTAGGGTTCGCGGCCGCCGCGCTTGCGGATGCTTTCCATGGTTAGTCTGTCGCAACCCTCGAGCAAACTTGCAGTGAACTGTTGTTGCATTCCACGGAATAAAACACTTTTTGCGAAATAATACAGTGATCTTTCGTAAGCAATATACGCCATGCACCTTGTGCTGTAAGTAATTTGTAGAAAATCTCACGTTATATTTTGTAGTAATATCATACTGTTTACCGAGCCAGGTGGTGCAGTGGTTAGCACACTGGACTCGCATTTGGGAGGACGGCGGTTCAAACCCGCGTCTGGTCATCTTGATTTAGGTTTTTCGTGATTTCCCTAAATCGCTTCAGGCAAACGCCGGGATGATTCCTTTGAAAGAGCACGGCCGACTCCCTTCCCCACCTTTCCCTCGATGACCTCGCTGTTTGGGGCCTTTTCCCGAATCAACCAACCAACCAAACTGTTCACTATAATGTCGTAATTGTGGATGATGCGCCGCTTTCGACCATCACTGAAATGAATATATGCGAGCCTGTCACAGAAAAAGACAGGACGGAAGTGACCGAGCCGTGTTTCGGTTTGTGTAAGATTTGCAAAACAGATGCGTCATCAATGCATTACCCGCAGCAGGCAGTTGATTTTTTCTACGTTCCACATAGACTGGAGAGACTATCGTCGAGCGATTTTTGGAGCTGCGGAACGAATTCTTTTTGTTAATATTGAAGAACTGTATCACGAAGATGACAGTGATAAAATGGAATATGTCGAAATTTGTGAGACTGCAAACGTTCGTTACAATTCAGGAACGTTCAAGTCTCAGTCAGGCTCTGCTTAATTAGTTCTGGATGAAAATTACGAGCCAAAAATTTAACGGTCGAACAACAGAACAATACTCTTTGCAGTTAAATTAAGAGTGGTAACATTGACCAAGGAACATCCAAATTGGAATCTGCAAACTTTTCAGAAGAAAGGAGCAACAACGGCCCTGAAAACGAAGAAGGATTTGACATAGTGGGAAAGAGACACCATTAAAAGAGCGGCAAGAGACGACAAATAACAGTCGATAGTTAATGCTGAAGATTAGATGGGTAGATCACATAACTAATGAGGAAGTATTGAATAGGATTGGGGAGAAGAGAAGTTTGTGGCACAACTTGACCAGAAGAAGGGATCAGTTGGTAGGACATGTTCTGAGGCATCAAGGGATCACCAATTTAGTATTGGAGGGCAGCGTGGAGGGTAAAAATCGTAGAGGGAGACCAAGAGATGAATACACTAAGCAGATTCAGAAGGATGTAGGTTGCAATAGGTACTGGGAGATGAAAAAGCTTGCACAGGATAGAGTAGCATGGAGAGCTGCATCAAACCAGTCTCAGGACTGAAGACCACAACAACAACAACAACAAAGTTAATGGACATTCGATCGATTTGTCGAATCTCATCGTCGTTACGAGCACGTAACAACGGGAATGCTCCAGCAGCGGGCTGCTGGTGCAGCGCTTCAATTTACGACTAACAAGGATTTTACGTTTGCTGCAGCTCTTCTTCTTTTTTTTGTTTTTCTTGTTTTTTTTTTTCTTTTGAATCATCAGCCTTCTGACTGGTTTGATGAGGCCGCCACGAATTCCTCTTCTGTGCCAACTTCCACCTCTTCATCTCAGACTAGCACTTGCAACCTACGTCCTCAATTATTTGCTGGATGTGTTCCAGCCTCTGTCGTCCTCTATAGTTTTTGCCTCTACAGCTCCCTCTAGTACCATGGAAGTCATTCGCTCATGTCTTAACAGATTTCATATCATTCCTGACCCTTCTCTTTATCAGTGTTTTCCACATATTCCTTTTCTCTCCGATTCTGCACAGAACTTCCTCGTCCACCTAATTTTCCACATTCGTCTGAAGCACCACATCTCAAATGCTTCGATTCTCTTCTGTTCCGGTTGTCCCACAGTCCATGTTTCACTAACATACAATACTGTACTCCAGACGTACATTCTCGGAAATTTCTTCTTCAAATTAAGGCCTATGTTTGATACTAGTAGACTTCTCTTGGCCAGGAATTCCCTTTCCGCCATTGCTAGTCTGCTTTTGATGTCCTCCTTGTTCCTTCTGTCACTGGTTATTTTACAGCCTAGGTAGCAGATTCATTAACTTCATCTACTGCGTGACCATCAATCCTGTTGTTAAGTTTTTCGCTGTTCCCATTTCTGCTACTTCTCATTACTTTCGTCTTTCTTCGATTACTCTCAATCCAAGTTCTGTATTCATTAGATTGTTCATTCCATTCGATCATGTAATTCTTCTTCAGTTTCACTCAGGATAGCAATGTCATTAGCGGACCGTATCATTAATATCCTTTCATCTTGAATTTTAATTCACTCCTCAACCTTTCTTTTATTTCCATCAGTGCTTCTTCTACGTACAGACTGAACAGCAGGAACGACAGACTATATCCCCGTCTTACACTGCACTTCGTTTTTGGTCGTCCACTCTTACTATTCCCTCTTGGCTCTTGTACATATTGTATATTACCCGTCTCTCTCTATAGCTTACCCCTATTTTTCTCAGAATTTCGAACATCTTGCACCATTTTACATTTATCGACTACTTTTTCCAGGTCGACAAATCCTATGAACGTGTCTTGATTTTTCTCTAGTTTTGCTTCCATTGTCAACCGCAACGTCAGAATTGCCTGCCTCTTGCCTTTACATTTCCTAATGCTAAACTGATGGGTCACCTAGCTGCAGCTTGTGCAAAAAATTTCAAATCAGAGTACAAAATTCGTTAAAGGTACGTCACGAAAAACGTCTCGAGCATGGAGGCAGAAAATACGGAGATCTACAGAAACATGCAGCACTTTTCAGCACGCAGACTGCGTCACTTATTACCGATTTTGATCGTAATTACGTGATCCACACCGAGCAGACAGGGTGTGAGTATCCGACGAACATTCGACGCACACTGTCGCGTAAGGGAGAAAAACGAAACCTTGTCGCAGTCGGAAGTGTACATAAAACCACGCGTTTGTACACGCCGCAATATTCCATTACCGTGGCTGGCAAATTTTTGCTTAAGGTTTTCCATTGTTTAAAAGAAACTAGGGATAAATTTGGTCTCGAGTTAGAGTCAATCGTTTAACCAATTCGTTAAAATTTATTTATGTTACCCGCCACGAATCCGGGAAACTGACATATTCAGTTTAAAGAACATATTTTGTGAGCGTTTTAAAACCATACGTTGATGATAACAGGTTTTGTCTCATATTAGATTCCCGGTGTGGACAAACCAATACTGTTATATGTGATATCATGTTTATAGACGACAACCAATTTGCACGGTAAAAGCAATACCGCCAAACCGTACACCTATATGCCAGCCGTGTGACGTTTATTTTTATCGCCAAGTTAAAAACTTTATCTCAAAGTTTCAAAATTGACATTGGCTTCTTGAAACCAAGCGCAAATTACATAACCGTGCATATGCAATCACAATCCACAGCATTATTCACGATCAGCTTTCAGCGCCGGTTTTTCGGGCGATGTTATCGTATGTACGGTACTCATCAAAATTAATTCCCGGTAAATAAATATTCTTAAATGTTATCCAAGTCTGTTATCCTCCAAATTTTAGGAAAAAACACTGTAGTTGTTCGGAAATTGCATTCATTAGATGTGCTTGATGATAGGAATACAGGGTGTTACGAAAAAGTATCCAGTATATCAAAGGACTGGTTTGATGCAGCTCTCCATGCTACGCTATCCTGTGCAAGCATCTTCAACTCCAAATAACTACTGCAGCTTACATCCTTCCGAATATGGTTACTGTATTAACCTCTTGTCTCCCTCTAAGATTTTTACCCCCCACGCTTCCATCCAGTACTAAATTGTTGATCCCTTGATGCCTCAGAACGTGTCTACCAACATATTTCTCTTCTCCCCAATTCTATTCGTACCTCCTTACTTATTATGTTATCTACCAATCTAATCTTCAGCATTTTTCTATACAGGGGATGATAGTGTGCATCAAGCAAGACAAAAATCTCTTTCGACCATGGGTCCTACAAAGCATACGTTCTGACATATGAGCAAGTGTTCATAGGATGTGATGTCATCCATGGTAATGCATTACTTGTCCTGCTACAGACGACTGCCCGATAATTACCGTTAATTACAACCTGCTCGCATGGAACACTGCACGGTAAGAATGCATTACGAACGTGTGGTTGTGGATATGAGCACCGTTGTTCCGTTGGCGCTACGTGTCATACCAGGGTCAACAGCGTGCTAGGATACTGCCATGCAGTGAGTTGTTGCGTTTACGTTGTGTATTTGTGCTGTAGTTTTGTTACATCTGTTTATTGTTCGCGTACGTTTCTCCTAACTCCGGATGCGTACCGTGATGTTTGGCCTACTTACAAGACACGTTTATGGTCAATGTTGCTGTGATGTTTTTGGTGCGGTACAGCATGTTTTCTCTCTTGCAGATACTCTGACACAACCTAGCGATGAAGGCCTTTTATTGCACAAGGGACATGGTTGACGTGATTTACTGCTGTGGTTTAGCAGATGGAGTTAATCTGAGAGCCTGTAACCTGCACACTGAACGATTTCTAGCACGCAGGGTACCATCCGTTAAGTTGTTCAGCCGATTGTTTCAGCGTATTGACGAAACAGGTTCTGAGCACTCAACAAAGTAGACAGTGGAAGGCCTCATTCAGTCCGAATGCCTGAAATGGAGGAGTGTGTTCTAGGTGCAGTGGACGACAATCCTTGAACCAGAGTGCGACGAATAGCAGCAGCTGAAGGTGTTAGTCATCCTCATATCTGGGCAGTACTTCATGAGCAGTTGTTGTTTCCGTATCATGTTCTACGCGTCCAGGCCCTTAGGGCACAAGACCATCCTGCCAGAGTGCAGTTCTATCAATGGTTCTTGCGGCAGTGTGGTGCAGATCCACAGTTTGCCTCCAGGAGCTTGTTTACTGATGAGGCAGAGTTTACACGAGATGCCATTGTAAATTGGTTCAAATGGCTCTGAGCACTATGGGACTTAACATCTCAGGTCATCAGTCCCCTAGAACTTAGAACTACTTAAACCTAACAAACCTAAGGACATCACACAGACCCATGCCCGAGGCAGGATTCGAACCTGCGACCGTAGCGGTCGCGCGGTTCCAGACTGAAGGGCCTAGAACCGCTCGGCCACCAGCGGCCGGCTTTTCCATAATCAGCATGTGTGGGCCGATGAAAACCTCCTTGTGGCTCAAGAAACAAGGCATCAGGATCGATTCTCAATCAATGCATGGGTGGGCGTTCTTGGCGATAGATCACTAGGGCCACATGTGCTACCACAGAGATTAACTGGAAATCGTCATACATCTTTCTGAAGAACGTGCTGTCTATCTTGCTGGAGGATGTGCCATATCAGGACAGACTACAGATGCGATTCGTGTATGATGGCATACCAGCGTATTTTCTCTGAACTGTGTTGTTGACATCAGCGATTTTAGCCAGAACTCTCACTGCCTTCCTACTCAGGAAAGCAGATACCAGACTCAGATTCACTGAAAGAATCGTAAGGAAGTTTAATTCATACATCGAGAAGATAGCTAACAAAAGTCTCGTTGTAACGCTTCCTGAGTACTGCTTGTCAGTCTGTGATTGTTATCACGAAGGATTAACAAAGAAGAACCAAAGAGAAGCAGCGAATTTTCATGGCAGTTTTATGCAGTAAGCACAGGACTGCCAATGAGGTGCTCGTCGAGTTCCGGGGACAGAAACTACAAGAGAAACGTTGTGCTTCGCAACGACGTACACTAGCAAAACTCCGAAAATTGACGTTCCAACATGAATCACACAATGCATTATTTTCTCCCACAAAGAATCCGGTAAGTGACTGCTACGTTAAAACAACACAAATCAGAACTCACAGAACAAGCCTCCGTCCAGTCTCGTTCCCATGAGTCGGCTAAGTTGAAATGAGACATGTGCAGTTCCGTGGCTGTTTTCGAGGATGGTTTCCTTGATCAAAGCTGGGTTCTTTCTGAGATAACAGAGTCTTGATGGACAGGGAGTTGCGGGTTGCCTTGCATGCGTTTAATCTCACTGAGGAGGGCTGATTTTCGTCGAAGTATGGAATGTTTGTCAATTTGATAGCGGTTGATCTTAGTGTACCACTGATAATCCTCAGTGTATTGTTCAGCTGTGTGTCGAGCGTTTGTGTGTGTGCGCTATTGAGCCACACAGGAGCACCATATTCTGCAACAGAGTAGACTAGTCCAAGTGCTGATGTGCACAGAATATCAACAGCAGAGTCCCAGGTTGTTCGGCCCGGCTTATGTAGGATGTCGTTCCTAATTCGTAATTTCGCAGTGGTATTTTCCAGATTCGCCTTGTAGGACAGTTTCTGGTCCAGTGAAGCCTCTAGATATTTCGGGTGCTGATTGTGGTGAAGTACTCTGTCACCAAAACAGACGTGGAGCTGTCTATTCGCCGCTCTGTTGCCCAAATGAGAGCAAGACAACTTTGTCGTGGTGGGATCTCCTTTCAGTCTCCATCTCTGAAAGCATATTCCCAATATCACCAGATCAGATGCAAAGGTGGCTTCCTATTCTTCAAAATTTCGATGTCCCACTGCCAGCTCCCAGTCATCAGTGTATCCAAAATTACGAGATCTAACTTCAGGCGTATTATTTATTTATTTGCACTGGTGTATTCTCATGTGAAGTCTTTCGTATGGCTTCACCCTATGGTCCAGCAATCGATTACGATACTAATCATCTTGCACAGTCTTCTGAGCGCGTGCACAGAACCAGGCTGCATCACTACGTCAGTCTTCCTCTAGGCTTGTCCCAGAGCACCTTTGGAGCAGAATGCACGTCGATTTTGCAGCCCTGTGTTTGGAAAGCGTGTGGTTGTTGGTAGTCAATGTGTTGTGTAATTTCCTGTATGTTGCCGAACTGTCTTCCACAATGCAGACAGCCACTAAGCGTGCATTGTCCGTCACTTTTGCTATCGAGGGCTACATCTGAAGCCTCATATCCGATACCAGTGTTGCGGGATTTTGAAGGTTTTTTCCATCGAAATAGTATCCAACATCTGATTACCGTCCCATTTCACCTGGCGTCTAACTCCAAGGTGAAGCACTTTGCGCAAACATTCAAGACCCAAAAGAAAACCATGACTGCCTGGTCCAGCTAGTCTAGTTTTCCCGCCCTGTAACGGGCGACGCAAGTTAATGGGTGCAGTCAAGTAGAACGTTTGCATGGGCATTAGCCGCAGAATCTTTTGGATTTAGTGCACCCCGAGTCCCATGCCTTGGACTGTTTTGGTATTACGTTTTCTTCATGCGGCTTGGTGGCCAGTTTGTCGGCGGGCAGCAAGGATGGCTCCATACCAGCTGGATGTCGAGTTCTGTCTTGGTGTTCTCCAGGTGAGAGACTCCCAGCTACGGCAGTGTACACACTTGCTGTCGTGCTCTACATCGTTCTAGTTTCATCCATAGTGGCGACTGCTTTTGCTACTTTAGCTCCGGGCCCCATAGAATTGGAACCGTCGCCATCCTTTCCCCACTCGTCCATGAATAAGTCCTCAACCCTGCATACACTATGTGATGAAAAGTATCCGGACACACCCAGAAACATACGTCTTTCATATTAGGTGTATACTGCCAGGTACTCCGTATCAGCGACCTCAATAGTCACTAGACACATTGCGAGAGAGCAGAATAGGGCACACCGCGGAATTCACGGTCTTCGAATGCGGTCAGGTGATTGGGTGTCACTTGTCTCATACGTCTGTATGCGAGATTTCAACACTCCTTAACAGACCTAGGTTCACTGTTTCCGAAGTGATATTGAAGTGGAAACGTGAAGGGACACGCACATCACAAAAGCGTACAGGCCGATCTCGTCTGTTGACTGACAGAGACTGCCGACAGTTGAGGAGTTGATGTGTAATAGACATCTATCCAAGCCATCACACAGTAATGCCAAACTGCATCATGGTCCACTGCAAGTACTATGACAGTTAGGGAGGTCAGAATACTTGAATTTCATGGTCGGGCGGCTGCTCGTGAGCCACACATCACGCCTCGTTTGGTGTAAGGAGCGTTAACATTGGACGATTTAACAGTGTAAAAAAGTTGTGTGGAGTGGTTAATCACGGTACACAATGTGGCGATCCGATGGCAGGGTGTGGGTATGGCAAATGCCCGGTGAACGTCATTTGCCAGCGTGTGTAGAGCCAGCGGTGGCGGTGGTGTTATGGTGTGGTCGTGTTTTTCATGGAGGGGACTTTCACATCTTGTTGTTTCCAGCATTACCGACGGAGGGCGCCACGAACTTGTAAGTGATTTTCAGCCACGTGTCCGGATACTTTTGATCACATATTGTATGTAGGCGGACAAGCCATTACGCCAACCTCTGCAATGTTCCCCCACTCTGGAGACGTCAGCTATTTCAGTATTGCCTGCTTCAGTGGTAAATCTGCTGACAGGGAATCTCACGCCCTCTCCGGTTTTGCAACGGAGGTTATGGCACAAACCAGGCCATTTTCAGGCATACATGGCTGTTTCAGGTGGAGACACGTAGTATCTCTGACAGTAGACATCAATACGCAAGGAGATGAGCTGGTGTGTGCCTCGCAGCATAGAAGTGTGGCAAGTTGTCACGGACGACATGCATAAATCATTTTATGGGCAGAGCCCCAGTTTTTACCTGTCGATGGTGAGAGGTCGGGCTCGTCAGTTCTTACGCTGGTTTCAACTACCTCGGACCTGGCCTTTGCCTTGCATCATGCTCTGTTTCCGTGTGATAGTGTTTAGTCATTCGCTGTGGTGGCGTTTTGTGTTTATTTCTGTGTATGTCTCTACGCGGTGTTCGAACTCTCTGCCACCTCATTGATTTACTCACACATCGAGTTTCATTCCGTCTTTGTGACTCAACTCCCCAATTAGATGTCGAGCCACTATCATCTAATATAGTTACATTTGCGACGACAATGACGATTTCGCAGCGTTGTCGCGCCCTGTGCAGAGAAAATTTCAAATATGTACATGGTTAGAGTTGCAGTTTACTGTGACATGTAGAATGCCCACCAGTGCACATTAGTATCGTTCGTGTTTGGTGTTGTTACCAGGCATGGTAGGGTACATAAGGGGCGTGAACAGCGTTAGGTGTTGAGTGATCACTGTTAAGAACACTGAGATACCCTGTACTTGTATGAGATAGTGTTATCAGCACTTAGTTTGTAAGCGGTCTCATTGTGGAGCCTCATTCGGTCAGCTGATTGGATCGTGCAATATCCAGATTTGTGGGGCATTCGAATGTGACACGGCATGTTGTTGTACTGCATGGGAACACGAGGGCAGGCATTCACGTCGTCAGTGTTCCAATCGATCACAACTGATTACCACAACTCATCATTACTCCTTCCTATCTGCACCTGACACTGGAGAACAAGTAATGAATTCCCTACAATGTTCTGTTTCATCTCGCGCCATTGGTTGGAGACTAGCAGCAACCAGATAACGTAATTACCAATCCACACGTAGGCTACCATTAACACTGCAACAAAAACAGGTGCATTTGGAGCGGTGCCGTGGCTGGGAATCGTGGAGTACTGGCTAATGGCATCGCATTCTGTTCAGCGATGACTTGCGGTTCTGCACGCCCTGGCTAACCATCGTCGGCGAGTATAATACCGACTGGGAGAGAGGTCTAATTCCCCTACTTTTTTTGGAGAGGCGCAGCGATGATATTCCTGATGTCACGGTGTGTGAAGCTATCGGATATTACTTCAGATCTTGGCTGGTAGTGATAGAGGGAGCTCTGATGGCACAGCTGTATGTCACGAACGTCCTGCATACACATATCACTCATGCGACGACAATATTGTGGTACCATCTTTCAACAGGACCATGCTCATCCAGACACTCCACGTGTCTCTATGAAATCTCTGTGTGATGTTGATGTACTGCGATAGCCAGCAAGATCGTCAAATCTGTTCCCAATCTACATCTACACTCTGCAAACCACTGTAACGTGCATGCCAGAGGGTACATCCCACTGTAATAGATATTAAAGTTTCTTCCCTTTCCTTTCACATATGGAGCACCCGAAGAATGTTTAAATGACTGTGTGTGCTGTGATTAATATAATCTTATCCTCACAATCACTATGGAAGCCGTATGAAGGGGGTTGTAGCATACTCCCAGAGTCATTATTTAAAGCCAGTTCCTGAAACTTTGTAAGTAGGCTTTCTTGGGACAGTTTATATCTATCTTCAAGAGTCTGTGAGTTCAGTTTCTTCAGTACCTCTGCGGCATTTTCTCACGGGTCAGACAAAGCTGTGACCATTCGTGCTGCTCTTCGGTGTCCCCTGTTAGTCCTGTTTGGTATTTGTCCCACGCATTTGGGCAGTATTCCAGAATGGATTGTTAGGACATACGTGGGACTAGCTCGAACATCCTTCTTGTCACAGAGCCAGTGTTCAGGATATTAGGGACCATTTACTACAGTTGTGGGTCAGGAGTGGATACAAAAGCTCGACATTCTTCCCAACAGAATCAGTGCACGTATCCAGGCCAGAGGGGGTGCAACGCCACATTGATAATTGGGTACATACCGAAAAATTCTTTTTAAATTTGACTCGACTGAGTAATCACTGAGATAACAGCACATCCTCTTCCCCTTTTGGGTAGTTCACTTTTTTAGCAGGCAGTGTATTAAGAAACACCTAATTCATTTTGTAACCATAAAAAATCAGAAATAATATCATTGGGGGGGGGGGGGGGGCTATTTCCTTCCGTAAAGAGTGGTCACAGCTGAAACAGCTTATTGGTTAAGGATTCAGATCTATTGCCATCAGGATCCTGGTGACCGGTTTGATTATTCTAATTACGTTAATTATGCTGAACCATATTCCATTCGCTTCAGGGACGAATCCGACTGACCACAGTTAAGCGCATGGGTTTATGGCACATGCAGCATCACAAACAATGGTACTGGGTAAGGAAGGCAATCGCGCTCAATGAGCAATAGTTTCTGTTGAAGTAATTTCGCCCTCAAACAACTGAGATGAAAATAGACACAGTGCTGCCACACTGATCTCGTTTGATCTTGTTTCCCATTATCATTCTGCCAGTTAAGGCGTCCAGACCTGGAAAAATGCACGCTTATTCACTGAACCTGCGATTCTCGACTTAGGTGCTTTGACGCATGTCCACAGACAGGATCGTATCTCAGAAACATAAATATCGTCTCCGATAAAACGGGTGTAGATGTGACGCGGAGAATATGGGATGTAACTCGTTCTGGGATCCAAACGTGTATCTAAAAACACTCAAAAAGATGTACTGCTCATCATTAAAACTGCAACACCAGGAAGAATAGTAAATAACAAAATTTTACTAATATTGCTTATACATACAGTAGGAAAGACACACGATGAAATTTCAGATGTGGAGAACATACTGGACGAGGGAACAGTCGAAACCACGCCGTATCAGGCAGGTCACAATAGCACTGGCAATATGTAGTCTTGCGTTAACTTGTTGAAAGAGAACAACCTGAAAGATGGAGCACAGCCACCGGTCTTTTCCTGTCAGAAATGTAAAACCTGTGGTATCGATAGCTACGATCCACAACGTAGGTCTGCTCTGCTAGGTTGACACTACAAGCACTACAAGAGGCACCGACGACAGCACCCTCTAGCCGGCGCAGTCAAGGTCTACGAGCTGCGCGACTGCTTCAGCCCATTTGATCAGGTGCAGCCAGCCAGGACACTTCGCTTCAGCATCGCACCTACGTACAAAGTAATGTAATCGTTTATCACCTTGTTTTTGCACCAGTAAACCACGTTCTTGCGGTACCGACTTGTATTACGTTTTCCCGTTCCTACCCACGCGCCGCCTCCCAGGCGGGATACAAAAATACCTGTTGTCCAAAAGACCTGCTATCTGAACCGGACGTGGTCGTGTTGTGCACCGAATGGTACCCTATTCCATCACGCCAGGTGTTGGGTCCGATGCAATATGGTGAAGTTCCATTTGGCAGAAACTCTCTCCCCCCCCTCCCCCCCCCCCCCAACCATACACATATACACTGATGAGTCGAAACATTACGACCGTCTGCTTAACAGCTTGTTTGTCCGTCTTTGTAACGAAATACATCACTGATTCTGCCCATCAGGGATCCGACAGTTTGTTGATAGGCTTCCTGGAGATATGTTTCATTAGATGTCTATGCACGCGTCATGTAATTCGCGAGGGGTCCCCGATTTGCGTCCGCGATGATGGCGCCCGATGGCGACCATGAATGGTTCCAAAGTATTTAGATCAGGCGAATTTGGTCGCCGAGACATCAACGTGAGTTGACTATAATGCTGCTCAAACCACTGCAGCACGTTTCTGGCTCCGAGACACGGCCGGCCGGGGTGGCCGAGCGGTTCTAAGCGCTACAGTCTGGAACCGTGCGACCGCTACGGTCGCAGGTTCGAATCCTGCCTCGGGCATGGATGTGTGTGATGTCCTTAGGTTAGTTAGGTTTAAGTAGTTCTAAGTTCTAGGGGACTGATGACCTTAGAAGTTAAGTCCCATAGTGCTCAGAGCCATTTGAACCAATCCGAGACACGGAGAATTGTACTACTGGAAGATGACATCGTCGTCGGCGAAGACATCAAGCATGAAGGGATGCCGGTGGTTTGCAGCTGTCAGTGTGTCTTCGATTGCTACCAAAGGTCCCATGCAAGCGCAGCACAATGTCTCCCATAGCAAAATACTGCTGCCATCAGCTTGCGACAATGGCGCACTGCACGTTTCGAGCAGCTGTTTACCTAGATGACGACATT
This sequence comes from Schistocerca serialis cubense, assembly GCF_023864345.2. NCBI lineage: Eukaryota > Metazoa > Arthropoda > Insecta > Orthoptera > Acrididae > Schistocerca > Schistocerca serialis. The sequence goes on along the minus strand of NC_064641.1, from coordinate 448,091,902 downwards.
TGTGGAGACGGAGACGACCAGCGACCTAGTGTAGCAAAAATGTAATTCACCCAAAGAGCCGACACATTTCCATTGATCGACGGTCGAATTCCGATGGCCTCGTGCTCACTGCAGTCTTAACTGACGATGAAGTAGGGTCAACATGTGAACACGTAGGTGTGGTCTGCTGCGGAGTCCCATGTTCAACAATGTGTGATGAACGGTGTGCTACAAAGCACTTGTACATGCACCAGCATTGTGCTCTTTCGGCTTTCGGCAGAGATGCAACAGATCGCCATCTATCCACTTTACCGAGCAGACAAGCCTCCGAAACCCACGTTTTGTGAAGAGTTGTGGAGGTTCAACCATCTACAGCCCAGTGTTAGATTCACTGTCCTTGTACCTCTTTCCGTAGATGCTCATTACAGTAGAATGTGAACATGAGACCAGCTTCGCCGTTGTTGAGATACTCGTTCACAGGCTCTGCGTAGTAATAATCTGCCCTTTGTCGACGTCGCTAATCTCAATGAATTTCTGCATTTGCAGCCCATATCCCCCGTCCGTGTCTGCTCCGCTTAAATACTTTTGTTAGCACGTCACGTCCCGCAACGCCACCAGGCCGCATCCAACGTCGCGCTGGGCAGTGGTCACAGTGTTTTGGCTCATCAATGTATACGTCCATCATGGCGCTGTGTGCAGAACCGTGACTCATCCGGAAAATCGACTTCAGTGTCCAGCGTAATTGAGCGCACCACTGTCGGCCCATGTCCATGTTGCCGCGTCATGGGAAGCCGCAGCAATTGTCGTTTGTTGACAGTAAGAGGTGCTTTACACGTTGTCGCACTGTGCGTGTTGATACTCATTTTGCGGAGAATAGGTCTCATTCGTGATTTAAGATATGTGACGTGGCTGTATGACCCTGCGGCTGCATGACCCTGCATGGTCTAATGGTATGTTTGTCCTCTCGGGCGCTACACGTACAGCGACGCTGAGATCCTGTACGGCACTGAGTGTGGGCCTCCTGAATTCATCAATTTCATATTCGCATGACAGTCGTGGGAGACCGACCAAGGCGAGTAGCAGCACCACGGGACGATATACAGCACTCTCAAAAGGTCACGGTCCTGCCGCTGACGAATTCCGACGCGTGCTGCTAGACGTTCCTCCTTATTAGACGCAGCACAACACAATCTCTCACATGCAGCACCCAAATGCGATTTCTGAATAAGAAACCCACCGGTAATCTTTCCTAATATGCACAATCTAGATGGTGTTTCTCATCCGCCGGTAGTGTGGACAGCCGCCGTAAGGAGCGCTGTCAACCACGGACTTCATCGCTTCCGTCTCGTACTGGTGAACATAGAAATTATTCTGCCGACAGGAACAGGGCATGTATTCATACGAAGTTTTTTGCTTCAAATAAACGTTCCTGTCATGTTACTGGATATTAACCAATCCTCCTGAGACCCCTTGTATACATATCCAATACGAAACTATGGAAATGCGGAAGAAAAAGTTTCTGAGCGTTCCCTCACTAGTAATGTTGTTACCCTCCGTTCATGACTCGAATATCTGCGAGACGCTTACTTCATTTTTGTGAGCTCTGATTAATCTAGTAGGGAAAAAGCGATTAGTATAATCCGGAGGGTAGTATGGACTGCGTAGTGTTTCTCGAGTTTGCCGCAGACCAGTGGACGCATGAAGAGCTTGGAATAAAGCGCAGACGTCATTTTGGCTTTTGCTAGAACTTGAGTGATGTAACCGTTGAGTTCGTGTCGCAAGTAAAGTTTATTAGTTTCTGAGCGTCGAAGCTGGTGAACGGTGTTATTTTTTTTGTTTATATTTTTTAAAGGTAAGAAGTAACATTATCATATTAGTATTAATATTTAAGTAGTCTACTGTAGCTTGTATGCCGCGCGGGGTAGCCGCGAGGTCTTGGGAGCCTTGACACGGTTCGTGCGGCTATCCCCGTCGGAGGTTCGAGTCCTCCGTCGGGCATGGGTGTGTGTGTTGCCAATAGCGTAAGTTAGTTTATGTTAGATTAAGTAGTGTGTAGTCTTAGGGACCAATGACCTCGGCAGTTTGGTCCCATAAGACCTTACCACAAATTTCCAAATTTGTAGCTTGTATCGTAAGAATGAAATTCCGTTCACTCAAATCGGTTTCTGTTGCCTCCATATGTTAATGTGCAATGTCATTCGGGTAGTATGGGCCACTTAAATAACTCTTGTTTTTCTTTTCAGGACTCTATGACAAGGTTGCGGAAACCTACCGCTGAGGGTAGAGGAAAGTGGTCCGAGGCAGCAGTGAAGTAAGTGGTTTCAGCTGTTTTGGAAGGCAAAATGACCGAAAAATGCTGCTGCCGAGGGTTTTAATGTTCCTATAACTGCACTGCAAAGAGATTAAAATCAGTAGTTGGGAATCAGCAGACATAAGGAGTTTCCAAACCAGCATTTGAAGAAAATTACGAAGAAATGCTTGTAACACACATGACAGATTGAGATTACTGGTTAATGCCGCTAGCTATGATTGAGCTTCGAAGGTTGGCTTAATATTTAAAACTGGCTCACAGAATTAACAAAGTAAAAAAATTGGTAGGTAAAGATTTCTATCAAAACTGCATAAAGAATCACCCAGAACTTAAAGAAAAAGTCAGTCCACAAGCTTAATACGTTCTGTCAGGTTTGATAGACTACAAGTTGAAAGGTTTTTTAACCAACCGTTATTTTTCTTAATGTTGTACCTCAGTCGGTAAAAACGGAACCCTTATAAAGGATCACTTTGTTGTCCATCCGTCCGACTGTCTATCTATCTGTCTGTCCGTCGTTCCGCCTGTTTAGACCCCATTTTCTCAAGAGCGAGTAAAGGTACCACGTTGAAATATATATCAAACAGTTAGGCCAACGATCCCTTGGAGGTCTAAAAACGTCAAACCTCTAAGTCGGTGCAATCGAAAGGTTTCACCATTTGTAGCACATATTTTGATACTCGAAAACTCACTCATCAAAAGCCATGGAGTATTTCCGTTTAACATAGAACCATGAAATTTGACAAGCAACGTTCCACAGTACAACTAAAGTAAAAATTCCGAAAATTACTAATTTGTAATTATATCACACGAAACAAATATTTTTGTCTTTTTTAATCACCTGCCTGTCTGTTCGTTTGTTAAGACCGTTTTCCTCTCAAATAGTTTTGGTGTCTCAAGTTCATATTTATGTCATGTAATACATATACATACTACGGTCCTTTCGGAGTGTAAAAATTGTAAGCTTCTAAATCAGTACAATCAAGAGATACGGTCATTTAGGTCACACATTTTTGTACTAGAAAACTCACTCATCAAAATCAACAGTGTACTTCCGCTTGACTTACAATCCTGAAATTCTAAAAGAAGCGAGATTTCACAGTATAAGTAAACTAAAAAACCTGTACCTTGTTAAATCGTAATTATATCTCATAAAAAGCATCTTTTACCATTTGAATAAAGATTGGACTCGTCATCCGTCAAAAGCTTAGTAGACGAACATTGTTGTATGCAAATATAAAATGTAAGTCGTAGTCGTGTTTTAATGAGTAAATAAGATGTTTTATTTAATCTTCTTTCTCTACAAATATAAAGTTCCCAGCTCGCTTCTTTGTGTGTGTCCGGGCTCGTCTGAAGAACTTCTGCAGAGATTTTGATACGGTCTCGGAATTTCCGGGACCAATATGTTGCCTGTATCGATGTCGATAACAGGTAAAAATCTTTGAAATTCTCGATTCCCAGGATGGGAACTGGGCTGAAAAGACAAAGAAACTGGCACACCTGCCTAATATCGTGAAGGTCCCCCGCGAGCACGTAGAAGTGCCGCAGCACGATGTGACACGGATTCGACTAATGTCTGGAGTGGTGCTGGAGGGAACTCACACAATAATCCTATAGCGCTGACCATAAATCCGTAAGAGAACGAAGAGGCGGAGATTTCTTCTGAACAGCACGTTGCAAGGCACACCGGATATGCTCAATAGCGTTCATGTCTGGTGAGTTTGGTGGCAGGCGGAAGAGTTTAAACTCAGAAGAGTGTCTTTGGAGCCACTCTGTAGCAATTCTGGACTCGTGGGGTGTTGCATTACCCTGCTGGAATTTCCTAAGTCCGTCGGAATGCACAAAGGACATGAATAGATGCAGTGATCAGACAGCATGCTTATGTACGTGTCACTTGTGAGAGTCGTATCTAGACGTATCAGGGGTCCCATATCACTCCAACTGCACATGCCCCACACAGTTACAGAGCCACCATTACCTTGAACAGTGCCTTGTTGACATACGGAGTCCACCGATTCATGAGGTTGTCTCCATAACCGTACACGTTCCTCCGTTCGATACAATTTGAAACGAGACTCGTCCGACCAGGCAACATGTTTCCAGTCGTCAACAGTCCAATGTCGGTGTTGCCGGGCCCAGGCGAGGCGTAAAGCTTTCTGTCGTGCAGTCATCAAGGGTACACGAAAGGGCCTTCGGCTCCGAAAGCCGACATCTATGATATTTCGTTAAATGGTTCACACGCTAACACTTGTTGATGGCCCAGCATTGAAATCTGCAGCAGTTTGCAACAAGTTGTGGAAAGGATGAACTTTGTTACGTTGAACGATTCTCTTTAGTCGTCGTTGGTCCCGTTCTTGCAGCATCTTCTCGAACCGCACGATGTCGGAAATTTGATGTTTTACCGGATTCCTAATATTCACGGTACACTCGTGAAATGGTCGTACTGGAAAATCCCCATTTCATCGCTATCTCGGAGATGCTGTATCCCATCGCTCGTGTGCTGACTATGACACCACGTTCAAACTCACTTAAATCTTGATAACCTGCCATTGTAGCAGCAGTAACCGATCTAATATTTTTTTCGCCATTTCTACCAAATCAAATTTTCAAGCAAATTTACGCATTTATTACGTTACTTCAAAACAACAGAAGTTTTATATCTGTCTTAAGTGATCCAAACCAGACGACGATTCTAGCAGCTTCGATTTACAGTGAATAAAAGTGTCTGCAGGTGCGCACTGTAACTGTTTAAGATGCCCGTAAGCTCCAGCTTTCGTTAAGACTCGTGCATGAACTCACGCCGGCAGTTTCTATATTCCCTCAACTCGCTGATAGACTACAGTTCTCACCCAGTTGAATATTATTTCAGAATAGAGCACCTGAACATTATATAAGCGGTTGCTTCGTAAAAGATCTGAAGTTTCACAGCGTTCTGCGTACATAGTGGATGCTGTTAGCTCTATTATGCGCTGTTTACATGGTTCCTGGTATACGTATGAGGCAAGTGATTCCATGTGTACGCGACTTTTAGACCCAGAGAGTGCACGAACGTACTCTTGAGCACACAACGAACTAACCCACATTACAACAGGTGAGCTGTCAATGAATAACAAAATATCACTTTGGCAGAACAGTATCAGTCTGTGATGCAAGGAAGGAAGATTCTGGTTTCACCAACACCATCTAAAAAACGAGGTGTTGATTTAACTTTATATCGACAACGAGGTCTTTAGAGATGGGTCAGGCTGTAGTTGCAAAGGACTGTGGTTGCTGGAAGCGATAGTGTAACGAAACGGAGAGAGAGAGAGAGAGAGAGAGAGAGAGAGAGAGAGAGAGAGAGAGAGAGAGAGTACAACTAAGACGTAAGGTAGTTCACATGGCAGTTGCACAAATAATAATCAGAATCATCTCGAGGAAGATCGTCTGATCAATTTCAGCAGCCAATATTCGAATTCACTGTGAAACAAGGTGTTCTGACTGTAATGTGTAGTTCATGTTGTGTCACAAAGCACGAAATGAGGCAGATTAGCGTGCGTGCAAGGGATATATACAGTTTTTCCCATTCTATTTGCAAATTCGACAGGAAAGAAGATATTATTGGTATGAGGTACATTTTGCTATGCACGGTGCAATGTGAAATCTTCTATACAAATACACGAAAGGAAAGGTTACCATTTAAGCCAATCCATGAAATGTTGCCTTGAAGGAAAAATTAAATTTTGCACAGTTACGCTGGCTGTACACAGAAACACAACATCTCCACTGATAAGAGATATGCAAAACAAACACACTTTAAGTGCTTAGAACTGATAAGAGTGCTCCATCTCAGAACCGTTAAGAGACACGAGTCCATTAACTACAGAAACTGAAAGATGTAATTGACTCTACTTGAACATCAAATGTACCTAAGTTAGCTATCTTCGGCACTTGACATTCGAGTTCTCTTGGATCAGATTCCCTGATATGCTGTACCCCCCATTACGATTTTTGACTGATATTTCCACTTTTTAGGCCTTGTAACCATCGCTTGGTGTCTGTAGCACTTACCAGTTTGTAGACAAGAAGCGCAAGCATCTTACGAGGCCTCTGTGGCATTGAACTGCCACACTACAAGAATAATCAAGCAAGGACACAGTCCTCATCAATAGCCGTCGAGTCATTAACGTAAAGTGGTATTTTAGTAGCTTTGTTATTCAAATCACAAGAAAAATAATGGAAAAAGCTTACGACATGTAAGAAGTATTGGAGTGGCGTCCTACGCGATTAGTGTCTAAATAATGAGATTTGAAGAACGTAAAACTACATCTATAGTATGCGGGCGAAAATATCTGGACTGCCACTGTGATATTTTCCAAGGGACACAGATACGCAACTTATCCGCTATTGCTGCGTTTTACGTTTTTGGAAAGACAATAGTCGAACTTTCACTGTGCTAAAGGAAGAATTTGTTTCTGTTCTTCCTGAGCGATAGTGCACCATTGTGGTGTTTTCTCGGTGAATCTAACTGGAATGTAACTGAAGACCTGGATCTTCCTAGAGACAGGCTTCAGACAGGCCAGTCCGCAAAATGTACCTGTTCTAAGAAACAAGCTTTGTTTTGGCGAGTAACAGGGGCCAGTCTTGTTCGGCCACCTTTACTTAGGTTCTCCTTGATTCCATACATCACTTAAGTTCAAGACCTCTTTGGTTATTTCAATAAGGAAATGATCGATTTCTTCCTCAGTTTTTACCTAAGGCCTTTCCTTCGGCCCTTAGACGTCTCTGTCAGCTTGTTTTTTTGTTATGGTCCGTAAGTGAAACATAACATTGAAATAGTAGAATTTTTTCAAAGTATCTTGGAAATACTGCTCCCAGCAGAGTTTTGGTAGATGCCTACCGGCTCGCCTCTGAACGCATTGGCGTGATGAGAAGTACCGCAAACAATGGAACTGTTCAAGAACAGGTCGCACAAGAGTGTCTTACGGAGTTCTTACCTTGACATACCTTCCTGTTCATAATATATTGTCATAATCTAGATTTCTGAATTATTGACATTATTTTTTCTTCCTCTCAAATACACCATTAAACTATCTAAGCATTGCTTCACGCGCGACTTGTCACCATTGATGTTTTTCTCCTGTTACCTGTGAACTTAATATACAATATATCATTATGACAAAGTAAGCCATGGTTCTACAAAATATGTTCTCCCTGTGGTGCTATTCATATAGTCCCAAACACACTAATAAAATACTAAAGAAATGTGTAGACATTTACATCTACGTGATCACTCTGCAGTTCACACCTAGGTGTTTGGCAAAGATCTCAAAGAATCACTTTCAGGCTATTTCTCTACTGTTCCACTCCCAAGTAGCGCGTGGGAGAAATGAACAGCTCAATCCTTTCGTGAGAGCTCTGATTTATGACAATGGCCATTTCTCCCTAAGTAGGTGGAAGAAAATATATGTATATATATTTTCTTTTAGTTCGGAGGAGAAAGTTGATGATGCTGAAAAAATCTCACCGGGACGACAAACGTCTTCGTTTTAATATTTGCCACATCAACTCGCTTATCATATCGCGACACCCTATCCCCTATTCCGGGGTAATACAAAACTAGCAGCCCTTCTTTGAACTTTCTCGATGTCCTCCGTCAGTCTTACCTGGTAAGAATCCCATAACGTGCAGCAAGACTTCAGAAGAAGACGGACTATCATAATTTATGCAGTCTGCTGGATTTGTTATATCTTCTAATCGTTCTACTAACAGCCTAAGACAAACATTAGAAATGAGACACACGTAAACCAAAGAAGCGAAAAAATATTACCACTCACCTTTTACCGACTGGGAGCAACTTAAAGTAAGAGATGGTTAATAAACTGTACCCAAAGAGGAAAAAGGTCGCTGTTATGATCACAACTAGTGAGAAGCAGATAAACGTGTGTCATACACTTAGAACTGTTTGGGTTTAGTTTCCGCCGGCGAAAAAGCAATAGTTCTACATGACTTTTGGAACAATGTGTAAATTATACAATAAATAGGAGCCTTTCAAGTCGATTTTTTTGTAAACCATAACGAGATCGTTCTGCATCCTAAAATAAACAATGAATGTGATTTTAAACTGAAACAACTTTCATTTCATTAACCGATGTGTTTTTATTTAGCAGTATACTTCACTTTGTGACACTGTCATTAAAGGAGAAAGGATCAGCAATGATCAGTGGTATGAGGATGCAGCTGACAATGGAAACCACTGCATTAAAGACACATAATTTGTGTTCAAAGGCCAAGTGCCTGTAATTCAAAAATATGTCATGATAATACCTCCATTAGCAAAAGAATCCGAATTAGTCCCCCATTCGCATCTCCAGGAGCGGACTGCCAAGAAGGAGATGGGGAGGTGACGAATAGGCAAAGGCTGAATAACCAACGAAATGTCAGAATTCTGAGCGTGATAGAGAGGCTAGTCTAAGGAGAGTAACGGAAAGACTCAGTCTGGATATAGTGGGGGTCAGTGGAGTGAAATGTAAAGAAAATAATGATTTCTGGTCATACGAATACAGAGCAATCTCATCAGCAGCAGAAAACTGTACAAGAGGAGCAGGATTCGTTATGACTAGGAAGATACGCAGAGAGTTGAGTTACTGTGAACAGTTCGGGGATCAGATTTTTCTCATCAGAAACGATAGCAACCCAAAAACAACCACAACAGTTCAGATATACATGCCTACGTCACAAACAGAAGATTAAGTAACTGAGAGAATACGTGAGGGCACTGAATGAGTATCTCACTAAAGGGAGATGAAACTCTAATAGTAATGGGGGACTGGAACGATGTAGCAGGGAAAGGAATAAAAGAGTCACAGAAGCGTAGGGGTAGGCAGTAGGAACCAACTGAACTCAACAATAAATTTCATTTGGTAAAAGCGAATATATTGTTCAAAAATCACTGCAGGAGGAGTAATTCTTGGAAAAAGCCTGGAAAAACGAGAATATCCCATCTGGATTATATCGTGGACAGTGAGTCCAAAAGCAAGTATTCAATTTAAATATGATAAGTGGCAAGGGCGTACCCAGGATCTGATCTAGGGGGGGGGGGGGGGGGGGGGGGAAGGGGGGGATGGTCATACTGGTCTCAGGAAACAAGGACTCGAGACAACATACAGCACTTCTTATTAAATAAAACAGTAAACCAGTGAAAAACTGCTTTTAATAAACATTTTAAATACAAGAATGCACTTGTACAATCCGAGAAAACATGCAGCATTTCTTATTAAATAAAACAGTAAACTAGTAAAAAACTGCGAATATCTTCTAGGGGGGGGCAGCTGCCCCCCCCCCCCCCCTCCCCTGCCCTTCGCTGGGTACGCCCATGAAATGGGCTAAATTTAAGAGAATCGTCAGGAAATAAAGCAATATAAGTCACTTAGGACTGAAATAAACAGGAAGTGCAGGGAATCCAAGTGGAATGGCTGCAGGAAAGATGCAAAAAATTTAAAAAGAAATGATCGTTGGAAGGTCAGATTCTGCAAGTCGTAAAATAAAAATAACCTTCGGTGACATACGAAGTAAACGCGCCAACATTATGTGTGCAAAAGTTATTCTACTGTTAAGTCTAGAAGAGAAGGTGAATGGATGAAAAGAGTTCGTTGGAAGCTCCTATCATGGGTAGAAACTATCAGTTAAAGTGGTGTAAGAAATGCGAGTCTGTGTGCAAGACGTAGAAGATCCAGTATTACAGTCAAAGTTTGGCAGAGCTTTGAAAGATTTACAATCAAGTAAGGAACACTGGGTGGATATCATTCCTTCAGAATTTCTAAAATCATTGTGGGAAGTGTGGCATATAAATGAGTATTCAAGTTGGTGAGTAGACTCTGTGACGTTGGCGCTTACAATCAAACTTTCGAAAAAATATCACCCACGTAACTCCAAAGACATCAAGGGTACATAAATGCTAGTTAGTATGACAGCTTATGCGTCCAAATTGTGAGCAACAATAATATACAGAATAACATAAAATAAAACTGAGGCTGTATTAACTGACGATCTGTTTGCCTGTAGAGGAAGAAAATGGCACCAGACAAGCAACTCTGTAGTTGCACTTGATAATTCAGGCAAAACGTAACAAAAATCAAGACACATTTATAGGATGGGGCCTACGTCGACCTAGGAAAAGCGTCCGACAACGTAAAATAGTGCAAATTGTTTGAAATTCCCAAAAAATAGGTATAAGCTATAGGGATATATACGAGAATGAAGAGGGAAGAAAAAGACTAGAAGACCAAGAACGAAGAACCTGGTTTAAAAGGAAAGACGGACTAAGCTGTAGTCTGCCTCCCCTACAGTTCAATTTGTAATTCGAAAAAGCAGTGACGGAGTTAAAAGAAAGCTTTTGGAGCAGAACTGAAATTCAGGATGAAAGCATTTCACTATAGTATTCGCTGATGTCGTCGTTCTCCTCAGCGAAAGTGAGGAAAAAATGATAGAATCTGTGGAATATGGTAAACATGATAATGAGTACAGCACGTGGTAAATCAAAGAAAGACGAAAGTAGTGAGAACAGCAAGAACGAGATTAGCCAAAGACATAAAATCAAAACTGGATGGGGAGAGGGGAGGGAGGGTGGACCATGAAGTAGATTAAGTGCAGGAATTTTGCAGTATTTTCAGCCAAATGACGGACGAAATGAGGAGGTTGTAAGAAGCAGGCCAGTATAGGCAAAGAGGACTTTCTTGGTAAGAAAAGACTACGTTTATCAAATATAGTCCTATAGAAGAAACTTCTGAGAATGTACATATGAAGCATAGAATTGTGCGGATTGAACCAAGGATTGTAGGGAAACCAGAAACGAAAGGAATCGAAGTGCTTGAGATATTGTGTTATAGAAGGTTGTTGAAAATTATGTGGAATGATCAGATACGACGTAAGAAACACTTTCGAGAAGTCGACATGGAAAGGAGTACGTGGAAAATACTAATAAGAGGAAGGAACAGAATGATAGGGCCTGGGCTGACATCAGAGAATAGCTTCTACAGAAATTTAGTGAGGCACAGAGGGTAAAAACAGTCAGGGACGAAAGAGATTGGAATACATCAAACAAATACTTGAGGAAGTTGTGTGTAAGTGGTACTCTGAGATGAAGAGATTGGTGCATAACTTACGCATAGAACTACAAAGTTTTTATTTTCGAAACATACATCCTATTTTAGAAGAGCATATCTTTTACATTCATGGTCACGCAGCTATGGAATACTTTTTAACATGTTTTTATTACGTCACTTTCTTGTCTGTCTGATCATTCAGTACATACTTTGCAGTAGACTATATGAGTGAATAAACTTTCTGATGAGGTAGAGACTTGAAATTATAAACAAGGCACAGAACTGGATTACAATGCAATATTAATTCACTTTCTTGTTGATAAGTTCGCTGGGGGTTGGGGTGTAAAAGGTTGGGAACGCCTGACATCTCAGCTGCCCTGCAGTACTGGCGTGCATTCCAGGTAATTGTGTGGAAAGCCAGATCTCCAACATCGGCAGGTAACTGACACAAGTAACATCGAGCACGCTGGCTACGCCAGGGAGGCTCCTGTAGGTTACTGAATGAACAGGTAACTTGCAACTGGCGGCAAGGTAAACTATTAGTTTCGTAGTGTACATTACAGTCCACCACAAGTTTCTGTCTTCATTGATTTAGAACAGTAGTTTCCAAGCTATGGTTAATTACCGCCTGAGGGGTAAAATAACTTTTTCTGAAGGATAAAGACAAACGAGATTCAATTGTGTTTCGGTCACGAAACTAAATTATTTTAAAAAGATAATTACTTTTGTCAGAATTTTGAACACTGAGGTGACAAAAGTCATGAGACAGCTATATGCACACATACAGATGACAGTAGTGTCATGCACACAAGATATAAAAGGGCAATGCATTGGCGGAGCTTCATTTGTACTCTAGTGATTCACATGAAAAGGTGTCCGACGTGGTTATGGCCTCAAGATGGGAATTAACGGACTTTGAATGTGGAATGGTAATTGGAGCTAGACGCATGGAACATTTCATTTCTGAAATTATTAGGGAATTCAATATTCCGAGATCCACAGTGTCAAGGATTTGCCGAGAATACCAAATTTCAGTCATTACCTCTCACACCAAAGAAGGCAGTGGCCGTTGGCCTTCACTTAACGACCGAGAGCAGCGACATTTTTGTAGAGTTGTCAATGCTAACAAACAAGCAAGCAACACTGCGTGAAATAACAGCAGAAATCAATGTGTGATGTACGACGAACAGGACAGTGCAGCGAAATTTGGCGTTAACGGGCTGTGGTCGCAGATAACCGAAGCGTGTGCCTTTGCTAGCAGCACGACATCGCCTGCAGCGCCTCTCCTGGCTCGTGAAAATCGGTTGGATCCTAGATAATTGAAAAACCGTGGTCTTGCCAGATGAGTTTCAGCTGGTAAGAGCTGATGGCAAGGTTCGAGTGTGACACACAAACAATGAAGCCATGGACCAAAGTTTTCAACAAGGCATTGTGCAAACCAGTGGTGGCTCCGTAATGGTTAGGGCTGTGTTTACATGGAATGAACTGGGTCCTCTGATCTTGGAGACCATTCGCAGCCATTCGTGGATTTCATGTTCCCAAACAACGATGGAATTCCAATGGATGACAATGTCCCATGTCAGTGGGCCACATTTCTTCGCGATTAGTTTGAAGAACATTCTGGACAATTCGAGTGAATGATTTGGCCACCCAGAACGCCCAACACAGAACATAATCGAGAGGCCAGACCGTAGATAGTTCTAGTAGTAGACCAGAAATTGCTTCATTATTCACTTCAAGGCAACAGACGAACTAACTGAGAACCAATACAGGAATAACTGTGTAACGGCTACTGTACTGCCCCAAGGCCTACACCGGTGGTCGTCAAACTACGGCCCGGGGGCTGCATACCGCCACAATCTAGTATTCGTGTGGCCTGCGGTGGTCGGCCCTATTTTATAACGCCGTGCATCTAACGACTATCAGCCGGGTCCAAAAACGACAATTGATGTTAGGAGCTCCTTAAGAAAGTAGTTGTCCTGCTTAGTAATAAACAAAAATACTTACACATACAGTAATATTTTAAGATTTACTTAATGTTAATAATGCTATTTACAATTTGTACAGAAACCAGATATTTTAAGAATTACTTCATGTTAATTTGCTATTTACAATTTGTACAGAAACCAGATGGCAGTTATAAGAGTCGAGGGAGATGAAAGGAGAGCAGTGGTTGGGAAGGGAGTGAGACAGGGTTGTAGCCTCTCCTCGATGTTATTCAGTTTGTATATTGAGCAAGCAGTAAAGGAAACAAAAGAAGAATTTGGAGTAGGAATTAAAATCCATGGAGAAGTAGTAAAAACTTTGAGGTTCGCCGATGACATTGTAATTCTGTCAGAGACAGCAAAGGACCTGGAAGAGCAGCTGAACGGAATGGACAGTGTCTTGAAAGGACGATATAAGATTAACATCAACAAAAGCAAAACGAAAATAATGGAATGTAGTCGAATTAAATTGGGTGATGCTGAGGGTATTAGATTAGAAAATGAGACGCTTAAAGTAGTAAAGGAGTTTTGCTATTTGGGGAGCAAAATAACTGATGGTGGTCGAAGTAGAGAGGATATAAAATGTAGACTGGCAATGGCAAGGAAAGCATTTTTGAAGAAGAGAAAATTGTTAACATCGAGGATAGATTTAAGTGTCAGGAAGTCGTTTCTGAAAGTATTTGTAAGGAGTGTAGCCGTGTATGGAAGTGAAACATGGACAATAAATAGTTTAGACAAGAAGAGAATAGAAGCTTTCGAAATGTGGTGCAACAGAAGAATTCTGAAGATTAGATGGGTAGATCACATAACTAATGATGAGGTATTGAATATAATTGGAGAGAAGAGGAATTTGTGGCACAACTTGACTAGAAGAAGGGATCAGTTGGTAGGGCATATTCTGAGGCATCAACGGATCACCATTTAGTATTGGAGGGCAGCGTGGAGGGTAAAAATCGCAGAGGGAGACCAAGAGATGAATATACTAAACAGATTCAGAAGGATGTAGGTTGCAGTAGGGACTGGGAGATGAAGAACCTTGCACAGGATAGAGTAGCATGGAGAGCTGCATCAAACCAGTCTCTGGACTGAAGACCACAACAACAATTTACGTAGTAAATTGGGCAGCGGGCTGAGTGAAGCTGGCCGCTTACCTCAGAGACAGAGCGATAAGCAGCGAGACCAGGTCGAGAGGAATGTTCTAGTCCTCCGCTGTGGCCGGTGAGGTAATGTTAATAGCTGCTGCCACGTCACCATTTGGTGCATGTATTCACAGTTTCAATTTTAGTTGACGAAGACAACGGATATAAAACTAAAAAATCATGTTTGTGGTGACAGACTGATCTGTAGATTATACGGTTTGAAAAAAAATCACCAGTAATACCACTTTCAGCCTCCTTGATTACGTTATAGTCGCCATATTGTATATGTTGTTTGTCTCATGTTTCTTATGTCACTGATCGGAACAGACGACTCGTATCGAACATTCCTCTTTATCAGCGCGACCACTGCTGAGACTGAGGATGTTAGGGAGAGAACGTTTCATTGTTGGCTCTCAGTATTGATATCCTACGGGTGTGCGCGACGTGTCCTGATCAGCTACCATGATATAAATTTTGGACAGGAATGTAACAGGGATCAGCGAATAGGCATTGTACAAATGATCATCTTTAAATGTGGTACTTATTTGTAGCGAGTAACATTACATTAATTAAGACAGTTGTAATACAACGCAGTGAGTAGAAGAAAACTATATAAAACTTTCGTGATGGTGCCTCATATTCAATACTGATGCAAATATTATTACTAATTAATGTCATTCGTACACTCAGTAAAACCATCAACACTTCACCACGCAACTATAGTGTCACAATGGTTAAATCGTTGAGATCTGTAGGAATCTGAAACAGACCACAATCATCACGAAGTGTTCCGAATTGTGCCCACTTTTAACAATCAGTATTTGGTAGCCCTCGGCGAAATTATCTGGCGCTTACTATAGCTAATTTACTGGGGGCTCATAACATACTAATTTATGTAGGTTACCAATTAAAAATGAGATCGGGACACATGTGACCCGAGGCGCCGCGCCATAAAGTCAGTGTTGCTCTTGCGCAAAAATTATTTGACGACCACTGGACTACATATTATTATTATTATTATTATTATTATTATTATTATTATTATTATTATTACTAGTGTAGTCAGGTAGAAAGTACTGATAGCCTGATATCTTCAAATTTCAGTCATTTCAGAAGTAAGGAGTCCAGCAATCAAGTGATTTGCAAACTATACGTATTAGTAAACTTCGATTCTTTAAACAATCGAACTTCCATGTTTCAAATAGCCCCAAATTTCTGATTACTTTAAAAATGAGCTAATGTGTTAATTATTTGACATTAAGAACCGAGAAAAAGCTTAGAAAATGTTTGATATTCTGTTTAGAGTTTGTTGGAAGTCGCTAAGTGCTCTCACTATCAAACACTCAATAAGTATAGTCTGGATAATTGGCGCTCCGTTTTAAGCAAATGCTACTTTCTCGCGAATCTCAACGTTTATGACTTCTGTTTATGTCTTCTGAAATAGTAGCTTAGTGTATAAGTTCGTAGCGTTTTTGTTTTGCATGTTGGTATTCTGGTCGCTACGGCTTTATTTACCGATTGTCATTTTTTTATTTGTAGTTCACAGTTGCTGTCTGAGTTTACATATTGTCATTTTCTCATTCGGGGATGGACGCTAGAAAATGCAGTGCCAAGTGCAAAAATCGGAACATTTCCGACATTACTGCTCTTATGTGTGGTTCTGAGTAGACAAGTCGAGTGGCTGACCAACAGCTTAGATCTGAAGCTGATCCAGAGTGATCGAAACATCCAATCTAATTAAAAAAGTGTAACTGAGACGGAAGAATAAATGAGAATTATTTTAATTATCTAAACAGTTGTTGAATCTCTTAAGATGATTTTGTCGATTATACTGACAAATTCACTCTTCTCTTTGATTTCAGTAGAGCGGCGACAGCAGCGGAGGCAGCCTGAATTATTTGCGCCGTGTGTGGAGATAATGCCATTGGACAGAGATCAACGAGAGAATAGTTTTCTTGTTTTAAGGAGGATCGTTTTGACACCAGTGGCTCTCCACGTTCAGGAGCGTCGGCGTTTGATGTAGATCGTTTAAACACGTTAATCAACGATGATCCACGTCAGTGTACTCGAAACTGCAAGTGTGATGAACTGTGACCATTCTATCATCGTGCGACATTTGCATGCAACGAGAATGGTTCAAAAATCGGGTGTGTGTAAGTACTGCTGCTGTAACCCTAGATCACAAAAATCAGCGGGTGACCATATGTGCTTCTCTGCTTGCTCGTCATCAATTGTCTCGCGAACAACACCGACCATTCCCATCGTGTGTCGTTAATGGTGACGATAAATGGTGCCTTTTTGCCAACATACGGAAAAGTAAGGAATGGTTCAGCCAAAGCGAAGCAACAAGTCCCCGTACAAAGACATCCACGCATCCACAAAATATACGAGTGTTGCCCAGAAAGTAATGCACCTCATTTTTTTTCAACAATTCTTTATTGAACATAATGAGAATTACACACACGGAAGAATGGTGTTTTATCTACCCACACTATTTTCCATGTAACCTTCATGCCGTTCTATGGCCTACCTCAAGGGTGAAACAAGGGCGTGTATGCACTGTCGGTACCAATCCTTGTCCTGGTAGCGGAGCCAGTGCTTCACTGTGAGAATCACCTATTAATCGTCCTCAAAATGTCTTCCATGAATGGCATCCTTTAATGGCCCAAACAAGTGGAAGTCCGAGGTTCAAATGGCTCTGAGCACTATGGGACTTAACATCTGTGGTCATCAGTCCCCTAGAACTTAGGACTACTTAAATGGCAAGGAAAGCATTTTTGAAGAAGAGAAAATTGTTAACATCGAGGATAGATTTAAGTGTCAGGAAGTCGTTTCTGAAAGTATTTGTAAGGAGTGTAGCCGTGTATGGAAGTGAAACATGGACAATAAATAGTTTAGACAAGAAGAGAATAGAAGCTTTCGAAATGTGGTGCAACAGAAGAATTCTGAAGATTAGATGGGTAGATCACATAACTAATGATGAGGTATTGAATATAATTGGAGAGAAGAGGAATTTGTGGCACAACTTGACTAGAAGAAGGGATCAGTTGGTAGGGCATATTCTGAGGCATCAACGGATCACCATTTAGTATTGGAGGGCAGCGTGGAGGGTAAAAATCGCAGAGGGAGACCAAGAGATGAATATACTAAACAGATTCAGAAGGATGTAGGTTGCAGTAGGGACTGGGAGATGAAGAACCTTGCACAGGATAGAGTAGCATGGAGAGCTGCATCAAACCAGTCTCTGGACTGAAGACCACAACAACAATTTACGTAGTAAATTGGGCAGCGGGCTGAGTGAAGCTGGCCGCTTACCTCAGAGACAGAGCGATAAGCAGCGAGACCAGGTCGAGAGGAATGTTCTAGTCCTCCGCTGTGGCCGGTGAGGTAATGTTAATAGCTGCTGCCACGTCACCATTTGGTGCATGTATTCACAGTTTCAATTTTAGTTGACGAAGACAACGGATATAAAACTAAAAAATCATGTTTGTGGTGACAGACTGATCTGTAGATTATACGGTTTGAAAAAAAATCACCAGTAATACCACTTTCAGCCTCCTTGATTACGTTATAGTCGCCATATTGTATATGTTGTTTGTCTCATGTTTCTTATGTCACTGATCGGAACAGACGACTCGTATCGAACATTCCTCTTTATCAGCGCGACCACTGCTGAGACTGAGGATGTTAGGGAGAGAACGTTTCATTGTTGGCTCTCAGTATTGATATCCTACGGGTGTGCGCGACGTGTCCTGATCAGCTACCATGATATAAATTTTGGACAGGAATGTAACAGGGATCAGCGAATAGGCATTGTACAAATGATCATCTTTAAATGTGGTACTTATTTGTAGCGAGTAACATTACATTAATTAAGACAGTTGTAATACAACGCAGTGAGTAGAAGAAAACTATATAAAACTTTCGTGATGGTGCCTCATATTCAATACTGATGCAAATATTATTACTAATTAATGTCATTCGTACACTCAGTAAAACCATCAACACTTCACCACGCAACTATAGTGTCACAATGGTTAAATCGTTGAGATCTGTAGGAATCTGAAACAGACCACAATCATCACGAAGTGTTCCGAATTGTGCCCACTTTTAACAATCAGTATTTGGTAGCCCTCGGCGAAATTATCTGGCGCTTACTATAGCTAATTTACTGGGGGCTCATAACATACTAATTTATGTAGGTTACCAATTAAAAATGAGATCGGGACACATGTGACCCGAGGCGCCGCGCCATAAAGTCAGTGTTGCTCTTGCGCAAAAATTATTTGACGACCACTGGACTACATATTATTATTATTATTATTATTATTATTATTATTATTATTATTATTATTACTAGTGTAGTCAGGTAGAAAGTACTGATAGCCTGATATCTTCAAATTTCAGTCATTTCAGAAGTAAGGAGTCCAGCAATCAAGTGATTTGCAAACTATACGTATTAGTAAACTTCGATTCTTTAAACAATCGAACTTCCATGTTTCAAATAGCCCCAAATTTCTGATTACTTTAAAAATGAGCTAATGTGTTAATTATTTGACATTAAGAACCGAGAAAAAGCTTAGAAAATGTTTGATATTCTGTTTAGAGTTTGTTGGAAGTCGCTAAGTGCTCTCACTATCAAACACTCAATAAGTATAGTCTGGATAATTGGCGCTCCGTTTTAAGCAAATGCTACTTTCTCGCGAATCTCAACGTTTATGACTTCTGTTTATGTCTTCTGAAATAGTAGCTTAGTGTATAAGTTCGTAGCGTTTTTGTTTTGCATGTTGGTATTCTGGTCGCTACGGCTTTATTTACCGATTGTCATTTTTTTATTTGTAGTTCACAGTTGCTGTCTGAGTTTACATATTGTCATTTTCTCATTCGGGGATGGACGCTAGAAAATGCAGTGCCAAGTGCAAAAATCGGAACATTTCCGACATTACTGCTCTTATGTGTGGTTCTGAGTAGACAAGTCGAGTGGCTGACCAACAGCTTAGATCTGAAGCTGATCCAGAGTGATCGAAACATCCAATCTAATTAAAAAAGTGTAACTGAGACGGAAGAATAAATGAGAATTATTTTAATTATCTAAACAGTTGTTGAATCTCTTAAGATGATTTTGTCGATTATACTGACAAATTCACTCTTCTCTTTGATTTCAGTAGAGCGGCGACAGCAGCGGAGGCAGCCTGAATTATTTGCGCCGTGTGTGGAGATAATGCCATTGGACAGAGATCAACGAGAGAATAGTTTTCTTGTTTTAAGGAGGATCGTTTTGACACCAGTGGCTCTCCACGTTCAGGAGCGTCGGCGTTTGATGTAGATCGTTTAAACACGTTAATCAACGATGATCCACGTCAGTGTACTCGAAACTGCAAGTGTGATGAACTGTGACCATTCTATCATCGTGCGACATTTGCATGCAACGAGAATGGTTCAAAAATCGGGTGTGTGTAAGTACTGCTGCTGTAACCCTAGATCACAAAAATCAGCGGGTGACCATATGTGCTTCTCTGCTTGCTCGTCATCAATTGTCTCGCGAACAACACCGACCATTCCCATCGTGTGTCGTTAATGGTGACGATAAATGGTGCCTTTTTGCCAACATACGGAAAAGTAAGGAATGGTTCAGCCAAAGCGAAGCAACAAGTCCCCGTACAAAGACATCCACGCATCCACAAAATATACGAGTGTTGCCCAGAAAGTAATGCACCTCATTTTTTTTCAACAATTCTTTATTGAACATAATGAGAATTACACACACGGAAGAATGGTGTTTTATCTACCCACACTATTTTCCATGTAACCTTCATGCCGTTCTATGGCCTACCTCAAGGGTGAAACAAGGGCGTGTATGCACTGTCGGTACCAATCCTTGTCCTGGTAGCGGAGCCAGTGCTTCACTGTGAGAATCACCTATTAATCGTCCTCAAAATGTCTTCCATGAATGGCATCCTTTAATGGCCCAAACAAGTGGAAGTCCGAGGTTCAAATGGCTCTGAGCACTATGGGACTTAACATCTGTGGTCATCAGTCCCCTAGAACTTAGGACTACTTAAACCTAACTAACCTAAGGACATCACACACATCCATGCCCGAGGCAGGATTCGAACCTGCGACCGTAGCAGTCCCGCGGTTCCGGACTGAGCGCCTAGAACCGCTAGACCACCGCGGCCGGCCGAAGTCCGAGGGGGCTAGGTCAGGGCTGTAGGGTGGGTGGGGTAACACTGTTGAACCTTGTTTTGCTATGTGTTCAGCAGTTCTCAGACTTGTCTGGGGCCGAGCGTTATCGTGTTGCGGTAAACATATCCTGGGTTGCTGTGGCATCGAAGTCTACATCTACATCTACATCCATACTCCGCAAGCCACCTGACGGTGTGTGGCGGAGGGTACCTTGAGTACCTCTATCGGTTCTCCCTTCTATTCCAGTCTCGTATTGTTCGTGGAAAGAAGGATTGTCGGTATGCCTCTGTTTGGGCTCTAATCTCTCTGATTTTATCATCATCGTCTCTTCGCGAGATATACGTAGGAGGGAGCAATATACTGCTTGACTCTTCGGTGAAGGTATGTTCTCGAAACTTTGACAAAAGCCCATACCGAGCTACTGAGCGTCTCTCCTGCAGAGTCTTCCACTGGAGTTTATCTATCATCTCCGTAACGCTTTCGCGATTACTAAATGATCCTGTAACGAAGCGCGCTGCTCTCCGTTGGATCTTCTCTATATCTTCTATCAACCCTATCTGGTACGGATCCCACAGTGCTGAGCAGTATTCAAGCAGTGGGCGAACAAGCGTACTGTAACCTACTTCCTTTGTTTTCGGATTGCATTTCCTTAGGATTCTTCCAATGAATCTCAGTCTGGCATCTGCTTTACCGACGATCAACATTATATGATCATTCCATTTTAAATCACTCCTAATGCGTGCTCCCAGATAATTTATGGTATTAACTGCTTCCAGTTGCTGACCTGCTATTTTGTAGCTAAATGATAAAGGATCTATCTTTCTGTGTATTCGCAGCACATTACACTTGTCTACATTGAGATTCAATTGCCATTCCCTGCACCATGCGTCAATTCGCTGCAGATCCTCCTGCATTTCAGTACAATTTTCCATTGTTACAACCTCTCGATACACCACAGCATCATCTGCAAAAAGCCTCAGTGAACTTCCGATGTCATACACAAGGTCATTTATGTATATTGTGAATAGCAACGGTCCTATGACACTCCCCTGCGGCACACCTGAAATCACTCTTACTTCGGAAGACTTCTCTCCATTGTGAATGACATGCTGCGTCCTGTTATCTAGGAACTCCTCAATCCAATCACACAATTGGTCTGATAGTCCATATGCTCGTACTTTGTTCATTAAACGAAGCGCGTCTTGAGTTTTGTTAACGTGTTGAAATACGGTTCTTAATTAATGGTACCGCCTCTTGGCACCATATCAACGAAAATCACACCTTCGTAGTCCCAGAACATGGTGATCATGACCTCATCGGTGGAAGCAGTTGTTAGAATTTTTTCTTCTGTGGGGAGTGGGAATGGCGCCATTTCATCGACTGTCGTTTACTTTCGGGCTCAAAATGCTGAACCCAAGTTTCATCACCTGTCAGAATCCTGGACAAAAGGCCTCCCCATCAGCTTCAAAACGCTGCAACAAGTCAAGACAATTTTTTTTTTTTTTTTTTTTTTTTGGTGCAATTTGTGATCCACCGCTGGTCACCGCGGGACCCATCATGCACACACTTCTGAATATCCAAGAGCGCGGATAATTGCATCCACACTTCCTTTGCCGATTGACAGATGCAGCGCCAAGTCTCGAGTTGTAATGCGTTTGTCTTCGCGAATGACGTCAGCTCGGTGCAACATGTCAGGTGTGACAGCCGTGGATGGTCTCCCCGACCGCTGCAAATCGTGGAGCTCCGCCGAACCGCCTACTGATGATCCCACCCTTCGTGCCCAAGGGCTAACTGTACTTCTGTAACCACAGCAAATGCTCCATAGACGTTGCACAAGCTTTTGTGAATATTCCCTACAATTTCTTTCTCAGCAGTGAGAAATTCAATGACGGCACGTTGCTTATGACGTACATTACCTACAGACGCCATTTTGAAACTGTCCTGCAGCTACGCTATCTTTCGGAAGTGACGGGAGCTTGGCGCTCTCAGTCAGGAGACTTCAAATAATACACGGCGTAACGTTTCGCATTCGTAGTATAGTTTTCGGCTGAGAAAAAAATTGGGTGCATTACTTTCTGGACAACCCTCGTAGCTCTGCATCTGGTGGAGAAGCGACGGTGTGGTGTACTGCGAATTGCTTCCCCGAGCTGTACCCATCACTGCTGACATTTATTGTCAACAACTGAGACGTCTTGCAGACGCAATCCACGAACTGCTCCACGGTAACGCCGGCCACATTCTGCTAGACTGACAAAAAACACTATAGAAGTGTTGGGTTGGGGATTCAGTTTTTTGCAGATGCATTAAGTGGTGTATGTGGGTATTGTCTGCAAAATATACTGCGAGTCAAGTTAGTACTGAAGAAGTAATATATTAAGACGTCATACCTGGTGCGACAATTTTACTGCGTGAACAGCTATAATGTAGTAAGCGATGAAATTTTTCCATTTATCATTTGGGGAGGAGGGAGGAGGGGAGACCGGAAAAAGTTTGGTAAAGGTTTGGAATTATGAGTATAGTTTGTCGCAAGTCATTAAGAATACCCATTTTCAAACATTGGATGAACTGATCTGGGTACCTGCGTGCAGGGAGCTACCCTGCCTCGAGTCATATAAGTAGTTTCTAACTGTAATTGCTGTCTTACTGTGCTACACGTTTAAGATAATATTATCTCTCTTAGAGACTAGATTATGACAGCAATTTAAAATTTTAAAGTTGGTCAATAATCGTATGAAAAACTGAAAATAAAATTTTTGTTACCCTTAAATCGTTAGATAGGCAACCTGCAGTTGGGGCCAGATGTCATGAACCGGGTCAACTGTTTAGTAATATAAATAGTGAACACATTTTAAATTGGTTGATTTTATAGTAAATAAGGATGCAAGGTGTGGTTGAAGAAAGTGTCGCTAGGGAGAAGGGCGGTGCAGAGAAAGCATATTTTGTAACAAGTGTCTACCCCAAATGTCTGTTGATATTGTGCAGTTGTGTGTCTGCCATTCATTTTGATAGTTACCTTTATTTTCTGAGGTGTTGTGAGTAGCACTCATGATTTACTTTGACTTGCTTACTCATTCTAGAAAAAAAAAATTAAAAACAAACTGTACAAATTGTCTCATTGACTTACTACCATGTGGCTTACACTGAGGTGACGAAAGTCACGGGACACCTCCAAATATCGTGTCAGACCTCCTTTTGCCCGACGTAGTGCAGCAGTTCGATGTGCCATGGACTAAATAAGTCGCTGGAAGTTCCTTGCAGAAATACTTAGCCATGCTGCCTCTACAGCCGTCCGTAACTGCGAAGGTGTTGCCGGCGCAGGATTTTGTGCACGAGCTGACCTCTCGATTATGTCCCATAAATGTTCGATGTGTTCATTTTTGGCGATCTGGGTGCCCCAATCATTCGCTCGAATTGTTCAGAGTGTTCTTCAAACCAATCCCGAACAGTTGGGGCCCGGTGAAATGGCGCATTGTCGTCCATAACAATCCCATCGTTGTTTGGAAACATGAACTCCATGAATGGCTGCAAATGGTCTCCAAGTAGCCGAATATAACCAAGACCCAGTCCATTCCAGGTGAACACAGACCTCGCCATTATGGAGCCACTTCCAGCTTAGAAAGTGTCTTGATGACAACTTGGGTCTGCACCATCAGATCTCACCAACTAAAATCGGGACTCATATGGCCAGGCCACTGTTTTCCATTCGTCTAGGGTCCAACCGATATGGTCACGAGGCGGGAGAGGCGCAGCAGGCGATGTCGTGCTGTTAGCAAAGCCACTCGCGCCGGCAGTCTGCTGGCATAGCCCATTAATGCCAAATTTCGCCACACTGACTGAACGAGAACGTTCTTCGTACGTCCTACATTGAGCTTTGCTGTTATTTCACGCAGTATTGATTGTATGTTAGCACTAACCACTCTATGTAAACGTCGCTGCTCTCGGTCGTTAAGTGGAGGCCGTCGACCTTTGCGTTCTCCCTGGTGAGCGGTAATGCCTGAAATTTCGTGTTCTCGGTACACTCTTGACGCTGTGGGACTCGGAATATTGAATTCCCTATCGATTTCCGAAATAGAAAGACCCGTGCGTCTGGTTTCAACAACCATTCCACGTTCAGAGTCTGTTAATTTCCATTGTACGGCCATAATCACGTCGGACGCCTTTTCGCATGAGTAACCCGAGTAAAAATGACAGCTCCGCCAATGCGTTGCCCTTGTATACCTTGTGTGTACGATACTACCGCCATCTGTATGTGTGCGTATCGATAACCCATGACTTCTGTCACATGACTTTTGTCACCTCGGTGTAACAAAAACCAACAAAAATTAAAGTTCATTTATCTTCCATCATTTTAAAAATAAGTATTCAAAGAAAATTCTTTTTCGTTCTAATCCTTAGTTAGGCACCGATGTGTATTACTATTTCTTCGTGTAGTGAATAACTGAGTAATAGTCAACCAACACTGATACTTTTCTGCTGATTGCAGCATCGCCAACAGACGCAGATAATTCGAGAATCTTGATCATTTGCATCATAAGTGATCACACGTGTCGTAAACTTCAGCCGTCGTATCACACTTTACTGCGGAACGCACAACGTTACTGATGGCCACTTGCTGATGAGTATTACATACTGATTTCAGGCTGTTAAGAATTCTTCGAATCAATAACGTATGTGCTAAGATACTAAGTGTCTCTGTTATCAGCTGTCAGTTTGGCATCGTGCCGAGCGCGTTAGGTTTTCTAAGAATTCGGAAACTGGCCATCCTCATGTGTTTGTCATTTATCGCCTGTGGAAAGTACCAGCTGTGTTTCGCAAAGTTAATGCTTACAAAATCTATGTATATTTATTTTTAACACACAGAAACTTTTCTTTTTTCGAGAAACTAGAGCTTTTAAATTCTAAATTTGTAGACGGCAGGTTGACTATTTAAGTGGTTTCATCATGTGTATTACACGGCTCACGTTTAAGAGTATTGGCGGTAAAGTTCGAGACCAAGTCTGGCACAAATGGTTAATTTGACAGGATATTTGAATTTCGAGCAAGAACTCTAAGCGTTCGGGTGAGCTGTTGCATAACAATGAGAATTGTTAAAGTCAGGATATTACACTGTCCAATAGCATTAATGTGACCAACTTTCAAAAGCCTTAATAACCACCTATTGCCGTGTCAGATGTACAAGAAGAGAGTCAATGAGGTTCTGTTCTGGAAGATACCGACAGGGATGTGGAGCAACGCCGAACCCAATGCCGTGGCCAGCTGCGCTAGGTTTCTCGGTTGAGTATCCTTGGCGCGGACAGCTCGATCGAGGTGGTCCCACAGATTCTTGATTGGGTAAATCCAGGGAATCTTGTTGTCAGGGGAGCGCTGTAAACTCATTCTATTGCTCCTTGAACCGCACACGCTCACTGTGAGATGTGTGATATGCTGTATTCACCTGCTGGTAGATGCCACCGTGCCGAGGAAAAACAAATTGCATGTAGGAGTGGAAACAGTCTCCAAGCATAGATGCATACTCGTTTTGATCATCCAAGGAATGCCATGATAACATTCTCCAGGCCATAACAATCCTTTCATGTTGCAGGATGTTTGCTTTCAGACGTTTCACACCGTATACGACAATGGCCATCTGTCCGATGGAGCATAAAACGTGATTCATCTGGAAAGGCTACCTGTCGCCGCTCAGTGGACGTCCAGTTGCGGTATTGTGGTGCAAATTCCAGCCTTCGTCGCCGATGAACAGCAGCAGTAGCGTTCGTTGTACAGTCGTTTAGGAGACACCGTCGGTGGCTCCTTGGTTCGTCCGTCAGGGCGGTCAGTTGCTCTACTGTTGCACATTTACTGTTTGGCTTCGATAACGATTTCGCTAGTGCTGCCAAAAGCGGAGAAAATCAGCACTACTTGAGAGATATTCGTTTGTCGTTGAGCGCTGCCAGCGTCAAGAGGCCCCTAGACACGAAGTGTTATGAAAGGCTTGTGTCCCTTAGCAAGTAACTTACGTGAGCACTTGCTGAGTCGTTTACATTAGAACAAAAACCTACTCAAGTTTACGAGGTGCATTCAAGTTCTAAGGCCTCCGATTTTTTTTCTCAGGACTGGAAAGAGATAGAAACATGCGCATTGTTTTAAAATGAGGCCGCGTTCATTGTCAATACGTCCCAGAGATGGCAGCACCGTAAGGCAGATGGAATTTTAACGCCAGCGGCGAGAATGAGAACTGTTTTAAATACTTAAAATTGCGACGTTTTCCTTACTTGAACAGCGTGCAATCATTCGTTTTCTGAATTTGCGTGGTGTGAAACCAATTGAAATTCATCGACAGTTGAAGGAGACATGTGGTGATGGAGTTATGGATGTGTCGAAAGTGCGTTCGTGGGTGCGACAGTTTAATGAAGGCAGAACATCGTGTGACAGCAAACCGAAACAACCTCGGGCTCGCACAAGCCGGTCTGATGACATGATCAAGAAAGTAGAGAGAATTGTTTTGGGGGACCGCCGAATGACTGTTGAACAGATCGCCTCCAGAGTTGGCATTTCTGTGGGTTCTGTGCACACAATCCTGCATGACGACCTGAAAATGCGAAAAGTGTCATCCAGGTGGGTGCCACGAATGCTGACGGACGACCACATGGTTGCCCGTGTGGCATGTTGCCAAGCAATGTTGACGCGCAACGACAGCATGAATGGGACTTTCTTTTCATCGGTTGTGACAATGGATGAGACGTGGATGCCATTTTTCAATCCAGAAACAAAGCGCCAGTCAGCTCAATGGAAGCACACAGATTCACCGCCACCAAAAAAATTTCGGGTAACCGCCAGTGATGAAAAAATGATGGCGTCAGTGTTGTGAAAAATGTGTACGTCTGCAGGGCGACTACGTCGAGAAGCAACGCCAGTTTCATCGATTTCGGGTGAATAGTTAATTAGAAAAAAAATCGGAGGCCTTAGAACTTGAATGCACCTCGTACTTCTTCAAGCCACTGGGGCAAGTTTATTTCAGGAACTTGCTGCAAGTACTTGTTGAAGAAGTGCAGCTATCCTTAAAAATCAGAGCAGTCGCCACTGCTGTTGCATTATTATTAATGAACAAAATTCGTGACGAAACAGAAAAATTAAAAAATAGGAAAGTGTTTCAGGAGTCATAGTGATGTTACCAAGAAACGCTATTCAATTAACTAAAATCAGAGGAGTTCACTTACATTAAAAAACATGAGGATATCGTATACAAATTTCGAACATCTCTCGTCGAATGTACAATCAAGTATTTGCTAACAGGAAACAAAAACGCGGCGCGGTATCTCACCAAGGGACTGCGTTTTAATTCCTCTTCGATTTTTGCTAGCAGTATTTCCTACTTTTACCTCAAAAGTTTACCGTAACATTGAAAAATCAGCTAAAACTTAAAGACATCTGTACTGCCATTTTACTTGGCCTACTGAAGAAAAAAATTGATTGGTAAATTTATTTCGTACTTCCTTTACTCGTGGCGCCAATTATACGTGTTTAATGGTTTCAATGGTATTTTTGTTTCGGCCCATCTGTCTTCGTGCCATTTTCCTCTTCGACACACATTTTCGCACCGTAATAAACACGCACAACTGCTGTGAGTTCGAGAAAAGCTTCCATGAAATGACAAATTTGGAAAGTACTTGCAGCAAGATGCAAGAACTACAATGATTGTTCACCCGCAGCGGAGTGTGCGCTGATTTGAAACCTCCTCACGAATTGAAACTGTGTGGTGGACCGGGACTCGAACCTGGAAATCCGAGCCAACACAGTTTCAATCTGTCAGAAAGTTGCATTCAAGAAACTGTTTCCACTCCTTGCGAACTGCTTGATGTTCGACGAAACTAGTGGATAAAATCACTGAGAGCAGAGGCCACAGAGTAGCCTTTTGCCGCCCTACAAGTGTGATCTACATCTGACAGATTTGGCATAGACCAAAATAAAACAATTTCACGGAGAACAACGTCACTGATGAAATTTCTAAGGAAATATTGCAGAACCTTGTTAATGTTGCTTTCCTTTCAATTACTGCACTAGAGTGCCAAGGTTACTACAGGAAAGTACAGCACCTGGAGCAGGAATATTGGAAACGAGATGGAATAATGGAAATGGTCATTGATGAAGCTATCATCAATACCACGCCCTCAAGCGATGATGGTGATGATCTTGAATCAAACAAAAATGACAGTGATCTTTAGTGAGCAACATTTTGACATTTCTTTCAGGCACAGTTAATTACCCTTTGTCAACATTATTACTGAGCTGTGTTTAACAAATGCAATTTGCAAACAGATTCTAAAAATCCGTTTTTTACTCTCGATTCATAGTGTCTTAAGTTGTACATTCATCTACTTTCATTTTTCATTATTTTCGATAAATAGTAATAAATAACTTATATATAAAACTCTCGAGAATGAATATGTCAACAAATAGGTGTCGACTATGTGTACAAACTGTATCTTAACTCACACACAAAGAAAAGAATACCTATTACAAGAATGCTTTACCAGTTTCTTAAAAAAATACAAAAATGAATTGTGATCTTATGAATGGATTGTTTCCTCAAAACGATATAGTAACAGATTCACACTTACACTATGTAATCAAAAGTATCCGGACACCTCCAAAAACATACGTTTTTCATATTAGGTGCAGAATGGGGCGCTCCGCGGAACTCACGGACTTCGATCGTGGTCAGGTGATTGGGTGTCACTTCTCTCATACATCTTTACACGAGATGTCCACACTCCTGAACATCCCTAGGTCCACTGTTTCCGATGTGATAGTGAGGTGAAAACGTGAAGGAACACGTACAGCACAAAAGCGTACAGACCTCGTCTGTTGACTGACAGAGACCGCTGACATTTGAAGAGGGTTGTTATGTGTAATAGGTAGTCATCTAACCAGACCATCATACAGGAATTCCAAACTGCATCAGGGTCCACTGCAAGTACTATAACAGTTAGGCGGGAGGTGAGAAAATTTGGATTTCATGTTCGAGCGGCTTCTTATAAGCCACACATTACGCTGATAAATGCCAAACGACGTCTAGCTTGTTGTAAGGAGCGTAAACATTGGACGATTGAACAGTGGAAAAATGTTGTGTGGAGTGACGAATGACGGTTCACAAGCCAGCGTGTATACAGCCAGCAGTAAAATTTGGAGGCGGTGGTGTTTTTCATGGTAGGGGCCGGCAGCCCTTGTTGTTTTCCGTGGCACTATCACAGCACAGGCCTACATTGGTGTTTTAAGCACCTCCTTCCTTCCCATTGTTGAAGAACAATTCGGGAATGGCGATTGCATCTTTCAACACGATCGAGCATCTGTTCATAATGCACGGCCTGTGGCGGAGTGGTTACACGACAATAACATCCCTGTAATGGACTGGCCTGCGCAGAGCCCTGACCTGAAACCTATAGAACACCTTTGGGATGTTTTGGAACGTCGACTTAGTGCCAGGCCTTATCGACCAACTACGATACCTCTCCTCCGTGCGGCAGTCCGTGAAGGATGGGTTGCCTTTCCCCAAGAAACCGTCCAGCATCTGGTTGAACGTATGCCTGCGAGAGTGGAAGCTGTCACCAAGGCTAAGGGTGGGCCAACACCATACTGAATTCCATCATCACCGATGGAGGGCGCCAAGAGCTTGTAAGTCATTTTCAGCCAGGTGTCCGGATACTGTTGATCACATAGTGTACAAGAACAATTTTCATAACGTGTCCTCTGGATTTCGTAGATCTCCATGCTATGGCATCTTGGATACGGTCAAGATTTTCATTTGCGCTTTATAAACTGCTGTGAACCTTTTTGCGGCGTTCATAAACTTGATTATGGGCAAGCTGATCTTTGACGGCAACCAACATCAACCAAGCAGCAGTTGGACAAAGGCTCCCCACTCTCTACATGACAAACCACTTCGCGTGCAGCGTAGCGCCTTTCTTTCATACAACGGACGGCACCATTGCATCTACAAAAGATTTCTATACAAACGTTCATAATTCCCCTCTCGTGCAAAACAGGCAATTGTCCAATGCCAGGACGTGGTTCCGACAAACACCATACTACTGCTCGATAAAGACGCAGTAGTTCTAGAGGTCTCTTCGGAATACGAAAATGTTAAGGATCATTTTCACTCAATACAGACTCGACAGTAATCTATATGTGAATCGTTTTAAGAAATTTTACTACGGAGGAAATAAACTGAGAATACCTTTTTCTTGTTATATGCCAAAAGCTAGTCTGTTCTGTGGCTGATAATGAGGATTTCTGAGAAAAATCTATCAACATTAAACTTCGTAATCCTGGACCAAAAATACCCTGGAGCACTTTCGAGTTGACGGAAGGTCGTATCAGAGGGTAAGTGGTGTATTAGAACCAACGATACACCTTAAAAAGCACTGATTCCGAACTCTAAAAACAAATACTACGAAAAAATACTACAGAAAAAACTGGAATATTAGAAGAGGTGTATGTATCAACAACTAAGCGCATGGGGAATACCGCATAAGATTGAAATGGAATAGATCAGAACTACGCGAATCTTACATGATGTGATTCCTGCACCACAGCCCACAAAACCTTCCCAGGAGATGATTGTATGGCATTGATGCAATCCCTCGGGCATGGGTGTATGTGTTTGTCCTTAGGATAATTTAGGTTAAGTAGTGTGTAAGCTTAGGGACTGATGACTTTAGCAGTTAAGTCCCATAAGATTTCACACACATTTGAACATTTCAACCGAGTTGCAAGTCGTTTCAGTTGACGCCTCATTGGGCGACGTGCGTGTCGATGATGATGAGTACAACACAACACCCAGTCACCGAGCACAGAAAATCTCCGACCGGATCGCGAATCGAAGCCGGGCAGTCAGATGCGATGGCCATTGAGCTACCCTTCCAAGCACTATCACATTCATTCATCCGGCGACGACACAACTATATTCGTCGAGAATGCCATCAACATTTCCTGAGTTGTTCCAAACTAAAAAAAAAAGAAGAGGTATTCTCTGGTTTGGGGCAGAGATGCATTGCAGATGTTAATAATTACTCAGTTCTCGCTCCACATTTCATACGAAAGTGCAGGAGGTATTCATACAACACCGCTTTGATGAGGTTAGATTGCAAAGCTTCCAATAGGTAGCTTGATTTTTTAACTGTCTTCCTTGAAAAGAACTGGCCTCCTTTACGACACGTGTCGTGAAAAATGATTCACTTGTGTAAGTACGAGGGTGAGTCAAATGAAAACCTTAAATTTGTAATAACAAATCGAAAATCTGTGCTCACTTCCACCAACCGGAAACGAAAAATGGTTCAAATGGCTCTGAGCACTATGGGACTCAACATCTTAGGTCATAAGTCCCCTAGAACTTAGAACTACTTAAACCTAACTAACCTAAGGACATCACACACACCCATGCCCGAGGCATGATTCGAACCTGCGACCGTAGCAGTCCTGCGGTTCCGGACTGCAGCGCCAGAACCGCTAGACCACCGCGGCCGGCCCGGAAACGAAGAGAGAGGGCAAGGAATGGCGCCATTCCTCATCACCAAAACCAAATAAATTTTGAATAGAACCATCAGAAGGGAAGGTTATGCTGACTCTCTTTTGGGACGAAAAAGGCGTCATTTTGGAGCATTACATGCCTTGAGGGACCACTGTCACCAGTGCATCATACACAGGTCTCCTACAAAATCATCTGCGGCCTGCAATCAAATCAAATCGACGTGGATTGCTGTCAGCAGGTGTCCTTTTGCAACACGACAATGCAAGGCCCCACACTGCCCGTACAACAGTTGCAATAATCACAGACCTGCATTTTGAGTGTCTCCTCATCCACCATACTCACCAGACCTTGCCCCAAGTGATTTCCATATGTTTTGACCACTCAAAGACGCAATGGGAGGAAAGAAGTTCCGTTCTGACGAAGAGGTACGCCACGCGTTGCATGAGTGATTGCGCGGACTACCCAAAGAAGTTTTTCTAAAGGAATTTATGCACTTTGTAAGCCCTGGAGGACTTGCATTGAGCGTGGGGGAGATTATGTTGAAAAGTGATTTAGCTTTGTAACACTTCTGCACAATAAATAATATTTAAAAAAATATTTAAGGTTTTCATTTGACTCACCCTCGTACAAAAGGAGATAATTGGGCGAGGTAATTCGTTTGTAATCTTCGGTATACATCGTTGGTTGATCTGGGGGGGGGAGGGGGGGGGGGGGAGGACCAAACAGTGAGGTCGTCGGTCCCATCGGATTAGGGAAGGATGGGAAAGGAAGTCGGCCATGCCCTTTCAGATGAACCATCCATCCCGGCAATTGCCTGAAGCTATTTAGGGAAATCACGGAAAACCTAAATCAGGATGGCTGGACGTTGGTTTGAACCGTCGTCCTCCCGAATGCGAGTCAGTATACATGCCGATCTTGCAAATTCCTGCTTTCTCATGTAGTGACCCTTCTTGCTTAATTAACTAATCATGAACTGCTTCAGACAAGATCTCTCACCGTCTCTCTTCTTTTGGCTTGTCTTTACACTCCCTCCTTCGTTCCCTCTTCTATCAACTTTCGATTACTTAATTCAGTTTCTATTAGTTTTACTACAAAAATGTTGTGATAGTAACACAAATTCCATTGAATCCAAAAACTTGTTTTCACATCTTCTCAAAATATCTCGCTTCAAATTACACTGTTTGTTCAAAAGTATCCTGACAAGTATCAGTGGGCATCAATATGGAGTGTGTCCACCCTACCGAGCGAGGTGGTGCAGTGGTTAGCACACTGGACTCGCATTCGGGATGACGACGGTTCAATCCCGCATCCGGCCATCCTGATTTAGGTTTTCCGTGAATTCCCTAAAACGCTCCAGACAAATGCCGGGATGGTTCCTTTGAAAGGGCACGGCCGACTTCCTTCTCCATCCTCCCCTAATCCGATGAGACCGATGACCTCTGTGGTGTCACCGCCAGACACCACACTTGCTAGGTGGTAGCTTAAATCGGCCGCGGTCCATTTAGTACATGTCGGACCCGCGTGTCGCCACTGTGTGATCGCAGACCTAGCGCCACCACAAGGCAGGTCTCGATATACGATAGAGCACTCGCCCCAGTTGTACGGACGACATTGCTAGCGACAATACGGACGAAGCCTTCCTCTCATTTGCCGAGAGACAGTTAGAATAGCCTTCTGCTAAGTCCATGGCTACGACCTAGCAAGGCGCCATTAGCCTTACCTAGTTTTAGAGTTATCGTATAAATGTCTCAAGAAGAACGCTGTATTAATCAAAGAATAAAAGTTAAGTATAAAGCAGCTACGTACTTTTCTTGCTACCATTCAATAGTTATCCTGTTCCAGACTTGACGCCAGTCGGCGTGTGTGTACGCGTGCCTTTCTTTCGGCTCCCTTCCCAGTGTGGCGTAGCAAACTTGTTACGCCACAACAGATTGGCGACGAGAATGGGATACGAACCCATGCGTGCATAGCACATTGGATTGTACAGGTTCAAAAGGCTGCCGTTCGGGTGTGCATCCGCCCCTGCATTGTTTCAGCAATATTTACAAACTATTTGTGTGTCGGTCCCTACTGCAGCAAACTATCTGGACGATATAGTGATCTCCGGACAGACAGAAGAAGATCATCTTGCGAACCTACGAACGTTATTTCAGGTCTTGCGACAAAATGGTCTTCGCTTGAGGAAGGACAAATGTGTGTTTTTTACTCGTGACTTACCATACCTGGGCCATGTCATCAATGCCCAAGGCATACATCCGAGTCCAGAGCACCTCCGTGCCATACAAGATTTGCCTTCCCCTCAAAATGTGAAGCAGCTGCAGAGTGTGTTGGGTAAAATTACCTACTATCATCGCTTTCTGCGCCATGCCTCTTCCATTTCAGCTCCGCTTCATCGCTTACGCCGTAAGGGTGTTCCGTTCGTCTGGATGACGGAATGCGAACACGCCTTTCGCCAGTTGAAATCGGCGTTGCTTTCTAATACTTGCCTCACGCCTTTCGATCCCCGGAAACCCCTTTTGTTGATGGTAGATGCATCGGATTTCGGGATCGGTGCTGTGCTTGCGCACAAAGTTGGTTCGCATGATCGCCCTATTGCTTTTGCGTCAAAATTGCTCTCGTCTGCGCAAAGAAATTATTCACAGATAGAGAAAGAAGCTTTGGCTCTCGTGTTTGGTGTTACTAAGTTCCATGATTTCTTGTATGGTCGTCACTTTACCATCATCACAGACCACAAACCTTTGACATCGCTTTTTCATCCGAACAAGCCTGTACCTCCACGTACAGCGCAGAAATTCATTCGCTGGTCTATTTTCCTCTCGCAGTACCGCTACGATATCTTGTATCGGTCCACTGCTAAGCACGGAAACGGCGATGCGTTGTCCCGTTTGCCTATTGCTTTTGCGTCAAAATTGCTCTCGTCTGCGCAAAGAAATTATTCACAGATAGAGAAAGAAGCTTTGGCTCTCGTGTTTGGTGTTACTAAGTTCCATGATTTCTTGTATGGTCGTCACTTTACCATCATCACAGACCACAAACCTTTGACATCGCTTTTTCATCCGAACAAGCCTGTACCTCCACGTACAGCGCAGAAATTCATTCGCTGGTCTATTTTCCTCTCGCAGTACCGCTACGATATCTTGTATCGGTCCACTGCTAAGCACGGAAACGGCGATGCGTTGTCCCGTTTGCCTGTTGCTGAGGATAGAGCATTCGATTCTTCCGAACTTGCTTGCCTGTTCATTGATTCGGAAACCGATGAAGTGATCGAATCGTTTCCGATTGATTTTCGTCGTGTAGCTACAGCCACAGCTGCTAACCCTGTCCTTGCTACCGTTTTGCGTTTTGTTGCTACGCAATGGCCTTTGTCAAAGTCTCGGATCGAGGATCGGTTGGTTCGCCGATTTTTTGCTCACAAGGAGAGACTTTTTGTTCGACGTGGTGTTTTGTTGTTGCGTTCTGATAATGATCAGTCCAGAGTCGTGGTCCCACGTTCGTTACAGTCCTCTGTTTTACAGCTTCTTCACCAAGGACATTGGGGTATAGTGCGGACGAAACAACTTGCTCGTCAGCACTGTACTTGGTTCGGAATCGATGCTGCGATTACGAATATGTGTTCTTCTTGCATGGCGTGTGCCACACACCAATCCGCACCGCCGCGGAAAGTCTTTGCATGGCCAAAAGCCACTTCCCCTTGGCAACGCTTGCACATTGATTTTGCTGGTCCGTTCTGGAATGCTCGATGGTTGGTTCTGGTCGATGCCTTCAGTAATTTTTCTTTTGTTGTCCGGATGTCTTCCACGACGTCCTCCGCCACCATCCAAGCGTTGTCTGCTATCTTTTGCATTGAAGGTCTTCCGCAGACTATTGTTTCCGACAATGGCCCACAATTCATGTCCGCAGAATTTCATTCATTCTGCCAGGCCAATGGTATTCAACATCTGACATCCGCGCCGTTTTCGCCTCAGTCAAACGGTGCCGCTGAACGATTGGTCCGGACTTTCGAGTCACAGATGTTGAAATTGAAAGAGTCGCATTCTCGGGAGGACGCATTGTTGCTCTTTTTGTCTTCGTATCACTCTCAGCCCCGAGATGGTCGCTCGCCAGCTGAGTTGCTCCACGGTCGTCCTCATCGAACCTTGATGTCTTTGCTGCATCTGCCGCATCAGGTTCCTGTGCAGCGGCAGACTCCTGCTTTTGCTCCAGGCGACGTTGTATATTATCGCAACTATCGAGGTTCACGGCGTTGGCTCGCAGGGCGCATTCTTCGCTGCCTCGGCCGCGCAATGTATTTGGTTTTGGGGGCCTCTGGTGAGGTGCGTCGGCATCTCAATCAGCTGCGCCTTTGTCGTCGCACAGGTTCTGCCGCTCCCCGTCTGCTTTCAGAGACGGTGCCGTCCGGTCAGCGCCCTGGGGACCCATCTACTGGTTCGCCTCATCCCCAGGTGTTACCGACGATGCCTTCCATTTTGCCCCATGGCGACGCGCCGCCGCAGCAGCCGCCGCCGCCGCCGCCGCCGCCGCCTGTTCTCCCGCCGGCGCCGCCCGCATTCGACGCTTCGCTGCAGCCGCCAAGCGCCTCCCTGGGTCACGAGGCGCCGATCGCTTCCCGTCACCAGCCGTCCCCCGCCATGGACCTCTTGCCCGCTCCGGACCACATGACGTCATCGCGCGTCGGGTACCCCGACGCAATGGAGGTCGACCCTTCGGCCCCTCCTGTCTCATTACGGGCGCATACACCGCATGTTGACGTGCACTCTGGACTAGGTTTTCAGGCGTTTCCTAGATCCCCTCGGACCGAATGGCCGGGTGCGGGTGGCACAGCCTCGCCTGTTGTTAGGCTCCCCACCTCTTCGCATACGTCAACATGGGGTCCTCCCCACGGCGGGCGGAAGCCTTATAACACGACCGTTCGCCGATTTGCGGGGGAGGAATGTGGTGTCACCGCCAGACACCACACTTGCTAGATGGTAGCTTAAATCGGCCGCGGTCCATTTAGTACATGTCGGACCCGCGTGTCGCCACTGTGTGATCGCAGACCTAGCGCCACCACAAGGCAGGTCTCGATATACGATAGAGCACTCGCCCCAGTTGTACGGACGACATTGCTAGCGACAATACGGACGAAGCCTTCCTCTCATTTGCCGAGAGACAGTTAGAATAGCCTTCTGCTAAGTCCATGGCTACGACCTAGCAAGGCGCCATTAGCCTTACCTAGTTTGAGAGTTATCGTATAAATGTCTCAAGAAGAACGCTGTATTAATCAAAGAATAAAAGTTAAGTATAAAGCAGCTACGTACTTTTCTTGCTACCATTCAATAGTTATCCTGTTCCAGACTTGACGCCAGTCGGCGTGTGTGTACGCGTGCCTTTCTTTCGGCTCCCTTCCCAGTGTGGCGTAGCAAGCTTGTTACGCCACAACAACCTCGATGTTTGGTCTCTCCCCCCAAACAACCCAACCCAGCCCTGTGTCCACCCTTCGCCTTTATGTCGAACTATGCTGGAGACACTTCCAATGAGGTGCCTGAATGTCTGGAGAAATGGCAGCCCATTCGTCCTCAAGAGGCGAAACCAGTGAAGATAGTGATGCTTGACGCTATACTGGAGAGAATTCGACGTTCCAAAAGTCTTCCTTTGGGTTCAAGTCGGGACTCTGGGCAGTCCACTCCATTTCAGGCATATTACTGTCCACAAACCACTGTCTCACAGATGGTGCTTTACGACAGGGTACATTGTCATTCTGATACAATCACCTTATCCGAACTGTTCCTCTACTGAATGCAGTACACAATGCTATAAAATATGTTCATGTCCTTCCGCATTTAGCATTTACTTAAGCGCAAGAAGAGGACCTCAGCGAAGAACAACCCCATACCGTAATACTGCCTCCTCCATACTTCACCGTTAGGAGTACACGTGACGGCAGGTAAAGTTCTACAGGCATTCGGACTGCCATAGAGTATATTGCGACTCATCACTCCGAATCACTCGTTTCCAGTCATCCACTGTCCAGTGTCCACTGGCGCCGCTCTTGACACCACCGAATGCGTCGCTTAGCATTGACTAACGGAATGTGTGGGTCATGCGGAGCTACCCGGCCTTTGCACCCCATTCTCTTTGCCTCTCCACGCAAAGCCATTTTGCTCACTGGATTGCTGGTAGCACTATGGAACTCACGAGTGATTCCTTCCACTGATTTCACGCGATTTTTTACAATCCCCTTCACAGTGCTCGATGGTTTCCGTCCGTCACTATATGAGGTCTCCCTGGTCTTGGTTTAGTTGAGGTTGCTGCTACGCGTTTTCATTTCTTAGTCACATCATCAACAGTCGACTTGAACAGTTTTAGAAGTTTTGAAACGTTCTGACGGAGCCGTCACTCAGGTGACATCCAGTGACAAGTCCACGTCCGATGTCACTGAGCTCGCCTGACCGACCCATTCTTCTATTAGTGATTCTCTACAGACGACACAGCACTCCCCTGCCCCTTCCATACTGGCGTGTCATCTAGTGTTCAACTGCATATTGGGGGTGCCCGAATGCTTTTCACCAAATAGTGTATTTGTGCTAGTCCATTCTTTCACGCCACTTCATTAAGGTCCAAGTGAGTCAAAGTTTCAGAGGTTAACGCCTGCTTCTAAGCTACCCCTTGAGTAGCAAACGTTGACGAACAGTAAGTGGAACACTCTGCAATGGATCTAACAGGATTGCGCCGTTACACGACTGCTACAACAACGAAGCGTCAGCGTACAAGCTGGCGCCACTACCGAGCAGTTATCTTAGCGGTAAGCCTTGGCGTCTCTAACTTCGGTGATCTGCAGTGTCGTTGGATGTCGTTCTGGACACTGGTTCCTGTTCTTAATTTGTTTCTAAAGTCACCCTCGACGAGATTTGAATTTTGTTAGTGTCTTTTTGTTATACCTAGCAAATACCAGTTGATGATGACGTCGAAATTTCGTCAAAAGAAAACGGCGAATTAATGCACCTACAAAGCCGGAAACTTGGGAATTGTCAGTTACGCCGAGAAAAACTGAAATATCACGTAAAACGTACCCGTGCAAGGTGCAGGGTCAGTATTTTCTTACTCTGAAAATCAAATATTCGTATGGCATATTTTGGCCGGGAGTGCAAGTCTTTTTATTTCACCCACTTCGGCGACTTGCGTGATGATGATGATGAAATAATGGTGAGGATAACGCAGTCCCTTTATGGAAGATAGTTATCGTTTTCTAAGTGTGATGCTTATATCGTCCATGTTTCGTCTTTGTCGATTTACCTACGCTCCGCCGTATGCAGAATGCGTTTGTATCTTCAGCAGTTTCTTTGGTTCAAAATGGTTCAAATAGCTCTGAGCACTATGGGACTTAACATCTGAGGTCATCAGTCCCCTAGAACTTAGAACTACTTAAACCTAACTAACCTAAGGACGTCGTACACATCCATGCCCGTGGCAGGACTCGAACCTGCGACCGTAGCGGTCGCGCGGATCCAGACTGAAGCGCCTAGAACCGCTCTGTCACAGCGGCCGACAGCGTCTTTGGAACAACATGTTAAATGTTTTTGTTTTCGCTGAATAGCATTCTGTTTTATATTACGATTTATTTTAGGGCTTTTTACACGTACGATAATATGATACCGGATACTCTGAAGTATTCTGAAATATGGTCATAACTTCTGTTTTCCAATGTAAGCGCGTTGGATGTTGCGAGTGCATGTGCTTCTACAATTACATCTAAAGTGCCGTTAAAGCTTAAAGGCATAATGCGGAACTTCCTATGATTACCATGGTGACTTAAGTACAGTTTACGTGTGAAAAATCGAAATCTGTTTATACAAATGTGGTAAATGTAATGTGGGAACGAGGTGGATACTCCGGCTATATTGAACTCCGACGTTGTGTGAGGAAATGTGTAAATGACTGTAAAACACCTGAAGAAGGACACAAGCCCAAAACGGCCGTGTGTTAAAAAGAAATCACCTTCTGCTGAGACTGGTAGCTACTATTACTCTACACCCTCTTCCAGTTGTATTTTATGCCCGTTTTCCAGGCAAAGTTCAGCTTCGAACGACTTCTCAAGCTCCCTTTGTTTAAAGGCAAGCCGTTAAAACCGGGCAATCGAAGAGCTGTGTCGTCTTTAACGTGACGTAACATACCCCATATCTCTGAGACAGGTCTGAATTCTGGTCTCAGTTCAAGTCTCTGCAACACGCGTGCTACCTTGCTGTTAGTTGCTCCACAGTATGGAAAGAATGTAATCGACTTTGCCTCTATCGTCGATTCACGATGCGTCCTTCGTCGGTGTCACCTGAAGAGTTTGCAATGCCTCCCTTGCTGCAACCATTTTCTCTGGACAGGCGTCTGAAGTGTTAAAATTCAAATTGTACGTGGTTGTTGCCAGAAATAATGTTTGCTCGTTGTACCTACGTGTTCAGGAGTGCTTTCTCGTGTACAGGGTACTGAAAATTATTTGCGGTTAAGTACCAGTTAGTGTGCTTGGTTTTCCGGTACACTGAATGAATAAGATGGGCTACTGCCTTCCGCACAATTAAAGGTTCCAAGAACTATAGCTTGCCGTCCCTCTCCATCTCGATGGTAAATTTAATGTTTGGATGGACACTGTTCATGTGATCAAAGAACCACTGCAGTGCATTTTTTAACGGGGTACTCACATCAGGAAGCTGTCATCAGGTACAAGGTAGCAAAATTCAGAGCTTGCTCCTCAAAGTGTTTCATGAAGAAGTTCGCAACAGCTGCAGACAATGGGGATCCCTTCCTTGTGCCATCAGTCGTCCCGTAATATCCATCGTAGTAGAAGACGTACGTTGGCTTTAGGATGAGGCAGAACAACTCGACAGTCCCAGGTGGGAAATGATGAACCAAAAGATCCAACATGTCTTATACAGGCACTCTTGTAAAAAGTGACACTACATCCGGATTAACCATTACGCCATCATTTTGAGTGTCTCTGCAAATGTCTGCGAGTTACCAGATGTTTTGCATTCTATAAGTGGTTGCACCTGCGGCTGCAGAATCCGAAATGCGTTTGATTTTCTGATTTCGGTTTACGTAAGATCTGACGAATACAGCTGAGAATTTAAAGCAGACATGTTAAATCACCTTACCTCTTCTCAACACTTAAAGCTGTCTTTTTTCTTCATCCATGTTATTCAGTGTCAGTCCGCTCTTTTTTACGTCTGTGGCAATATTTTCCTCATCTACGTCATTTAGTGTCCACCTACTCATGATAAGAGACTTTTGCGAACTGTTGTTATCGTGCACTGTGATACGACCGATCGAGTAGGATAATCAGCGTATAGCTTATCGACTAGTTTAATGCTTCTACTATAAGGACAGATTGACAAATCTGGTAAATTTGGTTGGAAGAGCAACAAGTTTGGTTAAACTGAGCATTTGTTTGGAAACATCAGATACATTCGACTTTCAGTTGTTAGGTGGCAAGCATCTTACCAGTTAGTGCAGGTACTACATAAAGAAACAGAAGTTCCATGTCAGCATCAAAATTTTTATTTATTTGTAATATCTGCTTCTAGCCCTTTTTTTCGAGTATAACATATATATTTCTTAATACAAATATCATACGACAGTATTCAGTGTAACAAAACCAAAGAGATAATAAAAAGTAAAGTACACGTGAGTACACCAGGAGAAATGATCTTTGTTATTGGTCTATAAAACCTATAACATTATCAATGTTGAGCTCTCTCGGACTGTCTGTGAAACTAATTAGACTCTTGTATTGTCTTGGGTGTTATCTTTTGTACACGTGATTAATATTATTGAAATAATAATCAATTTTTTAAAAAAATAACTCTCGTGTTATTGATTTAAAGCTACCCTCCCGTCAGTACAATGTTTTTCAGATTTCAGCGCCATTTTTGAGAGCCATTTTGCTCTATTTTGATTTTCTTAATATTTCCCAAACAGGGCCTGCCATATTTTGTAAAAGAAGTGCAATTGCTTTTCAGATTAAATTCATTTCCACAGATTATTATTTTGTAATCGTGTGTAAACGCAATTTCACAACATATCGATACCAAAAAGACGATGAGCCTAGCTATGAATATCAATATTCTCTAAAAAGAATTTCAAGTAAGTAAAGGCTTTATTAAAATAATTAAAAGCATATACAAGCCATTGCACATCGTATTGTAGTAAAAGCAATGGGAAACGTTATTTTTTATCTTGTGTTTGGTAACCACCTCAACGTGAATTTCAATTAGAAAAGGGTGGGAACTATAAATCTTGTAGCGTACGAGCCAAACAATAGAATGGCTACGAAATGATAGGATTTATCACGTTTTATGTAAAAGGTAATTTAGTCTTTTATAATAGCGTACTTAAAATTTGTGTTTTGTTTTCCATGTGCACCAATCGCATGAGAGAGAGTGTGACAACAGAAAATGAACGAAAAAGGAGATTAATCGCGGAAACCAACTAAAATTTTTTTTCAAAAGTTTAAATCACGCGCTGCTGGGCTGCCTTAAGCAACGAAAGGTATGAAAATCGCCGTTTTCACTTATCTTTGTGTGTGTCGTTCGGGTAAGGCGTGTAAAGTGAAGAATCGTGTCTCACTTTAGGGTCGATTAATTTATCAAATTTTTTTAAACCCATAAAATATATGGCCGAACTGTAGGACAAATCACGAAGCGCTGATAGATCGTTCCATAATGTACCGCGCACTAATAAATATTAAATCAATATAGTTCATAAATATTACTTTAGCAGAACCGTTAAGGCATTGGCAAGTATTCGATTACAATAAAAGCTATTTGTTTAACTAAAATGGGAAAAACGGAAAAACCAAAACAAACGACTACCTTAGACAATACCGATATGGAATCGGAGATTGATGAGCAAGAAGTAATTGGCACATCAATCAAAAATCTTGATTCTATCGTAACTGATAAAGAGATGTCGGCAGAATGTGAGCAAACTTCTCAGACGCTACCCGGATCGTTCACTGATTATCGTAAATTTTTTGAATAAATCGCTCTAATTAATCGCTCTGCATTACATACTGAAGTAAATGCACAGTTCAGTTCAAACATGGATAAGAACTTTGACCGTTTGGCATCTGTAATAGTAACAAGAATTAATTCTCAGTTAAAACAAAACTTTCAGTGTATTAGGGCGGAATTTACTGAACTAAAGAAAGCATACAAAGATTTGGCGGCGACTGTGCGTAATTCGTCTCGGCAGGTCAAACCTGCACAGGGAACAATAGAAGACACCTTTGAGCAATTTGCTAGACAAGTGCAGAACGTTGCTGCAGAGCAAGACAAACACGTACAAGAAAAATTTGAGAAGAAAAATAAAATAATTACCCTTCACTTTTTTCACTGGTTTAACCAAAAGGACGATCAGCTGAGGGAGTGTTTTCAGAATGAACTACCGGTGATAGTACAAGAAGCTACAAACGAAGCTTTGTTAGCCTGTAATGGAACTAATGAAGTGGATAACAGAATGTCGTAATGGCATGATAAGGTAACTGAAGAAGTGAAGAAAATCAAAATGGAAGTTTCAGCAGGAAAGGGTGTGGCTAAAGATAGCAAGCCTGTTACGAACAGAACTGTTGAAACACACACTGATTCGCCGCGTGCAGTGGAGGTGAACAGCTGTGAAGTAGCGAGTGCTAGTCTGTCAACCAGTTACTTAGCGTGTGACGTGCGGGCGGCTCCCCTCCCTCAAATCAACCAATCAACCAACTTATTGACGAGAGTCTACTAAAGTACAGACAATTTCAGACGTTCACTCCGAACGAAAAAGGCCCACACCCGGTGATTTTTATAAGGTTTTTGGAGTGCAATGCGTAAAACGTAGACCGACAAGCAAAAAATTCAGTTCTTGTACGCATGTATCCTTGGGGTTGGTGCATTGTGGGCAAATGGCACAGGAGATTACTGTCAAACGTAAGCACAGTCCGAAAAAACATTACTGAGTAAATATTGGTGAAATAAAGTGCAAGAACGACATCGATGGGAAGTGTTTCACCCTGATTCACACAATAGCAGACAGGGGATCCGCTGGAAGTATTTTGAAAAATATATTTAAAAAAAAACAGTATTGGGATAAGCCCATGTCGCAGCGAGAAGTAATCTGGCTCTTAAAAGCCAAATAGCCAATACATATCAAAGAAAAATTAATACATGTACAAGAGAAGTAGATCTTTTTG
The DNA here is from genome assembly GCF_023864345.2 of Schistocerca serialis cubense. Classification (NCBI taxonomy): domain Eukaryota; kingdom Metazoa; phylum Arthropoda; class Insecta; order Orthoptera; family Acrididae; genus Schistocerca; species Schistocerca serialis. The sequence continues at coordinate 448,047,529 of NC_064641.1, read as the reverse complement.
ACACTTGAATTAGTTGATCTACTACATGAAGAAGCGAAATTGAATGATGGTAACAGCAGTGATGGGCATTTTACGAAAAGTAACAACCACTATAATAATTGCAATCCTAATGGTGATGGAAAGAACATGACGCTTCGCGCCCCGACCATAATGGTGCAAATAACAAGACTATGAAATGACGGAAATTCGTCACCTTTTAGTAAACACAGGCGACAAACTTGATACAATCCTGGCTATTTCCAGTAAGGAAACAATCATCAAAACCAATGGCAAAATAATCAGCGAAGTTACTTGCGACAGGATGTGAGAAATACACTCAATGTCAGCTGGAAATGCGAACGCGCAGCAAAGCGCGCTTGCACCCAACAATACAGGAGAGCAGAAGTGGCGACATCACCCGCCTGTCAGAGTGATCGAAGTGGAGGAGGATAACAGACCCAGCACCTCAGGGGCAACAGGCTCACTGCGACCACATTGCCCTAGAAAGACGGTCGCGAAAGGAGTAGGGGGCGAGTCCTGCAAGCCACTACACTTAGTGCCAACTACCGTCATTATAGACACCGGAGCTGCAACGAATATCATGTCCTTGGAGCTGAATAAAAGGACTTGTGAAACATCCGCACTACTTACCTTTCCTTTCCAAAACTGTAAATAGGAGGTGCTTTGGGCAACAGGGCTAAAAATGTCCGTGTGCAAACCCAAGTTTTAGTAGAGACAGGTAATAGAGCAATAACAAGCACATTCCTGGTCACTGAGAATTTATTGATGAGCTGCATATGAGGGTAAGACTTTATGCAGTAGTGGAATGCATTGGTCGACCCCTCTTGTGCCAAGTGTATATTACACGTAGGTGGGAAAGAAATAATATTACCACTTATAAGGAGTAAGGCAGGACACAGTATGTTATGTCAGGATGCAAGGATTAGATTCATAGGTTCTAAGGTAATGTCTAAAGACAACAAGTTTCTTTGCTTTTAACAGGACAAGAGTTCATATAAGAAAAATAATGATGGGCAAAGTCGACATATGTGAATTTTGAGCTACAAAATGAATGAACTAAGAGACATGCTGCCGAAAAAGAAGTCGCAAATGGCAGATGCTGTCTACAGGATACTACAAGATTATGAGAATCCCTTAGGAATGTAGTTACCTACTCGCATACACTGAGTCGAACCGTACGAAAGACTCATATTCTCATTAGGAGGTGAAGAAATATACTTAGCGACAAACATGGTTGTTGGTCTCAAAAACATATTTATATGTTTAGTACGTGTGTAAATTCATGTCTATATGTGTGTTGTTGTAAAGGTGATATCAAAGTAAATACTTTGTGACAAAATGTGCTACACCATTTAGCTAGAGACTGATGTTGACAGAAATTAATTTCCATTAGTACATGAGTAGTTCACCAAGTCAATATTTCAAAGAATTTTTTCTGAGTGCAGTACTTCCTTAATGTAATTTAAAGTAATTAGAAGGATTTATGTAGAGTAATACTTACTAAGAATAAATATTAAAGCAATGACGTTCATCTAGAGCAATATAGGCCTAAAGATGACAGATGACGTGAACTATGATCTTTTGTGAATGTAGTGCACAATAGTGTCACCATCTGTCCCGATATATCGTAACCGTCACCGTTATGGACGTTCTTGTGCCGACATCCCGACAAGACCGAATTTTGTCGTGATTTTGCAAAGTAAATGCAGCCTCGTTAGTTTTATTTAGATCAACAAGTTTATATTGACAAGTTCGTCTTGCAGATAGGGGCGCGAACATTCAAGAAAATACCAGATTTCTCCAGTAGCACGGGGCTGCAACTATTTAAGCAGCACCACGCTGAAGAATCGGGCAGTACCAATTTGAATAGCGATCTGATAACAAGACGACCCCTTTTAAACGTAATACGAACAACTAGTGCAAGTTAGTAATGTCTGAAGAGTGCACAGCGGGTATGTAGGGCGTGAAGTGTATAGTGACGTGTACTTCGATAAGTAAAGTGCTATTGTCGATTGTTTACTGTCTAATAAACTTATCATAGCTTACGAGAATGCCTAAGAAGGAAAAGAGAAATTGTCACTTCTCGGATGATTATTCAAAAGAGTGGTCTTTTGTCAAGAAAGGACGTACGGATCAGAAAGCGTTGTGCGAGATTTGCAGTTGTTCCGTCTCAGTAACCCAGGGAGGTACGGCAGATGTGAGGCATCATATTTCTACGAAGAATCATGCAAATAAATTCGCAGTAGCGTCGACATTAAAGCCTATTTCTACATTCATGATTAAAGAAAATATCCAAGAACAATTGCTCGTTACTGTTGCAGAACTACAAACATCTTAAAAATTGTCAAGCATCTTCAGTCCTTCAGTTCTCTTGACTGTACAGTAAAACTGAATGCTGCAATGCATCCTGACTCCAATGTCGCCGCAAAGCAGTCTACAACCAGGACCAAATCTACAACGATTGTTAGCAACATTCTCGCACCACACTCCGTGCCCAAATGCATAGAACAATTGCAAGGAGTTTCATTTTACGGCATAGGCACCGATGCAACGAATATCAAGGATGAAAAGATGTTTCTTTAGTTGTTCAATACTTGAAACTGAAGGAACCCAACAGAAGCTGTTGAAGTTTGATTCGCTGAATGACGAAACCTTGGAGACAACTGCACTGTTTTGTCTAGACACTTTAAGACAACTGCTAATTCCTTTAGATAAATTAATCGCTTTTTGTCGAGACAATACCAATACCAACTTAGGACGCGGCCAGCGGAATGTGTTTCACCAAAAAAATGGAGAAGGAATTGGATACCTTGCCCATATTCTCCACAATACTATACATCATGCACTGCTGAAGTCTTAACTGTCAAAATTGAAATAATCGTCATACAAATATTAATTATTTTTCAATACACGCGGTAAGGACAGAAAGCTGAAAGAATTCTGCTTATTTGTTGACATCAAGCTTCAGATTCTTCTACCTCGCACAAAAACAAGATGACTGTCGTTAATGCCCGCAGTCGAGAGGATTCTGAAGCTTTGAATTCCATTAAAACAGTTTTTTGACACCGAAGTGAGGCCGCCTTGGAATAATTTCAATTTTTTTCAGTAGTCCGATCAGTGAAATTTAATTCATGTTTCTGCAGTCAAACTTGACTCTATTGAAAAACTGTAAAAAGTGTGGAGAAGAATAAAAAATCGATGATTGAGATGAGAAACATATTAATCGATACTCAAATATGTCTGAATGAAAGGAAGACTGCGAATTCTATTGGCATGCAAACCAGACTAAGAAACCTAACCAAGAAAGAATTTGACTTCGAAATTTGAGGAAGAGACAATGGCTTTCACAGCATTTGATTACTTAGAGGAATCGACTATTTCTTTAAATAAATATAAGTATTTGACTGGATGACACTATCTGAAACCTCAAACTGGGTGACGACTGAGAGCATTCTTATATATCTGGCTAAGAATGGTGTTAAGATTTCAGGTGACAACTATTTTCAGGAATATACGTATCTGAGGAACTGTTTTAACTAAGCGTGACTCCGAAGAATGGAAGTCTAAACACTCCGGGGAAGAAAAGGGGATTTACTTTCTTAAGGAAACCGAAAACCCTGAAAGAAAATGCCAAATGCTAATATTACGTGAGTATTTGTTTTTTATTCCCGCACACAACGCCACTGTGGAATGAGTATTTTCGCTGATGTTGGCCCAGTAGACTAATGAAAGAAATCGACTACCACCAGGGACTGAGGAATCAATCTTACAGTGCCAGTTTAACTACAATCTGACTTACGTGGAGTTTTATAAATACGTAAAAGGGAAAAAAAGACTTGCTGAAAAAAGTGAAATCTTCCGAAAAATATGGTATACTAATTACACTCCTCCTCAGAAAAACATAACACCTTGAACGACTAGAGATAGAACGTTCATATTCACAGGACATGTACATTAGTATGTTCTGCAGGAGTGATTAGCTTTTCAGATACCTCGGTTCAGTATGTGTGCCAGCCGCGGTGGACGAGCGGTTCTAGGCGCTTCAGTCCGGAACCGCGCGACTGCTACGGTCGCAGGTTCGTATCCTGCCTGGGGCATGGATGTGTGTGACGTCCTTAGGCTACTTAGGTTTAAGTAGTTCTAAATTCTAGGGGACTGATGACCTCAGATGTTAAGTCCCATAGTGCTGAGAGCCATTTGAATCAGTATGTGTCCTGTTGTCTAGACAGCACAGGGTCCGCCATGGACCCTGATAATTTATTTCATGCGTCATGGCATCGAAGTGTATAAGGTGCGAATTGCGTCCTGTGTTATAACCATCCATGCTGCATTCACCTGGTTCCGAAGTTCATCTGTGACGGTGGGCACTGGGTCACAGTGCTGCACCCGTCCTTTAATCATATCCCACACATTTTCGATTGTTGACAAGTCTCGAGATATGGTTGGCCAGAGCAAAAGGATGACGTTCTGTGACACCAATAAGGCAAATGTTCGTGCAGCAACATGTTATCGTGCATTGCCTTGCTGAAAAATGGCGTCTGGGATGTTGTGCAGAAAGGGTATGCCTACAGGTCGCAGGATGTCATACATGTAGGCCACACTGGTCTCAGTGCCCTGGACACGCAGCAACTGTGATTTTTCGTTGTACCCAATAGCACCCCACACCTTAAGGCCTTGAGTTAGCGTTGTATGTCTTGTGCGAATGCAGTCACTGTGATGCCGCTCCCCACGTCTGCGGCGAACCTGGATCCCACTTGTGTCCCCAGTGACGTCGTCCCATACATTATTGCCGTCTGACACGGCCGACCAGTACGGCCGAGCGGTTCTAGGCGCTTCGGTCTGGAACCGCGAGACCGCTACGGTCGCAGGTTCGAATCCTGCCTCGGGCATGGGTGTGTGTGATGTCCTTAGGTTAGTTAGATTTAAGTAGTTCTAAGTTCTGATGACCTTATTTGTTAAGTCCCATAGTGCTCAGAGCCATTTGAACCATTCGTCTAACACGTTTCTACACATTCGTCAAAGGTAGATGGAGAAGTGGACGACGCACAAGTAACCGATGCCATGATAAATGTAGTGTTTCTCCAGAGCCGAGGAGAACGCAGATCTGCCCAGCAATGCCATTCGGATGAGGTGTCGATCTTGTCGGGGGGTGGTCTGGGTGGTGCACCCTAACTTCGTGTTCTACGGCCTTCTGTGAACCATTCAGCACATACCCGTTGCACTGCCAAAATACTTTGTACCACATTAGCAGCAATTTTCCCACCACATTCTCTCATGCCAATAATGCGCCCTCTTTGACGGTGCAGTTCTCGCATACGTCTGCGAGGCATCTTGCACGTCTGCTCAAGCCGCACTGATCCATCACCTTCGGTTTACAGCAACAACGAGAGCCGCTGGCACTTTTACCGGTAGGTGGCGTTGCGCCGCGATATCGATGTTGATCTGGAACCCGGCGGCCGACATGTCTTGTGAATATGAACGTTCTATCTCTAGTCGTTCAAGGCGTTCTGCTTCCTCTGGACATGAGTGTAGGCTACTTCTGTCGCAACAGGTTACACGTAATTGTGTTCTAAATAAAATGTAATTACATTAAATACACTTTTACTTCATTTCTACAACCCCATCACAGTGTCCCGACGAGGTCCGCTAGATATGGCAACAGTACTGGTCGCACACTTTTAGTTGTCCCCTCTGCGATCGATAAGTCGTCAGGCTTCGCGCAGCTCCAGAATGTTAGCACTCGTTGCCAACCTTTGGTACGTAACCAGACTGTGCGCCATAACAATACGCAGCGGTTGTGAATATACAGGGTGATTCAAAAAGAATACCACAACTTTAGGAATTTAAAACTCCGCAACGACAAAAGGCAGAGCTAACCACTATCTGTCGGCGAATTAAGGGAGCTATAAAGTTTCATTTAGTTGTACATTTGTTCGCTTGAGGCGCTGTTGACTAGGCGTTAGCGTCAGTTGACGCTAAGATGGCGACCGCTCAACAGAAAGATTTTTGTGTTGTTGAGTACGGCAGAAGTGAATCGACGACAGTTGTTCAGCGTGCATTTCGAACGAAGTATGGTGTTAAACCTCCTTATAGGTGGTGTATTAAACGTTGGTATAAACAGTTTACAGAGAATGCATGTTTGTGCAAAGGGAAAAGTTCTGGACGGCCGAGAACGATTGATGAAAATGTAGCACGCATCCAGCAAGCATTTGTTCGCAGCCCAGGAAAATCGACTCGCAGAGCTAGCAGAGAGCTGCAAATTCCACAATCAACTGTATGGAGAGTCCTACGAAAAAGATTAGTTATGAAACCTTATCGTCTGAAATTGGTTCAAGCACTGTCTGCAGCTGATAAGATTAAACGAATCGATTTCTGTGATTTTATCCTTGCTCAAATGGAAACAGATGAATCTTTCGTTTCAAAGATTGTGTTTAGTGATGAAGCAACTTTCCACACTAACGGGAAAGTCAACAGTCACAATGTCTGTATATGGGGCACTGAGAATCCGCGGGAAACAACTCAGTATGAACGTGACTCGCCTAAGGTGAACGTTTTCTGTGCCATTTCAGCCAATAAAGTTTTTGGTCCCTTTTTCTTCGAAGGTGCTACTGTAACTGGACTACAGTATCTGGAGATGTTAGAGAATTGGCTGTTCCCTCAGCTCGAACAAGAAGCACAACAATTCATATTTCAGCAGGATGGAGCGCCACCACATTGGAACTTATCTGTCCGTAACTACCTGAACGTCAACTACACGAGGCGATGGATCGGCCGCCAGGCAGCCCGTGACAGAGCACTTCATCACTGGCCTCCAAGAAGCCCTGATCTTACCCCCTGCGATTTTTTCTTATGGGGGTATGTTAAGGATATGGTGTTTCGGCCACCTCTCCCAGCCACCATTGATGATTTGAAACGAGAAATAACAGCAGCTATTCAAACTGTTACGCCTGATATGCTACAGAGAGTGTGGAACGAGTTGGAGTATCGGGTTGATATTGCTCGAGTGTCTGGAGGGGGCCATATTGAACATCTCTGAACTTGTTTTTGAGTGAAAAAAACCTTTTTAAATACTCTTTGTAATGATGTATAACAGAAGGTTATATTATGTTTCTTTCATTAAATACACATTTTTAAAGTTGTGGTATTCTTTTTGAATCACTCTGTACTGTCGATCCGCGTGAGCTGTTAAGTGTAGTGATTGCTAACATTATTTACAGAAATGAGTTAAGAGGCTGTACCTAGACATTACGTTTCGTGTCACTTCTGCGTCACTTTAATCCATTGCATGAACGTTTTTCCTATAAGCTAGAAAGTGGAGGCGGGATTGTCTCAGCAGCCAATGTGCAACGAGCCTATCGCAGCCTTCCACTCCCAGCATCCTCCACTCAGGGGCCAAGTAAACGTGTGAGGTCAGTAGTAATAATAAATTTATAAGCCCTTACTTAGCTTAAGAAGTCCTACAGTGGGTCATGTTTTTTCATGAACATGATAGAAAGAATTAGTTCGGCATTAGACAAGGCAAGTTTGTGCTTCGTGCAGATTTCACTTTATCCATAATGTTTCCTCTATCGCGAATAGCCTGAATACACTCAAGGAAACAACGAAACAGTGATTTCCTTAGCTTTTACACTTATTGCGACACATACATAGACACTCTAAGTACATGCATGTAAAGCTAGGCCTCACGATATTACAACATGACCACATGAGACATTACGAAACCTTGTAAATAAAAGAATTGAGTAACTATCATGTAAAACACAACACTTGTCAACAATAAAATACAACAAAGCTGTGGATTGAACTAAAATGTTAACTAGGAATGACACCCATAATTTAAAAAAAAAAAGTGTTATTCAGAGTGAGTCTACAGAACAGAGCGAAGCGAAAATGTTGTACCTAGAACTTTTGCCGAATGATACGCAAAATCTGTTGTTGCAATGTCACGAAGCTAGTGCGTCGAAATGGGCAGCAAATATTACCTGAAATGTGGAAATGACAGTTCTGTTAATTTATCTTATCTGCAGTGATGGTTTGATGTATTCTGCAGCAAAGTTGTAAGAAGGACAGGCAGTGCAGACGAACCGTGTCTCCTACTTATAACTGTTTTTCCTGCCATGTGCAGTGACTTTTGAAGCAGACTGTGCCAGCGGAATGCAGCAAATAAGCACCGCTTACTTCTGACTGTTGTCGGGCCATGCTAACTGTTAAGCGATTTAAAAATCTGTATCGATTACGCTCATGAAAGACAATACGTAGCCGTTGTGAATACACTGTCGATCCGTGTGAGCTGTTAAGTGTAGTGACATTGCACGTGTAGGCAGCAATCGATACAGAGGAAACATACACTCCTGGAAATAGAAAAAAGAACACATTGACACCGGTGTGTCAGACCCACCATACTTGCTCCGGACACTGCGAGAGGGCTGTACAAGCAATGATCACACGCACGGCACGGCGGACACAACAGGAACCGCGGTGTTGGCCGTCGAATGGCGCTAGCTGCGCAGCATTTGTGCACCGCCGCCGTCAGTGTCAGCCAGTTTGCCGTGGCATACGGAGCTCCATCGCAGTCTTTAACACTGGTAGCATGCCGCGACCGCGTGGACGTGAACCGTATGTGCAGTTGACGGACTTTGAGCGAGGGCGTATAGTGGGCATGCGGGAGGCCGGGTGGACGTACCGCCGAATTGCTCAACACGTGGGGCGTGAGGTCTCCACAGTACATCGATGTTGTCGCCAGTGGTCGGCGGAAGGTGCACGTGCCCGTTGACCTGGGACCGGACCGCAGCGACGCACGGATGCACGCCAAGACCGTAGGATCCTACGCTGTGCCGTAGGGGACCGCACCGCCACTTCCCAGCAAATTAGGGACACTGTTGCTCCTGGGGTATCGGCGAGGACCATTCGCAACCGTCTCCATGAAGCTGGGCTACGGTCCCGCACACCGTTAGGCCGTCTTCCGCTCACGCCCCAACATCGTGCAGCCCGCCTCCAGTGGTGTCGCGACAGGCGTGAATGGAGGGACGAATGGAGACGTGTCGTCTTCAGCGATGAGAGTCGCTTCTGCGTTGGTGCCAATGATGGTCGTATGCGTGTTTGGCGCCGTGCAGGTGAGCGCCACAATCAGGACTGCATACGACCGAGGCACACAGGGCCAACACCCGGCATCATGGTGTGGGGAGCGATCTCCTACACTGGCCGTACACAACTGGTGATCGTCGAGGGGACACTCAATAGTGCACGGTACATCCAAACTGTCATCGAACCCATCGTTCTACCATTCCTAGACCGGCAAGGGAACTTGCTGTTCCAACAGGACAATGCACGTCCGCATGTATCCCGTGCCACCCAACGTGCTCTAGAAGGTGTAAGTCAACTACCCTGGCCAGCAAGATCTCCGGATCTGTCCCCCATTGAGCATGTTTGGGACTGGATGAAGCGTCGTCTCACGCGGTCTGCACGTCCAGCACGAACGCTGGTCCAACTGAGGCGCCAGGTGGAAATGGCATGACAAGCCGTTCCACAGGACTACATCCAGCATCTCTACGATCGTCTCCATGGGAGAATAGCAGCCTGCATTGCTGCGAAAGGTGGATATACACTGTACTAGTGCCGACATTGTGCATGCTCTGTTGCCTGTGTCTATGTGCCTGTGGTTCTGTCAGTATGATCATGTGATGTATCTGACCCCAGGAATGTGTCAATAAAGTTTCCCCTTCCTGTGACAATGAATTCACGGTGTTCTTATTTCAATTTCCAGGAGTGTATTACGTGAGCAATAACGACAAATGAAGAAGCAGTGCACTAATATGCAAATCATGTTCAACATATCTGCTTCAAACAACAACGCAAATAGAAATCAATAACCCACAGCCACAACGAACAGTTGTACTGTATAATACTATATGTCTGTATAGGTATGTAAATATATGAACTAAGAAATTCTCTCACGGTTCAACATGAAAAACAATGGACACATGCTTCATATCAATCCCTGCATGATGATCTGCCTGGCCTGCTGTAAGAGAACTTCTTGTATCCCGAGACCTGCTGTCGCCTGACAACGCCCCGGCCTGCACACAGCGACACTTGCCCACATCCGAGGGTCTTGCCTTCGGAACACGACACCATATTTGACCGGGAGCCTATTCGTCTCACCAACACCAACTAGCAGCACGTCAACACGCCAACAATAAAAACCGTTATGTGAATGTCGTGGTTCACAGATTTGAATGAAGAAACTGAAAACAATATTAAAATAACGCATGCGAAGTTTCCTTATAACTAGACTAATTTCAGCGTGTTCAGTGTATAAATGAGGAAAAAGGACTCTTGTGTAAAGTAATAAAAGGAAACCCAGAAAACTCTTTAAAATGTATGTAGAAATGCAAAGAAAAGAATCAATGCTGTTAGTAATTCCTGTACTAGTATAGGCTAGTGAATAACTGACCAGGAAAAAGTTAATATTTTTGTTGAATCTTAAATATTTCTATATATTTCAAATGGTTCAAATGGCTCTGAGCACTATGGGACTTAACATCTATGGTCATCAGTTCCCTAGAACTTAGAACTACTTAAACCTAACTAACCTAAGGACATCACACAACACCCAGCCATCACGAGACAGAGAAAATCCCTGACCCCGCTGGGAATCGAACCCGGGAACCCGGGCGTGGGAAGCGAGAACGCTACCGCACGACCACGAGATGCGGGCTTTCCATATATTACAAGGTTGTATTGCAGATGTCATTAACTCATAGAAACATTTTAAAAAGCTACAATACTGTTAGTAATACCTGTACTTGTATATATTAGTGAATAAATGACCAGGAAAATAGTTAACATTTTTGTCGAACCTTAAATATTTCGATATATTACAAGGCTGTATTGCAAATGTCATTAACATAGAATAGATCTAAATGTCTTGAAGCCTTTTGTGCAGTTTTTGCTCAAATTCCTGTGGATCTGTACTGGATGTAAAGGTACCAGAAATGGTCTGAGCTCAAGTTAAATTTCAGACTTCAGCCAACAAGCGACACTCCTGTAATTATTATGCATAAAGGCACAACGAAATATCCAGGAACTGTAACCCTGGGCATCGTAAATGTGTCAAACATTTGGGAGTTGAAATGAACTGATAACTTATGAGAACCTTAAGAACTATGTAATTTCACCTATGTAAAGAAACTGCAGAATAATGTTGTGGCTATGGTTGAAGTTTTGAATGAGAAAAGTAAACATGTCTGATCATAAAATTCAAGGGGAAATTCTAGCTGCCTTTTTTGGTATATAACATGTATATTTTGCAGTATAAATATTATATGACAGTTGTCAATGTAATAAGCCTAGAGAGATGATAAAAAGCAAAGTACATGTAATTAGAGCAGGATAAATGATCTTTATTTGTGGCCTATGAAACCGATGACACTATCAATGTTAAGCTCTCTCTGACTAACTGTGAAGCTGATTAGATTCTTGCATAGTCTTGGTTCCCATCTTTTGTGTAAGTGATTATTATTATTGAAATAATAAGCATTTTTTAAAAATATCTTTCGTGTTACTGATTAAAAGTTACCCTTTCTGTAGTACAATGATTTTCTTAATAAATGTAAATGTGACCGTCTTTCATAAACTATATCGATTAGTAATTTTAATGAAATCATTTTTGAGCGCCGTTTTGCTCCATTTTCATTTTCTTAATAGTTCCGACATAGAACCTGCCATATTTTGTAAAAGAAATCCGATTGCCTTTCAGATTAAATTTATTCCCACAGATTATGATTTTGTAATTGTGTGTAAACACAATTTCACAATGAATCGATACCACACAGATAATGAGCTGCATGTGAATAACCACTGAATATGCTGAATATGAATAACCACTAAATATAATTTCAAGTAAATGAAGGCTTTACTAAAACAATTAAAAGCATATACAAGCCATTGCATATTGGCTTTTAGCAAAACCACCTCAATGTGAATTTCAATTAAGATGCGAACTACAGACCTTGTAGCATACGAGCCAAACAACAGAAGTTCAAAAGTATCTGGACGCCCGTGTGTAATGTAGAATTGACATCTAGGTGTCACGAGAGACGGACTTGCCAATATAAAAGGAAGCAGAGAATATTGTGTTGTCAGTAGAGAATGTGTAATAGCACAGTGAGTTAGTCTTTGGTCGTACGTAAAATCTATGAACGCTACAAATAATTCAATACCATCCCTTGCTAACAGTACGGGTAATGTAACTGATGATGATAAACAGAAGGCCGAAATTCTAAACCTAGCTTTCAAAAACTTGTTTACGATAGAGGACTGCAGCACCATTCCCCCTTCAATAATCGAACAAACGAAAGGATGGCTGACAGAGTGTTTAGTGTCTCTGGTATTGTTAAACAGTTAAGATCCTTAGACGGCAGAAAGGCATATGGCCCAGACGGTATCCCCGTAAGATTTTATGTTGACTATGCTACAAATATAGCACCATTCTTATCCGTCATCTATCAGAAATCATTGTAAAGGCTGAAAGTTCCATGGGACTGGAACAAGGCCCAGGTCATAGCAGCCTATAAAAAGGGTAGAAAATCGGATGCACATAATTACCGGCCAATTTCACTGACATTGATTTGTTGTAGAGTCATAGAACATATTTTGTGTTCAGTCATAATGACCTTTCTAGACTCTGACAAGCTCATCTGCAAAAACCAACACGGTTTTAGGAAACAGCGGTCATGCGAGACACAGCTGGCCCTCTTTGTGCATGATATACAACAGGCTCTAGATACCGGCTCCCAGGTTGATGCCATATTTCTCGACTTTCGAAAGGCGTTCGACTCAGTTGCGCACTGTCGCTTGCTACAAAAAGTGCGCGCTTACGGTCTATCCAATGACATATGCGGTTGGATAGAAAGTTTTCTAACAGGCAGGGAGCGGTATGTCGTCTTGAACGCGGAAACTTCAACAGAAACAAGAGTAACTTCAGGTGTGCCCCAGGGCAGCGTAATAGGTCCTCTGCTTTTTACGATTTACATAAACGACCTGGTTGATGGTATTGACAGCAGCCTTAGACTGTTTGCCGATGATGCTGTAGTCTACAGGACAGTAGTATCACACGAAAGTTGTGAACAAATCAACGAGGATTTGCAGAAAATAAATGCGTGGTGTAATGACTGGCAGTTCTCTCTCAATATTAGTAAGTGCAACCTACTGCGTATAACAAGGCGAAAATCCCCATTAATGTACGAGTACAAAATAAATGGTCAGTCTTTGGAAGCGGTAACATCACTGAAGTATCTGGCTGTGACTATTCGAAATGACCTCAAATGGAATGATCAGATTACACAAGTAACGGGTAAGGCGAACTCTAGATTGCGGTTTATTGGTAGAATCCTGAAGCGATGCAGTCCTTCAACAAAGGAAACAGCTTACAACACGTTAGTTCGTCCAGTCGTAGAGTATTCTTCGTCTGTATGGGACCCTTACCAGTTGGGTCTGATTCAAGAGATTGAGAAGGTCCAAAGAAGAGCGACAAGATCCGTGACTGGTACATTTAGCCATCGCGAGAGCGTTACAAATCTCATAGAAAGTTTGAAGTGGGACACACTTGCAGGTAGACGACGCGCTAAACAGAAGGAGCTGCTCACTAAATTCCGAAATCCAATCTTCACCGAGGATGTAGAGCATATATATTATTACCACCAACTTTCAAATCGCGTAGTGATCATCATTCAAAGATAAGGGAAATAAGAGTTCGTACTGAGGCGTTCAGACAGTCGTTTTTCCCTCGCGCGATCAGCGAGTGGAACAGAGGGTGGGTGGGGGGGGGGGGGGGGGGATATGACTTTGGCGCGAATTGTGCCCTCCGTCACACACCGCTTGGTGGCTAGCGGAGTACATATGTAGATGTAGAATGACTCCGAACTTTGACAGGCCATTTGGTGTTTCCCGAGTGACAAACCCATCAGGAATCTTTCAGCAATTCTAAAGCTGAAGAGGGTAAAAACTGTAATGGAAGACAAAGATTAGAATACATTCAGCAAATAACTGAGGAAGTAGGATGCAACTGACACTCTGGGATGAAAAGTTTGGCACAGGAGAGGAATTTGTGACGGGCTGTGTCAAAAGAGTCAGAAGACTGACGACTAAAAAAAGTGAAAACTACCTAAATCGACTGCTGATATGATTTTGAAGTGGAAAAGCAAAGGAACAACCCCAGTTAAACCAATACCACGAAGATCTCGTGTAATGATCGATAGGGAATGTGAAGCATAGTAAGGGTGGTTGTAAAAAACCGCATGAGATCAGCAGGAGGAAAAACTTGTGTGAGTTCCAAAGGGCTAGCAGCAGTCCAGCTAGCACAATGACTGAGGTGCATAGGGAGTTAAAAAGAATGGGGCACAGTGGTCGAGTAGTTCTCATATGCCACACATTTCTATAGTCAATCTTTAGCGAGGCACTGGGGAGTGAATGATTAGAAGTGAGTGACCTGGGGTGATGGATCGCACTGTACCCTGCTGTAATCCAATGGAAGAGTTTGGGTTTGGCGAATACTTGGAGAACATTAGCTGCCATCATGTGTAGTACCGACAGTACGGATGAGGTGGTGTAAGTCAGACTTCGCGCAGCTCCGGAATGTTAGAACTCGTTGCCAACCTTAGGTACGTAACCAGACTGTGCGCCATAACAATACATAGCCGTTGTGAATATACTGTCGATACGTGTGAGCTGTTAAGTGTAGTGATTGCTAACATGATTTACAGAAATGAGTTAAGAGGCTGTACCTAGTCATTACGTTTCGTGTCACTTCTGCGACACTTTAATTCATTGCATGAACGTTTCTTAGCTAGAAAGTGGAGGCGGGATTGTTTCAGCAGCCAATGTGCAACGAGCCTATCGCAACCGTCCACTCCCAGCATCCTCCACTCAGGGGCCAAGTGCGACTGGAGCAGACTTTATCCATAATGTTTTCCCTTTCGCGAATAGCCTGAATACGAAACAATGATTTCCTTAGCTTAAACTGATTGCGACACATACATAGACACGTACATGCATGTAAAGCTAGGCCTTTCTATACCATAGCATTTGATTACTTAGAGGAATCCGCTATTTCTTTTAATAAATATCAAGTATTTGACTGGGTGACACTATCTGAAACCCCAAACTAGGTGACGATTGAGAACATTCTTATATGTCTGGCTAAGAATTATGTGAAGATTTCAAGTTAAGATATGGTGCCGTTATTTCTGTTAAGAAAACGTTAAACGCGGAGGGATAAAAACACATTTTAGTGCACTGTGTACCGCATACAGCAGAGGAAAAGTTCGGAAACGATTATTGTTTATATCAGCCCGACAATGCACCCTGTGAGGCAATAGTCCAACGGAACTCTTCTGGTGTGAGTTAGAACATCGATTTCGTTTCCGATCTCAGCGCAGCGTTCAACATCACCGCCTTCCCTGCTCACAGCTCTTGAGAAATAATCAGCTGTGATTCCTCCACAGACATTAAGATAGCTCATTGAAAGTTTCATCAGCAGAGCTGAAGCGGTCATAAAGAGCGAAGGGTGAGTGCACCCCATATTAATGCCCACTAGTAGGTGTCCAGATACTTTTCATCGGATACTTTACATACAGATTCTGGATGCATATTTCATCAACATCGTCATCGTCATCAGCAGGAATTTTACACCCACTCTTGTAGAATTTGTCAAATCTTCATTCGGATTCACGTTGATTCTGCATGTTTCCCAACGTCGTACACCCAACTTCCATTAGGTTGTCGTCTTGGTGTTTTCTTAGCTCTTAGAATCTAGCAAAGAATTCTCTTGGTCCGTTCATCACCCATCTACCTTCCTTTTGGCCGACTCACCTCGATTTCATTTTCTTAACAGTCAGAATTACATCTTCCACTCCATAGTGTGCTCTGATCAATTTCGAAGCCTTTATTTGGAAACCCAATTCACTTCATCCAACCAAAAGTAGTCTAGGGCCTCTTTATTCGGTTACGATCTACGTTTGTTATCTGCAAGTCGCAGTGAATTGTATGGCAGAGCATACTTCTCACTGTACCATATACTGGGGTTTCTTCCCGTCCCATTGCCGTATGGGTCCCAGGAAGATTGTTTACTTAAATGCACCTGTGCATGTTGTAATTAGTCTAAGCTTACCTTCACGATCGTTACCCCACTTAATATTGGTTCTTGAAACTTCGTTAGCAGGTTTTCGCAGAATCTGTCATCTGCACTTCTTCGACTTCTAAGGAGTTACGGCTTGGCGACTGGTGGGAGTCGCTGTTTCGATGCAAGTCGAATGGCCTCTGTCGATACCGATTTCTGTTTCAGTGCACCCAACCACAGTTAGCAGAAGGCAGTGTGTCCAGCGCGTCTTAGTATTCGTAAACGAAAACGAGACGTGATACAGGGAGTTCGAGATCACAGAAATGCAATATGTAATTGATTGTGAAATGGCTTAAACTTGATAATATGTTCAATAAAGCTACTCTTTGTTTAAAAAAATACATAGCAGTTACTGCGTAAATAAAACGTATTATTAATGGTATTTGAAGTCGTTTTCCTAGTACTTAAAATGCATATTTTTTGCCGGCCGTTGTGGCCGAGCGGTTCTAGGCGCTTCAGTCTGGAACCGCTACGGTCGCAGATTCGAATCCTGCCTCGGGCGTGGATGTGTGTGATGTCTTTAGGTTAGTTAGGTTTAAGTAGTTCTAAGTTCTAGTGGGCCGATGAACTCAGGTGTTAAGTCCCATAGTGCTGAGAGCCATTTGAACATATTTTTTATCTTGCCACTGCTGCCACACAGACGAAGAATTTAAATCAAATCTAGTTTTGGCAGAAGAAGGTAAAATTTATATAACATTCAATAGATCACCAACGACCTTCTTTTTCTGACAGTGGCGTATCATGGGCCCAAATTCTGAGGAGATCACGAAAGACTGTGGAAAATCCTCTTTCCTTACCTAGCGTTCCTAACGGCCACCACCGTCACCACCACCACCACCACCAAGACGACGATGACGACAACGACAACGACTACTACTACTACTATTATTACTACTACCACTACTACTATTACTGCTACTGTTGCTGCTGCTAGTAATAATAATAACATTCACTTTTATTTAAAAAACTAACTGGAGACTGGGCGTTTGATCATTGTTACTCGTAAAACAAGTTAACTCACCCGATCCTCCTCCTTCCCGAATTTTTCAGTAACATCAAATGTGTCTAGGCTTTCAGGTATTCGCAGTACTGGTTTTTCTATTGAAGTACAAACAAGAGTTGACAAGTGATCCTGGAATATACCGAGCCTCAATTACTGTTCGATGCGTTTCAGACAAGAAAAACTGCTTTAAACCAAAGCACTTACAGAAATGGCACCTATTAGACAAAATACTTCGAATCCTTCTGGAAGAATTTGATACGTTTCATCGTCAGTCATACTTCTGATTATGTCTCCCAAACTGATATACTGAAACATTTATTTATGCTGGGAAGAAAGTACCGTTTGCAGTTCTACACACAACTACGAGCGATTGAAGGGCGCGGATGTAATAACTCCACACACTGTCTAAAGGGAATTGCTGAGCATAACAGCAGAACTGAGTAGTATCGCCGTATCTAAAGAAGAGCAGTTTATCACACAATGTGCAAATCCTGTTTCCAGTTGTTTTATAATATTATCCAGTACATGGAAGTACACCTGTTTATATTTTGACAATAACGGGTTGCCATTGTATTCATCCATCATTTCATCTGTATTCATGAAAGCTTCAGGTTGCAGATTAGTCGATCATTTCATGGAATTTAAAAAGTCAATCAATTTATCTTAAGTTTTTCGTGTGAGTTGTGCGTTGTGAGACAGCATTAATACAAAACTGTATCACTGGTTTTTTCTGAAGAATGTTTGAAAGCATTTCAGTCCTTAAAAATATGCTTCGAAAAGCAGAGAGGAAAAAAAAACGAAGTCAATGTGTAGGAGGCTATTTTTGGATACACTGGCATCTCTTGTAGACGTTGCACTAGAGACTGGACTCCTTTAAACCGTCAGCCCCAGACAGTTTTCGTGACTGGGAGATATTATTTTGGCGTTACAGTTATATCTCGTTTCGCTGTTCGAAGGAATGTGTTTACCAACAATACTGTTGAGAATTGCTGTGCGTTTGGAAGACTGATGAAAGAAAGCAGGAATACCCTGAGGCGTGGAGAAAGATGAAAGATGTGTAAAATAGAAAGTAAAAAGAGCTTGGGGAGCAATTTCACAGACCTTACCTTGCAGGTCATTTAATTCTTCTGCCAGAACGGAAGCACCATCATAGGCCTGGGCCACAAATTAGTTCTTCATATCATAATTCTGAAAAACGCCACTGAGCACAGTGAATAAAGCAACCGCAGTTCTAGCTTGGCTAATAGCAGGAAAACCAAGAAAATGTTCTTGAATGTCGCCGTTACAGTCCACCAACCAAACAAGGCTGAAACGTCTGCTGCTTCGTCCAAAAATCAGACATAAAATGAGGTCTATCCGGACTTGAACGTATACTATCAGAAATCTCCTCATTTATACATTCAATCGATTCGTTCTGTAAATATACACTACTGGTCGTAAAAATTGCTACACCACGAAGATGACGTGCTACAGACGCGAAATTTAACCGACAGGAAGAAGATGCTGTGATATGCAAATGATTAGCTTTTCAGAGCATTCACACAAGGTTGGCGCCGGTGGCGACACCTACAACGTGCTAACATGAGGAAAGTTTACAACCGATTTCTCATACACAGACAGCAGTTGACCAGTGTTGCCTGGTGAAACGTTGATGTGATGCCTCGTGCAAGGAGGAGAAATGCGTACCATCACGTTTCCGACTTTGATAAAGGTCGGATTGTAGTCTATCGCTTGCGGTTTATCGTATCGCGACATTGCTGCTCGCGTTGGTCGAGATCCAATGACTGTCAGCAGAATATGGAATCGGTGGGTTCAGGAGGGTAATACGCAACGCCGCGCTGGATCCCAACGGCCTCGTATCACTAGCAGTCGAGATGACAGGCATCTTATCCGCATGGCTGTAACGGATCGTGCAGCCACGTCTCGATCCCTGAGTCAACAGATGAGGACGTTTGCAAGAGAACAACCATCTGCACGAACAGTTCGACGACGTTTGCAGCAGCACGGACTATCAGCTTGGAGACCATGGCTGCGGTTACCCTTGACGCTGCATCACTGACAGGAGCGCCTGCGATGGTGTACTCAACGACGAACCTGGGTGCACGAATGGCAAAACGTCATTTTTTCGGATAAATGCAGGTTCTGTTTACAGCATCACGATGGTCGCATCCGTGTGTGGCGATATGGCAGTGAACGCACATTGGAAGCGTGTATTCGTCATCGCCATACTTGCGTATCACCCGGCCTGATGGTATGGGGTGCCATTGGTTGCGCGTCTCGGTCACCTCTTGTTCGCATTGGCGGCACTTTGAACAGTGGACGTTACATTTCAGATGTGTAACGACCCGTGGCTCTACCCTTCTTTCGATCCCTGCGAAACCCTACATTTCAGGAGGATAATGCACGACCGCATGTTGCAGGTCCCGTACGGGCCTATCTGGATACAAAAAATGTTCGATGCTGCCCTGGCCAGCACATTCTCCAGATCTCTCACCAATTGAAAACGTATGGTCAATGGTGGCCGAGCAACTGGCTCGTCACAATACGCCAGTTACTACTATTGATGAACTGTGGTATCGTGTTGAAGCTGCATGGGCAGCTGTACCTGTACACGCCATCCAAGCTCTGTTTGACTCAATGCCCAGGCGTATCATGGCCGTTATTACGGCCAGAGGTGGTTGTTCTGGGTACTGATTTCTCAGGATCTATGCACCCAAATTGCGTGAAAATGTAATCACATGTCACTTCTAGTATAATATATTTGTCGAATGAATACCCGTTTATCATCTGCATTTCTTCTTGGTGTAGCAATTTTAATGGCCAGTAGTGTATTAGCAAAATGAAGAAATTCATACAGAGATGACGTGGCGGGGATGTGCCGCTTCGTAGTCAGCGCCACATCTGTTCGCCGGCACGAGTAGTGCACTTTATTTACGGCACGCGCGCAGGAACGTCCAAAAGGTGGACTGCTGTTTTCATTTATTTGAAGTCATCCGGTGTGCCTCAGAAAAATGGATTTATGTAGATGAAGTAAAGCCACGTCATGTTTCCAGTTAAAAAATAAAAATCACTGTCCTGAGATTCGCGCGTGTTGTCTGCCATGCAGTCCTTCTCATTCGATCTTGAGGAAACTATTCGGCAAAAAAAAAAAAAAAAAAAAAACGACATCTTACAATCTGACATCACAGCTTGGCACTCAACTGATTTTCGTTACTGCCCATAGCAATTGCTATATTTCCCAAATAAATAAACCACTCGGCGTAATTTCAAAAGTTTGCAGTGAAAAACGTAGCCGCTGGCCAGCTTACGTTTGATGGATTTCAAGACATAGCTTGTTGCTTGCAAAATATAGCTAACATATCAAAATGAAAGGGAAAAATGTATATAAAAAAAATAAAACAAAAGTACACACACACACACACACATACACACAGAGAGAGAGATAGAGAGAAAGAGAGAGAGAGAACTTACATCAGTACATATATAATCACATTAAAAACATTTCAAAGCAAAACTTTAGAAATTTGGCAACACTTACAGAAACAAATAGCACTATAAACACATAAATGGCAGTTAAATTGCTATACGTTGTAAACAGTGACAAAAAGGAGAAATGCAAACTTTCAACCAAATTTATACCTGAGAGACAGCTGTTTGGCGTAAAAATAATGAATCAGACGCTGATCCGTAAGTACTTTCCCATTTTATTTTAAAATCCTCAACGAACAGTCTCAAATTTGTAACCTATAAGTGCAAAAGAAACCGAAAATGAACAACACAAGAAACTTGTTCATATTAAAAGTGTTTTTAATGGTGGATGGAGAGCAATAACCCTATGCAGCCCTGATAAATATATCAAGGCTTTTTGACGTTTGGCCGCAACGAGCTAGGACGTGCAACACTCGACGTAATGGTCGCACGCTGTGCTGATTTGTGGGGCGTTTTTCCCATTCGTATGTTGTTTATGACGTCAGTTAAATCACACTTTAACTTAATACTGAATTAAGACTTATTTTCATTTGAAAACTAGAGGCAGACAGTTGCAGATCCAGTGGCAGAGTTAGCTATGTACTGTATACGTAAATTTTTGTTGTCGCCACTAACAATTTAATCACGAAACATCCAATAACTGTTTTTGTTCACATATCGTCGAACAAACTGCGTGTGTTCCAGCTAACAATGAATGAGAAATCGGATTTTGCTATTGATATAACTAAAGTATTCTGTGTTCGCAAAATTTTGTACATGGCTGCACGTTCAGAGACCGTGAATAGTTACAATTGAAAGAAACCAGCCCTCGGTCACTATTTTTAAAGAATTAACCGGGTTTCAACACTGCTAGGAGTGTCTTGCTCAGGATTTAAATCAAAGAGTGGTCTATAACATGGTCACAGAATTATGACTAAAAACGTATGATAAGAGTATATGTACAGAATCATAGTGAAAGACTGGCAGTACTTATATGTCATTTACAAAATAATAAATATGCCAGAAGGGCATTAGTCACAAAGATATTTAAGATAAAAGATTTGTGATGGCGAGTCACTAAGGGCTGCAGTTACAGGTTTAGCTGGTTATTTCCGAATATGTGGTGATTTCCGAGTGTTTGGTTAGGCTGGAACCTAAGAGGACAGTTTGAATTCCTGAGAGTGAAACGAGCACCAATGAAATTCATATTATTCATTGTCACATATATTTCCCTGTTTGTTTCGGAATATGTAGCGATTTCCGAATGTGTGGTTACGCAGGAAACTAAGAGCACAGCTTAAGCTGCTGCGGGTGAAACGACATACACTCCTGGAAATGGAAAAAAGAACACATTGACACCGGTGTGTCAGACCCACCATACTTGCTCCGGACACTGCGAGAGGGCTGTACAAGCAGTGATCACACGCACGGCACAGCGGACACACCAGGAACCGCGGTGTTGGCCGTCGAATGGCGCTAGCTGCGCAGCATTTGTGCACCGCCGCCGTCAGTGTCAGCCAGTTTGCCGTGGCATACGGAGCTCCATCGCAGTCTTTAACACTGGTAGCATGCCGCGACAGCGTGGACGTGAACCGTATGTGCAGTTGACGGACTTTGAGCGAGGGCGTATAGTGGGCATGCGGGAGGCCGGATGGACGTACCGCCGAATTGCTCAACACGTGGGGCGTGAAGTCTCCACAGTACATCGATGTTGTCGCCAGTGGTCGGCGGAAGGTGCACGTGCTCGTCGACCTGGGACCGGACCGCAGCGACGCACGGATGCACGCCAGGATCCTACGCAGTGCCGTAGGGGACCGCACCGCCACTTCCCAGCAAATTAGGGACACTGTTGCTCCTGCGGTATCGGCGAGGACCATTCGCAACCGTCTCCATGAAGCTGGGCTACGGTCCCGCACACCGTTAGGCCGTCTTCCGCTCACGCTCCAACATCGTGCAGCCCGCCTCCAGTGGTGTCGCGACAGGCGTGAATGGAGGGACGAATGGAGACGTGTCGTCTTCAGCGATGAGAATCGCTTCTGCCTTGGTGCCAATGATGGTCGTATGCGTGTTTGGCGCCGTGCAGGTGAGCGCCACAATCAGGACTGCATACGACCGAGGCACACAGGGCCAACACCCGGCATCATGGTGTGGGGAGCGATCTCCTACACTGGCCGTACACCACTGGTGATCGTCGAGGGGACATTGAATAGTGCACGGTACATCCAAACCGTCATCGAACCCATCGTTCTACCATTCCTAGACCGGCAAGGGAACTAGCTGTTCCAACAGGACAATGCACGTCCGCATGTATCCCGTGCCACCCAACGTGCTCTAGAAGGTGTAAGTCAACTACCCTGGCCAGCAAGATCTCCGGATCTGTCCCCCATTGAGCATGTTTGTGACTGGATGAAGCGTCGTATCACGCGGTCTGCACGTCCAGCACGAACGCTGGTCCAACTGAGGCGCCAGGTGGAAATGGCATGGCAAGCCGTTCCACAGGACTACATCCAGCATCTCTACGATCGTCTCCATGGGAGAATAGCAGCCTGCATTGCTGCGAAAGGTGGATATACACTGTACTAGTGCCGACATTGTGCATGCTCTGTTGCCTGTGTCTATGTGCCTGTGGTTCTGTCAGTGTGATCATGTGAAGTATCTGACCCCAGGAATGTGTCAATAAAGTTTCCCCTTCCTGGGACAATGAATTCACGGTGTTCTTATTTCAATTTCCAGGAGTGTATATACACTATTGCCCATTAAAATTGCTACACCAAGAAGAAATGCAGGTGATAAACGGGTATTCATTGGACAAATATATTATACTAGAAGTGACATGTAATTACATTTCAAGAGGACGTCGTTATCAGTTAAAAACTGGAGTTCTACGGATGGAGCGTGGAATGTCTGATCCCTTAATCGCACAGGTTAGAACATTTAAAAAGGGAAATAGACTGGTTAAAATTAGATATAGTGGGAATCATTGACGTTCGGTGGTAGGAGGAACAAGGTTCTGGTTCGGTGAATACAGGATTATAAATACAAAATCAAATAGGGGTAATGCAGGAGTAGGTTTAATAATGAACTTTAAAAAATAGGGGCGCGGGTGAGCTCCTACGAACAGCATAGTAAACGCATTGTTGTAGCCAAGTAGTACAGTAGTACAAGTTTATATGCCAACCTGCTCCGCAGCTGCTGAAGAGATTGAAGAAATGAATGATGACTAAAAAATGGCTCTGAGCACTATGGGACTGAGGTCACCAGTCCCCTAGAACTTAGAACTACTTAAACCTAACTAACCTAAGGACATCACACACATCCATGCCCGAGGCAGGATTCGAACCTGCGACCGTAGCGGTCGCGCGGTTCCAGACTGTAGCGCCTAGAACCGCTCGGCCACTCCGGCCGGCGGAGGTGATGACTAAAAGAAAATATTCAGAGAGTAAAGGTAGATGAAAATTTAATAGTCATGGGGGGCTGGAATTCGATATTACATAATGGAAGCGAAGGTAACGTAGTAGGTGAATATCGAATGGGAGTAAATAATGAAAGAGGAAGCTGCCTGATAAAAGTTTGCACAGAACATAATGTAATCAGAGCTAACACTTGGTTTAAGAAACATGAAAGAAGGTTGCATACGTAGAGGAGGTCTGGAGACCCTGAAAGTTTCTGATAGATTATATAATGGCAAGACAGAGATTTAGGAACCAGTGCTTAAGTATCTTCGTTTGATACGGACGATATATTTTGATTCATTCGTGGCACGGCCATCCCGCACCTCGCTTGACAGAGCCACTTCGCTGTGAACTGCTCAGGCCGCTCGCGCCACTCCCTGACCCGCTGCCGCCCCGACAGACATCCGCACCACGCCAACCATGCCTGTCTGAATTGGCCCGAGAGAGTATGTCTGGCTACACATTTCATCCGGCTATCCTACTACACTAAGGAGAATCTAAAGTCGTAACATCCAGCAGTCATGGATTCGTTCAAGCATTGCAAAAAAGCCGAGAGGTGAGCGAAAAGGAATCTGCCACTAGATAACATTACAGTTTTTCCTATCTTCATGATAAAATTCTGTCAGTTAAAAGTGCTAAGAAGAAAGTCTTATTTGGGACGTGATAGTGCATTACAAATGGAAAACGGAATTTCTTTGAGCAAGTACCAAGTCAATGCAGGATTTACATGTCTCTCTGGCAAAACCCGTTGATTGAGGACAGAAAATGTAACATTTCATGGAAATGTAATACAAGTGTGTTCTGCAACATTCTATGTTATTTATATTTCCGTCTGATCAGAAAACAAGTATGAAATAAATATTTAGCTGGTTATTTCCGAATATGTGGTGATTTCCGAGTGTTTGGTTAGGCTGGAACCTAAGAGGACAGTTTGAATTCCTGAGAGTGAAACGAGCACCAATGAAATTCATATTATTCATTGTCACATATATTTCCCTGTTTGTTTCGGAATATGTAGCGATTTCCGAATGTGTGGTTACGCAGGAACCTAAGAGCACAGCTTAAGTTGCTGCGGGTGAAACGACATATATACACTATTGGCCGTTAAAATTGCTACACCAAGAAGAAATGCAGGTGATAAACGGGTATTCATTGGACAAATATATTATACTAGAAGTGACATGTAATTACATTTTCACGCAGTTTAGGTGCATAGATCCTGAGAAATCAGTACCCAGAACAACCACCTCTGGCCGTAATAACGGCCTTGATACGACTGGGCATTGAGTCAAACAGAGCTTGGATGGCGTGTACAGGTACAGCTGCCCATGCAGCTTCAACACGATACCACAGTTCATCAAGAGTAGTGACTGGCGAATTTTGAAGAGCCAGTTGCTCGCCCACCACTGACCAACCGTTTTCAATTGGTGAGAGATCTCGAGAGTGTGCTGGCCAGGGCAGCAGTCGAACATTTTCTGTATACAGAAAGGCCCGTACAGGACCTGTAACATGCGGTCGTGCACTATCCTGCTGAAATGTAGGGTTTCGCAGGGACCGAATGAAGGGTAGAGCCACGGATCGTAACACATCTGAAATGTAATGTCCACTGTTCAAAGTGCCGTAAATGCGAACAAGAGGTGACCGAGACGTGTAACCAATGGCTCCCCATACCATCACGCCGGGTGATACGCCAGTATGGCGATGACGAATACACGCTTCCAACGTGCGTTCACCGCGATGTCGCCACACACGGATGCGACCATCATGATGCTGTAAACAGAACCTGGATTCATCCGAAAAAATGATGTTTTGGCATTCGTGCACCCAGGTTCGTCATTGAGTACACCATCGCAGGCGCTCCTGTCTGTGATGCAGGGTAACCGCAGCCATGGTCTCCGAGCTGATAGTCCGTGCTGCTGCAAACGTCGTCGAACTGTTCGTGCAGATGGTTGTTGTCTTGCAGACATCCCCATCTGTTGACTCAGGGATCGAGACGTGGCTGCACGATCCGTTACAGCCGTGCGGATAAGATGCCTGTCATCCCGACTGCTACTGATACGAGGCCGTTGGGATCCAGCACGGCGTTTCGTATTACTCTCCTGAACCCACCGATTCCATATTCTGCTAACAGTCATTGGATCTCGACCAACGCGAGCAGCAATGTCGCGATACGATAAACAGCAATCGCTATAGGCTACAATCCGACCTTTATCAAAGTCGGAAACGTGATGGTACGCATTATTACACGAAGCATCACAACAACATTTCACCACGCAACGCCGCTCAACTGCTGTTTGTGTATGAGAAATCGGTTGGAAACTTTCCTCATGTCAGCACGTTGTAGGTGTCTCCATCGGCGCCAACCTTGTGTGAATGCTCTGAAAAACTAATCATTTGCATATCACAGCATCTTCTTCCTGCCGGTTAAATTTCGCGTCTGTAGCACGTGATCTTCGTGGTGTAGCAATTTTAATGGCCTTAGGTAAGCAAAAAGTATCCAGAACACAGTAGGTTACTTTAGTAATATCAATAGCAAAAATCCCTTTTTTCATTTCTCGCCGGAACACATGCCATTTGTAGGACAGTATGTGAACGAAAATAGTTATTGTCTGTTTCCTGAATTAAACTGAGTGAATACAGTTTACTGCTGACTCTGGCACAGAATCGGCGACTATCTGCCTCTAGTTTTCGAATGAAAATAACTCTCACTACAATATAACTCGACGAAACGGCTGCGCGCTAAGCTACTTTGTGGCACGTGTTTCACGTTCGTATGTGGTTTATGAAGTCAGTTACACTCACATTTTAAGTGACTATAAACATATGAATGTGAAAAATGGGCCACAAACGAGGATATGGCAGCCATAGCATCGTGAGTTGCGCGTCGTTACTCCTTGTTTTCAAATGTCATAAATTTTTTTTAAGAAATTTCCGCCATTTGACTGTTAATTGTTCTGAAAGGACACAGTTGGCGTCTGAGTTAGTATGGATAGAGGTCTTTCTTGGCAATCGGAATAAAATAACAACTCCTTTTACCGACATCCCAACTCAGATGTACAATTGCTGGAAGGTTCAAAGAAAATTTGAGTCTAATTTCAAATAAGTACCCGACTCATACAATTATAGTTGGTTCAAATGGCTCTCAGCACTATGGGATTTAACATCTGAGCTCATCAGTCCCCTAAAACTTAGACCTACTTAAACCTAACTAACCTAAGGAAATCACACCCACCCATACCCGAGGCAGGATTCGAACCTGCGACCGTAGCGGTCGCGCGGTTCCAGACTGAAGCGCCTAGAACCGTACGGCAATTATAGTTGGTGGCGACTTCAATTTACCTCGATATGTTGGGGACAATACTGCTTAAATTCGAGGTACGCATAAAATATCATCCGAAATTGTGCTAAACGCCTTCTCTGAAAATTATGTCGAGCAGTTAGTTCATGAGCCCACTCGAGTAGCAAAGCTTGCGAAAACACACTTGACAAATAATACTGAGCTAATAACCTGCATAGAAACGGATACAGGATTAGTGAACACAGCGTTGTCGTAGCAAGACTGAATATTGTAACTGCAAGATCTTCCAAAAATAAACGAAAAATATATCTATTCAAAAAAGCAGTTAAAAATTCACTTGACGCTTTCCTGAGAGACAATCTCCACTCCTTCCAAATTAACAATGGAACTGTAGACCAGATGTGGCTTGAATTCAAAGAAATAGTGTCGACAGCAATTGACAGATTTATACCAAATAAATTTAAAAAAAAAAAAAACGCCGGAACTGACTCCCTTCGTACACAAAACGGGCCATAACTGTTGCAGAAACAACGAAATAAGCTTACCAAATTTAAACGATTCCAAAATACCCAGGATTGGCGATCTTTTACAGAAGCTCGAAATTAAGCGTGGGTTTCAATGCGAGATGCTTATAATAGTTTCGACAACGAAACTTTGTCTCGACACTTGGCCAAAAATCCAAAGAGATTCTGGTCATATGTAAAGCATGCTAACGGCAAGACACAATTATTACCTTCTTTGCCCGATAGCAATGGAAATACTGTCGATGACACTGCTGCTAATGCGGAGTTACTAAACACAACCTTCCGAAATTCCTTCACCGAAGAGGACGAAATAAATATTCCAGAATTCGAATCAAGGACAGCTGCCAACATGAGTAACTTAGAAGTAGATAGACCTCGGTGTAGTGAAGCAACTTAAATTACTTTATAAAACAAGTCTTTCGGTCCAGACTGTATACCGATTTCGATCCTTTCAGAGTATGCTGATACGACAGCTCCATGCTTGACAATCGTATATAACCGCTAGCTCGACGAAAGATTCGTGCCCAAAGACTGGAAAGTTGCACAGGTCACACCAATATTCAAGAAATACAAAATAATGCACTAAATTACAGGCCCATATCATTAAAGTCGACGTGCAGCAGGGTTTTGCAGCATATATTGTGTTCGAATATCATGAATTACCTCGAAGAGAACGGGCTATTGGCACAGTCAACACGGAATTAGAAAACATCGTTCTTGTGAAACACAACTATTTCTTTACTTACACGAAATGTTGAATGCTACTGATATGGGATTTAAATTGATTCCGTATTTCTAGATTTCCAGAAGGCTTTTGATACTGCGCAATACAAGCGGCTTGCAGTAAAATTGCGTACTTATGGAATATCGTCTCAGTGATGTCACGGGATTCCTGATTTCCTGTCGGAGAAGTCGCAGTTTGTCGTAACTCACGGAAAGTCTTCAGGTAAAATAGAAGTGATCTCTGATGTTCGCCAAGGTAATGTTACAGAACCTCTGCTACTCCTTATCTACATAAACGATTTAGGAGACAAGCTGAGCCGCCGTCTTAGGTTGTTTGCAGATGATGTTCTCGTTTATGGTCTAGTAAAGTCATCAGAAGATCAAAACAAATTCCAAAACGATTTAGAAAAGACATCTATATGGTGCGAAAAAAGGTAATGGACCCTAAATAATGAAAAGTGTGAGGTCATCAACATGAGTGCTAAAAGGAATCCGTTAAACTTCAGTTACATGATAAATCACTCCAACCGAAAGGCCGTAGAAAATTCAACTAAATACCTAGGAATTACAATTACGAACTTAAATTGGAAATAACACATAGAAATTGTTGTGGGGACGGCGAACCAAAGACTGCGGTTTATTTACAGAACACTTAGAATATGGAACAGATCTACTAAAGAGACTGCTTACACTACTCTTGTCCGTCCTCTTTTGGAGTGCTGCTGCGCGTTGTGGATAAATAAATAAATGTCGCGTGACTAGCGCCTCCCGTCGGGTACACCGTTCGCCGAATGCAAGACTTTCGATTTGACGGCACTTGGGCTACTTGCGCGTCGATGGGGATGAAATGACGATAATTAGGACAACACAACACCCAGTCCCTGAGCGGAGAAAATCTCCGACACAGCCGGGAATCGAACCCAGACCCTTTGGCTTGACATTCTGTCGCACTGACCACTCAGCTACTGGGTGCGAATAGGAGTAATAGAGTACACCGAGATAGTTCATAGAAGAGCAGCACGTTTTGGATGATCGAGAAACAGGGGAGAGAGTATCATTCACATGATACAGGGTTTGGGGCGGGCACCGTCAAAACATAGGCGTTTTTCGTTGCTTCGGAATCTTCTCACGAAATCTCAATCACCAACATTCTACTCCGAATCCGAAAATATTTTGTTGTCGCCGAACTACATAGGAAGAAACCATAATCATAATAAAATAGAGGAAATCAGAGCTCTCACGGAAAGATATAGGTGATCGTTTTTTCTGCGCACTGTTCGAGATTCTAATAATAGGGAATTATTGTGAAAGTGGTTCAATGAACCCTCTTCGCGCACTTAAGCGTGATTTGCAGAGCATCTATGTAAATGTTGATTTATTGTACCCAATCACGATTTCAACTTTGTAGACATCCTAAAGTGCATGTTGAAATATTAAGATATGTCTGATTCGTATATGACATTTCATTGTCGAAAATAGATATTTCTGGTCTTACAGACCAGTTGTATTACGAGATACGAGTACATATCCAAGTTACAAAATGTAGCTGACGTTGTGCACCACGAGAAACCATTAACATACAGAGTAGCGTATTTAGCAGCTAATATATTTCTGTATGTCCCCCCCCCCTCCCCCCTCATTGGACCATGGACCTTGTGTTGGTGGGGAGACTTGCGTGCCTCAGCGATGCAGATAGCCGTACCGTAGGTTCAGCCACAACGGAGGGGTATCTGTTGAGCGGCCAGACAAACGTGTGGTTCCTGAAGAGGGGCAGCAGCCTTTTCAGTAGTTGCAGGTGCAACAGTCTGCATGATTGACTGATCTTGCCTTGTAACATTAACCAAAACGGCCTTGCTGTCCTGGCGCGGCGAACGGCTGAAAGCAAGGGGAAACTACAGCCGTAATTATTTCCCGAGGGCATGCAGCTTTACTGTATGGCTAAATGATGATGGCCTCCTCTAGGGTAAAATATTCCGGAGGTAAAATAGTCCCCCATTTGGATCTTGGGGCGGGGACTATTCAAGAGGACGTCGTTATCAGTTAAAAACTGGAGTTCTACGGATGGAGCGTGGAATGTCTGATCCCTTAATCGCACAGGTAGGTTAGAACATTTAAAAAGGGAAATAGATTGGTTAAAATTAGATATAGTGGGAATCATTGACGTTCGGTGGTAGGAGGAACAAGGTTCTGGTTAGGTGAATACAGGATTATAAATACAAAATCAAATAGGGGTAATGCAGGAGTAGGTTTAATAATGAACTTTAAAAAATAGGAGCGCGGGTGAGCTACTACGAACAGCATAGTAAACGCATTGTTGTAGCCAAGTAGTACAGTAGTACAAGTTTATATGCCAACCTGCTCCGCAGCTGCTGAAGAGATTGAAGAAATGAATGATGACTAAAAAATGGCTCTGAGCACTATGGGACTGAGGTCACCAGTCCCCTAGAACTTAGAACTACTTAAACCTAACTAACCTAAGGACATCACACACATCCATGCCCGAGGCAGGATTCGAACCTGCGACCGTAGCGGTCGCGCGGTTCCAGACTGTAGCGCCTAGAACCGCTCGGCCACTCCGGCCGGCGGAGGTGATGACTAAAAGAAAATATTCAGAGAGTAAAGGTAGATGAAAATTTAATAGTCATGGGGGGCTGGAATTCGATATTAGGTAAAGGAAGCGAAGGAAACGTAGAAGGTGAATATCGAATGGGAGTAAATAATGAAAGAGGAAGCTGCCTGATAAAAGTTTGCACAGAACATAATGTAATCAGAGCTAACACTTGGTTTAAGAAACATGAAAGAAGGTTGCATACGTAGAGGAGGTCTGGAGACCCTGAAAGTTTCTGATAGATTATATAATGGCAAGACAGACATTTAGGAACCAGGTTCTAAATTGTAATTCATTTCAAGGGCAGATGCGGACTCTGACCACAATTTATTGGTTATGGACTGTAGACTAAAACTGAAGAAACTGCAAAAAAGGTGGGAATTTAAGGAGATGGGACCTGGATAAACTGAAAATACCAGAGGTTGTAGAGAGTTTCAGATAGAGCATTAGGAAACGATTGACAAGAATAGGGGAAAGAAATACAGTAGAAGAAGAATGGTTAGCTTTGAGAGATGGAATAGTGAAGGCAGTAGAGGATCAAGTAGGTAAAAAGTCGAGGGCCAGTGGAAGTCCTTGAGTAACAGAAGAGATACTGAATTTAATTGATGAAAGGAGAAAATATAAAAATGCAGTAAATGAAGCAGGAGATAAGCAATAAAAACGTCTCAAAAATGAAATCGATAGGAAGTGCAAAATGGCTAAGCAGGGATGGCTAGAGAACAAATATAAGAAGGCATATATCACTAGGGGTAAGATAGATACTGCCTACTGGAAAATTAAAGAGACCTTTGGAGAATATCAAGAGCTCAGATGGAAAACCAGTTCTAAGCAAACAATGGAAAGCAGAAAGGTGGAGGGTCCATACAAGGGCGATGTACTCGAGGGGAATATTACGGAAATGAAAGAGGACGTAGATGAAGATGAAATGCGGGATGTGATGCTGTGTGAAGAATTTGACGGTGCACTGAAAGACATAAGTCGAAACAAGACCCTGGGAGTAGACAGCATTCCTTTAGAACTACTGATAGCCTTGGGAGAGCCAGCCATGACAAAACTCTACCATCTGGCGAGTAAGATGTATGAGACAGGTGAAATATCCTCAGACTTGAAGAAGAACACAATAATTCCGATCCCGAAGAAAGAAGGTGTTGAAAGGTGTGAAAATTACCGAACTATCAGTTTAATAAGTCACGGCTGCAAAATACTAACACGAATTCTTTACAGCCGAATGAAAAACCTGGTAGAACCCAACCTCAGGGAAGAGCAGTTTGGATTCCGTAGAAATGTTGGAACACGTGAGGCAATACTGACCCTACGACTTAGCTTAGAAGATAGAGTAAGGAATGGCAAACCTACGTTTCTAGAATTTGTAGACTTAGAGAAAGCTTTTGACAATCGTGAGTGCAATAATCTCTTTCAAATTCTGAAGCTGGCAGGGGTCAAATACAAGGAGCAAAAAGCTATTTACAATTTATACAGAAACCATATGGCAGCTGTAAGAGTCGTGGGGCACGAAAGGGAAGCAGTTGTTGAGAAGGGGGTGAGACAGGGTTGTAGCCTATCCCCGATGTTATTCAATCTGTATATTAAGCAAGCAGTAAAGGAAACAAAAGAAAAATATGGAGTAGAAATTAAAATCCATGGAAAAGAAATACAAACTTTGAAGTTTGCCGATGACATTGTAATTCTGTCAGAGACGGCAGAGGACTTGGAAGAGTAGTTGAATGGAATGGACAGTGTCTTGAAAGAAGGATATAAGATCAACATAAACAAAAGCAAAACGAGGGTAATGGAACGTAGTCGAATTAAATCAGGTGATGCTGTGGGAATTAGACTAGGAAATGAGACATTTAAAGTAGTAGATGAGTTTTGCTATTTTGTCAGCAAAATAACTGATGATGGTCGAAGTAGAGAGGATATAAAATGTAGACTGGCAATGGCAAGGAAAGCGTTTCTGAAGAAGAGAAATTATACAGAATTTCGTGGCAGAACACATCTTACTTTCAGTGTTGTAGATCACCTGGAGGGCGTAGTTATGAGGTGATTTCGTGCTTCTAAAACCGCTGACGCTATATATTTTCGTCGCACTATATGTGCCCATTTTTTAGCTGGCTTTTTAGCTTTTTTTTATTTTAAAGCTACTGTTAAGAGAAGTGAAAGGAGAGAGCCATAAGAGCGGAACTTGCAGAAAAACTGAGACACACAAAATTCAGTGTTCTTACTGATGAGTCAAGGGACGTAGGATCTGTTAAAATGTCGTGTGTTGTGGGGACACATTTTTATGAACACACAAATGTAAATTTTGGAATCTTTATGATATGTTTAAGCAAAAAACATTTATTCCAATCTAATGCTTTCTTTTTCTGAGTACAATGTTTTTGACAACAATATTATAGGATTTACTTCTGATGGTTGTATGATGGGCTCAAGAGACTCCTTTGCTATTCGGTTAACTGAAAAATATCCTGGACAATCTGTCCTCAAATGTATATGTCACTTGCTTCACAAATGTGCCAGTGAAGCCTGTTGTAAATGTCTTCCCTATCGTTGTGAAGACCTAGTTAGGAACATTCATAATTATTTTAAAGCTACTGTTGAGAGAAGTCACAACTGCATAAATTTCAAAAGTTTTTAGATATCAAAATTCATACGTTGAACATCCTTCACAGACAAGATGACTATCTTTGCGTATCGTTGTTGTGAGAATTTTAGAACAGTGGAATGCTTTGCGTCTCTATTTTGATTCTAAATACCTAGAGCAGAGGCTGGTTGCGGCAGAAGACCCTTGATGACAATTTTTTAAGATTATTGAATTTATTTTTGGCCTATATTTTACTGAAATTCACAGATTTAAATAAGTATTTCCAGAGTGGTAAAGTTATTGTTACTGACTTACATGAAAAGCTAGCAGAAGGATGCAATGAAATGTTGCTTTCATATATGGACCGGCAGTATGTCGTAACCAAGAAACTGGTTGTCACTGACGCAAACAAAAGCTCAAAATTTTCTTCCTGACAGCCAAATGTATTTAGGAGTTGAAGTTCTGAAGGCAGTTCAGAAACCAGAAATATATAATGAACGGGATGCCTTGATAGACCTTTACAGCAGACGTAAAGATTTCATGCAAAACTGAAAAAGAGATATTGCTTTCATGATGATTTATTGCGATTGCTTGCAGTTTTGACGCCTAAAAGGGCAATTCCAAACAAATAAAGATAAAAAATACCCTCTCTTCTATTTATTATGTCAAAATTGCCCAGAGTAGTTTCTCTAGACGATGATAAGCATCTACAACAAATCGATGATGACTGGAGGAAACTTCCTATCGTAAAAACAGACGTAAATATTAATAACTCTTCGGAAGTGGAGGTATTTTGGGGGAACATACTCAACCTAAAATCGTTATTTCCCGAGAGACAATTTCCAACCCTACCAGAGTTTGCGCTCTCGTGTTTATCCCTTCCACATTCAAATGCTTACTGCGAAAGAGTTTTTAGTAAGGTGAACCTTACAAAACTGAAAAAGAGGAATAGCCTCGTTACTTTCACAGTGAATGGATGTTTACTTGCCAGTCAGTGTATGATCAGTAGCTCATGCAAAAATTTTATTCCTGCTAAAAATACCCTCAATAGCATGAAGAAAACACAGTTATATTCACGGCCATCCACTTCCAGTTCTTCTGTTCCTGAATGTCCAGAGGATGATGATGATGATGCATTCCGTGTTTAAATCTTCTTGCATGGTAAGCAAATAAAAAAGTTTTTTTTTATAAATTGTTTCCTAAAAAAATATAAAATCAGTAGCATTGAATTATGAAGAAGCTAACGCGAAAAAATCGGACATACCTATTTTTATGTGGTACCAGTCCAAAGACACGGGCGAGGCCGGTCACGAGTTCTTCCCAATGCGTAGCAACCATCATAATAAGCATGCAAGTGAGAAAAAGTTTTAAAAAAGGATTGAAATTATGCTTAAAGTTTGTTGGAAGTCGCTAAGTACTACCACTTCCCAGTAATGGATGAATAAAGCTGGAATATTTTAGCGTCATTGGTTTCAAGACAAACACTTATTTTCTGATCGTAATACTTATCATGTCAACTTACTGCTAACGAGTAGATTATGATAGCATACGCCACCTGATACAAAAAGTCCAGGGCAGACGTCCGTTTATTGTAGATTGCAGATATATGTAAGATCCCTTAACGAAATGTACGATAATTCTGATGCAGTTATGCGATTCAATAACGCTGAGAGGTTGGCAACGCAGGAATTTAAGTTGTCCTTTTAGGTTCCTGCTTAAACACACCCACGGAAATAGCGACTTGTTCGGAAATAAACACCCAAACACTTGTGAGCAGCGAAGAACTACACTACTGGCCGTTAAAATTGCTACACCACGAAGATGACGTGCCACAGACGCGAAATTTAACCGACAGGAAGAAGATGCTGTGATATGCAAATGGTTAGCTCTTCAGAGCATTCACACAAAGTTGGCGCCGGTGGCGACACCTACAAAATTGCTGACATGAGGAAAGTTTCCAACCGATTTTTCATACATAGACAGCAGTTGACCGGCGTTGCCTGGTCAAACGTTGTTGTGATGCCTCGTGTAAGGAGGAGAAATGCGTACCATCACGTTTTCGACTTTGATAAAGGCCGGATTGTAGCGCTTTATAGTATCGCGAAATTGCTGCTCGCGTTGGTCGAGATCCAATGACTGTTAGCAGAAAACGGAATCGGTGGGTTCGGAAAGGTAATACGGAACGCCCTGCTGGATCCCAAAGGCCTCGTATCACTAGCGGTCGAAATGACAGGCATCTTATCCGCATGGCTGTAACGGATCGTGCAGCCACGTCTCGATCCCTGAGTCAACCCTGAGTCAACCCTGAGTCAATCCCTGAGACAACAACCATCTGCACGAACAGTTCGACGACGCTTGCAGCAGCATGGACTATCAGCTCGGAGACCATGGCTGCGATTAGCCTTGACGCTGCATCACACACAGGAGCGCCTGCGATGGTGTACTCAACGACGAACCTGGGTGCACGAATGGCAAAACATCATTTTTTCGGATGAATCCAGGTTCTGTTTACAGCATAATGATGGTCGCATCCGTGTATGGCGATATCGCGGTGAACGCACATTGGAAGCGTGTATTCGTCATCGCCATACTGGCGTATCACCCGGCGTGATGGTATGGGGAGCCATTGGTTACACGTCTCGGTCACCTCTTGTTCGCATTTACGGCACTTTGAACAGTGGACATTGCATTTCAGATGTCTTACGACCCGTGGCTTTACCCTTCATTCGGTCCCTGCGAAACCCTACATTTCAGCAGGATAATGCACGACCGCATGTTACAGGTCCTGTACGGGCCTTTCTGTATACAGAAAATGTTCGACTGCTGCCCTGGCCAGTACACTCTCCAGATCTCTCACCAATTGAAAACGGTTGGTCAGTGGTGGGCGAGCAACTGGCTCTTCAAAATTCGCCAATCACTACTCTTGATGAACTGTGGT
Organism: Schistocerca serialis cubense; assembly: GCF_023864345.2. NCBI lineage: Eukaryota > Metazoa > Arthropoda > Insecta > Orthoptera > Acrididae > Schistocerca > Schistocerca serialis. The sequence continues at coordinate 448,010,757 of NC_064641.1, read as the reverse complement.
ATCGTGTTGAAGCTGCATGGGCAGCTGTACCTGTACACGCCATCCAAGCTCTGTCTGACTCAATGCCCAGTCGTATCAAGGCCGTTATTACGGCCAGAGGTGGTTGTTCTGGGTACTGATTTCTCAGGATCTATGCACCCAAATTGCGTGAAAATGTAATTACATGTCACTTCTAGTATAATATATTTGTCCAATGAATACTCGTTTATCACCTGCATTTCTTCTTGGTGTAGCAATTTTAATGGCCAATAGTGTATATATGTCGTTTCACCCGCAGCAACTTAAGCTGTGCTCTTAGGTTCCTGCGTAACCACACATTCGGAAATCGCTACATATTCCGAAACAAACAGGGAAATATATGTGACAATGAATAATATGAATTTCATTGGTGCTCGTTTCACTCTCAGGAATTCAAACTGTCCTCTTAGGTTCCAGCCTAACCAAACACTCGGAAATCACCACATATTCGGAAATAACCAGCTAAATATTTATTTCATACTTGTTTTCTGATCAGACGGAAATACGAATAACATAGAATGTTGCAGAACACACTTGTATTACATTTCCATGAAAGTCCTAGAAAGTGTTAACAACGCTAACAAATTGTAAAAACGGGATTTAACAGAGCAAAACGCAAAACTACAAACCTACTTTCTTCAGCACTGCAATAAACGACGTTAAATATCATGCTACGCCATATTTGTGATTTCCGTCTTTGTTTTCCGTATCATAGTGTCTCCTGAAAGCTTGTGATGTTGATGCGTCATTAACTGACATTTACTGATAAGGGTGACGTGTTCACGATAAATCCTCAGTATGCTGTTACCTAGAATACAAAAGAGCTAATTAAGCAAAAATAAATATACTTCTGTGGCCTGCATGTGATGAATGCTGGTAACCACTGCATTCTACGTCCTTCTGGATCTGCTTAGTGTATTCATCTCTCGGTCTCCCTCTTCGATTTTTACCCTCCACGCTTCCCAATTGGTTATCTCTTGATGCCTCAGAACCTATCCTACCAACCGATCCCTTCTTCTGCTCAAGTTGTGCCACAAATTCGTCTTCTGCCCAATTATGTTCAGTATCTCCTCATTAGTTACGTGATCTACCCATCTAACCTTCAGCATTCTTCTGTAGCACCACTTTTCGAAAGCTTCTATTCTCTTCTTGTCTAAACTATTTATCGTCCATGTTTCACTTCCATACTTCGATACATGGCTACACTCCATACAAACACTTTCAGAAAAGACTTAGCAGACTTTGTGTATGCGTAAGGTGACGTGTTTCTTACGTCACTTCCGTTTGGAGCAAAAGTGCATTGTATGTAGGATCATCGTCTTGTCTCCTGAGTACTAGCAACAATCAACACTGCGGACAACAGTTTTTTTTCCTTTGTCGGAACTGCGCCATTTTCATCGAGATTTCTTTCTTAATTTAAACTGATGAGCCAAAACATTTTGATACCTGTCATGGGCGTACCCAGCTATGGGTAGATGGGGGCCGTTGCCGCTCCCATCTGGAAGAAACGTTAACTATCTAGCGTATAAGCCTATCTTAGAAAATGACACATTTTTTAAAAATTTAATATTTTTGCAGCAGAAAAACATTTTATATTTAAAAAAGCTGGGAGAAACGTTGTCGTTTACGGTGACATGACACTGCCCACCAGTAGCAGAGCGCATTGCTTATCGCCCAAATTTATAATTTCGATAAACTTCCCTGGCGACAGCGGGAACGCTGACGAGGGTGTTGTTTTTCCGTCATCGGCACATGGCTGTCGCCAGGGAAGTTTATCGAAATTATAAATTTGGGCGATAAGCAATGCGCTCTGCTACTGGTGGGCAGTGTCATGTCACCGTAAACGACAACGTTTCTCCCAGCTTTTTTAAATATAAAATGTTTTTCTGCTGCAAAAATATTAAATTTTTAAAAAATGTGTCATTTTCTAAGATAGGCTTATACGCTAGATAGTTGTAACAAATCAAATTACGTATGTATTTGTCACTGGCCCACCTTGTAATTCGAATCGTTGACTTAAAAATTCAGGAACTTGGAACACCATCTAATGAAATACGTTAAAACAAGGAGTTAACTGTTGCACACTGAGACCTACAAAAAACAATGCGAGTTCGCCTTCTTGCTAGCGACGCTAGCATGCAGTGCGGTAAATATGCCAACCTCTAGCATTATCACTCTTGTTAGGCTGGGAAATAATTGTAGACATGTGATAAGAACAAGAAACATAGACCAGTTTCATTTTGCGCTTGACCAGTTTCAGTGATTTTATACCACAATTGTCAAACGATAATACTGTTAAGACATGTCCATTAAATGCACGGCATATTTAAGGACTGTTATGTTGATACATCAAAGTACAAAGTACAGCATTTCCAGTGGACGATGTTCTGAAATATAGTTATATAAGCGTTAGTGAAGGAGCTACGCTGCCTGCATTCCAGTTATGACGTAAATGGAAGTTCTCTACAGTGCGTATATTTTCAGTATTTTTATTCAGTTGTTCCCTATAACCAGGATAAAAATATCATGTTCTTCTTTTTCGAAGTGAGTTGCTTTACAATACGACAATACGACTTTCGCATTCTGCAGGACCTTTTTTCTTTATTATTTCTGGATGAATGGTGTGGAACCTCTCAAGAGACCGAGCGAGGTGGCGCAGTGGTTAGCACACTGGACTCGCATTCGGAAGGACGACGGTTCAATCCCGCGTCCGGCCATCCTGATTTAGGTTTTCCGTGATTTCCCTAAATCGCTCCAAGCAAATGCCGGGATGGTTCCTTTGAAAGGGCACGGCCGACTTCCCTCCCCATCCTTCCCTAACCCTATGAGACAGATAACCTCGCTGTTTGGTCTCTTCCCCCAAACAACCAACCAACCAACCTCTCAAGGCACTCCTTTCTCAGAATAAGTTGCTGTATCTACACACAGGAGCAAACGTTAATTCAAAAAAAAACGACAACACTGGTAAACTCAATATACCTTTCTATTTACAACAACTGCACCAATCAAAACACATTTCCCTCTGCACGCGGCTTAATGCATCTCCGTGGACGGCAGGAAGTATTCCAAACGCCGGCGCCAAGAAAGACCTGCGCACTGCAACGGTATAAAAAGCGGAAGTCCAGGCAGATAATTAGTGCTGGGAGCCAGTGTTTTGAATAGATCAGTTACCACGTTTGTGATTGTTTCGTGGAGTTATTGTAATCATCAAATGGATATCAGGATTCTTTTTTTTTTTTTTTTTAAAGTTGAGTTTAATTACATTACCTACTTCTTTGTTAATGTTTTTCAAAAAGCAGGATATTTAACTAAAGTTTTTTATGTGTAATTTAAAGTAAACTGTGAGGCAATAATAGGATTATTAATGTTTTGACGTTCTCTATATAAACTGACGATATGTGCGATATAGTGCATAAACAAATTCTGCATCTACATGACTACTCTGCAGTGCACACTTTACTTGTCTACCAGAGGGTTCTTCCAACTACTTTCAAACTATTTCTCTACCGTTTCACTCTCGAACAGCGCTGGAAAAATGAACACTTAAGTCTTACCGCGCGTGCTCTGATTTCTCTTCTTCGTTACGATGATCATTTCTCTACATGAAGGTGGATGTCAACAAAATATTTTAGCTTTCGGGAGAGAAAACTGGTGACTCAAATTTCGTGAAAAGATCTCGCTGCAACGAAGAAATCCTCTGTTTTACTTATTGGCACTCCCAACTCGCACGTCATATCTGTGACACTGCATACGAATGAAAAATAGAACATTATCTAGAGACTATCAAAGCAAACGTACATTATCCGAGATAGTCCTCGAAGTTTATTCTTTGAGGACAGAGTTCTTCACCACCTCCCTTCCTTGAGAAGGTTCACGGTGTGTGTCGTCTGCCGCGTCTGGCACATAACCCACACGTAATCTTATGTTTCATTAAATTTGCCCAAACAGGCAAACTATTCATTGTGCAAATGTGGAACTGTGATCAATGTGTTCTAGATAAGTTGCACTACGTTTCGATTTTAGTTTCATGTGCGGCAACAAATTGTAGCCGGCCGCGGTGGTCTAGCGGTTCTAGGCGCTCAGTCCGGAACCGCGCGACTGCTACGGTCGCAGGTTCGAATCCTGCCTCGGGCATGGATGTGTGTGATGTCCTTAGGTTAGTTAGGTTTAAGTAGTTCTAAGTTCTAGGGGACTCATGACCACAGTAGTTAAGTCCCATAGTGCTCAGAGCCATTTGAACCATTTGAACAAATTGTTAAGTCGATGCACAGAGAGTTTATGAAAACGTATTTCCTGAGGATGTTACAGAATTTTCGATATGCGAGAAACTTTTTTGTTATTGAAGTTAGGTGAACACATTATGCGAACGAAAGCTTAAAAATACGTCACATTTTCTTCTGCTCCAAAGCAGAACTCTGTCAGAGCTTTTTAACTATGACGAATAACCGTCCATTCGCGAATCAAGTATCTACGTCGTCGTCAGTGCTAAAAATCACAAAAATCGACAGGTGGCCATATGCGCATATGTGCTTGCTTGTCATCAATTGGCTCGTGAACAACACCGACCATTTCTACGCCGTATTGTTACTGGTGGCGACAAATTAGATGGTACCATAAGGAAAAGAAAGGAATGGTTGAGCCTAAACAAAGCGGTAACTTCTCGTACAAAGGCCTATGCGAATCCACAAAAGATAATCATCGATCCACAAAAGATAATCATGATAATGCATCTGGTGGAATAGCAACGGTATGTTGTACTACGAATTACTTCCCCGAGGTGCAACCATCACTGATGACATTTGTTGTCAACAACTGGGAGGAATTGCGGACGGAATCGTAGAACAACGATCAGCGGTGCTACTAGCCATAACGTCCACCCGCATTCTGCTAGACTGACGACAAACACTATGCAGTAGTTTGGCTGGTAAGTCATTCCGCACCCACTTTACTCATCTCCATTAGCGTCCGCGGATTTTCACCTTTTCCGTTCTTTATCGAACAACCTCTAACTTCCTTTCCGGATGAAAATACGCTCGACGAGTAATTTGCTTCAAAACCACTTCATTTCTACAGTGGCGTGAGCGAAAAGTTACCCAGCGTTGTAGTCTGTTCTACATACTGAAGGAGAACATGTTATTGATGCCTGAAGTCTATGTTATGTGTATCTATGGTGTTTATTTAACTTATTGGAAAACTCTACAAACTTATGCACAATCCCAGTAACATTGCGTCTGCCACAACCACAAAAAAAACTTGAGAGACTGTTAGTAGGAAGACTATTGTCGACACCAATTGAAGGAAATCCACAATGAAGAAGGTAGTGCATCCCAGAGCGCTGGCTGACGTACCGGCCACTGCTTGTGAGGATAAACAGCAACATCACTGACGAAGATGTGTCTGTGCGCTGCGAGCATGTTGATCGCCACACGCTGTAGCGTTATTGTTAACATTGAATAAAAAAAAAACTATGAAATGCCTGCTGCCAAGCATCTGTCCGCTTCTCCTTAATGAGTTTCCGTGGCTAAATCGAATATAAGAATACAGTTTCAAATAAATCACTAAAGCAGGTTGCGTCCTCCCAAATACGCGGCCCCCTTCTCACGGGGACCCGGGCCATCTCCTCCCCACACGCTGCGGGGCCGTTATTTACGCCAGTTAACCTGAGAATGTTCTCTGATATTGCGAGAATAAAGTACATTCTACATTTTATACAAACGACCCATTGCGTCCCTATTTCGTGATAATGCAAAACGAGCTGCCTTTCTTAGGACTTTTTGGATTCCTCCGTCAGTTCTATTCGGTAAGGGTCCCACGCCGCACAGTAGCACTCTAGCAGAGGACGGACAAGCGTAGTATAGGCAGTCTCTTTAGTAGACCTGTTGCATCTTCTAATTGTTCTGCCAATAAATCGCAGTCTTTGGTAAGCTTTCCCAACAGCATTATCTATGCGATCGTTCCAGTTTAAATTGTTCTTAGTTGTAATTCGTAGGTATTTAGTCGGATAGGCAGCCTCACATTTGTGCGATTTATAGTGTAACCGAAATTTAACGGATTCCTTTCAGTACTCATGATGACCTCACACCTTTCATTGTTCAGGGCCAGCTGCCACTTCTCGCACTATATATGTATTTTATTTAAATCATTTTGGCAATGGTTTCGAACTTTTGATGACTTTACTAGACGGTAAATAACAGTATCATCTAAAAACACTCTAAGATGGCTGCTCGGTGTGTCGCCTAAATCATTTATACAGATTAGGAGCAGCAGGGAGCTTGTAACACTTCCTTCGGAATTTGCTGCTACGGAACGGCTCTATTGAATTCTGCAACAAATAACAATTAATGAAATGTGCTTAAAATGTATTGAGAGCGTTACAACAGGAAATTACCTTAGTTCCACATATAAACAGATTGTTGCCTGAATTACAAATACTATATGCTTTGTGCTGAATTTATCAAAAATCGTAGTAGTTTAAGTGACATGGAATATTAACAAGTTCATAAACTATAATAATAATTTCTTTGGCTCGGACTGGTGGAAGAAATAATATAGGTACATTTCACTTAAAGTTATTATATTTCCGATAAAAAATGTCTTCCATTTATATTAACTCTATTTTCATTCGTCGAAATAGTAGCAGTGGTAGCAATGACGATCAACAAAAATGAAGTGTCATGATTAACATTTAATGGTAACACTGAAAACAAATTGAACGGTAATACCTATAACTGTATCAGTCCCTGTTCTTAATTCTCAGTCAGCATACCAAGTAGCTTTTATGTCCAAAGATGATTCGGAAAGTGCAATTAGAAGTGACTGCAATGAAATTGATCTGGGTCGTTACGTTGGGCTAATTACCTAGATATCAGTGGAAAAGAAGAAGAAAGCTCTTACCCCTTAAAGGGATTATGATTCTGAATGTGACACAAGCAATTTTGCAAAGAAAATTTAATCGTGCTTCGTTAGATCAATATGCACCGTGGTTAATATATTCCAAAGGTCCCCTGTGCAAGCACTGTATTTTGTTTCCTCCTGTCACTGGCACTGTTAGAGGCATTTTGGGATCATTTGTCATCACAGAATTCAAGAACTTGCATGAATACTGTCGGAAACGTTTTAAAACTCCGCTTCTCTTGGCTGCGTCAGATGGGGTTAAAACTTTTCTTGAACAAGTACCTGTGGACGCTCAACTGCATAAAGTGCATCAAAAAGTGATCCATGAAATGCGGCAAACAGTGTCATCAATTCTTTCTTGTATAGTTTTTTTTTTTGCGATACACATTAAATGCCTCTTAGAGGAAAACAGGCAGCTGAAGGTGTTTACTTAGATGTATTGAATCTAAGAATCGATTCTGGCGACAAGTTAAAGAGTCATCTGGGAAAGTGTCGCAGCAATGCTGTTTACACAGCGCCAAGAATACAAAATGTACTGATAAATTTGTGTGGCGATGGTATCAGAGAGAATATAGCCATTGAAATTAAAAAAGAACAATGTTTTACGCAGCCTCGGACGATGAAACAGCAGACATGGCCGGGAAGGAACGATCGTCGCTAAGGCGTACGGTTCTGCAGTGGATCTAGGAAGCATTTGTAGGTTTTATGGAACTAAAGTCACAAAATGCATCATCAATCGCCGAATCAATTGACAGTTTCGTGATTAGTAACTATCTTACAGCAGAAGATTGTGTAGGCTTTGGCTTCGATGGCTATTCCATAACGGCAGGCAGAGAAGCGGTCTACCAGCCATTTTAATAAAGAAATATTATCGAGCCTCATACGTTCATTGTTCAAGTCACAAACTCAGACATGTGTTGAGCGATTCAAATGCAGTGCCAGAAATTAGAAATGCTGTGGTCACTGTGAAATATACTATACATTTTTTAGAGACTCGATTACACGTCGGAAATATGCTCCTACTTTATCACGAATGTGTGAGGCGGGATGCTCTGAAATATATAAATCCATCAGACTATTTTCTCAACTTTTCCCATAGATTGTTAGAGATCTAGAAAAACTGTCCACGGAGGGAAATCTGCGTATCAGTTGTACTCAGCCATTAACCAGTGTTCCTCTTAGCTTTACAAACAATAGCCAAATACATGGCTGTTTTAGAACTAGTAGCTAATGTCCTACAATCTAAGTCCACGACATGATTGAGTTGAGAGAACATAAAACAGGATTCCTTGACATTTTTAGTAATGACCGAAAGGAAGCAGAATGAATAACTATCGAATTACTTGCAAAAGCACAAGCCACAGCAGATTAACTGGAAATAGTTGTTGCACGCTTTGCTTATAAGCAAAAATTCAGAAACAATCCGCAGTCGGAAAGTGACAGCGAATATTGGCGATGTTCGCTGGTATTTCCATGTATCGAATCACTCACGGCATCGTCGAAGATTCGATTTTCACCAAAAAGCTTCAGTTTCTGCGCTAAATAAGCTACATCCCTTGAATATGAGCAAAATTAGTATAACAAAATTTCATTAAAAATGCAGAACAGTTTAATAAAGGTTAAAGTTTGGATGACATTGCGGGGAACTGGACCTGTGGTACAATTTATGGAGGAGAAAGAATATACCTGAAGCTAAATTAAAGGACATAAACGTCGTTGACCTGTTTAACGAGACCAATGTGTTTATCCCCCATAACATTAGAATAACACTACGAATTTTGAGTAATATTCCATGCACAACTGCGACTGTGGAATGATGGTTCAGTACGCTTCGAAGTGTAAAGACGTGGCTTAGAAGCACTGTGAGAGAAGAAAGGCTCACTGAGTTGTGCCTCATGAGCATACACCGAAACTACATGAAAGAAAACTGCGAGATGCTACAAAAGAAAGTACTTGACAGATTTGCGGCACATCCGTGAAAATTGTGTTGTTATGCAAGTGCATTCTCATGTTTAGAAGGTTATTAAAAGCAATTTTTCACTGGTTTGCTGTTTTATTTACTATTAAATGCTGCCTGTTGTTCCTGCTCCCTGTTCCTTGAGACTATTATGACCTGCCCCCTCCCACCCCCACCATCCCAGATCTTGGGTTCCCCCTTGACCACTGCCCACTCTGAAACTCAATTCCACCTGATGGCGATGTGGAGAAGTGACACAACATGGAAGGAGCAGCAGAGATCAACGGAGAATCATAATAGAGACGATACAGTCCGCAAATGGGAAAATCAATTTACATTACTGGCCATTAAAATTGCTACACCAAGAAGAAATGCAGATGATATACGGGTATTCATTGGACAAATATATTATACTAGAACTGACATGTAATTACATTTTCACGCAATTTGGGTGCATAGATCCTGAGAAATCAGTACCCAGGACAACCACCTCTGGCCGTAATATCGGCCTTATACGCCTGGGCATTGAGTCAAACAGAGCTTGGATGGAGTGTACAGGTATAGCTTCCCATGCAGCTTCAACCACAGTTCATCAAGAGTAGTGACTGGCGTATTGTGACGAGCCAGTTGCACGGCCACCATTAACCAGACGTTTCCAATTGGTGAGAGATCTGGAGAGTGTGCTGGCCAGGGCAGCAGTCGAACATTTTCTGTTTACAGAAAGGCCCGTACAGGACCTGTAACATGCGGTCGTGCATTATCCTGCTGAAATGTAGGATCGTAACACATCTGAAATGTAATGTTCACTGTTCAAAGTGCCGTAAATGCGAACAAGAGGTGACCGAGACGTGTAACCAATGGCTCCCCATACCATCATGCTGGGTGATACGCCAGTATGGCGATGACGAATACACACTTCCAATGTGCGTTCACCGCGATGTCGCCACACACGGATGCGACCATCATGATGCTGTAAACAGAACCTGGATTCATCCGAAAAAATGATGTTTTGGCATTCGTGCACCCAGGTTCGTCGTTGAGTACACCATCGCAGGCGCTCCTGTCTGTGATGCAGCGTCAAGGGTAACCGCAGCCATGGTCTACAGAGCTGACAGTCCATGCTGCTGCAATCGTCGTCGAACTGCAGATGGCTGTTATCTTGCAAACGTCCCCATCTGTTGACTCAGGGATCGAGACGTGGCTGCACGATCCGTTACAGCCATGCGGATAAGATGCCTGTCATCTCTACTGCTAATGACACGAGGCCGTTGGGATCCAGCACGGCGTTCCGTATTACCCTCCTGAACACACTGATTCCATATTCTGCTCACAGTCATTGGATCTCGACCAACGCGAGCAGCAATGTCGCGATACGATAAACCGCAAAAGCGATAGGTTACAATCCGAACTTTATCAAAGTCGGAAACGTGATGGTACGCATTTCTCCTCCTTGCATGAAGCATCACAACTACTTTTCACCAGGCAACGCCGGTCAACTGCTGTTTGTGTGTGAGAAATCGGTTGGAAACTTTCCTCATGGCAGCACGTTGTAGGTGTCCCCATCGGCGTCAACCTTGTGTGAATGCTCTGAAAAACTAATCATTTGCATATCACAGCATCTTCTTCCTGTCGGTTAAATTTCGTGTCTGTAGCATGTCATCTTCGTGGTGTAGCAATTTTAATGGCCAGTAGTGTATATAGGGGACTCTGAGAAAGTGCAGACAATTATGGACCAGCATCTGGGTAGATGCATCTCGGAAACGTCAAAACTGGTCAGCTGATCGCGTGCTACTCTCGTGGGCGTCAACGGAATATGCTTGAAGGACAGTGATACCACGAAAATCCGAGCAGGTGTTGGACGTCCACGCCTCATCACAGATGCGGAGGATTCAGACTTGCAAATCTACAAAGCAGGATTGGCGGCGATCTGTGGTAGATATGACAGAGGACAATGCTGGTGCAGGCACAAGTGTTTTGGAGGACAGTGTTCAGCGCATATCGTTCCCAATGGGCCTAGGAGACAACTCCTGCATGTTGCTAAGTTGATCCAACGACATCATTTCCGTTTTCAGCGGACCAGAATCATCTACATTATACTGTGGATAAATCAAAACGTTTCTTCTTACACCAGCTCAATGGTCATGTTTGGATACGCCATTGGCTGCTCTGAACATGCACCACATCACAGATTCATCCATTCAAGATGGATCTTTTCTCTGAGGGCAATATCATATAGCAGCAGCATAACGGTTCGCCTCACAATCCCAGATTATCGGTGCAGTAGTTTGAGGAGAATGATAGTGAAATGTTGATATCTTGGACACCACTATCTACACATTTGAACCCAATGGAACATACCTGATATCTGGGGTAATATGAGGCACCAGCTCTGTCCACAAACCAGCAGCCCATAATTTACCAGAAACTGCGCGACATGTGCATAGGTATCTGGTGCTACACACCTCCAGAAATAGACCAATAACTTGTCGAATTCATGATACACAGAATTGCTGCTGTATTGCGCTCCAAAGATGGGCCAACATGTTAGTAAGCAAGTGGTCATCATGTCTTGAGTTATCTGTATATGTTCTAAGTAGCAGGGTAAGGATGGTGTCAGGGCATTTTGCTAGTGCACTGCATACATTCAAGGGCAAATATGATTGATTTATGAGCCACTACCTCTCCCCTTAACCTGTTGTCACGCTTAGTGGATTATGAACCTTTGGAGTAATGCATCCTTCCCAGATTGTCCCACTTTAAGTCGGACCTGAGCGGAAGTTGAAGAGTGCTATATCTAAGAACTTCTGCATCCCATGGAGAAACAGGGAGAGCTGAGTTAACAGGACAGGACTCTGTTTTGACCACTCGGGGGAAATGGGAACGTATTGTATTGGTTCTGCCAACCATGTACAATGTGTAAGGCCAGGGCCAAACGAAGCATTCTCCTGCAACATGAGGTAGTAGAAAAGATAGTATGATCAGTTATGGTAGTGTTTCTCAATGGGTGTCATCCTGCTGGTGTGTCCACCAACAGACAGAGAACACATCTGTGAATATAACATGTGGTGGATCCAACTTTGAACTCTATCCTGGACATGGCATATTGTGGATCCGCATCTGAACTTTGTTCCAGATACAACACATGGTGGATCCACACTCAAACACTAACTTGGGTCTACTCAAGGTCATGCAGGCCATCCGTGACACATGCACAGACACAGAGATATAGAAAACAGAGCAAATGGACTGCAACTTGGAATATATGGTTGGAAGCGACTGGGTGCATTCGAGTACAGTGCTGTGCTATACTGGGCGACCAGAAAAATAGTGCATTTACGCTAGAGACTGACAACTGTACTGCTTTGACAATCAATTTTAGAATAAGTGGTGAGAAGTGATGCCATGATCACATGGGCAGAAGTGACAAGAAAATCTATAAAATTGCTAAAATTGGCAGAAAATATGTATAAATGGAGGAAAAATACGCCAAAATGTGGGGAAATTGGTAAGGAATGAGGGAGTATTTACATATCTGCTGCTTAAACCAGGAAAATCCTTGTATGTTGGAATGAGTATGTGACAACAGGAGGTATACAAGAAATGACATGGAAACACTGGGAACCAGGGAAACAGTCATTTTTCGTCGACAGCGATAAGACAGCTGGAACACCAGATGTAGAGTAATAAATTTATATATATAAGATCTCAAACCCAGGGTGCCCCCAAATTTATCGGCAACCACCTTATAAATTTTTATAAAATATCCTTAGCTAAAAAGTGTTGTATTACCATCTGGGGGACAGCAGTATACAATTACAGAATGGATCACATGTTTGACCCTGTGTGACACTGTTTAGGTGTTTTGAATCCTAACAAACAGTGTTTACAATGTGCTTCTCTGTACTCTCCACCCATCAGAACCATGCAGTGTCAGGTAACAAATAACTTACAGAACAGTTGCTGTATGGTTTTTTAACAATATTCTGCTGTATGTCTACTGAGTTAACAGAGACACATGCAAGTTGACTGCTGTCTTTGATGCTTCCCTGGAAAAGAGAAGCATCTGTCTCCAAACTGACATGGAATTGCTTTAAGTCATGACACAAAATAGGTGGAGAGATCGGTTGAAAGGGGTTGTAACGAGGTATGATTTAATGGTAGGCCGATGATGCATTCTAGAGAGAGAGAAAGATGTTGTTGCAAGTCATTTATCATGCATTTAACATTTTCTCCGTTGTCCTTTCAGGGTGCATCAGTTGTATGGTATAAGTTGCGATCGACTTGTACACATCTGTGGGTTCTGTGTGTGACTTAGAGCGCAATCTATCTGCAATCGTTAAAGCAAATGTCTCCATAGCAAAGCTAGTAGAGGACTTTCAATGCATGTGTGGTGAATCATGTCCATCGATGGAAAACCTATTTCAACACGCTCCTCTAGAGGAATGAAGATGTATGCAAAGTACCCCATTTCTCTCCCACATCATGACATAAATCAAGTCTTCAGTTTCATAACTGCAGTGGTTCTAAGTTAGGGTCAGGGGTTTGTGAGGTACTGCAAACTCTGTTACATATTTACTTGATAGTTGTCATATTTATGGAGTTAGTGCATCAGGGTGTGGAATTTCACCTGTGAAACTGAGCTGCTATGCGTTTGTCTGTTTCCTTGTAAGAGGCATTTTCCATTGCTGACGATCATTTTATAGGGCTGCTGCGAGTATAGTAAAATTTCTGAATCGTGATCAGATGTGAACAGTGGGCGCTATACACCTCCAGAAAGCTATATTGTGCACACAGAATCTGTGTTTTTCTTTGATGTAAAAGGAAGCAGTTTTATCATCTTAAAGTTTGTCACTGTAGTGAGTGAGATAGAAAACTTGCAGGGTGAATGTATGTCAGATGTTGGACATCGATTTCCTGCATTAGAGCATTAATAGCATTGCACTCCTCATGACTAATATCTCAGAAACCATTTGGCTTTAACATTATAGCACGTTTAAGTGCAGAACTGTGTAGCTTTAGGAGTGCGTGTGTTTATGTTCTATGATCATTTCTCTCTTGCTGATACCTTCTCGATACTGACCACAGTCACTAGAGCAATACTTAAGAATTGATAGAACAGTTAATTTACGTAAGATGCGTCAAACTACGTCTGTCTGGAGCTCCATCATGGATAAACCACATGTTTCTTTTTAACTGTCTGTTATACTCGTATCAACTCAACACTCTCATACCTACTATACACAGACAAGGGGCTAACCTCCTCATCCAAGCGCGCATCTAGAGAGATTTTGTGCAATTGGATGGGTGGCATGAGTAAGATGGGTGCGGAACAGTCTTCGTTGAACAGTAATTATTGACTCAGCTTGCTCTGCTCCTTCACTAGACGTGGAATTTGGTGGGTATAGTTCCCCTCTACTTCTGGTCAGCTGCAAATTGAATTAGCGACGGTGTTGTAGGGAGGGTTGCTCAAAGACAATGCAGGGAGACCTTCCAGTCTCCCAATTTGTCCTAAGAATGCGAGAATACTCTCTTATTCCCATCCACATAGGGAAAAGTGAGCAATCGTAATCGCAAATTATGCATTATGTTCGAAATGCTAGAAATATGTAGATAATTTATCTGCATTGGTGTACAATGCTGTCTGGTTATTTCAGTACTTTGTCCTATATTAATGGTGTCTTTTCCATCCCATCCGTCCACTGGTGTGCAATTTATTATCACATAATGATTAACTGACACCACTTGTTGGAGATGGAGGGAGTATTGGTAGGAGCAACACCTTCTGGGAATGACCAGCACTAAAACAGTGATCACATACATGGCTGCAATACAAGGAATCAATGCTCTGTCTCTTTTCGAAATGGAACTCCTAGACATCTCCTACCCTGTGAAAGATGAGATTAAAGGTAGAAGTCATCACCTTCAGGCAGCTGTTTGGAAACGCTCCACAATGCCATAAACTCTTCCAGATTCCATATGTTGCGATGTCATCCACATTTTATTCAATAAGAAACACCACTCTGTCTTTTATTTCAGCATAGTTTACACCATGCAATGTCCGGTTTTCTGTGAGAGCCGCTGGATTGAAATCTGTTAATGTCAGTTTAGCACCCAACAAATCCTTGAAGTCGTGGTGGAGAAAAAACTGTATGGTGGTGTACAAAGCTGTGGTCATACACTGCTTTGATTTGTTACAGCTGAAAAACAATGTATCAAACTGCTTACGAAAGAACAACACATGCACGCTCTATTGCGATTGACAGTCTATGGGATATGGTCCTCCTTCAGTATGGATAACGAAACTTTACACTGGTCTGTGCAAGCGACTTCAATTACTGGCCATCTGCTCCAGTGGACCAATACCCGTAAATATAACAGGATCGCCACATATGATCGATGTCAGCACGCAGATGGTATTTGTTTTCGATCTATTGGGAGAGAGGGATGCAGCAATATCTTATCGAATTTTCTACTGGGTGACGTCAGTGGGAATTGTATAGTTCATAATGGTTCTCTGTTGGACGGTATGAAACAACGAGGATACAGAGAATGTTTGGGTGGTAGACGTGAATGCACCCTGGGAGGCGCAGATCTCGTTCGAACTGCATTACCTGTATGCAGTTTGGAGATGCATCGCAATGCACTAGCAAAATCCTCATTCTTCTTACAGTTCACATACGACGTGGAGCCTTCCTAATTTTCCCAATAAGAAACACCACTGTAACTGATCCTGCTGTCTTTTCTACAACCTCATTTTGCAGGAGAAAGCTTCGTTTGGCCCTGGCCTTACACACTGTACACAGTTGGTGGAAATAATTCAACATGTTCCCATTTCTATTGAGTGGTCAAAACACAGTCCTTTCGCGTTAACTCAGCTCACCCTGTTTCTCCATGGGATGCAGTAGATCTTACATATAGCGCCCTCTGACTCCTGCTCAGTTCCGACTTAAATTGGAATGATCACATGGACAAAGCTGCACGAGGTCAGGGCAGAGAGTGAGGAACAGTTACAAGATGCAGAGGGGTTGTCTAAATCCATGCTGGAGTTTTGCTCTATGAGAACCTTAGCAAATAGTTTTGAGAAAGGTGACATGTTTCGAGATATGAAAGTGCCATGAATATGATTCACCAGTGGCTGTAATCGTTAAAAGACATCTTCGTAGGATCCAACGCAAGTATGTGGTTGAATGGAGATACTCGATTCCAAATCACAAACAGAATACCTACCGGAAAGTGTAACACTAAAGATCTCAAAAGCCAGTGTATTGCACACAGGATTTCATACGTTTCTTATGACTTCAATCTAGCGTAGCATTTTTTTGTGATCCCTCACATAGCACACCATTTACTGCATGTGGTCTTTGTCAATCAACCATCATCCTCCCTCGCCTATAACCCTTTGGATATTTCACAGAATCTTTGTTACAGTGCCTACATGGTACAAAGATAGAATGCATTACAAATACTTTTAGTCAGCATGGGAAATATCTAGCAGTGGCAAGAGGGGATTGCAAACATATGTCCATCAATCACGGATTTTCGCTCAAAATTGTTTGGTGCCAGCGGCATTCAGGTATTGGTGAAGTATTATATTTTGTAGTGGATGTGTAATGGACTCGCTGTGATTAGTAGGCTTATAAATTATTTGTTGGAATGTAAAGCTACTGTGGTCATTGTTCCAACATACGCAAAGAATATGACTATGTCCAGTCATAACGGAGGTATGAAGTTGACGTCAGAGATTGCAATTTCAGCACGCCAATAGCCCTAAGGGGGATGAAGGATTTTACATGGAAAATTATGTCCAGTCATAAGAGGGATATAGACATTGATATCTCCAGAGCCACAGGCATCAGGAGGAGATATTTCTGGTACTTCATTCACTGTCAAATA
This sequence comes from Schistocerca serialis cubense, assembly GCF_023864345.2. Taxonomy (NCBI): domain Eukaryota; kingdom Metazoa; phylum Arthropoda; class Insecta; order Orthoptera; family Acrididae; genus Schistocerca; species Schistocerca serialis. Next base: position 447,993,995 of record NC_064641.1, on the reverse strand, counting down.
TCATCAGATTGGGGCTGCAATTGTAATTACAGTGATCCCTAGGACGACACCATTCGACATGTGGGGTGTGTGGTGGAGGTAGCCTGTGGCCGGAAATAATGGGCATTTCCGGCTTAAGGCTGTTTCAAATGGCAGGTACAAAGAAAATTTCCAATTGGCCAGCTAGTCGGTTCTTGCCCACAGCTGAATGGGGAAGTACTGGCGGCGGCACCATCTGGGTAGCTGAATAGCGAACTAACGCTCAGTATGCATTGGGCTGTCTCTGTGATCACGTGTGTAGTGTGTATACTTCATGGAAATTTTAGCGATTCAATATCGATCACAGCTAGGTGCAGGTGCTGGACGTATTGACATCATCCGAATTCCTACTACTCTAATCATCCACAAATGCCCTCCATTGTCAGGGGTGGTGCTCTGGCATACATGCACGATCACAACTGCAGCTGCAGTTGCGGTGGCAGTTTTCACTGACCTCTGAACGTTGGTACTGGTGGTGTATGAGGGGACTGACGTGCTGCATATAGACCTCGAGACATGATGGTGTAGCATGTGCACAAGTTTCAGTGATCTGCGACATCTAGCCATGACAACTATTGCTATGGACTGGATCGTGTTTGAAGTGTGTTGTGTTCAAAGCTTCTCAATATATCGCAGTGAAATCTGTCTTGCAATGGTTTTTGCCGTTATCTCTATCCTATCACACAGTAGATCCTTCCGTCTCCTCCCAAATGTAGCACAGAGATACAAATTTAGGAATTTTATAGTGTATCAAAAACCAATTGCGAAGGCAAATTCCCGATTGATAGCGATCTGCAACATCTTGCCATGACAATTACCACTACTATGGATTAGATAATGGGTTAAGTGTGCCACGTTTAGTGCTTCTCACTCCATTGCAGTGGTATTTGTTGTTGCTGTCTCTATCCTGTCACGCAGTTGAACCTTTCCCTACCTTCTGAATGTGGTGGAGAGAACCAAGTTAGGAATTCTACTGTGCTTTAAAAACCCAGTCACAACATCATATTCCCAATTGATCAATTTATTGTTTCTGGTAGTGATAGTGTGAACATGCATCTGCCCAGCCTCTCCTGCAAAATGTTTAAGGACATAGAATGCAGGTGAACTGAAATTTGAAATTTTCATGTACCTCCAATGTAATGGACTTCCTACTAAATGACTTATCTGTGTCAGTATCCACCAGTAGGAGGCAAAGAAAAAAATTGTGGAAGGGGGAAGAGTATGGTTTGGAAACTGGGCAGTGCAGGATCAAATCCCACCAAATATACCAGTCCTAATATACACCAATAGGCTGCAAGGAAAAACCTAGCTGCACACAAAAGATATTGATTTGATTAATTAGTCAATCAGTGTGATAGAGTAAGGGAATAATCCCAAGACATCCACAATTGTGGGGTTCACCAGTTATCCATTACTTTGTTCAGCACAGAGGTGAGTTTAGTCTTCTCGAATGACTTTGTTCCATCCGCTACACATTTCCATAGCAGTGGAAGTGTGGGAACAAAGGGATGTACCGACTACCAGTGCCAGGTCTGCAAGACTGGTGTGGGGGAAGGGGAGGAGGATGGAAGAAGGGAGGGGTGGGGCGGAGACACATCTTTTGTCTATGTGTGTTTTTGGATGTGTTGGTTCACATAAACAGGAAGCACCCACTTGACAGAGAGACAGAGAGAGTGAGAGAGAGGGAGAGCACGTATTTCGACAGGAATTTCTCATGTATCGATATCAAAGGGTTGCTGCCGCCTGAAGCTTTTTTGGGGGGATTAGCATGGCAGCTGACAGTGGTCACAGGGCCTGTGCACCTGGGAAAACATGAGATGGCTGGCATGTGGTGCAGGCTGGCAAAGTGGTCGGGGCATGGGACCGCATTGCCCTGAGGTCAGGGTGAATGATTTCTAACAGTGTAATTATGTGTGATGAATATGTTGATCATATTACTTGGGTGATCAGAATAAAAAGAGCTATCAATTTAATTACTTCTTTTCGATGTATTTTACAAGGCCTGCATCTTCCAATACAGCAGAGAGTGATGAGCAAGAGCAGGCCAACCCCTGCAAATTGAATTTTGTATCATGAGATCTTTCCTCTCCAGCACAGACCCACCAATTTCCAGATGGGTAGGGCAGGGGGAGCTGGGGGGATTTACCAGAGGGGGAGGGGTTAATCAGTTGATCAGTTTAATTAATTAGTCAATCAAATTGATAGAGAGGGAGGGGGCTACTTGAGTAAGCCCTGAAAGTGTAAGATTGGTCAGAGGGAGGGGGAGGGGGCAGTGTGGGGATGGCATTCTCGGACAGCTGGATTATACCCAGCTTAGCAGAACTATAGGTTAAAGGGAGGAGATCATAAATCAATCCAGTGTATCCCTGAATGTATGCAGCCTGTGCTAACAAACTTTGCTGATACCACCATTTCCCTACTACTGCTCTGTACATTCTGTGAACTCCCATTTATAAATTATTCATGACTACCATCAATAGGAAAGAAACCCCAATACACTGTCCAGTCACATTAATCTGACCCCCTGCCTAAAGTCAGAATAACAACCTTTTGCAGTGTGGAGTGTTGGTTCAAATGGCTCTGAGCACTATGGGACTTAACTGCTGAGGTAATCAGTCCTCTAGAACTTAGAACTACTTAAACCTAACTAACCTAAGGACATCACACACATCCATGCCCGAGGCAGGATTCGAACCTGCGACCGTAGCGGTCGCGCGGTTCCAGACTGTAGGGCCTAGAACCGCTCGGCCACCCCGGTCGGCGAGCAGTGTGGAGTGTACCGAGATGTACAGTAGGGATGTGGAGCATGCCGACTCCAGTGCTGTGACCAGCTGCACTAAGTATCTCGGCAGAGATATGCTGCGAGTAGCCCCATCAAGTTGGTCCCACAGATGCTCGATTATGTTTAATCCAGGGAGTTTGTTGGCCACGGGGGGTATGAAATACTAATCCTGGTGCTGTTCAAACTGCAAAATTTGTGACATGTTGCATTACCATACTGATGGAAAACAAACTGCATGTAAGAGAGTACACAGTCCCCGAGGAGCTTCCAGAATGACGAAATCACCCAAGGTGTGTCACGAAAATATTTTCCAGACCATACCACTCCCTTTTTGTTGCAGGATGTTTGCTTTCAGACATTTCACGCCACGCTAATGGGCTAATGGGCTAATTGCCGATTGTTGACGGAAGTGGAGTATTTCTCACAAGCACAAACCCAAAAATGAGAAAAAAAATATGTTCAACGACTCTTAAATAAGCGCAAAAAGTTTATAGAAATTCGTTGCAAAAAAAAGGAAAAAAAAAACAGTGAAAGTTGAGCCCTGTACAAGACGCACGCGCACATTGCGGTATGCGCGCGAGCAACTAGGGTCTGCAACAAAACGGACCTTGAAACTTCCTGGCAGATTAAAACTGTGTGCCGGTCCGAGACTCGAAGTCGGGACCTTTGGCTTTTGCGGGCAAGTGCTCTACCAACTGAGCTACCCAAGCACGACTCACGCCCCGTCCTCACAGCTTTAACTCCGCCAGTACCTCGTCTCCTACCTGCGAGGACGCGGCGTGAGTTGTGCTTGGGTAGCTCAGTTGGTAGGGCACTTGCCCGCGAAAGGCAAAGGTCCTGAGTTCGAGTCTCGGACCGCCAAACAGTTTTAATCTGCCAGAAAGTTTCATATCATCGCACACTCCGCTGTAGAGTGAAAATTTCATTCTAAAAATGGACCTTACTTAAAAAAACACGCCTCGTATTTTCGCTTGGCTTGTTAACCATTTGTAAATTTCAGGAAAGCATCATGAGTGGCGGATTTTGAGTAAAACCTGCACATTTCTCTTGTTGTTAGATGAAATACAGTCTGACGAAATAATATCTGACTTAAAATTACTTAAGAACAGAAAAGTGACGGGAATAGATGGTATTAATGCTGAACTGCTAAAATATGGAGGAATGATGCTACATCTCAAACGATTGTTGAAAGAGTACCCGTAAACACTGGAAGATTGCTAGAGTGCTATCAATTTTTAAAAAAGGAGAGAAAAGGCTATACAGTAACAACAGAGGAATAAAGCTTACTGGACTCATCATACAAGATATATGCTAAGATTTAAACACAAGACTTAGAAACATGACTGAAGTAGTACTGCATGAGGAACAAATAGATTGTAGAGAAGGATGCTCTACGACAGATGGAGGTTTTATCGTGCAACAGATAATACAAAAATGCAAAGAATATAATAAAGAAACACACATTGCTTTTATCGATTTTAAAAAAGCTTTCGCCAATGTCAATGGATAGAAACTTTAGAAGATAATAACGGCTCGCGGATGTCCAAAACATCTGATAAATGCGATAAAAATTTTGTATAAGGACATGACTATCAATCTAGATTCCAACGGAAAAATGACGAATGAGAGATCAACTAACAAAGGAGTATGACAAGGCTACTGTATCTCCTTTAATTTGTTTCGCATTTGTGTACATGTAATAATAAATATATGCAAAACAGAATTTCGAAAAGATATACAGCTCAAAAGATATACACCTCTTTGTAAATAACTTACTATGTGCTGACGATGCAGTGATAGTAGCAAATAAAGAAGAGGACTTTCAGAAAAGAATTTACGTAATGAAACAAGTAAGTGCGGAATTTGACATAGAGATCTCAACAGAAGAAAACTAAGACAATGGTTTTCATGGAGAAAGAACACTTTAAAGCCAAAATAGTGTTCGATAAAAAGTTTTTAGAGCCGTTACAGCACTTCAGCTACGTAGGATGTGAAGTGACATGTGGCAACAGCAAATATATAGGAATTAAGCTTAGTAAAATCAGCCGAGTACGTGGTACAATTAATAAAAATAAAATTAAGAAAGGTACTCAATTCTACAAAATAGTTGCAGTCCCCGCACTGCTCTGTGGAAGCGAGACCTGGATAACTAGCAAAAAGAAAGAAAGCCGTATTCAGGCACAAGAAATGAAATTCCTGGGACAATTTAAAGGTTGCACAACAGAAGACAGACAAAGGATCAAGATATTAGAGAAGAACTAAAAAGTTTTAGTGCAAACGATATAATCCTAGACAGCAGAAGAAAATGAAACGAACACCTAGAAAAGAATGGAGTGTGACAGAATCCTTTTAATGGCTACAAATTATAGGTGCCAAGGGAGAAGAGATTGAGGAAGTCATCGGCAATGATGGGCACCGTAACAGGCAATTTCGCCTAATACTTGAAGAGAAGAAGGAGAAAAAGAAGGAGAAACTGAAATGGCTGTCTTAACAGGCAACTTTCCTAGAAGAAAAGAGCGTGCGAAAAAACACGCGTTCGTCACGGATGGGGAACGTGCTGCGCGTTGCCGTCAGTGTGCCAGACATTTGCTCCTTTCCAGACAATGATGCGTTTACGAATGGGTGACGTGGGCGACAGACTGCGGCCTCAAGTCACGCAACGTTCTAGTTACCTTTCAAGCGCAGACATGAGGTCTGGTGCGCGAACAAAGACCTGCGTCACGCGCCTCCACCTCTAGCACAGTTGCTCTCAGGACAGAGATGCGATCCAGCGTCGTGTAAGTCGTCCTTACATCCTGCTCACTCTCTGGCTTAACAGAATACGAGCGTACAAAATCTGAGAACAACTTTTGATTGGAGTGAAGAGTTCTTAGCAAACACAGCATGTCAATCTTCATGGAAAGAAATCTTTAGACCTAGAATTAAGTTCAGGCGTCCTCCAAGGGAGTGATATAAACCATTACTGATCACGAGGGCGTGCTGAAAAGTAATGCCTCTGTATTTTTTATGTGAAAACTCTTAAGTATTTTTAAACAAAATGAACTTATTTATCATTCTACATCTCTGATCTTCATGCCTACATATTTGCAGCCCTCTGCCTCTAGAGGACTCCGAATTGTAGCGTTTAACATGGCGGTGTGTAACGTAACTACGTCGGTGCGTGAGAAACAGCGTGCTGTAATCGAGTTTCCGGTTCGAAGAGTTTGTCTACACACTGAACACTCCTTCCTTCAGCATGACAATGCCGGACCACACGCTAGTGCCGCGACATCTGCAACAATCTTATGCCTTGTGTTCACTGTCATACAGTCCCAATTTGGCTCCATTCGATTTTCACATGTTTTGCAAACATGAAGAACCCCTCCGAAGCATTGACTTTGATAGCGATGAAGCGGTGCAAGCAAAGGTGAGGTTTCGGCTCCGTGAACAAAGTCAAACATTCTACAGTTACGTATCGACAAACTGGTTTTTCGTTGGGAGAAACGCGTTGGTCGCCAAGGTTGTTTGTTGTGGACCTCAGTCCGAAGACTGATTTTTTACTCTACACTGTGCAAGCCTCTTCGTTTCCGAATAACTACTACAACCTACATCCTTCTGAATTTGATTAATGCGTTCACCTCTTGCGCTCCCTCTACAATTATTAGCCCTCCCCCTCCACTACCCACATTTCCCTCAAATAGTGAAGTGGTGATCCCTAGATATTTCAGAATGTGTCATATCAACCTATCCTTTCTTTTAATCACGTTGAACCACAAATTTCTTGTCTAATCAGTTCTTTTCAGTACCTTCTCATTAGTTGCGCGATCTACCCATCTGGTCTTCAGCACTCTAAGGTAGCACCACATCTTCAGCACTCCAATGTAGCACCACATTTCAAAAGCTTCTATTCTCTTCTTGCCTAAACTGTTTATCGTCCTTGTTTCACTTCCATACATAGCTACTACAATCCTTCACAAAATATTTCCTAACGCTTAAATCTATATTCGATGTTAACAAATTTCTCTTCTACAGAAAACTTTTCTTGCCATTGCCAGTCTACATTTTATGTCTTCTCTATTTCAGCCACCATCAGTTATTTTGCTGCCCAAATAGCAAATCTCATCTACTACTTTCAGTGCCTCGTTTCCTATCTAATTCCCTCAGTATCACGTGATTTAATTCCATTACATTCCATTATCCTTGCTTAGCTTCTGTTGATGTTCGACAGGGTAACTGTTGAGAAATAAATATGTAGACGTGAAGAATAAAGTTGTACAATGTTAATAATGAATGTTTTTTTTCAAGTGTTTTAAGAGTATTCACATAAAAAAACAGGCATTAAAAGTACCACGTCATCGTACGTAAATAACCTAGAGAGTAACATAGTAAATTCCATAAGACTGTTTGGGATAACACTGTCGTATGCGTAGGAATCAGAATGCCAGGAAAATTGAAGCGATGTATAGGAGATCGACGCTTCGTGCAGGGAGTTGAGCCCTTGCAGCTGATTTCTACATAGACACATATAACACCATCACCACTCACGGATAGGTCTTAGGCCTGTTTTGAAAGGCCAGTTGCTGTCTACAAGCGAGAATGAGGAACAGTCTTTGATAGTGGGAGATATGACCAGCATGTTGGCAATCCTCTCTGCCGTTATTGTCAGTAGATAGATCTTGTTGATGACGGTGCTCCTTTACTCAAGCAGCTCCTCATATGACCCGCGAGACTGAGCGGACCCTATTCCAGATCCCCCTACCCCAGAAAAATCCGAGGAGGTACAAGGAATCGAACCTGGGCCCTTCCGTACCGAAGGCAGCGACATAACCGCTCGCTATGGATTGAATACTGCTCGTCAGTCTGCGGCCTATAGCAAAAAGTGGAAATGGAGAAGATTCGAAGGACAACAGTGCATTTAGTCACAGGTTCGCTTGACACACACGAAAGCGTCGCTAAAATGCTCTTACAATCCAGTGATAGACGCGACAAACGAGAAATTGTGCTTCGCGATGTGGGTAACTGTTAAAATTCCGAGAACACACATTCCTAGAAGTAAATGTAAATGTTGTGCGGCTAGGGCCTCCCGTCCGGTAGACCGTTCGCCGGGTGCAAGTCTTTCGATGTCGGCCACTTCGGCGACTTGCACATGGATAGGGGTGAAATGATGATTAGGACAACACAGCACAGAGTCCCTGAGCGTAGAAAATCTCCGACCCAGCCGGACCCTTAGGATTGACATTCTGTCGCGCTGACCACTCAGCTACTGGGGGCGGACATCCCTAGAAGTGTCAACGGATATGCAGAGTGTCTCAAACATTTTGGATCAAATTGAAACAGGTGATAGAGGGTCCACAACCGATTACATTAAGATAGGAAAAGCATATACAGGGTGTTACAAAAAGGTACGGCCAAACTTTCAGGAAACATTCCTCGCACACAAAGAAAGAAAATATGTGGACATGTGTCCGGAAACGCTTACTTTCCATCTTAGAGCTCATTTTATTACTTCTCTTCAATTCACATTAATCATGGAATGGAAACACACAGCAACAGAACGTACCAGCGTGACTTAAACACTTTGTTACAGGAAATGTTCAAAATGTCCTCCGTTAGCGAGGATACATGCATCCACCCTCCGTCGCATGGAATCCCTGATGCGCTGATGCAGCCCTGGAGAATGGCGTATTGTATCACAGCCGTCCACAATACGAGCACGAAGAGTCTCTACATTTGGTACCGGGGTTGCGTAGACAAGAGCTTTCAAATGCCCCCATAAATGAAAGTCAGGAGGGTTGAGGTCAGGAGAGCGTGTAGGCCATGGAATTGGTCCGCCTCTACAAATCCATCGGTCACCGAATCTGTTGTTGAGAAGCGTACGAACACTTCGACTGAAATGTGCAGGAGCTCCATCGTGCATGAACCACATGTTGTGTCGTACTTGTAAAGGCACATGTTCTAGCAGCACAGGTAGAGTATCCCGTATGAAATCATGATAACGTGCTCCATTGAGCGTAGGTGGAAGAACATGGGGCCCAATCAAGACATCACCAACAATGCCTGCCCAAAAGTTCACAGAAAATCTGTGTTGATGACGTGATTGCATAATTGCGTGCGGATTCTCGTCAGCCCACACATGTTGATTGTGAAAATTTACAATTTGATCACGTTGGAATGAGGAAGTACAGTACATACTGACGAAACTAAAATGAACTCTAACATGGAAATTAAGCGTTTCCGGACACTTGTCACATAACATCTTTTCTTTATTTGTGTGTGAGGAATGTTTGCTGAAAGTTTGGCCGTACCTTTTTGTAACACCCTGTATATTGTGTTTGGATACACACGGCGTACACCGCAGAACACTAACGTATCCCATAGTGTTGTACAAAGTGACGACCGCCAGTCGCAATGCATGCATGGAAACGGCGCATGAAGTGCTGCAGCACTTCCTCAAAGGTCCCTGGTGTCTGTTGTACCTTTGCAAGCAAATCTTCATCCGTTTCTACTGAGTTTTAATAGACCAACGTCTTGACTTAGCCCAAAGGAAAAAGTCCAGAGGTGTGGGACCCGACGATAGCGCTGGCCATGAGACAGGACTTCCTCTTCCAATCCAGAAATGAGGGTACGTGTTGTTCAGGTGCTGGCAGTCATTAACAGCGAAGTGGGCTGGTGCACTGTCATGTTGAAACCACTCGCTTTCGCGGACAACGAGGGGAACAGTCTACAAGAACTGTGGCAGCATATGTCGCAGGAACAATAGATAACGTGGACCAGACAAACGGAGAGGTAGTAAATAAGGGTCTATTAGATGATCCTGAACAATGCCCGCTTATACGTTGACAGAAAATCGTTGCTGGTAGCTAGTAATGTGGGTGGCATCGGGATTGTCCTCACTCCAGACATGGCTGTTGCGGCTGTTGAAAACACCATCACGGGTGAATGAGGCCTCATCCGTGAACAGTACGAACTGTATGAAGTTCAGCACTACAACACTATGATGTATAATCCATTGACAGAAGTGAACGCGGGACCCAAAATCCGTTGATCCCAGTGCTTGTACACGTTCTTTATGACAGGCGTGTAATAATTTGTGCACCTTTATTCTCTACGCTGTATCTCTCGAACTGTACGTGTCGTCGGCAAATTGACGAGTGTTTATTGCTGGGTGGTCGGCTACACGATCCAGCACCATCTCAAAGTCCCGTGTTCGGACACGTCTTTGGCGGAAACCTTGACCGTTCCTCTGTGGTGTGAACGATCCTGTCTCTCGTAAGCTGGTATCCAGGGAGACAAACATCCAGGTAGGATGGCGTCTGATGGGAAAGAGTTCTCTGTGCATTCGTGCTGATTTACAGGCACTAACTGCTACTGCGTCGTACATTAACCTCTCGTCACGAATAACGTCCCATATATGACTACGCATCATGCACTGTACACAGTAACACATGTCACCACAGACACTCCACAGCCTCTCTGATGCAATGCACAACTGACACCAGGGAATGGTGTGCTTGTGGCTCAGGTTAATCCACCGGTGCGATGCATGCGTTGGTCACATGACACACAAGCTATGAGGTAAGTTATAGAGTAAGTCTGTTTGGTGGTCAGGGGTGTACGCTGTTTATCACCCACTGCCTGTTCAAAAATGGTTCAAAGGGCTCTGAGCACTATGGGACTTCACATCAGAGGTCACAGTCACCTAGACTTAGAACTACAAACCTAAGTAACCTAAGGCCTTCACACACATCCATGCCCGAGGCAGGATTCGAACCTGCGACCGTAGCAGCAGCGCGGTTCCTGACTGAAGCGCCTAGAACCGCTCGGCCAGAACGGCAGGCCGCTACCTGTTCCAGTGCACAATAGACACCCTGGATCTTTCTGAGAGTGTGGCAGAATTGCATGCAACGTAGCAGTTCATGCACTGAGACTGCCGATCGTCGCTTTGAACAGTTACTATGAGCTCCGTCGTTATGCGTTGCATGCTGTGTATGCCCGTAACACAGTTATTACACATTTCCGAGCATTGATTCTCTATCTCAGTTTAGTGGATTGTGAAACTACTATGACCCAAAAAGTTTTGGCAAACCCTGTATTTGTCCTCCTACGTATATCTCGCTGAAAGACCACGCAAGTAAAATTATAGAGAGATTGGCACGCACAGAGGCTTGCCAGAAATTATTTTCCCCGCGCATCTTCGCGACTGGAACAGGAAACGGGGGAGTAGACGCTAGTACATAAAGTACCTGCCGCCACACAACCAGAAAATGGCTTGCAGAATATATGTAGTTCTTTTGCCAACAACTTCGTCAAAGTTTTCGTTCTTATAATGCTACCCACTATCAAAAGGACGAGTAGAAAATTTCTTGGATTGTTTTTGTAATGTCGGTAAGCGTTGAAAAATAAATAAGGCATGTGTCAAATTGAGCTGCGAAAAAGTTATGTTTTTAAGCTTTTCGCTATGTTTGATCGCAGGTCCTCCGAAACTCTGTTAAACTGTGACTCCACTAGTTTCTATATCGACTCCCATTTCCTCTTCTAGAATATCAACACACACTTTCACCTCCTAGTATAGGCGTTCAGTGTACTCTTTCGTCCTATTGTCTCTCTCCTCTGAGTTTAACAGGGGAATTAAACCTACTCTCTTAAATTTAACAGCTTTGCTTTGAATTCACCGAAGACTTTTTACTTCTCTGTGTACTTTCAATTCCTTCGCACTTTGTCTGTAGTCATTTCGCCTCTACTTCCCTGCGCCTATGCCTAAGTGACCGATATTGGTGTATTCTTGTGCTTTTCTGGACATTTTTTTTTACTTTCTTCTTTCGTCAATCAGGTGAAGTATTTCTTCTGTTACCTGAGGTTTCTTTACATTACGATTGCCAGTTTTAGAGTCCATTCCTCTTAAAGTGAACTTTCTTTTATGGCATTCATTATCGTGATATCTACACCCTTAGAGATAAAAATTGTTCTGTGGCTGGAGATGTCAGGCGTGGATAGTGGTTTTAAGCGCGCACCGGGCGAGCCTTAGGGACTGGTGGTCTGGATGAGGCAGGTCGGAGTAAACCGCATAGCGTGAGCCAGGCGTATGCTAGTTGCGTACTGGAAGCGCGACAAGTGCTACGGCATCGTCTGAATGATGGGCCAAGTCTCCGAGCTTGCTGTCCAGTCGGTGGGTGGCGGGAGTCAGCATTCAGTGTGGAATTTGAACTGAGTCATTAGCCTTGTCTGGAATAGTTATTTGTCCGTCTGTGATCTACTTCAGTCGCCAGTAAACTAAACTGTTTTCGGTTAGCAAGTCTCGAGAGCATTTTCTCCATTTCTTCTGGGACACATCACATTGGATGTAGCGCCGAAGAGCGGGTTGCGCTTCTCATTGCCTGTAGTGTCACGAAACAGTATCCTGGCAGTGTCCTGCAAATTTCCATGTTATGTGTGGCTGATCGGATGCCTTTCTGTTTTAGACTTTCCGGACTGTGCAAATCATTTTGAACTATGTACATGGCATTCTAGAGAAGTGATGTTAGCTTCAGGGCACTTCGTAATTATGGATACATGTTCTCAGATTCCACTGGCCGAAATTTGCATGTAAGGGGTGTTATGGTTCAAATGGCTCTGAGCACTGTGGGACCTAACTTCTTAGGTGATCAGTCCCCTAGAACTTAGAACTACTTAAACCTAAATAACCTAAGGAAATCACACACATCCATGTCCGAGGCAGGATTCGAACCTGCGACCGTATCGGTTGCGCGGTTCCAGACTGTAGCGCCTAGAACCGCTCGGCCACCCTGGCCGGCGTAAGGGGTGTTAATTAATTTCTGTGATTACAAAGCTACGTTTAACTGTATTATTCTAAATCGCCTCATGTTCAAGAGGCAGGGTGCACGTAAAGTTGGCGAAGACTGATAGTGATAATTTGTCGTTTGCAGTGTTTGTTCTTTACTTGGACTGCAGTAAAGTAAACCATGTACCAATGTATCTCATGCTGATGAAAGGTTGATTTCTGTGCAGCTGCATTGGCTCATGTTATGCTTCTGTTAAGTGTAATTAAATTTTGTTATAGGTTTTTCTGGTAACTATCCTAACGTTGGTTTTTTGACAACCGGATTCATTGAATTGGCGTTAAGTCATTCACATGTCGGTATCCCTATCACCAGTTACTGTGCATTAATGTAAAAGTGATTCTGAACTTAAGCTTAATTGTTAAAAAAATTACCTTGGATGATTGTAATTTTTTCAAAGTTATTGGTTTTAACGTTTAAAGAAAAGGAAAATTAGGCAGTCTAGAGCTTCAGTGACTATTCCAAATTCCTTGATGATTTTTATTTTTTTCAAAGTTATTAGTTTTAATGTTTAAAGAAAAGGAAGCTTGGGCGGTCTAAAGCTTCATTGATTATTCTAAATACCTTGGATGATTTTAATTATTTAAGGTTACTGGTTCTAACGGTTAAGGAAAATGAAATTTTGGGTAATTTAGAATTTCAATAATTACCTTTGAATATTTTGAATGATCTTAAGCTTTTTTTTTAAAGGTTAATGTTTCCGATTTTTTTAAAAAAGAAAAATTTGTGTAGTTCAGAACTTCAGTCAACATTCTAAAAAATTTGCATGATTTTAATGTTTTAAGGATTATTTGTTTTAATGTTTGAGAAGAAGAGAGTACGAATTTTCTGTACATCCACGTATGCCTGTGTAAACTCAGAAAGGCAATAAATGTTCTGCTATTGTGCTCAGCCGCTTATCACACCAGAACCGTTGTGTTCTAGCTTGACCCGTTCCTAAACTACTTTTCCCTTTCTAAACCTTGCGAGAGGGTCCTAATTGCTAAATTGTGATCAGAGTCTATAACTGTTCCTCGGTATTCGTAACAACCCAACTTCTCATAATGTAATCTCTGTCTGATCCAATCCAGCTGGAATCTTCCCATGTCTTCATGCCTTTTCCTTGAATTCTTTCTCCTCTCGTCATTATTGAACAGTGTTTTCGCTACTACAAGCTGGAATTTATTTCAGAACTCAGGCGCTACTACAAGGCGAAATTTACCGCAGAGTACAGTTTGTCTTTCTGTTCTCTCTTTCCTGTTACCGAGCCCCTACTGTGCCATAACTCTGTCTTCTATTCCTTCCCCTATCACAGCGATCCAGTCAACCATGATTATGAGATTTTCATATCACTTTACACCTCAATTCCTCGTTCATCGTCTTTGTATACATCTTCTATCCCTCCATCTCCATCAGCATGTAAACCTAAACTGTTGTTGGCGATGGTTTGCTGTCGACTCTTACTGGGATAATCCTCTCACAGAGATGTTCACAGTAACTCGCCCTCTGCTCTACGTGCCTGTTCAAGATGTATCCTCCTGTTATTGCATTTTCCGTGTCCTATTTCGCCGACCAAAAGTCCATATCTTTTTTCTGTTTCATTTCACTGACCACCACTGCATCTACATTGAGCCTCTGCATATCCCTTATCAAATTTTCTTGTCTTTCTGCCAAGTTGAGACTTGACACTATATTCCTACTTTCGTTGATTAGTCACTCTTTTTCTGTGATCGCTTCACCTTGGCAGTCCCGTCCAGGAGATCCGGATGGGGCAGTAATCTGGATTCTTTTGCCAATGCAGAGGTCATCACGACAAAAAAATGGCTCTGAGCGCTATGGGACTCAACTGCTGAGGTCATTAGTCCCCTAGAACTTAGAACGAGTTAAACCCAACTAACCTAAGGACATCACAAACATCCATGCCCGAGGCAGGATTCGAACCTGCGACCGTAGCGGTCTTGCGATTCCAGACTGCAGCGCCTTTAACCGCACGGCCACTTCGGCCGGCTGGTCATCACGACACTTTAGAGTTACAGGCCGCATGTGCTGTGAATAAGCTTTATGTTTCTTTAATGCAGTCGTTTCCACCGTGTTTTGCAGCCTCATGCCATTGATCATTGCTGATTCTGCCGCCTTCTAAAAGCACACCGCCAACCTCTGTTTGACAGGGCCATTGGCAGAACTAGGATGACTCCTTATACCGGAAGTATTTTGCCGCCATTGACGATTTTAACCAAAATTTGAGCTGTGCTTGGAATCGAACACAGGCGAGGTCCCAGTAGTACGTTCTGATAACAAGACAAAGAAATTACTCTTAGGTCACAGTGATGATCCCACTTTATAAAGCACAGAAAAATCATTAAAATGAAATACAATTTTTAGATCACAACTTCCTTAGGCCGTGCATACACTAAAACAACCAAGTAGCCAGGGTGCTCTTACTCTTACTTTAATTAAGCGGACAGTGTAAGCTAATCACTGTAACACATTTTTACCATAGCACGAATTACCCGCAAGCAGAAATTGACAATTGCCCACCGTTCTGGGCGCTGACTTGTGCAGATTGTCTCGAAATTGATTATAAATATTATAGTTCATGTTAAAAAGTAAAATGCGTAGCATTATGAGCTCTAGATAGAACAAAATTAAGCAAGATACACCACAGTTAGATTCAGCGTATGCGAGAAGATTTTTCGACACAAGCGACATATGATTTCAACCTCCCCCCCCCCCCCCCCCCCGCCCCCCTTCCTACGGCTTCTCTATCTCCGTCTTCCGCAGACTTTGGTTGGCTTTCACCTTACGTTGCCGGAGAGTTCTGTAGACTAAATCTAAATCTAGTCATCTTTTAAAAGAAGTACTACATCGAGAATAATCTATAACAGAAATGAATTTCTTAGTCTTATTCCAGCTGGACGGACCCTCATATGGTGAGAAGTAGGAACACGTAATACACTCAGGACCACTGTTGGACATGATTCGTACGCCGAGGGTTGGGTGACTCCCGAACCTGCTCCAGAACAGATTTGCTCACAGGGTCTGCCTACGATTTAAGCCCAGCACCTGGTGTAACAGCTGCTCGACGTTCGTGGGAAATGCTTCCAGTTACTTTTCGGGGAGATTCAAAACTATCCAGTAGAACGACTGAAAACATTGTACTGAATATAAAGGTAATAAATAATTAATACAAATAAGTTTCTGCGAGGACATGTGGCACTCTGTCTGAGCCTGATATCTGAATCTAAGTGGGCGCCAGCAAATGGTGTTGAGTGGAAGTACTGAACCTCGGGTAATTTAAAACAGTATTCACCATTAAAAGAAAAAAACACTTATTTCACACTCAGAATTTAAAAGGATTGACAATAACTAACCACTTATAGCTTTAACAAAGTTAAAAAAATTTCTTCTTATTTTATTGTCCAAGAAAACTGTGACTGGACTCAAATTTTAGCAGCTTGAAATTACATGAGTAACCTTTTAACTGTCCAAGAGAACATTAAATGGTCTGAAATTTATAACAGCTCGAAATTACATAAAACAATAACGGCGCCCAAGGTGTTGTTGTTGTTGTGGTCCTCAGTCCTGAGACTGGTTTGATGCAGCTCTCCATGCTACTCTATCCTGTGCAAGCTTCTTCATCTCACAGTACCTACTGCAAGCTACATCCTTCTGAATCTGCTTGGTGTACCCATCTCTTGGTCTCCCTCTACAATTTTTACCCTCCACGCTGCCCTCCAATACTAAATTGGTGATCCCTTGATGCCTCAGAACATGTCCTACCAACCGATCCCTTCTTCTAGTCAAGTTGTGCCACAAACTTCTCTTCTCCCCAATCCTATTCAACACCACCTCATTAGAAATGTGATCTACCCATCTAATCTTCAGCATTCTTCTGTAGCACCACATTTCGAAAGTTTCTATTCTCTTCTTGTCCAAACTATTTATCGTCCATGTTTCACTTCCATACATGGCTACACTCCATACAAATACTTTCAGAAACGACTTCCTGACACTTAAATCTATACTCGATGTTAACAAATTTCTCTTCTTCAGAAACTCTTTCGTTGCCATTGCCAGTCTACATTTTATATCCTCTCTACTTCGACCATCATCAGTTATTTTGCTCCCCAAATAGCAAAACTCCTTTACTACTTTAAGTGTCTCATTTCCTAATCTAATACCCTCAGCATCACCCGACTTAATTCGACTACATTCCATTATCCTCGTTTTGCTTTTGTTGATGTTCATCTTATATCCTCCTTTCAAGACACTATCCTTCCGTTCAACTGCTCTTCCAAGTCCTTTGCTGTCTCTGACAGAATTACAATGTCATCGGCGAACCTCAAAGTTTTTATTTCTTCTTCATGGATTTTAATACCTACTCCGAACTTTTCTTTTGTTTCCTGTACTGCTGGCTCAATATATAGATTGAATAGCATCGGGGAGAGGGTACAACCCTGTCTCACTCCCTTCCCAACCACTGCTTCCCTTTCATGTCCCTCGACTCTTATAACTGCCATCTGGTTTCTGTACAAATTGTAAATAGCCTTTCGCTCCCTGTATTTTACCCCTCCCACCTTCAGAATTTGAAAGAGAATATTCCAGTCAACATTGTCAAAAGCTTTCTATAAGTCTACAAATGCTAGAAACGTAGGTTTGCATTTCCTTAATCTAGCTTCTAAGATAAGGTAAAACCGCAATAAAATAAAATAAGAGTATTAAACAATCAAAATATGACATCGAGAAAAGCAGCCTTCAAGATTCAAACAAATGAAAGAACCACACACACAGTCGTAAAATCACAAGAGTTTTGAAAACGGGAACTCCTTTTTGGTCAGGACAACGGGGAAGCCAAAAATTACTAAAATTCCATCGAAGTAGCCTGAAATGATGGCTGAGTCTTCTAATACATCTGCTGCCTGTGCCCAAACACCAAGGTGCTGGTCTAAACTGGCCGGTAGCACTAAACGCCGCCCGTGATTGCAAAATAAAATCCAATGCTCAGATAGGTCAAAATACGGCAACAGAGTAACCTTCATCAAGCCTCTAAATAACAAATGGATGCCCAGACGCACGTGTAGTACAGACAAAAGACTACAGATAAACATACAATAATTATTCAGTATCAGACTCGATACAGAATAGGTTTCAAGGCAGTCAAATTAAAGCAAGCTATAAATAACGGAAATAAAGTAGCTTCAAAATTTAAGCCTTAACTTGCATCATTACTGTCACAATAGTTCATTAACCTTTATGGCCGAATTAAGAAAGTGTATCAATTACAATTGGCCTAAGGATAAACTGCACCTTGAATCAGTTATTAATGATATGTACACTATAACACTACTCCACTTTTTGTTGTATTAGCAACACAATAAACCAATGAGAGCGACTTCATGTAATAGATAATTATGCACTCTGTGAGAGATTTGTAATCAAAAGGTAGGAGCTCAAACACTTTTAATAATATTAGCGCTACGAACTATCATTAGATTTCAGTGAAGCTCAAACATCGAAACTGGTTTGTTGGTTGGATGATCAAAGGGGCTAATCTACGTATTAGGTCATCAGTCCATTTTCCTCAAACAGGCAGGTCTATATGACTGCAGATCAGAGATAGCCTACTGCGATAATCCCAGAGGAAGAAAACACCAAACTCTATCAAATGTCAACGAAGCTAAGGAATACAAAGAAGAAATGGAGACAAAGGAAGAAAGGCAGCCAAAGTGCCCTATCTAGGGAACAACCGGAAGCCCTCGAAAACGTAGTGCAATGAGAGGACATACATGCCCAGCTCCTGCGAGTCACCAGAGGTACTTCACTCAGAAACTGCCTAGGGAAGACCAGCAACACGGCCAAGGCAAGAGAAGTACATAGAGACAAAATATCAACAAGTGTAACAGACCACACAAGAGAGAGCAAGAAGAGTAAAAGAGCTGGTAGCGTTAGGACTGGGCTGGACCACCAAGCCCAGAAAGCTGCATCCCAGTCTGGGCAGAGGAAGCAACAGTGTATTCTGCCTTCCCTTCAAGGGGCCAATAACGTTAAATAGCCCAACCTTAAAGAGAGCTGGAAAAGCCCACTTCAGAAATAGAACATAAAACTAAATCAGCTGCTGGGGTATCGTCTGCTAACACCAGCGATTGCGAGTCAGGGAGATTAACAGTCCACTGCAGGGCAGCTAGGCTGGAACAGTGCAGAAAAATGTGGGCCACTGTCAAATAGGAACCACAACAACCATGGGGCGGGTCCTCGCAACAGAGGAGATGATCATGAGTCACCGGCCGGAGTGGCCGAGCGGTTCTAGGCTCTTCAGTCTGGAACCGCACGACCGCTAAGGTCGCAAGTTCGAACCCTGCCTAGGGCATGGATGTGTGTGATGTCCTTAGGTTAGTTAGGTTTAAGTAGTCCTAAGATCTAGGGGACTGATGACCTCAGATGTTAAGTCCCATAGTTCTCAGAGCCATCTGAACCATTTTTGAACCATGAGTCAGTCAGCTTTGGCCGATGAGGAACCAGTAAACGACGGTAGAGTCCTTGTTAGGATCTCCACAGATATATAGTCTCTTTTATCACTGGTAGTTTAGTGAATTCAGAGTGAGCCATTCTAGATTCCTAAAACCTGACAGCACAATAGCGATCAAAGATCTGTTTCCATAATACCAAACTTCAGAGTCGGTTTACTCGTAGCCAGTTTTTCCAGGCTATCAATGAATTCATCCCTAAGCTCCAGACGTGGCCTGGGGTCCAGAAGAAGGTTAATGAACATCCACATTGTTCTAGGGTATACGAGGAATCCTGGTAATGGAGAAGGTAACACTAGTCAATAACTTGAAAACTGTCAAGGAATCGCTGCAGGAGGAAGGACCGCACCGATGCAGGAACGGATATAATCAAGAGCACGACAGTTGGCTACCATCTTTGCAGTGTAAACATTACAGCCATCTGGCAAGGAATGCAGTTCAGTATGTCCCGTGTGAGTATAAGCAAAGCTCATGTGACTGGCAGCCATTAAGCCATCGGTATAGACTACTTCTGGATACTGGAATGAGCCAAGGATGGAGAAAAATTGGCAGTGAGGGCCTATGGGAGGACCAGGCCTTTCAGCCTTGTGACAGGCCAAGATGAAGTCCTGGCCAAGGGATGTGCCATGGAAGTGTACGTGAATGGGCCCAGAGGAGAGGTGGAAGAGGAAACAACTGGAGGTCAGAGAGGACAGACCGGAAGCAGTTATGATGATAATCCCTGATCTCATCCACTGATAATGGAGATGGATTTGCATGTTTGCAAAGAGAAGATGGTAGTTTGGATGCTTAGGGGAACTGCAGACATGGGGAAGCATAACTGATAAGCTATTGTTGTTGGTGCCTGATCTGCAATTGAAGGACCCCACCCCACAAGTAAACTGTTCATAGGGCCAGTTCGAAAGGCTCATGTTGCAATTCGAACCCCATAGTGGTGTATTGGATCCAGTATCCACAATGCTGAAGGTGATGCTGAACCATATTCCAGACTCCCATAATGAAGACAGGATTGTATCAGGGTTTTATAAAGCTGCAGAAGGTCAGTGCTATGTGCACCCCAGCTGGTCTTATTCAGGCAGCGAAGTGTATTAAGGTGCAGCCAATACTTTGGATTATGCTGGCGAAGATGGGGAATCTACATCAACCAAAAATCAAAGACCAGTCCTAAGTCTTCACCACATTAAGTAGTTGGTCGTCAAGGTTCAGTTCTGGTTGTGGATGAATGGGACATTATCGACAGGGGTGCACGATGAGAGTCTTGCAGTTGAAAGGGTGAGGGACCATGCCTGTGCCTTTCGTATGAAGCCTTGCAGTCGATGTTCAATGACATCCACACTACAGGAGCAATAGTAAAGACAAAAGTCGTCAGCATACAAGGAGGTTCTGTAGTATTGCGGAATAGTAAAGAGTTGGAAACGTGGAATATTGTCAAAGTTTTGTTGCCTATGCCGAGAGCCAGAGGCAGTAGGTTAGCCAAGAGGTAAGAAGATTTGACATATATCGGAATGTGTCGTCACGCAGGGGCAATGGCCGGGTTACACACAACAGGCGAGAGAGAATTGCTTAGCATGCGGGTTTGTGTTAGACGGAGACTTCCGTAGAGTGCAAGGTAGAAGTATAGCGTCAGCTGCACTGCATTTCACTACTTCGCGTAAGTCTGCTGTAACAACACGTAACTCTGTCGCAAGAACACCTAAGGGGCGAGTGCGACAGATGAAACAGCAGTGTAAGTGGAACAAATTCTGTCATTACAAACGAGCATGACGTCAGGACGCCGCTCGTGCTTCCTTTACATACGCCAGCTTTGATAGCAACAAGGCACTCGCACTCGCAGTTAGACTTGCAGTTAGATGTGTACTGGGTCGCTGCGTAGCGCTCAGCTCGGTGATCGACATGTTAATCTTTATTAAGGAGATGTTGCAGTAAGGGCGGCCCATCCAGCAACAGACGTGAGGGGACAGTACCAGCTCTGGTCCTCTCTGCTGCCGCTGTCAATCATCAACCCAGGATTAGCAGACATGGCGGCAGACTCACTCGCCACCAATGCTGACCACATCAGTGAGCCGTCGTCGAGATCGTGCGGGGCCTAGGCCCTGTGCATCCGCCGTTGCAACCGGGTGAGCCGACGACGGTGGGGGCCTACAGATTTGGTGTCAGAAGTCCTCGCGCCCACCGCCTACAGTTCACACTGAGGACTCCACAGCTGCTGCTAGACCATCTACGGCGACTAGAAAGTACAGGCCCCGGAGGACCCTCTCATTTGGATATGAGGGATATTGCGTGAAGCACCAATTCGAACCCACAACTTATGGTGCACTAGGAAGTTGTGGATAAAAATCAGGAGCAGATCCTGGAGACTGCACTTATGTAAGATAGCGAGGATGTGGTGTCGCCATGTGGTGTCATAAGCCTTTTGTAGGTTGACGGAGGTGCCTACAAGGTGTTGACATCTGGTATAACTTGTTCTGATGGCAGACTCCAGGTAAAATAGATTATCAGTAGTGGAACGGCCTTGGTGAAAACTACCCTCGGACGCAGCCAGAAGACCCCAAGACTGCAGGAGATAACACAGTCGCCAGCTCACCACCTGTTCAATCAACTTCCAGAGAACATTGGTGAGACTAATGGGGCAATAACTGTCCATCTCTAGAGGGTACTTAACTAGTTTCAGTATTGCAATGATGATGGTTTCTCGCCATTGTCATGAGAAGTTGCCCTCTCTCCAGTTGCAGCAAAAGATGGCAAGGATATGAATTGACAATCCACCGGCAGCTGCTTGATCATTTGGCTGTGGAAGTAGTCCAGCCCTTTGGGCTAGGACACTGAAGAATTCCCAGTCGCTGAATGGATTATTATATGGCTCCAGGTGGCATGTAGGAAAAGATAACTGTTTAGGCTCTGACCACTGTTTTAGAATATGAAAAGCAGGTTGATAACTTTCAGACACCGAGACTTGAGCATAATGCAGAGAAAAATGTTCGGTGACAGTGTCTGAGTCAGTGTAGACAGTACCATTCAGTGTAACACAAGGTACACCTGGGATCTTAGCCCAAACTTGCAAAGAAGAGGAACATGGTCCCATGGTTTAAACGCACTGTTTCTAGCATTCTGGCTTCCATAGTTGTATTAATTGGTGGGCCCAGGTAAAGAGCTGCTTAAAGGCAATAAGGTGCTCCATCACTGGGCGCTACTAATGGTGTTGGAGAGCCTGCCTAATGGTCTCTGCGACTTCTGCTGATCACCAAGGTACTGTCTTCTGTTGGACTGGGCCCAAGTAACAAGAGATCGCTAAATCAGCCGCCAAAAGAATGACTGTAGTTTTATTCTTGAGTGCTTCATCGATATCTCCAGGCAGTGGGGAGCCACTGCCCACAGTAGACGCGAAAGCACCCCAGTCAACAGTGTTGAGAGCAGGTGAGTGATGCTGAGGGAGAGACAAGAAGATCGGGAAGTGGTCATTACCACATAGGTCATCGTGGTCTCTCCAGTGGATGGATGGGAGAAGACAAGGGCTGCAAATGGAAAGGTCAATGGCCGAGAATGTTCTCTACCTCACACTGGTATGTGTAGGGGTACAAGTATTCAAGAGGCACGGTCAAGTTGCGCCAGGAAGCTTTCGAGGCTGTACTGCAGCCAGTGATTGTGGTTCCACCCCACAAAGGGTTATTGGCATTGAGATCACTCAAGATTCTGAAAGGTGGGGGGGGGGGGGGGGGGGGGGCGGGGGAGCTGAGAAACAAATGCAAACACTATGTTTTGAGACACGTCACCATCGAGAAGTAGGTAAAGATTGCAGATAGTAACATCCTGAAATGCACTTATCCGAACAGCCACAGATGCCAAAGATGTATTAAGTGGCACAGCTCCGCTACATGGAGCATCTAGAACATATGCACAAACTCCGCCCTATACTCTGTCATAGACAGCACGATTCTTATAATATCCCTAGTGTCAGTGAAGGCCTGGAGTCTGTGTTGCTGGAAACCAAGTCTCCTGAAGGACAATTCAGAAGGCAGGTGAAGTGCTTAAAAGATGTCGTAGCTCAGCCAGGCTATGGAAAAAACACTACAATTTCACTGGAGAATAATGTTGTCGATGTACTGCGAAGCCGCGAAGGGAACAAGGAGGCAGGTTATGCTGTAGGGTCATCCGCTGCCACTGGTTTAGGGTTTGGCATCAATATATAGGCTCTTGTGTGGTGCGAAATAGGCCTCAGAGGCTGCTAGAATCTCCGCCTCGGCCACAGGAGTGGAACAGGCGTGATCTGGTGACATGGGGGACACTGGAATGTCCTTCTTAGAGTATCTTCTGTTGTCTTTCCTCTCCTTAGAGGACATCAATGATTGTGAGGACTTCTCTGAATCAGTTTTAGGTAAATATGATGACCGCAAAGCCCTGCAGCCACTGGCAAGTGCCTGTTTGTAGACTGGAGGAAACCTTGGATGAAAGTGTCCTGAGGTATGGATTCGTGGCAAGAGGAGGCAAAGGAGGGTGGTCCGTATCTGGCTGCGAGATGGAGACCACTGTTTCTGGTGGGTGGGAAGCAGCAAGAGGGGAGTCCCCCCATCAGGAGGGCAGACATGGTTGAGTGGCCCTTAGGGCCCACTGTAGAAGGGGTAACAAATGGGAGTACCGTCACTTAAGTGGGCGACGTCGTCATAGCTGTAGTGTATGACATTGTTGTACATGCTGGGTGCAGCCACTCATACTTCTTCTTGCCCTCCTGGTTAGTTAATTTGTCCAGAGTCTTGTATTTTTGTATCTTCTTGTCTCTCTTGAAAACCGCACAGTTTGGTGAGCAGGGTGAATGGTGCTTTCCACAGCTGACACAGATGGCGAGAGGTGCACAGCGAGTGTTTGCATGCAACACTCATCCACAATCTCTACATATGGGGCTAACGTTCCAATATCAAGACATGTGCCCACATTCCAAGCACTTTAAGCACCTCTTAGGGGATGGGAGCATACGATTTCACATTGCATCAGTATACCATCACTTTGACTTTTTCAGGCTATGAATCAACCTCAAGGACCAAGATGAAGGCACTGGTAGCGACCCTATTGTCCTTTGGTCTCCGATGTACATGCAGGCAAAAGTTGGTGTGGAACTCGTCATCAGATTATAGGAGCAAGTCTCTGTGGAAAATGATGCCCTGAACCATAAGAAAAGTTTTATGTGGAGTGAGTCACTGGTATGTCACCCAGCTTGTTACAAGCAGTGTCCAGGATTGGGCAGGGGATGATGTTTTGATCAAAATTGAACCACTCTTCATTCTGGAGATGGTTGCAACTTACAAAAACTTGTCCTGTATAGTTTCTACAAAGAATGAAGGGTTTGTGGCCTAGAAGGAATCCCCATCAGTCAATCTGCAAACTACGTATTTGGGGGGGGGGAGTGTTTCTCTGCTTGCCACTTATCTCTCATTCCTCCCATGGCGTAGCCATGGAGGGGAACATTTCAGGGTCATATCTCACTGCACTAAAAGAGAACTGTCCTTTCATAGAGACTGGTGGGGCTGCCTGACCGCCAGCAGGAGAGAACTTCATCCATTTCATGTGCAGCTCATATGCCTTGGTGCCACCCATTTCGAATGGGGGTCTTACCATGAACGCAACCAGCCTCAGCAATGGCTACCTTTCCATTGCCTGGAGCTCCCATACCACATTCAGGATGGGCACATACTCCTTACCATACATGGGGAGTTTTCAGATCAAGTAACAACAGTACAATCCCTGCGTGGTCAGGAGGCTACCACTGTACGGGTACTTGATGAACACCCCCCTCCCCTCCCCCTCCCCCACCCCCAACGGGATGGCTACATGCTGGGTTTTGGGTATATTACCTTATTAAAGGGAAGGGTGCAAAGATGGAAAGCCACGAAAGTGGCGCATATAGCTCATTGGGCGACCTTCCCTGCACGATACGCGCTTATGGAGAATTTTGAAATTGGTGACAGGTCAAACCCATCAATGGCGACCATGTGTTTATGTAATGAGAAGTTGTAATAAATGCTGGAAACGCAAACTCGATGATACAATGTAAGCTTTCACGGCTGGTACTGACATCAGTTATAACTTCCGGGATAATAGGCAATGGTTGATATATATTAGCCCAAAAGTTTTAAATAATGAAAACTCGAGTACCAATGATAAACCATTCCAATCAGGGCCTGCACCAAGAAAACCACCTCATGGAGAGGCAAAGGAGGAAGGGATAGTGGAAAAATAAGGTTGCAGCATGGAAAGGAAATAATGCTGTGGTAGCCAAGCATGTATTTAATCTATATTGAAATAAACTGCCTTTAAATAGCCAAACACACATAGAAGCGTGCTACTCTTAATACCAAAACTGCTTACAATTTTCAACCTACTTTCCTTGACCCAATACACGGCCGAGTATCAGTAATGAGTTTACTGACGAAATTTTCAGAGTTAATTGTTGTATGATTGAAGTGTCCACCGATTGTTACAGTATGATTATGGAACTTACGTACAAGTGAACTGAAATTTTTCCTAAAGTTTTCAGTCACATCAGGGAATGAGTCTGGAGGGCAATAGGAAGATCCAGTTATCATTTTATGCCCATCACTGATACTGAGTCTGCCCAGACAGTCTCACATACAGCTTCAACTTCTTTCTCTGTGGATTTGAGTTTCTTGTCTACTGCAACAAATACATCACCTCCATTTCCCATCTGCCTATCTTTTCGATGTACAATTAAATTCTCCCCAAAAATCTCATAGCTTTCAATTTCAGGTTTCTACTATATTTCTGTACCTAGTATTGTGTGAGTTTCACTGCTTTCCATGAGCGCTTCTAACTCTGGCACTTTGTTGCGAATGCTTCGCCCGTTTACCATTAGGATTTTAAGACCCGTTTCACACGAGGACACTGCTGACGGTCACCGACAGAGATACATTCGTTTGAACTGGAGCGTTCACACTGGAACACTACACTGCCTCACCAAGCCACTGTGACCCAGCAGTGACTCACCCTCGCCACATGTGACGGACAAGGTCACTGTGTTTACAGCATTCACCGCCACACATGCATTAGTTTGAACTGGAGTGTTCACACTGGGACACAGATAACAGACACAGCACTGCAGATTTACCAACCGACAGGCAGTCATTTCTGAGACTGTGACAGAAATATTCATTGTACATTATACTGTACACACTGTAACCATGAGTTTAGATTTAATTAACACGGAAGATTTTATAATCTTTTTGGGATGTGAAAAGTGATGACTGTAGCAACAAAGTTATGAATACGAATGCACAGGAAGAAATTATAACGAAGCTTGTGTATGATTTCAACAGATACGAAAAACAAAATTGGTAAGTTATATGTTTTTTTTTTTTTTTTTTTTTCAAATTTAATACCTTATTTTTCGGGCCATAAAAGGCTAGCGAAATTAGTTGCTACCCCTGTACGAGTCCATTTCACTAACTAATCAGTTGGCAATACCTGCGGTGTCGGACACAAGTGATCCGAGAGTGTTCACCACAGTTACAGGTGACCATTACTGGCGACCATAACCAGTGTCCCAGTGTGAAACGGGCCTAATACTCTCACCGGTGGCAGGCATTTCTTTCGATCTTACACCGATACTTCTAGGTTTCCTACTTGATGTTAGCTATTGTATTTTACTTTGTGCAAAAAAACTATTTGAACATTTACTATATACCGCAACGGCTTCTCACAACAATACAATCTCTCTCCTTCTCTCACACGCCCGATCTCTCCATTTTCTTCACAAAGAGTCCTTAAAACAAAATCTTTGGTTCGGTAAGACACAGACATGCATTCCGATTCTTGCAGTCGGTGTATGCCGTTCAGCGCAATATCAATTCGTCGCACCCAAATTAGAGTTTTGCATACATTGGTACACCATACACCCCACACACAGTCACCTACCTGAGTAGCAGCCTCTGATGTGTAGCATACACATTACCCATTTAGGGGGACTCTACAGCTCTGAACCGTATGGCGCAAGTCCAGGAAGTCGCAGCCTAGATTATCACAGAATTCTTTGAAGGTTCAGTCCTCCCACTTCACTCAGAAGCAAAGAGCGACGATCAGTTCTCGGGACGATGTTACAAACTGTGAGCTTCGTTAAAACTCCTCTTCTCTGCCAGTTGCTGGAATGACCCTAGTATGACCTCAGAGCCTAGACGACAGGCATCATTTGTATACCTCAGTCTGCACCTCAATAGCTGCTGTAATAGCCTCTTCCGCAAGCTGAATGAGGCCCCCGGCCATAAACACTGAGTGCACTTGTCCTTTCCTGTCCCTGCTGCCATTTCCCTAAGGGGTACGTTATGGTCCTGCTGGCTCAGTTTCAGCGACAGAGAGCACCTCAAACTTGTTGATTACGGGATTCGCCGCAATATCCCGAGTCCTCCCTGGTCCCTGTCCACCCTCTACAGGATGCCTAGATCTACCATTGCCACTCCTCTCACAGTCCAGTGGATGGGTAATGACAGATCCTGTACTTTCTGGAGAGGAGACAGGATCCACAGGAGAGAACAGTATTTGAGGTACCTCTGGTACCAGCATCACAGGTACACGTCTATCGGGGGCTCTTCCAACACACCGATTCGCAGCTGCCGCCAATCATCTGACGGAAGTCAGGGCGATATCCAGCTGGTTGCGAACGCCACCAACTTATCCCGTGTTCAGGATCAGCTTTCACAGTGGGGCTGCATTTTGGCTGGTGCAGTCCATTACAAGGCAGTGAACAAATAACTTTAAATTAAGCCCAATGATTATATTGTAATCTGTTGGGCTAAAAAGTTGCTAATTCCTTGTAAGAACTGAAGCAAATACGCAAAGAGAGATTTATTTTAAGACAGCACAAAAACCTATGGTAAAAATTACTAGTTTCCTAAAATGTTTTGAGGTTAATTACAATTGTTAGCAAACTCGAAACCAGAATTAATTTACGGTAAATGCAGATAATATATGGGGCTACTCCTCTTTAAGGGAAAACCGGATGTAAAACAATATGTTAGTTAGAATATCAACTACAGTAACTAAATCACACACGCCGATTTGCTACAAACTGCTCGTAGATTATGCAATGGGTAATGGCAGCTTCCGAAAATTCTCCAAAACGCACGTTTATTTGCACTGATATAAAATGAGATTCAGGACTGATGTATCCTTTAGCAGAACTTCGAACCACAAACGCTGATTTGCTACCAAAATAAATTACGCATCCCAAATACTCGTACCGGTAACTTAGGAAAATATAGTTTTGTAAGCATCCGAAAATCTCAAAAATAACCTATTTTTCACGTAATTATAGAATGAAATTAAAGAATGATTGTTTTGAACGAGGATGGACCTACTGTTCTCAAAAGTTTTAGAAGAGCACAATAATGTTTAAGCCTATAATTGATGATAACGGTACGAGTTTATCGTGGCACTCGCGAATGTTCAAAATTTCACAATATATTACGATATAAACGGATAGTGATACAATCAGTGAAACATTGAGCAGAAGTGACGCGAACAATTTCACAATATATTACGATACAAACGGATAGTGATACAATCAGTGAAACATTGAGCAGAAGTGACGCGAACAGTAAAATATGCGAATCTAGAATAAAATTGATACACAAATCTTGTACCCACAGTCTCACACAAAGGAAAATTTCGAAGTTGGCTTTTATATACAGGGCAGAGAAAAATTGTGTCACGAAATTTTGACCCTGGATAGCATCAAATTTTAACCCTGGATAGCTGATGCCAATAGGAACCAAAATTACTAATGTTGTGTAGGTCGACAACCCACCATTTTTAAACTACGGAAACTTGGCGCCATGCGCTCCGATCGGTCGTGGAATTGCCCTGTTGCTGTTCGTTGGTTGACAGACAGCCCCGCCACTGCCCCAACGTGATACGCACACGTGTGGAATAGGTTTTGCTGTTTGTCTCCACCTCACGTCGGAGGCATTCACATGTAAGCTTCGCTTCGGAGCGCACACACGTCACCTGCGATTTAGTCATACACTATGCATGGCGACACAGTATTCTTTTGAAGAGCAATGAGACATGGCTTTTGTTTATGGAGTAGACGACGGTAATGCGCCATGAAGCTCGACGGTTGTATGAGGAACGGTACCCAGCAAGACGCCACCCACATCCACAAATGTTCACAGCAATTCATCGGCGACTTGGCGAAAAAGCATCGTTGGCTGGATATCATAGTGATGCTGGAAGACCTCAAACACGATAGGATACTGCGTTTGAAGAGAATGTTCTCGAGCGTTTCAAGGAAGCACCTATGACAAATACTCGAACAGTTGGATATGACATGGGGGTCACTCATCAATTTAGTCTCGGAGGTTTTGAAGGATGACAGCCAGAATCCATTTAGTTTCCACCCCGTCCAAGACCTAAATCCTGTGGCAGACTGTGAACACAAGCTAGGGTTTTGCGCTGGTTTCTGTGATATGTTGCACAAGATTCGGACTTCCCCACCATTGTGTTGTTTACTGAAGAGTGCACCTTCCATCGGGATGGCCTTTACAACACTTAAAAAGGTTCATTACTGGCCAAGGGGAAATCCTCACGTCACATATGTCTACAGACACCAGGAATGATATTCGCTCAGCATTTGGGTAAGCACTTTGGGTGACCATCAGACAGGGCCGGTCCATATACCTCCTCAACTTACCGGGGAAAATTACCTTCACTTTTTGCAAGAAACTCTACCCAGTCTGCTGGAAGATGTTCCTCTGGACATACAGCTACGCATGTGGTTGCAACATGATGGGGCACCCGCACATAATAGCCGTTCTGTGCAAGGATATTTAAATGAACTCTTCGATGGCCGGGTAATTGTCAGAGGTGCTCGTAGAACATGGCCCCCGCAATCACCAGACCTCATGCCATCAGACTTTTTACTGTGGGTATTCTTCACCCACCGTTTGACGTTACCAAGCTTGTGTCGTGTCAGAGGGTCACCAGTTCGAGCACCTGTTTTAACAACGTCCTCGCTACAAAAAAAGCCCTTTCCAGAGCCGACACAATTTGTAAAAGACTTTCTGTATGCAAACTAACAGCTCTTGACGGATTTGTTCCCTGTACGTCTTATCATGAAACTACAATGGATGTCTTGGGTCCCTTGCAGATTCGTCCCCAGAGTGGAAGGCTGGTACACTACCACCAAGCATGTGGGCTGCGTTGGATACATCGTGATCTCTGGCAGGCAAAGTATTCGTGGTCATGCGTTCTCCAGAGCATCCAGCAACAGGGCAATCTCATGGCTAATTGGAGCGCGGGTGCCAATTTTCTGTAGTTTAATCATTGTGCGTTTTCGACCTATACAACATTAGTAAGTTTGGTTCCTACTGGCATCAGCTATTCGGGGTTAAAATTTCATGACACAATTTTTCTCCATCCGTTATAAATAAATGTGCATACTGCACAGATTTTTTACTTAGCTGTTTCTGTGCACACTTCTACATTGGCATGCCAGAGAAAAACACTGCAGTGTGAGTTTATCTCGGTCAAAATTGAAAAAAATTGCAGCACCAACTCATCATGGTGGTCTTTGAACCACTCATGTACACTGTGAGCTGTGTGATGTGTTGCATTCTTCTGCTGGTAGATGGCATCGTGCTGAAGAATAGCAAACTACGTGTAGGGCTGGAATTCATCCCAAAAGATAGATGCTTATTTTTGTTTATCTAATGTGGCTTCCAGAACGACAAGATCAGCTAGAGAATGTCACAAAAATATTCCCCAGACCATAGCACTCCAATGACTGTTACAGGGTGTGTGCCTCCAAATGTTTTGTGCCATCCGTCCAATGGAGCATAATACATAATTCACCTGACGAGGCCACTTGTCGCTACTCAATGGCCGTTCAGGTTCAGTGCAGTACTGGTGTGCAAATTCCAGCCTTCATTATTGGAGAATAGCTGTCAACATGGGTGCATGAACGAGGTGCCTGCTGCGGAACCACATAAGCGGCAACATTTTCTGCGTGGGTGCTGGGGAGACACTGTTGATATCCCCTTGATTCATCTGTGTGGTCAGTTGCTTGACAATTGCATGTCTGTTCAC
The DNA here is from genome assembly GCF_023864345.2 of Schistocerca serialis cubense. NCBI lineage: Eukaryota > Metazoa > Arthropoda > Insecta > Orthoptera > Acrididae > Schistocerca > Schistocerca serialis. Next base: position 447,962,793 of record NC_064641.1, on the reverse strand, counting down.
TCATACATATTTCCAGGGCTGTTGTTTATCCCTGCCATCTATTGCCCATGGTGCACTACAGTTGCCTTGGCACCAGTTTTTGGTAGCGCCATTTTGCCATGCACAGTATACTTTAAACCAAGGCAGCATGCAAACAGTTTACAGACATAGCCATTTCGAAAGTGCTTCCATCCTTGGTCCAAAACCCAATGATCATTCTTTTTTGTGTGTCAGGTAAATTGCACCATTTCTCCATTATAATGACAACTGCACCATTTTCCACATCCCCAACAGACTTTATATAAACCCCCTGCACTGCTAATGCTGTCACCTGGTGTCTGCTGACGGTTTTGAAAAAAACTGTAGTCAAAGCTCGCAACACAGGATCAGTGAAAGGCATCTGTTTAAGCTTCCTTTCATGTAACTGTCATTTGTAATTCGTAGCTAACAGTGAATTAGTATTCTGCATTTTTTGTAATATTTTTATGCTGGAAGGCCGGTGAAGGCACAAAGTTTTATTGATTATTATTTTATTTCGGACATGTGCAAAAAAAGAGAAATCCGCAGGAGGGGGAGGAGAAGAAAGGAAAGGAAAGGGACGGTTATCACTGCTGTCAGCTGCATCAGGACATTACATGGAGTCAGCAGTGATGAATGAAAGTGCGTACCTGACCGGGATATGAACCCACTATCTTTTGCTTACTAGGCTGGTGCATTAACCACTGTGCTATCTGGGGCACAAAGTTACTGGAACTGTGTGGACTACCTTGGCACACCTCATGGCCGATCCACACTCCCATCGAGTGTCACCTTTCGCAGTCTCTGTCCATTTCCTCCACATTCTCTACTCTGAGATTCCCTCACGAGGTCAGACGTATTTGTGCATCCACAGTGAAGAACATGGATCCATTGCCCAGCTAGGCTAATTAATTATATGAATGTGTTGGGTCGGTTCTTTTGATTAATGCACCTGCCCAGTAAGTAGGAGATCAAGGGTTCAAATCCCGATGAGGTACACATTTTCACTTGTCACCACTGATTCCGCATAATGTTCCAATGTAGCTGACAGCAGTGATCGCCTCCCTTTCCTTTCCATTCCTTTCCTTTCCACCCCCGTCCCCATCAATTTACATATAATGTATCACAGCTGCGGATTCTGTGCAATGTTTGTTCTTTCAGACATGTCCGAAAACAAACACCACACATTCATATAATTAATTAGCCTAGCTGGGCAATGGATCCACCTTCTTCAGTGCAGATACTCAAATACATCCAACCTCCTGTGCGAATCTCAGAGCAGCAAACACGGAGGAAATGGACAGGGACTGCGGATAGGTGGCGCTTGATGGCACTGTGAGGCATGCCGAGATAGTCCACGCAGATGCAATAACACTGTGTTCTGAATAGTGCAGTGATTAATGCACTTGTCTAGTAAGCAGATCTTGGATTCGAATCCTGGTCAGGCACACATTTTGACTCATCACCGCTGATTCCCCATTATGTCCCCGTGCACCTGACAGCAGAGATCCCCTCCCTTTCCTTTCTTTCCCTCCCCCTCAATTTACATGTTATTTTTGTGTATCATATCAGCAACCACTTTTACTCTTTTCTGTAATCTCCATCACAAATAAGCTCTGTAATGTGTGGTTAATTTTACGCGTATATGTACCAATAGTGATCAGGGTAGTTTTTCTGAGTTCTCTTTTTAGAATCTTTGGGACTTTTGTTTAATCTTATTCAACTGTGGCGTGTGGCCTGATGTAGCTGAGAGATGTCCTGTCTTATTTTAACATTTGCGATTGGTCAAGCAAATTAACGCACAAAGTCAAGGACACTGTCCACTGAACTTTGTTCAGAATTTCGTCTGGTAAACTTGTATGGGTCCATAGTAACGAATTCCCACCATTCTTTGGCATCCTTCCAATTAGACAACATCTGGCACCTAGTTGTCGGTTTTTGCATTTGGTCTACTACCTCCGACTCTGAAAGGATGTGCCAGACAGTGGCAGATAGCAAGGGAATCGTTGGTCTTAGAGGAGACATTGTTTCTGATGAAGGCACAGTGATTGCCTCGTGCTCTCTGCAGATAGCCTAGTATATGTCTCAGTTTTGTTTGGAATCCATTAAACGTTTCACTTTTTGATGCAGGTAATCCTCACATTTACTTAAATTATCAGCCATGAGAATTAATGCTCTTCGGTGTCATGTTATGTGAATATTTACTTAGATTCACTGATTTCTTTTTGTGAATCGTATGAGATCTGCATCAAATTGTCATACCAATAATCAATAACTACTTTTGTTGCTAAATGCAACAGTACACCGGCATAAATCCAAATTTGTGTGTGCCAAATCCTAGAAGTCTTGTTTATTTTTGACAGGTTGACTTTGAAGTTAGCATCTACCCGCAATAGGACCATATAATTGTATCCTACTCAATTTCCTGTGAAGAATGGATATTCAGAAACCAGAGAAGAAGTTAACAGGTTGGGATTTATTGGAAGTATTAGACTTTTAGTCAGTATGTTGGACTTAGCTTCTTGTTTCCTTTGAGATCCACCTGTAATTATAGTGAATGCTGGTATGAAAATCTTGGGTAACTCCCGTAGTTTTTAACGTGAACAAGTGTCATGTATTGCAACACTGACTGTCGGGTGATTGCCAGTGGCCACAGCCAAACCTCACACCTGACACTACAGCCTGTCATGGCCTGGCAGTCAAAGACCCTACGCTAAGTGTGCAGGTGTCAGCCTGTTAAGGGAACCTCGCCCCTTTAAGGAAACATATTAATAAGATTGTTCTTGGCACATGATATGTGAGGCAAAATGAATAACAAATATTTAATAAAACCCATTCCCTGGATCATCACTTTGCAGTCTCAGTATTAGTTTCCATTGCATCTTTGAAATAATTCAGTGCTTCAAATATAAGTAAACTTTCATACAGATTTCACATGACATTGCACATGGTAGAACTGGGGTACGCATAATGTGTCCCAGCTCAGTTAGGACTGTGGCTATGAAAAATATGAGTCTTTGTAGCCCTTTTTTGGAACTGCATTTACTACTGTAGTACAATTTTCTTGGACATTCTTAATTGCATTGTAATGATGTCCTTTCTTTGGCAGTTTCAATGTGGAGAGCAAGCAGAAGCAGCTGGGACCATATCCAATGAATATTGTAGATGACCCAGGACTGTGAGCTGTTTGCTGGCCAAAAATTCACACTTTGGGCTTGGGTGGTGTCACGGAGGGCAACCACGAACCTGCCTCTCGGTATTTGGGTTAAATTCAATGAATTCTCCCCCACCAAGCACAAAACTTGATGTTGCCTCGCTGTTTCACCACCATTTTCTGATGAGTGTCAGACATGTAATGTTACATGTGTGACTAGGGTGCCTTCTGCAGCGATGTTCAAGTTTTTATCTTCCATGTGGCTGTTATTGAAACTTCAACACCACAACTCATCTCGAGACGACATTGCAGTTTGGTATTTCACACAAGCAGTCCTAACAGAACTGGGGCACATTGTATAGTAATGTTTTCCCTAGTATTAATAAGAATAGTAGTTTTCAGAAGTCCATGGAATAAGGATGAATAAGAATCATGAATAGACAGAAGGATTTTAAATGACACATGGACACTGTTTATATTGTGATGCCTGCCAGGATATTAGATATCGCGGAACTTCTGGTTAGCTGTTAGAGTGAATGGAGTGTTTAATTTATAATTTCTGTTGTACATATCACACAGTTCTGGCTCGCATAATGATGGCGAGAGGTAGAAATGGACCCTGTAGGGTTCTCAGGTACTGTGACTGTTGAACACCAGAGGCTGTACATCAAGATCAAAACTTTAAATGGCAAAAACCCAACAGAAATCTACAGTGCATTAAATGAAGTTTGTGGTGAGTTTACAGTGGACCAAAGTACAGTTTCACATTGTATTAATCATTTACATGGAGGTATTCTGAGAAAAGATTTGAAGAGAAAAATTTCTGCAAGATGGTTCCAACACTGTTTGACTGCTGAAGAGAAGTGAGGACCTCACTATGGATCGATTGGAATGAATGTAAATCTAATCTAATCTATTCTAAAAATGCCTGTACATTGCAGCCTTGCTCAAAAAATGATTCGACTATGATGGTCTAGGATTCTTATGTTGAATTGTTGCTATTTATAAAATGTGAATTAGAACCACAGTTGAAATCACAGTCCAATGAATGGACAGCTGCAGATTCTCCATGTTCAAAAAATTTTGATGCGCTCAATCAGAGCCCAAGCAAATGATGATTTTTGCTTATGGTCACCAAGGAATCATCATGACAGATAGAGTCCTATGTGGAACAAGTATCTCAACAGTGTTTTATCATAACTTCATGTGAAACCTGTGCAGAAAAATGCACAGAACTCAACCACAGTTGCTCTGGGCTGAGCCACTCATTCTCTGTGACATTGCTTGCCCACATATCAGCACTGTTGTAGTCCAAAAACTGTGTGAATATGGATGGGAAGTGTTGCTGCATCCTCCCTATAGGACGACATGAGTCCACCAGACTTTGATTTGTTCCTGAAGCTGTCATCTTTCTCTGGAAGAGCTCTCTGCCACTGCTACCTGAACCATTTGCCAGATGAACAGAAATGGCATCCTGGGTGGAATAATAAGAGCTTCCAAGACACTGGGATTCAACAATACAGAAGCAGGGAGACTATACTGAAGGACTGGAAAAAAGGAAAATGTAAGTAAAAAAATTAGTGTGCTTTATTTTATTTATGTAATGTCCCTCGTATTTAGGGATTTCAAGTGAGTTTTTCACTTTGTGTCTTATATGCAAAGGTCTGTTCATTTGCAAGCAAGAAGTCTAATCAGTATGAACCACTTTTGAGGGGTAAGCATGGAATGGGATGCCACTGAGTGCAAAGGTGGGATATTTTCTGACAATGTAGAAGCTTTCTCGGGCAATACAATACAGGTCAAGGACTTTCTGAAGCATTTCAGATGGTGAGATGACCATCGGTCGAGAGACGGGCCACTTCTTGCCACATCTGGACCTGCAAACCAAAAGAACAATCATGGTGCTAGCCATGCAGATAGAGCATGTAAAGGTTTATGATCCTAAATCCTTAAGAACATTTCTAGGCTAGGGGATGGTTGCTGTACCTGCATTCAATATTAGCACTTTTCAAAACCAATATTTCCAAGCCCAAACAGCATACACCAATATCTATGCAAAAAAAAAAAAAAAAGTGCAGAAGATGAACTTGAGAAGAGAGCAGACTCATACATTGCAGAGAGTGATTACCACAGAGGAAATCTGAAGAGAAATGGCTGAAGTTAGGAGTGATCTGGAAATGGTACACCAATGTCACTAAGAAGTTAGCAAGAAGGTTTCTGAGGTGACAGAACAGCAGTCCAAATCTGTAGGGTGCATTGAAAACCAGATGAGGCCCTGTAATAGCATTGCAAAGTGTCATAGGATGTAAATGACAAAGTTAACAAAGAACGAAGAGAAATTGTACAGAAGGTGTACCAACAAATGTTAGGGTATGATGAAGTGAAGAAGTAGGAAAAGCTGCAGAGAAGTCAGAGATGCTTGGTGACATGGTTGAGCAACTTTCATTCCATAACGATAAGAACTCTGATCGCTCCTGTCCCATCACCATGAGTAACAGTGTTGAAGTTCAGTCCTTGCTGCCGTACAAACAGAATCAGGCGAAAATAAAATGGAAGAACTGAGAAGTGTTATCTGAGCTTCAACAGCTCATGAGCCATAAGAGAACTGCGTTGAGCAGTGATGCGAATGATGAACTTAGCAATGTGAACAAATGCACACACACCGAGTTGGAGGAACTGCGTGAATTAAAAGAAAGATTTGTGGAGTCTGTGGCACACCTTTGTATGCTAAACTAAACACACTTGAATGGTAACTGATCTAGATGAATATGAGAGCAAGCAAAAATGTATGCTTTTCTCTGATCCTGCAAATGATCAGAATCCACATATGTGGATAGATAAATTTGAGGGGCACTGCCCAAGTCATGTAATACACTATTAAAGATAAATTTCATGTGCAGAGATTTGAAAGAAGAGGCAATGTCATGGAGGCAATTGCTAATACACATTGTAAAACATTTCCAAAGTTCAAATGGGTATTTCTGACTGAGTTCTGGTCCACGGTTACACAGAACCAGTTAAAATTGAGTATTTTGATGATGGAAACTTATAAAGACAAAAGTTATAGGGATCCAGATCTGTTATTTACAGAAATGATAAAAAGAAATCAGTACCGTATGACACGGCAGAGCTATAGAGGATATGTGTAACCAACTACAGTGAGAAATTGTCATGTCAGGAAAAAACATGAGTGATGTAAGAGCCTTTAACATCTTTTACAAGAATTGGGCCATGACTGTGATAGTGAAGTACTCGTACTGATGTAACAAGCGAGGACTAATGCCCCATTGGATCACCAATTAGAAGAAAGGAGAGGGTGGCAACATCAATGCCAATTGCATTGGAACGATGAATGGTGGAATCATGATTCCAGGAGAGACCGCTAGTCCCCGAGAAATCATTACAACAGCAGGCACGACTTTGGTAGGAATGAAAAAGTTCCAAGTCATGATTCAGCACTAGAAATCATAAAGGTGCATACCACCAACCTGCAAAATAATGTCCCGAGTGCAGATAAAGTTAGTAACTCATGAGACAGACTGGAGGTACATAGGCCGGGTAACAATGTAAACAGCAAAAATGATCTTGTGTCATTATTTACAATCTTTGACAGGTAAGGAAGGTGCTGATGATGAACAAGATGGGGCTGAGGTTGCTGGTTACCCAGGACTTAGGATTATGTTTAGTAACAAGGAAATACACTGCATCCTCGACACAGGAAGCCAGGCCACACTGATGAATAACAGTGTTTTTCAGACCTGCCTGCAGGAGAAAGCATGGCCTGAATTACCGATGCAAAAGGCAAAAGTTGAAGGTGCAATCATGGGAAAGACATAATAAATGAATCGTCACATGAAGCCACGGGGATGGCACCCATCCTGGACTTAAACAGTCAGTGGCCAGGTGTCAAGATCATTTTCCACCTACAGGGAGAGAGAGAGAGGCATGTCAGAATTGTTGTGATGATTGAGCAAATAAAATGAGCAGTGCAGAGGCAGAAAATGATTAAAAAGGTGTACTTTGTGTCATACACCTAACAGAGGGAGACAAGGGCTTGGTTAAGGCACATAGCTCATGTAGAAAATAAAAACTTTTTTAACTTACATAATGGGTCATTACAGGTCCATAGAGTTATTCTCCTAAATGTGGTTGAGGTGGAGGCACTTTGCACAGAAAGACCTCATGAAATATATAATGTGTCTAATCTTATGGAGTTTTGAAAGCAAGCTGATGAACGAAAGTCGGGAAGGTAAATGCCTGGAATAGCTATAGGATCTACAGCATTATTTTTAGTCCATTGTTTATCACTGAGTAGCTGGTAAGTTAGTTTGTCCTTGAGAATAATATAACATGATATGAATATTTCTTTGCCTTGATGTTAGAAATGTGGTGCGGAGAGTGGTAAATTCTACGTTTTTCATTCTATGAGACACATTGAGCTGTGAAGAGGAAGTTTTGCAGAAGTCACAAGAAAGAAAATTTAAGTTATAGATGAGAAGTAAGACTTTTTTGTCAACTTTGTAGTCCCAGTCATGAAGGAAGTGCTGTGCTATTTGAGGAGCAGAGGTAAGTGCCTGTCAGGGTAGAAGTAGAGATAAGGGCCTGATACATTATAGTAGATGTGAAGCCTGTCAGTAGGTTCAGCAGTAGGACAGGGACAGATTGAAAATTTGTTACTGATATTACTGCTATTTCCAGAGATGCTTAGATTAAGTGATCACAAGTGAGAATGTCATATGTGAATGTCCTAACTACTGTGTGGTTTGGAGATGAGAAGTTCTTGTTCACTGAATGGTTGAGAGAGATTGTAGGACATAAACCTACCCAGATCGTAATAGAGGATACCAAAATCAAAAGAGAGAGTGTATGCTACTAAATGAATATACTTCAGATGAGTATGGCATATAAATGCCTCCAGTTATATGTGTGTTGCCTAATGTCAGCAATGCTTTGTACCCTGCTTTCTCCATATGATTTAGGATGTGAAATTCTTACTGCATTATCATTTTTATGTTGTGTATGGTCACATATGTAATTAGTGAGTGTGTACACAGATACAATAAGTCAATAGAAGAGAATAAATTTATGGTCTGGATACAATGTTCTTCAGTAAAGTGTTGTTTTGTTTATATTGAGTATCGTTTGTGTGGCTTTTTCTATTACAATTTTTTATCTGTGAAATAGTGTACCTCAGTTATGTACATGTACATCCAGTAGAATTGAAAGAAGGTATGGTAGCTAACAAGTAGAACATTGTACTTCTGGTATATGATAGAACCTCAGTGTAGTAGTTAGGAGGAAATGACAAACCGCTACTGTGATGGCCTAATGGGATGATAAAATTCTTTGTAGTTTTTGTTATTGTTGCATTTTTGTTGATGGGTTGCATAAAAGTTGTGTTGTGGTGATGGTTTTTATAAGTTTTGTTGACCCTTCCTTGTCCTAGGTATGGGCATCACCAACCTAAACATCAAGACAACGTTCATTTACAAACAGCGGCCCAAGATCATCATTAAGAGGTTTATCTAAGTAAGTAATCTTTATGACAAATAAAACAATGTAAAATCCAGGATGGAATGTAACAATATTTGAGAAGGAAAGTTGCTACCATATAGTGGAGATGCCGAGTTGCGATAGGCACAACAAAAAAGATTCACACAATTATAACTTTTGGCCATTAAGGCCTAAGTCAGCATATATATATATATATATATATATATATATATATATATATATATATATATATATATAGAGGGAAACATTCCACATAGGAAATATATATCTAAAAACAAAGATGATGTGACTTACCAAATGAAAGTGCTGGCAGGTTGACAGACACACAAACAAACACAAACATACACACAAAATTGAAGCTTTCGCAACAAACTGTTGCCTCATCAGGAAAGAGGGAAGGAGAGGGAAAGACGAAAGGATGTGGGTTTTAAGGGAGAGGGTAAGGAGTCATTCCAACCCCATGAGCAGAAAGACTTACCTTGACAGGTATACACGCGCGCGCGCCCACACACACACACACACACACACACACACACACACACACACACACACACAAGCAGACATTTGTAAAGGCAAAGAGTTTGGGCAGAGATGTCAGTCGAGGTGGAAGTACAGAGGCAAAGATGTTGTTGAAAGACAGGTGAGGTATGAGCAGTGGCAAATTGATATTATCGGAGATTGAGGCCTGGCGGATAGCGAGAAGAGAGGATATACTGAAGGGCAAGTTCCCATCTCCGGAGTTCTGACAGGTTGGTGTTAGTGGGAAGTATCCAGATAACCCGGACGGTGTAACACTGTGCCAAGATGTGCTGGCCGTGCACCAAGGCATGTTTAGCCACAGGATGATCCTCATTACCAACAAACACTGTCTACCTGTGTCCATTCATACGAATGGACAGTTTGTTGCTGGTCATTCCCACATAGAAAGCTTCACAGTGTAGGCAGGTCAATTGGTAAATCACGTGGGTGCTTTCATACGTGGCTCTGCCTTTGATCGTGTACACCTTCCGGGTTACAGGACTGGAGTAGGTGGTGGTGGGAAGGTGCATGGGACAGGTTTTACACCGGAGGCAGTTACAAGGGTAGGAGCCAGAGGGTAGGGAAGGTGGTTTGGGGATTTCATAGGGATGAACTAAGAGGTTACGAAGGTTAGGTAGACGGCGGATAGACACTCTTGGTGGAGTGGGGAGGATTTCATGAAGGATGGATCTCATTTCAGGGCAGGATTTGAGGAAGTCGTATCCCTGCTGGAGAGCCACATTCAGAGTCTGATCCAGTGCCGGAAAGTATCCTGTCACAAGTGGGGCACTTTTGGGGTTCATCTGTGGGAGGTTCTAGGTTTGAGGAGATGAGGAAGTGGCTCTGGTTATTTGCTTCTGTACCAGGTCGGGAGGGTAGTTGCGGGATGCGAAAGGTTGTTGGTGTAACGGTTCAGGGATTCCGGACTGGAGCAGATTTGTTTGCTACGAAGACCCAGGCTATAGGGAAGGGACCGTTTGATGTGGAATGGGTGGCAGCTGTCATAATGGAGGTACTGTTGCTTGTTGGTGGGTTTGATGTGGACGGACGTGTGAAGCTGGCCATTGGACAGGTGGAGGTCAACGTCAAGGAAAGTGGCATGGGACTTGGAGTAGGACCAGGTGAATCTGATGGAACCAAAGGAGTTGAGGTTGAGGTTGGAGAGGAAATTCTGGAGTTCTTCTTCACTGTGAGTCCAGATCATGAAAATGTCATCAATAAATCTGTACCAAACTTTGGATTGGCAGGCCTGGGTAACCAAGAAGGCTTCCTCTAAGCGACCCATGAATAGGTTGGCGTACGAGTGGGCCATCCTGGTACCCATGGCTGTTCCCTTTAATTGTTGGTATGCCTGGCCCTCGAAAGTGAAGAAGTTGTGGGTCACGATGAAGCTGGCTAAGGTAATGAGGAAAGAGGTTTTAGGTAGGGTGGCACGTGATCGACGTGAAAGGAAGTGCTCCATCACAGCGAGGCCCTGGACGTGCGGAATATTTGTGTATAAGGAAGTGGCATCAATGGTTACAAGGATGGTTTCCGGGGGTGACAGACTGGGTAAGGATTCCAGGCGTTCGAGAAAGTGGTTGGTGTCTTTGATGAAGGATGGGAGACTGCATGTAATGGGTTGAAGGTGTTGATCTACGTAGGCAGAGATACGTTCTGTAGGGGCTTGGTAACCAGCTTTTTAGGAAAAAGGTAGAAGGTAGGGGTGCGGGGTGTTGGTGGGGTCAGGAGGTTGATGGAGTCAGGTGAAAGGTTTTGTAGGAGGCCTAAGGTTCTGAGGATTCCTTGAAGCTCCACCTGGACATCAGGAATGGGATTACCTTGGCAAACTTTGTAAGTAGTGGTGTCTGAAAGCTGACGCAGTCCCTCAGCCACATACTCCCGACAATCAAGTACCACGTTCGTGGAACCCTTGTCCACCGGAAGAATGACGATGGATAGGTCAGCCTTCAGATCACGGATAGCATGGGCTTCAGCAGTGGTGATGTTGGGAGTAGGATTAAGGTTTTTTTAAGAAGGATTGAGAGGCAAGGCTGGAAGTCAGAAATTCCTGGGAAGTTTGGAGAGGGTGATTTTGAGAAAGAGGAGGTGGGTCCCGCTGTGACGGAGGACGGAACTGTTCCAGGCAGGGTTCAATTTGGATAGTGTCTTGGGGAGTTGGATCATTAGGAGTAGGATTAGGATCATTTTTCTTCGTGGGAAAGTGAGATTTCCAGCAGAGAGTACGGGTGTAGGACAGTAAATCTTTGACAAGGGCTGTTTGGTTGAATCTGGGAGTGGGGCTGAAGGTGAGGCCTTTGGATAGGACAGAGGTTTCGGATTGGGAGAGAGGTTTGGAGGAAAGGTTAACTACTGAATTAGGGTGTTGTGGTTCCAGATTGTGTTGATTGGAATTTTGATGTTTTGGGGGGAGTGGAGCTGGAAGTGGGAGATTGAATAGATGGGAGAGACTGGGTCTGTGTGCAATGAGAGGAGGTTGAGGTTTGCTGGAAAGGTTGTGAAGGGTGAGTGAGTTGCCTTTCCGGAGGTGGGAAACCAGGAGATTGGATAGTTTTTTGAGGTGGAGGGTGGCATGCTGTTCTAATTTGCGGTTGGCTTGTAGGAGGATGCTCTGAACGGCCGGTGTGGATGTGGGAGAGGAAAGACTGAGGACTTTTATTAAGGATAAGGATAGGAGCCCTCACCCACCTAATCCTTCACTAATTTCTAATTTCAATTTGCCGCCGCTCATACCTCACCTGTCTTTCAACAACATCTTTGCCTCTGTACTTCCGCCTCGACTGACATCTCTGCCCAAGCTCTTTGCCTTTACAAATGTCTGCTTGTATCTGTGTATGTGCGGATGGATATATATGTGTGTGTGTGTGTGTGTGTGTGTGTGTGTGTGTGTGTGTGTGTGCGAGTGTATACCTGTCCTTTTTTCCCCCTAAGGTGTCTTTCCACTCCCGGGATTGGAATGACTCCTTACCCTCTCCCTTAAAACCCACATCCTTTCGCCTTTCCCTCTCCTTCCCTCTTTCCTGACGAAGCAACCTGCAAAAGCTTGAATTTTGTGTGTATGTTTGTTTGTGTCTCTATCGACCTGCCAGCACTTTTGTTTGGTAAGTCACATCATCTTCGTTTTTAGATATATTTTTCCCACGTGGAATATTTCCCTCTATATATCATATAGGGCCAAGTGATGGAGAGAATGATTTGTGATGGAGAGAATGATTTACTATCTTCTTTTAATGGGAATGACTTATGTATAATTTTTGCAAAATCTTTGTAAATCATTTTGTTCTGAAAAGTTTAAGTTATGTTTATCCACTAGTGTGTACTTGAAATAACCTATAAGAACATGAGGTTATGGTTCCCCAAGTGTCATTGTACTATATTATGCTGAATAATAATAATAATAATAAGTGTGTCACTTGTCCCTGATGTCATATTATGACAGTTCTGGCTTAACATGTCTTCCCCAACGAGTTAGTGTGATGAAAAGGCCTGTCATTTGTAATTAATAACTTTCTCTATTTTTGTTATTATGTTGCTACGCTGGGAGAAAGCTTGCATAAGGAGCTATTTTTATTAATTATTATTTTTGTGTTCCACACCAGCAACCTGTTTTACCTTTCCATAACTGCTGCTATGAATAAGCTCTGCACTGTGTGGATGTACATGTAACTGGATGTGCTCACATACCATTAGTTATCAGGGTAGGTATTCTGACTTCTCTTTATAGAATCTTAAGAACTTTAGTTGAATCTTGTTCAATCGTGACTTGTAGCCTGATGTGGCCGAGGACAATGTCCCATCACCTCTCCTTTAACAATTTGTGATTGGTCAAGCAAATGAAAAATGTGAAGTTGAGGTAACTATCCACTGACCTCAACTCAAAATTTTGCACCTCTCTTTCGCGACCTTCTGATTGGGCAAACACCAGGCACCTCATTGGCAGTGTGTGTGTGTAATGTGCAGCCTGCCGTTTTAGTATATTCACCATGAAATCACTGATGCTAGGAACCCTGCTTGACAAATGAATAAGAAATGTTTAATAATACACATTCCCAAGGTCATCGTGCTTAAGTTCCAATATTATTTTCTACTCTGCTTTTCAAATAATTCATTGGGTCAAATACAAGTAAACCTTCATGACACTGCATGTGGTGAAACTGGAATATAGTAACATTTTCCCTGTTATAAATAAGAATCTTTGTAGTTTCCAGAAGCCCAAGGCAAATGGCAAAAACTGTGATTTAAACAAAATTTAAAAAAAATCATATGTTAATAACAACATGAAATTTATTGGTTTTGAAGCTCGATTAGATTAGATTAGATTACTTTCATTCCGATTGATCCATAGTGAGGTGGTCCTCCAGGATGTAGAACATGTCAGAAAAATAATAATACATGACAAATATTTACAACTAAAACAAATAAGCTAATGTACCTTCCACTGGTCCCAAGCGGAATGATAATCTTTTTTAATGAACACTACATGCAAGAATTATTTTACAACACTCATTTACTAAGATTGCTTGAATGCACTGATTTTAAAATTAAAAAAAAATTTTATTTATTTATAAGGTAACAAACATATAATAGAACTACTACAATACTTATTTACAATGCACATTACTGTATGAACTGGTGCAGAAGTTAGATTGTACTTTCACCCCCCCCCCCCCCCCACACACACAAACAAACAAATAAACAAACAAACTAAAATCTGTTGGTTCTACTGAGAAATTCGTCAATGGAGTAGAAGGAGTTGGCCACCAATAAATCCTTTAGGCTTCTCTTAAACTGAATTTCGTTGGTTGTTAAGCTTTTTATGGCTGCTGGCAAGTTGTTGAAAATACGTGTTCCTGAATAATGCACACCTTTTTGTACAAGAGTAAGTGACTTTACATCCTTGTAAAGATTATTCTTATTTCTAGTATTGATTCCATGAACTGAGATGTTAGTTTGAAAAAGCGATATATTTTTGATGACAAATTTCATTAACGAATAAATATTTTGGGAAGCAATATTTAGTATCCCTAGTTCCCTGAACAGGCCTCTGCATGATGTTCTTGAGTTCATACCACATAACTCTTATTGCATGTTTTAGTGCCCAGAAAACTTAGCTTGATGAATTACCCCAAAAATAATCTCATATGACATTATGGAGTGAAAGTAAGCATAGTATGCCACCTTTTACATTTTTGTATCCCCTATGTCTGACAGAATTCACACTGCAAATAGAGATTTGTTTAGACACTTCAGCAGTTCTGTGGTGTGCAATCACTTTCTGAGAACTGGAAGGATCCTGTGCCTTTCATTCTGAATCACACTTGCAATACCTTTGACAGTGGAATGAAAACTGGTTTGAAACTTATATGTTGTTATTTTACATGAAATAAATTTAACTGAGAACAGTTGCAATAAAACTGATTCAAGGTAATACTGAATTATTTTCACATCATTTTTCATTCTCTCATTCAAAAGTAAAATACAGATGCTGGTTTGTCTGAAATGCAATCAGCAGGGATAAAATACAGAGGTTGCAAGATTATCTACAACTTTCACTGAAACCAATCTGCAATTATGAGCCAAATCCCATAGAGAGAGGCAATAACTGAAAGGGGATCGAGATATGGTTGCAGTCTACCGTAAGTGCCAATCCATGTCCAAGTAAAACAAGCAATCTCAAAAAGGTAAGGAAATAAAGATTTGTCAGTGACTTGTAATGTGCACAGACATGGTCAAAGGGAAAATCAGTTGAATGGAACTGACAGCATAATAAAAGTAACTCAAAGGTAATGAAATGTAGTACCAGGGGAATCAGATTAGGAAATGAGACAACTTTTTCTTTTTGGGCAGCAAAACAACTGATGGTGGGAAAGTACAGAGTACATAAAACAAATTACCACTACAAGAAACATGTTTCTGAAAAGAGAAATTTGTTAACAGTGAATACAAATTTTAATATTCGGGTCTTTTCTGAAAGTGTTTGAAGTGTAGTCACATTTAGAAGTCAAATGTGGACAGTAAAAAGTATAGAGAAGGGAACAAAAGCTTTTGAAATGTGGCCTTACAGGAAAATGTTATAGATTAGATAAATATACCAGGTAACTTATGAAGATGTATTTATTTTAAACAGGGAGAAAGGATCTTAACTGTGCAATTTGACTTAAATAAGGAATACAATGGTTAATCACATGCTGGGGCATTAAAGGAATAGTTAGTATGGTAACAGACAGATTTGTGAGGGGTTAAAATTTTAGAGGAAGCCAAAGTCTTGAATATAGTACACAACTTTAAACTGATAAAAGCTGCAGTAGTCGTACAGAGATGAAGAGACTTGCACAGTGTGGCGGTCTGTGTGAAACCAGTCTTCAAACTGAAGACAACAACTGAAAGACTTTCTTAGTGAACAGCCTCAGTTTTCATCTCATTACTTGTATATCAGGAGCAGATACAGCAAGGAAAAAAAATAGAGGAGAAAACCTAATAGTAATGTTTTTCTGTCTAGTATCTGAGAGTCACTGAAAGTTTTGTAAATGCTTATTACTTCCAGTTTCAGTAATATGAGGTGTCCATTACTGAGCAAAATATATTTATCCACCTCAGCTATAAATTTAAAAAGAAGCAAAACCATATAACAATATTTCTATGATTCCAAATACAATTTGAGTGCAAATTGGTGTATTCAGCAGTGTACTGTATTTGGTACGTGGATATTCTTTCCTTTTGCAGGAACAGTCTTATCATTTCTTCAACAAACAGTGGAAAATCCAACAGTATGAAATGGATAGATTGCTACTTATCAGATAGAGGGACCACTGAGTGGCAGACAGGCACATTGAGAAAAGACTGATAGATAATAGGCCTCCCCACTAGCAGATTAAGTCCTTTGCCGGATGTCGAAACACACACACACACACACACACACACACACACACACACACTCTCTCTCTCTCTCTCTCTCTCTCTCTCTCTCTCTCTCTCTATATATATATATATATATATATATATATATATATATATATATAAAAAGATGATTTGACTTACCAAATGAAAGTGCTGGCAGGTCGACAGACACACAAACAACCACAAACATACACACAAAATTCAAGCTTTCGCAACAAACTGTTGCCTCATCAGGAAAAAGGGAAGGAGAGGGAAAGACGAAAGGAAGTGGGTTTTAAGGGAGAGGGTAAGGAGGCATTCCAATCCTGGGAGCGAAAAGACTTACCTTAGGGGGAAAAAAGGACGGGTATACACTCGCACACACACACACACATCCATCCACACATATACAGACACAAGCACACATATTTAAAGAGAGGGTGTACCTACAACACCGTCAGCAAGAGGTGGTCTCCGACAACTGTAATGGACTTGGTACGGCTGCTTCATGCACCTCCCTCAGACAACCACATAATCTGATTTTGTGTTGTGTCAACGGGAGTACCTCCATGTTGCTGCAGCTCTATGAATGACTATTGTTTTCACCAGCAGCTGTTTGCACTTCACAGCTGAAAGGTTGCAGCAGTGCTGTCATGGACATTCTTTCACCAACTCTACTACAGCCCCATCCCTACAAATCACACTCCAAAACTGCCTGTATCACACTATGCTTCAGCAAATCACTGGCTACGATTGTGTACCCCATTGATGCATGCAAATTACTTGAAAAGACATGTTAATTTCTGTTAAGCATAAAATCTGTTCAGCACCCAGATAGAGCCCCTTTGTAAGGTATTTAATGTCTGTTGAAAGCAAACTGGGTTAGAGCCTTAAAACTCTATCCAAAGTCATCAGATCTTGAGTGATAGCTCAACTGTGAAGGGCAAGGAAGAGAATAAGCTACAAGCTATATTTTCAAAATATTTGTTACTCAGATGACTAGCTTCAATGTTACATTTGCATCATCTTCAGGTCCTACTATTAACCAAATACATACTTTCAGTCATTGGCTGACGTATGATAGGATCCATACAATAACCATGATCAGTGGACCACTATTCATCAGGAATGCATATTCCAGAAGTGTTGTCACTACGCCTATGTCAAGCTTCTTGAAGAAAGTAATCTGTTATTCTTCCATGGTGATTTAGGGATACCACACTAAACTCCCAGACATGACGCATGTGAGCTACTTATATCATGTTCCAAGAAAGATTTCAGAGGATTGCCACTGCACAACCAATGTTCTCTTGAGATTAGATCTTAAGATCTTTCTCAAGATACATTAGTTTTGTTATTAATGAATACTGTACCAACCCAGAAAGTTTGGCATTTGCATTTCTGTCAGTTCATGCTAGAGAGATTTAATTCTTGGAAAGCAAAATCAATATTTAACTGTGTAAATAATAACAAATGTGACTATTTGAGAGACAATGGAATACAGACAAACCAATGGTATGCATTTTCTTTGTTGCAAACTAACACAATGCCACAACAATAAATTAGAAACTTAAGAAAGTAATCCAAGTAAGCAGGCTGCAGGGCACATTCCAAATTTTGGAGACTAATCCAAAGTGGCCAGAAGCAAATATAGGAGTATCTTGTTCAGCAAAGACAATGCATCCACCACTGAAGAATTTCTTGAGGAGATCCAAACCCAATACTTTTGCACTGTCCTTACAGAAACTTGTGGTACAATGTGATCTGTCTTTCAAAAGAGGCAGGTAAGTCATCAATAAAAACATATTCATTTTCCAGACGTGATTGCCCGACTTCTCAAAAAGATTACCTGAATAGTTAGAGAAGATACCTCGGGGTATACACCTTAAAGGTGATTACTTTGAGGTGATATTCAGGTGAGTTTCTGAAAAATCAGTAATTTACAGTCATCTTTTGAAACTTTCTGAGTAACCCTAGTACTGTTAATCATAATCTGTCATTTACATTTCCTAATTTCTGTGTGAGGGTACATGATAAACCATACAACAAGAAACAAATTATGTCATCAGTACTTCATACACTCATTGCTCAAACCATCCTTTTAAGTCAATAAGAACAAAATCATATCTTGGTATGTTGAACACAATGATCTCTTGAAGGTCAACCAGCACGGATTTTGAAAACATCGATCATGTGAAACCCAACTCGCACTTTTCTCGCATGATACACTGAAAGCTTTGGATCACAGCAACCAGGTAGATGCAGTGTTTCTCGATTCCCAAAAAGCAGTTGACTCAGTACCGCATATAGACTTAGTGTCAAAAGTATGATTGTATGGGGTATCAAGTAAAGTTGTGACTGGATTGAGGAATTTTCGATAGGGAGGACAGAGCATGTTTCTTTGGACGCAGATTCGTTGTCAGACGTAGAGGTAACTTTGGGTGTTCCCCAGGCGAGTGTTCATGTTGTATATTAATGAACTTGCAGACAATATTAATAGTAAAATTGGGCTTTTTGTGGATGATGCAGTTATCTATAATGAAGCACTATCTGAATCAATCAGATCTTGATAAGATTTCAATGTGGTGCAGAGATTGCATATATATATATATATATATATATATATATATATATATATGAGGGAAACATTCCACATGAAAATAACAAATTAATTTCAATATATGTTTGGAAAAAATAAGTTCAGTTTATTATTTACCAGTCACATTTCCATAAAAAAAAATCTTTAATACATCTCTCTCCACAACATACTGGCATCAGTTACTTGATTCAGTAAATGTCGGTTATCTTTAGTTTACAGGCAGTATTAAGTTTACGCTACCAGAAAATATGCACACTGCTTTAATTGGACAATTGCTTCCTAGCAATTTTCCCTCTAGAATAACAGTAAATTAATACACAAAAAATAATATAATCCACTAAAGTAACTTGTTTGCAGAGAATGAGACAGCATAAACAGATACACCACATAATTTTTTTGAGAAACTGTGGAGAGAGAGAGAGAGAGAGAGAGAGAGAGAGAGAGAGAGCTCTGTGCAACAACGAGCTAATTAAACATATAAATAAATAAGCAACATCCATTGATGTCAGCCAAATAGCACCAATTACATGAATTAGTACTCAGATAAAGAGCAACTATGTCAAAACATTTTACACAGTACAAATCAAAGCTTTAAAGGCTATTACAAAATGTGGTATTTTGATTTAAACTAAGTACAAAGAGCCACAGAAAACACCACAGGAAACAAAACACACCATAAAAAAAGGTTGTAATTTCAAACAACCTTTGTCCAAGACTACAGTAATTAGACTATTGTTTGATGTACCTAATCGGTATGAGAAAGTCTGCCTGGTTAAATACTAACAGTTATTACAATTTCAGTAAACATTCATGAAATCTTGAATGCTTGACATGAACAAAATTTAAAATAAGATCTACTACATAGTAGTTACCATACGGTGACAAATGATGCACAGTCTCCATTCATGTCAAATACACAAATATTATTTTTCATGTCATGAAAACACACTGATGTTTCTGAATAGTGGAAGGGAGACACAAGCAGTTTATAATAAATGTGAAATCACACACTGATTCCAAAGCATGGGAGACTACAACAAAATAGTAAATGGAAGGCAGAAAAGAATCTAAAACAGAATAGCAGACAATGCTATAGTGTATTGTGACAGTTTTATAAGAGTTAGCAAACTATCTGCTAATTATGTCAAAGAAAAAAAATACCTTTTAGCATTCTAGTCAGTCAACATCTCTCTCTTTTTTTTGCAGCTGTTGATAAGTGCTCCTTCCCCATTTAATGTTAATAAAATATTTGCAAATGGGAATTTTCTTGTTTTGCACTTAGGTGTACCCAAATTTACAATTTTAAGTGGGGCCAATTTTTTTTCTGAGGCAGCTGTGAAGACTGTTGTCCCTATTAATTACTGACCTTCTGAGTGCAAATAAGTCCATTTCCCTTATCTATGTTGCCTGGTTCCTTTGTACCGTTCAAAAAAAGGTAGTATATACTTAAATGAAAAGATGTCCATTTTTTAATTCCACTTTTTCTTTCTATTGTTCTCCCCATCTTCCTTTTCCTCTAATTTTTTCCCTTATTTGTTATTTTCTTAATAAAAACTCCAAATTGTAAATGAACAGTTTACTCGAATTTCACATAATGGTGCTTATACACTCCACAATCCCACATTAACACAAAATGAATTTCACATCCTGGTAGTGATGTGCATTGGCAAGAAGGGTTCTTTACGAAGTGTTTCAGTACACTTTCATTTTCATGACAATGCTTGGGTGTCTCCATCAAGTTCAACACTGTCCTCCAAGAATTCTAGTTAATACACCTTTGTTTAGGACATCCATATATCTTGGTGTAGTACAGTTCTCCCATGTGTTTGCAATTAACAGCTCTATAATGTTTCTTACTGATTTTCAGTTTTCATAATAAAGGGACCAATGAAAACAAAAGCCAAAACAACAATGACTACACATAATGTGAAGTCCTCAATAACAGACTGTAGCTGTTTAGCCCAAAAATAGTGATTAGGCAATGATGCTTAAGTGTTCCACAGAAAAGCCATGATGACTATACAATGGATTAAGACCCACTTCAACAACCAAGCCTTCATGAAATGCTACAAACTTCAGTTTTGTTTCAGGAATGTAGTCTCTTGGGTTTTAAATCAGCATATTTAAGTATCATTTATCATGCTCGTGACACTGAACTCTGGTGCTGTACAGCCAGAGTGTACGCCTACAATATAAAACACTCTTCAATAAAGGCAGAGGGTGATTTAATGCAATATGCAGTTTTATACTGTGACTGACTCCAATTCTCCACATATTTTCTACTCTTAACTGTAAGCTACCCTTTGAGGCCTCACTTAATATACTTGCTGTAACAAGCTGATACATCTTCTGCGAATGATCTTGGTAGTCTCTGTACCAAGTGACAGATTATTTGCACATAAACAATTTCTTTCTGAAACGTATCCTTTTAACTCCCCGTTTCTGCTTAAGCACAACATCTTTAGATCACAGTGTACAAAATGGGCAAGGTGGGAGACTATATGAATTATCCTGCATAACGCCTACACAAGTTCCAGAGAAGAAAATGGAATTTAAACACTGATTAACTATCTGTAACAATTGTACCTGTTGCTTTGAATGGAATGTTAGATGATCAAAGACTCAAAGTTAGAGATGATCACAAAGTGACCCATCATTGAACCTGATTACTTCAGGAGCCGATGACTGTGAGAAAAGTAATAACACATCCTACAAATGTAAGACCATTAGCAAATTTGGCTGCAGTAAACACAAAATCTTTGTGCACTACTCCAGCAGTGTACCTGTGTTACGAAGAATAATTTCCAATGTCTATCAGCTCTTAAATACATTTGTACAATGCCAGAATTACAAGCAAACTAAATCTTACGTAGTTAACCAAGCAACAAGGTAGAGGCTTAAGATGCTCCTGTCAGACAGACATTTTCTGTATGTTAGAGAAGTGCTATTGAGCAACAGAATTTCTGTGGTTCACTGCCAATGATAAAACTATATAACAACCGATTCCAGGAAACACCACCATAATTTTCTAACTACAGTCAGTTGAACTGATTCTTAACACTTTCTGCATCTTAACCCAATTTACACAATTCCAATGACGATATCTGTGCAGCACTTCATGTTTCAAAGTAACACCACTCAGCACCGTACCACATTATAGGATCATGAATGTTTCTACAGAGTTCTCCAACATTTATTTTTTACTGTACTACCTAATGTATTAAACTATCTGAAAAACATTGTTGCATGTTTTATCGATCCAAAAAATAATGTGTGTGCATGTAATTATAGAATTTTATCAGACGAATGAGCAATACTGGCAATTTGTACAAAATCTTTCAGTCAGTAATAGAAACATCTCTGGATGAAAATAGTCTATGATATTTACATGTAAATACAATCTCTTTCCGTCAAATGAAAATATTATGGAAGAAACAACTTGAGCATGATGCTGACACAGCACATACCTCTCTAGGCATAAAAATAACCTCATGTATCACACTTCTGATACTGACATTCCAATTCTCCAAAAATCTTAGTTATTAAATATGTTTCCATTTAAAATATCGTGTCACAAATGATAATCCCCTAAGCAATTTAGTTAATTTGGAATATGTTTTAAGCAACAACCATAAACACAACATGTGCCTCCAGTCACTGACAATGATCTATTAACATTAAGTTATACTTTTAACTATTTGGAATAAGATATACATGTCATCAGACTTCTGTCACATTAAAAAAAGTATATCTGAGACAACCACAAAGAATTTAACATCTTACATGGATTTAAGTTTTGTGAAATAATCATAATACAACATATAATGATAATATTGCATATTCAGTAGTAAATAACAGGCAATAAAAGTAGAAAATAGTGAATAAAAGATCTGGACAAACCAGTAATACTGCTAAAAATCTTAATTTAGTTTTGTGCCAAATAGGATACACAGTTAGGAATAAATTCAAAGGCTAATTAACATGAGCAGTTTTAATTATGGGATTGCCCTCTTAAACAAAAGTTTTCATGAAACAGTTTAATTTGAGGGAATGATACATCAGTCATTCAAGAAGTGAAATAGCAGTTACCTAGACTGATTCATTCTGAGTGGCAACTGTGCTTCTGGCTTCAGTTACTAGTTCTTTCCTTGTCTACCTCTGTCTGCAAATCCATATTTGCATGTGTATTATGTATGTTATTCTCTCAGAATAGCATGCTTTTGATTTATCATTTTGCTTGTTAAGCAAATGATTTCTCTTTCTCTAGTCTTCCATAGCATGAAACTACTTTTTCTTCAAAGGTATAGCAAAACTTAAACATACATTATCTAAGACACTGGCATAAAAACACCACTAAAATACACATCCATTTGCAGTGTCTTTTATACCTTTATAGTAATGCCACTCTGTGGTTGGGGAGCTTTAGGCTGATAACTGTACATAAATATTGAACACATGACAAGTAGTGCCCCTACTACAAATTGAAGCTCAAGTTGGAAATTGAAGAGATAAATGGATGCGATACATGATATAACAATGGCCAATGACGTAGCAAAACCCTTAAGAATGTTGTCAGCATATTTAACCACCATTGCAACCAAGAGACCACCCCCAGCCTGGAGAACAACTAAGTACCAAACAAAGAAATCATACCCAAAAAAGAAACCAACATGTTTGATTTTCGTCCAGTCATTGAAGAGGCATGTTAAGAGACCAAATGGCAGAGACAAAAAACTAAGCTGCACATTACGCATCCATACAGAAATGTCTGATCCCTTGAGAATTTTTTCAAAATATATTCCTGCAAAGCCAGAAAGAACACATGCAAACAAAGCGGCAGAAAAACCAATAAAACGATTCTGTTTTGGAGCACCTGCAGGTGGAGGAGTTGGAGGATCAGTGTGTGCTAATTGCACCAAAACCACTCCTATCAACAATACTACAAGAGCCACCCACTGTAAAGGTCGGAGGCTTCTTCGTAAAATCAAAACAGTGAACATGGCAGTTGTGAGAATCTTCAACTGATATGTTACTTGATAAGTTGCTGCATCGAGATGAGACGCAGATACATAAAGCATATTGTTCTGAATGATGTATACCAATGAAGGTACACATACTTTCAAAGTGTCCATCGGCTGCTTGATAATAGTGTTGTGTAAAGCTGTTACACATCTCTGCAAGGAACCTTCTTCTTGCCATACCAACAAAATACATGTAAATAGCTTCACAACTTCAGACATAAATACTGCAGTTGACGAAAAAAACATGTCACCCACTCTAGTCCTCGCATACCGCATACTGAGACCGAGAATTGCATTCTGTAATGTGAGCGTAATAAGACTTAAATGTTTCAATATCAACACTCGTCTCTGCTGAATATTGGATGCGACTTTGAGATTCGACACACTTGACATCTTGAACGGGAACTGCGCTTAGAAATTATAACATAATTTCAAGTAGTACATGTCCACACCCCACACAAGTTACAAGCCACGTCCAAGTATGTCCGGTACTGGATAGAAAGAGTAATGTTGCCACATCAACAATCTATTCGCTCTTTTCAAACGCATTAACGCCATTTCCTTCAATCAGACCTTCCCCTACACACGTTAAACTCGTGATTACGATCATATTTTCAATCCGTTTTGATTTATGTCCTACACACGCTGCACTTGCAGCACACCGCCGCACTTCCAAAATCCGACTAGGCGACTACGTTTTGACACGCGGTTGACACACAAACACATTGCTCCAAAGAGTTGGCTGTAGAGTTATTCCTTCGCTTGTCCAGCCAAAGTAAGTGCTGCCGCTAGTCACTACCTAACCTCCTTGGTTAGTCCTGACTTCTGTTGTTGGTGAAGTTGCTCGTGGTAATGGAAACGGCTTGGTAAAAGACCAACAACATTAGAGGAAGTACAGGATTGCGACATTTGTGCAGTGAAATTATGTGAAGAAATGGATACGCGTGAGAGTGATCTGATATGTGTGCCAGGTAAGCTCATCGGCATTGATAACAGAATGGAAAATATACGTCACATTAATGTGAAACAATTGTGTACCATTATTGATATTACATTTTTGTCATCACGCGTGGAAATGGTATGAATTAATTACAATGTTGTGTTACTGCCGTTAGTCCGGAGAGTGGTTTGATGCAGGGTCCCACGCCAGTCTACCCACTGTAAGTCTCATCTCTGGGTAACTACTGCATCCTTCATCCATTTGAACATGATTATTATAATCTAGCTTTTGTCTCTCTCCAAAAATGTTACAACCACTCCCCCCCACCCTCCGTTACTAAACCAGATATTCCTTGATGCTTCAGGATGTATCCTATCAGTGAGCCCCTTCTCTAGACAAATTCCGCCACAAAGAACTTTCCCCGACTCAATTCAGCAACTCTTCATTAGCCATGAGATCTACACATGTTGTCTTCAACAAAGGCATATCCATTCAGCCAATATACAATGACAGTTGTATCTGTTGATAAAAAGCTTTCTGTAGCCAAGATCGTATATGTTATTCTTTATTTTTGACAGTTTGTGGTTTCGACGGAAATACGGAAGCGTCCGATCCCGCCCGTCTGCTTTGACCCATGACGTCACAAATATGGCGGAAACAAAAACCCTGGGGAGGTGGGTGGGTATTCATGCATGGCTGTCTTCACTTACACGTTGTAGCTAGGCAAGGCGTCTAAATTTTTTTATATTTAGTTTGCCCCCCCCCCCCATCCAAAACACCCCATTTCCCGCGCTTGACCCGTTAGTGTCATTAGGCTTCTTGTGGAAAGTGTGTGTGTTTGTTTTTGTTTCCGGCATATTTGTGACGTCATGGGTCAAAGCAGACGGGTGGGATCGGACGCTTCAGTATTTCCAAGATTTTTCAGAAATAAAAAACTTACAATTAAAAAGCACCATATGCATCTGGCAGTGTAGCACCGACAGATGATAGACATAAAACTTACCGAATGTGCACAATTCAAACTGTTGAATTAGCTTGCCAAGTTTTGCAGCTTTACTGTAATTACCACAGAACTACATCACTTCAAATATGGCTAAAATTTTTGAAATGTTGCAGTGACACTTGTGCGTTCTTCACTAAAGAGGCTTCTACTCACAAGTTTTGAGGACTAGAGATTTATAAATCTTCCTTTGTTCCTTTAGTAAACCTGCGCGCCAAATTTGAACGAAATTGGAGATGGTAGAGTGAGAACCACAAGACCACTTGACACAAAATCACTGCAATTTGATGTGGGTTCTCTGTATAGGCTACTTGAGCAACATTCTAAGATAGGACACACCAATCATTTGCAAGCAGTTTCCTTTGTAGTCTGCCTTTCCCCAGTATCCTGCTTCTGAGCTGAAGTCTGTCACCTGCCTTACCGACATCTGGGCCTCTGTTTTATCCATTTACTATCCCTACAAAATTCTTAAACCCAGTTGTTTGTATGAGTTGACTCATTCCAATTGTGACTCTTTGATATTGCAGTCATAAGAATATATGATTTTTTGTTTTTTGAGGCACGTAATTTTACATTTCTGTACAATTGCTCCAATAATAGTAGGCCTACTTTCATATCGTATTCAACTAAGAACCTTTATTTGAACCATTATTATTTATGTAAAGCAAGTTTCCAGTCTTTGCTCCACTTTACAATCTTGCCCCAGAGCTGACTGAATATTTTTGCAGCTTTTCCCAGATAGTACTTCATCATAGATAAATGCACCATATGCAAAAAGTCTGAGGCTGCTACTAATATTATCTGCCAGATTATTAATATACAGTATGAACAACGAAGGTTCCACATATTTCCCTGGGGTACTTCTGAAGGTACCCCTGCTTCTGTTGTGAAGGCTTTCCATCCAAGATAAGAGGCTCTGTCCTTCCTAACAAGAAATCCTCAATCCCATCACAAATTTTGATTAGTACCATATATAATCATAGTACTGTTAATAAGAGCATAGTACTGAGCCAGGTGCTTTTTGGAAGTTGAGAAATATTGTATCGACCTGATTCCTTTGATAATGGGTTTCAGAATGTCATATGAAAAAAGCACAAGGTGTGTTTCGAAATCTGTACTGGTTGGCAAGTAGGAGATCATTCTATTCTATTAAAACTCAGAGTATATTCTAGGATTCTACAAAAGATGGTTGTTAGTGAGAGAGGACAGCAATTTGTGCCTCACACCTAACCTTCTTGTAGAAGGGTGTGGCCTCTACTTAAAGTGTCCAATCACTGCTTTATGGGTAAAATGGGGGCTAAGTCAATTGCAAGTTAAATAGAGAACGTGACAAGAATCCACTGTTTCTCAGCTTCACTGACACTAATATCAAAATAACCTACCTTGCAGTGGTGAGAGGGGTATTTATGTATTCATCCTTGGATCATTCAGCACGACGACATTGGATGTGCCACATACAATACAGAAATAATAAAGACATACATAAAACAACCAAATAGGAAAGGATTAGGCAAGGATGGAGCAGGAAGGTGGCAATGGTCTAATCAATGGAACGTTCTCAGCATTCCCCTTAGTAACTTGGGAGAAACTGTGGAAAACCCAAGTCATGGTGCCTGGACAGGTCTCAAACCCCTCTCCTCCCAAATGCAAACTCAGAGCATTCACTGGCTTAGGCAGCTCATTTGGTACACAATATGGAAGGACAACTACTTACACCTGGTCTAGGCCTACAAGTAGATTACACGAACACCTGCCGACAATCCATCCGTCACAACTACTCTTGGACCAGATCCCTCCTCTAAGGAGTTGTATTACACTTCATGCGGAACAGAGAAAACAGAAAACCAACGGTAGAAGCATTCTTTTGCAAAGACAAAGACAGCTTAGGTTGTACAACAAATACAGATTACAAAGTACTCAACAATAAGTGGAGATCTAGTATTCCTGCAAGCTAACACATTGTAGAAACACTTCTCAACAAGAAATGATTTGTAACTTAGCTCTAAAGCCTATTTCCTTTTCCAACATCTTTATCTATGTTGGCAGTGCATTATAAAGAATGACACCAAAGTGGCTCACTTGTATTTGAGTACAAGTTGTTCTTACTTGTTTTACGTAGAGGGACCCACAATTGTGTGTTACAACTGTGATAATAGCTGTTGGTTTGCCAGTGACCAAGTTTAGCTCTTGTCATCAACAAATATTTGTGTGTGTTATGTGTGTGTGGGGGGGAGTTTACAGAAAGTGCACACAACTTTTTAAGTTAGGGCTTGCAGTGAAGTGAAGTGTAGCAGAGCCATGTAACAAGATTTGAATAACCCTCTTCTGTAATGTAAAATTTTCTTTTGATCGACTGGTGGTTTTACCACAAAACACTATTCTATAAGCTATAAGGGGCTAGAAGTAACCAAAAGAAACTATTCTAGCACCTGAGTAACAAACTGGGAAAATGATTCTCAGATCAAGACATGGAAAAGGGCTATTCCATGCCAAGTTGTCCAATTTTGGAAAAAGTTTCCACATGGTCATCACAGATTTTGCTGAAATTTCGTATGAATATTTGCATATTTTCCCAACAAACATTAGTAAAATATCACGATCAGTTCAATACTTCCAGAGATATAATCATTTGTTTGACCTCATAGTGCAGCTATCAACGCTGCACCCTTCAGTTTTCAGAAACTTTAAGACTTGATATCTCAGGCAATATTTTCTTGAAATAAATAAAACTTGAATGTCTGTACAACTTTTTGCTCTATCTTAAGTGATATAATTAAAAGATTTCCTGAGAAATTTTTGTATAGATAATGTGAAGCAAAGTCAACTGAAAAAACTCACACTGGGGGGGGGGGGACTGTTTATATTTCTGGCAATACTGATAAACCTGAAACTATGCATGTAGTAACCTACCAATACAAGGTCATAGAATATAAAATTTCATTCTTGTCCTACCTTCCGATGGCTTACAGATAGAGGGCAGAGATGATTTTTCTAAAAACGCCAAAAATAGTACTTTCACAAAATGAATGTTCTGCAAACTCTCTTAAACCATTTTCATTAGAAAGATCATGTTCTAAACTACTTAAAAAAACTAAATTTGGTTTAGCAGTGCAAGCATTTATCATCCTAAAAAATGACAAGGTGAGGCAAAATTGGCCAAAAAAATAGACACTTGAAAGAATGTTTAAGTTTAGCTTTGTATATCTCTGAAGTAACTGTGAGATAAACCTGAAACTTTACATGTATATACTAAGCAACACAATGTCTTAAATGTAAAATTTCAATATTCCACTGATACTCAAATCTGGCATCATTTATTACGTTTTACAATTGGGTTAGTTCTCTCTGTGGAAGGTATCAAAAGTCCTGATGACTAGGAAATGACCTTGAGTCAGAAAAAACTGCAAATAAGCAGTCCTTTTTGTTTTTTAGGCATCTCTGCAGTGTTCAACTGTACAAAATTCATTTTTTAAAAATGGAATCGAATATGCAATCCTCCCCCCCCCCCCCCCACCCTCCCCACCCCTCCCGGAAAAAGGAGAGTACTTTCTTCTTCTTTTTTGTGGCTCTAATGACCTGAGGTAATCACATATGAAAAGCGTTATTTTTTTTAGTTGTGTCTTACCAAAATTTCTTCCTAAACAATCCCCTCAGTGAAATCATTTGGCAAGCAGAGTAGTTTTCCTCATGACATTCCATAGAAAATGAATGAAACTTGTAAAAAATTCAAATAGCTTGAAGCAAACACAGGCTTAGTATCCTAAAAGAGATGTCTAGCCTTGGCCTCTGACACTTATAGAAAAATATTATCTGGACTGGGATCCTGTGTAGAGAAACCCTTATCGGGCTTGGAACATGTGGTAAAGAAACCCACCCACGGCTGCTATTGCTCAGCTATTGAGCGTGGCCCCTATGCCAATGGCAATGCTATTTTTCTTCCTGTAGAAGGAACCAGCAGTGGCTAAGCCACCACGAACCATATCAACACATTTATACAATTTTGCATACTAATTATACTCTATATCATGAAATTATTAAAAAAATGTCAGGAGGGCTGGCATGAACTTCACCAAAATTTCCACAAATTATTTATTTATTAACATTACAGAGTCATCCACCACCATGGTAATTATAGTGAGTTGTTTGCTACCACAAACTAGACAATTTTCAGAATTTTAATACTTTCCTTGTTTTTATATCATTAAAGAAGAAAAATGAAAGAAAAAAACTACAAGATATGAAAAGTACAATTGTGAAAAAATTGCTATATTCTTAAGAAGAAAATAATACATGAAAGGAAAGATTTAGGTATCAAGAGAGGTCCATTTACCTAGCTATTTCAAATGGGGAGGGGGGGGGGGGGGGGTTTCAGTAAACAATTTGAGCCTGTCTCACGTGGATTAGCATATTCTGTTCTACCATAGCAAATACTCTATTTATTTATGTTGTGATATTAACTCTACATGATTTATTTATAAGGTATGGCAGTACTATCTGTCACTACAATTCCTTCCGCCACTTAACCATGCCGTAAGTGGGAGAGGAGCCTCAGGAGGTGACCTTGAGCCTCGTCTCCCTGAAGGGCACTTTTATCGATGCTGTGCACCTGTTTTCGTGTATTTATGTCTTATTATACTGCATATGTAAGTTTATGCACAATTTTTTATGTTTTACAGTTTGCATTTTATACTTTTCATAAGTTACGCATTTACATGTTTGAGAGTAATGATCTAAAGAACTAAAGAAATACTTGTTTTACTTGTACAGACAGGAAAATTTGATGTTTTGTATCTACTGCTAACTTATTTCTAAATTCCATTTTTGTATTACTTTGTTGCAGTCATGTGATCTGCTACTATGGTGTGTATGTATCTGGTGATATTGTAGTATTCATGTTATCGTCCGTGTCTATATGTTCATCTGTTTCGATATCAGTGTTTTTATCTCTTTCGTCCCATGCATCATGGTGTGGTGTAGGGTGTGTTTCGGGTTATGATATTGTATATGGTTGTTGCTGCTTATAAGTCTTGTGTAGTGCTCTTGATATTTCATCAGTGAAGTGTTTAAGAGTTCTCCACTTATCTGGGTCTTTTAAAGCTTGCCCTATGTCTTTGACTTCTGACATCAGACTTACATTTGTGTGTTTGTGTCCCACATTGTAGTGTTATACAATGTGTAGGGTAAGGGCCATGGGCTGTCAGGAAGTGTACCACACCACGACTTGGGTCAACATATCTGAGCCTCAACTGGTCCCAGACGTTCAGGAAGAAGGGGAAAACCTGACAGCCTTTGTCAGTTGTTTCCCATTCTTTTTGCTATGTCCTAACCTTCCAAAGTTACCTTGGTGTAAGTTTTTGGGTCTGATGGGTACTGATCCTCTGAGTTTTTGATGATTATTATGTTCACTGTTTTCCACATACCAGGAACACTACCTTGCAGCAATGCTTCATTCAGTAACTGTGTAAAGATTTGGGGTGACCTGTGCAACAGTATTTTTAGTGTTTCTGAGTGTATTCCATCTGGACTGGGAGTCTTCTTATTGTTTAATTGTCTTGTTGCTAACGCTACCTCCTCTTGGTCAAATGGGACAGTAACGGGGTGATTTGTATAGGTGTCTTCCATTTGTCTTCGTAAGTCTGTGTGATGTTGCTGGTCATTTGCCTTTTCGTCATCAGGGAGAAGCTTGTTCAGCAGGTACCATGCTGAACATCTCTGGCCCCTTGTAGTAGTGTCATCTGTGCGTCAGAAGTTGACAGTACTGTCGGTGTCTTTGCCTTATCTATTAGTAGTGTGAATGGTTTCCACCATGTATTGTTTGTAGCTGAATTTTGACAAAATTGTTCCACTGGTCCTGTCTGGCCTTGTATAATTTGTTGTTATATTTTTCTTTGCATCATGGTATAGTTAGAATCTTACCACCCACTGTTGAGCTGTTTTTGCTTTCTGATAATGTTTCCTTTTGTCTCTGGCTTCTTTCCTCAGTTTTGTTTACTCAGTGGACCAGGGGAGTTTCTGTTTCAGTGTACAGCCACTATTTGGGATAGCTGATAGTTGTGCTTTTCGAAGCAAGTCCGTCAGAATGTGAGCTTTATAGTCCATGCTACCATTGAGTGTATGGAGGGAAAATTCTTCAACCATGTCCCTTAATTTTTGCCAGTCAGTTTTGTTTAGAAGAAGTCATTTTTGTTGATGTGGAGTTTGTGTGTTCATGTTTGTATATGTGTTTGTGTTTGTGTTGTGGATGAGTACGGCATTGTGGTCACTTGTGTGTGGTATTTTCTAGAACTTCTCACTTGTTAACATATATTATAGACATTGCATTTGCTGTTGAGATCACAATATTGCTGGATCCTTCTGCATTGTTGCAGTATGTAGGCGTTTGTCCAGTTTTGTTTAGAACAAAGAGGCTGTTTTTATTTATTGTGTCAACTATGAATTGTTCACTGTTGTCTGTTATGTCTGCGTGTCACGGAGTCAACCGTGCATTGATGTCACTAAGTGTGAGCAAGCTTTTGACCCGAAAAAATTGTGTGTATCTCTTATTTGGACAGCAAAAGGCTCTGTATGAATACTGTGCAACATGGATGTGAAAAGCCAAGATTCTTGTGCAGGTGTAATTTCAGCTATGGCTACAAGTTCAGAACAAAGTTGTGTTATTTTTGTGGCTATATAATTTATATTCGCTATTACAATTGCAGTCTTGGTGTTTTGGGTTCCGATAATTGTTAAGACGTGTTTGGGAAGGCCTGGAAGTCTCCTGCCACGCATACATGGCTCTTGGAGACATTCGATCTGCCCATACTTTGTTCAGAAGTCTACCCAGCTCCACTCCAACCAAAATGCTCCTATTGTAGTTTAGTTGTGAGATCTTCACAGCGGGGGGTATCTAGTAAAGGCATAGTACTTAGGTGTTGTCTCTTTAAGGTGTCCCCCCCCCCCCCCCCCCCCCCCAGGGGCTCAGCATTCATTTGCTGAGTACGGGCTTAGCAGCAACCTCGGGGTTCTGAGCTGGGGACTGGTCAGCGCCGCCAGTCTCCTGTCACCATAACCCCCGGACATGCTTCAGCGACCACCGTATGGTGCGGCGGTGGAATGTTGTGTGCTGCGGGGAATGGTAATCTTGGCTTGACCGCCTGGATTGCGAGGAAGGTAAACCTCTATAAAAAAAAAAACCTCAATCTTACGGTGTGCTGCGCGCCTATAAGATGCATGGCTGTTGGGGTGGAACAGTTGCAAGCGGGCAACCTCTGGGGCACCTGCCGCACCCCAGTTGTATAAGGCTTACTCAGGCACGCGGGGCTCTGTCTGAGCGGACCTTTAGTTCCCTAGCTGTTCGTGGGACCACAATGGACCCTTTGACCTCTACATTTCCCCCTTCCAGTGGATTGGGTGGGCCACTGGTAGGAAAACACACCCCATCGAAAAAGCGACTTCGTGCTGCGAGTCCTTCAGCGCCTGGTGTTACTAGAGATTTATCAGACTGTCGTAACAGAGGACATGCTGGTAACCAGAATGTGTTTTTGATTGTCAAACGGAAGGAAGATAGCTTTGAGAGGGTTTCTCCCTTTTACATCCACAAGGGTCTTGAGGGAATTGCAAGAACACTGAATCTGTGAAGCGACTGCGCAATGGGACTCTGTTAGTTGAAACTTCTAGTTCCTGTCAAGTCACTTCTCTTCGGAAAGCAACCTGTCTCGGAGAGTACTCTATCGAGACCGAGCTCCACTCCACTTTGAACTATAGTAAGGATGTTGTGACATGTAGGGACTTGGTGGATATCCCCAAGGACGAGTTGAAATCTGAGTGGGCTGACGAAGGTATTGTCGACGTGCAGCATATTATGAAATGAGTCGATGGGGACCTAGTCAAATCCGACTCGTTCATTCTCACATTCAATTGCCCGAGACTCCCAGAGCATGTTAAAGCGGGTTTCTTACGTTTGCCAGTACGGCCATATTTCCCCAATCCAATGCGCTGTTTTAAATGTCAGCGCTTTGGGCATACTACGTTGGGGTGCAATGGGATAGCCACTTGTGGTAAATGTGGTCAGCCTGCCCATGAAGGAGCCTATTGTTCATCGCCTGTGAAGTGCATGAATTGCTCTGGGAGTCACCCTGTCTGGAGCCGGGTCTGCCCCATCTATCTCGAGGAACGGAAGATACAGGAGATCAAAACATCTAAGCGCATCCCCTATGGTGAGGCAAGAAGCTCTTTAAGGCCATGCAGCCTCCTGTGTTTACAACATCTTTCGCTTCCACTCAGCAGAAACCGGTACAGTTGGCCACTGTTGCTACACAAATGGAGGTTGCTAGTGTCAGCACTAATACCTGCGTTTGCCAGTGCACTTGTGCTGCTGCGGTTGTTTTGCAACCTGCAGCTCTCCCCGCAACTTCGGACAAGGCCGTGGTTGCTGACATTGGGGTACTTCCTGCCCCTCCCCATATGGCGCCTTCTGCCCAGGTGAGTAAAGCTCCAACTGTTGACAAGGTTCTGCATTCTAAGCCCCCCAAGACAAAGACGCCGAAGGTGAAAAGGTTTTGCCACCTGAGGAGACTAGTCAGGGTCAGTCTGATGACGATGCCATCGTACTGTCTGACATCTCCTTTGGGTCGCCATCGGAGCTGATGGACATTGATGTCGACCGGGGGCGATATTCTCGCCCCAGGAATAAATCTCCAGCCAGTATGGACTCTCCTCCAAAGCACAGAGGCATGGTGAAAATTCAGCCTTCCTGATCACTGGCTCCCATATTACAGTGGAACCTGAATGGGTTCAGGACGCATGTAGCCAAATTACAACGCCTTGTACGAGAGCGCCCCTTGTGCTTATGTCTCCAAGAGACACATTTTCAGGCCACTGATGCTCCTTCTTTACGGGGCTATACCGTGTATCGAAAAGATGATCTGATGGGGGAAAGGGCAAAGGGTGGTGTTGCGGTTTTTGTCTGTGACATGCACCACTCATCTGAGCTCCCTCTCGTTACGGACTTGCAAGCAGTTGCAGTTGACCTTCTTGTGGGGCGGAGGCTCACAATCTGTTCCGTTTACTTACCGCCTCAGGATGCAATAGACTCTGAGGCTCTCACAGACCTTATTAGCCAACTCCCCCACCCATTTCTCCTTCTGGGTGACTTCAATGCTCATAATGTCTTATGGGGCTCTACGACTACTTGCCCCAGGGGTCGCATTCTGGAAAGCCTCATGGCGTCCGAAGAACTGTGCATCCTCAACTCTGGTGCTCCCACTCATTTCTGTACTGCTTCTGCGTCGTCATCAGCTATTGACCTTTCTTTTTGCTCTCCAGCACTCGCGGATTCGGCTCTGTGGGAGGTTGCCGCTGACCTCTATTCTAGTGACCACTTCCCCCTTTGGATTCGCCTCCTGGATGAGGCTGTGGCATTACCAGTGCCACCCAGGTGGCACCTCTGCAGAGCTGACTGGACACTTTTCAGCCATTTAGCTGTTTTGGAACACCGTGCCAGCGTCCACGAATGGGTCGACCATGTTACAGCCGTGGTCTCCCATGTTGCTGAATTGTCGATCCCACGGTCCTTAAGTCATCCCAAGAGGCGTCCTGTCCCTTGGTGGACCACTGAGTGCCACTCAGCCATCCGAGCCCACCATGCAGCTCTGCGCCGCTTCAAGTGCCGTCCCTCAGCTGACAATTGTTTGCGATCTTGCGGGCATTGGAGCGGATGAGATGTGTTCCCAGTCTTAAGTTTCTCATCTGTTCTGACTCCCTGAGTGTCCTTCAGACCATGCAACACTTGTACCCAGCGGATACGGTCATCCAGAACATCCATGATGCCCTACTCCACCTGCAACGGCATTTGAAGGAGGTTTCTTTCTGCTGGGTGCTTGGGCACGTGAGTATTGGGGGAAACGAACTGGCGGATGTGGCTGCCAAAGATGCATGTTCCCTCCCTCGCTTTGTTGAATGTACCGTCTCCCTCCATGCTGTTACCTCCCTTTTGCGTTTTTGTGTTATGCGTCAATGGGAAGAGGAGTGGCTGGCAGTTGGTGAAAATAAGCTGCGTCTGGTCAAGGCCACCACGCGGCCATGGCGTACGTCCTACCAGTCATGCAGGATGAGGTTCTCCTCACTCGCCTCCGCATCGGGCACAGTCCCTTAACGCATGGTTTTTTACTCCGGCGGGAGGACACCCCATCTGCAGTGCTTGTGGCAGACAGTAATCTGGACGCCACATTTTACTTGACTGTCCTTTATTCTCTGACCAGAGGGCGGTGATTTCCTTGCCACCGGATTTGCCCTCTATTTTGCAAGACGACGCAACGACTGTGGTTAAGGTCTTACGGTTTTGTGTCCTGTCCAATTTGTTGCCTCGGATTTTAGGGAGAGGATTTTAATGTGCTGCTGGGTGACTGGTTCACCCAGGTTTTAGGTAAGAGGTCTGCCAGTTACGATTACCTACTTGTTTCACTTCGATTTCTGTTCTCTTTTCCTTGTGTTTCCTTTCCTCTTTTAGTGTGTTTCTTTTCCTCTTGTTTTGCCTCTGTATGTGAGGATTTCGAACTGCGTCAGGCCTGTGTCTTTTAGCCGTTCTCCTTGTTTGCTGTCCGTCTTCGTCCCTTCACCGCATGTGTTCCTGTTTCTGTGTGTTTGGGCGCTGATATGACCACGCTGTTTAGCGCCCGAAAACCTCAAACCACACACACACACACACACACACACACACACACACACACACACACACACACACACACTCTTTAAGGTCATAATAAATGTGCCCAGATGAAGTCCTTATAAACTTTATCTGCATGTAAACCTTCACCTCTCCATGCACATGCTTGCCCTTAGAAACTGCTGAGCTCATGATGGTCAGTTGGCAGGTTCTTTGTCCTAAGTATCATTCTGTCGGTTCGCTCTGTTGTAGGCAAACCTATTTTTTCCCCTTTCGGCTGACTGAGGCTTATCACCAGATGCAGAGCAGCCTGGAAGAGTCTCTATTTTCTAACCTACTTATGCATAACTTACACTTAAGATTATCATAATCAATTATGTTTTTATTGTGTTGTTTGGGGTGTCTGCGTGTGTCCTGTGAAATGTCCTGACATTGCCACCCCCCTCCCCCCCATTGTTTGTGTACACTGGGCATTGTGTGTGGGTGTACACTGGGCATTGTGTGTGGGTGAAGAATTTTTGACTGTGTTATTAGGTAGATTGTTTGTATTTAGCATTGGACTGTCAGTCTCTCTGTTTTTTGAATATTGTTTGCCCATCTCGAGGTTATTTGGCGAATGAGTGTTTTCTTTGTGGCTATTTCCCTGTGCTGTATGTGCTGCCACCGTATATAAAACGTAGGGCTTTATGTACGGTCGGCATTTGGTAGCATCATATTCAGAATGTAATTTTAATGATGTGCTTTAGCATAGTGAACTGTTGACAGGTGTTGTATCTTTCTGTGTTTCTTGTACTGAAATCAACATGTTTTACCTTTTCCTTGTTTGTCAGTGTTGTGAGATGAATATGTGTTTGTTTCACTGAGGTGCCCTAGGGCATAATTTTTTGTTTGTTTTCTGCTTATTTTGTTACATTCCTGGCTAATTGGTAGAAAATGTACTCTCCCAGCTCTTCCACTCATGGCAGAAGTCCAGTCCTGAAGATTTCCCACTTGAACATTTCGTGTTTTTCTCTGCCTTCCTACATGGTAGCCAACGACACCCTGCACGCACGTCGTCTACATAATTAGTGACGTTAAAATATCTTTGCTGTATTATGTGACACATTTGCGGCAATGTAAGATCGTCCGTTTCCAGATCTGTTAATTGTGTTATACCCTTATGTTGTCGCCAAGTGGCTGCACGCTGCCAGTCTCTCATTTTAGTTGATAGAGACTTATGTTTGTGCTTGCATGTATTGCTTCTTTGCATATTATTATTTAAGGAGGGCTTTAGTGACAACTGTTGTAGTTGTACTCCATGTTAGTGAACGTTATCGGTAATGTCCTATTCAGTGCACTCCGCCTCTCTTACAACTGCTTGCAGGGAGGGCAGGCAGGTCCCCCTGCCTTATCTCATGTCCTGTTTCTATAGGTGCATGGTATGCCTCCAACTGTGGCCTCCTCTCAGCATTACTTCTTGTCACCTGGCTTTGCACATTCTCCACAGACTGGTTCTTTATTGCAACATTTTGGTGGATGACCTAGGCCTCAGCATTTGATGTATTTCTGAACAGCCATAAAATCTTTGATGTACAAGGACTCGAACTGAATATAAACTTTTTCCCTTTGCAACAGCAGAAAACAAACCCTTGGAGTGACTTCCAGGACATTATTAACTGTTCGATTACCTTTGAAGTTTATTTTTACTTCCTCATAGAACTCTTCCTTAGAGATGTGTTCGTGTAAGTTGATCTCATATAGTTCATCCAGGAAGTCCTGATCTGTTAAAGTATTGTGACATGGTACACTGCAAGGAAAGGTCAGAATTTCCTCAGCTCTTCACGTCTCGTACCTTTTAGTTTGGCTGTCTGTTCTATGATTTTCCTTTTATCTGCTTGTGTTTTTGTTTGTAAGATGACTGTGTTTGCTGTGGGTCTAATTGCTTTCATTTTTACTCTTTTCTTGTCTGGGATTGATTGGTTTAGTGATTGTTTCAAGTATGGCCTTGGCATCTTTATCGTTTCCCGATCTCAAGAAGAGAACACACTACTGTTTTGATTTGGCTTACTGTATGCATTCTTCTCCTTTGCTCTTCAGTTTTGAAGCAGAGCCAGTGGCTGCAACTGCTGCAAAGGACAGTGGAGTTGGCTTACTTTCTGTTCTTAATCTTTGATTTTCTTATTTGTGGTTGGTTATGTCTGATTCCAGATGGTGAATTTTTTCCACGCATTTGGTGCACTGGTATTAGCTATTTTTTTACATAAATGCTCATTTTATTTACTTAACTTCTTATTCTGCCCTTGTAATTGTGCTCGAGTGATGGTGAGTGCCCAAGTTTTGTTTTTCACTATTGCTGGTGTTATAACTGTTAAGGTTCTTGTATGCCTCAGTTCATTTTGAAGTTCCGTAAGAAGATCATCGACTATGGTGATCTTTTCCGCAGTCAGTGCACCCTGAAGGTGTCACCAACTATACCATTTCAGTAGATGTACTTCGTTTTAAAGCACCTGTTTTTCTGCTACTCGGTGTGCTGTTATTCTGTTTTCTTTCTGAAGTAGCTCTGACTACTATTTTTGGCGATTTACTCTCGCTACAATGACCACTGGTAGCTGCTGCCAGCAGAGACCAAGTAGTTTTCTCCAGTATCCATGCTTTCACATGATATAGAGACAGCTCAATCAGAGAGACACAAAATTCGTGTCCCAGATTCTTCACAATGTGAGGTGTTGGGAGCAAAAATCACTTCTATTTTTCTCAAATGTCTATTTGGCTGTAGGATAGAGGCAGGAAACATGGGGCACAAAAAAGCCACACACCAATTGAAATGTGTATTCGTGGCCAATTTTGCTACTTTGTTTGTTGCTCCTCACATACAGATACTGTT
Organism: Schistocerca serialis cubense; assembly: GCF_023864345.2. Lineage (NCBI taxonomy): Eukaryota > Metazoa > Arthropoda > Insecta > Orthoptera > Acrididae > Schistocerca > Schistocerca serialis. The sequence continues at coordinate 447,923,668 of NC_064641.1, read as the reverse complement.
GTTGCTGATGCATCTGTTATTTCTACAGCTGCCTGCATCACATACTGCCTCCACTGCTGAAGCCAATGTTCTCTGTGGCCGGCAGTGTGTCAGCTGATACTGCAGCTGCCGCTGCTGCTGATGTAAACCGTGCTGATGTTTCACAAACCGACACGGTGTGCTACGCTCTGGGCCGCAGATTAACAAAGCAGCATCAGAGGCACTACATGCACTCACTAACTGATCATGAAAGTTGGTGGATTCTGTTTTCCACCATAAATACATGATAAGACCAGAGCAGACATTAACACAATACCAACATGGCGGCCATCTTGAATGATTATGCAATGTGACAATGGTGTAAAACCTGTAGGCTATGTATACGATGTGTGCAGCAGCTGTTATGCAACAATTTTACCTCCATGAGCTCCGCTGCCTTGGTAATGCACAGTTAAAGTGTGAAATTTATAACCAGTTTCATTCTGCAGTGACAGCAGAAAAACAGATTGAAATATGTCACAATGGCTCGTGATAAAAGACACCCCTTTTATGAATATTTTCATGTTATTCATACTTTATCTCAAGAATTTTGTTACTGCCTTCCCCAGGATGTAATAAACAATTATATAACATCATAAAAGATGTCAGATTTGAGTACCAGTGGAATGTGGGCCATTTTCAATGTACCTACATGTTGTTGTAAGTTTTTAGGGCCTTAGATGCCTGCATTGCAAAACTAAATTTTGACTTTTAGGTGGCTGAGAACATGGTCTTTCTAATGCAAATGATTTAAAAGCGTTTGCACAAGAGCATGCTGTTTTTTTTTTTTTTTTTTTTTTTTTTTTTTTGCCAAAAGTAACCACTCCTGGCATTTTTTGAAAATTCCTCATCATTTCCCTTAATTTGTAAATTCTGGAAAACAGTAGGAGGAGACATTTTATATTCTAAGACCTTGTATAGGTATGAAACTTCCTGGCAGATTAAAACTGCATGCCGGACTGAGACTCAAACTCAGGACATTTGCCTTTCCCAGGCAAGTGCTCTGCCAGCTGAGCTACCCAAGCCCGACTCACAACTCATCCTCTCAGCTTCTTGTCTCCCTGTATAGGTAATTTGTTGTGTGCAAAGTTCCAAGTTTTTTATTATTTCACTTAAGAGACTGCAAAAGATTGTACAATTTGGCATAGTTTCATTTCTTTCAAGAAATTGCCAGAGATATTGCGTCTCAAAGTTGCTGAAAACTCTTGGGTGTACTGTTGACAGCTGCACTATGGTGTCAAAGAAATTACTATATCTTCAGTAGTACTGAATTAATGATCGTGAAACTTACCAACATTTATTTGGAATGTGCAGATATTCACACAAAATTTCAGCAAAATCCCCGATGATCATGTGGGAACTTCTAGACCACTTGCATGGAATGACCCAAGACTGAGTCTCTGGAAGAGTTTAGTTACATGTTCTCTCAATTTAAGTCTTGAAATATTCCTTAAAGTTTTATGCATTGTACCCTTTCTAACTCATTTCAGTCAAGTACCAGTTAGAGATCTTGGTTCTGATTCATTTTTCCAAATTTAATATAATTTGTTATATTCACATTAAGGGTCAGCATGTTAGCATTGAGCCATGAATGCAAGGACATTAGGACTTAGATCAGTTGTTATGGACGGAGATTGTTGAACAACTTTCACTGTTACATTGATCTCCTCTGCAAACAATGCATTCTTAGCTGTAGTGTCTGAGGCATGAAGGGGGCATTATATACTATGCTGTGGTACTCCTATTTAGAGTTCTCTGCAGCAGATACTAAACTAATTTTATGATAAGGAAGAGCCGATGTGAGTTCCACAACCTGTAATCAAGTGTGACAATATCATTGAAACCATTTGTTCTCTATTCCTTTTATCACCATTGCTTGCCATCTCTAAAAGAATTTGCTAACAGCTTCTTTTAAAGTTTTTGATATGGTTGGTCAAATTCGTTTGGATATGGCAAAATACTCCTTTGAAATGGGGATCCCTGGAGGGAAGATGGTATTCTTTTTGCTGAACACTCTTGAGAAAGCTTAGAGAAATCAGTGTTTGAAGTTGACTGTAGAAATGATTCTACTGCTGCCAACATACATTTCACATAAGGAGCACTAAGACAAGATAAGAGGAATTACGGTTTGTACAGAGCCATGTAGACAGTTGTTTTTTCCTTGCTCTATTTGTGGGTGGCACAGGAAAGCAAATGACTAGTGGTGGTACAAGATACCTTCAGCCATGGACCATACGGGAGCTTGTGAAGTATGTTTGTAGAGGTACAGTTCTTACATTTACCCTCATGATTTGTAAAATTTAAGCTAAGTGTTTGGGAAGCATTTATAAAGACACCATTTATGTAGGTTGGCTTGCCTTTTTTCCAATATTAATGTTATCAGCATTTTTAAGCATAATTTCCTGCTCTTTATGTATAGTGTCTGTTTCGATTTTAACAATATCCACATAGATTTTGATATATTGACCAACAGTCTTTTGTTATGTTCTTTCTAAGTAGTTTTGCCTTTTGATATATGCATTCTTGTAAGTATTTATGTATTCTATGTGCTGGGGATCTGTGGATCTTTTCAGCTGAGAAATGAATCTCTTTATAGTCGTACAGGAAGTCTTAATTTGTCACATAATCCAGGAACTAAATTTTGTGTTTCGCCATGAATTGACTATAGTCAGTTTCTTTGGAAAACAACTTTCAAAATTGGTCATGAATGCAGAAGAGAAAGCATTGTTAGTACCTGATTGTGAAAGCACTTCTAACCAGGATTCATCACTAAGACTATATATATAAAAAAAAGTAGGACAGTTTTCCACAGTAAACTGGGGCATTGCTTCTGTATCTTCCTTAGTGAAGGAACATTTGAAAACAGAATTCAGCACTTCTGCTTTGTCTTTGCTACCCCACAGTTTTAGCTCCTGTATCGTCCTTGAGTGTCTAGACACTTATAACTGACAGCTTTAACATATGACTGGAATTTCTTTGGGTTTCTGGAGAGATCTTTTAATAAGATACTGCTATAGTAGTTGTGAAAGGCAACTGGGCTAGCATTCATTGCACACAGTCCAAAGCGGATGGCAAGTGTTCAGAGTTGAATCCAGGACCTGTAGAGTGTGGGTGGAGAGATAGCTGATGGTCCCCATGTGGTAGTCTCAATTCAGCAGATCCAGTTCAAAACCCGGAACCATCAAAGCTAGCCAACGGCTTGTAGATCATTGCTCAAGGAGGCTGTAGTAGCTAAGCCTCACATTCAGCCAATGACTAGCATGCGGACTGCACCAGTCAGAGGCACAGCACTGAAGGAATCCTGCTACTGGCTGAGCTGAAAGCATTTACTCACTCTGGCCAGATGTGTTATGACAGGAGCTAGGTTCTTGTTACTTAGCTGGTTATGGAAATGCTCTGTTTCGAAACTCCATGAAGCGACCTAGTCCACCACTGCAGGCAGAATGCCGCGTTGAATGTGCTAAGCCAGCACTATTGTAGCATTCAGCTGCAGAATTATGTTGATGGCTGGTCCGAGTACCCCTTGGCTGGTTGCAAAGCCCTGCTTAAAGCTTGTGATACAACACTATGTAAAATACAGGATCACGAACTGTTCTTTTAGGTACTTATCTATTTAGTGCTTGGTCAACTGTTTATTTTAAAATTTGGGCTGTAGTCTATAAGCTCTTCCAAAAGGTAAAGATTTTGAGTTCCTCTTTAGGTAGGACCCCACTGCCTCTTTATCTAGCTCAATGAACTGTAAGTCTCCCTAATTGTTTTAGCTGCTCTTTGTACTTTTACTTATTGTAGTTGCTAAAACAACACTCATGGTCGCTGATACCAGTTTCGGTACAGACATCCTCAAAGAGGTCAGATCAGTTTGTCGCTGATAGGTCTCCCAAATTATCTGTTCTGGGAAGTTTTAAGAGAGGGGGGTTTAATAATGTTTGACAGGATGTCTTGACATGCCCACCGCTTACAAAACTGTAATTTTCCCAATTGACTGTTGAACGATTGTCTCCTCCAACACTGACATTGTAATTGGGAAACATTGTATTAGTTTGGTAGCCATTTTTCACTTTTTTGGCATTGCACAAGCGGTTTCATATGTAATATGAAAAATATGAAAGAAGAAAAATCATAATATGAGATTGTATTGTCAGGTGGCCAAGTTGAAGTCAGATCTAATAGTTAAGTTGCCCCCCCCCCCTGCCCCATGTACTTAATGTACAATTTATATTTATAATATGCACTAAAACTCCCCTATTAGATTTATCTATTGTTTAACCAAGATTTTCTGACTTTACCTTTAGCTATTTGTAATGAAATGTATGTTAAATATGGAGCAAATGTGGACCTCAGGCTCTCTGCAGGTTAGCCTGTTACAGCAGTGGGAAACCACTGACAACTCTGGCCTGAGCTGCTGGTGTTACTATATTATTTTGCTGCTCTATGTATGACCATTGTCCGCTTTAGTAGGGCCTCTTCAAGCTCTTGGTAGACTCATGACACTTCTTTGTTGAAAATTGTCTCAACATTGATTACCAACTCTCTTTCATAAATTTTGTTGTTTACTGAATTTGTGCTCCCTCCTGTCACTGCAACGACTTATTTGTGTCAATGCTGTGGTACCAATTGCCGCTTCTTCAGGCCATGTGGTCACTCCCTTTACATTCAGTTGTTTGATTGCTATCAACAGTTATTGATGAAGTGTCACCTTTAAAATGTTTGACATTTTAATTGCATCTGCTGTTTTGCATTTTTCAGATAGGTATTCAGTGTAGATTTCTACTTTTTACTATAATTTGTAACTTCTGAAGAGCCACCATGTAAAGTTGTTACACTCTGACCACAGAAATTGAAGTCATAACACATTTAGTGTTTTAAGCACTAAAAATACCCATTTCACATTGAGTAACATAGTAACATTCTCATACATGAAACATATACAGTATTATTGTGGTAAAAGAAAACTGTGTGCCACCATGGACACACAGCATGTGATTATGTCAGTGTTCAGGTGCAAATTATGGATCCACAGTGCAGTGGCCCATAGGTCGTCATACGCTGTATCGGGATGTGTTGCTTACGAGCTGTTACTACTATAATGTTTAACTCGTACAACAGGTGCACCCCACTGCATAGTTCCAAAGATAAAGCTAACTGGGTTACAGGTTCTATTTTTATGGCTGATTGTCGGGGGCTTAAGCTTTTGAACACTAATAGTAATTGTAATGTTCAAGATTTGGATCGACTTATCACTGTCTTGTTTAATCATTGTTATAGAATCTCACAGATGTCCACCTTGTGCAGTTTTCTCGTCCATCAACATTCAGTTTGAGATTGTCTGGAATCAACTCACAAAATATAGACCCAATTAAACCTATGAAATAAATCATAAGAAGTGCTTGTAGCCTGAAGACATTATTTTCCCACAGTTCCTTACTAGGCATGATGGTATTGAGCCTTAAGATCACATCAGTTGCATCTATAATGCTTGTTTAAGATAAACTTCACTCAGAAAGGTAATCTCTGTATTGTTATTTCAGAACAGTCACATAAATGTTTTTTACAGTTAAATTCCCTTTTCTTCAGTTCAAAACTAAAATAAGGTCAGTCTAGCCTTGGAAAAGTACACTTCATAACACTTTTGCCCAGCTATTGTAAAATAAAATCATTTCAAATTCTGTAGCATAACTTCAGTAATTCAAAGATATTGTTATTCAGTATATGTTCTTGCAATATATATTTTAAATGGCATTTCAGCTCAGACAACATCACTTGATCTAAAAAAGAGAATGTCTACTGTGCCAGTGATTTATGAAAATGTTTTTCAGGTAGGATTTGATGAATGCAGTTGTGCTTAGTGTGGTTAGTGGTGGTGGTGACGGGCCAGAGGGCCCAGTGGAAACACTACTGATGAAAGAAGGCTTTTATTCAATCACAGTGCATACTTCTTTGTGGCTTGGTGAGGCAGAACACACCTCAATCTGTAGACTCTCGCTAGTAGCTACATATGGGCGGCAGCTTCCACTCCAATGAGAGGACGCTGCATAAGGAGTCCCATGGACAGTCAGTGGCCTCTGTAGGCCATGGTTGTGACATCATCAGCATGATACTCGCCCTTCAGTGACGGAGACTCTTGTGTGTGGGATTCAACCTGTTGCTCCCTGGCAGACATCAGATGGCAGATGGCACTGTGGTACTAAGTCCTGAGGAGGAAACTGTTCTGGTGGTGGCAGGCACTGCCCAGTCTCAAGTCTGTGGCTGCTGCTGTCAATGTTCAGTCATCTCGCTGTCTGCCTCTGGTCCTAGCTTTGTGGTGGTGCTACTGGACTGTGGTGACAAGTCGTCTTCTGCTTCAAAATTGAGACACATTTATATTGCTCAGAGGCCCAGTTTTTTCACTAAAACCTGCCACCTAATCATGTTGCCTATAACAAGAGACTTGTCCCGGCGGGGTGACACTGACCTCCCTGCTAAGGTCATTACAGCTGCTCAGTGTAGTTTAATGCTGAGCGCAGCTAGCCTCATCTTACAATTCCCTTATGTGTATGTTTTTCTGACCCACATGTCACCACACTGTGGCTATCAGCCTGCGGCTGCTAATGCAATATTTCACGTCGGATTTCTCACTATATGTTACTTTTGCTAAAAGACTGACTAACAAGTACATACTATTAGACTGGCTATTCTTAACTACTATACAATTACTATGTCAATTTATAAAAACTCTATTAACTTATTTCTCTTCTCTTACTCATACTGCTTAATCTAACAACATATCTCAAGAATCCGTTACAAAGCTCATTAACTCAAACACTATGAAACATATTTCACTGCTAGGCCTCTTGTCATGCTTATGCATAAACAAAAAATTAAACTTCTAACTCTCGTTTCCACACTTACAAACTGAAAATGTCAGTCTTCCTTTCTCAATAAATTATCCTTAACATCTCAAAACCTAACGAAACATAGTCTGGCTCCATTCAGCTCATATGCTTGGCACCTCGGTTGTTGTAGTGCCCATTACAAACTGAATCCTCCTTGAAACGTTTGTTTTTCCAGTATTCCTGCTCACTCAAAACAACTTGGAAGCACTATACCACACCAAGTAATCCTTAATGTATTTGTACTTGGTTTAACTGGTTTGTCTTGTACAATGACAACCTTATGATGGCTCTATGCTGACAATAGCTTTCTGTCACTGTGGGTTAACTTTGGCGTGAGGTTAAGTCAGAATGTGTACTTTCTGGCTTTCGTTGTACCCTTCACTCACTTTACATTTGTCAGTTACATCAGACTTTGGCTGTGCTCTAAACAGCTCACTGCGCAATTCAGCTGCTTGCTGTGCAAGGCCATGACCCAGTATTTGCGTTCATGCCACAGGCTGAACTTCTGACATACATTGTTCAACAGATTCAGCCCTGTCGACTTGATCACCCACTCTGCGAACTCATCTCCTCTTCCATTTCCTCCATTCACCATGCTTTTGGAGAAATATATGTGCCTGTGTCGTGTGGCCACAACATCTGCAACACAACTACCAACAACTTCTTGTGTATTCCTTGTAGTATCTGAAACAACATCATCTGCTGTTCCACTCTGCATGATGCAAGAATCACTGGCACATGCACTTCTCTGTGCAACTGCCACAGGCTCCCTGACCTCAGCACAATACCCATGGTTACCCAATCGGGCCGACATACTGCACTTAAATCACTGACGTTGCTATCCCCACCCTTAATCACTTTGGTACAGTCCACAATCATTTCAGCTACCTCAGACTCATCAGTTCCTCTGGATATCTGAGCAAGTACTCCTGTGTTACTCATCCTAACTTCAATGATGTCATTATCCTCTGCTTCATGTAAATTTTCAGGAACTTTTACTTTGTCACCATCTATAACTAAGTTATCTTTCCTGGTCTGACAGGTTCCAATATATTAATGTTAGACAGCCTTTCTGCATGAGCAGGTAAACTATCCACAAGCCTGTCCCTTCTAGCTTCCTCCACCCCCCCCCCCTCTGTCCTTCCTCTCTTTTCCTTCTTGTCATTCTCTCCATAATTAACATATTTGTCACATCCTGAGGCCTGTTTCCATTATCCACTTATTGTACTCTTTCTGCATCCTCTCCCTATACTCCAGAGTTTTTTGGTAAGATATTTTCTTCACTTTAGCATCAAGTACTTCTAATATCTTAGATTGCACTACTTTCTTTGCTAACAACTTAGATACTTCATCTCTTTAAAATTCTCAATACCTATTCTGTGGTAGCCCCTTGCAGTGTGGTGCTGACCACAGCATGATCATCTCTTGTCAGTTACAGATTATCTCTTGTCAGTTACAATATTATGAGAAGGAATGTTGCTACTCACCATGTAGCGGAGATGCTGAGTCGCCGATAGGCACAACAAAAAGATTTTCACACTCAAAGCTTTTGGCCAATGGCCTTTGTCAACAACACACACACACACACACACACACACACACACACACACACACACAAAAACTGCAGTCTCTGGCAACTGAAACCACACTCAAGCAGCAGCACAAGTGCATGATGGGAGTGGCAACTGGGTGGGGGAAAGGATGAGGCTGGGTTGGGGAGGGATAGTATGGTGGGGATGGTGGACAGTGAAGTGCTGCAGGTTGGGCCGCGGGCAGGGCAGAGGTGAGGAAAGGGGATTGGGGGAGTAGCGGGAAAGGAGAAAAATGGAGAGAAATAAATAAAACACTAATAAAATAAAATAAATAAAAGATTGGGTGTGTTGTTGGAATAACAGCTGTGTAGTGCTGGAATAGTAGCAGGGAAAGGGCTGGATGGATGAGGACAGCGACTAATGAAGGTTGTGGCCAGGAGGGTAACAGGAATGTAGGATGTATTGCAGGGAAAATTCCCACCTGCACAATTCAGAAAAGCTGATGTTGGTGGGAAGGATCCATATGACACTGGCTGTGAA